>NC_133765.1:12224869-13438953 GCF_036562045.2 Rhinolophus sinicus | reverse complement strand
TTGTAACTCAACTTAAATCTTAAGTTCTGTTCTTTTACCTAGGGGAGGGGAGGTCTTATTCTCAGGACAGCCGTTTATTTTTACCAGATTCCTCAGAGCATTATAAATTCCTACTGTCTGTTTCCCTCCTTAAACCCTAGTTAGTGTGATGTGGGATTTTAGTTTCGAATCTTCTATAAAGTAACTCCAAGACTAAAAGGCAATTTATTTATGAAATTTATTCTTATATAAATTACGTATTTCTCTGGGCAGACAGCCTTCACCTTATTGCACTAAGAGCACATCTGTAATACCAGCTACAGGACAAGTCCCAACGAGAGGTTTGTGTTCATCAGTGTAGCACTTGTCCACCAGGCACTGTAGGGAGGAGGCGGAAAAGCCAGGCTCTGCCCAGGGTGGAAAACAGGGAGCGGGCAACATGATACCCTTCTGACAGGTGGTTTTCTCCCAAGAAGGAGAACATGCAAAGCTTCCATCTGGGTTTCAGGTTTGGGGAGAGCTGAAAGGCTGAGAAGCCCGATGCAGCACTGCAGCTCAGCTCCCCTTCTTTCTGAGGGAAGCGGGGCTCATCTTTCGCTCATTTGTAACAAATCACTCTGGCCTAGTTGATGCTTTGGGGAAACAACAGGGATAAGGGTCATCATCAGAATTAGCAGCAATTAAGAATAGGCCGTACACTGCCACAGTGTGGTTGGTGGGTGTCATCCGGGCCCAGGAACCTGAAGCCATGTAGCCTAGGGAGAGGTGCCACTCAAGACCCAGTGCTGGGGCTTCAAAATCCTCATTATGCTCAGACATCCCTATGACCACACTTAAATTAGCCAAGTTCTGGTGTTGGATCTTCCAACCATTGGTCAGATCTGTAATGAGACTGAGTCTGGAGGCAGAGTGAAGGGGATGCCTGAGTAGGAAGCCGGTGGGGTGGAGGGGTACCACGGCGGGGGAGGGGGGGGATGAATTGGGCAGTGACTGTAACATGATTAGGCTCTCCTTGCAGATGGAGGCGGGCTCCATAGGAAGTGGGGTGAGGAGGAGCTGCACACCCTAGGCGCTCCCCGCGCTCTGCCTTTGTACTACACTGAAGACAAGCTGCTCACACTCTAAAGCACATTCTTGATACAGAAACAGGGGCTTTGGGGGAAGCAGTGATTTGGTATTGGGCAAGAGCCGTGTTAAGCCTTCATGAGGGCAGCCACCACAGCCTTGGCGTTGAGACTGCGTAGGTCGCAGTAGGTCTGACCAGTGCCCACAAACACAATGGGTTTGCTTGTGATGTAGGTCATAGAAATAGCAGCTCCCACCTGAAGTAGAGAAAGGGGTATCCAATCAACTCAAGGCCCCTTCTTTTCATTCCCTCAGTAACAGGAAGCTTTGCAGCCACTGTAGCTTCAGGTCCCTTGTGAAGGATGGCCCCCTCCACCCCCATCACACTGTGTCCTATGTCATTCATATTTACCTTGTCATCAATGGTATCAAATTTGGTAAGGACAATGCCATCAATGAGCCGAGGTGTCTGAGCCATAGAATGGTCAGCCAAGGCTCTGTTGAACTTGACCTGGAAAGGAGAAATGGGATGTAAGTATAAGAAGTATTGGCCCAAGCTGGGGTTGGAAAAGAACTCGGCCCTCGCCCTCACCAGCTGATCCACGGCCTCATTGCCTACTAAGGCCTCCCCCACAAACAGCACCAAGTCGGGCGTGTTGACAGTGATGAGCTTGGCCAGGGCCGTCATCAGAGGCGCATTGTCTTGCATGCGGCCAGCTGTATCCACCAGCACCACGTCAAAGCCTTGATTACGTGCTAGAGAGGGGAGAAAAGTGATCAACTCAAAACATGCTTATTTCCAGCTTCCTCTCAAGCAGTCCCAGCCTGGCTATATTAAAAGACTGTCTGTTTACTTTCTTGGGCTCTGGATCTGGTTACAAGGTAGTATGAGAAAAACAATCTATGCTTGGCCAATAAGCATATTCAGGAAGAGGATGGCAATTCGGTGAAGATAACCAAATAGGTTTCTTCAGTTGTGATACACCTATTACGCAGAGCAATGCATGGTAAGTCCCTACTCCTGACTTGTTACTGAGAGTAAGGTGGTAGTAGGTAACCCTACTACCTCAGATTTTAAGGGAACCCAAGGAGGAAAGGGGCCAGACAAGCTCCCACACTTTCTGTGCACTGTACCAAAGGCAATAGCTTCCATGGCGATACCAGCAGCATCCTTGCCATAGCCCTTTTCAAACAACTGCACCATGGTGCGGCCACCGTGATTCTCGGGGGGGTGTAGAGCACTCAAACGTCGAGTGTGTGTACGCAGCTGCTCCACAGCCCCGGCACGAAATGTGTCACAGGCAGCAATGAGAACACTGAAGCCATTCTCTAATAGCCAGAAGGAAATCTGTTCAAGAGAAGCAAAGGAAACTGTCACCTAGAACCAGAGTTGCCAAGACGGGAGAGAATAAAGAAATGTCAGAGACAGATGGGGAACTGTACTGACCTTGGCAAGATTAGTAGACTTCCCCACGCCGTTAACCCCACAGAAGGTGACCACATAAGGGCGCTGATGACGCTGGGCATCCATGATATCCCGGAGCATGTCTACACGACGCTGTGGCTGCAGAATCTGCACCAGGGATTCTTGCAGAGCTTGCTTTACTGTGGAAGTCACCGCTGATAGGGGAAAGAGGAGCATCCATGAAACCCAAGGAATGTACCCCAAGAACACCCAACCCTTTTCTGAACTAGGGGACTAGGATCTCGATATTAGGATCTTGCCCCGGGAATCCACACCGTATCTGATACTGTCCTAAGCACTTTCCAAGTATTAACTCATTTATCTTCCTAATAATTCTTAAAGTCTAAGTTATGTAATAGAAATTTGGAGGTTAAAGAATCGGCCAAAAGTCATGCACCTACTTCAGAATGGAGGTGGATGCACTTAACCTCCTGGAATGTATAATGCCCTAAGCACTTTCTGGTTTAGGAAGATACTCACTGCTGAATGTCCCCATCACCTTCCCTTCCAACTTGTTGGCCACAGATTCACAGAGCTGTACTGCAATGTCTGCTGCCACATTCTTAGCTGAGGAGAGAGGGAGACAGGCATGGTTCAATGTCAACAGTCAACAACCCTTATGGTACTGCTGAGAAACTCTAGGTTGTTGTACTCCATCATTCCTACCCCCTAAACAAGTCTACCTGTTCCTTAGAACTCACCAATGAGATGATCACGCATCTTGTCCAGCACAGATTCCATGTCTTCACGACTCAAGCTCTTGGAACCCACAAGGCCCTTCAGCATCCCAAACATGCCACCCAGAGTCCCCTTGGTAGCACTGCAGGCACAGGAGATTACGGATATACATAAAGCCAGTAGGCAGGAGTCAAGTCTCATCCATTCTGGACCCACACATACCACCCACCCCCTGAAGTTCCCTTACCTAGGTTTGGTGGAGTTTTGAACAGCCCCTTCATCATCTGAGCTGCTGCAGTCCAGATCCTGAAGCTGCCCCCCAGGTCCAGTCCCTCGAATCTGCAGGGGATTGGGAAAGGAAGATGAGATTCGGAATACCAAAGGCTCTGAGGTAAAAGCCCAGGATTTACCATCTACATTGCTCTGTCTCTGGTTTGGGAAGCTCCAAACATAACAAACCCACTCGTGCAAATCAAAGGTACTGCCCTCCTCTTCCTCCCAACTTCTTTTTAATGGTACCTTCACTCTGGCCCGTTGACTCTTACCAAGTTGATGTCCTCCGGTGGGGCAACCTCGGGGGCTCCATTGGTGGTAGGAGGGCTATAATCCAAGTCTTCCTTCTTAGCACAGCCACCCAGTGCCCACACCCGGGGTGCTTTTTTGCCCTTCTCCTTTGGAGCATCTGACTTCGTGGACTTGCTGCAGATGGTTACAGCATAGCGGGTTATGGTGAAAAAGCCAGAGAGGAATCGTGCACCCAAGAGCTAGAGACAAGAACTCCCTTGCCCCTAACATGGATAGAGAACAGTTTTTCTGGGGAAGGTTAGAATGCTCACCTGGACTTGTCCATACCCTTCCCGTGTTTCTGAATGAACTCCTCTCGCTTCCTGCGTATCAGCTCCTCTTTGGAAAGTTCTACCCCATTCTCAGGCTCCACTGGCTTTTCTGCGGGGATTGCTTTGCCAGTAGCCGAAGGGCCATCAAAACCTGCTGGGAGAAAACTCAATGGAGCAGGTGGCCAGATTCCAACAAAAAAAACAATGGAAAAGTCTGCCAAATCCTTAAAGGGGAAACTAGGAGCAAACAACTTGCGGATCACGAGGACTGGGGTTCTGATAGGGTGGCAGGCATTTAGGCGAGGGGGACAAGGAATGACAGGAAAGCACAGAAAACCACTTCAGTCCTTAATACCACATTAACTTTTAATACCTCAGTATATTCAAGGGGCTCAAACTCACCTTCCTTCTTGGCCCCCTTTTTTTTGTTGTTCTTTGCTTTTTCCTTAGGCTTTTCACCCCGTGTCTCAATCATGGACCTCACAGGTTTCTTGGCCTTTTCAGAATCTTCAAATTTCTTCATGGTAGTGGGGGCACGGATCTTACTGCTCTCCTCCGCTTCACTATAGAGAAAGAGAACGGTTCAAGTCCAGAGAAAGGACCCTCACCAAGAGGGCAATTTAGAACCAGGCTGCAAATTTAGAATCGTCTTTCAATACACAATTTACTACCCTTGAACCGCCCTCAGGAAGGGAGCTCATCAAATCATGGAAACTGATTTTGAAAAGGGGAGGCCTCTCACCGAAGGAGCCGCAGAAAATCATTTTGGAAATCGAAAGTGCCATGCAGTAGGCTTAAAGCACTTTGCTGTTGGATCTCTGTGCGGTACTTGTCCCGGAACAGCCGGTGCACATCATCTATCAATTTGTCTACATACGTCAGTGTTAGGATCTTCTGAAAACCAACCTGTTTAGGGGAGAAACAGAGCCAACAGATCTGCTTACAGGCCAGCCCAGAACAGAAAAGCCAACTCAACCCAGGCCTCCGCAGATTGGCTCAGCCACCTGGCAGGTTTCCCCGCCATGAGGGGCAGCCAAGCTCTCTGACTGGGCCCAGGAGCTTCTTCCCTTTACCTCTCACCCTCCTTGGCTTCTCTGTTACTTCATCATATAACACCTTGTGCAATTAATCAGGGTTCTCTTAATCAGAACTATATTGAGAATGTAATGGTCCCTTTAAAATACACCCACTTACCACAAACACCAGCTCAAACTGGTTGTCCAGTTTATACTTGAGTGTGAGCGCCTCATGGGTGAAGGAGTTGTTGCCTCCCCTTTCCTGGAAAGAGAGTATGTCTCAGTTCAGACTATCCCCAGAAAACCCAGACTTGGGCCCCTCCACGATTACCTTTGGGAAAGATGAAGACAGTCTTCCAAAGTCAGACCTGTCCCAGGACAAGAGGATGCTGGGGCCTTGCTCTCTAGCATTTCACCAGGGAGAAAAAGATACCAAGTTGGGGGCCAAAGGGGAAAAGGGGGAGACGGTGGGCAAGACACATGGGAACCAGAAGAGAAGCAGTCATCACATAAACAGGTCTACTGGCAGCTGTGTACTATTTACAGTTTGAAAAGAAGTTTTTCCATCCATTATCTCACCCAACCTTGGAAACAACAGGAAAACAAGCTGCCAGGGACGAGTGGAGGGAACGATGGGAAGACTCAAGAGGGCTACAATCCCAGACAGGGGAGCGGGAGGGGGCGCCGCGAAGTTGCCGGACGGTCTGACGGGCGGGAGAAAGAAGGGGAGTCCCGGCTGCCAGCGAGCGGTCAGTCTGAGGGGGCGGACAGGGTGGGAGCGACGCGCGGGACAGGTCGAGGGGGACTACGGACAGGATACGGGGAATGAGCCCGGAGTTCTGACCCAGCGGGGGCGGTACCTGCAGCAGCACGGAACGAATCAACGCGTTAACGGGCCCGGTACAGGAGTCGCTCACGCCCTGGAAGCACCAGAGCACGAGTCCGCCCTTTGAGAAAATGGTGAAGAAGTCGAGCATGGCGGCAGTGGTATAGGAGCCGGGCCGGCGCCGGGAACTGAGGCCGCGACCGCCGCGGCTTCCTGCTGCGCCAAGCGCGGGACACGTCACACCAGCGGCCCCGGAAACCGGCTCATCCGCACTTCCGCTCAGCGCCTCGGGTTCCCCACCGCCGCCCGAAGGCGCTCAGCGCCTACGTAAACCCAGGCTGGCCAATGGCGGGTGGGGGCGGGCCTGGGCGGGGCTCTAGGAGGGTCACGGGGAGACGGCGGCCTATAGCGCGGAGGGGCGGGACCAGGAGAGGCCGCTAGCCAATACGCACGCCGGTCTGAACGGCTGGCGGCGCGGAGCAGTGACGGCTGAGAGTCGCGTGGGAAGTAAGGGAACAAGTTCAGAGGGCCCGTGCTCAGAGAGGCCATGCTTCGAGGGGCTCTGAGGTTCCTTGCGGACCCGTGTCTCTTGGGCCGGGGGCTAAGCACACGCAAAGGAGGCTCGACTCTGGGTAAAGTTGAGGGCACCGGAGGGTATCGTGGTCCTCGGGTTCCCCCCAACTCCGGCTGTGTCACCTTGAGGACTTTGGACCGCGATGGGAAGACTGGGTCAGCTGGGAGAAGGGGGCAAGCTTGCCTGCTGGAGCTTGTAGAGCCTGGACAGGTGTCTGGATTCCAGGGTTGCCTTTCGCAAGTGACAAATCCTAGGTCTCTTTGTGCCTCAGCTTACCACCAGAATAGCAGAGAGCCAGGCTGATTCATTGGCTGCACAGATATGCATTAAGCCCTGCTCGCGTGCAGAATGCTGTGCTTAGTGTTGTGGTTGTGAAGGAGGAAAGAAGGGAAAGAGAGGGTTCAATATATGTCCTGGAAGTGCCTGGAGTAAGCTGGAGAGGGAAGACTGCAGTAGCCTAGTTCAAGACTGGATAGCACCCACTTGGAGAATGCCCTGCACTGCTAGGTCCCGAAGTTAGCATTGTAGAAATATGTGGAGCAGGTGGGAACTGAGATCAGCCTTGAAGGATGTTTACTGGTGCCAGGAAGGTGTGTGTCCCAGGTTCTGGAGAACCGAGCAAAGGTTAAGGAGGAGTAAAGTATTGTCTTTGTGCAAGGAACTAACCAAAGCATTTAGACAGTTTGAGTAGTTGTTTGAAACGTAGTGTGGACAGATAAGGTAAGCCCAGATCAACAAAGATTCTAAGGCTGCTGAGAATTGTTTCAACTTTGTATTGCAAACAGTGAAAAGAGTTGGAGATTTATGAGTTAAGTGTGCAAAACAAAGGATTCATTTATTCAAGACAGTTATTGGGCACTGAGGTGTGCCAGGAACTGTGCAAGGCTGGAAATTCAGTGGTGTAGAAGGTAAACAGTACAGTATGAAGCAATGACACAAACTCAGAGTTGCAAATGCGTTGCATGCTGCAAAAGAAGGTTCACAGAGCTGTGAGGTAATGTGACAGGAGAATTTGACATTCTAGGGGGTCAGGAGAGGCTTCCTTGAGAAAATGATACCTGAGATCTAAAGGAAGCAAAGAAGGGGACAGTTTCAAAGCAGAGAAAACAACTGCGATGGGAAGAAGTAAGGTGTCATCAAGGAAACAAAGGGGCTGGGACTGGAGTGTGGGAGGAAGGACTGTCTCATGGACAGTGTTAAAGATTTTGGACTTTTATCTTTAGAGCAATGGAAAGCCATTGGAGGATTTTAAGCAAGAGTGTGTGATTAAGTTAGTGTTTTGAAAAGATTTTAGCTATGATGTAGAAAAGAATTTGGGTGGTGGCAAGAGGAGAATTAGTGGGGACAGTTAGGAGGCTTTTGCATCAATCTCGGTGAGAGATTATGGGGGTTTGGTCTAGAGCAGTGGTGGCAGAGATAGAAAAAAAAGGAAAGATTGGAGATATTTAGGCAAGGTCATGGGGACTTGATAATGGATAGGCGATGACAGATATCCAGGATAAAGTGCCTCTCAGTGGTACCGTGCTTCAGAGGGTGCTGCACCTCGGACTGTGCCTGGACTTCTTGGTCCAGGAGCCTGGGACATCCAAGTGGAGATGACATTGCAGTAATGCAGTTCACTACATGGGCCTGAGGCTTGGAGGTCTGCACAGGAGATAAACATGTGTAAGTCATCTCTCCTAGGGAGAGAGTATAGAGTGTTACTTTGAGGAAGTTGAATCTTGTGGTGCTGGGCTTGATGCGTGAAAAGGAAGAGAGACTAATGGCATACAGACCATACAGCAAAGGTGGGGAATACTGCTGGGTGCAAGTCGACCTTATGAGAGGGGATCATAGTGGAAACTGCCAACTCACTGTCCATGTAGCCCACGTTTTCCTGTGCACATCCCCTAACCCTACCATCTGGAAAGGAAATGTAAGGCTCTCTTTAACCACAACTGTGTCCCGCAGACTGGGCTGGAAAGGTGCCTGAGATTAAGAAGAAAATCCAGTCACTCCTTCCTGGAGGGGACTGGAATCCACTGTACGACACCAGCCACCTGCCCCCCGAACGCACAGATGTGGTGATTGTGGGGGGTGGGGTGCTTGGCCTGTCCGTGGCCTATTGGCTGAAGAGGTTGGAGAAACAACGAGGTGCCATTCAGGTGCTGGTGGTGGAACGGGACCACACGGTGAGGTCTGGGGTAGGACAGAGTCATGAGTGGGCTTTGGACTTGGATTTCACTAAGGACTCTAGGGACAAGGGAAAGGGAGGCGAGAAAAGACCTCAAACTTTGGAGGTCCAAAGGGCAGGGACTGTGCTTTGGACCTTGTTGAACAACAGTCCCAGATTCTTCCTCTCTCAAACTAGGGACCTTGGCAATAAGATTTTTGCTTTGGAAAGCAAATTTCACTATGTTGGATCTTTTGGGATCTCACAGGTCTGGCCAAGAGAGCCTGCATTGTGTCATAATTAATACAAACAGCTATCTCACCCCGTTTTAGGTTCCATTACTTCTGAGGTTTTGCTCTTAGCTGTTCCTGTATACCACTACCAGCAAGCCACGAGTCTTGCCTCTTTGGCCATATCCCTGTATTTGCCAATTAATAGATAAAATGTTAATCTCCAGCCCTTGGACTTCCAAGGCATTACCATTTTGTATGACTGCCCAGCTTTTTCTTGATGGCTGACCCTCGCTGCTCTGCATTTCTGCTAATGAGGACTTTAATAACTATTGTCCTCTCTGGGCTGCCAGTTGACTTGCATCTGGGTTTATCCGTGTCAGCTTCTCTTAGGTTATAAACGGGCAAGTAGGATTCCCCTTTAACGTTAGGTGCATGACTCAGGTTCCATGACAGTGTTCTGCTCGCGTGTGGTAGGATACTACTGGTCTACCTCAACTTCCCTTGTCTTCCCACAGTATTCCCGGGCCTCCACCGGACTTTCCGTGGGTGGGATTCGTCAGCAGTTCTCATTGCCCGAAAACATCCAGCTCTCCCTCTTTTCAGTTGACTTTCTACGGAACATCAACGTACGTGCAGTGAGATTTGGGGGTTGGGATGATGATCCCTCCTTTAGCCCAGAAAGAGGAGCAGCCCAGCTGGCTAGGGTGAACAGAGAGCAGGAGAAGTTCTGGCAAGTAGGATTCAGAGTCCCTGGTCTTATGCCCAGTGGTGGTGCCTAGAGGAGGGCTTCTCTCTGGGTTAGGGCCCTGAGCTGTGGGAGAGAAAGCCAGGAACGCTCTCCCTCCTTTAAATCAGCATCTTTGAGGAGCTTTTTTCACACACAGGATTACCTGGCTGTAGTGGACGACCCTCCCCTGGACGTCCAGTTCAACCCCTCTGGTTATCTCTTGCTGGCGTCAGAAAAGAGTGCTGCGTTGATGGAGAACAACGTGAAAGTGCAGAGGTGGGTCCCTGGTATGGCCTCGGAGCTGCTTCTCAGCTGCAGGCACGCAGTAAGCTCCTGCACCAAGTCAGGACGGGGATGATGGCGCTGATAAGACAGGTCCCTACTCTCTAGGAGCTCAGTCGGTCATGAAAGGCGGGCACATGCAGCCCTTCAGTACCCTATGCTGAGTACTGCAATACAGATGTGGGCCATTCTGTCCCCAATTGCCAGATGATAAGAACCACTGTTGGACATGTTCCAGACCCAAAAAATCAGACTCTCTAGGGAGGGGCCCGAGAATCTGCATGCATTTCCTGTAAGAGCCAGATAGTAAGTATTTTAGGCTTCGTGGGCCATGCAGTCTCTCAACTCACAACTGAAGCAGAAAAACAGTGATAGAGAAAAAGATAAATGGATGAGTGTGGCTCGTGTACAAAACTAGGCAGCAGGCTGGATGTGGCAACCCTGCCCTAAGTCATTGGTCAGTCAAGAGAGTGCCTTCAACAAACACTTCTCCGAGACTCAGTAGTGACATCAGGTAACGTCCTAAATGCATTACAGAGATTAACTCATTTAATCATCAGAACGTCCCCCATTTTATCTGGGGGGAAATTGAGGCACGAGGAGCTAGTAAGTGTGGCACGGGAATTCAAACCGGGCAATCTGGCTTGTGAGTGGCTTCTTTTAGCACCTATGTTGCTGCCTTTGGACGATGGTGTCCCCAGGGAGGTGGCTGTGCTGGTGGACAGGGTTGAGCCAGGAGGGGGAGGGAAGGCTGTCCCAGGCAGAGCAGGGACTAGAGTGACTGCCCTCTTGTGAAAGGATGTGGAATACGGGATGACAAGGAGTTTCCTGTAGCCAAAGGGACACTAGAGTGTAGGAAAGGAAGGCGGGGTCAGCTGCTGAAGAGCCTTGATTTGGTCTCCATCGATTCAGCGAGGAGAGACAATTGGGGAGTTAGGGGCAGAGAAGGGACATGAATGAGGTAGAATCTCCACCTGTGGAGTTGGAGCCATACTGCTTCCTCTCAGCACACTCACCCTCTGTAACATACACAGACCCACCCGTTTCTCTCAGGCAGGAAGGAGCCAAAGTGTGTCTGATGTCTCCTGAGCAGCTGCAGAACAAGTTTCCCTGGATAAACACAGAGGGAGTGGCCTTGGCGTCTTATGGTGAGGCTTGCTTACAGAGGGGGTCAGGGGTTGTGGGGCACCTCAGGTTCGAAGTCTTAGCATCCTACAGCCGAGTCAAAGAAGAACACTTCCCTCCTGGCCAGCGGGGCCTCCCCAGGCATGCCAGCTCTGTATCCTTCTGCAGGATTTGACTCTGGTGCTGTTGGTAAACTTGACTTTCCCCAGCTTATGAGCCCAAAGAAGAGGCGGGGCAGGGGGAGAACTGTGTGGGCAGGAGATACAATAGGAGAGGAGAGGAGGGTTCTAGTCCCTCTTCATGAGTCCTCTTTTTCTCATCACAGGGTTAGAGGGCGAAGGTTGGTTTGACCCCTGGTGTCTGCTCCAGGGCCTTCAGCGAAAGATCCGGTCCATGGGGGTTGTTTTCTGCCGTGGGGAAGTGACACGTGAGTCTGAGGCCTTGTACCCACCGCTTGTTTCCTCTGCCAGCCAGAGTGCAGGCCTAGACTGTCTTATCGTCACTGACAGGCCAAGCAGGGGTTGGTGGGGGAAGGGGCTTCCCCTGAAGGATTGGTTCTGGGCATCCTGGCTCCAGCTCCTGGTTAGGCTTCTTCCTGACTCATGACCTGCTTGAAGATTACAGCACTCTCCTGTCCAATGTGGCCAAGTTCATCCCGGTTAACCTAGCTCTGTTTGCTTCAATGTCGGTGGGAAAACTCCCAGCTTTCCGTCTTTCTTGCCTTATGAACCCATCTCCTTCCTCTGCAAGGCCTCAAGGGCTTTTTTTTTCTTTTTCCTGCAGGTTTTGTCTCTTCATCTAACCACATGGAGACCATGAGTGGGGAAGAGGTGACTTTGAAAAGGATCCATGAGGTCCATGTAAGTTCCCAGCCTAAGTATCTTCCTTACAAAAGTGGAGGGATGAGAAAGGTAATGACTCTCATTTTGATCTTCTACCCACTTCTAGTATGGGTAAACTAAGGCTCAGGAAGAAATGTACCTCTCATGGTGGCTAGTGTGTGGGCCAAGATCTCCCACCCCTCCCCCTCTGGTGCCTGCAGGTGAAGATGGACCACAGCCTGGAGTACCAGCCTGTGGAATGTGCCATAGTGATTAACGCAGCAGGGGCCTGGTCTGGGCAAATCGCAGAGCTGGCTGGTATTGGAAAGGGGCCGCCTGGCACCCTGCAGGGCACCAAGCTACCTGTGGAGCCAAGGAAAAGGTGACTTCCCCCAGGGCAGCTGAGGAGGTTCGTGAGAGAAGGAAAGAAAAGATATAAAAAGTGTTAAGTGGGGGAAGGAGGGAGTTGCTCTTCCCGCCACTTCCTAACTCCACTGGTTATGGCAGGTATGTGTACTTATGGCACTGCCCCCAGGGACCAGGCCTGGAGACTCCACTCGTTGCAGACTCCAGTGGAGCCTATTTCCGCCGGGAAGGATTAGGAAACAACTACTTGGGGGGCTGTAGTCCCACTGAGGTATGCTAAATGGGGTCAGAGGTGCTGGGAAGGAGACAGACCAATTGTTATTAAAGAGTCAGGCCTTTTGGGAGGGCCCAGTGCTGTTACTGAATTGGGTTTGAATTGGGATCTCTTGTCCTCATCCCCCACCTACTGACGGGATTGGTTAAAGGAGTTAGTGAGATCTGGGTCTGCCCTGTGTCTCAGGTAATAAAAGCCTTGTCCGCACCTCTCACCCCAGGAGGAAGAACCAGACCCTGGGAACCTGGAAGTGGACCACGGTTTCTTCCAGGACAAGGTGTGGCCCCATTTGGCCCAGAGGGTACCAGCTTTTGAGAATCTGAAGGTAACTAGTAGGAGACAGATGACACTGGAGCATCTTGGTCCCCTGGGGAAGCCTGTCCACTGCCGTTCTCCCTCCATCTCACAACTGCTGAGGACTGTTGGTCTAAGGACTCATGCCCTCAAACCCCTCTGTCGTGGTAGAGGGTACTGAGTGCTGAGGCCTGACCAGCAGTGAGGGTGGGGGTTCAGCAGCCTCCCTGAGAATCCCGGCATCCTGTGCGCCTGCAGGTTCGGAGCGCCTGGGCTGGCTATTACGACTACAACACCTTTGACCAGAATGGCGTGGTGGGCCCCCACCCACTGGTCGTCAACATGTACTTTGCCACGGGCTTCAGTGGCCATGGGCTCCAGCAGGCCCCTGCCGTGGGGCGAGCTGTGGCTGAGTTGGTGCTGGAGGGCCACTTCCAGACTATCAACCTGAGCTCCTTCTTCTTCAGCCGCTTTTACTTGGGAGAGAAGGTCAAGGAGCACAATATCTTTTGAACCTACAAGCTCTTCACTTGCCCCGTATCCCTGTCTGTCACCCCGGCTCAAATCCTAGCCCATGTTCGCATCCTCCTCTCCAGCCCTATGCCAGTCTCCTCTATGCTCTCATGCTGCCCCTATGTGACTGGGCAGGCAGGTGCACTGCAGGCGCTGAGGTTCTGTGCATGAGGCCCAGGCTGACAGAATGACGGGGTGGGACCCTAGGACTGATCCCGGCCCAGGCTGACACTACCCACCAAGGCAGTCCAGCGAGACAGAACACCACAGGGGTGTTGAGCACCATGCCCACGACGGGCCTTCCTGGTCCTGACTCCTGAAGGGCCACCTCTGCCCCTCTTGGCATACCCCAGCAGAAAAGGCAGGGAGCATTCTGGGCCAGGCTGACCCAGACTTATCAATCAATAAATGTAATTTATTCCTTCCTTCCAGTCTTCTGTCCTTCCTCTTGTTACCTCACGGCAGTTGCTTTTGAAGGACCCCAGTAGCCTTTGATACCAGGCTGGGAGGAGCACAACCTCCTCCTCATCCCAGGAGAATCCTTAAATCGTAGGTGGTAGGCATCTTGTTGGCAAGCTAGTGCCTCCTTTTCACGACTTCCTGCAAGGGTGTGACTGTAGAGGGAAAGAATGTGTTCATTCCTCTATTCAGTATTTATTCACCTCCAACTCTAGGCCGGGTCCAGGGCTACACAGAGATACACCAGCAGGCAAAACCTGAAGGATGAGCAGCTTGAAGTGAATGCAGGGGGAAGTGGGGAGGAGAGCAGGAAGGGGGTAATTCCAGGCTGACAGAAAACCAGCCAAAGGCCTAGGACCAAGAATTAGCAAGATTCAACGGACTACAAGTAATTTGTTCTGGCTGGATCTTGGAGTGAAAGAAGAGGTACAGTGGGGCCTGGGGCCGAAGAGCCACACTGTGGAGCTTAGATTTCATTCTGTGGGCAGAGGCCACTGAAGGGTTTTCAATAGGGAAGCGACATGATCATATGTTCCTTTTAGAAAAATCACCTTGCGTGCCATGTGGAGAGCAGATTGTGATGTCAAAGCAGGCCAGAGGGCTAATGCTATATCGTCCACACAATGGTGGCCTGTACTGTCATGGTGAGAAGTGTACGGATCCAAGAGGCTACATTAGCAACAAGAAATGGGATCATGGAAGGATCCCACCTCTAGCTTGGACAACAGGAAGGGTGTCATCATACCTTTCATAGAGATGAGGAAGGCTGGGGAGGAGTAATGAGGGACAAATGAGTGGAATGGTTTGGGACATGTTAAGCTAAGGGTGCGTGTAGGACACCTGTAGAGGTCTAATGAGGTTGAATTTGTTGTAGCCTCAGGATGGTCTGGGCTGAGGTAGAGATGTGGACAGCATGGAAGAGGACAGCATCACTGCAAGGGTAGAAGAGCAGGGGGCTAAGGGGGGAGGCTGCAGGGACCCCACCACCCCTAAGGGATGAACCAAAGAGGATGCTGGAGAGGTGGCCAAAGGCAGGAGAAGAGTCGGGGTCAGGAGCCTGGGGGGATGGTCAATGGTATAAATGCACGTGGGGGCTGGATGCAGCGCAAGTAGACCAGGGGGGGACCTCAGGGAGAGCTGCTCTGGGAGGAAGTGCCCCTTAGTGGGGTCGGAGGTGTGGGCAGCTGTTCAGCGGAGAGAAGTGAACGGCAGTAGATAGCTAGTAAAATGCCCCCGCTCCCAAAGTAGTCTTTGGGGAGAAGAATGAAACAAAACATGGAGGTGGGCCTCCCTGAGGATCAGCTCGGGGAGGGAGGGAGGGAGGAGAGGACAGACGTGCTGCCAGTGAGGTAACAGAAGCCCCTGAGAAGAGGTGGGGGTGGGGGGCTAAGAGCCAGAAAAGAGGAAGAACCACCTGAATTTGGTGCTGAAAGACAGGAAGGAACTTGCCAGGGGGCACGGGTGTGCTAACCCTGTGAGGTGGCCTCCAGAGGCGCCCCACATGCACTGGCCCCTCAGTACAGACACCCCTACCTAAGGGTCTGAGGAAACAGGCATTCATCTGGCTCCACGCCCAGAAGCTACTTCCTTGGAGAGAACAAACGCGGCCCTTAGGTAACAAGGAAGCATTAGTGGCTCCTCTGTTCCCACAGGGCTTTATTCAGGCTTCTGGGAAGCTCGCCGCTGCATGTGTGTGTCCTTGTGAAACGGCGAGGGCCGGGACCAAGCCTTCCCCTTTGCGCCAGCACCGAGCTATTGCAGTGCGAGTGCTGCCCTCGGCGCAGTCGGTGTTTACCTGGGTACCTGCTCCGTCTGGGCCCAAGGTAGGTCCCTTCGGTCTCACGCGAGGACTAAGCCGCGTGAGCACAAGCTCCGAGTGACACCCGGTACTGCGGAGATTTGCGGAAGGAGGCTTAAGAAAGGTTTTCCTCTTGACCCTTGCCAGAAGCGGGGTGTTGAGAGCAGACCTGGGGAAAGAGAGGTCACTGTGGGCGGCGGGGACAACGGCCGCGCAGAGCCGGAAGGGCGGACGGAGCCTCCTCCCCGAGGCTGGGCTGTTCCCGGTGGGACAAGGGCGCATCTGCGAGTTTCTGCCCAGGTGCCCGCGAGCCCGCCTGAGGGCACGGGCCCCTCCCCGCGGAGAGGCCGGGGAGGCAGGGCTGCACCCCTCCCGCACCTCCCGGGGCGGCTGGCAGCGCTCAGGAGGAGGCGGGGCGCGGCCGGGCGCTTCCGGGGAGGGGGCAGTGCCCGGGCCGGCGCCGCACTTCCCCTCGGCCTGGGCGGCCACTCCCGCGCCCTCGTCTGCATCTTGCCGTCGGCCCCGCGGCCCGGCCGGGCCCCCGTGCAGGTGAGCGCCGAGAGCAGGCGAGGGGAAGCGGTGGGGCCTGAGGGGCCGAGGCCGGGGGCCGGCGTGGGAGGGGCCCTCGGCGCGGGCGGGACTCGCGTCTGGCGCTCGGCCCTAGGCACACCTGCCCGTCCGCCGCCTCCCTCCCTCCTGCCCGTTGTCCGGATGCCTCGGGCACCCAGAGCACGAAAACAGCACGAAAAGGGCCTCGAGACAGCTGTCACCATCTTGTCGCAAAAAGCAGCTGGTGCTAGGAGCCCTCCTTGAGTTGGGGGGAGGGCCTGGCTCGGTCGGGTTGTTTTTCCCACGGGCTACCACGTCCTTCCCTGCCCTGCTCGCTGCCTCTCCCTCTGCTCTTCTGATGGTGACGATATTTCTTTGTGACGGTATTTCAGGAAGAACATGGGTTTATTTAGGGTAATGACCTGCCAGGTTTTCTTTCCACAGTCATTGCACCACTACCATGGGCTGGGCAGCATGAGAAGTGCTGACACAATCCTCGTCCTCCTCCTGGAGACAGACGGGTGAATTAGGAATCACAACGGACCCTGATAAATGCAACTCAGAAGAGGGGAAGTTCTGTAGCTGACACACCTCACCCCGGGGGCACCAAGGGTCAGGAATGATTGACTGTCACAGGAAGTCACATCTAGTTGTTTTCTAAACTTTTTAAAAATTTTCACAAATCATAAATGTACAGCTTACCCAGTTTTCACGCAGTGAACAGTTCCTGTGCAATCTGCATCGAGAATAAATAAAACATTGCTAGCTTTCCCAAAACCCTCTTACTCCAACTTCCAATCACTACTGCCCTGTCTTCCAACATCATAAAATATTTTTACTTGGTTTTGAGCTTTTGGTACGTGGAATTGTACGTTATATACTTTTTGTATATGGCATTTTATACTCAACATGTGAAATTCACTCCTGTTTTTTTTAGCAGTAAATTGTTTGTTCTCATTGACTTGCAATGTTGTGCTGGATAGATAGACCACCATTTATTTCTACATGCTGCTGAACAGTTGGACTGATGGACACAGGTTTCCAGTTTAGGGGTGTGTTTTTTTAAATAGTGTTGCGAAGGCATTCTCATGATTGTCTTTCAGTGAACATATGTAAGCACCTTTGTTGGGTTTGTTACTAGAGTGAAATTGCTCGGTAGCATATGTTCAGCATTAGTATAGGGTGTCAGTTTTTCAAACTGGTTGTACTAATTTACACTGCCACCTGCACTGTGTGAGTTCCTGTTCTTCCACACCCTTACCAATACTTGATATTGTATCTTTCATTGTAGCCATTTTGCTCAGTGAGTGTGTGGTGGTTTTGCATTGAGGTTTTAATTTGCATTTCTCTGATGACGAATGACTTCTG
Source organism: Rhinolophus sinicus (assembly GCF_036562045.2). Lineage (NCBI taxonomy): Eukaryota > Metazoa > Chordata > Mammalia > Chiroptera > Rhinolophidae > Rhinolophus > Rhinolophus sinicus. The sequence goes on along the minus strand of NC_133765.1, from coordinate 13,421,553 downwards.
AATCTTTTTATGTATCTACTGGTCATTTGGATGTCCTTTTTGCAAAGTGTCTGTTCAATTCTTCTGGCCATTTTTCTGGTAGATTGTCTCTTTTTCTTATTCGTTTGTAAAAGTTCTTAGATATTTTGAATATGAGATATTTATTGGCTATGTATCTTTAAAATACCTTTTTTCTCTCTCAGAAGATTGTCTTTTCATTCTCCTTATGATGTCTTTTGATGGACAGAAGTTCTTCATTTTAATGTTGTCCAATTCATGGTTTTTTCTCTATGGTTGTTTATTTAAGTCCAATTTAAAAAAAAATGTTTGTCTACCCCAGGAGTTGGGAGGTGGGTGAAATGGGTGAAGGGGATCAAAAGGTACAAACTTCCAGTTATAAATAAATAAGTCATGGGTCTATAACGTACAGCATGGTGACAAGAGGTAATAATACTGTATTGTATATTTGAAAGTTGCTAAGAGAGTAGATCTTAAAAGTTCTCATCACAAGAAAAAAATGTAACTGTGAGGTGACAGATATTAACTAGACTTAAATTATGATGTTCATTTCACAATATATACATATATCGAATCATTATGTTGTACATCTGAAACTAATATAATGTCGTATGTCAATTCTATCTCAATTTTTAAAACATCAGGAAGATAATCCTCTATATTTTCCTCTAAAAGCTATATTATTATTCTCACTCATGTCTACTATCCATTCGCAATTAATTTTTTTATATAGTGTGAGATATGGGTCAAGATTCATTTTTTTTTCCTATCTAAATGGACCCAGCACCCTCTATTAAAAAGACCTTCTTTCCCCACAGCAGTGCAGTGTCAGCTTTATCATAAATCAGATTGTACAGATGTGGGTCTGTTTCTGGACACTCTGTTTTTCCATTAGTTTGTCTATCCTTGTACATCAATATCATGCTGCCTTAATTACTGTTGCTTTCTAATAAGTCTTTATTATTCTGGTAGCGGAAGTCCTCAGCATTGTTGTTGATCTGAGGTATTTTTATCTACTCCCCCAAAGCCTTTTTCTTTTTAATTAAAGTTTATTGGGGCAACAATTGTTAGTAAAGTTACATAGATTTCAGGTGTACAATTCTATAATACGTTATCTATATCTCACATTGTGTGTTCACCACCCAGAGTCAGTTCTCTTTCCATCATCATGTATTAGACCCCGTTTACCCTCTTCTAGAGCCCTGCTCCCCCTGCCCCCGCCTTTTCAAAAATATATCAAAAGTAGTCATTTTGTAAGCTCAAAAGGGGACTAATATATAAGGGTATATATATAATAAGGGCATAATTTGTAAACTGTATCCATCCATAAATTCACTGCTGACACAATCTATATTACATTCAATGCCTGCATATTTACATGAGACCTACAGCAAAGTAAATACAAAATAAACTCACATCATTTTAGTTAAAAATGACCTTTAGAACATAGATGATATAATTTCAAAACAAAAGGAATTTTTAAACCTAAGAAACTGAAATTTTCCAAAAATCAATTTGCTACTTTTTGCAAAATATAGCAACATTAATTACAATGCTTCTCATTCGTGTTTGGTCAATTAGATATGCTCCTATATGACTGAAATACAGCCAAGGTTTTGGACTTTAATAACCAAAGTAATGATACTTTTGATTTATAATTAAAATTGACAATAGTGGATACACACACACACACATACTTTTTGACATCTTTTTAAAGTCTTCAAAATTTACAAAATGTAGTGCTGAAAGCATATGTGCCTTGCTGTGTATTCAGCAAACATGATTTATTTAAGACAGGTCAAAAGACTTCAGTTAATTAACCAGAATTCTGTGACTATTTTCTGCCTGCTAGCGTTTGATCTTAAGTCTGACTTTATGGTAAAATCAGTAGTTTGGAATTTATTTCACAAAATCAATCCCAAGTGTGGGGCACTTTTCAATTGTTTCACAGCTTATAAATATAAGTAACAACATAAATCAAGATTAATGGTTCCTTGTATCAGAATTACCTGGAGAGCTCTTAAAAAATACTGATTCTTGGACCCCACTTCTGAACCATGGAGTAAAAATCTCCAGGGATATCAATATTTTTAAAAAGCTCTCTAGGTGATAACATGCAGCTTGGTTTGAGAACCACTTATGTGGCCCACTAGGCCAGTCCATAGGGACATCAGAATCCTGGGGTACTTGGTTCAAAAGTCAGGTTCCCAAGCCTCATGTCCAGAGACTTGATTCAGGTGATTTGGGATGGGGCGCAGGAACTGGCACTTTAAACCATCATTGCAGTTGGTCTCTGTCCTCGTTTTCTGTGCTGCAAAACATATTACCACAAATTTCGCAGCTTAACCAACACCTATTTATTACCTCATAGTTCCTGTGGGCCAAGGTTCCAGGCAAAGCTTGTCTGCAGTCTCACCTGACTGCAGTGCTATCCGAGACTCAGGTGGGGAAAGATCCCCCACCAAGCTCCCTCAGGCGGGTGGGTTTTGGCAGAATTCATCTCCATGCACTTGGTGGACTAAGATCTTTTTTTTGCTGGCTGTCAGCTGGAGACCACTCTCAGCTTCTAGAAGCTGCCTGCAGCTCCTTGACACCTGGCCCTCTCACGACACGGCAAATTCTTCAGAGTCACCTAGGGAGTCTCTCCAGTCTGCTAAAATGGACTTATACACCCCCACACACACACACACACACGCACACATGCTACACATACATACATATGCACACAATATTCATATATATCCTATATATACACACATATAGTAAATATGCATAGTGTATGTGTATACATACACTCATGATTTGTCACTATATGTGATGTATAGTGTATATACACACACATACATCATCTATATAGTGCAACGTAATCTTATGAGTGACGTCCCATAGCCTTTGCCGTATTCTATTGGTTAGAAGTCATAGGTCCGGCCCACACTCACACGTGTGAACATGGGGCCGCCCTAAGGTCACCACAGTCCACAAAACTACTTAGAAGCACTGTATTGTGTCTATCAAGCTATTAACAATTAAATTCAGCACTTTAGGTGACATTGCCCTGCAAGTCCTAGTGACTGTTGCCCCAAAAATGTTTTAGCAAGTGTTTGAGATGAAAACTTAGCTTTTGAAACCAGTGTTCTTAATTTAAAATCAAAATCAAGTGAAGTATAGATGATCATTTATCCATCAAAGAGGTAAAAAACTCTTTTAAACAAGTTAAACTTTTATAAACAGACCACTTCTTAGCATTCACATCCAATGTTTTCTCCATTCATTAGCCTGATATACAGTCAAAGACAGTGTATTAGTTTCCTATTGCTGCTGTAACAAATCACCACAAACTTAGTGGCTTAACACAACACACACATTTTTTCCCCCCAAGTCATGTTGTCCTTTCAGTCTTAGTTGTGGAGAGCGCAGCTCGGCTCCAGGTCCAGTTGCCATTGTTAGTTGCAGGGGGCATAGCCCACCATCCCTTGCGGGAGTCCAACCAGCAACTTTTTGGTTTAGAGGTCGCGCTCCAACCAACTGAGCCATCCAGGAGCTCAGCGGCAGCTCAGCTCAAGATGCCGTGTTCAATCTTAGTTGCAGGGGGCAGAGCCCACCATCCCTTGCGGGATTCTAGGAGTCGAACCGACAACCTTGTGGTTGAGCGCCCACTGGCCCATGTGGGAATCAAACCAGCAGCCTTCAGAGTTAGGAGCACGGAGCTCCAATCGCCTGAGCCACCGGGCCAGCCCACAACACACATTTTTTGTCTTACTGTTGTGATGGTCAAAAGTCTAACATGAGTCAGCAGGGCTGTATTCCTTCAGGAAGTTCTAGGGAAGAAGCCATGTACTTGCCTTTTCCAGCTTCTAGAGGATCCCCACATCCCTTCCCTGTGGCCCTAGACTACAGACCTCTGTTTCTGTTGTAGCATCTCCTTCTCTCAGTCTGATCCCCTGCCTTCCTCATATTAAGACCCTTGTGATTACACTGGGCCCCCCTGGATAATCCAGGATAATCTTCTCATCTCAGGACCCTTAGTCACATCTGCAAAGTCCCTTTTTGCCGTGTAAGGGAGCATATTCACTGGTTCTGAAGGTTCGGATGTGGACATCTTTGGGGGGGACCATTATCCTGTCTACCACAGATAGTGATTACGGTTTAACATAAATGTAATGTGAATTACATAAGGTACATATTCTAATCATATACCTTCATAGGTTTCAGTACATTCCCTGTATAATAGATATTGGAGACCACTTAGAAATTGGATAGTACTTCATACACTTTGGATTTTGTATAGTGAAACTTCATAATATTTCCCTCACATAATAAGTTCTTATGTGATATTGAAAAAGCGTTCTAAAAAACACCAAAGGTATCATGCTGCTGCTTTTTATGAAGAAGGTCTTTACTAATTTTCTATCAAGTCTTTGTAATTATCCACTAAGTAGATATTTAGGTATATATCATTCTACTTTGTGAATTTTTTAAGATCACAAGGGAAAGTCTACACAGCAAATCAGAGAATTGACAGAGCTGGTGACTAGACATTCCAGCTGGAGAGTTAAGTTCATTATCTTACCTGCTTGACAACTGTCTCCTAAATCTCCATATATGACATTACTAAATCTTGTAAAGATTAAAACATATTTGAGTGTGATAGTGTAATTCCAGTGCCTGGTCTCATGGGGTTAGTTTTAAGCCCAACACTATAGCCTCAGCTGCACAAAAACTGAAACGTAACAAGGAAGGTGCTGTGGGGTTTTAGACTCTAGGAAGTAGACAGTGTATATGGCTAATGGGACTTATCTGCCATCTTGCTCAGTTATGCTCTGTCCGTTATTTCCTGTATTTAAACTTTTCTTATATGGTGATGGGAGAAGAACTGACTCTGGGTGGTGAACACACAATGGGATTTATAGATGATGTAATACAGAATTGTACACCTGAAATCTATGTAATTTTACCAACAATTGTCACCCCAGTAAATTAAAAAACAAAACAAAAAACTTTTCCATAACATTAGTCACAAGGGCTGTACCAACCCACTTCCAGTGGAGTGTGCTGTTGGGCAACTGGATTTATTAACCAAGCAATGAAAAAAGGCAATTACCCAAAATCAGCACATATTGCCAGAAGGACAAGTCATTTCATAAAATGAGAAACTGAAACTTTTAAATCTACATCTGTTGAGTAGATTCAAGTGTTATGTTAATTTTTAATCTTTAGGCTATCATTAAAAATATCAAATTATTCTCTAGTTTGTAAGTGTATCAAGGCCAAATAATGAATTTTAAAATTAAAACAAAATTGAAAAAATATTTAAATTCTGTAAAAACCAAGTGACATTATGTCTCCTATTGGAGGGGAAAAAGGATGTCTTGAAATGTTGAACTAAAGATGTCGAGAGACAGCAACCCCTGACCAGGAAAAGGATTTCATAACCTAGCAGTGGTTATCATCAGGCAGTGTCTTAACCTCAGCCCAACACTAAGGCTGCCGGAAATCCAGAGAATAGAAAGCAGGAAAAGAAACACATACACATGCTAATTATTCACCTTTTTGTGTGCTTTAGGCTGGCTTAGCAGCTAACTGCTTTTCTCTTTCAAATATATCTCTGGTTCCTCCACCCACTTGCACTGCAGTTTTCTTTCTCTCTGTCTCTGTCTCTCTGTCTCTCTGTCTCTCTCTCTCTCTCCCCCCCCCCTCCTGGATATATTTTCATGAATCAACAGTATCTCTTATCTTACATTCATCAGCTCGGGTGCTTCGCATTTAGCAGTGAATGAAGCATTGTTGTCCAACATAGAAGGATATTTTTAAAATTTTGAAACCCCTTATTTTAGTGTGTCTAATAATACAAGTTGTTTCTATATGACTTCCCAGGGGGTGTGTTTGAACTCTCCAGATCCCGCAGAGTGAGAAAGCAGTCCTCCATCCGTTGCTCCACAGCTCTAGAGCCAAGCTCTCCACCAGCCCATGATTTGCTGCTCTGTGTTGGATCTGGTCAGGCTCTGCTACACAGGGTGTCCGCCCAGAAACCTAGGCCGAAAGAGCCTCTACCGTCAGGGACATCCTGGTCATTGTGGTGGGAAGAGAACATGGTGACTTCCCCATCTGAGGTATTCTTGGTACTTTGCATTTCCATATAAATTTAGAAGCAGTTTGACAATCCTTCCTTCTCCTCCCCCCCCCCCCCCCCCCCCCGCACTCCCCCGCACCCCTGCCCTGCCAAAACAAAAACCTGGAATGTGGAATGTGGGATAGCATTGCTCTAAAGGTTAGTTTGGGGAAAAGACAATATTGAGTCTTCTAAACCATGAACATAATATGTCCCTCTAATATCTAGATGATTTTAAATGCATACTAACACACTATTTTCTGGGCATTTTATGCCATGTACCATTAGCACTTAACATAAATTATCTCATGTAATATTCACAATATTGGTGAGAAGCAGGTTCTAGTATGATTTCCATGTCACAAATGGAGTAGCTAAAGCTTAGCAAGATTAAGTAGCTTGCCGAAGGCCACAGTTAATAAAAGGTGAGAATCCAGGCACTCGGCCTGCACTGGCTGCAGTCTTCACCACTATGTGACACAACATCCCTAAGCCGGCAGCTGAGGGAAGGAGGGAAGGATAGAGGGATGGATGGATGGATGGGTGGATGGGTGGGTAGATGGGTGGGTGGATGGGTGGATGGGTGGATGGAGCAAGTTACTTAGGGGAAGGTAGACTTAGATGAAAAGTTTCTCAAGGTTTCTGACATGTGTTCTCTCTCTTCTGCTCAGCATCTGTTTACCTAGATACGTAATTATTCGTCCAAATAGTAATTGTCATTCTCCCATTTTAGCACCTACACAGGAAGTCTCTGTAAAGAGCTGCCCGCCAGCTGCCCTTCCCCAGATCCCAAATGCACTCCAGGTAGAACAGAGAACAGTCACTCTACTGGTCATGCTGAGCTCATACTCTGTAAGTCTAACCACACCACACAGTTCTGGGTTTTTCTAGAAACCAGCCCCAATCATAGTGGTGTTTCCCCCATGAGGGCGGAGGGACCCATTTAGAGACTGAGCCTCTGTCAGGCATTAGGAGAGAAAGAACACTGGAGCCCACCCCCTGGGACTGAGAGGAAAGTAAGTACAGCTTTTCTGATCCTCTTTCTCTGTCTCTCGCAGGATGGCTGTTCCATGAGATCAATACTGGGTCCCCTCCCTTCTCCTGCTTTACCAATGCCTGGTCTCATGGGGTTAGTTTTGAACCCAACACTATGGCGTCATCCTCCTCCTTCCCAGCTCCTGGCTCCCGGTCCAAGAAGCCTTTGGGCAAGATGGCTGGTGAGTAGAAGCAAACTCCTAATGTCACTCTTGCCCCTGTGAGTGTAGGCTTCAGTATCGCCATTGGTGAGGTGGGAGGCCTGCCTGGTCCATACACAGGGGAGAGATGCAGAGAGGCTGACGGTGCACGGGGCTCCTGTTGTGGCCTCAGTGTCCAGACTTTGTGGTGTGTGAGGAGAGGAGGTATGTATGCATCAGTGGAACCTTCGGTCCTTTTGGCTCACAGGTCTTCAGGGTGTGCTCGGTTAATTTTCCTACCTGGAGACCATGGTGCTGAGGGCCTTACATTGTGTCTTTTGTCATCTAAATTGTCCAGAACCACTCAGAGGAAGGAGCCAAGCAGAGAGGAAAACAAATCAATCTCCAGAACACCACTATCAAAAGCTGGGGAAGCTAAGTAGAAATCATTATGCAGTACTGACAATATACCAGACACTGCATTATCTCAGTTGAGTGACAACTAAAACGAACCCATTTTACAGATGAGGAAATGGAGACAGATTGACTTGTTTAAGGTCATACAGAATGCCAATAATCAAAGCAGGTCCACAATCAAATCTGCCTGACTCCAAAGTGTAGGCCCTGAACCACTAAGCTCTAAGTTCTCCAGGAGTTGTGAGCAGTAGCCCTCTTCCATTAGCAACAGTCTAGGATTTCTCAGGGCCAACCAATGGGTAGCCCACCTTAACCCAAATCCCCCTCCCCTCAGTGCTGAAAGTGGGTTTGGGGACTGACTGATCCATACTAACTTCACATGGATCTACTTACAGACTCGCAGGTGGTGGACTAGTCAGGTCTAGCAGAGGTTGTGGTTAGGGTAGGCTGGAATGCCGGAAATCCAAGGGCTGTCTTTCCCAATCAGGTTGGTAAAACAGCCAGTTCTTTTTTTTTCTTTCATATTGTTAGTAATACCAAGGCTTTTTAAAATTTTGAGGTATAATTGACATACATACAACATTATATATATTTTGAAAAATGATTACCACAAGTTTAGTTAACATCTGTTACCATACAGAACTTTTTTTCTTGCGTTGAGAATTTTTTTCTTTTTTTTAGATTTTATTGGGGAAGGGGAACAGTGTGTACTTCCAGGACTTTTTTTTTTTTCCAAGTCAAGTTGTTGTCCTTTCAATCTTAGTTGTGGAGGGCGCAGCTCAGCTCCAGGTCCAGTCGCCCGTTGCTAGTTGCAGGGGGCGCAGCCGACCATCCCTTGCAGGAGTCAAGGAATCGAACTGGCGTCCTTGTGGTTGAGAGTCTGCACTCCAACCAACTGAGCCATCTAGAAGCTCAGCAGCAGCTCAGCGGCAGCTCAGCTCAAGGTGCCCCCGTTCAATCTTAGTTGCAGGGGGCGCTGCCCACCCTCCCTTGCTGGACTCGAGGAGTTGAACCGGCAACCTTGTGGTTGAGAGCCCACTGGCCCATGTGGGAATCGAACTGGCAGCCTTAGGAGTTAGGAGCCCGGAGCTCCAACCACCTGAGCCACTGGGCCAGCCCTTGTGTTGAGAACTTTTAAGATCTGTTTATTCTCTTAGCAACTTTCAAATATGCAATACAGTATTATTAACTATAATCACTTGCTGTTCATTTATCCCAGGACTTCTAAAAGAGCCAGAGTTCTTGTGTCTTTTCCAAACCTTTGAAGATAGTGAGAATTTGTGGCAAGTCCTAAGGGATGTGCAAACAGCCCTGCAGCCGATCTGAGAATCAGGTGGTGTTGGCCATTGCAGGAAGGTGGGTGGGATTCCAGCCTGGGATCCTCTCTGTGGCCAGGAGGAGGCGACCTAATGAGAATTCTGGCCTGAGCAGAGTTTCTCCCGCAGACTGGCTCAGGCAGGCCCTATCGAAGAAGCCCAAGGAGATGCCTGTGTCCCAAGAAAGCCCCCCCAGTGACACTCCACAGCCGAGATCGCAGGACTGCCCCTCACCCCCGGGCCTCAGCTCAGCCACATCAGCAGCGGTGTCTCCCGATCTGCCGCCCGCACACGAGGGCGCCTCCAGCAGCAATAGCGGTGGCCGCTGGAGCAGGGACTACGATGTGTGCGTGTGCCACAGCGAGGAGGACCTGGTGGCCGCGCAGGAGCTGGTCGCCTACCTGGAGGGCAGCTCTGTGGGCCTACGCTGCTTCCTGCAGTTGCGCGACGCGGCCCCAGGTGGCGCCATTGTGTCCGAGCTGTGCCGGGCGCTGGACAGCAGCCACTGCCGCGTGCTGCTCATCACGCCCGGCTTCCTGCGCGACCCGTGGTGCAGGTACCAGATGCTGCAGGCCCTGAGCCACGCCCCGGGCGCAGAGGGCCGCACCATCCCCCTGCTCACGGGCCTGGCCAGGGCTGCCTACCCCGCGGAGCTCCGCTTCATGTACTTCGTGGACGGCCAGGGTCCTGAACGCGGCTTCCGCCAAGTCAAGGAGGCCGTCCAGCGCTGTAAGCTATGCTAGGAGGGGAAGAGGAGGGCGTCTGTGTCTGATCTGCTTTGGCTTTCAGGAGACAGCCCCTGTAGCCCAGTAGTTCAAAATGCGGGCTCTGGAAAGCATTGTGTGTGCGTGGGGCAGTTACTTAACCCTTCTGTGCCTGGATTTCCTCAGTGGGAAAATGAGAATGATACCATATCTCTCACTAAGAGTTCAGAGCAAGGCCTGGCACATGGAATATACTCGTAACAGGCACATGTCACGTCCTCAATAACTCTTAGTCATTATTTATGATTATTAGTATTCATAGTATGAGTTCCTCTCCCCGAGGTCAGGTTGGAGATACCCACTAAGAGCTGGGAAAATGCCAGGAGAGACACTGGTTCAGTAAGACAAGATGGTTAAAACAATAGGGAAGAATTGCCTCTGATAAGTGTATCCAGGGGAGGGCATTATAGTGCACAGGTTTAGAAGTAAAATACATGAAAAGGTAGAGAGGTGGCTACCTGTTGGGGGAAAGAGAGATGCTGGATTTGGGGAGGATGACAAACCCTGTGATTCTGTTTGGCTTCTTTCAGATCTGCAGACCCTCAGGTGACACTTCTTATATCACCATGGGACCCAGAAAGTTGGCACAAAGCTGGAAATCAAGTTAGAGAGTCCAGGGCCTTGGATCCAACAGGTGTAATGAGGCCTAAAGGGCCAGAGTTGGCAGCACATTGTATGTGATCCTGGGATCAGATTGCCCAGCAGGGCTCCCTTACTGTGAGCTCCCCAGGGAGGCCCTGGGAAGCTGGGGACTGCCCCAGGAAGTTCGTGGAGAAGTTGGGGACTCCCCCAGGGAGCTGGGGACTCCCCCCGGAAGGACACAAGGAAGCTGGGGACTCCCCAGGAAGGCCATGAGGAAGCCAAAAACTAGTAGGTGCTCATACCAAGATGACCACTCATGTTTTGCCTCCTGCCTAATTGGACATGAGTTTGTCTTCTTCCCCTGGGATTCTTCCCTGTCTTCTTCCCCTGGGATTGCACACTGGTGTAGAGATGGATTCCACCTGAACAGGTGACTGTCACCTGTTGAATGAACTAGAAGCCTAGAGTACATGCCTCAGCGTGGATGGTTTTACCAATTATCCCGGGAAGCCCTGGAACAGATGTCAGGAGAAAGCCACAGGTATCGAGTCCTTCAGTCACACTGCTGCTGTTTTTTCCCAGTGACATTGTTCACTTGAGAAAGCTACATGAAAGACGCGCTCAGCACCGAACTGTATTTATTTTTACTGCATGCATGTCATTAAAAACCAAACCTAGAAACCGTTCTGAATAGACAGGAGAGGGCGGGGAGCAGGTGGGGTGAAGAGAAGGAAAGCTCAGACCTTTTACCTGGGAGTAAAAACCCACCCATGGATATTTTGACACATGGGGACCTCATCAGAGGTCTGGCAAGGACTCTTGCTATACAGTAGCTTCTTTACCTCTGCACCGAGAGGAATCAGCATTTTTCTTCTGGCAGATGACTGTGTATCTTGTAGGACAGGCACGTTTTCATTCCTCTGTTCTCAGTAAGTTTGTTGTTGAACTGAAATGAATTTCTTGTTCTTCCAATGTGTACTTTCGTGCCTCTTCTCTCACTTCCCCCTACCATGTCCCCTCCTTTTACTGAAAACAATTTATACATATATATATTTTTTTCACTGAGATACACTGGCATATAACATTATTTCAGGTATATAAGTCGATATTTGTATATAACGTGAAAAAATTTTATATTTTTAACTGAATTATTTTATTACATACAAAGGACTAAGCATACTATAATGTACACTCGTGTATCTACCACCAAGCTTAAGAAGCAAAACCTTTCAATCCCTAGGGTGCTGCCTTTATGTCCTTAATTATTCTCCTCCTTCTTCATACCAGAAATAACCACTACTATGAATTTTGAATTTATCATTCTTAGCTTTTGTTTAGAAATGTATTACATATGTATGTATCCCTGGCAAAATATTTACTTTTACGTGGTTTTATACTTTACATAAATAGTATTATGTTTGTATTCTGAAAAGTCTTGTTTTTTGGTTTACCATGTGTTTGTAAGATTTATCCATTATTGAGGCATGTAACTCCAGTAATCGCACTTTCATTCCATTATGTAAATATACCACAGTTTAGTCATACGTTTTTTTTTACAAATGGACATTTAATTTCCCGTTTTTTTGCTATTAAAAACAACGAGCCCATGAACATTTTGTATATGTTTCCATGAGTAATATTTTCTAGCATTTAGCCTAGATGGGGAACAGCTGGGTAGTAAAGAATATACATCTTGAGTTTTGACAGAAGATAGCAAATTTTCTTCCAAATTGGTTGTGCCAATTTATGTTCCTACCATTTGTGTATGAGTTCCACTTTCTGATGTTCTTGTTAACACTTAGACTTACCTGATTTTAAAAGGTTGCTAATCTGGTGGGTGAAAACTGGTATCCTGTTCTCATAATATTCTCATTTTCCTTTTTACCTTTTTAATGAAAATTTGATGAATCCCATATACTCAACACCCAACTTCAATTACCACTCAGAGATAAGCTGACATCAACAATAACGCTACTCATTCCCTCACTCCCTGATCTTTTGAAGCAAATCCCAGCCATTATTTTATTCCTCTATATTTAAGTATGTATCTCTAAATTATTAGAAGTTTAAAAAATATGACAATATGACAATTTCTTTTAAAGAATAGATGTTTTATTTTTTTAATATAAAAACTTTCACCTGTACTTTGTAGTCTGTGTTTTTTGTCTTATTTAGGAAGTCCTTCCTTAATTCCGTATTTTCTCCTGGAAGTATTTCACATGTAGGTCTTTAATCCATCTGGATATTTTGTTTGGGTTTGTTTTTGTTATTGTTGCTCTTGGCTTAAAAGTCAGAGATCCAGTTTTGTTTTGTTTTTTTCCATTTGAACAGCCATTATTTACTGACTAGTCCATACTTTCCCCCACTGACTGTGATGTCACTGCTTGTTACATGCAGGGGTCTAGTCCTGGGTTCCCAGTTTCCTCCATTTCTGTGTTTGTGTTATACCTGTATCAGTGGCACACTGACTTACTCTGGTTTTTAATAAGCCTTGATAACTTGTAGGTCAGTTCTTCCCACTCCTCCTACTCATCAAAATCACTTCCACTTTTCTTGTTCCTTTATTCTTTCATAGAAATTGTTCATTCAGTTTGTCAGTTTCCAGGAAAATGCCTGTTTTTTGTTTTGTTTTTTTCTATTGGATTTACATTAATCGAATTGAGAGATTCGTTTGGGAAGAACAGATGTTTTTATGATACTGAATCTTTCTCTTCATAAAAATGATATGTGTCCATTTATTGATGGCTTTAAAAGTATGTCAATAAAGCTGTACAATCTTTGGTCAATGACATCTTTTATTAGATTTATTCCTCAGTACTTCATATTTTCTGTTGTTACTGTAAAAGTTATTTTTAAATTACATTTATCTATTACTGGTAGAAAGGATTGCAATTTATTTTACATACTGATCTAATATTAAGTAACCTGCTAAATTATTTATTCTATAAGACCATAGATTTTGTTGAGTTTCTATAAGACAATCATATGATTTACAAAACAGAAGTTTTAGTTCCTTGTCTTTCTGTGCTGCCTAGGATGCTGGTAAAATGCTGAAAGTGACAACAGCAGTCTAATTTTAGTCTCATTCATGATTTTAAAGGGAATACTTGTCATGCAGGGTGTCATGTGGGGTGTCAGCTCCCGCTCCCCACACAAGAACGCAGGATATGGTGAGGCCAAAAAGGAACACCCACGGAGCCATAGATAGGGGAGTCATACCACTATATTCTCGCTGGCGGCTGGGTTGGAGATACAGGGAGCAAACATCCGCCAGTACCCCAACAAGGGGTCTTCCTGCACCCCAGTCTCTCTGGCGACTGGGCAAGACACACAGAGGAAGTAGTAGCCACACGATGAGCAACCTGCCATCCACTTTTCTACCTGCCTGCCAACCAACCAACCAACGCAGCCACGGCAGTTATATCAGTGACTAATTGGCTAACTGGTTACATCTGATGGCCAACCACTCACAGCTGATGGCCGTCTATTACCCAAGCCAGCACCTTTCCACAAGAGGCCAAGAGCCTGGAAACTGCTCTCTGGAACTCTGTCCCCACAATACTTCAAATATTTCACCATTAAACGTGGTATTTGTTGTGGGTTTTGGTTTGGTACATTTTTTTTTTAACAAGTTATAAGGGTCCTGCTGTTTCTAGTTAAGAGTTTTACTTATCTTGAGTTTTAAATTTAATTTAAAATTTCCACATCTACTGTGATGTGTTTTTTCCCCCTTTTTAATCTGTTAATGCCATGAATAAAATTAGATTTTCTAATGTTAAGCCAGCCGTTCATGCCTGGCTTGACCATGAATGAAAGGCTGGCTTAACATTAACTCAATTTGACCATGATGTTTTAGCTTTGTGGGGGCAGAGCCCCAGAAAGCAGTTTACAGGCTCTCGGCCTCACATGGAGGGGTGCTGGCTCGGGTAGTAGATGGCCATCAGCTGTGACTGATTGGTCGTCAGCTGTAGCCATTGAGCCATTAGCCACTAATATAACTGCTGCGGCTACGGAGGAGAGTGAGGGAGAGAAGAGAGAAAGAATGGGGCTAGCAAGAAGATGGCGGCTGGGCTGGCAAGTGTGGATGGCGGTTTGCGGACAGTGTGGATCCAGCCTCCAGTGAGAGTATAGTGCCGCCAGAGAGAATATACTGGTATGACTCCCCTACCTATGGCTCCGTGGGTGTTCCTTTTTGGCCTCACCATATCCTGCGTTCTTGGATGGGGAGCGGGACCAGAGACCCCGCAGGCCTCCCCGCACGACAGCTTTGTTATGAATCACAGGATTCAGATTGCTAACATTTTCTTTAGGATTTTACATTTATGTTCATATATAGCAGGGGTGTCCAAACTTTTTTCAGCGTTTTTCAGCAAGGGCCATATGCGGTAAAATACACGAACAGCCGGGCCACTCACTCGAGGTGAAGTACGTATTGCCTCACCTGGTTTATTTAAGTAAACTAAATATATTTTTGGAATTTGCTGCGGGCCAATTAAAAATGGATTGCGGGCCGCAGTTGGCCCGCGGGCTGCAGTTTGGACACCCCTGATATATAGGATTAGCCCATAATTGTCCTTTCTTGTCTTATCCCTGTATGTATGTGGGGACTAAGCCCCAGAAAGCAGTTTCCAGGCTCTCGGCCTCACATAGACAGGTGCTGGCTCAGGTAGTAAATGGCCATCAACTGTGATGGGATGGCCATCAGCTGTGGCTAGTTGGCCGTCAGCTGTAACCAGTGAGCCATTGGCCACTAATATAACTGCTGTGGCTATGCTAGCAGAAAATGGGGGCTAGCAAGAAGATGGTGGCTGAGCCTGCAAGCGGAGCAATGAGGGTTGAGAATTGTGTGGCTCCTGTTTCCTGTGTCTCCAACCCAGCCTCCAGCGAGAATATAGTGGTATGACTCCCCTACCTATGGCTCCGTGCGTGTTCCTTTTTGGCCTCACCATATCCTGCGTTATGTGGGGAGCGGGACCAGAGACCCCTCAGGTCGCCCGGCACGACAAATGGCGCAGCGAGCAGGGTCTCCCGCATGACACTGTGTTACCAAGGCTATACCAGCTTTATAAAACAGGTGGGGAGTGGTCCCTTTTTTCTATTCATTGAAGAGTTTAAGCTTGAGATTAATAATTCCTTGAATGTTTGGTAGACTCATCTGTAAATCTACTGGGCCTAGTGTTTTCTTTATGGGAAGGTTTAACACTGCAATTTCAATGTCTTAAGGAGTTATAGATCTATTTATTTCTTCTGGAGTCAATTTGGCATAAAGTAAGAAGTCAATAAAGAATACAAGACTGGCTTAAATAGATTTTCCAGTTTGAACTTCCTGGCTCGTGTAGGCAGTATGACTCTGAATTCTAAACCTGCATGAAGATTGGCCTGTGGTTATGCATTTTCAGGGGATTTTTTCCTTCTCTCCAGCACCAGATGTCAGGACAGATAAGTTTCCTAAATTTCTTGTCTCCTTTAGTGAGGCAGCTTTTGTTTTATTTTTTAAATAGTTGGCTCTTTTTTTTTTTTTTAATTTATTGGGGTGACAATTGTTAGTAAAATTACATAGATTTCAGGTGTACAATTCTGTGTTACATCATCTATAAATCCCATTGTGTGTTCACCACCCAGAGTCAATTCTCCTTCTATCACCATATATTTGATCCCCCTAACCCTCATCTCCCACCCCCCAATAGTTGGCTCTTTCATTGAGGTGGTGGATCTTTAGAGATCTGAGTTCTATGGGAAGTTCTCTCTTCCAGTTCCTTACCTGGCTCAAGCCAGGTCTTGTCTCTGGCACCTTAAATATCACATTTAAAGCCCAAGGCTCTAGATGTCTAGACACCAGAAATAACTCGTAGAACTTCAGCTTCAATATATACTTATTATTCTATAGATTTGTGCTCCCACATTTTTCATTTCTGAAAATTTTATTTTCTTGAGAGAGCTGTAATATGACCAAAAGGAGTTTTCAATCTTGCATCCAGAATGTTCCAGTGTTTTTAGCTGGCATGTTTTTAGAATAGATAGTGTGTTATAATACCTGAAATGGAAGTTTCTAGTCCTCCTTTAAACTAAAAACAAGATTTGGGAGAAGTTTTGAGATTCCTCTAGAAGACTGAAGGATTGGTGCTTATGGATGGACTAGGGCTTTCCAGGAATAACCTTCCAATCAAACACTGCCCAGTTGAACTTTCTGTGATGATGGAAAGGATTCACATCTGTGCTGTTCATTACGGTAGCCACTAACCGTATGGCTATCAGGCACTTGAAACATGGCTCTATGACTGAGGAACTGAATTTTTAATCTTATCTAATTAATTTATATGTAAATAGCTACATGTGGATAGTGGCTGTTGGATTTGACAGTGTAGAGACTTCTGATATTTCCAAACAAGCTGAACTGAAAAAAACCATCAGCAGACAAAGGCCTCTGAAGCCAAGCGAAGATCTACAGCGCTGCTGAAGATCAAGGTCCTTTGCACTCTGCCATCTGGTATTCTAATAGGCCCTCTGGTGGCCGAAGCTTCCTATGAGCTCATCCTTCCCTTGAGCCAGGGCTTCTTAGGACTAGAATTCCGACCTTATGGGCCTTTTAGTCAGACTCATAACTGCGGTGATGAATTCGCCACTAATGAATAAATTTCTCTACAATTTCATTTTGTCTCTCTCCTTTGCTCACTACATTCTAGCTGTAAGGGCCATTCCTGTTTCTAAAAAATGTCAAACTCATTACTGCTTTAGGGTCTTTAGCATCTGTCATCTACTCTGCCTGAAATATATTCCTGGCTCTTTCTTTTTATCACTCAAGTCTTAGCTCAGTGTCATCTCCTGAAAGGCCATCCATGACCACCTTATCTAAAGTCCTCCCTATGCCCAGGCTTTATTGCATTGTCCTGTTTTATTCTATAAATAGAACAGTAATCATTACCTAAAATTATATTTGTTTACCTTATGTCCATTTGAATATGAATTCTATGAAAGTAGAGGTCTCTTCTGTCTTATTCAGGACTGACAGTGTCTGGCATATAAAAAATGGAGGCCTAGAGAGGATAAGTGAGGTCCCCAAATTTGCACAGCTAATGTTGGGGCCAGACTTCATGGCTCTTTTGGTTAAAACGTAGCTACTCAGCTCAAATTCTCTTTCCAGTTTCAAGAAAGAAAAAAACATGGTGGGAAGGCATAGAAAGAGAAAGGAAAGAGAAAGAAAAGAAAGAGGGGGAAGAAAGGAAGGAAAGGGAAGGAAGGGAAAGAGGGAAGAAGAAAGAGCATGCACACCTAGAAATTTTCGTAAGATCAGGGCTTTGTAGTTTTGAGCAGCTTTTTGCTATTGCATTTTACCCCGGGACATTTTGTTCTAGTGTTGCACACAGTTTATAACCTCCTACTGTATATTCCCAGAAGGAAACTTGTGAACAAGCAGCAGATGTTTCTGGTTGAGGATAATTATTCCAGATCCTAAGCTTCCCCTACCAATGCCCTTTGCTTCATAAAACAATTAGCCTTTTATCCCACTCATAAATTGACATATAGTACACTTCATAATTTACTGGCTGACTGAAAATTGCAAAAGCCCACTCACTATTTTGTTTGAAAAAACTCAAAACTGACATTGATGAAAATAAAACTTTTGACTAAAATTTGTTGTCTGGAATCGTGACAGAATTTGTATCTGTCAAATAACACCAATGAAAAAGGGACTAGCTGGAAATAATGGACACAAAAAAAAACCGTGAAAGGGCATACATTCTAAGTAAACATTTTATATGCCATCCTCCAAGCCCCCACCCGCCGCCAAAAAAAAAAAGCAAAAAAAAAAAAAAAAAACTCTGACAGATGAATCATATTCGTGCTGTAAATCTCATCCCTGGATCACATAACAAACTAGGTAGAGGAGACAGAAGTCCTTAGCCCTGAAGAAATGCAGCAGGTGATGGAAATGTGTTTCTGCCCCTGTTCAATCACCTTTCTTTATAGCAAGAAGTACCGAATCTATAAAGAAAAGAGCTGGGCCAGCCCGGTGGCTCAGGTGGTTGGAGCGCCTTGCTCCTATTGCCAAGGTCGTAGGCTCAATTCCCACGTGGGCCAGTGAGCTGCGCTCTCCCTGGAGCCCAGCTGCCACGAACAACAGGAGGTTGGCCGTGGGCTACTGAGTGCTGCTACTGAGTGCTGCTACTGAGTGCTGCTACTGAGTGCTGCTACTGAGTGCTGCTACTGAGTGCTGCTACTGAGTGCTGCTACTGAGTGCTGCTACTGAGTGCTGCTACTGAGTGCTGCTACTGAGTGCTGCCACGGGCTACTGAGTGCTGCCGTGAACGGCCAGCAGCCGTGAGCCAGCAGGAGTGCAAGGCTCAGAATACCAGCACGGGCCAGGGAGCTGTGTCCTACACAACTTGACTGAGAAACAACAGGCATGAGCCAGAGTGGGGTGGAAAGACCTGAACGTCGTGAAAATTCTGTAAACTGTAAATGGGTGACAAACAGAAATGGTTTAAGCGGTCCCTTTTAAAAAAAATTGACCAAGAGCTAAAATCAATGTTGGCATAATTCATGTTAAAATGTCCATATTCAAACAAGGTGTCAAAGCCTTCAGAGTCTAGCCCCGGCATCTGGGGTGCCCTCCCATCCACAGCACAGCTAGCCCGCCTGTTTAGGGGCTCGTGGCTTTCTTTTCTCTTCCCTCAACGCTGGTCTCAAGTCTGGCCCACCCGCACAACCGGACTCTGGCTGTAACTTGGGTGAAAAACGCTCATCGAGGCTGGTCGCAGGGGGTCAGCGCCCTGAGGCTTAAGCGCTGAGCACGCCGGGAGTTGTAGCAGCAGCGCGTCGCGCAGGTGGGCTGGGCGTGTCCGGGGTCTGCGCAGGCGCACACTCTCGCGGGCAACATGGCGGACGCGGCCCCACCGCCGGGCAAGAGAAAGCGAGAGCAGGACGCCGCGGGGGTGGAAGCAGCCGGCACAGAGGACAAGGAAACCAAGGAAGCTGGCATTGGGAATGGCACCTCTGCCTCTGTGCGCTTTCCTTTCTCCGGCTTTAGAGTGAAAAAAGTGCTAAGGGAGTCGGCGCGGGACAAGATCCTGTTCCTACACGGGAAGGTACCACTGGCGGCCCTGGGCGGGGACGGGGGTTTGTGACCAGTCACCGCCGAGAGGCGGATCTTGTGAGCGCTCGGCCGGCAAGTACCAATCGCATTCCTGGGGGGTGGCGGGAACAGCGCGCCTCTGGAATGCTTGGTGGCAGAAGGCGTGGAAGAGACACGGTCACCCGTGGAATTAGGGAAATTAACATACGCACGGCTGATTTTCCTAATTACTCCTTTGCTAAAAATAACTACTAACACTTGTAGAGTGTATTGCATATTAAAAAGCAGGGGTTAAATTCTCCAAGCCGTTCATTTATTCGACCTGTAAAGGTGCTAGAAACCCAGTAAATGTTGCGGGACCGTCTTGCGCATACGTGCCCCTGGGAACGACAAGAGACTAGGAGATATCCCTGCTGTATAGGATTTCAGCCCCGACAGAGGAGACAGTTTATTAAATTGGTGATTCAGTTCCACACACCATGCACAGACAGGCCATCATTGAGCTAGGTACTGGGGATATAGAGATGAAAGTTACCATCCCTGACCTTCGGGAGTGCAGAGTACCTCCCGGTAGACAGATACACATAGCTGGCTCTAATACCATGTGCTCGGTTCTCTCGCAGGGACTGAGAAGAGACTGGAGACCATCCTGGGAATTAGATGGTCAGGTATTAAGGTTCCCCAGAATGCCTAGCAGGAGCTCGCATTTTGGGAGGATCGTGGGACCTGGGTCTCAGCTTCCATACTTCTCTCTGTGTCTCTTGTTTTTTTTACAAGGCTCTGCAGCCCGACCTGTCTTCAGTCTGCAGCTCCTGCTGAAGATTTTAGCCATGAGACCTTCACACTAGGAGTTAGTTGAGATAGCCAGATACACTAACTGTACCTATGACTGTGGGCAAGTCACTTAATCTCTCTAGACCTCCGTTTCTTCATCTGTAAAATGGGGAGAATTTGTCAGAGCCTCTTGTGAGCCTAAAATGGAAGACAGCGGAGAAGCTTTGCATCTTTTAGAAAGATGTGAGCACTGCCATAAGCATTTGGGTTAATGAGATGTCTCCTCTGGGAGGAGAAACATGAGTGCTATTGGCTAGACTTGCCCAGAGGGAAACTGCAGGGAAGGAAATCCCATATGTTGGGAATTCCGAGGCCCCGGGAGCTTCTGCCTCTGTTCTCCAGACCTCACCTGTGGCTCTACCCCTGGGCCCACTGATGGTGTTTCTGCCTACAGGTGAATGAGGCCTCTGGGGACGGGAATGGAGAGGATGCTGTGGTGATCCTGGAGAAGACGCCATTTCAGGTGGAACAGGTGGCTCAGCTCCTGATGGGAAGCCCTGAGCTCCAGTTGCAGTTCTCCAATGATATCTACAGCACCTATCACATGTTCCCTCCAAGGCAACTGAGTGGTGAGCAAGTGGTGGCTGAAGTGGCTGCATGTGAAAAGGGTGGGATGGTGGGAAATTAGGGGGTGTGGAGGCTGCTCTCCATAGTCCGACTTGCATATTCTAGTGCAGGAGTTCTCAATGGAAGGAAGAGGGGATTTTGCCCCCAAGAAACATTTGGCAATCTCAGAAGACAATTTTTGGTTGTCAGAATTTGGGGGGTGGGGTTGCTGCTGGTACCTGGAAGGTAGAGGCTAGGGATGCTGCTAAATATCCTATAAAATACACCTGAGCCCCCACAACAAATGTCACTAGTGCTGAGGTTGAGAAACTGTTCTGGTGTCGTATGTTGTGAGGAGGGAATGTGATTTCATGGGAGAGAACAGGTTCATCTACTAACTGAGTAATAATACGTACTAAACCCTTACTGTTGTGCTAGCCACCGTTCTGAGTAGTCCACATATATTATCGTATTTTATCTTCAAAATAGCCTTGTGGTAGGAGTTCACAGGTGAGGCAACAGATTTCTGAAAGGTTAGATAGCTTGGCTAAGGTCACACAGCCAGTAGGGGACAGAAACACTGAACTTCAGTAGATGAGAACTTGCTCAGCAGTCTGCTCTGCAGGAGAGTGCTAGGTGCTACAAAGGTCACTACCCTGAAGGAACTCCCTTGCTAGTAGGGGAGACAATGGGATTGCTGTGGACGGACTTGAGAAGGGCAGGAACTTGTAGGTTAAAAGGCAGAGATTTTTTTTTTTTTAAAGATTTTATTGGGGAAGGGGAACAGGACTTTATTGGGGAACAGTGTGTACTTCCAGGCCTGTTTTTTCCAAGTCAAGTTGTTGTCCTTTCAATCTTAGTTGTGGAGGGTGCCATTCAGCTTCAAGTTGTTGTCCTTTCAGTCTTAGTTGTGGAGGGCGCAGCTCAGCTCCAGCTCCAGTTGCTGTTGCTAGTTGCAGGGGGCACAGCCCACCATCCCTTGCGGGACTCGAGGGACTGAACTGGCAACCTTGTGGTTGAGAGGACGTGCTCCAACCAACTGAGCCATCTGGGAGGCAGCTCAGCTCAAGGTGCCATGTTCAATTTTAGTTGCAGGGGGCACTGCCCACCATCCCTTGCGGGACTCGAGGGACTGAACTGGCAACTTTGTGGTTGAGAGCCCACTGGCCCATGTGGGAATCGAACCGGCAGCCTTCAGAGTTAGGAGCATGGAGCTCTAACCGCCTGAGCCACCGGGCCTGCCCCAGAGATTTGTTTTTGATTACAAGTATTTTTTAATTTAGTAAAAAAGAGTAAGAAGAGGAATATTCCATGCTAAAAGCCAGGCATGATGTGAGCTTTTCCCTTTAGATGCTTAGATTTAGTAGGCAGCTTTGTTGGAAGTGTGAGGGAGACTGGTTGACCTTGAAGGTTCCTTCCAACCAGGAAATTCTGGGGTCTGCACAGATCCTTCTGTCTATTTGCCCTACCCTCAGGCATTTACGGATATCCTGCCCCAGCCTTTCTTACAGATTTAGTCTTTTCCATACCCCCAAGAAAGGGTGCTATTGTTGTCCTTTGGAAATTTGTGTAAATACTTGATATGAGACAAGCAAACCTTTCACGGTTGCAAGCAAAACAGCCTGGTCCTCTATTAAAGAGAACCAGATTGATTGGTTCAAGCTGACAGAAATGGACAGCTGTATTTACTTTCTCAGGCATTGACATTTAAGCAAATGTATACTTCAACATGGGATGGCAGAAGCGTGACAGAAGGCACTGTAGCCAAATAGCACTTGGGGCAGCCCCCAGACGACAGACTGGGGCCAGTATTCTGCTGCCACTCCTTTCCCTCGCCTCCCCCCATCCGTCTATCCACCCGCCCCATCCTCAGCCAAAATTCAGAAAGTTCTGCTCCACAGAGCAACCCTGTAGAATTCAGAGCCTTTCCTTTTCCTTTTATTTTTCCAGTGCTTCTGTGGTATTGCACACAAGTGGTCGTGGCCCCTCCCTGTCTTTCTGTTTGTCATTTTTTTCTAAGATAAGTACTGAAAGAGCCAGTCGGTTATCAGCTCACCACAGGTCCTCTTTCCCATTCAGAACCCCAAATATCTGTCTCCCTTGTCCGTTTTTTGTCTACATTTTCCTACAGTACAACCTACTCTCATGTGGGTGCCTCAGATGTTAGCTCGTCTTGTCCAGAGCTGTTTTCTTAGCATAAAGTCAAACATGCATACATTGCGGTATACTTTTATTTCACCTACCCAAATGAGGCATGGTGATTTGGAAGTCATAACAGTTTGCTTCAGAGTTCCATCCTCATCTCTCTCTTGTTTAGCTATACACGCTATCCCGGGATGAGCTTCTAGAGCAGGGGTTGGCAAACTGTTTCTAGAAAGGACCGGAGAGTAAATGCTTTAAGGTTTATGAGCCACAAATAATCTCGGTCACAGAGTGCTCCTTTTTTTAACAACCCCTTTAAAGATGAAAATAGCACTCTTAGCTTGCAGGGTATGTAAAAACAGCTCATGGGCCAGATTTGACCTTCTGGCCAGTTTATCAACCCCTGATTCAGGTTTCTTCCCACTCAAAGTGTGGTCTGTGGTATCGCCTGGCAGCTTGTTGGACATGCAGAATCTCAGGCCCCACCCTAGACCTCAGAATCAGAATCTGCATTTTAGCAAAATCCCCCGTCGAGTCATACACATTAAACTTTGAGAGGCACTGGGCTTTAAACACCACCTGTGTGTGGTTGATGCCCATGTTTGTTTCTTCATCCCTGACCTTTCCAAGAACTCCAGGCTCATATGGAAATACACGCCTCCTGCACACCTCCGTTTGGCAGTCTCTTAGGTAAAATGTGAGACTCAGAGGCGCTAATGTATTTAAAAGTACTTAAACATATTAAATAGTAGTTGCATTGTTATTCTGATGTGCTGGGCCCTCTGCTGGCTACTGGAGCTTCAGAGATGAGTAAGACACCATCTGTGCCCTCACAGTCTTGTTATAAAAAGAGCGAAGTCAACTCAACAGGGTTTGGTCACTGCCTGGATGTGGGGAACAGAGGTCATTGAAAGTTGGACCCATGTCAGACCCATATAAAGTCCTCAATAAATGACTGCTGAAAAAATAAAGTCACAGGCTGACCCGCTGTATTTTTTCCTGTGGGCCAAGCATGTCACAGCCACGAGGTGGCAGCATTGCCAAAGTATTGTGTGGCCGGCTCCTTTGCCTTCAGAGCCTTTTCAGCCCTGCCTCTCCAATCTCAGTCTCAGAGTCACCAACTCTTAAAACTGCCTGAAGAGGCCTGGAAGCCTGGTTCCTACCGCCTCGGCCCTGTGAGCCCCCTGCACAGTTGCCCCTTGAGTTTTTCTGCTGTTTCCGGCTGTTTCTCCAGACCTCCTTCCCAGAATACTTGCCTGGGGGAGCCTCCCCCTACCCATTTCTGAGCTGGCAGCTCTCCTGATTTCTTTTGGTATTTCTCTGGTCGTTGGCAAATTTCTTCTTCTAGCCTAGAGGTTTTGCAGTCTTCTCATTTATCCTCCCGAAATCTCAGCTGACCATGAGAGACTGTGCCCCACGTCACTGACATAATAGAGCATGGGCAGCAGAGTTAGACATGCTTCCGTCCTGTCCCAGCTCTAACACTTACCTAGTGGTTGTGCTGTTTGAGGTTTAGTGTAGTGCAGGGGTTCAGAGCAAGCTTCTGGGCTGGAATCCTGGCTTTGCCATTTCTTAACTGTGAGGACATGGGACGTTTCTGTATTCATTTAACAAAGACGAAGTGCAGGCTGTGTGCCAGGTGCTGGGCTGCATGCTAGGTATGTACCAGGAGTACATCAGATCGTATCTCTGTCTCTGGAGTTGTAGTGGGAAGGCAGGGAGCCAGCCAGAAAACAAAGGTCTCAGTGACCCTGAACAAGAGAGGGACTGCGTGGTCTGGACATCCAGGAGGGCCCTCTGTGGAGATGACACCCAAGCCGGGGATGGAAAAGAACCAGCTGTTCAAAGAGCTGGTGAGGGGTCGAGGAGAATGTTCTGGGCGGAGGGAGTAGCATGCGTTCTGAGGGAGGAAAGAGGAACGGAAAGGAAGCTGTCGTGTTGGGAGCTTGGAGGGCCAGTTGGTGTCTGTGGTATGTGGTACAGATGAATCTGGGAAAGTAACATCAGTTAATTTCTTATTAAATTAGGTGAGAAACTGAATGTACCTTAGGACAGTTATGAAATAAATGAGATAAGAAAGATGACACAATGTTTTAGCCTCTGCCCACGGTGAGAAATACACTTTACATTGTGACCCAGTACCTGTGACTAAATGCACATAGATGTAAGGGAAACAAACGGTTCACAAAACAATCCTACTTTTACTTTGTGGGATACTCTCTGGTCTTCTAACTTAATTCCAGTCGTGTTTCCTTTTTTCTGATGCTGGTTTTAATCTCCTAAATTAATTTCATCCCACTGTCGTGGGTTATGCCCCTTTGAGAGAAGTTTGCATAGGACACTTAGCCCCGCGGCCGGCGTACAGTGTGTGTTCCATACGTGTGAGTCATTTCCTATTCTTGTTTTCTAACTTTAAAAGTATATGAGCCTTCAGTGGAGCCATATATGTAACATGGGAAAATGCCTGCCCCTGACTACGGGCAGGTTTCCTCTCTTGCCCCTGCGGCCATGCGGTCAGTGTGAGGCCTGGGGGGCCAGACAGCGGGCACCTTACTGCTGCTTGTTGCCATCAGGCGGGGCATAGCCTGGGTCACCTCCTGCTGCTGCCCCGGCTCTCACGCTCTCACTCCTGTGGCCTATCAATGGGGCCCTTTCATTGAGATCTCTGTTCCTTCTTACCTGGGAAGAAGGGGGAGATACTAGGGAGAGGGGTGTGACTCAGAAATCCAGACTGCGTCTAAAAAGGCCAATTGTTTTCCCGCTGTCGAGCAGGGGTGTGGAATCTCAGGTTCAGTGGAGGAGAAGGCGTCTGTGTGAGTGAGGCCAGGGCAGGGGGCGGAGGGATCCTGGGAATCACATCATCTTTTGGTTGCAGAGAACTCCCAGTACTTTAGCTACAGGTAGGGTTTTCCTCCCTGTGCTCTTTGCAGAGGCGACACCCACACCTCTGAGTTTAGAGTGAGGACTTATTTGGGAGGAGCAATTTAAAAGACTATCCATTCCCGTAAAGAGTTTCCCTGGCAGCCTTGTTCATGATAGAAAAAACTAGAAACAATCTGGGTATCACCTCACACTAGAATAGATAAATATGTTGAGGTGGTTTCCTACACTGGTGTTGCTTCTTTATTGCAGTGAAAATGAATGAACTACAAGAAAAGCAAGACACAAAATACAATGTGTGATTCCAGAGAAAGCTGAAAAAAAGCAGAACTGAGCAATACACTGCTTAGGGTACGTACATACATGACGAAGCCAGGAAGACAAAAAAGACACGATTAACACCTTATTCAGCGGTGTGGTTATCCCTGGTGGGGCGGGGCAGAGAGGACATCAGAAATCCTGGTAATGTTCTGTTTCTTGGACTGCGTGCTCCATGCATGCATGTTCTTTTATTTTAGGTATTTTAGTTATTTCTCACCGTGAGCAGTACGTATTTTGTATTATATACATACGCATATGTACATGTATATACTTATGTATGTATATGTGTATACACATATGTATATGTGTACACGCACACACTTTGTTTACATGTACAATACATTTCCCAATTAAAAGTTGAGAAAAATTGGGGGTGGCCAGTTAGCTCAGTTGGTTAGAGCGTGATGCTCGTAACACCAGGGTTGCCGGTTCGATTCCCGCATGGGCCCGTGTGAGCTGCGCCCTCCACAACTAGATTGAAACAACTACTTAACTTGGAGCTGATGGGTCCTGGAAAAACACACTTAAAATAAATAAAAGTTAAAAAAAAAAGAAGTTCAGAAAAATTGGCAGGACTTTAGGAGAACTAAGACTGTTTCCCCACTAAATTATAGGGCTCCGCCCACATTCTCAAATTTGGTTTCTAGTCACTGTTGCTGAAAGTACAAGTATTTGATTTAGGCCTCCTTCCTCTGGGTTTTGGATATTAGCAGACTTTTGTTTCAGCACCCTACCTTTTCTCTGGGGCAGAGGAGTGGTGGGCCTGCCCCTCTCTCTCCAGGGACGAGGGAGTCGTGCTGTGCTAGAGCGCATTGCAGGAGGCTGCCAGCCCTGGCAGGACAGGGCAGTGTGGGGAGCTCCTCCAGCAACTGGACGAGAAGGCCCAGTACCAGGCTCTGTGGGCCCTGCTCTGGCACAGGCTGGCACAAGCCTCTCACCCCATCCCTGGGGTGTCCTCTGCAGCCCTCCCCTGGCAGCTGAGCCGAAGGACAAGAGTTCTCTGAACAGTGACCAACAGGGAAAACCTTGCCAGACAGGTCACAGCCAGAGTGGGTGTTGAAGAGTGCCATCATCATCTAACACGAGAAACTCCCCAGGCGCAGTCAGCATGGGACACCAGGGCATGTCCCAGAATTGCTCTGAGACTCCGTGTGTCTCCGAATGAAGAGTGAGAAGTCAGATAGCTGGCTATCCTGCCTCAGGGCGCTTCTGTGTCCTGTGAGATCGCAGAATCATAGTATCCCAGGTTGGAGAGGAACCTAGAGGTTCTTTAGGACTGTGGTTCTTACCTAGCATTAGCCATCAGAACTGCTAAGGAGCTTTCTTGAACACAGAATCTGGGCCTACTCAGTAAGAGTCTCTGAGTTAGGGCATTTGTCAAAATCAAATAAGTAGCACCCAGAGGGCTTATATGGGCAGGGACAGGCTCTGCGGCCACTCTGCCCCACTCAGGTCTGCTTTCTTTCCTATTATTGTTGTTGGTATTTCTTGTTTTGAAAAAAGAAGTAAGCCTTTATTTCCTTATTTTAACAAATCTGGCTGTGCTACACAAGCAGTTACTATGTGTATCAAGAAAATCTCTGGGGTAGAGCTGCCGGTGGTTTCCTCCACACTGAAGAATATGCGTATGCAACTCTGTCTTAATTTATCAGATTTTGACATCAAGTCCCCACAGTAGAGGTTGAAAGGTTCAGCTCCTTTATGCCTCGTTTCATTGTGCTTCACTTTACTGTGCTTTGCAGATAACTAAGTTTTTTACAAATTGAAGGTAAGACCCTCCACCAGAAGAAAGATTACAGCTCGCTGAGGGCTCAGATGATGGTTAGCATTACTTTTAGCAATACAGTATGTTTTAGTTAAAGTATGACATTGTTTTTTTCGATATAATGCTGTTGCACTTAAAGACTACCATAGAGTGTAAACATAACTTTTATATGCACTGGGAAGCCAAGATATTTGTGTGACATGCTTTATTGTGATACTCACTTTATTGCCATGGTCCAGACTGACCTCGTAGCATCTCGGAGGTGCGCTTGTACTTCCTTCACCCTCCTTCCCTTCTCCTTCCAGTTTTTGATGTTTATATTATTATTTTTAGAGGTTTTTTTGTTTTTTTTAATTGCCTTTGGAGTCCTAAATAACTGAAATCTGCGTTAGGTCTTATCATTCTGTCAGGTGAGAATCGCAGTGCCTCCAGCCTTTCCTTCTGCTGTCCTTTGCTGTCTCCCAACTTACCTGTCAGCTGTATTGCATTTCACTCTGTCATGGTCTGTTCTGTTGTCTGACTATAATGAAGTCTTGTATGCTGTGTCTGTGAGGTGACTCTGGATTGACAACAGTAAAGAGTGCCGACGTTGTTATGGCCATATTAATGTGTGCTGTACCCTCAGGCAGAGAGCTAGGGCCACGGGTTCTCCACCTGTCCCGTGTGGGACTCCGTGTCTCTTGGAGGAGAAGGAATCTGACATCTAGGTCACATAGATTCTCTTTTCCTTATAGTCCAACCGTTCCTCCAAATCATGCTGCTTTTTCGTTTTTTCATACTTGAATCATTATTTTATCCACTTTTATTTTTTCACAAAGTTTATACTTATCTCTTTTTTTTCTTTTTTTTTTTTTTTTAGATTGTGGTTAAAAGAATACTGTGCTTTTACTCTGCTTTTGAAATTACCAGCCACTTAGTTGGGTAATTCATTACATGAAACGCCTCCCTTCCTTTTCCTTTTCCTTTCCTCAGTGTCTCCTGCTGCTCCAGCCTGGACAGTTGCTTCTTTAGGCATGCTCGCTGCCTTTCTTTCATGTTCTGCTCTCTTGTTTAGCTGAAGTACATTCGTAACTGCTTCTTCAGAAAGAATACATGAGAGGTAAACTTTAAATCTTTTATTTTGCCCTCACTTTTGATCGATGGTTTGACTGAATACAGAATTTAAATTTATTTTCCTTCAAAACATTAAAGGCATTGATTTGTTGACTTCTGGCATCCATTGTCGCTAATAAAATATCTGATGCTAGTTTGATTCTCATTTCTTTATAGCTAACAATTTTTTTATAGTTTTTGCTTTGTTACTGTCCTTTTC
Source organism: Rhinolophus sinicus (assembly GCF_036562045.2). Classification (NCBI taxonomy): domain Eukaryota; kingdom Metazoa; phylum Chordata; class Mammalia; order Chiroptera; family Rhinolophidae; genus Rhinolophus; species Rhinolophus sinicus. The sequence continues at coordinate 13,392,320 of NC_133765.1, read as the reverse complement.
TAGAAGCTTATAGTATATTCTGTTTATTGTTGGTGTACTGAAATTTTGTAAGGTATCTAAGTTGGATTTTATTTTTTATTGGGCTGGGTACTTTGAGGTCCTTTTGATTTAAAATCTTATGTCATTCTTCCTCTCTGTACATTTTTTCTATTATTTCTTTGATAATTTCCTTCCCTCCTTTTCTTTTATTTCTGGAAATCCTTTAGTTGTTAGACTTCCTTGGTTGATTCTGTGTGCTTCTTCTATTCTCACTTTTACCATCTATATCTTTCTACAACCTGGTAGGTTGTCTTAACTTTGTTTTCCAGACCTTATAGTGAAGGTTTTAATTTGGCAATCATATTTTTAATTTTCTTCCCTCTGGTTCTCTGATTATTTCATTTTCGTAGCATCTTGCTCTTGCTTTATAGAGGCCAAATTGGGTTTACTTTCTCTGACACACTAATTAGAATTGTTTTAAGAATTATCTCCTGACCCTTACGTGATCTCGTTTCCTCTGGGCTCTGGTTCTGGTTGTTTATTTTGGTCATTCTTTTTTTAGGCTGCTGGTTTTCCCTGAAGTCTGGTGAATATTAGCTCATTTGTATTTAGAAGAACCAGCCTGATATGGGTTCCGTCCACTATCCGTTGGTAGGTCAGTGTCCACAGCAGGCCGCTCTCCTGGATCGGTAGCTGCTCCAGAGCTTTTGGGTGGGGAGTGGGGCTTGTTGGCTGGCTGGCCTTGCCTAGGTGTGCAGTATGGCTGGCACTGGGGAGGCACCAGTGCCCACTCTGGAGCCCTCGTGCTCTCTCGTCCACTATAGCTCGTGGGTCATATTTGGCCCACTTTTTTTTGTATGGCCTGCGAGCTAAGAGTGGTTTTTACATTTTTACAGTGTTGTTGAAAAAAAAAAGAAAAGAAAACTAAGAAGAATATGAAAAAGAGCTTGTATGTGGCCTACAATACCTAAAATATTTCCTATCAAACTTTTATGGAAAAGTTTGCCGACCCCTGCCCTCGTCCATGGTTCCATATCTTTGGAGGGAGCCTTCCTCCTCTCACCTGGCATAAGGAGCCTGCCCCGGAGGCGGGGGTGGCAGTGGATGGAGCCAAGTGGTGCAGCTGGCCCTTAGACAGCCCTGTAGTTGATCCCAACTTCCAGCTTCATTTCCCTTCCTGTCCTCTGTACCTGTTTGTTCAGAGCCCAGATCCTCTCCTGGGTTCCCGTGGCGAGGCTGGCAGTCACCTCCACGTAGCTCGTCACACGCTCTGGGCCGCAGCTTCCTTCCCTATTGTCTCCTCCATTCTCACGCTGCTCCATTCCGCGTCCTAACTTTGGGAAATGAATTGCAATCTCTCTCTCTCTCTGCTGCCTCCCCACTCTTGTTCCCCTCGCTGTTACAGGTTTGTTCCCTTTTGTACTTCACTGCTGCCATGGCATTGGGTTTTGAAATGGTCTGAGAGCCACCATTAATATAAAATAGCAGTTGGGGGCCTTCCACGTAAGCCTAGCTATGCTGCGTGGGGGCTCTGTAGCTGTAAGTAGCTTAGACCATGGAGAAGTTACCCCACTGAGGCCACTCCCGCACAGAGCTGATGTTAGCGAGCCAAGACAGACAGCTCAGTTTCTCCCGTGTTCATGCTTAGTGGGTGGGCGTACACTGGGCATGGCCGGATCTGTAAGGTTGTAAACCCTGTGTCCCTTTCACTTAGCATTTCTACTTCAAGGTATCTGACCGAGACAGTTACTCACACACATGCCCAAAGAGGTGCTAGAATGTTCAGTGCAGCATCATTTGTGATAGGAAAAAATAAAAGCAAAAACAACCTAAGTGACCCCTGTTGGCGGCAGGGTGCAGGGGGGCAGTTAACAAGGCATGCTGCGTGCATCGCCTGGGCTAATGTGCAGTTATTACAAAGAAGGAAGAAGGTCTGTATGGACTGTCACGGGAGATCTCTGAGGTCACAGATAACCCATAAAAGATCGTCCCACTTGTGTTTAAAAAAAATATGTAGGTATATTCATGCTTACGCAAACTCATTAAAAAAAAGACTGGAATAACGAACATGCAACTGTCGTCAGTGTTTACCTCAATGAAAAGGATTGGAATTATTTGAGAATATATTCATGTGACACGTGGATAGATAGATTTTTTTCAGGATGTTAACCTCCTCACCAAACAAACAAAAGAAGCAGATCAAAATATTAGCCTGGATGGGGGCCCCTGGCTGCTTCCTTACTTCACAGCCTGAATAACCCTCATCATTTGGAGCTTGTCAGTTCATTGACAAGCACTGCATACCCCCAAGACACATGGACCCCAAACTCTGATGATTCATGCCTACTAACGGAGACACACCTGTGACATGCTAACGAAATCCACTTTGCCATGGCAGGGTGGCCGCTGGGACCTGGTGGGTTGGAGTGTGCAGAGGTGGCTGCTCCCACACCTGAGACATGGCCTCCTGGGATGGGCTGGACTTGGTGGTGGGAGGGCGGGAGGTAGAAGGGTGGTCCCTGTGAGGGCAACAGTGTGGACAGAGCTATGAAGTCGGCACCTGGCATTCCTGGGCTTTGTTAATGGGACGGCAAAAAGGTGAGTGAGCCCACAGGAGTCTCTCTTTACTCCTTTAGTTTTATCAACTGAAGCCACTTAAAGATAGCAGGTTTCAGTCTCCTTTTCTCCTGGGGTGCTTCAGAGCTTCTGACACCAGTGAGCCAGAGCCCCCTCTGGTCTTGGAAGGACAGTGGAATAAGAACAAGCAGAAGTTTCAAGATGGAAAGGTTTCCTACCACCTAGGTAAAATTCTTGACCCAGAATCTGAGCTCTGCCTTTTTCTTGACTGTCTGATTGGCCCATACGCCTTTCCCTGCCACCTCACCTCAGAGCCCTTGTGTGCTGCTTCCTCTGTGCCCCCATCTTCTCCCTTCACCACCTGAGAGCACAGCCCCTCTGTTCAATTCTCCTTTTAGATTCAGGGCTTCCATGAGGCGGGGAGAAGCCATTGCAGTCAGAGCCTATTTAGAAATGAATAGATCCCGAGTTACTGAGTTGTAGCCACCACCACAAGCCTAGTGTTCTCTCTCTCTCTCTCAGATGGGGCAAGGTCCCAAGACTCTGTGGCAATCTCAAGGCTCGAGTCAGCAGAAAAGTCAGCTTACGCAGAACCAGTGGGCGAAGGCAGATTGCCCACAGGATGGCTGGTTCCATGTCACTGCTTGGCTCTGGCTGAGCGCAGCCTGGCTGGTGTCCACTCCTGATCCGTCCTTCTGAGTGAGTAGTAACCTAGGCTTCCGGGAGTCCTGGCCTCCTCTCAGGGGATGCGTCCTGTGCCTTTAGCCTTCTGTCCCTGTCCCACCACACACACACTGGCAGTGTCCGCTGACGTTGCCCTAAAACGTGGGACCTGTGCTCCTTTCAGAGTGAATTAAGGAAATACCTTTAGACAGAATGTTGAGAGAGGCTATATTTTTGAATTTTTGAGTGTTCAGTCTAATAGCTCTTATAGTCTGGTCTGCTCAACCCGAGTAGTTTTCTTCCTCCCTGTGGGGAGTGGGATTCTTACAGCTTTAAGGCCAAGACCGCCAGTCAGCAGCTCCATTATCTCAGTAGATATCAGCCCTTGAGCCTTCTGTTCAAATGGAAAGCCCCGCAGCCACACTACAGCAGCATTTCCTGTTCCTAAAGGACCACTTCCTATATGGTGTACGAAGGCTACCCCAACCACTGCCAGGGCTGCATTCAGTTACCAGATTTGCTGGTGGGCATACCCCTGTCATACCCCTTCCTCTCCCTCTTGGGCTTCAGAGGACTGAGGAGAGGGGGGAAGGAGCCGGTCAGATCCAGGGTCTTGCTAAAATCAGCATCTGCCTCTCCTCTGTCTCTGAGAGCATCTCTGTGCTTTTGTTGAGACAGGTAATTAGCGGTTTGAGGTTTGCTGTGGAGTGGTTGAAGCTTCCAGTAGGATCCTGACCACACCCCTCAGCCCTGTTTATCCTCTCTCTGGAGGTCTTCTCAGGCCTCGAGTTCTCCCAGCATCCTTGCAGGGAGGGACAGGGAACACCCCTCCCCAGCCTGTGACTGGAGCGTGGCTGCCTCCTCTCCCGCTTCTGGCCTGTTCTCTCTGGTCACCAGAGGCCAGGCGGAGAGGAGTGTCACCTAGCCAGGAGAAAGCCCCAAGAGGAGGAAAGGAAAGGCCGCCTGAGAGACTTTCTACCAGCCTCTCCCTTGCCAGCCCTCTCTAGGGGTCCTTTGATGGAGTGCCCCCCCTCCCCCCCAGTCTGGGTCATCTAGCTTGTCACCTGGGTGGCTCTGCTTGGCTCTTGTGGAGGGGAGATGGGGGGTGGGCTTGACACTCAGATCCAGCTTTGCTGTTGCCTCTGCCCTGTTCTCTTGGGCCTGCACATCTGGGTCAAGTAAGTGGAGACTGGCTCATCATAGCAAAGGGAGAGCAAAAGCCACAGAGTGAGCCATGGAAATGACCTCATCGTGTGGAAGCCATCAGCAAGGGCTGGAAAGCAGTCATGTTTGAACATGTGTATGGGAAGGAGAGCAGACTGTCTGTGGTTTGCATTTTCATGTTTCATGTGCAACAGCATTTTCCTGGGGATTTGGCTAAGCCAGCTTTGGCAGAGAGCAAGCGAGACAGCTGCTCGTTCCTTTGCATAGCCCTGCCTCCCACCTCTGAAAGCAGCTGAGCTTTTGTGTTCAGGTGGTGAACAGGAGGTGGCTTCATTCACTGGGGAAAGCCTTTCATGAGACTTTCAGGGTCTTGATGGGCAGGACAGAGCTGTCCTAGCAGGGGCACGCCAGCCGGCTCGTCTGAGCTGCGGAGAGAAGGAACGTGTGTGTGCAGGGCCGCTGTTCATCTGAGATGCATTGTGTGACCGTTCCTGCTGCCAACACATCCCTGCAGATAAAGAGCTCTGGCCCCAAGCCCCACGGGCTGCAATACCTCCACAAACCCCCTCTTCTAGGACCCCCACCCCTCACCCCAGTCCTCCTTCTTCACCATCCAGCACTGTCATATTTGGTGAGGGTGGGGGGCTGGTACCACACACATAAGTTGTAACAGCCATTGTTCCCTGTTGTGAGCAGAGTTGTCTTCAGTCCCTCTGCTCCCCACCAGAGCCTGTTCTAGCCCAGCATTTGGCGGCAGTGCACCCCGTTGACACTGCTCCTCAGACAGCCGTCCAGCTGAGGGAGGGGGCCCCGACTTCCCTGCATTCCCCAGGAGGCACTGCAGCGAGCATTGGGGAATCGCTGTTGTTAGTCTCTGCACGCTCCGACTACTCCCAGACCTCCCAGTCTGCGGCCCCAGTCGCTCTGGCACCTCATTATGCCCTTTGGTTTTGCTGACAGTGGTTTATGTGTCTCTGGAGAGGGTGGGACTCATCACGTTTCGCCTATCTGAGAGGATTGCTTTTTGGAGAACACGACCGCAGCATCGTGTCTTAGGAAAAGGCCTAAAAAAGGATGGCCTGTGGCCTTGGCAAAACAGTGTTGCATAGAGGAGCCATACTGCTTGGGTTCAAATCTCAGCTCTACCATTGTGTTGGGCAAATTAACCTCTCTGGGGCTTGGTTTTAAGGGGTGGCTTGTTTTTCTGTTTTTAATATCTTTGTTACATAAGTGACCCATATTGGTTTCAGAAAATGTAATATTCCCCAAAAAGCGAATTAAAAATTATAGTACATATAAGTCCACTGCCCGTACATAGCCTCTCGACATCTTGGACTGTGTCCTGAATTTCAGAGTTTTCCTGTGTGTGCTTATGTGTGGTTGTGCATGCACACACTTAAAAATAATATACGTTCTGTTCTATAGACTGTATTGGGAGGGACACGTTGTGAGTATGTATGTGTCAGGTGCTGTTTTAGGCACTGCACACACAGTGTATAAAACAAAGTCTCTGCTCTCAAGGAGTTATGTCCGGTTGGAGGAGATGGACCATAAATAACAAATAGGTCAAGAGGCAGTAAACAGCTAAGAAGAAATATAGAGCATTATATCAGGTCTGACAATTAAGTTCGCGAAGTTGCCACCAAGCACTTACATTGGCAGCACTGTACAAACAGCTCGGTGAGGTTTCATAACCTTGGTACATCAGTGTCTCACAACTGTGTTTGTGTCAACGCGTTGCGGTGTCTTGCTGAGGTGTTCATTATTGTGTGTTTTTCTGTGATGTCACAAGAATGCCTGAGCTTGGATTAGAGCAACGAACAAACATTAAATTTCTTGTTAAACTTGGCAACAGTGGAAGTGAAATCAGGGACATGGTAGTCCAAATTTATGGAGATAATGCCGTGAAGAAAACGGCAGTGTACAGATGGATTAAACGTTTTTCTGAGGGGAGAGAACGCGTTACTGATGAAGAGAGGTCAGGGCAGCCAGTAACGAGCAGAACTGACGAAATTGCAAAAATTAGTTGAACTGTGCATCAAAATCGTTGGCTGACTGTGAGAAGCATAGCAGACCAAGTAAACATCAATAGAAAATAGTTAGGAAAATCTTAACTGAAAATCTTGGTATGAGAAAGGTGTGTGTAAAAATGGTCCCAAAGGTGCTCCCAGGGAACAAAAGCAAAGGAGAGTAAAAGTTTGCCAAAACCTTTTGGAGAGGCAAGATGATGTTTTGGGCAGTGTTATCACTGGTGATGAAACATGGGTGTACCAATATGACCCTGAAACAGAGTCAAAGTACACAATGGAAGTCAGCCAATTCTCCACGATCAAAAAAGTTCCGTCCAAATCAAGAGTCAAAACAATGTTGCTAACCTTTTTTGATACCAGAGGGATTATTCATTATGAATTTGTACCAACTGGACAAACAGTTAACCAAGTGTACTATTTGGAAGTGCTGAAAAGGCTGCATGAAAAAGTTAGATGACCTGAACTTTTTGCCAACAATTCATGGCTCTTGCATCACGACAAGGCACCAGCTCACATGCCACTGTCTGTGAGGGAGTTTTTAGCCAGTAAACAAATAACTGTATTTACACCCTCCCTACTCACCTGATCTGGCCCCCAATGATTTCTTTCTTTACCCAAAAATAAAGGAAACAATGAAAGGAAGGCATTTTGATGACGTTCAGGACATCAAGGGTAAAATACAAAAACAGCTCTGATGTCCATTCCAGAAAAAGAATTCCAACATTGCTTTGAAGGGTGGACTAGGTTCTGGCATCAGTGCATAGCTTCCCAAGGGGAGTACTTCGAAGGTGCACAGTGATATTCAGCAATGAGATATGGAGCACTTTTTCTAGGATGAGTTCGCGAGCTTAATTGTCAGACCTCTTAAGAGAGAAGGGCAGCGACATGGGTTTCCAGTTAAAAGGGGGCAGTTTGTCCACCTGCTTCCTTTAAAACCCTCACTAAAAATGACGTTAAATTAAAAATTAATCCATAAATTCTAGAGGGAGGGAGAGGATACTAAGATAGAAAGCAAAGGGCGGGGGAGTACCTGATCTAGCAGATCTGAGAGACTGAAACCTGAGCCTGCAGAAGGGAAAGCTGGGCAGCAGTCACTTAACTCCCCTAACTGTTTCTTCCAGAGATTAGCCTCTGAAGAGGTTAAAACAGAGGGTCTAGAGATTCTAGGTACAGTTGAGGTTGGGTTGTAGTGCTGTGATGTAGGACGGTTAAGTGCAAGTTTACATACTGAATGTTGAGATGACCCCTGCCCTTCCATCCAGCTACTTCTCCTCACTTGGATTGCTGTCAGCCAGACTTAGATATCAATACCTCCATGTATGAAATGGGAAGAGTTGTCTGTGGCGAATCTGGCCAACCCAAGAGAAAAGACTTAAACTCTTGGGGGTTCTCAGGCAAAGGACTAGCCTGATCATCCTGAAATAAAGCCCCGGGTGAACTCATCTGTGTCCGCAGAGCTGCCCGTCAGCTCTTTAGTGCTCTCCTTTCAGTATGAGTAAGTGGGCAGGCAAGGATGACCGAGCTCTTGAGTAAAGTTGAAAAACAAAGGACAAGAAAAAAAAAGGAAGGAAGAGAAAGAAACTTGGAGGAAACAGAAACTTCAGGGAGAAGAAATTTTCAGAAACTATCGTTAATCTCAGAGAAATTATGATCTATTGAATGCATAAGAACAAGATGCTATCAATAAGGAATCTTTTTAAAAAGCTCTTGGAAATTAAAAATAGAGCAGAAATAAAAAATTCAGTAGGAGGGTAGATGAAGTTGAAGAAAACTACCTTAAAAGTAGAATTAAAAAGACGTAAGAGATGGAAAATGGGAGCGAAAAGCCCTTCACCTTTTAACATTTTGCCACATTTGCTTTTTCTCGCTCCATGTTTGCATATAATAATGATTTTCTTACTAGTATTATTTATTGAAAAGTAAATGGCAGACAACATAACCCTTCATTGCTAAGCATTTCACTGTTTATCTCCTAGGAACCAGGGAGCCAGGGTAAAATGACCAATTTTAGGAGACTTCACACCTGTACAAAACTATTATATACCATAGAGACCATTATTAAATGTTACCAGTTGTTTCAGTACCGTCTTTGAATCAGGACTCCTCTGCCCCACCCGGGATCCGGGCCAGTCCTTTATCTGGAGCCCACCTTCTCTTTCCTAATGTTGACACTTTTGAAGGGTTGTAAAGCCTCTCGCTTGCCGAATGTCCCTGTATTGGGGTTTGCTGATATTTCCTCGTGTTTAGATTCATGTTGTACATTTCTGGCCAGAACACCAGGGCACAAGGTGTCAGTTGTCCCATCAGGAGTGATGTTAACTCCGGTCACTTGGCGTTTTCCCTGTGTAATTAGTAAGTAATCTGTGGGGAGCTATTTTGAGACGGTGCGTGGATATTCTGTTCTCAACATGTTTCTCCCCAGTGGGTTGACATTTATTGGACACCAACTCTCCACCACGCTCCTCGTGTGAAGTTCAGCTGCAGGTCAACACCTCTACTGGCATTTTCGGTGGACACCAGAGTTTGTTTCGGGCTGCCAATGAGTAACTTAGCTTTGGGAAATACATTGATTTGGATCTGAGAGGTTTTATTCCGTTTGGGACAAAAATGCTCTTTTGGGTTTAAAGTCTGAAAGGCCAGATTCATTTTTTCATTTGTTCAGTAAGAATTTGTTGAGTGCTTACTGTGCTATTCCAGGTGCTGGGGATAAAATGATAAAAAAAATTTTTAAAAAGTTAGACAAAATAAAATCTTTGTCTTCCTGGAAGGTCCATTCTAATGGGGGGCAGGGGAGAATCAGACAAAATCAGTCTGTCGTCTCTTGTCGGGTAGTGATGAGTGAAGGAAACAGTGAGGAAGTCAGGGGTCCTTCAGCCAGGGCTGTCCGAGAGCTCTGAGGAGCTGACCTTTGGGCAGAGACCCTGGTGTAGCAAGGGAGCAGCCGTGACTCAGGGGAGGCCCGCTGTGCAGGCGGAGGAGCAGCTGGTGAGAGGCCTAGAGATAGGCACATGCTCCATGTGAGTTGGGGGGGCCGGAGACATTGCGGGGGAGAACGGTGGTAAATGAGGTTGGGGAGAGGTCCAGACACGATGACGGAGGACCCTGTTGACCATGATTAGGGAGTCCGTGGGAAGTCCAGGTTTGAGGGGGTCGGCTCCTCAGGAGGACATGGAATCCTGCAAGCCCTTCCCCTGACCCCAGGATGTCAGGGCCAGGGCGTCCAGTGGTGGTCTGCCACAGGCTAGCCCCCACGAGTGACTGGCTCTGAGGACCCTGGGTGCAGCAGTGGGGTTTCTGCATCCAGGCAGGACTTTCTCGGGAAAAGGATAGCAGGAAGTGAACAGTTGGAAAATGCCTTTTTATTTTTTCCCTGCTGCAGGAGGGGGCTTGCCGGTGAGGTGCCTGTTTCCCCAGCACCCTGGGTGGCTTGGGCCGTCTTTGACAAGCCTTGGCAGTCAGGGGCATGCTCGGAGGCCCAGCGGCTTTCTGATCTGGAGCAGCCAGGGAGCCCCAGGCTATGATCCCAGGACTGCGTCCATTGCCAGGAGGCCTAGGCCCTTCTCCAGCATCAGCTCTGCCTTTGTCCACAGCCCATCTCCCCCACACCCAGGGAGTGCCTTTGCTCATGGCCTTTCTCCCCATGGCCCAGCCCAGGCAACCGGAGTAACAACGAACACAACAAGAATGAGAGCTGGCATTTGAGGAACACTGTTTGGGGCGGGGTGGGCGGAGCGGAGGGTCACATTCTAAATGCTTCCTCTATCCTGCTCATTGACTTCTCACAGCAGCCCAAGGTTACACAGCTACTCAGTGCAAAGCCAGGATTTGAGCCCAGGCTGACTGCTTCCAGGATGTCTGTTCTCCCCAACGCTGCACTGCAGACAGCATGGGATTCTCCTAGAGTCCACTGCCAGGGCCACAGCAGTGCCATTCGACCTATTTCAGGCAGTCTCCTGCTTCTTGAAATCTTGGTGTGCTTGACCTCTGGCCTCTGAAGCAGGGCTGGTAGAGAGTGTTGGCAGTGAGAAGTGAGGAACTACTTTTGCCGCTGCTTCCCTTTCAGGGTCCAGTCCAGAGATTCTTAGGAAGTGGGGTGATGTTTAACATCTCCAGTGGTCCAGACGACATGTATTGTTTAATGGTAACAACAGTTCTGTGGGGCATAATCTTATGACGACCCTTTAACAGATGAGGAGACTGAGACTCTGAGACGTTAAGTAACACGCCCGAGGTCTCACAGCCAGTAAGAGCAGAGCCACGTGTCAGCTCAGATCCCGTGTCTTCTTCCCACCATACTGCTTTGCCTGCTGGGGCTCATGACCCGCGGCCTTTGATCCTCACCAGAAGTCATGTGCTTGGGGTAGCACCCGTGGACATCTCCGCTGGGCTGTTGGACGACAATATTGGGACTTTGAGTGGGTGTTGAAAGAACACCAACTCTAGGGTAAGAATGCCACGATTCCAGCTTGCTGCTGCTGCATTTCACAGCCTGACATTGGATAAGTCTCGAATCGTCATCAGCAGTTTTTACTCACCTATGAAATGGGGATTAAAATCACCGACTTCCTCAAACCAAATAGCTTCGTCTCAAGGTGTGTAGGTGCATGTGAGAATTTGCTGCAGTTTTCAGTACACCTGCAGGGCTTCTCTTTCGGTTTCCCTGGGCAAGCACATCTGACTCTAGAGCTAGGGAGTCAGGAATGTCATGGGTCTTTAGAGAAATATCCCAACTGATTTTAAAGCCCCATGTTCCTTTTCTGCCCTTAAGATCTATGTTGAAGCGCTACATATAAATGTTAGAGTAGTGCTAACAGTTGTAGCAGATGTTATTAGAAATAGAGAAAAGGACTTAACCAAAACCAGGTGGTATTGGACCAGGACCCTAGCCTAGAGAGTCTGTTTAGGAAAACGACACAGTTTCCTTCTAGTGAAAACTGGTTCTCAACTGTGGGCAGTTTTACCCCCTGGGAGACATTTGCCAATGTCTGGAGACATTTTTTGGTCGTCACATCTGGATAGATGGTTTCACTGGCATCCCGGTAGACGCCTGCAAAGCTGTTAAACATCCTGAAATGCACAGAACAGCCCCCGCAACAAAGAATTACATAGGCCAAAAGGCCGGTGGTATCAAGATTGAGAAACCCTGGATTAAAAATAGCCAGCACTTACGTAGTATTTACTGTGTGTCAGACATTGTTCTAAGTTCTTCACAGGTATTAACCTGCTTAATGGTCCCAAACCTATGACATAGGAGTGATTATTATCCTCAGGTGACAGATGCTGAGGTAGGGGCGTGGGAGGTTAAATAAATGGATCAGGGTCTGGGTCCCGAGGAAGGAGCGAGCCGAGCCAGGACTTGAACTCAGACATTTGGGCTCTAGAGTCCTTGCATTTAACCACTGAACTATCCTGCACTGCTTTGCATTAATAGGACAACTTGGCTTTAAACCAGATTTTCAGCTTTGGGCCCAGAAACCCACATACAAGGCTGACAATTAAGTTTGTGAACTTGTTGCAACGATGTTGTTAACCTTTTTTGATATCAGAGGGATTATTCATTATGAATTTGTACCAACTGGACAAACAGTTAACCAAGTTTACTATTTGCAAGTACTGAAAAGGCTGTGTGAAAAAGTGAGACGACCTGAACTTTTCACCAACAATTCATGGCTCTTGCATCACGACAATGCACCAGCTCACACGGCACTGTCTGTAAGGGAGATTTTAGCCAGTAAACAAATAACTGTGTTGGAACACCCTCCCTACTCACCTGATCTGGCCCCCAATGACTTCTTTCTTTATCTGAAGATAAAGGAAATAGTGAAAGGAAGACGTTTTGATGACATTCAGGACATCAAGGGTAATAGGACAGGAGCTCTGATGGCCATTCCAGAAAAAGAATTCCAAAATTACTTTGAAGGGTGGACTAGGTGCTGGTGTCGGTGCATAGCTTCCCAAGGGGAGTACTTTGAAGGTGACCATAGTGATATTCAGCAATGAGGTGTGTAGCACTTTTTCTAGGATGAGTTCGCAGACTTAATTGTATAACCTCGTACCTAGAAATTTGGCATGTGAGAAAGAGTCAGAAACCTTTTATTCCTGTGCCTAGAAAATAGGGGTAGGGTGGTGAGTTTTCTAGATTTTGAGTGTGGCCCAGTTCATGAATTTAGTGGCATGAGGCACTTTGTGGGAGTGGGTCAGCCTTTTGCTCCTTCTGTCAGGGAATCAGAGGCCAGGCAGGGGTCATCTCTTCCGTGGTGGGGACCGGAGTGTGAGGACTGTGCAGAGTGGGCCTAACTCTGCAGTCCCGGGTCGTGTTGTGTCATTGCAGATATAAAGACAACCGTGGTTTACCCAGTCACAGAGAAGCACCTGCAGAAGTACCTGCGCCAGGACCTGCGCCTGGTCCGAGAGACGGGAGCAGATCACAGGAATATCACCTTACCCTACTTGGTGTCCCAGAGCCTCAGCATCCAGGTAATGGGCCACCACATCTTGGACTGGCCTAGAAGGGTCAGATATGCAGTGCTGTCCCCATGGCCAGTGTCTCTTTCTCAAGCATCCGTCGCAGTCTTATCAGGGGCCAGTACTGTTCCACAGCACAAGTTATGGGGCGACGGCAGAGAGCACAGTAGAGTCCCTGCCTTTATGGAGCTTCCTTCCTTGCAGGAGAAAGACAGCACACAAATATATAAGTGGCCATACGAGAACAATGCCATGAGTGCTATGGAGAAAACTAAGCAGGAAAGTGGCATAGAAAGTCCTGGGGTGAAGTGGTCACTGTTTTGCATAGGATGCTCATTGATAAGGGAGTTGACCCTGATCGTGGGCATGCCCAAGGGGATCTCAAAGCAACCTGTATCTACTCTAACAGTCCTCACACAGTCTCGGAGTGGCTGTGCTGTCTCCAGGGATCTGAATGGGTAAAGGCTGATGCCTGGTAGGGCTCACCACAGTCCAGACTTTTATTCCTGGTTTTGCCGGCAGCAAACCAGCCTCCAGAAGCCAAGTCTGAGTCAAAAACTTCCCCTTCTCTTGTTCTCCCTTGCATTCACTTCATAGGGGGCAGATCCCAATCGTCCCTGGGGACTTAGTACAGGCCTCGTCTCCCAAGGACTATGTTTGGGGGTTGGCAGCGCCTTCTGAGTGTCTTTAGCCACTGGACCAGCTGCCAGGCCATTTAGCTAAGAGATCCCGATTTCTCTTTGGGCCTAGGCCCACCGCCAACCAGAGCCTCTGCCTGGAATTGGCCCCATGTGAATGCTTCGAGTTAAATATGATGGATGAGTCGTTTTCTTGCTCACTCACTGGCTCTCACTGTCTCCATGTCTTTATCACTTACTCTTGTTCTCTTTGAGCATTTTTCACTTACTCTTCCCAAGGTTCAGGTTCCAGTAGTGGAGGGTGTTCTAATGGTGGAAACTCACAGCCATTTCTCCAGGCCCAGAAGAGGGGCGGTGCCCTGAGTATAGGGGCACTGTGGGTGACTGTTCTCGGGAAGAGGAAGGAAAAGGAGGTTGGCAGGGTGGGTGGGAGGCCCTGTGTGCCCACAGCCCTCTTTTCCAGCCTGGCTATTAGCCATGGTCTCCCTGTGCAGTATTTGCACAACTTCCTCTGGCTCAAGATGGCTTGGGTTTTTTTTGTGTATGTGTGTTTTTTTAAAGTTCCAGCACTTGCTCTCTCTTCTAAGTGGAAAGGAGATATGTCTCCATCTTCCTAGATAGCTTCTGCTGTTAGGATCCTAGAGGAATCTCTTGGAACTTACGAGATATGATAAAAAAAATATGGTGAATGTTTAAATTTTAAAAAAATTATTATAGTAAGAGACACATTGCTGTTAAACCCCCTCAAAATACTCCCCCTCACTTTGAACACACTTATCCCATTGTTCCTGCCACTTTCTGAAGCAGTTCTGGAAGTCCTCTTTCATGAGTGTCTTTAATTACACTGTCATAGCTGCCTTGATGTCCTGAATCAATTCAAAACATTTTCCTTTCATGGTCATTTTGACTTTGGGGAAGAGCCAGAAATCGCACGGTGCCAGATCCGGTGAATAAGATGGATGAGGACACACCGTAATGTTTTTATTTGACAGAAATTGCTGTACCAGAAGCGATGTGTGACACAGAGCCTTTCTGTTGTGATCACAAAATACGGTAAGTGCTGCTACCAAGTGCCTTTCAACGGAAAGGCAGGGATCTTCAATATGGAAAGCGGTGCATCAAACCTCAGTAACAGTGTGTGACAAGTTTCAACTTGTTCGGTGCAGTCAGTCAGGTGTGAGCTACGGTTAAGAGAAGGTGCATTTTATTTAAAGTGTGCCGTAAATCATCCTCCATCATGACAGCACTCCATGTCACACATCGCTTCTGCTATACCGCAATTTCTGTCAAGTAAAAACATGATGGTGTGTCTTCATCCACCGTATTCACCGGATCTTGCACTATGCGACTTCTGGCTCTTCCCCAAAGTCGAAATGATTCAGGACATCGATGCAGCCACGACAGCACAACTAAAGACACTCAGAAAAGAGGACTTCCAGAACTGCTTCAGAAAGTGGCGAGAAGGATGGGATAAGTGTTTGAAGCGAGGGGGAGTACTTTGAGGGTTGTTAATGGCATTGTCTTTTACTGTAATGAATTTTTTTTATTTAAACATTCACCATATTATTTGATCATACCTTGTACTATGTGTACCTTCTTATACACTATTATACAGATCCCCTTGGAAAATAATACAACAAAATTCTGCTGCTCTCCCAACTCCTGGTTGACATGAACACTCGTGTGTCCTTTCTTGGCTAGTTCTTGGAGGTTTACAAGTACTCAGCTTAACTGGTCACAGTCATTATATTTATTGAGCATCTACTGTGTATGTAGCAGGCTCTGTTCTAGGCTCTGGAGGGTCACCAAGGTAAACTCTGACAATGCCCCCGTAGTCCTATAGGAAGATGGACATGTTGTTTGGCAACGCCATGTAATGAGTTAAGCACTTTGGTGGTTTACATACAAGGTGCCGTGGTAACACAAAGGGGGAGTGATCAACTCAGACAGTCGGGGGCTTCCCAGAGGAGGGGATCCTCCAGTTGGGTCTTACGGGACAGATAGAAGTTTACCAGGTAGACAAGGCAGATAGGACATTCCAGGCGGAGGGAAGAGCAAGCCCAGAAGCACAGAGGGCTGGGGAGCTGGAGGCTCAGCAAGAGACAGCAGGACAAGGGCGGCAGGGGCCGGGGGGAAGCGTGTGCACCTCGTTCAGGAGACCAGGAAGTCTCATGCTGATCGGCAGGATTGCCTGCTGAGAGTTTTTTAAATGCAGAGCGTGGGGCCTACTCCATATCTGCTGAGTCAGAATGTTCAGGGAGCTGGGAAATTCGTATTTTTAAAAAATCGCTCTGTTTCTAATGGTCCTCAGATTTGACAGTGATTGCTGTGGGCCATGAGGGTCCCCGCAACAGTTTTCAGCATGTGGGTAACGTGATCAGATTTAAAGAATCAGATGGAGTGTGGTGACAGTGGAAGCAGGAAGACTACAGCCCAGTGTGAGTTGGAGCCGAGGCAGAGGCAGTGGAGAAGGCTTCAGTAGTGAGTTAATTAAGAGGTAGGGCTTAGGAACTGGGGGATGCAGAGAGGTGAGGGAAGAGCCTGGGATGGCTCCCGGTCTAGCCTGGGTGATGAAGGGACAGATAGTAGGATCGTTAACCAGGATGTGGGATGTGGACAACAGCGAGGATTTATGTAGAACACAGTGAGTTCAGTTTGGCACTTACTGAGCCTTCACTGGGTGCCAGGATCTGTCCTAAGCATTTTACGTGCATCACCTCATCCAATGTTCACAGTACCCTTTTGGGGATGGGATTCGAAGCCAGGCAGTCTGGCCCCAGCGTCTGTGCGCTTAGCCCACTACCCTATTTGGCTCCTCAAATTTGGTACTTGTAACTTCCAGCAAAAACGCCCAGTGAAACTGCAGTTCCATGCCTGGGTCCGGAACAGGAGAGGTCATCAGCCTAAAAATGCGGATTGGTGAGTCCCTGAGTCAAGGCTTCAGCGTCAGCCAGGTTTGGGTTCTCATGCTGCCTTCTCAGGGCAGTGTGGCATGGGCCTTCACTTCTGAGGCCCAGTTTCCTTGTCTGGAAAATGCGATTAGGGTCCCAGTGGAAATTGAGAGCAGTGCCGTGTATCACGTGCCTGTTGCTATTTTCAGCACAGAAGGGGCACCAGAGTGGTAGCTACCCTCATGCACACACAACTGGGGAGCAGGACAGGAAAGTACGGAGCTGAGACACCTGGAGCTGCGGGCAGGTAAAGGGTGGCAAGCAGGTGGGTGAGCAGAGAAGCAGGAGTGTGAAGAGGGAGCAAGATGTCCTAAGGGAGGAGAGGGTGTGTGGAGGGTGCTGCCAGTGTCACTGCCAGGAGGCCAGGCCAGGTGTATTCCAGAAGCCATCAGAGCCCACCCACAGGCCTATCACTGTGCGGTGGCCGAGTCTCCTGGGCTTTCTTTCAGATGGTGTCACTCCCCGTTGTGTAACCCCCAAGGATCTGTGTGAGTTCTGTTCCCTGCTTCTCCCTTTGTCATCTGGGGTTCTGGCCTGAGACTTCATGTGGATTTAGATCCCTCCTACTCTCCACGTGGCCTGGGACATGGGCTCTAGGACCAGGCTCTGCGTTTGGAATTGTGTGAATTTCCTTACCCATGCTTTTCCCATACCTGCAAAATGGGGTGCTCACAGCCCAACTTCCCAGGCTGCCTGTGAGGACGGTCCCCTTGAGGCGTAGCGCAGGGCCTGGCACATAGTAAAACTGCGCCCATCACCACCACACTTGTCACTCCATTCTCGCACTTCTCTCTCGCCCTTCGATCAGCACCACCTCCTTTGCTCCTTTTGTCTCTCTTCCTTTCTCCAGTTGGCGTGTAGCCTCCAGCACGCTGCCCATTGTGCGCATCCCAGGTACCAGCATTGGAGCTATCTGTGCTCTGCCCTCTGCTTGTAGGATGCCTGCTCTGAGCTGCGTGCTTCCACGTGCATTTGCTCACTTACAATCCTCACCTCAACCCTAATGTGTACATATCATTAGCCCCATTTTACAAAGGGGGGAACCAAGGCTTAGAGAGAACAGATCACTTACCCAAGGCGACAGCTAGTTAGGGGGGAGAGCTGGGGGATGAGCACAGTCTCACTGGGCCCCAGAGCCCGTTCACTCACCACCACACTTGCTTTCCAGTCAGAGACAGCAGCTGCTCAGTTGTGGACAAATGCAGGGCCCAGGGCAGCTACTTGTGGGCAGGGCTCTGTGTGGAGCCCCCCTCCACCTCCTTTATTTTTGGGGTGCTGCAGGTCAGGTTCTGGCTGGCGTTTTTCTCTAGCAGCACATTCCAGTGAGACAGGAAATGCCTCCCTGGGAGACCTCAACATGGTGGGGCGGGCTGGGCAGTTCTCTGGCCACAGGGCTGCACAGCGGAGCCTGCTGGCATCTGTGGGGGAGCTAAAAAATATACAATACTTTTCCTCCCACCTCAAAGTTCTTCTAGCTGGGCTGACAAGCCAGTTAGCAGAGACAGACGAACAGGAGAAAATCAAATTTTAATCCATGTGCATGGGGAATTCACATAAGCATGAAAATTCCAAAGAACGAGGTAAAACTGGGTATACATGACTCTGTACACAAAGAAGAAAGGAGGGGGCGCAGATCTTACACTTCAGAAGCGAGAATGATGGGAGATGTACAGGTGATGGAGCAAGAGCGGAACACACGTGGCAGGTACATTTTTGCTAGGCAGCCCAGAAACAATGAGACACCGGTCATCGAGTAGACAGGCCCCTGTTTGATGCCCTCCCACCCACCAGACTCAATTCAAATTAGGCTGTTAAGGCGACCATCCTAAGATTTCCTTCCTGGAGTGGGTCTTTCCCTCTGAACCTCTTAGGCAGAAAGAGAAAGAGTCAGAGGTTCTTTCTGAATCTTTTGTTTCTTAATTACCACCTTAAAAATCATCCCAAAAGGCAAAACTTTTGGTCCCTTCATCCTCCAGACCCCTCCCAGGAAGTGGCACAGCCAGGCTCTTCTCAGGAAGTGTGGACCTTTTTTCTTTGTCTGTGGGTGGACCACATGTGACCTGTCTGTGGCTCTTCCCAGGGGGCTGGGAGGCCCAGCTATTCCCAGGCAGGTACCCTCTGCTCCCTCCCTCTCTACCTCAGATAGCTGCACTTGACCTTGTCTGTGCTAGCCAAGGAAGCGGACTTCTGGGATGAGGTGTGCCCGCTCTAACTAGCCCCCGCCCCTGCCTTTCGCTGACACTTCTGAGAGTGTGCTGAGAAGCGCTTCACTGGTCTGGTGGTGGTGGTTCCCTGACCAAGCCAACCTCTCCATGAACTTGGAGGCCCATTGTGACTGTGAGGTGGAAGGGGCAGCATTGTGAGCCCAACCACTGCTCCCGCTCTCTGGCTTCCCAGCAGGGTTCTCTCTTTGATTTCTGGCATAGAGTTATTGACCTGAAAGGAAGTCGAGTTTGCAAAGGGACCTCAGAGCTTGGAGGAAGTGCAGAAAAGCTGAGGTCTGAGATCTGTGACAACAGGAGCCTTATCTTAACCTCCCTATAGGAGGCTTCTTCAGAGAGGCCACCAGGACCTTAACTGTAAAGTGATGCCTTTGGGATCCACACAGTGCCCAAGGAAGGGTTCCCTGAAGGCTCTTGACAGCGGCGCATCAAAGGGTGTAAGGGAGGGCGGGAAGCCCTGAGTTGATGAGCAAGGTCTCTATGTGGCCTTCAGGTCTGCTTTGTGACACAGGGGCTGTGCCAGCTGAGACTGCTGTGGCTCCAGGTGGGCTGAGGTGCCCATCCCACCACTGAGAATCCCATTAGGGCGGGAAACCCACACACATTAATTTTTAGAACCTAAGCCTTTCCCTGCCTAGGTATAGAGGCAGCTTTCTCTGCAAAAGGAACTCCCAGCCTCTTTGCCGTGGTCTTTGCCATGGTCCTAAATAAAGTGGGATGGGGCGTATGCAGGCAGCTCTCCCCTGGTCCTGTGGGCAGTGGAGGGGTTCACGCAGACCAGGTCTGTGAGGCCACAGCAGAGTGTGCATGCTTTTGACCAGGAAGAGCCTCAGGAGCCAGCCCTGTGTGCACAGCAGTGGCCCCTGTGAGGAGTGCTGGTGGCCAAGTGTCAGCGGTGGTAGCAGAGGAGAGATCTCCTCTGGACCCCCGAGAGCAGATCCTGGAGGACAGGACAGCCTGGGTATACATCCCCTGAGTTCCGGGGTGGTCCTTCCTGGAGGGGCCAGAGAGCTTCACGAGCCCCGTCTCGGGAGTCTCCCCAGGGGCGGTGACTGATGCGGGACCGTCTCTTGCCCCTGCCTTCCAGTGGGTGGACAACATTCTTGACAAGAAGGCCGAAGCCGACCGGATTGTTTTCGAGAACCCGGATCCCTCTGACGGCTTTGTCCTCATCCCCGACCTCAAGTGGAACCAACAGCAGGTAAAAGACTCCTTGCTGGGGTCCTCCGCTTTCCGAGAACCCTGCTTCACGTTGCTGGCGCACCCGACCTGCCCTGCTTTCTCACGTTGGTCACCCTCTCTAAGCAGATTATAATAACCAGCAAAGAGAGGTCTGAGCTCTGTGCTGAGTGTATACCTGCCACACACAAATGTTTACGCTTTAATGGGTCAGTTTAAACCCTTCTGTCTCCTCCAGTCCTCCGGGTGTGTGTGTGGGGGGTGGGGTGCAGAATGAAGTGATGTTTGTGTAAGCACGAGCCACTCTTGAACCAGTCAAGTGGCTTGGGTGGCCACTTTCAATTTCTGGAGCCCTGAGGTGGACTGTTTGCTTCTCTCCGTCCCTCTGGACACCAACAGATCCAGGCAGGCCCATGGTCTGAAGTACTGGCAGGCAGTAACCATGGTGACCAATCAGGGGTCCCGTCACTGCCCTAGTCCCTAGGTGCAGAGGAGGTCTCCTGGCAGTCACGCCTCTACCTGGGGCTCTCAGCTTTGTTTTCTGGTCTCCCCGCTATCTGCCCTCCTCCATTTCTCCTCACCGTCTAAGGAGCAGGTTTCCAGTGGAGCCACCTTCACTCGCACTGTCCCTCGTTCTCTACCTCTCCATCTTCTTTCCTCCTGCCCTCACTCCCCTGCACCGGCCCACCACCAGTTACAATGCGCCATCGCTTCTGTGGGGGGACTTTCATACCCTGACAGTAACAGAACAGGCAGAGCAGCATGTTACAGGAAGTGCTGTTCCCACCACACACTGGAATTGGGCCAGACTGAGCCTGCAGCAGGTTGGGGAGCCAGGAGAAGGCCGAGGAAGCCAGATGTGGGACTGCTGGGTAGGACGTGGGGAGATAAATGCCCCCCTCCTCTAACTAGAATCTTTGAGTAATCTAAGCTCGGGTTTCCGTTCTGCCTTTGGGTGGGCCCTTCTGGTTTCTGTGTTCCTCACGTGGTCATAGGAGTCCCACACAGAGAGCGTTCTGGAGTCCAGGCCCTGTCCACCTTACCATGGATGCCTTCTCTCTTGCTTTCTCAGCTGTGGTCTTTGGGTCCTAACTGAGCTCACCTGCAGTTTGCTTGGTTTTGATTGGGTGATTTCTAGACCTTCCATGACACTCCTTCACTGCCAAAAACGGGGGGCTGGGAGCCTGTGGTTGGAGCAGAGGGCCAGCGTTTCACTTCAGAGGCATGCAGGCTAGTGAGCGCCAGCTGTCTCTTACAGGAAGCTGTGGGAATTCCTGAACGTGGCTCCAGGGGTGGTAGGAAATTCGAAGGGAGTTTCCAAAATTTGGGGCACTGTGTGATGATTTGGTACAGCCGGGTAAGATCAAAGAAGATGGCCTGGCACTTGCGGGGTGTTGCAGCGGAGAGAGGCTGAGAGAACACCTGCCCCCACTCTCCCGTCCCCTGCAGCCCATCCCCACCTCAGGCCTCCATGGAGGAAGCCAGGACGGCTCAGGAGATGCTGGGGAAGTGGGAACAAGGCCATAGGCATGCTGGTGGCAGCTCTGGGGCTGCCTTGGTGCAGCCCTGCAAACCCTGTCTGTCCCCTCGGCAGCCCTGCGCCTGAAGGTCCTGGATTGCAGACTGGGTCACGAGAGGTGGGGGTGGGGTAGGAGGAACTTCTGACTCACAAGATCGTTGAGGACTGAAGAGCTTGTGCTTTGCAGGGGGATGGTGGTCTGAGGGCCGTGCAGGGGCAACAAAAGATGGCCTTGTGCATCGCCAAGAAGCCCTGAACACACTTAAGCCATGGCACTGAGAACGGAAGTCGTCGTCCTCCTGACCTGGTGCTGGCAGGCATCCTGCCTGGCCTGCCTGTGGAGCTGCCCTCTGTCTGTTCCACTGAAGCCAGAAGAGGCTTCAGGAACTGCACTGGCCTCCTGGCCACATGGCTGCGCTCCCCCTCAGGGGTTTTGAATGGGCTTAAATGTCAGACTTCCCTTGGTGGGACATAGGTGCCATTGTCCTTGGCCTTTGCTTAATTTGCATTTGTCTCTTGGTAGTGCCGTATGTGATGTCACGAATCCTTGAGCTATGACAGAACACTACCACCGACCACTCCCCGAGCATTAGGCCGTATCCAATCCAGCAGGGAGACTGGCCAGGCAGGACTTCTGTTCTTTGTCCTCGCAGCAGGGGAGGGCACAGGGAGGGGAGAGGTGCATTGGCACAGCTTTGGGAAGCCTTTTATTTATTTTTTTTAAAAGATTTTATTGAGGAAGAGGAACAGGACTTTATTGGGGAACAGTGTGTACTTCCAGGACTTTTTTCCAAGTCAAGTTGTCCTTTCAATCTCAGTTGTGGAGGGCGCAGCTCAGCTCCAGGTCCAGTTGCCTTTGCTAGTTGCAGGGGGCACAGCCCACCATCCCTTGCGGGAGTTCATCCGGCAACCTTGTGGTTGAGAGGACACGCTCCAACCAACTGAGCCATCTGGGAGCTCAGCGGCAGCTCAGCTCAAGGTGCCGTGTTCAATCTTAGTTGCAGGGGGTGCAGCCCACCATCCCATGCAGGTATTGAACCAGCAACCTTGTTGCTGAGAGCTCACGCTCCAACCAACTGAGCCATCTGGCCACCCGGGAGCTGAGCAGCAGCTCATTGACTTCATTCTAGTTGCAGAGGGCGCAGCTCACTGGCCCATGTGGGAAACGAACCAGCAGCCCTGTTGCCCAGAGCTCGTGCTCTAACCAACTGAGCCACCCGTCTGCCCCTGGGGAGCCTTTCTAGTCACTTGGAATCTCATCCTGCTGCCTCCTCTCCCAGAAGCATATCTGTATATACTATATATGTATGCAGGTAATGCTCCAACTGATGGCCTGAGATTAGAGACTCTTTGTCCATATGACCATTCATCCATCCATTCCACAAATATTTGTCAAGTCCCTAATGTTTGCCTTCCTGGAGGTTATAACATCCCTTCCTCAATTCTCTTAAGAGATCACCTGTACATTTTATGTGTTTATTTTATTGTATCTCTGATTCATACATGCACATGGTAAAACACACAAATAGTACACAGAGTGTGCAGTGAAAGAAGTAAATTCCCTCACCCCAAATGCCTCCATTTCCCTTCCCCAGAAGAGGTGGTTATTTCTTTGTCTCTCCTTCCAGAGATAGTCTTTGCATATTGTATACATAAGTATATATGTGTGTGTTTATATGGACACACGTGCACTTTCAGTTCATATGATTTAGATTCTTTGGTCTAAGGTTCTCAGACCAGGAAACTCCCTTTGAGTCACTGCAGAGATGGGGCGGGGGGCTCTCCAAAGCTCCAGCCATTCTGTCTTGTCCCGGATGCTGTTACTTTGATTTCACTGTCCTGCCTTGTAAAAAGAGATTGGTGGTGTCTTCTCCCGGAGTGACTGATGGGCCACTTTCTGGGGTGCCAGTCTGAGACCCTCACTAGCCCCTTGTCTAGTTTTTTTCAGGTAATTTCTCTGGGCCAGGGGCCCTTTGGATGCTTGCAGCAAATCTGGGGTAATGTCTGATATCAAAGGATGGGTTTTTCCTCCTTCACCCAGCCCGTGAGCTGACACCCAGCACCGGATTTCATGCCTCATTCCATGCCTGTGGAAGCAGAGAGGTGTGATTTAATGTCATGATGTCATGTTCGGGATTTGTCAGCAGACATTATCTAAAACAAATGCTACTATTATTTGGGAGTCCTGTGACAGTAACACATGGAAAAGCTGAAGACCACAGGCACACACATACACACCCCAGGTCCAAACAGTTTTGTGTCCTGACTTCTCCTTGGGCCCCTAGCTAGTGAGAGAGTAAATGTCCTAGACACGTGTCATGAGAAGGGAGAATGTGGAAGGGACTTGTGGGCACAGCCGAGACCTGGGTAGGCCCAGCCTTATCATCAGTCAGGAGGTTCCCACTGGGCTCAACCGTAGCAGGTCTGGGGCAGAGAGCCCAGATTCTTAGAACTCTGGGAGAGAAGAATGTCTGTAGCAGGAAGAGGCTGTTGGCCCGAAGAAGCACATTGAACATCAGGTACCATATGGAAAATCTCATTCTCACTTTTTGAATCAGGGTCCTTAGGGATTTGGTTGGGTTACTCACGGTCCCCAGATTTATCGCCTTGAGAAATCTAGCAGCTCAGGCTGCAGGGCTGAGTGCTGCTGGAGTCTCCCCCATGCCTCCCCCGTGGAGCCCTGGTGTCTGGGGCCTGCCTCGCACATGGATGTGATAAGTAGCCAAGGTCAGGGTTTGGGGGAGCAGGGAGGAGTAGGGGGTTATCTGACAGGGGAAGAGTTTATTTGCTGTCTGGCACAAGATCTTGTTGACTGGTTCTTTGCACTGTTGTGACCTCTAGGTTTTTTCAGCCATGCACTGTTTTCAGGAAGGACAGCAGGCGTGTCCGCCTGTGAGGCCTGGGAGATAGGGAAGAGAGAAAAATGTGAAGGCTCTGGTGGTGCTCACTGCTGAGCTGGGCCCGACTCCCTTGCCACCTTTCACATCCCTCAGCACCCCTTCACATGCTTTAGGCTCCAGACAGATCGCATTGCCTACTCCCTGCTTACGTGCCATGTACCTTCTTGCCTCTGACCCTTTGCTTTCACTGTTCCCTCCACTTAAATATCTTTTCCCAAACCTGCCTCTTGTTCAAGACCCAGATCTCGTGCCTTGTGTTCTACGAAGCCTCTCTGGATGGCCCTAGCTAGCTAGTCTTTCCTTCTTCCTCCTGTGCTTTTATCACTTCATGTGTCATAGCAGTTACGTGTGTATGTGCCATTAGAGCATAACCTCTTAGAGGGGAAGAGTTGTCCTGGGCGCTTTCTTGAACCTCCTTCCTGTCCCCCGCCCCCATCAGCTGTGTGAGTATATAAATATTCCCATACGATATTCTTTAGCAGGAGGAATAAACAGCAGTTCTGTTCCATAGACTGTCCCACTCACCCTGGGCATGTGGACGCCCACATTGTCTGGGGATCGGTCCTGCTGTGGGGTTCCCAGGATTGGCTGGAACTGCGGGACTGGGGGGCAGCGCCTCCTGGCTTCCGTGGGGAATTCCAAGGTTGGCAGTCTCCCGTGACTGTCCACTGCTGAGCCTGTTTACCCCTGGTCTCTACAGCTCGATGACCTGTACCTGATCGCCATCTGCCATCGCCGGGGCATCAGGTCGCTTCGGGACCTCACTGCAGAGCACCTTCCGCTGCTCAGGAACATCCTCCAGGAGGGGCAGGTGAGTCCCCTGGACAAATCCCACCGAAGCCCGGACGAGTCCCACCCATTCCAGGGTGTTCCCTGCACCACTTTCCTCTCCTTTCCAGGGAGGCTGTCTAGGAAAGGGGCTTTTCTTTGGATGCCAGTGTGGGGGCCACATGCAGGCTCTTTAGATGGTCTCACAAGGCCCCGTCACCTGGTCCTGCCCAACCCTCCAGCCTGACTTCCCGCCACCTTTCCTCACCCCACACTCGTCCTCCTCAGCTTAGGTTCCCACTTTGGCTCCCTGCAGCAGATCCCGTCTGGGACGCCCTCCCAGGATTGCCTGCCTTGCTTGTGACAGCCACATTGTACCAGACGTTGTTCTTTGGTAGCTGGGTCCCCGGCTCTGATGTGTGTATGCACGAATCCCCTCATTTAGCCTGAGAGCAGCAACCGCGTCTGCAGCAGCTGGCATTCGGGGATACAGTCTATCTGGGGTGATGATTGAATCGAATGAAATCATAGGGGTGCAAAAGGAGCCTTGGGGCAAGGGAAGGTGGGGGAAGAGAGTCTCAAACCCTGGGTTGTGGTCCTGATTCTGACATTGTGACATTAGCCACCTGGCTGACCTTGGGCAGGTCACTTCACCTCACCTCTCTGGGCCTCAGTATCTTGTTAGGATCCTTCTGAAGCCACCATTCTGTGGGGTTATTCTCAGCCTTTGTTTCCACTCTGAAACATTTGAAGATACCCCTGACGGCACATGCCCAGGCCCGGAGTCACAGATGCCCAGCTGGGAGAGAGGCTTGTCCCTTTCAACAGGAGCTGCTCCAAGGCTTGGATGCACTTAGAGGAAGGGTTCTGCCTGGATCCGCTCCTTGTTACCCTCTGGACCCCAGCTCCCCACCACTGCCCTAACCACTTCTCTCTTCCTGCCAGCCCACGTCACTGTCTCTCTGGCTGCCTTTCTGTTTGGAGTGACTCGTTTCTCCTGAAACAGCCTCTGGGTGACAGAGAGTGGTGTCTTTCTTTCAGGGAGATGCTGGGCCAACACTTTCACCTGCCCTGGCAGTTCTGGCGGCCTCGCCCTGCTTATTCCAAGAAGCTCTTTGGGTGCTCTGGCCTTGGTCTCACCTGCTGCAGAAATCCCTGGGGTGTATTCTGAGCCCACTGAGGCCCTAGTCTCTTTCCCGTCACCTCTGACCTCCTCAGGGATTTACCCACAATGGAAACCAGAGTCTCCTCTTAACTCCAAGCTTTGGAGATTGGTAGAAAAATCCCTACCCCTGAGCAAGGTGGGGGTGGGCCAGAGTCAATACTTTCTTCCCCCGACAGGAGTCCACCCCCAGCCTTTCTCTTGCACCAAGGCCCTAGCTCAGCCCGGTCCCCAAGCCCCATCCCCATCGTTTCCAAGCTAAGGGAGAACCAGGCTTCCTTCCACCCACGCAGCGCTTTAAGTGTTCACAAGTCGTTCCCAGTCTGGGTCTGTGGGGCCTGTCCTTGGGCCCTGGGGCTTCCTAGATTCCCAGCAGCAACCTTTGAGGAAGGAAATGTTTTATCAGGTTGGAGGGGGATGCTGATTCAGGCCACTGTCCCCTTCGTCTGGGAGAAGGAGCCTCAGCTGTGCTGCTGTCACCTGTATTTGTGGATTCCCTGGAAAGGAAGCACAGTGGGCAGAGGGCTGTTCGGAGGGTTTGTGTAAGGTGAGCCCAGGCTAAGTGGGGTTAGGACAGGAAGAGGGCGGAGCCGGTTGGTGGGCAGCACAGTGAGCCTGCCGCTGCCCTTCTCCCCAGGAGGCCATCCTGCAGCGCTACCAGGTGCCGGCGGACCGCCTCCGAGTGTACCTGCACTACCTGCCCTCCTACTACCACCTGCACGTGCACTTCACGGCCCTGGGCTTCGAGGCTCCGGGCTCGGGGGTGGAGCGGGCTCACCTGCTGGCAGAGGTGATCGAGAACCTGGAGCATGACCCGGAGCACTACCAGCGGCGTACGCTCACCTTTGCCCTCAGGGCGGACGAGCCCCTGCTCCAGCTCTTGCAGGAGGCCCACAAAAGCTGAGTCCACCCACCCAGGGCTCTCAGGAGCATGGACGTGTGGGACTGGGTGGGGAGGAGGGATCTTTTAGCACCAAACGAAATTTTTAAAAATATATTTTGTACTGGCTTATTCCTAATGTGTGAATAAAGTATTGGTCTCATTCAGTGTTGACTGATGGTGCAGCCCGGGGAGGAGGCGCTGAGGGAAGTGGAGAGGGCAGAACCCTGGGGAAGGTCTTGAGAAGAGAGGACCAGCTCTGGTGGGGGTGGCTTCAGCTGACCTGGAGGGGTGCCAGGCCTTGCTCCAACCCCCACACAGCCAGTCTTGCTGATTTCTGTGTCCTGAATCTGACTATACCTCTCCCTGTTTTCACACCTTCTGATTTTGCTGCCACGTTCCTCTTCCTTTTCCCGAGTAGGTTTTCTAGGTCCATATGTCTGGGAGTACCCCCAAAAACCCCAATGTGATAACTTTCTGGAAATAATCTATAGCATTTTTTTGATGGCAGTTCCTCTTTCTATTCCCAACATTGAGGTCACCCCTGCCAGGGTGAGTCAACCCTGCTGATAAACTTGTTGACAAGGATAAAGGATTGCCGCATGGAAGTGGGTGGGTTTTCATAAGAATTGGATGATGCAAGCCCAAAGAGCCTGCCTTTGCCTCTATTATTTGGTCAGCGAGTCCCTGGCCTTGAGTTTATTATCTAGGCAAGAAGACAAACAAACTTGCATGGAGCAGCCAGAAGATCAAGTACAAAATTAAACCAGCAGGGGCACGTGATATGCGTGCGGTGGGGGTACAGAAGCCCTGAGGGGCTCGGGTTCAAGGTGTGACCGGCATCATAGGTCCCTGTTCATAGACTCTTGAGGCCAGGAAGGGACTTCAGAAGCTGACTACAGGTAGGGAGCCATCAGAGGCTTTTCTGGGAAGGGTAACATCTGCCACTACTCCAGCACAGCCGGGACACAGGCATGACACACCCCTGTCAAGCTCAGCAGGCATGAACACAAACACGTAAGGCACACTTTCCAGCACCAAGGATATGTATCACGTAGCCAACGGGGCTGGCATGTGTTAGTCAAGGTGGGGCTAGTGGATACTGGGTCTTTCTCAGGAAACGCTAGAGGCAGGATGTTGGGCTCTGCTGTGTGATAAGAGGGAAGAAAAGGCAGAGGACAGGGTGGCTCTTATTGTGCGTGCCCTGGGCTGAAAACCAGGAGACCGTGATTCAGAGCCGAGCTCCATCCATTCATTCGTCAAATGTTTATTGAACACGTACTGTAGGCGAGGCACTACCCCAATACTGGTGAGTGGTGAACAAACAGTCAGACGTCTCTCTTCCTGGAGCTGCCATTCACACATAACACTGGATAAGACCCAAAGGGTCCTGAGCCTGCTGCTTTGTAACGGGGCCTGGGGGTGAGGATCCACGACTCAACCCGTGTAAGCGTCAGGCGTGATAATGAAGCCTTATCATAAACGATGAACTTGCTGATTGGCTTGCGCCAGACAGCAGCCTAGGAATTGGGAACACAGAGGTGACTAAAGCAAAGCCCTTACCCTCCGGCTAGTGGTTCAGACAGGCAAACACCGGAGTGAAAACTGACAACTCCTGAGAGCAGGTACCTTGACAGCAGGTACACGGGAGAGTCTGGTGTAAAAGGTTACTCTAGGAAACACACTGTGTGCTTCGGATCCCGACAGTACCAGGCACACTGTCCAACCCAGGCCATCTCCGGCAGGGCGGTCTAAGGGGAATAAGGCAGTGAGGCTGAGGGCGGCGGGGCGGGGTCAGAGGGGGAGGGCGGCAGTGGGGTGGGCACCTGCTGCCCCCACTGGGTGGAGACGATAGCAGCTGAACCAGCTGGCTTGGAAGGGAACTCTGGCTTGTCTTGAAAAATACACCTGGGAAGGCCTGAAGACGAGACCCTTTCTGAACTGTTGTGAAGATCAATGCCAAGTGGAGGAGTGGAGGGGACGCAAACCCAGAGTCCCCTCCTTGCAGAGTGACAGGACCCAATCCCGGGAGCATCCTCTTCTTGGGCGATCATGTTCTGTCAGCGGGGGTCTCATCTCTCTTCACACAGAATTGTATGCTTGGAAAAGACTAACATGCGACACATCCTGAACCGGAAGGAAGATGGCCGGAGCCTCCCAGGGGATGGGCCTCCATCTCCCGGGACCTGTGCCCTGGGAAGGCATTTCCTGCCCTTCCAGATTTGACTTCCTAGCCTGATCTGTCCTATCTCGCCTCCTTCCTCACAGGTTTACTCAGCCATCTCTCGGATTTCCACCAACAGTCTTGCATGCACTGGCATGACAGGTGATGGTGGGAACAGGTAGTAAGTACCCTCCAGACGCATGGCTCAGGGGAAGGGGAGGGCCCAGGGTGAGACAGTAGGTAAGGGCTGTTCCAGAGGGAGGCGGCTTTGCCCCTCTCATGCTGGGAGGAAGGGGATGGTGCTGGCGCACCGGGATTGACAGCTTTCAGAGGGGCCAGGCTCAGTTGTGCCCCAGTGCCTGCAACAGCAGTAACCAAGACCCAGGGAGGGAGCAGCCCTGCAAGCTGGAAACTGCTCTGGACAAGAGCTCAGGAGTTCAGCCTCCTGCCCCCAGAAACCCCAGGTGTGGCCAGTACCCCTGCCCATAAAGAGTATTTGTTTTTACTCTATCAAACAGCGGCTCCAATGTATTGTGAGTCATGGAATGGATCCTGCAGACTCTCCCTCTGTTGTATAACTACTTGGCCTTTGTCACAACCTGGAAGTTCCTTCGCTGCAAACGCCATCTGACCTGAATCCTGGGAATCTTGAAGAGCTACAGGTAAGAACTGGCCAAGCCAAGAGGCCAGTCGCCTTGTTACGCCTCCGCTGAACTTGCAGAGGGCCCGTAGCAGGTCTCCTCTCTTTCTGACCACACATTCCACTTCCCGGTCATTTCTGGGGAGTCTCTGTTCCCAGAGGCTGTAGGGGTCCAAGAGCAGCTCCCCCCGACCATCAACCTTCCACCTTCGGCATTGTGGGCCTGGACCAGGTGGCAGCAACTGCTTTCACTTGCAGATAAAGGAACTTGACTCTGAATCCAGGTCTCCTGGTTCTCAGTCCAGGGGATGCCGAGTAAGAGCCACTAGCCTCTGCCTGATGCTTCCCCCTATCACTTAGCAGAACCTAATATCCTGTCTCTCCTGAGAGAGCTTCCCTAGCAAAATCCAGCATGCCCGAGCCCCACCTTGACCAACTAGCACATGCTGGCCTCTCTCGGGCTGTGTGATACATCTGTCCTCTGGCTGGAAAGCGTGCCTTGTGTGTTTAATCGCGTGCCTTCGATGGGCGTGCCTTGGTCTGCTGGAGCGGTGGTAGATGTCACCCTTCCCAGATAAACCCTGGACCACTCTACAACTGGCTGTCAGTCCCCAATGCTTGGCCCTGTTTCTTATTGGCTTGGTTGGAGAAGGAAGGGAACAACTGCTATTGTTCCTTGGCTCCTCTCAGTTTGCCCAAATTTGTCTTATAGAGCAAAATTGCTGAGTGTTCTATATTTGTCAACATTCCTTCATGAAACTGAGAAAAATAACGTTTCGAAATGAGTTGGACATTTAAGCTCCACTTTGCATGTCCTTGTGGAATACAGAACTCCAAATTGAGAAACAAATCAAGAAACAATTACATAGAAAGTAATTGAAAATATTTCTCCTCGTGATACTTCTATATCCAAAACATTGTAATGTATCTATTTTATTTCTAAATAGGTTGATGTAGGTCTGCTAAGTCTTCCTTCTCAGAAAGGACTAAATGTTTATACCAAACATGTCCACATAATGTTAAAATGTCCTTTCTTTTATAAGAAGATGGTCATAATTAATGGTAGCTGTTTTTTAGATATCCTTACTTAGCAAAATAAATGTTGGCAACCCTATGTTTGTTCTGTTATTATTATTATTGAAATTACATTGGATTTGAAACCTATATAAACTTGAAGCTACCGAGTTTTAACCACTGTTAAAAAATAAGCATGGACTGAATCTGTTTAAAGTGTTTCAATTCAATAAACAGAATTTGGATATCTACCTTACTTTTCAATTTATTTTTTTAGCAAGAATTGGGGACTAGAGCTCACATGGAGCTTACAATTTCGTGAGGAACATCTGCGTTAATTAGTTACAAAGTAATTACAGGAGTGGTGAGTGCCTTGAAAAAAGCAGAGGGGGCTATGGGAGCTTATGCCAAGAGAAGCCTAACTTCTAGGCTAAAACTGGATAGCCAAATACCTAGCACAGTAAAAGCCCAGCAATTAGGGAAACCTGTCTCAGCATGGCTGGGACCCAGAATTTAGCTTCTAACATGGGGCACACAGACATTTAGCACACTGGCCAGTTTTTCCTTCAAGACCGTGAAAGTCAAGGCTAATGTGGGGGCTAAATACACACACACACACACACACACACACACCTCCTCCCTTCTAAGTTCTTCTAGCTGACTAATAATCAAATTAACAGAGACATATTAACAGGAGAAAATCCAATTTTAATCCATGCACACGGGAATTCATATAAGCATGAACATTCCAAAGACAGTGAGGCAACATTGAGTATATGTGACATTCTGGACAAAAGAGAAAAGGAGGGGGTGGAGGGTCTTAGATTTCAGAAGTGAGAATGGGCGATTTACAGGTAGCTGAGGAAGAGGGGACACACAGGGCAGGCAAATTCTGGCTGGGCAACTCAGAAACAATGCGACACACAGGGCAGCTAACAGGCCCCTGCCTGAAGCCCTCCTATTTAACATACTTAATTCAAATTAGGCTACGGCAGCATGGTAATACTTCCTGCCTGAAGCAGGATTTTCTGTCTGAATCTCTTGGGCAAGAAAGGGGGGAGGATCAAAGGTTCTTTCTGAGTCTCTTGTTTCTTAATTACCAGCTTTAAATCAATATCCCAAAAGACAAAACTTTGGTCCTCTTCACTCACAAGAAATTTCTTAACGTTCTGTTTCCCCTCTGAGAGGCAGTGTGGTCTGATGGTTCTGGCATAGAACCTGCACCATAACCAAGTATGAACTTGGGCAAGTTACATAACTGCTCCTAAACTAGGAGTGGTAACCATGCATACCCTGACGGTTTTTGTGAGAATTAAATAAGGATTTTGTGCCAAGTGCGGGTCGAGACAGTACAGAAAATGTACAGTAATCACACAGTAAATGTTAGCTGCTATTTTCCTACTGTGAAAAGGGCCAAAAAGGATGTCACCAGAGATATTTGGGCTAGATATTAAAAAGAACTGGAAGGCTGCATAATCCTAGATTACTCAGTGGAGTCATGGCAACCAAGAGACTTCAAGGCAAAAAAAAAAAAAAAAAAAAAAAGTCATAAACTCTCTGTGGTTGATTGATCATGGCCCTAAACAGAGCCAAGGGCTGTGTGCAATTTCTCAGGATCTCTCCCAGCCTAAAGGTTCCTGCAATGCGTTTTAGCCTCAGCCAACGGGCAGGTTTCTAAGACTACAACAGTGATGTCCCTGCTATTGAGAACCCTGGGAACAGCTCAACTCCATGGTCCAACCATATAAATCTGATAAAAATAGGAGCTGAAATACCATCCTGGAGTTACTATTTTTAAAAGCGTCTGAGATGTTGGATTGGATTTATTTCTTCCTCAAACGGCATCTTGCTATTCCCTCCTCCCGGTGGGCAGGATGCTAACGTGGCACATGTGAGGGACAGGAGCCAAAGCCTGCAAGGCACACTTGTCAAGTGGCTCCAAGCCTCCTACCTTCACCCACTGCCTGCCCGGGAGGAGCCTTCGGGACAGGTCTTTCTAGCTCTAGATGCACCTGCCCCTCCTGTGCGCTTGGCTCCAGTCTCCTCCCTCTGCTTTCCCCAAGCCTGAGAATGTCCTCCGCCTCCCCCACGGGAGAGACAGACTCAGAGAGGTGAATGGAGGCAACATGGCTTGAACTGTACAGGACTGGGACCTACACAGCTGTTCCTCAGGTTGTCTTGACCTGCACTTGGCACAGCTAACCTCGGAGAGGAACAATCCCCAGGAACAAAAGCCCTGCTTGCCCCATCACATTGCCTCTTGCTGAGCAGCTCCCATTGTGCAAGTGAGCCCAAAGGGGTGCAATGGAGCTGGGTGGGGCTCCAGATGGCTCCAGAACCCAGTGCGTGGATTGAAAAAGACCAGAATTCCTTCCTCCTGCCCCACAGATGAGTATATATGACATTAGTTAGCTGCTGGGCATCTAACTAAGCATATGGCTGTGCTGTTAAGAAACTGGAGGGGACAGATCATGAGTAAACACATTGTGGCCTAAGGGGAGGAGCCAGAATTACAGTTAGCTTCTGGGCACCCAGTAACCAGACTTGGGATAAACTGAGTGTGTGTGTGGGGGGGAGGGGAGAGCAGAGTGGAGGGGGGAGGGCAGTTGTGAGAGGGGCGGGGGAGATCTAAATACAGCTATCTGTTAGGGGAGGGATTCACTGGAGTAATAACAGCTCACACTTTTAGAGCACATTATACTTTCAGAGCTAATTCATATCCATTGCCTAATTTAATACCAACAGTAGCCCTTCGAATAAGCACAGTTATTTCCTCTTTTTTTTTTTTTTCTAGTAAGACAACTAAAGCTATTTAGTGACAGGTAGAGTTGGAAATCAGGTATTCAGGAGCAAAAGTTGGCCCTTCAGTTCTATTGTCTGGCAGAGTGAAGTTTATGTGGTTCATAGCAAGAACTGCCAACATTTTAGATCTAGTTCATCAAAGAGTTAGCAGAGTTTAGAAGCTGGGCTGATTTCTCAGTTCAGCTATGCCAGACTCACCTAGTTGCTTTGGGCCAGTTTTCCCACCTGTAAAGCAGGAAGGATCTTCCCTCTGCTTCTGGACTTGTCAAGGGCTGGGACTTGAGTCCTGTAGTCTTTGTACCTAGCTTAGTTCCAGACCCCACCAGCAATAAATGTTTGAATGAATGCTCGACAAAGCCAGAGGTACCACTGAAACATAATTAAGTTAGACATTAGTGAAGTGCAGAAAATACCATGCAGAGTACGACTTAGGATGGAACAGTCCTCTGTGGAAGAACTCAAAGGCCCACCGCCCCAGTTTGCTCACCTGGAGTAGAGCTTCCTGAGTGATGTGTTCTTAACAGACAAGCCCTCCGAGTTTCACCTGAAGTGAGTCTTGAGCTGGTACTTCTCTGAACTGTACAGGACTTTGCACTTACTGTTACCCTTTGCACTTACTGTTACTCACTCGTTACACTTAGTCACATCCTGCCCTGCTTCTTCTTGAATGGGAGTCTATGGCAGCCCTTCTGTCCGCTGCTAAATGGTAAGCTTTTCGGAGGCAGGACTGAGTCTTACACATTCCTCTGGATCCCTCGGCACCAGGTTGTTCACACCAGGGGCTCAGTAACCACTGTTCACCTATGAAAGTGTGTGGGGTGGGGGGTGGGGGACTGTGGATTGCCCAGAGGGTGACTCCTGGGCTGTGGTCTTTCAGCCTGAGTAGTTCCCAGGATTGATAGGGGGATGTCTGGGCCTAAGGAGCTTGGGTCAGGGGCCTGATGGAGTTTCCCCTGGAGACAGGATGCCTGGTGCCTTCCGCAAGGAACAGAAACTGAGAAACTTTCTCTAGGCCAACATAGGGCGTGCAAAAGGGATACAGAAGGAGCAGTTTGGGGGGCAGGTCCAGAATAGGGCATCGGAAGGGCCTAGGTCTTGGTGCAGAGCACCTACCTGGCCGCTGTGCAATAGGAGGTGGGTTCCCTGAACAAGGCCCCCTCTTCCAGCCTCACTTTCCTGAGTGAGGGAGGGACACGGCTCACCGCGTGGGAGAGCGGAGAACCCTTTGTTGGGGCTCATTGTTTCCGGGAGGGTGTGCGGAGGCTGCGCGGACACATCGCATCCTGGCGCGGTTTGCAGGCAGCTTCCCAGCTCTCCTATCGCCCCCTCTGCCCCGTCCCGGGTCTCGGCGCCCCCATCTCCGCCCGCGGCCGCGGCCCCGCCCGTGCGACCCGCAAGCCGTTCCTCCTCCTTCTCCCGCCGTTCCTGCCCCGCCCGCCGGCTACCCATCTGCGCCGGGTGGTGTGCGCACGCGTGTCCGGCGCATCCCGCCCCGCCCGGCCCGGCGCGGCCCCCGCCTCCCCGCAGGCGGACTGGCCCGCTCGCAGCCCGGCCCCGCGCCCGGGACGGGGACCAGCCGAGTGCAGCGCCAGCCCGTGCGCCCGCCGCGCGCCTAGCGGATCTCGGAGTCGCGCGGAGCCGCCCGCCCGGGTGAGTACGCGCCTCCGGGCCCGCGGAGAAGGGGGAAGCCTAGGGCCGGGTGCTGGTCTCCAATCCCGCGCAGTCCGGTGGGGGTCGGACCGGCACGTGGGCGCTGCTGGGTCCCGGCCGGGAGGGCGGCCGCAGGCTGGGATCCCTTCTCTGGACCAGATATTCGCGGGAAGCCGTTTCTCTCGCTCCCTCGGAGGGAGCAAACGGGACGGTCCTCTTATCCGGAAAGTTTCCAGCCCTCACCCAGCGCCCAGGCTGAAGAGGTGCCTCACCCTCAGCATCCTCTGAGCCCCGGTTTCTCTCACAACTGCCCCATCGAGCCCAGGACGTCCGTGGGCAAGCTTTGCTGGAGGTGACGACGGGCTGCGCTGGGTCCGTGTGTGTGGGCAGGAGTTGCAAGGTCGCTCAGCAGAGTTCAAAGGTGGAGGTTGCTAGCTGCAGTCTGGCTGTGCCCAGGACACCAGGTCCACGTTGTAGGGGTCTTTGGTTCTAGGCCACTGTGCTCAGAGCTCCCTGGGTGGTGGGCAGTGGGTTGGGGTGATGGTGGGGTACTGATGGGGGCAAAATCCCTGGTGTCAGCTGTCTGCTCTGGGTCCCTCCCCTGGAGCCCCTGCTGGCAGGGCCAGCTGGGAGCTGCCAACATGTCTGCCAGGACTAGTACTGCCCCTCCATCCCCAGTCTTGGGGGAGGCTCTTCTGGGCCATTGGAGGCCTGATCTGCTGCTGCTGCTGCTTCCTCTGTTTCAGAGTTCCAAGGGCCTGGCCCTGGGGGCTCCTTCCTGAAGGCTGGGGTGTAGGCATTGTTGGGGTTCTCAGTGTGCATGTCTGAACTCATGGCCACCCACAGGCTGGCACCCCCACAGCCGACTCAGGGAAGCCTGTGCTTTCCACCGCTGGAGGGAGGCACCAGTGTGGACGCCAAGTTCAAGCCAACTTATTCTTTGCAGAGCCTTGGGAATGAGCCTAGTATGAACTAGGTTGTCACAAGAGGCACACACCAGCGCTCCTCTCTCCTGAGCTGTACTTGGCTACCTGCCTCCTCCAGGCACTGGCCCTGGCATGTGCCAGGGAAGTTTTCAATGAATTGGTATGCGTTAAGTGCTTTGAAAAGTGCCTGCACAGAGGAAGAGATCTGTAAGTGTTTGTTAGTAATGTTTCTCCTACACACTCTCTCCAAACCTGCCCCATAATTCGAGAGAGGGTACCTGGGAGGTGCCAGCCGTTTGGGGCCTATAAATTAACTTCTGGGGCTTTTTCTCTTTGCTGGGAATACCTCCTGCCTAAGCTGAGGTGGTGCAGGCCCCTCTGACCTGTTCTCCGCTCTGCTGCTGCCTCCACTCCCAGTGTTCTTCGTGTCCTGTCCCTTGGCCTCAACGTGCTGGGTGGGAGATCTTAGATTATCCGATGGGCCGTGGGTCCATCCAGCAGCTGAGGAGAGCCACAGTTGGGGCCAGCTCCCCAGAGTCCACATTGACAGGGGTTAGGAGGGGAGTGTAAATGAAAGGAGAAGTTAGGAGAGGAAAGTGAGAGTTGCCTGCTTGGATTGTGGGCTGAGAGGCCTGAGTAGCTGGGGAGTGGGTTGCTGCTCAGGACAAACAGGGCACCCTTCCTGGGAGTGGAGGCCCAGGGCCAGGAAGCCTTCAGGGCTGCCTTCCCTTCCTTTCCTCACCCCTTCCCGACCCAAAGCAGTGACTCCCTCCCCACTCCTCAGAAACAATCCCTTGGCCCCTCCACCCTCCCAGCCCTTTTAGACTCTTAGGATCCAGTTTTCTGGGTAGAACTGAGAATCTGCTCCTTTCTGGAATTGTAACAAATTCTGGAAATGTCCCCCCCACCCCCAGTAGGAGCGGAGAGGCCAGACCCCCTTTCTGTGCTCCAGCTTAACCTGTGGTCATTCTGGATTTAACCCACACAGGCCTGGCATCAACCCTGCATTGGGTGCCCACCCAGCCCCTATCTGGCACAAACTCTGGGTCTCTCCTCTGAGACGCTGCCCCAGTGGAGCTGTGAATTCTACCTCTCAGAGTGGCTCCGAGGTGTGCAATCTCCGTCCAGGGGAAGGGTCACCCCCTCAGAATAATACAAAAAAACAGTTCCAGCCCACCGGTGATGGGGAGCTCCAGCCTCCTGAAAGGGACCTTCCAGATCAGTGTCCCAGAATCTGAGGGCCAGGTCTACAGAATGTTAGTCAGGCTGCCACCAGAGCCCAGCCGAACTTCCAGGCCCTCAGAGATGGATGCAGGGTGCTGGAGAGCAGGGATGTCAGGGGGTGAAGGGTGGGGCCCCCAGAAAAACAGAACCCGCTCAGCCGCCCTATGGTTAGACCGTTCCCTGCAGTGCTAGTTGGCTCTCAGGGACCGCCTTCCTTCCCAAGACTCAGGGCCTTGGCCTGAAGTTTTTTCAGTTGCCTTGAGGAAATGACTAGCGTAGGCAGGTTTTGGTGGCTGTCGTCGTTAGTTCCCCTCTCTCCTCTGTCACCCCCCTTACCAGAGGGGCTTAGCACTTCTGCAGGAGTGTTCTGTATGACCCCCCAATAGGGCTGCCGGCTGCCGCTGGCCTCAGAATCACTCCTGACCCCTACCACATTCTGTGTGTGTGTATGTGTGTGTGTGTGTGTGGCACCCTTTATCCTGTAGATGGAGGAAGTAGTCAAATGTAGGTACAAGTGAAAGCAGCAGTGTGTGATGCCTGGGCCTCAGCCACATGTCCTGGGGCTTCAGATTGGTTCCCTGGGGTTGGTTGCCTTTCAGGTTGAGGAGAGACATCAGTGTCCAGAGCTGGAGGTTTTCTTTTAGTCTCAGCCCCTTGCCTGGGACCAGGAGACCTACAGCCAGGTCACTGCGTCTGTGCCCACCCACCCCCTCAAAGCTGCCCTGCAGAAAGAGGATGTGGGTGCTCTAGAATCTGAAGCCCTGGCTTCTGCCCCTGGCGCAGCGGGGAGGAGGGTGCTGCTGCTGGGCCGAGGAGACGTGCGGGCTGGAGAAGCTCTCAGTGTCCCCTGAGGCCTTGAGTGTGAGGGAGGCCTGGCTGCAGAGGCCCAGAATCAACGGTAGTTGTTAGATAGTCCCTTCTTCCTTCCTGCAGCTTCACTCCAAAGACCACGTGGGCCAGAGGCTCCTCAATCTGCTTTCCTGTGGGTGGGGAGGGTTGGGAGGATGGTGATGGCTAGAGAGAGGACTGGGGCCAGTTTGCAGAGTGCTGGGCCAGCACACTATTGTTTCTGCCTTGGGTCCAAACACTCCTCCAGGATGTGGGTCCCAAGAGCTGCAGCATTGGTGCCTTGTGCCCATGAGCTGCCTGCCTGGGGTCTTCTGCCCCTGCAGCGTCTGTCAACACCTGTCCTTGGAACTTAGCAAATGACAAAAGTAGTTACCATTTGTCAATCAAGCACTGGCCCAATAAACTTCAAAAAAAAACAAAGGGTGTGCAGTACACTTACTTGCATCACTTCGGGTAAGCCTCACACAGCTCTTCCCATTAAGCCCGTGTGTAAATGAAGAAATGGCGGCTCCGGAAGATGAAAGTACTTGGCCAAGGTCACACAGCTCG
Source organism: Rhinolophus sinicus (assembly GCF_036562045.2). Lineage (NCBI taxonomy): Eukaryota > Metazoa > Chordata > Mammalia > Chiroptera > Rhinolophidae > Rhinolophus > Rhinolophus sinicus. The sequence continues at coordinate 13,353,405 of NC_133765.1, read as the reverse complement.
TAAGCAGCTGAACTGGGACTCATTTCCAGGCTTGTTTCCAAATCCTGCACTTTTCAGCCTAGTTCTCCACTGCTCCCTGTGCTCAGCTCACCTGTCCTGTGATCCATGAGGAGGCTCACAGGTGTGAAGGGGTTTGTTCAAAGCCAGTGTTTCGGTGACAAAAGGGACCAAGACCCTCTTGATTTCCAGTCTGGACCTCTGTGTGCTGCCCTGAATCCCACATCTTGGCCTGCCCATCCGGGTACCCCATCCCCTGAGTCCAGCCCTCTCAGCTGGGCAGGGCAGGGTTCTCCTTCCTCCTCCCCCCATCCCGACCGTTGCTGGCCCCTCCCCGTCCCCACCTCTCCCCTTTCCTGATGGTAATTGCTTCCATGTGGCCCGCCCAGGCTCCTTTGCCTTTGGAAAGGAGGCAGCCTGCAAGGTCTCATCTGGCAACCAGGGGGACCCTTGGGTAAGGGGAGGGGCCCTGTGGGGTCTGAACACGGGAACCTGCTGAGGTGGCCTCTCCCGGTGCCTGGTATCCCCAGATTCTTGCCAGGTGGGAACACCTTTGTGCCTTGCCACGCTGCTCAGAGCCGGAGTGGCTCCTCCAAGACCTGCTTCTCAGTCCAGTGGTGAGCTTCCCTTCTGCCCTTAAAGGTCGTGCAGATCAGGAGGAAGGAGTCCTGGCTGGAAGGGACAGCAGGAGAGCAGTGGGGCCAGAGGGGAGCGCTGGGGACTGGCTGCTCCAGGGTCATGGGAGGGAAGTGAAACAGGGCATTCTCTATGGCAGAGGCTGAGGGATCCAGGAGCTTGGACAGGTGAAAATGGAGCCAAATTTTTCCTTTCGTCCCAAGCAGTTGACTCGGAACCAGCAGAACTAGAGATGAAGCTCCTATTTTGTCTTGATATAAAATAAAACGTGCACATTCTAACAGTGCATTTAATGCTCTGTCGCCTCTGCCGGCTGGGGAGGAACAGCAGCAGGGTCCTCAGTGCGTCCGTCTGGAGATTCCAGGAGCTTCTGCCTGAGGAGGGGCTAGCACCCTGCCACTGAAGACGTTCAAGTGTTGCCCCGTGAGTGACAGGGACGGTCCATGGGCAGTGCAAGGACCGAGGGGCACGTTCATGGTGTGGGATGGCCGTGGAAGCTTTTAAGGCGTTTTACTCGCTGCGATTTAAGGGTCTTAGTGTGAGCTCCAGAAACCTGTCTGTCATGTTCGCTGCTATATTCCTTATGCCCGGAATGGTGTCTAGCCAGTACTAAGCGCTCAATAAATATTTGTTTAATGAATGAATGGAAGATGGAACTCAGGTTTCTGACTATGTCTTCACTCTAGTCCTGCTTTGCTTCGCATTCCTTGGGGCAAAGGGATAAGAGCTTGCCTTTCAGACAGGTGAGCTGTTTGCCAGAAAAGGGCCCCCCCTATTTCAGACACAGGGGAGGCAGACAGGAGCTCCAGGTGGGGATGGGCAGGAGTCTGCCCCATGAGGGCATGTCCTCCATTGTAGCCCGAGGTCAGCTGGTCACATTGCTGCCCCTGTCACCCCTCTTCAGTCCAACCTTCCGGTCCTTGCACAGACTGGTCCTAACCCCACACGTCCCCCACATCAGTCCTCTCCTTCTTATTGGAGCCAAGAAAGGCACCCTGGGGGTAGAACCCTCTCTTAGGAAGGGTTTGGGAGGAGGGGTTCACCCCTATTCTTTTTTTTTTTTTTTTAACTTTTCAAAAAAATTTAAAGTGTGTCTTTCCAGGACCCATCAGCTCAAAGTCAAGTAATTGTTTCAGTCTAGTTGTGGAGGGCGCAGCTCACAGTGGCTCATGTGGGGATCGAACCAGCAACCTTGTTGTTAAGAGCACCGCGTCCTAATCAGCTGAGCTAACTGGCCGGCTTTCACCCCTATTCTTGCTTCAACCCAAACAAATCCACTTTTATTCCTTCGACATATTGGGTTTTCACATGAAATTTCATTTGAAAGCGGGACAGAGGGTTTCTTGGCTTTAACTGTTTGTATTTGAAAGCCCCCATCTGGTTCCAGTGAGACTGTTCTTATTTTCCCAGTAGCATACGCACGAGTTCTTACCTCCTTGCCTCTGCTCCCAGCCTCTGTTCTCTGAAGCCTCCCTGATGACCCAGCACACTGTCCCTTCCTCCTGCACTCTCCACTTCCCTCAGGTCCCACTCCTGTGACATGAGGGGACCCTGTGCCCCGGCTGAGCCCAGATGCACTGCAGAGGGGTGGTAACCCAACCACCAGCCACAAACAGATGTGGGGTGGGGCAGTGCTGTGGGTGGCAGGGGCCAGGAGTGTCTTCCTGTAGATAGCGTGTTTCCCCTTCCTGGTGTCTTCACACTTCTGAACGAGAGAGCGTTTACATAGCACTCAGTGCCCCACAAATGCCGGCTGGTGTATTTTATGTGCTTGTGGGTAGGGCAGAGAATGGAGAGTGTCTACCCTCTGGCCCAGGAGAGAGGGGCAGGTGGCCATGTAGGAGCCACTCCTGAGGACATCCCTTGTGTCCTCTCCGTCTATTCCCAGTGGTGTGACCGCAGCACATCTGTTAATTGGGCTATTAGTATCTGCCCCATCTCACAAGATTCTGATGCACAAATGCGATAAACATTCGCAAGCTCCCAGCGGCCTCAGCCTAGGGAGGTATCACTGCCTCACGGTGGTATCCCCAGCACCTGTCACCCTGCTGGCACCCAGTCGCCACTCAATCACTAGTTCTTTCTGCAAACGGAGGAGCTGAGACTCAGAAAAGTAACTTGCTGTTCAAGGTCACAGAGTGTTTCCCCCACCAGGAGGGACCCTGGTCTCTCTGTCCCTGCATCCCAACCCCCGTGTCCAGCTCATTCCTGCCTCCAAGGCCCTGGTGTCACTCAGCCTCTCAGTTCTCCAGGCCCCAGAGATCCAGGATTGTTGAGACTGAAGCCCCTGGGGCGTAGCCCACGTTGACCGGGGATCCGTGGGCTGGGACGACTGCTATTCTGCGGCTCCTCCATATGTGTGTGGGGCTGAGAGGGGGAGCCCAGGGCCGATAGGAGGGTGCGTTCATAAAGTGGGGGCCTGTCCCCCCAGGCTGTGTGGGCTCTTCTCTCCACACTTACTTCCGTCCTTCCCCTCTTGTCCCCTCTTTGGTCCTTTTGTCTTTTTCTAATTCTCTTCTGCTGTCCTTCTCTTTTCCTCCTTTAGATTCAGTCAGCCGTCTTCCTTCCTGTCTGCCTCCTTCTTTCCCCTTGTCCCTCCCCCCTGCTCCCAGCCCTCAGCATCCCCGTTGTCCTGACAGTGGCAGTGGGACTTGGGGGGTCGCCCTGCAGGGCTGTGAGGTTCAGGGCGCCTTCTGTTGTGGGCAGCTCCAGTATTTTCGAGCAAAATGGCTCTTCCAGCGGTTGAGTTTGGTGAAGGGGCACTGCCTGCCCAAAGTATGGAGCACTTTGATCGGCAGCTGAGCACCCTGGGCCCTCACCCACCTCCTGGCACATCTTTCTGGACAGGAAGGCGGGAGCTTGTCCTGGAGCCTGAGGGTCTCCAAACAATAGCTGGCCAGTGGGGCTTTGCTGGCCTCTGACCTCTGCCCTCCTCTCTCCAGAACTCCAGCCCTTTCCCCAGAGGGACCTGCTGGGATGGAGGAGGCTGGCGAGAGCAGGGAGGAGGTTTCTGCTCAGCCGCTTTCCAGGTGAGCAGACGCAGTGTCGAGCTTGGGCTGATGCGTGTCTGTGTGAGTGCATGCACACACGACGTGGGTCATGTGAGAGAGAACACGGGCATGTGGACGAGCACATGGTGTGCTGTGTGGGTCCGTGCCCGCTCCAGGCCTGTCAGCATGCAGCCCGGCTCCTAGCCCAGAGTTCTCTAGTCGCTGTGACCCTGGCTTTGCACTGTGGCTTTGTTCTCTCCTGGGGGCCAGCTGGTCCCCTGCTGTGGTCCCATCCAGTGGTGACTGATCCCTGGCCACCCATTCAGCTGCCTTGGGGCCCTGGGGCCAGTGTTTTCCACCCCACCTCCCAAAATGGAGGCGTGTGGGGGCTTCCTGCCCGGCGTCTCAACCCTGCCAAGGCAGAGGGAATGGGGAACAGCTGCGCCGGCTGATTCCGGCGCCGTATGGATGTGGTTTGACAACAAAGCTCCCTCTGTGTGTTCTCAGGCCCCTTACATAACCGGAGTGGGGGGGCAGGGGGAGGCAGGCGGGAGGAGGTGGAGATGGGGACAGGGAGACACCAGGATGGGGTAGCTGGAGAGAGGACAGGGTCTGCGAGGAGAAGGGAGGGGAGTGAAAAAGAGAAAGACCATTAAGAAGAGCTGGAAGAGGGAGGAGAAAAAGTGTTTCTCTTGACCCTACTAGTCTACTTCCTGTCTCCTGGGGTGGGAAGGACGTGATGTCCAGGTTTCTGACCTTTGCCCTGTCGATGCCTTGTCTTCTCCTTGAGTCCCACCTACCAGCTTGGACATGCTGAGGGGGGCTGCTGGACCTGTGTGGGAGTGAGGCCACATGGGGTGTAGGGATGGACCCGAGAGGCCATCCTTAGCCCTACCCTGTAACCGAACACATTCCATGAAGATGGGAATCATTCCCCTCCTTAGTTCCTGGATGTCAGTTCCCTCCTCCCTCGCCCCAGGCCTGGCTCCAGAGGCCCCTCTGGCTACGTGCTTTGCAGTGACGCTCTCCCTGCACCCTGTCAGGCTGGCCCCAAGGCCCCTCCCAGCCCACTCATCCTCCCACCCAAGACGCCCCCCAGTTCCAGACCCTCAGCCCACCTGCTTCGAGGCCCTATGGTCCTGTTTCCTGCCCTTCCTGTCTCTCAATAATTAGACATTCTCTTCTCACCATCATTATCCCTGCAGCTGTCCAAATAGAGAAGAAAATGTTCTCTTCCCGGAGCAGCTAGACTGATAGGCCAGTTAGGCCAGGTGAGCTGGCCAGGCTTCGATGTGTTCCTGGGGTGGAGATGCCCTGTACCAGGGCACTGTCAGCTCCTGGGTGGGAGAAACGATGCCCAGAAGAGGCCGGGAGGATCGGGGCGGGGGGGCCTTCAGATAGAGCCAGGGCCCCTGTGGCCGGTTGGTCTCCTGGGTTTTCTCAGGGTCTGCATCTTCTTTGTGCTTCAGTTTCTCTGAGCCTTTTTCTGTCACCAGGATTCCTTGGAAAGGATTTGATTTGGCCCTAAGGGCAGTGCTTGTCCCCAGCCTGCAGTGGATGGACGGGGTCATAGCCTTCCAACCTGAGGACGAGGGTGGCTCCGTAAAGGGCAGGGAGGAGATGCTGCTGGTGAGGCCCTGGGTTTCTGTCACTCGTGACCAGTACGTGAACCTGGGCATGAGTGACCGAGAACCTAGGGTTCTGGCACTTGGCTTGACCCCGGTATACTGTCAATTAGATTTAGGGTGTCTGCCCAGGGTGTATACTGTTGGCCCGGGTGCTGCTCTCTGGAGATGTGTTGTGGGCGAGTCCAAACCTGCTGAACAAGCCCTAGACTCTGGACTCTAGTCCCCAGGCCTTCACCCGCCCCGTCTTGCCCTCCTACCACCTCCTTGGGGCTGGGGCCCTGGATGATTGATATTGCCAAAGCCTCCTCAGGACTTCAGCCCAGAAGGTGTGAGGCTGAGGGAGGCCGCTGGGGGAGGGCCTAGGAGTTTCCTGGATCTGTGAGGGATGGGCCTTGGAACAGTCCCAATCACCCACATCATCCAGACCAGGATTAGGTGCCAGGACGGGCAAGGAGGATGGTGAGTGAGCATTGTGAGGGTGCTGGGCGGCAGGGATGCCCTCCACGGGGGCAGCGGCATCTGCCCCCTGCCTGACCACAGGCAGCCCAAGACATTCCCCTGCCCCCTGGGGACACCCCTACGATTCTGTGTCTTCCTGCCTTTGCTTTCCTATAGCCGCCTCCTCCATAGCCCCCTCCTCAAGTTCCTTTGAGGGACAGGAGCAGGCTCTTCCTGGGAGCTGGGCTTGGCCAAGCAGAGGGCTTCTCTTCACCCGACTTTGGGAGGTGAGGAGATCCCCGCAGGGCTGGCTCAGCCATTCCCAGCTCTTCTGGAAGCTCTAGGCTCCCCGGCTGGTAGCCCCAGGGACCTTCAACCTGACAAACAAACTCAGCTGGAGCTGGAGCTTACTGGTGAAGGAGCCTGGTAGACAGTGCTCTGCGCTGGGGATGGAGGAAGAGAGCCCCCCGGCAGAGGAGACCCAGCAGCCCCCAGAAGCTGTATGTTGGGCTGGGGTCGGGACAGTGAAGGAGGAGTGAGCAGTGCATGTGTGTTTGTGCATGTGTGTGCAGAAGTCACCAAATTCCTGTGTGTTTGTTTTGGGCTGTGCACCTGTATTTGAGCAGGGATCAGTGTGTTTGTAGGTTTTTGACACAGGAGGGTCTGAGGGGGCCAGAGCAGGGCTGGTCTGAGAAGGGGCTCAATGTCTTCCTGGTGCCTCCTGGCTCTGGGATATGGATGGAGCTGTGGGGGCTCAGATTTGTCTTCTCATTGCTGCAGAGGGGCTAGGTGAACCCAGGGACAGAGGTGGCCCTGGGTCGTCTCTGATAGCCTGAGCATCAGCCAGCCCTCCGGCCAGCATTCCCACCTTCTCTGCCCTCGGCCCTGGGCTAGAGGGACCATTGCACAGCCTGGAAGGTCTGCACCTTCCCCAGCAGCACCTAGAATGCTAGCCACCCCTCCCTTTCCCTCATCCTTAACCTTTACTGGGAGGAGAGTCCTAGATACAATTGGTTCATTGAAAAAGCCTTACCGATGTGAAACAAGCTGAAAAGGGCTTCTCTTACTGGCTTCTCTATTCCCAGGGGGCAGGCTGATGCAGGAAATGGAGGTCTTGATTTCCTTTTTCACGTTTTCATTTCTAGAGACTCTGTTACAGTGCTCTGCCACCCCCTCCCTCCCACACCAACAGGACAGCATTTCTCTTTTCCCTGTTCCCACCCTCAGCAGTTCTAACCCCGTTCCCTCCTGATACCCTGAAATCTCCTTATTTCAGAACCACCATTTCAGGCCCGTTTGCTGACTCGATGTTCTGGTGACGGAAGGAGGGAGGTTTGCGTCTGTAGAAGTGAGGGTCCCTGTTGGCACGAGGGACCAGGGGAGAGAGGTTTTTGTGTCTGAATCCTGGTTGCTTCCAGATGCTCCAAAACAGCCAACATTCAAGGCCTGGGGCTGGAATTTTATCCACCTCTGTAGGGAGTCCAGGTCTGAACATTGTCCTCCACTCTCCCTGCGTGGGGACTTCGAGAGTACCTGCTCTGGAGAGGGGACATAATTAGCAGAAGGAACATCACTCTGGAAGTAATGCATTACTCGAGCGAAGAGGGTGCTGCTTCTGGAGCCTGGTGGGCAGTGCCCTGCTCTACAGGGTAGGGGAAGAGAGTGCTCTGTCAGAGGGGACCCGGCAGCCCCCAGAAGCTATGGAGGGGTTGCTGCTCAGCAGAGGGGGCATATCTCTGCCCCACCTGAGGATCTGTGGCCAAGCCCCGTTGAGATGGCTGTCAGGTGGAACCCACCAGGGGCCTGGGCACCATCTCTAGGAGGTGCTGCGCCCAGGAAGGGAGAAAACAGCGTCTCCGATGTGGCCTCCTCCCTCTCCCTGGCCCTATGCTCCTCCCCACCCCAGCATGCGCCCTGAGTCTGGCCAGTCCTTGGGATCCGCGTTTAGTGCAGGGCAGTCTGGTTGGCAGTGCCCCCCACCCCTTGGCCGCTGCGTGTGTCCCATGTGGCATGTGCAGCAAGCCCATTGGCCGGGAGAAAAGAAGAGGTGAGTGCAGTTTTGGTCGTAGGCGAAGTGGGAGCTGTAGTTTCAGACCCCTCCCTTTGCTCTGGTGGGCAGAGTTTGAGGGGTGAGGGGCTGCCATGCACTCAGGGAGGCCTAGGCTGGGATCATCTTTAGCTTCCAGGGGCCAAGTGCTGGCTCTGGGCACAGTCTGTACTAAGGCTGTGGGCTGTCAATTCCAGGATGTGTTTTGAGGCTCAGAACTTGCTCTTGCTACCTGCATCCCACAGATGCAGAACCTGAGGCTCCAAGAGATGTGGGACCTTATTGGGCTACCCAGCCTGTGGTCACAGAGTCCATCGCGACCTCAGACAGCTCACCCCAGGTCCCTGGGTGGCACAGAGTATAGGGGTTCTGAGCAGTCCAGATTGCTTGAATCCTTTATTCCTGGCTCTATCACGTTCTAACTGTCTGATCTTGGGACCTTTAGTTCAATCTTTCGGTGCCTCAGTTTCCTCTTCTGTAAATCAGCGTAAAAAGGGGACTACCCCACTGTGTTTTATAAATGAAATGGGATTCTGCCGAACGGCTACAGAACAGTTCAGGGGTCTTTAAAAAACGACTGCAGTGTTGCTTCTCTGTGGATGCCCTCTAGTGACTTCTTGTGGAACCTTGGTGAAGTCCAGACTCCGGGGTAGCCTGTGATATCCTCCACTGCCCACCTGTGTGGCCTCCCTGGTGCCACCTATAGCTCTTCCTCACTGTGTCCAGTCACACTGGACTTCTTTCTGTTCCTCACACCCGACAAATCGCAGGTCTTTGCTCTCCTCTCAGTCTGGAACCTTCTTCCCCACCCCTCTTCTCACATTCTTTTCACGGCCACCTTTCACTCAGGTCAGAGAGCTGAGAGAGATAGCTGCCCCCAGCTCGCTCCCTGTGCCACTGTCCTGTTTTTTTGGCCTCAAGTCTCTATCATTGTTACATGATGCTATTTGTTTGTCGTGTGTCTGTCGTATACATGCCAGGAGCACAGGCCTGTTTCTATGTTTGCTGCTGTAGTACACAGTCTGAGAGGGTGCCCTGCGTGCGGTAGACCCACAGTTCCTGTCGGCTCTAGCTTCTGCTGGACTGCCCGGCCTCACTGTGTCTCAAGAGACTTTGGGACCCCAGCCTTCCTTGGCACAGGGCTGTTCTTCCAAAGGAGCCCTTCTGAGGAGCACGTAGGGGAGGCGGAAGGGGCCTCCTATGGTTCTCCTGGACCCACATGGGGTTAGTCCTCAGGGTGACCTCACTTAGAGCATTGAGCAGCTGCTGTAGATTTATAGCTTAAATACCATTGGGCTAAAGGTGGCAGGAGTCTGTTTCACAGAAACCACACCTGCTTTAGAAAGGCATAAAAAGTATATCTTTGTGAGTTGAGTGGAAATGACACACAGCAAGACAAATAGTGATGGGCTGATTGTGTCTAACTTCCCTAAGGCTGCTTCTGGCAAACCACCATCTGTGCACACCCAGATATTTGCACTGGGTGGTTTTTAATTTGGCGAGGAGAAGAGGGAGGGTTAAATGGCTCTGCTCTCAGTGACACTGCTGCTAGCCCGTCCAGCGCATTCCTAAAAGCAGAATCAATGACCCCTGCAGTTGGACACAGCCCTGCACCAAGGCAAGTGGTTTGACAAGCAGAGGGAGGGCGGGACTCAGCCCCATTCAGCCCCCAGGCCTGGCCGTGCACACTGTGCATAACTGCCTGGCAGCCCTGTGGAGTGGGACCTGAAGAGGGACGCAGTGGCCTGTGTCTGCTGGGTCTGTGAGAGGGGCAGGGGAGGCTTCTGCTTCTCCATGATAATGATCCGTAGAGCTCCTCTTACCCAGCACGGCGACTGGGTAACAAACACGGTAGTGCCGTGTTTTTAATCCCCATTTGACCCAACAGAAAACCTGAGACCTGGAGACGTGACTTGTCCAGCACAGTTAGTGAGTGGGCCGTCGGAATCGAGGCCCAGGTGCGCAAGACGCTGAAGTTTATATTCTCGACTTTTTATCCTTCTCTTTTCAGCAAGTTTTTAGTTGAAAGTGTATCGTACTCACCACTTGAAAAAGTTAAATATGCACAAGGGTATATGATAAAACTGTCAATGTATAAAGTGGTATATGAAGAAATTGTCTCTTCCGTTCCAGACCCCGGTCCCCAGAGGCAAGCACCTTAATTTTTTCTGAATGCTTCCAAATAATCTATTGATGTACGGACATACCCGTGTATGCCCATATGTCTCTTGTTAAGAGCACATTTGGAGATACACAGAACACTATTCTCCACCTACCTTGTAGTAAATCAGTAATATGCTTTGGAGGTCATGTGACGATAACAGCATGCGTGGGTTCACATCCTCTTTTTCACAGCTTCACAGTGTCCCATTGTCTGTGCTGTGATGCAGCCAAACAGCTCTCTGCACAGATTGTCAAGTTGTATCCATTTTTCGCTGTTAACAGATAGGGCTGCTGTGAAGATCTGGATGGAAAAGACTGTGCATGCTAAAGGAAACTTTTCTGTAGAATACGCTTCCAGCAGTGGAATTCCCAGGAATTGCCAATGCACCTCCCAAAAGGTTGCCCTAGGTTTCACTTCCAGCAGGTGATCTGAGAGAGGCCTGCTGGTCCAGCTCCAGCAGCAGCCACGGCTCCCGGACCTCTGGAGCTTGGCTGTTAATATCAGTGAAAAATGGTGTCTACCACACGGATTTTCCAATGTAGATGAATATCTTTTCCTATGTGCCTGTTACATTTACTGTAAGTGGTATGTTTATGTCCTTGGCCAATTTTTGAATTTTGTTTCTTTCTTTTTTTATTTTTTATTTTATCAGGGAACAGTGTGTTTTTCCAGGACCCATCAGCTCCAAGGCAAGTTGTTGTTTTCAGTCTAGTTGTGGAGGGTGCAGCTCACAGACCCATGTGGGACTTGAACCAGAGACCTTGGTGTTATGAGCACCGCGCTCTAACCACTGAGCTAACCGGCTGCCCCTCTTTTCTTTCTTTTTTTTTTTCTTGTTGATTTGCACATTCTAGGTTAAGGGAATTATCTAGTCTGTTACACATGTATTACAGATATTTTTCCCTTTTTTTCATTTGTTAACTGCGCTCTCTCCCTTTTACTCACGTTTATTTTTATGTAGCTGAGTATATCAATTTTTTCTTTCATAGCCTCTAAATTTTTGTCTTAAAAATCTCTACTCCTTTTCTTTCAATATGAACATGTTTCTTTTTTTTTTTCTTTTTTAAGGAGGGCGCAGCTCGCCGTGGCCCATGTGGGGATCGAACCAGCAACCTTGGTGTTATTAGCACCAGGCTCTAACCAGCTGAGCTAACTGGCCATCCCAATATGAACATATTCCAAACAAGAAAAATAATATCACAGACCCCAGCAATAACCAGCCACATTTAACAAATGTTCAAATGTTCCCATATTACATCAGGTTTTTCTTAAGAAATAAAATACTGCAAGTATAGAACTAAAGCTTGGGCCGACCCAGTGGCTCAGGTGGTTGGAGTGCGGTGCTCCTAACGCCAAGGTCACCGGTTCGACTCTCACATGGACCAGTGAGCTGCACCCTCTACAGCTAAGATTGTGAACAATGGCTCTCCCTGGAGCTGGGGTGCTGTGAGTAGCAGAAGGTTGGTGTGAGCTGTTGTGTGAGCTGCTGTGGGCTGCTGTGTGCTGCCATGAGAGGCCGATGGCCAGCGCGAGCAGCCAGCGAGAGCTGCCGTGAGCTGCTGTGAGTGAGCGGCTGCCGGTGACCGACTGCCTCAGCCGGGGGGAGCGCAAGGCTCATAACACCAGCCTGGGCCAGGGAGCTGTGTCCTACACAACTAGACTGAGAAACAATGGCTTGAACCAGAGTGGGGCTGGGGAGACGGAAAAAAGGGAAAAACAAAAACAAAACTAAAACTTCGTCTCTACAACCTACCCTGTTCTTTCTCGTCTTCCCAGCATGTACTTCCTTAAACGTTGGGTGTACCCCTAAATTTTATTATTTTATCTTATGCACACACAGTATTTACACATGTACACATACACACAAAACAGTGCCAACCATCTACACACACACTCATAGAATAATTTTGTAGGTTTTTCACTTTTAAGTATAGTTACACGCTGCTTAATAGGGATCTATTCTGAGAAATGTGTGGTTAGGCTCCTTCGTCATTGTGCAAACATCAGAGTGCACTTACACAAACCTCGATGGTATAGTCTACTACACACCCAGGCTATATGCTAGAGCCTACTGCTCCTGGGCTGCAAACTTGTACAGTATGTTACTGTACAAAACACGAGATTAAATCAAGCACAAGAGAAAATGATACAGTCAAGAGATGTAAATTGAGATGTAAAAGTATAGTATAGTAGTCATTTATTATGATTATCAAGTATTATGTATTGTATGTAATTGCACGTGCTATACTTTTATGTGACTGACAGCACAGTAGGTTTGTTGACACCGGCAGTGCCACAAACACGTGAGTAATGCATAGTGCTCCAACGTTAGATGGCTACAATGTCCCTAGGCATAGGAAGTTTTCATTATAATCATTATAATCTTATGGGCCCGCCATTGTGTATGTTGACTGAAAAGTCATTATGCAGCGCAGACTGTAATGGATCCATGTTTATGTATCTTTTTGCAACACTGTTTAAAATATTGACATCATGTTTCAGGCTTATCCAAAGTGATCCATGTAGAGTAATTAGTTCCGTTTAAATGGCTGTGTAGTATTCAGTTGTATGAATATAGCACGGTTTCTTCAGCCTTCCCTCCACTCACGAACATGTAAGACATCCCCGTTCTTTCACTGGGCCACGGTGCTGGGAGAAACACCCTTGCTGGATGTGCACATGCGTCCAGGGCGGCTTACTCTGGGCTGTGCCCAAACGTGCAATTACTGGATTGTGAAGTGTGCACAACTTCAGCCTTACTAGATACTGTGAATTGCCCTTCCAAGCGTTTCTGTCTGCACTCCTACCATCAACATGCAAGAAATGATCCGTTCCATTTTCATCTGCACTCCCTGCTCACTAGTGAGCTTGAACGGCTTGTTATATCCATTAGGTGTTTGAGTTTAATCTGTGATTTTCCTTTTCCTGTCCTGTGCTTCATTCTCTTTGGTTCCTTGGTCTTTTATTGATTTGGAGTACGGATATACACAAGTATCTGTTGCTTATATGCATGGTGTCCGACTTGTCCAAGGCCAGACTGCTAACCACTGTGACACTGTGCCTGCCTGTGGCTGAGCAGCTTTGAGATAATTTCTGCAGACGGGGGACCCTTCAAGGGAGGGGTCTGAACAGGGGCCTGGGCACCATCTCTAGGAGCTGCTGCGCCCAGGAAGAGAGAAAACAGCGTCTCCAATGTGGCCTCCTCCCTCTTCCTGGCCCTATGCTCCTCCCCACCCCAGCATGCGCCCTGAGTCTGGCCAGTCCATGGGATCCGCGTTTAGTGCAGGGCAGAGTCTGGCTGGCAGTGCCCTCCACCGTCCCCTGGCAGCGTGTGTCCCATGTGGCATGTGCAGCAGACCCATTGGCCGGGAGAAAAGAATAGGTGAGTACTGGTCTCAGGCTTTCAGTAACAGTGTTTGGCTGGACTCGCCTTGTGGTTCCTATGATTACAAGATGTCCTTCAGCAATAGTCATTAGGAACATTGGAAAAATAAAGGTCTGAAAAATGCAGGACCTGGAACTCCCACTGCACACCTGGGGCCACACAGTGAGGTTGGGTGGTGGGGGTGGGGAGAATGAGCCTGAGGTTCTGTTTTAATTGGGGTTGAAGGTACAGGCCTAGGGTTGTAGGCCTAAGGACTTAACTCTTTATTGGTGAATTTAAAACGTAAGAGTGGGAATTTAAGGCACAAGAAGAGGCAAAAAACCAGAACAAAACCCTAGTGGCCCAAATGGTTATCGAAATCAACCAAGATCTCTTAACACAAAGGGGCCTGGGAGTTGGAGGTGGCTGGCTCTTTATCTGGTGGAGTGGCTGGCAATGTGTGTATTTGAGATAGCTGTCTTAGAAGTGGATGTGCCTTTTCCGAATCCAGATCCCTTTCTTCTGCCTTTAGGAGGCCAAAGGTGCTTTGAGGTCTGGGGCCTGGGCCCTGCATTTTAGCCCAGGCTGCTCTTCTTGAGGAGAAGTAAGGATGAAGGGAGGTTTCCTGGGTAAGAAGGGGTCTGCAAGCCTGTTGCTTTCCTGGGAGCATACAGGGTTTGTTGGCTGCACTCAGCTCGTGACGTGGGCCAGCAGCCTTGGGCTGATAATGGTTAGGCTCAATCAAAGGTGATCATGATGTCCGGTGAGCTCATGACATGTGTTTGGCGGAACATATGGCGCTTCCTAGCTCTGCCAACTGCTGAGCCGAGCCTCTAGCCAGCCCCTGAACCTTTTATGCCCAGTTATTTGCAAATAAGGGTCTAGGATGTTTTAACTTGATGAAACATTCTGTTCACACTTATTCTGCTCATTTGCTCATTCATTTATTCATTTAAATATTTGTCGATTACCTGACATGCGTTTGGCATTAAATGTGGTGCCAAAGGAAGTCCCTGCTCCCCTGGGGCGTCCAGTCTCCTCAGTATAGGAGACAGTGTGGTATGACTGCTACAGGGAAAGTAAACAGGGTGATGGGGTGAGACAGACCGTGGGGCCAAGGAGTCTCCTAGACTGGGGTCTGGGACCCTGTGCTGGGGAGAATGAGAGTGGCCAGGACCAGGGGTGGCTGGGAAGGGATGTCTGGGCATGGGTCCTCACCATGATTGCATGCCCCCCACCATTTGTACTGCAGTCAACTCCTGCCCTGACAAGGATTCGGATGTAAACCTGTTGGTGCTGACCTGGGCCTCGACCTTACCTCCATTCTCAGAGGGGGCCAGGGAGAAGATGGGGGCATGCGAGCTAAACTTCTTCCCCTCGGGAAGAGGAAGGTGTATTTCGGAAGTGCTGGTGAGGCCTCGGGACCTTCTCCGTTCAGTGGACCGTCAGCTGTGCGCAGTCTAAGGTTCTTTACTTCTGTGCTTTTGGTCACAGAACAGACTGACTGAAAAACAGTGCTTTACTTTCTTTTTTTAATAATAGTGTAATTCACTCCCCATTCTTCACAGTTGCAGCTTTTGGATTTTACTTAGTATGCAAAGATGGAGTATTACTAATAGTTACCTTTCACTGAGCACCGTTTAGCTCCATTCCACAGACTGGGAGACTGAGGCTTAGGGATGCAAAGCAGTTTCCCCTAAGTCACACATCCGGCAAGTGGCCGAGGCAGTGGCCAGTTCCCCAGGCACAGCTTCTTGGCCAGAGAAAGAGAGAAGGCTGTGGTGAGGCAATTCATGTGTCCTGTTGGCCAGCTCAGACACGACTGTCTGTATGGGCCTGGGCAGGTGTGGTATGTGAGATATTGCTGAGGACAAGCCCTGTGCAGGCTCTGGGCAAGATGCCAGGGTCAGGAAGAGGTTGAGGGGGGCCCAGCTGGCAACGTCTCCTTGAACTGTGCCTCCACAGCCAGAGCCCTGATGGCTGGGGGAGCAAAATGGAGGCAAGGAGAGGGGTCTTCTCGGCTGCCGTGCAGAGACCTCGGGGTGGTACACATGGTGGCTGTGAATCAGAATGACCAAAGCCTCTCCTCAGGCATCTCAGACCCCTGATTTAGCCTTCCTGACGTGGAGCCCAGGATGCATGTGGAGCTTAATAAGCACCCCAGGGGCTTCCAGCGGGATCTTGGAGCTTTCCTAGCCTGGCGCTGTCTAATAGAAATGTAATGGGAACTACACATGCAAACCACAAGTGTAATTAAAAAATTTTTAATGGTCATTTAGTCACATTAGTAAAAAGTAACAATGAGGTCAAATTAGTTTTAATACTTTAACCCAATTTAGCCAAAATATTCTCTCAGTGATCAGTGTAAATAATTTTAAGGTGACAGTTTATTTTTTGAGTATTAAGTCTTTGAGATCCAGTGTGTTTTCCACTTAGAGCGCACCTCAGTGTGGATCAGCCACGATGCAAGTACTCCACAGCCTCATGGAGCAGAGGCCACCTCATGGGACAGGGCAGGGCTGGGGCTGTCCACCATTTTCAGGAGAGGCGTCTGAAGGCCAGAGGAGGGGAGGGGACTGGCCATACTGGTGAGCTGGGTCAAGCCCCATCTCTAGTAGTGCTTTTACCTTTCGATCCTTGCTGTTGGGTGGGAGGTCTGAGGAGGGGAACTTAACGTGCAGGAAGGAACCTGTGGCAGGTCCAGGGCCACACCATGTTTTTCCTGGTCATCCACATGGCTGATTAATTGCACCCCGCCAAACCACTTTAGCTTCCTCACACAGAGAACGGAATTCAAAGCGTTTGCCCCTCCCTAGCAGGCACCGGAAATTTGATTTTTAAGTGGCTCCCCGTGGTGTCTTGTGACTGGCAGCTTATGAAGTGGATGACACCATGTTTCTAGGCCGGAAGCTGCAGTGCTGGGCTGTTTGGGGCCCCTGGTGGGGAGGTAGCCTGTGGATCCCAAGAGCAGGAAACACAGAGCCTTGCTGCACTGCAGTGGGAAGCCTGTCAGGCCCCTTTTCCTCCAAATTTGGATGTCTCTTGAAGTTGGATGTCTGGAGAAATGCCCCCATCTGCTCACTGGTGGGCCGTGGGGCAATTGGTCAATTACTCTGCACTTTGCTGCCTGGAATGAGCCTGGAGCCACGTCAAGCCTCAGCTCCCCACAGGCATGCTGTGATCTCACTGTGCTGTTCAGGCATGGGGAGTCTTCAGGCTGTGTCAGGTCAAGGGCTGCGTCAGAGGGCCTGAAGCGGGTATTCAACCTGTTATGGCCTCTTCTCTTGCTCCGTCTGCACTGTGACAATGACAGTTCCCCACGAATAGATCCACTGATTAATTTCACAAATCTATATTGAGAGCGTACTGTATGCCAGGCACTATTGTAGACACTGGTGATACTGCAGCAAACAAAATGAAAAAAAAAAAATCTCTGCAAGCACGGAGGGGAATCTAAAATGTTGGGTATATGCAGAATATTTGGTGGGAAGGTGGAGTAAGAGCTGAATGTCCAGGGGATAAGCATTCCAGGCTTCGCAAAGGGCAAGTGTAAAGGCTCAGAGGAGGGAGTGTGTCTGCCCAGTCAAGAAAGGGTTGGGCCAGCGTGAGTCAGAAGGAGGGCAGAGGGGTGCTGGCGGGTAGGTCATGTGCATCCTGATAGGTCAGAGCAAGGTCATGGGCTTTCTCTCTAAGTGATGAGGAGCCCGTGGCGGGTTTTCGAGCAGAGAAGTGATGGAGATGACCGGTCCATTCTGCACAATTGCAATTAGTTGACCATCAGTACCCACGAGTAATTGATTCAAGTGGATTAGAACCCTTAGGAGAACTCCCATGGCCTTACCTAGCAGTTGTGTTAATTACATTAAATTCACAGCCCAGCTTGAGTCCCCTCTGGAATATTGACAGCAGACACTAAGCTGAGAGGACTCCCTGGTGGGTTAGCTCACACCATCACAATTAGATTTGCATTCATACACCTTGACAGGCTGGAAATGTGGCCCTACCTTCCCGAGGCAAAATGCATGTAAGCAGGTATACAGTCCTGCTCTTTAGTTCAAAGGGATAGCCACACAAGTTCAGGGCCCAGAAGATGTGGCTTACTAGCTGAGGGATTTCAGCCCCGTGCCACGGGTGGGACGTGATTGCATGAAAGTGAATGCAGTCGTAGCCAGCACTCCTGGAAATCTGGTGTCCAGATGGAGGGCAAAAATCATTCTGTAAATACAGCTGCATGTACTGAGAACGTGCTGGAGAGCTTCTAGCACAGCCCAAAGGCTGGGGTGGAGGGGTGGGGCTAGAGACTGTCTCACAAGGAAACCAGGCTGAGAAGGAGCAGAAGGCTTCTAGAAATGTTGTAAGCATCGAAGGATTTCGATGTGATAGAGGGCTGACCTCCTCTAGTTGCTGCAAAGGGCAGTAGGCAGACACTCCAGGGATGTTGGAGTCTAGGGAGCCATTCCCTCACAGGCAGCAGAGCTGGGGTCCGGGGTGTGGGCTCTGGGCTAAGCGGCCTGAGTTCCAGCCTCACTCCTCACTAGCTGTATGACCCTGAGCAAGTTGCTGATGCTCTTTGTACTTCAGTCCCCTATCTCCACAATGGAGGTAATAATAGTGTTTAACTCACAGGGTTGAGATCATACTTGGACAGCCCTTGAAAGTGTCTAGCGGAGTAGTGTTCAACATTTGGTAATGTCTGGAGACATTTTGGTTGTCACAGCTTGGGAGTGGGGGGTTCTACTGGCGTCTAGTGGGTCGAAGTCACCATCCTGTGCTGTAAAGGACAGTGCCCACTACAATGACTCATCTGGGCCCACCTAGTAAGTGTTGTACCTAGTAAGTGTACAGTACATTTCAGTTATGAATAAGGGATGTAATACATTTTTAATCCTATTACTTGTGTGTCAGACATTTACGAGGTGTGATCAAACAACACAGTGAATGTTTAAATAAAAAAAATTTATTTATTTATTTTTTTTGGGGGGTTTCTCTTTTTTTAAAAAATTTATTTTTAAAAAAAGTTTATTACAGTAAGACACATTGCCATTAATCCTCCTCAAAATACTCCCCCTCCCTTCGAACAGACTTATCCCATCATTCTTGCCACTTTCTGAAGTAGTTCTGGAAGTCCTCTTTCGTGAGTGTCTTTAGTTGTGCTGTTGTGGCTGCCTTGATTTCCTGAATCATTTTGACTTTGGGGAAGAGCCAGAAGTTGCATGGTGCCAGATCCAGGGAATAAGGTGAATGAGGACACACCATAATGTTTTTATTTGACAGAAATTGCCGTGTACCAGAAGTGATGTGTGACACAGAGCATTGTCATGATGGAGGATGATTTACAGCACGCTTTAAAACACACCTTCTCTCAACCGTCGCTTACAACCAACTGACTGCACCAAACAGTTGAAACTTGTCACGCACTGTTACTGAGGTTAGATGCACCAGTTCCCGTATTGGAGATCCCTTTCTTTCCTTGGATGGCACTCGGCAGCAGCAGTCACCATATTTTGTGACCACAACGGAAAGGCTCCATGTTACACATCGCTTCTGGTACGGCAATTTCTGTCAAATAAAAAACATTATAGTGTATCCTTATCCACCTTACTCACTGGTGGCACCGTGCGACTTCTGGCTCTTCCCCAAAGTCAAAATGATAATGAAAGGTAAATGTTTTGAGTCAGTTCTGGGCATTGAGGCAGCCATGACAGGGCAACTAAAGACACTCACGAAAGAGGACTTCCAGAACTGCTTCAGGAAGTGGCAAAAACGATGGGATAAGTGTGTTAAAAGCGAGGGGGAGTATTCTGAGGGGGATTAATGACAATGTGTCTTTTACTGTAATACATATTTTTAAAGTTTAAAAATTCACGATATTTTTTTTATCACACCTTGTGTATCTGCTACGTTCTAGTCACTATAGTAAAGTCTGTCTAGCAATATGAAGAAGTCCTGGACCAGAGGTCATAGGCTGACGGACAAATATGAAAACACATAATCATATAATTATAATTTTTTATAATATATAATGTAATTATGTGATAGAGCATCTCCTATATTCCAGGTATTCTGATAGACTCTTGGTGTAAACAAGCTTCTGAGTTTAGAGGTCAGAGGATAGTGGGCAAGGCATGAAAAGCAGTAATTCTATAATATGAAATGAAATTACCTGTTAAGCTCTAAAATCAAGATAGAAACAATATTTTGTGGGAAGAGAAACAGCAGTTGCTTAGAACTGTCAGAGAAGACTGTGAAGGAGGTGCCACTGAGCTGATGCTGCAGAAGGAGTGGGGTTGTCAGGTGAGCAGGTGGGGAGGGCCTTCGGGCACAGGCAGGGGAGGAAGGAAGCGGGGCTCCTGTTGTGCGCCTGGAAGAGGGTCGGGCCAGAGATGCAGCTGCAGGGCTGCGTTTGAAGGACCCTGATTGCCGCTGAGGAGTTTGACTTTTCATTTAAGGAATGGGGAGTAATTGAAGCAGGAGGGTGGTTCAATCCAAATTGTTTCTTAGAAAGACACCATGTTGGCTGTTCGGAAGAAGGGGCTTGAGAGGAAAGTCCAGTGGTAAAGAGACCCATTAGGAAGCCGATGAACTGGGGTGGGATATAGAATCAATCTCTGGCTTGAGAAGAGGAGAAAGAAGGCTATATTCTGAATATTTCTGAGTCTCTAGACTATGTGGCCTTTATACTGGGGCTGAGTTTTATAAGACTTTATATTCCCTGTGCCTCCCCCAGTGCCAAGCGGGAGTTCAGCAAACATTTGCTGGAATGGGGAAATGAAGCAGAATCGATAATATTTAGTAACTGTTTAGTAGGGATGGTGTGAAGGGGAGGGAGATGTTGGAAGACAGAGATGATGATAGTGGAGGGGCGAGTGGGGGTAGGGAAAGATGGGTGCAGTTTGAGACGTGCTAAGTTTGAAGAGTTTAAGGTCATCCAGGCAGGATGTGCCATAGAAAATGAGAAATATTAGAATGGGATCTAGGAGAGAAATTAAAGGGCTGAAAAATAAAGGGCTTGAATCATCAGGGTATAAGCAATCGTTAAACCCCTGGAATCGAATGAACTTGTCCTGTGAAAACAAGCAGGGGAGAGCAGAGGTTCAAGGACAGATCCCTGGAGATTGCCAGCACTTAGAGGAAGTAGAGCCAGCTTGCAGACGGTCACAGAGGTAGGAGGACAGCCTGGAGAGAGTCTGGACCAGGAGCCAAGAAGGAGGCGTCGGCTAACAGGATCAAAGGCTTCAGCGTCCCAGAAGAGTGAAGGAGGCCACTGAGAGCTTCAGCAAGAGTGATTTCAGCATAAAAATAAGGGTGAGAGCCAGGGGTGGGGGGTTGAGTGGGAAATGAGGATGTAGCCCGCATAAGGACGTTTGATCTTTGGAGGCAAGGATGGAGATACAGGGGTTGCTTGAGGAGGAGACTGAGGCAGAGAGGGCTGCTGTTGTTTTCGTAGGAAGAAGGAGACGTGAGTATGTTCCTAAGTCAAAGGGAGTGGAGAAGGAGGGAGAGATGGAAGGGTCAGGATAAGCAAGGGGAATCGCTGACCTGAAATAATGCTGGAAAGGCGGGTGGAGACCCAGTGTCCAGGTGTAGGGATGAGGAAGGAGCAGGAGGGGCAGGTGAGTCTAGAGGTGACAGGTGGGCAGCTCCAGTTTTCCTTGCAGAACTGAGGGACAGGTCTCTGAACCAATAAGAACGGAACCTGTGCTTCTGTCCACCCTGTTCTTATCACAGCCTTTTCAGGAACATTAAGTCCTATCCCTTGATGGGCCCAGTGGCTCTGAGGGGCCTGGCAGCATGCTGTGCCCTTGGGGGACACATAGTCCTATTCCTCTTGGGACAGTGGGTACCTGCTGTATGTTAGCTGTGAGTTGGGGCGGCATGAGTCATGGGTGCTGCTTCTGTGGTGCCTTTACTTTTTCAGCTGGTACCCCCTGTCTGCCCTTCGGCAAGTTCTGTGGCAGCGCTCAGCAGCCTCACTTGAGCCAGGGACACTGTAGTTCCTGGCAGAGTTCCAAGAGAGCACACAGCCTTCCTGCCCTGGGGTCAGCTTTGCCTAGCTGGTTGGGTGAGCTGGGTTCCCTTAGAGTTGCTGGCAGGCAGAGGCTGGTGTACCTTGGACATGAGTGGATCAAATGCCTGCCCTCCTACACAGGTACCCTATTTTGACTTTTCTCCTGTCCTTTTGTACCCAGGGGCTCAGTCAGTAATGTGGGGGGAGCTCCTGGGAGAAGGCTACCAGTTGCTACCAGTTGGCAGCAACCAGCCCAAGAAATCCACGCTCTTAGAATGTCCGAGGGCTGCTGAACCATCCTTGTGACTGGGCCCAGCAAGGTGAGGGGGTGGGATAATGAAATCCCGGACGGGGTATCTTAGAGCAAGCCCTGAGACTAGCCAGCCTGCCTAGCACAACACCAGCACAGTTTGGGAATCAACACACCCATGCAAAACTTTCTTGGTCAAAGAAGGGCTAGTTGTCTTGTTGCTCAGGACCAGATCAGTGCTGGTCACCTCTGATGGCCAAGGCCTCCTCCATCGAGGGCCGCCTACAGGGCAGCTGACTATCTTTACACTTCTCAGGTGATTGATTGCTTTCTGCAATCAGTGTTGTGATGTGATAGTTGCTATCAAGGGAGATAGGTGAGACGGAGTGAATCCTGGTCATGAAAGGAAGATTGGGGGAGAGTGCAGGTAGGAGAGCATGCAGTTCATAAAGTCATGAAATGTTAGCCCTGGAAGATCCTGGTCTCAGCCTAGCAGCAGGGAACCACCTGGGAGCTGGTTAGGATGGGCCCCTCTGACACCCACCAAGTCAGAACGTGCATGTGAGAGTTTGAGGAGCATGCTTTCACCACCCTCCGGACCAGTCCTTCGCACCCTTAGAACTGCATCCGAGTGCTGAGCCAGAGCAATTGCCTCAGAATTCCTAGGTGTGGGACAAGCCAGATAGTACCCCAGGCAGTTCTCCTGTTCAACCTCGCGAAGTACATGCCTCTGTCTTAACCAGCCTTCTCAAACTTGAATGTGCGTATGAATCATCAGGGGATCTTATTCAAATGCAGATTCTGATTTTGTGTATCTGGAGATGGACCGCGATGATGACTTTTTAATAAGGTCCCTAGGGACCTATGCTGCTGATCAGATATATTTTTACCTGCAAGCATCTAAGACCAACTTCCCAGGTGTATAGCCAAAGAAACTGAGGGTCAGAGAGGAAGGGACTCCCCCAGTGTAGCCCAATGTTATTCATTCAGTATTCCCCGAGTGCTGGCTGTGTGCCAGGCAGCGGGCTAGATGCGGGGCCTAAAGCTGGGGCCCAGACAGACCTCACTCCTCCCCTCACAGAGCTTATATTCCAGTGGGAGAATCAGAAAGCAAGCACGTAAGTCACTAAACTACTTAGCGATCAGAAGTGCTGTGAAGGCGATACAGAGGCAACGGAGTAGGGAATGTGGGCAGTGGCTGTGGGTAAATAGGGGAGGTGTGCATGTTTGGAAAAGCAGTCAGGGAAGTTACTAGAACCGTGACTTTCACTGGGGTCTTCTAATTACACACTTAGGACTTTCCTGGACAGGGCGATCGATCCTTCATTCCCACTGGGGTTAGAGGGCGGGGGCTCCTGATTCTACTGAGGACTCCTAACTCTGGCCCTCACCTGGCTCCTCACTCTCAAGACTCGCATTCTTTGGGGCTCGTGGACTCTGAGTGGAGCCTGTGGACTGAGTGGAGCCTGGGGAATGCTCCCTGGGAGCAGAGCAGGACTCCATAGGATGATGTTCAGGGTCATTGATTTACGATCGGTGAAAAAAACCAGGCTTTGTCCAGATGCCGTCTCCTGTCCGTGAGAAATATTCGAGATGTTTCATTTGTCCCTGAGAGCATACAGATACTAGTCCTCCCCTCTTTTTTCTGATTAAAAAGAATCACGGGGGCTGCTTGTGGCAATGCCCGTCCCAGTCCACCGGGCCGACTGACGCAGTCCCAGGGAAGGGCCCTGGAATCTGGGCTGTTAGTTGGCAGCGCAGGTGAGTCTCATGCTGCCGATCACCGGGGGACCCAGCCTGGAGAGAAGAAACTGGCGCTTGGTGGTGGGTGCCTGTGCCCTTTGGTGTGGCTGTGGAAGCGGCAGAAATGTCCTATCCAGTGACTCTGGAGTGTGGCCCTGACTGAGTTTGTGATTTAGGGACCCCTCTGTTTACCTGCGAGTAGCAGCTCCCCACTTCCACTGCCCGTCCTTACCCGAAAGGGTCTCCCACTGCCTGTTTGACTAACCAGACCCTCCTGCTCCCCGCACTCCTCATTCAAACACCCTGCCTTCACTGTGTTTCCCCACATGCCTGGGTGGTGAGGGCTTGAATACTGTTTGCAGCTAGTCAGAGTCCAGAGGACTGGAGGAGGCCTCGTGGACCATCTCGTAGCCACACCCTCAGGCCAGTGTCTGGCGTGAGCGGACCTCTTTGGCTGGAGTAGGGGGAGACTGATGATGGAGTGGTGGGCAGTGGCCAGAACCAAGAGGAGGCCTTGGATAGTGGCAAATAGACAAACTTCAGTTGCGTGACATACGAATAACACCCTTGTACAGTTAGCTTAACTTTCATGTAAAAAATGGGGAGAGGTACCCACCCACCTCCTGGAGCTGGTCCTTCCCAGGTCACAATGCGGAAGAGGATGGTGAGGGGAACCATGCCAGGGAAGCTGGAGCCGGCCAGTCTGGCATGGAACCTAATGCTTCAGGGGTGGGACTTGGTTTTCCTTTCTGTGGCACAGGACGCCCCTGCCCCCCAGACCGCTGATGCTGCCTTTGAGGGGCTGGGGGGTGTCCAGAGTGTGAAGGTCCCTCTGTGGATGACTGCTCTGAAGCAGCTTTGTGCTTTCTGGGGGTGGGAAGAGGCAGATTGTGTCCTGCTCCAGTGTCTGGCGGGAGTATGTGTGGAGCTGACCAGACATCTGTGACTCCTATGTCCTAGGTGGCCCGAGGCAGCCGGGATGCCAGCTCTCCCCAGAAACCCTGCTACCTGCTGAGAAACATGATCAGCAAGTCCCGTGAGTGTTGTCCAAGAGCTCTCCCCCCTGAAGGACGGGCCCCCCAGAAGCAGTCTTCAGCATCATCCTGGGAGCCCTGGGGGTTGTGAGGGACAGAACCCCTCTCTGCATCTCGAGGGACATTGGGAATGCTTAGGTGCAAGCCCTGTGCTGGAAAGCAACGGCCAGGCTAGGGCCAGGACTGGGTCCGCTGGAGGTGGGGTGGCAGGGGCCCAACATGGGGCCCGTGAGAAGGTGGACCAGGTCTGTACCTGCCTGTTTCTGCCTCCAGCTCCTCTGTGCATGTGCCCTGCAGGCTGGAAGCTCCTGGCCATGCTGGCGCTGGTCCTGGTCGTCATGGTATGGTACTCCATCTCCCGAGAAGACAGGTACATTGAGCTGTGAGTCTAGCTTCCGTGTCCTTCCCTTGGTTCTTCTCAGGAACGGGGCTTGGTGGCGTGGAGGTCATGGGGTGGGGAGGGAGTGGGGCAGGAGGGTTCAGAGAGCCTCTCCCTTCAACTTAGCACAAAATCCTTCCGTGAGGGTAGGTAGTAGTGGGTTTGGGGGGTAGGGTCTGGGCTGACTCCCCTGGGCCCTCCACCAGGGGTTTTAGGAAAAGGAAGAGGTGGATCCTCAATGGTTTGGTTTCAAAGTAGAACTTGGGTTGAGATGATTCCACCCTGTAAGTCACTCTCCAGCACTTGGGACCGATGTGCCGTGGGACAGAGTTGAGGCTGCCTGGGATGCCGGCCCGGGGCCCCTGGGCCCCTGGGTCCCTAGGCTGACTAGAGTGCCTTCCTCCTCTCCTTTTTTGTCCCCAGTTTTTATTTTCCCATCCCAGAGAAGAAGGAGCCATGCCTGCAGGGTGAGGCAGAGAGGAAGGCCTCTAAGCTCTTTGGCAAGTAAGTACTACTTGAGGCTGAGGGTGTTGGGGCAGGACATGGGATGAGCTGGGAGTTTCACAGGGGGAGGGTCTCCATGCAGGCCGGAAGGAGGGACTGTGCTGGTGGACATGGGTTAGGTGAAGCCCGTGAGGCAGCGAGAGGTCCTTGGACGGGCATGTAATGTTAGTCAGGGGCCTGACCTGGATTCTGACATGAAGTGTCATTCCTTTCGCATCTCCACCCTGCTCTCACTTCCGTTCAGCTACTCGCGAGATCAGCCTGTCTTCCTGCGGCTTAAGGATTATTTCTGGGTCAAGACACCCTCTGCCTACGAGCTGCCTTACGGGACCAAGGGGAGTGGTAAGTAGGGAACAGTGGTGTTGTGGGAACAGTGGGCTGACTTCGGCCACACTCTTCTTGTTCTTTGCTGTCCTCAGTCTCAAGGGCCCAAGTTCTCAGCCGGTCTTAGATTCCGGGGTCAGGGGAGGAGAAGGCAGGCAAGCCTCCGAGGAGTAGTGGAGGGAGAGTGGCAGCCTTTGGAACGCTGGCTGTTGTCATCAGCCACGTCCAATCGGTTCTTTTGTAGAAGACCTGCTGCTCCGGGTTCTAGCCATCACCAGCTACTCCATTCCGGAGAGTATCCAGAGGTAAGGAGACTGTCCTCTTACCCCAGTCTGAGCAGCTCCTTTTTGCCCCAGTGTGAAATAGTCATGGCCCAGCACCTCCAGTGAGCCTTCCTGTCTCTGGTCTCCTGTGGCCAATTTGACCCTTTTTCCTAGTCTGCCCGTCTCTGGGGCAGTCCCCACGGCAACTAAGCCTGGGCGACGGCTGCTACCGGAGCAGGCAGACTGCTGCAGGTGTCACTGTGGCAACAGGCAGGCCTGGGCAGCATGTGAGGGGGCTCTGAAGCGGGGTTTCTTACTGGTACTCCTCAGGCGTCTTCTCTCCTTTCCTCTTCTCTCTTCCATGCTCTGCTCAGGTTCCTCTCCTGTTGCAGAAGCCCAGGGCTGCAGAGTGAGCAGGACCATTAGCAGGACTCCTTGGAGATGCCTGGTCCATGGGGACCGGGGCTGAGGGGGCCTGGGGAGGGATCCTGAGCCAGGCCCGGGGCAGACCCAGCACAGGAGAGTTCAGTGGAGCAAGGATTGCTTCTGCATCTGAGCCCCCTCTTCCCATGCCAGCCTCAAGTGCCGCCGCTGCGTGGTGGTGGGCAATGGGCACCGGCTTCGCAACAGCTCACTGGGAGATGCCATCGACAAGTACGACATGGTCATCAGGTCTGTATGACCATCCCTCCCCTCTCCTGTTTGGGAGCGACTGTAGACAGGCCCAGTGGGCCCCTAGGTCATAGGCGTCTTCCTCCCGCCTCCCAGATTGAACAATGCCCCGGTGGCTGGCTACGAAGGCGACGTGGGCTCCAAGACCACCATGCGTCTCTTCTACCCAGAATCCGCCCACTTCAACCCCAAAGTGGAGAACAACCCAGACACGCTCCTTGTGCTGGTGGCTTTCAAGGCGATGGACTTCCACTGGATTGAGACCATCTTGAGTGATAAGAAGCGGGTAAGTGGGGGGATGGGGAGGGGTCAAGGCCCGAGGCAGGACCTCCCGTTCCATGATGTCTGCCCTGCAGTCCTAGAGCTGGTGAGGGGAAGGCATGAACTCAGTCTTTGGTGGGGCTTCCGATGGCCCGCCTGCCAGCCCAGGCCTGAGCCCCTGTGGGAGTCAGGTAGCAGCCAAGGGTATCCCAAGCCCAAGGCTGCCTGGGACAGAAAAGCTGCCAAATTATGTTTGCCAGTGAGAAACTTGGGAGCAGAGGAGCCGGTCAGGTCAGTAGTTATCTCCAGGCAGGGGGCAGGTTAGGACAGTCAAAATGCAGGTCCCCCAGTGGCCCCCAGAAAGCCACTGTGTCTCTTTGTCATCCAGTCAAATGCTGAACTGTCCAGTCTGGTGTTTTTGCCAAGTGTTTACACAACCCCAAACTCAAGCCCCTCCACCTGTTTGGAGACCCCTGGAAATGGGAATGGTTTGGACCCCATACTCTACACACCTTGTCACCTGGCCTCCCCTGGGGGTGGGAGGTGCTGTCTCTTTTCTCTCTCCTTGCTTCCCTCTGGTCTCCCTTCCTATCTCTGGTGCAGGCCTCTACCTCCCTTCCCTCTCACCCTGAGGGTCTCTGCCATCACGTGGGCCCCGTCCCCTGGCTGAGGACCACTGGGCTGGCCTTGAGAAATAGGTCTTTGCCCACTTGCATCTCTCCCTTCCAACCCCATCCTCCTAGGTGCGAAAAGGCTTCTGGAAACAGCCTCCCCTCATCTGGGACGTCAATCCCAAACAGATTCGGATTCTCAACCCCTTCTTCATGGAGATTGCAGCTGACAAACTGCTGAGCCTGCCCATGCAGCAGCCACGCAAGATTAAGCAGGTGATGGCGCAACAGGCAAGCCAGAGTGTTGGGGTCCCAGGTGGGAAGTAGGTGGGACAGTCCTAGAGGCTTAGGAAGCCGTTGAGGACCCTATCAGAGGGTAGAATAATAACAGAGATTGGAAATAACAGTTCACATATGAAGAGTACCAGGTAAAGCCCGCGGACCACGGCCTTTAGCCACATGTGTAATCAAAATTATTACCGTGTTTCCCCGAAAATAAGACCTAACCGGAAAATAAGCCCTAGCATGATTTCGATGACATCCCCTGAGCATAAACCCTAATGCGTCTTTTGGAGCACACCTTAATATAAGACCCGGTCTTATTTTTGGGGAAACACAGTAGCAGCCAGGGAGAGCACACGCTTGAGAACCGCGGGACGTCTCCAAAGTGGGGAGTGATGGGAGCGTACTTCTAGGCTTGGGGCTGGAGTTAGGGGATGGTTTTGGCAGGTGCTGGTCAGTAAACTGGTGAGTTGCAGGGACAGCCATGTTCTTTTCTTTAGAACTACTCAGCTTGTGCAGTTGCTGTTAGATCACTTTTTCTTACATATTAGTCAAATGACTTCAGCGTTTGCGCTTACAGTTTGTCTTGCATGTCATGGTCAATTTGGGGAGTCATGGCGCAGTTTTGCAAGTTAAAGTTTTGGTTTCAACTCTCAGTACCCTAGTGGTCTTTGGCTGTGGGCTTTAAAATGCTTGTAGCTTCCCAAATACTTGCACACGTGTCTTTTGAACCTCAGAGGGACTGTGTGGGAGAGTGGGCAGAGGTAACCAGCAGACAGACAGGACCCGCATACCCCTTGCTGTGTGGCCTGGCGCAAGTCAACCACTTGGAGCCTCCATTTTCTTATCTGTGTGCCAGGGCTAAAATTAGCACCGACCTCCGAAGGCCATTGCAGGATTTGAAAAGATAATTATGTAACACGCCTATCATGGAGATTGGTACACAGTGGACGCTCAATACATATATGCACAATTTTGAGTAAATGATTTTTTTTCCACTGAGTATCTACTGTGATTGAGATTCATATGGCTGCTTTTGTGACTGCTCAGTGCCAGGCCCCAAGAATGCATGCGGGGAGTAAGACGTGCTCCTTGCCCTAAGGACACTCCAGTTAGCAGAATAAACACACAGATAGTAGTAGCAGGGAGTGGCAAAGTGCCCCAGCAGAGTTGTTCCAAGTGCTGTGGCTTCTCAGAAGAGGGGCAGGCCTCTGCTAGGGGGCTGTCTCAGGGGAGGCGCCCCCCAGGAGGTGGTGCTGCTGTTGGGCCTTGAGGGGTCATGGGGCCATCAGGCAGAGGACTGGGAAAAGGTGTATCATGGCAAGACCAAACACTCCCCCGGCACTGAGTTCTTGTGTGGGTGGAGTTGCAGCAACAGCAAGAAGGCGTTTTATGCCCCTGATGGGGCGTGAGGCAGAAGTAAAGGCTGGAGAGGAAGGCAAGAGAAAGGAAGGACCCAGCTCCTGTGGCGGGAAGGGAAACAGAAGGGATGGACTTCATCTGTATTAGTTTCCTGTCATTGCTTAACAAATAACCACAGCTTAATGACGTAAAACAACAGCCATGCTTCTCCCCGTGGTTCCGTAGGTCAGAAGTCCGGCAGCATAGGGTGTCTGGGTTCTCTGCTTAGGGTGTGCAGGTTTCCTGAAAGTAGAGCCTTCCTATAAGACCTTTGTAAGATGAAATGGTATAAAACAAAGAAGCAATTACCATTGATTTCTGTGTCTTTATTTCTTTCACCACAATTGAAACGCTTACTTACGTCCAGTTTTATGCTGAGCATAACCCCCTTACAAGTGCTCTTAGGCTTTTCTGATACCTTAGGACACATCTTACTTATGGATGCACAGAATAAATTGAGATAACGCACAGCAGCTCACAGACACAGTTCAAAGCTCTGGTGGCTTGAGACTGAGATGCTGAGTGTGGTTCCCAGGAAAGGAGGTTGGTGTGGCCACTCTCACTGCAAAACAGACTCTGAACACTATGTTCACTTTTTGCCTTTTTTCATAAAAGCGAAAATCTTCTTCGAATTTCTTTTGGTTAGCGAACACAGGAACTAATGTATTAGGTTGGTGCAAAAGTAATTGCTGTTTTTGCAATTCTTTTTAACCTTTTAAACTACAATTACTTTTGTACCAACCTAATAGGTCTTTCGTAAAAATGAAGTGGCGTAACACGAGCTTTTTGAAACGCGGGGCATAGCTGCGCAAGGCTGGAATCAAGGAGGCAGCCAGATGAGTTTTGTCTGGAGGCTGGTGGAGTGACGGAGGTTCACTTCTAAGCTCATTCTTATTGGAAGAATTCAGTTCCTTTTGGTTGCAGGACCGAGGTCCCCTTTTCTTGCTGCCTTT
Source organism: Rhinolophus sinicus (assembly GCF_036562045.2). Classification (NCBI taxonomy): domain Eukaryota; kingdom Metazoa; phylum Chordata; class Mammalia; order Chiroptera; family Rhinolophidae; genus Rhinolophus; species Rhinolophus sinicus. The sequence goes on along the minus strand of NC_133765.1, from coordinate 13,323,456 downwards.
CAGCTGGGGTAGCAGAGAGCACCGTCAGCTCATAGAGGCTGCCCGTATTCCTTGCCATGTGGCCCCCTCCATCTTTAGGCTAGCCTTGACATGATAAATCCTTCTTATGCTTCCCGTCTCTGACTTTTTCCACTGCTGAGCTCTAGACCCAGATGGACAAGCTCATGAAATGAGGTAAAGCCCACCACTAGGATGCTGTCCCTGTCTTACAGTCAACTGTGCCGTCTAGAGCAGTGTAACATGATGTAACGTACCTCATCATAGCCATAGTTTCCACACACACTCAAGGGTGAGGGTCACTGGGGGTCATCTTAGAATTCTCGTGCTACAACATTTACTTTACAGGTGAAATTGAGAGATTTATGACAGTTCTAAGTTTCCAGCTTTGACAACTGGGTGGGCGGTAATATGTTGAACTAACATAGGGAATACAGGGGAATAGGAGAGTTTGGTGAGTTTAAGGAGCCTGTATCCAGGCAGAGCTGGCTAGAAGGCGATGGAAATGTGGTTCCGCGAAGGTCTGAACTGGATGAGGTAACAGTGGTAATTAAAGCAACAGGGTTTTAGTAAAACAGAAGGCCCAGGCAGAAAGTAATAGATGAAATGATAGCAGAGCTCAGAAACACACACTGGAAAAACTCTGGTGTCAGGAGGCCCGACAAGGTCCAGAGAGGGGCTCCTTACTGGCAGTGGGCAGCAGAAGTGGTCTGGAAGGCAGGAGCTGAGGAAGGTGAGATCTGTGAGCTTAGGATAGCCGGTTGCCCATCCCTGTGGATGAATTTGGGAGGGAGATAGCGAGGTCCTTCCAGCAGCCCAGAAGGTGAGTGGAAAAGTCTTGCCATTCTCCACTGTACAGAAAGGGAGAGCCCACCTCATAAAGGGGCATACAGCCCATGAGTGTGGGGTCCCCAGGTCTTCTGAAAGAGGTGAGGTCCTTCAAGGTGTAAAGCAGAACCTTTCCACCCATTAGTGAGTTGCTTAACAGTTGTAAGCCTCATTTCCCCATCTGTCCTGTGCAGTATGACAGCCACGAGCCGCAGAAGGCTACTTAAATTTTAATTAACATAAAATGAAATAAAAAATTCAGTGCTTAGCTACACAAGCCCCATTTATTTGCTCAGTCACCCACTGTGGCTGTGGTTGCCATACAGGACAGCACAGAGGAAAGTGCTGTTGCAGAATGCTGGCCTAGAAGATGCTGAAAGGAGCAGGGCTCCCTCTAATACCTTCCCCACCCCTTGTCCCTCAGAAGCCCACCACAGGCCTGTTGGCCATCACCCTGGCCCTCCACCTCTGCGACATGGTACACATCGCTGGCTTTGGCTACCCAGATGCCCACAACAGGAAGCAGACCATTCACTACTATGAGCAGATCACGCTCAAGTCCATGGCGGTAAGCGGCCCCTGCCTGCACGCTGGGTGGGGCAGACCAGCCTGGGACACTGGGTGAATGAAGAGTGCCCGTGGCCCAGAAGTGGCTCACGGTGAGGTAATTCAGAGAGTCAGGACTGGCACCAAGGCATCTGGGCTTCCTGGCCAGTGTCCTCTGTATTTGGCCACATAGATTCTGTCTTCCTTCCCAAAGGCAGCATGGGGAAGGTGCTCCCAGAGTGTGCGGCTGTGGGGAGGGCCACGAGAATGTCTTGGGCCACGGACATCCCTAGAAATCCCCGTTCACTTCCTTGGCTGTCTCCACAGGGGTCAGGCCACAACGTCTCCCAAGAGGCCCTGGCCATCAAACGGATGCTGGAAATTGGAGCAGTCAAGAACCTCACTTACTTCTGACTGGGGCAGGAGCTGTACCCATCGGTCTGCCCACTCTGCTGCCTGAGCCACGCCCAGTCATGTGGGGGTGCCTGGTGCCAGCATGACCAGCTTGGACTCCCCATCGCCTGTGTGGGAGGGGGCCCCTGGACTGGCCAAGTCTGAGATGAGGCCATGTCCCTGGCTGCTCTCGTGGAGGCCAGATCTAGTCAGAGTGGAGGCCCCCGGGTGCTGGGATCTCAGGCAAGGAACGAGCCTTGCTGTAGCATCTCCTGTCTGCCAGTGCTGGGAGATTATTTAATGGGCTATTTAATTAAGGGGAAGAAAGTGCTGTGGGCTGGTCTCATAGCATCCAGAAAAGGGGGCATATACTGTGTTCTGACCACTTTTTATAAAAACAGAAAAGTGATGGGCCCACGAAGACCTAGACCCAGAGCAGACCTCCCAGGAGGGCGGGTCGTCTGGAGTGGTTGGATGCCCTTCAGAGAGGAGCTGCTCCTCCCAGCAGGCATGGGAAAAGCAGTGGTAGGGGTGTTCCATGGAGAAGGGAACCTCATCTAGAAAAGAGGTTCCAAACATATTAAACTATTTTTCCTAAAACAGAAGCAGTTGTGATACCCCGTGTCCTTTCAGATTGGGGAGGACATGGATGGGCAGTGGGACACGGCAGTTGGCGCCTCTCCCGGCAGTGGACAGGCTTGTGAAAGACTCAGTGGGACCCAGAGCAGGCCATGGTCATTCAAGAAATGTATTTATTGAGTAGTGCTTGGTGCCAAGTCATACGTTGTCACCTTGGCATAGCAGGAAAACAAGTGCCCAGAGCAGCCTTGTCTGCTGGACACCCAGCCTGGCATCCTTCATCCTGGTTTGCTTCCCAGACGTAGGGAGGGGCAGGAGGATGCCAGAGGAGAAGGGCAGAACCCTCTCCCACCTCCCTTCCTCTCCCACCTCCCTTGTCTCCCTCACCAGCTTTCAGTTGCTAAAATCTCTTGTTGGGAGGTGTCTGTTTCAGGACAGGGGTGGAGTCAGACAAAGGAAGCCAAGTTTCTCTTCTCAGATTAAGTGGGAATCATAAAATGGAGTTTATAGAAGGTCCTGCCAGTGGCCCAGGCTGCCAGGATCGGGGTGGGCAGGGCTCCGGCAGCAGCTAAGGAGTTTGGCAAGGCCTGTCAGCCAGTCTCCAGGCCAAGGGATGAAATTCCTTTTTCCCCCAGGTCTCTAGAATTTTGATAGCCCTGCCATTTGTCTGTCTCTCCCCTCTTTGTTCTCCATCTTTCCAGGCCCTGCTTAGCTGCCAACTGGGCCTCCTGCCACCCCCACAGCTGTTCCTTTACATCTGGAGCCAGGAGGGAGAGCTGGAACTCCCCCATAGGGAATGGGACTGCAGCTGTGTTCCTGGCTTTCTCGGAAAGAGTTGCAGCCTTGAGGTTTTGAAGCTAGGCTGGGACAGGACAGATAAAAAGGGGCAGAGATTTGGGAGGAACAGAGGAAAATGGCATGCTTCTCAACAGAGTTAGAGTGGCCTTGAAAATACCCACCGTCATCCCGTAGAATGGTCCTGAGGACCATCACAGGGAATGGAATTGCCTGCTCCCAGGAGCCTGGCGAACTAGTTTGTTAGCTGCCTCCCTCCTCCCAGGGGAGAGGGGGATTCTGAAAGCAAATGGGGCCCCAGCATCTGCAGCCCCAAGCCCCCTCCCCTCCACATGGGTTTTGGAGGAGGCTGGGCTTGCTGACTCCTACAGGGGTGTGAGTGTGGGAGTGGGGAGCTCAGCTCTGCTTGTCCCCACACTTCCCCAGCTGCTTCTCGCGAGGGTATGCAAAGGACTGTCCATTTCCCCATCTAGAGCCATTGAAAGTGGCTGTTAGCACATGTGATCCAGCTGTCCTGGATTGCGGTCACTGCCTGTTACTGAACACACCTCAACTTGAGCCAGAATCAGTACACACAGATGGGTCAGACCGCCCAGACTCCACACACACGCATGTAAACACGGGAACATTTTACATTCTTGTTGGGTTATGCCTGTGATGCCATATGCAGATAGTCCCCCGTGATCACATATGGACAAGAGTGTGTATGGGAAGGGGGTGTATGCACCCAGACCGTTCATTGTCCCCTTGGGGAGTGAGCGCAGCTTTCTCTAGGACGCTTCCATTCCTAGGCAGATCGAGGCAGTGCTGGCCAAAAGCTACCAGTGGAGCTTTTGATGTGGAGTTGTTGGGTGGGGTTCTTCCAGGTTCCTTTGAGATTTCATTGTTCAGTTAGCCCAACAATAGGAATGAACTGCCTGCCAGGCTGCCTAGTAATGATTAAACTATGCCCCGAACATGAGGAGGGGCCCAGGGAACAACAGAGGAAAGCTCTTGAGTGCAGGACAAATCTGGGTTCTATACCAAACTCTGCCACTTAATTCTACAGAGTGCAATCATTTCAACATGTCTATTCTACACGTCCCAAGTTCCTTTAAACAAGAGAGTGGATCAAGCCGCTGAGGACCACATATTAGAATTATCTGGGGATGATTTAAGAACGGAGATTCTTGGGTCTAACCCAGGCAGCTGGGGGTGGGGCCCAGGAATCCGGAATTTTAACGAGCACTCAACCGCTGCTCCAGCAGTCTAGACTCCAGGATGACCTCATAGGCCTCAACCTCAGGGTCTGAGTACAAAGCCCACCCCACCCCTGGTGCCTGGAGCTGCGGTGACCAGGCGCACGCGCAGGAAGAGCGGCCGGCGCAGCTGGCTCCGCCCCCGGCGCGCAGAGGGCAGCGGGCGCGTGTGCGCGGTCGCGCGGGCGCGGGCCGGTCTAGCGGCGGTGGGAGCCCCAGGTGGGGCTTGGTCACCACCGAGGGAGTTCTCCGGCCCCCAGCCTGGTCCCCCCGCACCCCAGCCTGTCCCCCGCCCAGCATCATCGGAGGCCGAGCCTCGCCTACAGCGTGGCTTGCCGTGGACGCCCCCGGGGGACAGGGGACCAGACCTGGACTGCGAGGGAGGGGAGGAGGAGACCTACCCCGTCCAGTGTAGATTCTGCAAGTCCTGCCCTCTTCCACGGAAGGAAGCGTCTGCACAGAGGGGAAGGGACTCCCGGCTCCGCCACCGAGCTGGGCGAGATGGAGATTACGCTGTGATCTAGCCCACGAGTACATTTACATGATACTCTGCGTTGTATTCACACCGCGTGGTGTGCCTTCACTTTGGACACTTTGGGGCTTTTATTTACACTTTCCAAGGACCTAGGTATATCCTCTCAGACTGACTAGCCTACGAAAACTGTGCTCTTGGAGCCGTTCTGTCTGTGAGGCGGTGAGGTGGAGTGCACACCATTTAAGCAGGGATGGATCGTGGGGTCCACTCCTGCTGGCATGTAATCAGCCCGTTAAACCTCTGCTCCTGCACCTGTTAAGTGGTGATTATACATGCCCACCTCACAACGAGGTTTTAAGGCTCTAATGGGAATATGGTTGTAAGAACATTGTATAGACTGAAGTAGGATATAAATATTAGATTGGAAAGCTTCCTTGCATAATTGAAAATACCGGAAAGCGAACAAAGCAGGTGAGGTACAGCTGGAGGGCCAAGGATTTGCCTGGGTACTGAGTAACATAGCTGGTTACAGAAAAGTCTTTGTCTTCAAGTCACCCACAAGCAAAGTTAGGGTAAGACATCAGCAAACTGAGTCAGACGCAGGCTTTGCATACTCAAAACAATGAACAGTGAGTTCAAACTGCTCTCTGGCATTGGTTTTCAAGTTGAAATCCGACGCCTTTAGGGGTCTTTGGAGAAAGTGGTTTCTTGGGGGACATTATCCATTTCAATGGCATGCAGCGTACCACAATAGTTGCTAAACTAAGATTGAGAAGTACAGCCTCAGTGGGGAAGCTCTCCTCTAAACCCTCTGACGCTTTTGATATCTTAATTATAGCTCCAGAAAACTATTTGTTAGTTTTGAGCATTCCCATGGTTCTGTACCAGACATGGCTCCAGGAAATTCTTTCCAACTTAAAAGTTTAAGGAGGAGTGTGTGAGTGTGTGTGTAGTTACAGCCTGTTTTCCTGCCCAGTTCTTTTTCAATGAGTTTATCTCTCTTGTGAGAGATCTTGGGGATCTTGCACCCGAGAAATGAAGCAGGGAGATGAACCTGGAGTCTCTTTCGATGTCTGATTTGGGTGAAGCCCAGATGTATTGGAAGGCTCCACTTCTTCATATAAAGGGATTGCAGAGAGCTGGGAGCAGATGGAAGAGACCACAGTCCTGTCTAGGAGGGTTAGCACACAGGATCTGACAAAAGGTTTTAGGAAAAAATGAACTTTGGGAGGCAGATTTCAGGTTCCTAGGGAAAACCAACAGTTTAAAGTACACTCACGCCTCAACAGAGGCACAGCTTCCTCTGAGGAATCTTGCAAGACTGGGAGGGTGGAGTTGGGTGGAGGGAATGAGAAAAGGCTCGGATGTTGAAATCACCCCAGGAGACCGAAGTTGGAATTACTGAACTAAACTATTCCAGAACCATCTATCATTCTGAGGCTTCCTAAAACACTACTTACATACATCACCAACTTTAACACTTAAGGAGTGTCTTCTGTTGCTTAAAAATGTGTTTCTTGAGGAAAAAAAAAATCACAAGAGTACAAGTTAGAATCTGGTAGGGAGACTCCAGTTCTGTTTTCTTCCTCTGTAGATTTATGTTCCACTAGTGTAGGCCTGCATGGCAGGAGAGCTACGGAAACTCTAAAGTCAGATCGGAGGTTCTTACCTGAAAATTCTGCTGTAGAAGTCCTGAATCGTTATCTATATCACTTTATTTCTACTGCCTTCTTCCTTAGTATCTCTTCATGTGCAGTGTCCATTAGTACCACACGTACATTTTCTAGTCCTTGGGCATCAAGGCCCTGGCCCTTTAATTTTCTTGCCAAGGAGGTGGAGGCGGTCTCTTTAATTTAGTCCACCTGAACTTGTCTCTGGGGGTGACCTTCAGGGGGAAGAATCCCTACATTCAGCTCGTAGACAAGACCCCGCCAGACCATCACCTCTACTGCGTCTTTTGGAGCAAAAATTTGGGTCTTATATAAACCTGGTATTATAGTATATTATGTTCTGTTATACCCGGTCTTATATTAACTTTTACTCCAGAAGACGCATTAGAGCTGACGGTCCAGCTAAGTCTTATTTTCGGGAAACGCGGTGTCCTGAGTAATACTTTTCCTCTTGCATCACTGGGAGCAGATGTCACAGAAGCTCCACATAGTAAGACCTCAGTGCTCCCAACTCCTGTTTCCTGAGACTTCACTTACCTTGCCTTCGAACATTAATACTTTAGATTCACCACAAAGAAGACAGCTCTAAAGGAACACTCTTGGAATGTTCTCATAGCATTCCACAGTATTTCCAAGGGCCATGAGATTAAGAAGCAGCAGAAGGAGATCGATGCCTTTGCATGGCTGAGCTGCCTCATCTGTGGGCTCAAGGGGCGTTTTTGACCCAGGGGTTGAGGCTCTCCCAGCCCCGTGGGTGGGCCCAGTGGACTGTCCCAGAGAGGAGGTCTGGGAACACGGCATGGCAGGAGGATATTGGCGCCAGGGATGTATTCCACAGTCAATGATGTATCTTGTGAGTGGTGTGTGTTCACAAAGGCTGGGGCAGGAATAAAACTACAGGGCCTGTGGTAATGAAAGCTTTCAGGATATGTCAGAGACCTAGCCATTAGAGAGGAGTGGGGAGAGGGACTCAGGAAGAATAGCAATTAGGGAAAAGAAACCTCTCCCTACAGCAACAGTGTATCATCCAGGGAAACAAATCCTTCTTTTTACAAAGAAGAGGAGCTTGAAATTTTCTCATTTTTTCCAGCTTATGACCTAGTTAGGAAGATTGAAACATAGAGTGGTTGGGGAAAAGATGATTGGAGCCTTACTGGAAATGAGAAGTAAAGATTAAGGTGAGAGGTCTTTATCAGTGATTCTCAAAGATTGCTGGTAGTTTTGGTGCAAATGCTGCAAATGGCTATTTTGTGGTCATATCTCCTAAAAACAACATAGGTAAGAGGCGTCTAAACTTTTCTTTTAAAGGAGAAGTAAAATTCAAGATTTAGTTGAGATTGGTTTATGTCTAAATGGTTATGTTTCTTTAGATAGGCACACCAAGTGGTATTTTAAATAAAAATATATATGCAAATTAAGATAGTTTTTATTTAAATATTTATACTTTTATTTTAATAAAGAGTTTATTTTGGTAGGGAAATTCCTAAAGAAACTAATTGCAGGACTGCCTTCATCTTTTTTTCTGGTGCCATCATAAACCACACACAATACCTGGGACCAGCTCGTTGAACTTGTGGAGTGTGTTTCTTGCGATTTCAATTCTGATTCCTTAATAGCAACCACAATACACCACATATACGCTTCCCCATACAGGAAGTGAAAAATGCAATTCCTGTTCTGAGAAGTCTCCCAAGGACGGCATCATGTTTGTTTTCATTTCCACTCTGAAAGCTCCAAGGCAGCTTCAAGACCTATTACTTTATAGCACTTGTGTCAATAGGCTCTGTCAGAAACGGATTGGATGTGGTATTCTAGCTCTTTAAGCGAGAGCACTTCCTATCCCAGGAAAGTTGAAGAGGTGGTGGAAATAACCCTGGCCTCTCCAGACTGATAGCGAGCCTGAGAATTAGAAACTGGGCTCCCATCCAGGGACTGGGAGCCAACAGTGAATTTTAAAGCTATCAGAAAACTGGACACTGGCCCTGGTAGAGGAGGGGGTGATATGATACACAGAATAGCTCTGTTTCACAGGAAACCGTGGTCTTTCCAGGTCATCTGGGGACTTGAGGTGGAGGATGTCAGTCCCACCTTCCTAATGGAGCTGCGGCCTGTCCCTGCTCAGCCTCCTAGAGTGGGTGCTAGCAAATGCCTTTACCGCCAGCTGTTTCCATCATATTCTAGAATGAAAGTGGCCTTGAGTTGACACTGTAGGATGCAAAGATTTTATGGAGGAAATCATGTGTGTTTAAATCTCCTGTTTACCACTTGTTAGCTCTGTGACCTTGGGCAAGTCTTTTGACTTCTTTAAACCTCATTCCCCGCCTATAAAATGGTAATACTTTGTAGAAATGTGAGGATTAAAGAAGATTTCAAATGTAGTTTCAGTTAATTTGAAATCACCTCCAGGGGAACTCAGGGCTTCCTACAGCCTTAAACTTTTTTTAACACCTCCCTTTACCAGCTTTTTTGAACCCTCTCTCCTTTGCGAGAAGTAAATAGGGCTGGAGAAAATTCAGGGATGCACACAGCTCAGGTTAGGCTCCTTCTCAATGCCTCAACCTTCCAGAAGTTCCCCCCCACAACCAGATGCTTTTAATTTTCTTCCTCTTTGTTAACTCTCTTTCGCCAAGGCCTTACTTGTGTCCTATCCCTTCAACAGCCTTTGCTGTATTTGTGAATTGGAGTGTGCTTGAGGGTTGGACACTGGATGGCAGAGTCTTGACTCTGCGCCGATTCTGTGACACTTCACATTCTCACCCTGGGAGTGCCTGAAGCTCAGGAGGGAGACGAGTCCATTCTGTTCTATGGAACAGCTTACTGCCCTATGCTTCTGCTTGTTCTGAGTCATAGCCCTGGATTTCAGGAGAGAATGAGTGCTTCTCCCCTATTATGAAAACTGTGTATATGTGTGTATGTGGCAGGGGGCAAGGGACAAGGTAGGCTGTGGCGAGGGTTAGAAGGGAGATATCCCATTCACCTCCAAGGTGGGGAAAACCAGGAGAAATTCATGGACAAACCCTCCTAAGTCATGCTCTTCCTTATTCTAGCATACCAAGGCATTTTGTATCTGGTCTTGGAAACTTACTCCCTTTTGGCAAAGGCAACACATACCGGGGGTGCCAAAAAAATGGATACAAGTAGACACTTTGGTCAATGTTGCTCAAGCAGTAGTTTGCCATAATCAAAAGTATCTGGACATTGATGGGAACTACTTTGAGCACCTCTTGTAATTGCAGAAGTCAAATGTGACTTGGATTCATCTTTTGTTATCGGTATATATTGAGTATTCCAATTTTAATATTTTCCTTTCTTAAAATGTGTCCACATTATTTTGGTATCCTCTGTATATGGGAAGGAAGCAGGCTCGTCAAGATGAACCTGAAACGCTCAGGGGCCAATCCCCTGGCATGTGCGCTGGGCCAGACTGGTCCTAGGAGCAGGATGTGAGACTGGGATATAAACTTCCGTTTCACATCAGTTTCTCTCCCCTTGGGCTTGGGGCTGCAAAGGAAGACATGTGGGGCACTGGGGGGGTTTTGAAGCAGCAGGAAACATGGTGGAAGCAGAACACCCTTCTATGTGGAGGCGCTAAGAAGGCTGCGTAAAGAATCAGGGGGCCATTCAAGGAATCAGAGTATGGGAAGAAGCACAGACTTTTGTGACGAAGGCTCCATGGTGGATTAGGACTACAGGGGAAGTTGGAGAAGGGCCTAAAACTTACGAGGAACTCCAACTTTAGGGACAAATTGGGTTCTCCAAAATTCCATTTGAATCCTGCTCCCTGAGCTAGCCCTCTAACTTGCCCGTTTACCCATTCCATTCCACCTGTCACCACGACATCAGGCTTCCCACCCAAGCAAGGCCATCCTTAGAACATGATTTGAGTCTCAGAGTGTTATGGTGTTTGGTGCCATAGCCTCTTTGAAGAGGGCCTTTTACCGGGAACCCCCAAGAAAGGAGCTTCCCTTGCAGAATGTTGCTGAGAAAAAGGCCTAGAATGACCCCTCCCTCTAGTGCCCAGTATGACCACTTTGCCTCTGAGCTGTATATGACATGAGTCGGGTGGTTGGTGAGTCCTGTTTCGGCATGGCCTCTGGGTTGGGCGCAGCCATAAGGAGAGGAAACTGCCTCTAGGTGCTACAGCCGCCACAGCCAGAGCTATCAACAGCCTTCATTACCTAGGAAACATGGATCAAACAAGGGCAAAGAACCTTGGGTTCCCAAAGGAAACCCTGAGCTGTTGGGTTCTTCCTGTGGCTCTGCAGGAACAAAAGGAACGGATTTGTTGGAGTAACGGCCCTGACATTTATTCCTAGGTGGTGAGTAGGAGGGGTGAGGTGTCAGTATACTTCCTCCCTTGCCCGGGGAGTCTTACTGAAGATGGGACCACTGTTCCTGGTGTGAATCTAGATCCCTGGAGATTCATCAGCTAAGAAGGCAAGTCTCATCACCTTAAAGAGGTCAGCCTCTAGTCCCTCCAACCTACATCTCCCAGGAATCACTCTCCCCGATGACCAGAGAAGCTCTCACACTCTGTATATTAACTCTGATGTGCTGTAGGGGTGGAGGGGAGTACACGAAGCAGGGGTGGGTGGGGAGGCTCCGAGGCACACAGCCTGGCGAGGGCAGGTTGGGCGAGGTGTTCCCCGAGTGCTCACACTTCCCCTGCTTCCCTTCCCTCCCCATCCTAGGACACCAGTCTGTGTGGGTCACTCCCACCTCAGTTCAGAGGCATCCAGTCCAAGGACAGAACTGCAAGAGTATGGGACACAAAACACCAAACAAATTGGGGGTGGGCTCCCAGCCAGTGTGGTGAGACATGGTCCTGTGGCCAGTGCCATTTCTGGCTTCTCGGCCTCCCGGGTGTGGGCTCTGAGCAGCAGAGGGCACTGGGGTCTCTGGGGCAGCTCAGTGCGTTGGTGGGGGATGGGGAGCACTTCACCCCCTTATCCCCAGGGTTGTACAGGAGCACAGGTGCAGGGCAGCACTGGGTAGAGCTCATGGGGAGACTGGAGAGTGGACGGCAGTTTCATTAAAGCAAAGTGATAGCTGCCTCTAGTGCCTGTGGGAAGAGTAGGTAGGGAGGGGCCTCCAGGAAAGGGCTGGGGACCAGAGTGTCCAGCCCGGAGCACTCAGCTGCATCCTCTGACACTTCCCCACCCCACGCCTCTGGCACACTGCAGCTGGGGACCCAGATTTGTGCTTGATCAGGGCTTCGGAGGAGGGCGGTGGCAGAGGCACTGGGGGGGTTGTCCTGGAGGCGGCTGGTTCTGGGAGCCTCTGCAAAGTACCCATAGTATCTGGAGAGCCAGGATGTGCCATGGCCCCTGTCCCCTGCGTCCCTGCCTGCCCGTGGTCTGGGTTCCTCAGACGTGAGTCTGCATCCGCCGCTGCAGGGGTCGGCTGGGGTCGGAGTTCTGGGAAGAGGACTGGGAGTGATGGGAAGAGGAGGCAGAGGCCTTGCTGGCCTTGTCAAACTGCACGTAGCCGTCCTGCTTGCCGCTGCTGCTGACGCTGCTGTCACACTGCGTGTCCAGGAAGGAGCTGCTGTCGCTGAGGGAGCCCCTCTGGAACTCGCGCTCGCAGAGCTCAATGGATGAGCTGCCCATGCCCAGCACGAACCTCTGGCTGTAGTCGTAGAGGCGGCCCTGGCCACTCAGGGTGCTGTAGATGTTGGTGAAGGACATGCCCGTGGGCACTCGCTGCTTGCCTGTGGGACGCAGGTCCGGCTGGCAGCTGGACAGGGAGATGGTGGGGGTCGAATGGTGCTCCTTGAAGGTGTTGACGCTATAGTAGCCATTGGTGGGGTCCTGGGGTGGGGGACAAGAGCGAGCGGTGTCACCAGGTGGGCAGAGCCTGCACTGAACTCCCTAGGCTGAGCCGGTCCTCCCTCACACAGGAAGACACGAGGACAGACAGGAGGAGGGAGCGGCGGGGCGAAGTGTGAGGGGCAGGGGCTGGAAGGGTCAGCCTGGTGGGAAACCCAAGAAGAGGGGGCTGGCAGGTATTCAGGCAGCAGTGGGGAGGGCAGGGCGCTGAAGGGAGGGAAGCAGAGGGCTCTCGATGGGCACGCAGGTTTTGTCAGCACAATGCAAGGTCATTTGAAAACCAGGCTTTAACTGTGTTTTTGTTTTTGTCCAGAGCATGGCTATTTAGTTTTAAAATTTATCTGCGAAAAGGCTGTGGGAGAGAACTGTAGGACCTCAACTGTAACTCTCTCCTCTCTTTAGTGTGGGGGTGAGACAGCAGGTGCCTTTGCAGGGGAGTGTCCCACCTTAGGGAGAGAATAAGCACTTGTCCCCAAGGCCATCTCTGGCCTCTCTTTTCTGTTTGCTGTCATTGTTTGTCTGGACATGGGGGTTAGGCCATCCGAGCTGAAGACCAGATTCCACAGCCCATGGCTACTCCTACCTTCAGGTTCTGAAATTCCTTCTCCTCTTCTTTGAGCACCTCCAGCTGCTTCAGGACTGAGTCTTGTTGGAATTCACCCCGGTCCATCTGCAACCCCAAAAATGGCTGCTCAGTGGGCAGGAGGTGGGCTGAACATCCACTTTCCCCAAGGAAACGATGGAGAAGCCAATTTGAAAGAAGCTTGCCATGTCTGCCTCCCCTCTCACCCCCTTCCCCTTGCCCAACCTCCCACTGCCTGGTGAAGGAGTCAGGAGGGGGTATGTCCTGAGACACAGAGAGAGGCGGGAGATGCGGGTGGTGGGTGAGGGGCAGGGCCCTACTTCCCTTGGGCTAGGAAGTCACCTCCAGAGTTGTCACTTGGATGATTCAATTCAATTCAATTCATTGAGCATTTACTGAATTTCAGGCCAAGCTAAGGGACAGGCAGGCACAGATTAAGAAACAGCTGTGCTCCTCAGGGGATGGATCTGTAGATAAATAACTACAGAACCTTGGCCACTGGACTCAGGTGGGGGTCCTAGCAGGGCAGTGTATCACCCAGTGCTGGGCTTAATGAAGGCCTTTAGAAGGAATCACAATGAATCACAGTGACCTGGGCTACACCTGCTATTCTCAGCAATGAGTCAGATGTACTTAAAGTTTTCTTCCTTAACAGATACCAAAGAGCTCAAGGGCACGGATCGCTTCTTGTTTGTCTTTGGGTCCTCAGCACACCTGGTACAGTGCTTTGGGTATTGTGCTCACTGACCAAAATTCTTTTGGGATTCTTGGATGCACCAATGCCTAGCACAGTGCCTGATCTAGAGTAGGGCCATTACACATGTTATGTTTGTGTTGGATGAATGAATGAAGTGACGTAACTCTAACTTTCTGAGAATTAAAATACTAATTAGACTTAAGGTGAGAAATAAAGCATACTTGGCACGCAGTGGGGATGTTAATTAACCTGAAGAACCACAGTGAAGCTATCCTGTGGCACATAGCTGCTTGCTGTGTGTCCCTTCCGCACGTGACATGCTCTTGGCCGGGTTCCCACACACTCTCCGAGCTGCGATATTTTTCTTTCCCGCAACTCACTTTCCGGGTCTCTTTGGGGCCCCACGGAATCAGCGTAAAGGCTTCCACCCTGTTACCTCCTCACTAATGCTGGTTTTTTCATTTCCCAGTAAATGATCTGGCTCTACGTGCATTGCAGCTCTTTTCTACCAGATTCGACTACTAAGCTCAGCTCTCCTCGATGTGGGGCTGTAGAGGGCCTGGGTTGGGGGTCGAAGGGAGTGGAGAAATGATGGTCTCCCCAAGGGGTGGATCAGCCACAGAGCCCTGAGCAGGTCCCTCTGTCCCAGTTACCCCCCTCCCATCCCGCTTTTAACTGACTACGGAGTGACCTCCCCTCTTCCCTGAGGGTTTGGATTGGGCAGTGTGGAGACAGTCCGAGGCAACCAGAATGTCCCAATGGGAGGGAATTCGCGGTCCCATTTGGGACGAAGGCCAGGCCAGGTACTTCCACACACACAGACTTGATGAAGCTCATCTACAGAGATGTCCATTCCTTCTCAGGTCGAGGCTGCGGTTTCCTCCCTTGTAAGATTAAATGATCTACTGCATCAGGCTCTCCGTTAGCCCCGGGGAAATACACACACGCAGATTCTGGAACATGACCTTTGCCCTTGAGGAACTCTGGGATAACTGGGGAGGCTGACCTTTAATTAGAGCAATGCACTGTCAAGGAAGGACATGCACAGTGTTTGGGAAGAGCAGGAAGTGCATAGCTCTGCCAGCAGCGGGGCGACAGGCATGGAAAATTACGGAGGAGATGACATTTGAGCTGATTCTCATAGGAGAATATGAAATTGAACTGACCGATTCGACAGGCAGAGGGACAGCCTGTGCAAAGCCTCTGAGGTCTAGAAGACTCAAAGGCCGGGAATTGCAGTTCGTTGGGGCATCTGGAGGGCCCGGTGCGTTTGGCAGGAAGGTGGAGCTGGAAAGGCCAGCAGCCACCTTGCGGTGAAGAACCTGACCACATGCTTGGCCGTGGGCTTTATCCAGCAGACACGGGGCCACCAAGGACTTTAAGTAGGATAGTCACAGGGTCAGATTATGGTTTAGAAGGACGCTTTTTGTGGGACTCTGGAGGGGGGACTGAATAAAATGGTGAAAAACCAGAATGGTGAGACCACTTAGGAAGCTGCTGTGACTGTCCAGGGAACCATGATGAGGCCCTGAGCTAACGGAGAAACACTGGAGTACAGACAAGGCACCCATCTGAGGAATCTTTTGAAGAGTAATTGGCAGGACCTGAAAATCAATTGGCTAGAGAAAGAGCAGTCAAGGAAAATGGCAGTTCAATGCAATAAGAACTGGTGAGCGTCTACCAGGGGCTGGGAGGCTCTGGAGACACAGGATGAATAAGGCTCACCATCTAGTGGAAACAGATAAGGAAACAGGTGATTTGTGAGTGACACAAACAGCTAACATCTCTCGAGTGCTTGTGCTCCACGAGCTCCAGGCTCTTTAGGGGTTTACTATCTAGCTCTCACCGCGGCCTGCGTGCCCTTACTTTCATCCCCATTTCCCAGATGAGGAGACTGAGGCACAGAGCAGCATCCCCATTTCCCGGATGAGGAGACTGAGGCACAGAGCAGTCCCTGCTCTTTCCCCCTTCAGCATATCACAACCAGGACAGAGTGTACACAGGGTTTTCTAGCAGTGTTTCAGGTTTCTGTTTGGACAGCTGGGTGGGTTATGGTTCAACGGGGATCACGAGGAGGAGGAGCGGGCTTAGGCCTGCTGCTGAAGTTATGAGTTTGCTTATGGTAAGCAAGCCAGTTCCGGAGGAGGAATAGATGTACCTTGCAGACTTTTTTCAGGGAGGAGGGGTAGGGTCATGCACTGAATATCTGTATCATCTATGTGTGTAGAATTATATGTTACATAACCACACATTATGGCTATTCATGCATATCTTTTCTCTCTACTGAATGGTCAGGTTCTCTGAAAGCTGGGACTGCATCTTAGATAGCTTCGAGTCCCCTAGAATATCAAGTCCAATACAGCAGACACCCAATAATTCTCTGTTGTCTGAGAGCAGGCGCCTGGCCTATTGTAGGGGGAAGAGCGTGTCTTGACAGATGCTCTAGGGCTTCGGGAGGCCTTCGGTCCAGGACCTTCAGGGTGCAGAGGTCGGGGAGGGGTGGGGCTAAGACAGCATTCTCACCATCAGCTGCTTGATGGTGGGGTGTTCCTCGGCCTCCCGGCCAGAGGCAGGCTCCTTGTGGACAATCTCCACTCGGATATCATTCTTGGCTGACACAACACCTTTGAGATCTGGAGGTAAAAAGAGGAAAAGTGTAGGTGACAGATTCAGTCTGCATCCTCAAGCATTAGGGCCTGAGATGTCAAGCCCCCACCACCCCCGTCGCCCCCAGAGTTGACCCTCCAGCCCCTGAACTCAGCAGCTTCACCACCCCTCTCCTGCCGACAGAACACCTGTCTGACTGTTCGGAGGGTCGTTAGGCCTCAGAGTTCTTTTTCTGTTGGCTCTTGGGCGCATGCACCTCAGCCTGTCACTGCCACTTCTGTGGCTCAAGAGGTTGTCCTCATCCATTCGTCCACCTTACAGAGCTAGGTCCTGTCATCCTGCGAAATTCTCACCTCCTTCTAGAAGTCTTCTCTGACCTACTATACCAGGCTCCGATCTCTCCATTCAGAGAGTCACACATCTGACTATTAGAAAGGATCTTAATGGTCAATCTCCTGCTCAAAGCAGAAACATCCCTGGTATGTGGTGGTCCAGCCACTGTATCAATACTTCCGTGAGGGAGGCTTTAAAACTTCTAGAGGAGGCAGCCAATTTATAGTTAGAGAGCTGTTAGAAAATTCTGGCTGAAATCTGCTCCCCTGTAATTTCCACTGAGAGGGTGGCGAGGGAGGTCCTGAGACCACACCATTGGGGGCAGTCAAGACCACCAAGGCCTCTTTGCTTGGGGTGGAGGAGCAGCTTCCTTCCATACGTGAAGGCTGCCGCGGGGCGGAGGGAACAGGCTTACTCTGATTATTCCTTTTGTGCCTTACGCTCACAGGATGTTAGAGTTGGGTAGGGTCGCAAAAGTCACGTCATCCAACCTGTTACTGTTACACGTGAGGAAACCGAGGCCGGAAACAGTTGTGGCCACCCAAGCTCACGTGGTAGAAGAGGTGGGACTAGAGGACTGTGTCTCCATTGTTTTCACCTCTGCCCTGTCATCGCATTTTTACACGTCTGCATGTGTCTATTACATATAACATCGGTGCTACGCCCAGGATGGAAACTCCGGACACACACGAACTTTAAGAGTACACAAACAGCAGGACTTTATTGCTAATGACTAAAGACCTTTAAACATCTGCACCAAGCGGGTCCTTGAATGCGCTTTTGTTTCTCATGTGTGAGTGACCTGCTTTTCTGGTTAGACTAGCAGATCTTGGAGGGCCAGGCTGGACACCCCGCCCTCCCCACTCCCTCCGATTTCTATAGGGTTCTATACAATGACATGTGTTTGATCCAAAGTGCTGGCTGACTGCCCTGTCGGGTGAAGTTCAGTTTAGTCCAGTTCACCCTCATTTGAGTGCCCATTATGTGCCAGGTGCCCGCAAAGCCCTGCTCGTACAGAGATGCATACGACCCCATCCCAGCCCCACAGCTCACAGCACCGTCAGGGCCCCTGCTCACTGCACTGCTGCTTACTTGCTCTCCGGGGCAGCCTAAGCCTGGCCTTTTTCTCTGTCCCCCTCCCTGAGATCCCGGGTCTCCCTCCCGTACTTCTCTGGGAGCGGGCACAGCAGAAGGCCACGATGGTTGCCATAAGGACGAGGAAGGCCACACCAGCTCCTACGGCCACCCCGATGATGACGGCCATGGGTACAGACTCTGTGGGAGAGAAGCAGACGCAGCTGACGAGGGGTCCGACAACTCACTCTTCCCCAGGGCCTCACCCAGTTCCCTTGGGTGCAGCCCCTGCCAAGCTGGGGCCAGACCACTGCACACGGGCCCTTCTGGGAAGTGCCTGTGGGGGAGTGGGGGGCAGGCACAGGCAGAATCCAGCAGGGTCAGCTCAGGTGGAACACGGGGTGGGCGAGAGGGTGGGAGCACCTGGGGAAGACACCAGAAAGGGTGGTGGGAGAGGGAGGCAAGCAGACATGGGAAGGAAGGGTCAGGGAGCGGACACGGGAGATGAGAGGCAAGGCTGAGCACAATTTAGCTCTCTTGGGCATTAAACCAGGAATATTCCATCACGCGGTAGCTGGAGAGTCTGAAGTCCTGGATTTTCTTTGAAAACTGACTGTGGTCACTGCCCTTGTCTGGTTTGTGCTTTCCCTCTCTTTCCTTTCCCAGGTGCAAAAGGCTGGACATGGACAACCAGCTTTTAGAGTCCTGAGAGTCGAGACAGCACGGCCTTCTGGGCACCAGAAATTGTAGGCGCCAGAGGCCCAAGTCTTAGAGGCCAGGGAACAGGATGACAGCTCCCCCCCACCCCACCCGCACCCTTTAAGGAGAAACGCCTCTTTTCCTGGACACTCCCTCCCCTCCAGGCCTGATCCTGCCCTTCCTAGGCTAGTCCTCTGGGCATCCTGGCACCCCTCCTTGGGAGGGGCCCCCAACTGTAGCTAGGCAAAGCCTCGCTCCCTGCTGAGTTTCTGTGGCCCCTGCCTGCCCTAGCCCAATAGAGACGGGGATGGGGCTGGGGTGGGAGTGCTCTTTCAGACAGACCTGGCCCTTCTGTGGCTGCATATGGGGACTGAGCACATGATTTTGGGCCCTGAATAGTCCTTTGGGAATAGAAATAGGGAATGCAGAGGCACAGAGAACTTCGGGCCCACCAAGTCCACACCTCTCATTTACGGATGGAAAAACTGAAGTCCAGAGAAGCCAAGTGATTTGGTCAAGGACACACCTCTGCAGTAGAGCCAGGGCAAATCCAGGTCTCCTTAGGTCCCATTCCCCAGCCCTCACCCTGATCCTGCCCAGCTCCGTCCACTCTATCACATGGCACCTTCCAAATCTCTCATGCTCTGTACAGCCCAGACTCCATCACTTCTGAGTAACTTACTTTACTTTCCTTATCTGTAAAATGGGATCATACTGTACCTACCCAGGGTGGTGTTGTGGGGTTTAGATGAGTTGAGGACAGGTAAAGTTCTAGGAACTGAGCCTGGCACCCAGCCCTACTCAGCCTCTGTTCCTGTTTCTGTACGGAAAAGAGGGCTGTAGCAGATCTAAATCTTAAAGGATAGGAAAGTTCCTTGTAGGGCTGGAGCTCCCTCCTGCCTGCCTGCCTGCGGCCCACACTCCTCAGTGTGGACCACTGTGGGAAGTCCATGTATTTATCTCGGGCTGTGCATTAACCTCTCATTGTTTTCTTTAAAGGGAGGAAGAAAACTGCAACCCTGGCGCTTGGAGATGCTGCTGGGAGGAGGTAGCGGGTCCCCTCCCCCTGGAAGGATCAGGTGCTTGTTTGTTGGCAGTTTTGGTGGTTATGCTGGTGCATTCCTGCTACCCCAGCACTGGCACACCAGCTCATGTGTGAGCTGCCCACTGCTGGCTGAGAGACCACTGTCAGATTGGCGGGGAAGGGGATGGGGAAGATGTGGGTAAGGCAAACATTCTGGGATGAAAAGTGGGAGGTGCTTGGGTCGGTCTCAACAGTCAGGAGTGAATGGACTTGACCTCACTGACAAATAAATGATTCTGTCTCCAGGTTTTAATTCCATCAGGCAAGGAAAACTGCTTTGGAAGCTCGTTGGCTCCATGTTTTTCCATTTTATTAATTTGGGTTTGATTTCCTTTCTCCTCAGATTCCTAGTAAAAAACTTGGTCTTATCTCAGCGGAGCTCAGAGCCAAAGGATGACCATGGAAGGTTCCTTAACCTCTCTGGGCCTCAGGGTCGCACCTGTAAAACTAGAGAATCAAGGAAGTGGTTTCTAAGGTGCCTTTTGCCTCTGGCACCCTGTGAGTCCACATGTCCTTGAGTTGTTAACGGCCCGGGGGGCACCATCTTATCTGGAGAACTGCCCCTGAGCGGGTGGGTAGGGGCAGGGGGAGAGAGTCTGGTGGGGCCAGGGGGGCCAGGAGCGGCATTCCTTCTATAGCTCGCCTGTGTGCGCTTCTCCTTGCCTGGCTTCCTGAGGTCTGGCCTAGGCTGTGTGTGCTGGTTGTTCCTCGCTGGACAGAGCAGCCCTGGGACGTCCTAGAGAGGGGCTGGAGGGAGGGGCTGCCCTTCTGCTCAGCTTCCTCTCCATGCAAGGACGTGGCCTGGGCACGAGGAGTCTCGGCCACGGAGGAAGGGGTCAGGGACCTCTGGGTGAGTGTGAACAGACACACGTGAGATGGAGACAGGCAGGAGACGCCATCCCGAGCACTAGGAGAGGCTTTCAGGGGCCTCAGGGAGAATATAGCAGGAGCTTGGTAACTGTTGCCTCGGTGGGCTTGCCTGTGCCCCGACTGGAGCTTGTTGAAGGAACTGCCCAGCCCTAGCTCCTGCAGGGCCAGTGCAGAGGGAGACCTAGGGCAGAGGACCCCACAGCTTTGGAATGGCCTTGGTCAGCCTTGTGGAGTCAAGTTTGCAGTGTCTTGATTCTCTTTTCTTGGTTTCTGCTTGGAGGGTAGGGGCAATTGTCTCCTGTGGGGCCTAAGACAGAGCAGCTCAACCCAGGGAGCCTGAGGACCATCTGCTTCCAGGTGCCCGGGGAGGGAGGCACCGCCAGCAGCTCAGCCTGGTGATGGCAGTGCTGTAGGGAACTGCAGGAGCAGGGGAGGAGGCAGCCAGCGAGAACGCATGGATTAGCATGGATTATGTAGGTGGCAGCAGTGCCCGGACGCCCTGCCGCCCTGGGAAGCCATGGCCAAGCTGGTGATGATGCTGAGAAGCTGGAGGAGTCAGGGAAAGTGTGGACTAGAGGGAGGCCAGGCGGGGGCTGGACGGGCGGGGGCGCTGTCCCCAGAGGGGAGGAGCCAGGGCTTCTGAAGGGAAGGGATGAGGGAACGGAGCAGGAGGAACAAGAGCCAGAGTCACTGCCAGCTGCACGGAGCCTGTGGGCTCTGGTGGTAGTGAGGTAGGAGACAGGTCTCCGGGGTTCATACACCCACGCCGGCTGGGAACCCCTCTCCCTGCTGTTCTGACTGCACTGAACCCTTGAGATGGGGGAGGGCAGAGAAGTTAGTGGCCTGCACAGGCCTCCCTACCCCCTTCGGGGTTCCCTCCCCCACTAGCCCCGAGATCCCTTCCCCCCATCCCGGGGAGGGGGGTTTCTTATGTCTCCTTCCGTACCTGCTTCCAGCCCGGCTCCCGACTTCATTTCCGAACCTGTTTGGAAATAAAGCAAGCGTCCACAGCCAGGGCCTGGCTGGCCAGGGTGGGGTGGGACCGGGGGGACGGCCACCTGGAGGAGGCTGGGGTGTGGGGGCTCCCTCCTCAATCATGTCTCTGGGATCACCCAACAGACCCGGGCTAGCCCAACTGAACTTGGAGAGACTTAGGGACTCCAGAGGGAGGGGAGGGACCAGAGAGAGAAGTCAAGGCTGGTGGGGGTCTGGGATGTCGGGGTGAGGACACTAAGAGGAGGGCATAGGGGTAGAGGCACTGAGGGGAAGACATGGAGGGTAAGCAACAGGGGATTGGAGGTTTGGGATGATGTGTGGATGATATTATGCAAGTCATGTGCAAAGCATTATGCAAAGCAGCACCTACTAGGAAAGAGGTGTTGGGGGACACTGTGTGATCCACAGGGTAGTCCTGAGGCCCGAGGGGCCCCGCTGGGACCACCTGCTTGGCTCCAAGCCTCTTGGCAGGGCCTGACAGCCTCTGGGTGGCTTCATCTTGGAGGGGTCAGAGAGTGCCAGGGCTGAGGGCCCCTGGTCTGCCCTGTCAAAGGATGTCAAGGTCTGCAGCCCATGTTAGGACCCAGTACACTGCTGGTGTCCCCAGCTTCTCTGGATCCCCCTCTACGCCCGTCCCAGTCTCCCCACCCTTTGGTCTGTTTGAGAGCTTCGAGTAGAGCCTGGAGTTCATGAGCAGGAGCCAGGCCGTCTGTACCCAGAATCACAGTGGGGTGAGCTTTCCCCTCCCTCCTCTTCCTCCTTCCCAACACCCCCTACCCAGCTCTTCTGTCCGGTGCTGCGCCCAGGCGTCTCCTTTGGGGCACAGTGGTCCATGTGCCTCCCATGTCCCTGGGAACTGCACAGGGTCTGAGACCTGTCCCGTGGCCCAGGTGCTGGGGCAGCTCAATCACTTCCCTTTAGCTCAGCTTGGGTGCCTCTGGGGGACTTCTGGGTGCTGGACCGACTTGTCATGCTAAACAGCTGGGCCAGGTTCTCCAGCACGGCTACCCTGGGGAATCACAGTGTCCCACCCAGGGTCCTGGGCCGCTTCTCAGCAGATCACACACCCCTGATGGCACTTTGGTTGCAGACAAGGGCCCATCAGGGAAATGCTGACCGCACGCAAGCCAGAGCCTTTAGAAGGCGTTGGCATCTCATCATGGCCTTTAGCTTGGCTCGCTCTTGGGGTCCCCTTTCCCTGAAACGTCACCTTGAAGGGCAAGCTCCCGAGTAGCTTTCTTCCGGGTGCAAGCTCGTGCCCCTTGCCTGGGGGCAGCTGGGCCAAGGAGGGCCGCTTCTGCTGACCTGGCCACGGCTGGTGGCAAGTGAGCAGCAGCTCTGGGACTCGTCCTCGGGCCCCAGCCCACCGGTAGCCTCCACAGGCACTCTGTCCCCTCAGGACCCTGGAAGATGTTGCCTGGGGCCCGGCCCTCGGTGGGGCCCCCTGACCCCCACCTTGCTCCTTGAGCCGGATGATCTCTGTGTCGGAGCCGAAGCTGTTCCAGGCCGTGCAGTTGTAGATGGTCTGAAAATCAGCCCTCACGATGTTGCTGATGGTCAGGGTGGAAATGACACCCTCCTCCGTGCTGACCGTCTCCACCGTGTAGCGTCCCGATGTCCCCGACTCCAGCACATTCTCCTTCCACGACCAGGCCTGCCGGGGTGCCGGAATTAGGAGGAGACCCCACCATGGCCACCCACACCGGGACCACCACGCCGTCTCCTTCTCCAGGGCTGACACTGCCAGGCTCACATGCCACCAGCCCTGGCATGTGTACACACACGTGTACACCCCCCCAACATACCTTGAACACACACACACCACACACGTAAAGACCCATCACAGCACATGCACACACCATACCACACACACGTACACACATGTACACACACCCAAACACACCACAAACGTGCACATGCCACACACAGAGCGCCAACATGTGTGCATACGGGTACATGGGCACACACCACAGCATAAACACGTGTACATACGTAAACATGTTACAGCACATACACACACCACTCCACACACAGCACCAGCAGGTGTCCACACAGGTGCACACAACACACCACAAACAAGCACACACACACACACACACACACACACGTTGGGCCACCTTGGACGGCATTTCCATAGAGAAGGGGTCTTCTCTGGATCTGCACAGGAACATCTTTTCAGGACATCAGGGGATTGTGGCAGCCGCTAAGCCCCTCCCCGCAGACCCTTCTGGCACAGCGCTGCCTCCTGGCCAGAGGAGGCAGAGGACCAGCCCCAGAGTGGCGGCGTCTACTTCTGTTACCTTTATGTCTGCTTGTATTCTGAGAGTTGTGTTTGTGGTAATCTTACCCTATCTTAGTTTATAAGGATGGTAGTATAATTTTTCCCAGAGCTGTTTCACGTGCACTGCAGGCTCCCCGCCCATCCTGTTTGCTCACAGTGTTTGTGAAAATGTGGCCATGCGTGTAGGTCAGTGCTTGGAGGGCCGTGGGAACTGGGGGTGGCTTCTCAGACTCAGCACTATTGACATTCTTGGTTTTTTTGGGGGGGCTATCCTGTGCATCGTAGGATGTATAGCAGCATCCTGGCCTTTACTCACTAGAGCCAGTAGTTTCCCTCCTGTTGTGACAACCCAAAATGTCTCCAGACAGTGCCAAATGTCCCATGGGGGCTAAAATCAGCCCGGTGAGAATCGCTAGCCTAGAGTTATATGTGTGAGGAGAAAGACTGTATGGCTATGCTCAAGAGTAAATGGGATGTTACAGTGAGCCTGTGTTGCACTTATAATTTAAAACAATTAAAGAGTGAAGGGAACAGGGAGGCATAGGTATTAGGTCTAGGTGTAACTTCCTGCACTTTTTGTGGAACTCTTCCAGACAGTGAGTGAAGTGAATGCCTGAGAAATGTGTAACAGCAACGATGCTCTCAGCTTGTGTACAAGAGGGCACCCGGAGTTTGCACAGCCTCCGTGTCCCAGCCCCACGCATGCACGGCCCATGGTTGTGGAGCGTGTGCTCCTGGTACTACTGGGCCATGAAATGCAGAACTGCCCTGTAGAGTTGGCCTGGGGCAGCCTCCTAGCAGGACTGTCCTAGGCACTGGGGCTTACGAAAAATAATATCTGCTCCTCCACCCCGTGCTGTAAAATGTTCACCTTTCTCAGTTTTTGTGCTTCCACCAGTTTCAGCGAGACTGGGGTGGAGGATGCTCTTTCACAAATGCAAATACCTGGGAGGGCTCAGTGTGAACTACTCAGGTGGCTTTAGCTGCACTGCAGAGACAAGTGTTCCGAAGAAGGGAGGGAGAATAGAATAGCACTTTTAGAGGGAAAAGCTTGATAAATGGGGCAGCGTTTGTTTGCTACAGATGGCAAGCAGTGGAGGCTGATGGAGGGGGATTGTGGGAGGTGCAGAAAGGGGTTTGCCCACCCTAAGCTGCACTCTGAATAGGATTTTTGCCAAGGACTGGCCTTGAACTTAGAAAAGAGAAGAAATTGTGTATCTTTTCCTTCTGCTCCCCTCACTTGCAGATGAACCCAGGGAAAGGAGACTGCCTGTGAGTTTTGTCTCTTCATGATGACTTTCCAAGAGAGCAAGGGAGGAATACTTTCCCCACTGAGGAAAGGAAGTGCAAAGGTGGGCACTGACTTCCAGGTGGGCAGAGATGGCCCGCCAAGTGCTAAGTGTGGCCTCCCAGCCCCTGCCCTGGAGCACTCACTATTCGGTCGGGTGGCGGTGTGCTCCGGATGAAGCACTTGATCTGGCCCTTCTCTCCGTGGAGGGCGTGCTGAGTCTGCGTGCTGGAGATGATGGGGGGTCCTGTGGGGGAGACAGCATTACATCAGGGATTCAGGAAGGGCAGGTGCTGGGCTGGGCCCCTCACGGGCAGGTTCAGAAGTTTATTCCTTATTTCAGTCATTCAGCAGACATTTTCCTGAAGGCTTGTGTGTGCAAGGTGAAGTGCAAGGCAGGGTCCGTGGAGACAAATCAGGCATCAGTCATGAACCTCTTAGGGGTCCTGAGTGGATGCTTCTAAATCAGAATGCCCAAAAGACAGGGCATTCAGGGGTTCAGAATGAGTCACCCCCAACATGTTCTTCTGTGGTATGTGGATTATTTTGAACCCTGTGGGCGCAAGAGAAACTTCTGCCTCTACAAAACTACCTGCAAGAATTTAAATTAGGGGCCTTGCCTATAATAAGAGGTTATCAGAAATAACCTATGTATATATTTTTTGATCTAGTTATATGGCAGGGAAAGCTGCTGATTACTGAACATCTGCTTTTCTTCTTGTCCTGCCCTGACCTTCCTCCCCTCTGAAGCCCCAAGTTGCCTCACCTTAGCCTTAGCTCAGAATGCCATATACACCTCATTTTAGCTTTCTGTCCCTCTCTCAGGTATGTGGAGTTCCCATATGAACTTAGTAATTAAACTCGGCTATTTTCTCTTGTTAATCTGTCTTATGTCGATTTGATTATTCAACCCGCCAAAAGCACCAGAGGAGGGGAGGTGGGTGTCTGTCTCCCTTTCCCCACAAACATAAAT
Source organism: Rhinolophus sinicus (assembly GCF_036562045.2). Taxonomy (NCBI): domain Eukaryota; kingdom Metazoa; phylum Chordata; class Mammalia; order Chiroptera; family Rhinolophidae; genus Rhinolophus; species Rhinolophus sinicus. The sequence goes on along the minus strand of NC_133765.1, from coordinate 13,297,622 downwards.
AACTGATAAAAGTTGGCGAGTGTTGGGACCACAGGAGCGTACAGATGAAGTGCTAACCTGCTTCAGAGGAGAGAGAATAGTTCCACCTGGCGATAGGGGACGCTTTATGAGGGAGATAGTCAACCTGAGAAGGGAGTGGGGGAGCTGCCTGGGAGGAAGGGATACAGCGCTCACTGATAGCACCTCCGTCTTAGCCTGTTCCATCTCAAGCCATTCTCACCGATCGCCAGTAGAGGGCGCGCTTGCCTAACAAACCGGGTGTGCAGGGCCGGGCGGGGCTTCCAGGGAGGAAGAGAGAAATGGTGTGTGGGGAGTTTCCTCTTCTAGTGGAGGAATCACACCCTCGACAGGCTGAATGCACTGTGCACGTTTATCTCACACGTCTCAGGAGATCCCAGATGGCCCAGTGAGACCACGGCTCCCAAACTGACCCCAGCATCTTCCCATCGTGCGCGCGCCCTGAGGTGTTCTCCTACAGGGAGGGGCTGCCCACCCACCTGTGTCTCAAGTACCGCAGCACAGAACCTAGCGAGTCCACCGGAAGTCCCGTGGTGCTTCCAGTCCAGTCTGCCTTTGATCTACCCTGTCTTTGCTGTGTGCGGCCCACCGGGCAGTGAGAGGGTGGTGGAAGAGCGGCTAGTTCAGCCATTTGCTGAGCCAATTTCCTGGGTGTGTGGGCGATTGAAGCAAGGGGTGAAGGGGTGGAGGCCCTGTGCCACCTTCCCAATCCCTGGGGTAAAGGCTGGGGCTTAGGTGGCAGGAAACAGAAGGAAGAGAGGCAGAGAAAGGGAAATGAGGACAGGCAAAATTATGCTGGGAACAAAACAAAAACCCCTGCAAACATAATTGCTGTTTATTAGTCACCTTAATTAAACCAGATTTGCATTTCTATGAGTAGCTCTCAGCCAACGGGGAAAAAAGCTACTGGGAGACACTCAGGTGACTTCCACTGAGTTTAGGAGCAAATGGCATGGAGCCGGGGGAGGCTGATGTCAGGGACCCTCAGGATAAGGGCTTCCACACTCAGCTGGGTTATGAGTGGGCTGAGCCCTTAGCACTGAGAAGCCTTTGGCCAAAAGGCAGGAGGACCGGGTGTCTCAGGACCTTGATGGGGCTTCGTTCTGCTTCTGGGCTGAAAGTGATGGAACCATAATACATTTTCCCCATCACTTCTCAGGAGCTAGGAATCTCCTGGGGAGTTCTCAGGCCAGATTCATCTGTGTAAATGTGCTTCTTAAAAGAAACCAGAAATCAGAATAGCGGTAACGGTTCATCTTCCCTTCCTGCGTGCAGATCTCGGAGTGAGCCAAAGCACTGACATCGGTGCCCGCTGGTCCACCACAGGGCAATGGCCAGCAGTCCCCACCGGCTGGGATTTGTTTTGATGAGAACCCCATTATTCCGGATCCTTTCAGAAGGTCAGATCCTCAGTCTAGTCCAGGCCCCGTTGCAGAGGTCTGCACTGTCCTTTCACCTACTCTGCAGATGCCTGGGAAGGCTGGCAGGCTTCTCCCCCTGGGCCCGTTAACTCACCCCTCTGCCTGAGGGTGAGATGACCCTGAGCAGAAACAAACAGCTTCCTTGTTTCACTCCCATCCCTTGGGTGTTTCTCTTCCTGGCAAACTAGGGGAGCTTGTGTGGAAGGATTGGAGGCAGAAGAGGGAGATGGAAAGCCAGACCCTGGAGGGAGCAGATTAAACTCTGGGCGGACGCCAGGGCCCAGTCTGGGTGCCCCATCCAAGAAAAATGTCCCTCTGAGATGTGCGTTCCCTCCTCAAGAAACCACTTTAAAATCTCTGCTGGGAAATGCTTGCATGTCTGAAGTGACAATGGAATGTCAGTCCCTCCTTTATCTGCCTGGGTTTTCCTCAGAAATTAGGATGTTCCTTTAAAAGCTTCAGGCCCGGGTACCCTGGAGGCCACATGTGAGTCTGAAGGCCCCAGCCAGCTGGTCACGGGGTGCGCGGACTGGAGCGGCCGCCGCAGTCATGGGCCCTCCCAGAGTTGGCAGCGGGAGAGGCTGATTTCACTAGGGCCTGGCGCCTGAGCTGCGTGTCAGACACCGGAGCGGCAGAAAAAGGCTGCAGCTGGTGTTGCCATGGATATACAGAGGCACGATCAGATGCTGTTATTTTTAGCCCTGCAGTGCCAATTTATTGGTGGCGTCCTAGGGACACACAAGAAAGGCAGGAAGTCTCCTGAGTCAGGGTGTCTGCCCAGCACAGGTAGCCTGTGAATACTGTGGGGTCTGGGGCTGCCACAACGCTTGGGGAGGGGAGAGGAAAGGAAATAGATGGACTGGGGCTGGCTTATGGGGTCAGCAGAGGGGGATGGCTGAGAAGTGGGAGCATAGGAAAGGCTGTCAAGGGCGGCTTCCTGGGCCCAGATGGAGCCTACTGGGCACATTTCTAGAACTCGGCTCAGCACCTCCCTAGGGCTCTGGCAGACTGTGTCGGGAGCAGGGCTTGCAAAGGGTCATGGGCATGACAGACATGAGGCGGGACACCAGAAACCCAGCCAAGTGGGGAAGTTTGCAAGTGGCAGAAGGACTGGACCTTAGTGTTTCTCACCCTCTCAAACCAACACCGGGCGTTCCAACTGAGGCCCAGGCACTTATTGCAGCAGGGACAATGGATCTCTATCCTGGTGCCACAGACAGCTTGGGTCAGACCTGAGCTGGGTCCCAGCTTCTCCACAACCCGCTACATCCCCTCGGCCAGGTCTGGTCTCAGCCCTACCCCGAAATGCTTCCTAGAATAGTCATGTATTAGCTCACACTGTGTTCTTATAGAGATATGAAAACACTCTCCTGCTGTAATGATTTGTATTATATGTAGTAAGGCACCTTCCCTTCCCTTAATGGGACCCTCTGATCGCTTGGTCTTGTGGGCATGGTGACAGGTCTTCCTGGTTGAGCTGCTTTAAGGCAGTGGGAAGAGGCCAGTCAGGAGTCCGGAGGTGCTTCCTTAAATTCCCACCAGGGCTGAGGGCACAGTTAAAGGGTGGATATGGCTTTGGCTGCCCAGTGACCCTCGGGCCCTTTTTTCTTGGCCAGGACAAGATTCATAAGCTACCACTCTTAGGGCTGAGACCCCTTAGAAGATAACAAAGAAGCAGGGAGGTGACGAGAAAACTACCCCGGTCCTTCCTCATGTAAGGGTTGAGCTGTGACAAACTGGAGAAGGTGGACATCATTGCCCGGGACCCATAGTTGGAGGTGGTAGCAAGGCCCAGGACCAATGACAGCCCTTTGGGACACTGCCTGGGACCAAGATGCCTTGGGTCCCTCTCCATCCCTCCCTCCCACCCCCTGTCCTTGCATGAGTGGGGATCTTACCATTGACGGTCAGGGTCACCTCTCGCTCCCCGGCTCCCACCCGGGGCACCACCGCTCGGCACACATACTTCCCAGCATCCTCCTGGCGAACGGCTTTGAGGGTCAGGGTCTTTTCATTGCTCAGGACCTAGGAGAATCAGGGAGGATGAGACATGAAGAGTGGGTGCGGGCTCTGTCTGTCTCTCAGAAGCAAAGAGTCTGAGAAGCAGGCCTGCTGGACTGGGACAGGTCTGTCTCCAGCATGTCAGGAAAAATCAGGGCTGGGGTAGGAGGCAGATGTTGGTTACACAGCACACACGTGTGGAAGAGCCCACAGCACCGAGGAGGAACTCTGGGTGCCTGAAAGGCTACATCCCGCTTCAGCCCTCAGGGGGGACGCACGGGAGGAGTGTGGAAGAGGATGGGGATCCCTGGCTGAGCCCTGAGGTGTTCTCATAGGGAGGGGCTGCCCACCCACCTGGGCCAGGCTGACCATGGGTGAAATGACCCTACAGCTGAACTTTGAGGGTTCCCCAGACCTACCTTTTCCAAGCCCTCTTCAGCATCCCATTGGGATGTGGTTTGGGGTGAAGAGAACAGACTTTGGCATTGGCCAGGTCTGAGTCGGAATCCTGGCTCCAACGGTGACTCCCTGTGTGGCTGTGGGCAGTTACGTATCTTCTCTGATGCTGCCCCCTTGTCCCTACACTGGGGCAGCGAGCTCACAGGGTAGTGCAGTGTGTGGCACAGAGCCAGCTGGCCACGTGGAGGGTGGTTTCCTTCTGCCTCTCCTCCCACCTCCCGCCCAAGGCTCTCGCTGGTCCTCCTGAGACAAACTCTCATGCACACTAAAGAACACGCACATTTTTAAAGAGGAACACAGGAAGAGAGCAAAGCTTAACCGAAAAGCTAACGGGTCACTTAACCCTGGGGAAAGTAGAAAAGCCTTCCTACCCCCCGCGTCTTGGTGACCACCTGGTTTTGTCATCAAATTCATGACCCAAACACTGTAACGACTGCAGGTGTTTAGGGCTGAGGAGGTGCATGTGGGTACCTGGGGTTCCCTCTCTTCTTTCTGGAGTCCTTCCTTTAGCTCACTGGAGGCTGACACCCCCAATATGAGCCAGAGGGGCCCTGGCAAGCAGTTCCTTCCAGGCCCGCAGTCCCCCCAGCTCTGCCAGAGGCTTCTGGCGTCTGAGCGGCCGACTCACCACGCCGGAGCCCCGCTTCATCCAGACAATGGTCAGGGATGGGTTTCCGGTCCAGGCGCAGCTGAAGACGGCATCGGAGCCCAGATCCACGAGCAGGGACTGGGGCTCCGTTGTCATCCTGGGTCCGACTGCGATGGGAGGAAGCAGGAGACGGCTCTGGGGACCCTCTTTGCTGCTGCCCCCCTTCCCCACCCTGGCTGTGTACCTGTGCTACCTCAGTCCCCTCCAGCCCATTCCCTTACATTTCAGTCCTTTGCCTTTCTGGGCCTGGGGTCAGGCCGTAAGGAAGAGACCCCTCTCCCCTCTCCCAGCCTCCCTCGGGCCCATCGCAGGAGTAGGCAACACCAGTCCTGGGAAAAGGGTACTCTGGCCCTGTTTGTGCCTGGATATGCCCTCAGGGCTCTCCCATCCCCTTCCCTCTGTCCTGGTCCTGGGAAGCCCCCATCCCAATTTGTGGGAGAGGGCCCTTCCTCCTGCCCCAGAATCTTGGGCCTATAATCTGCATGAGTCTGTCTTCAAGTCGACTGGCCGCTCCCTGAGCCTCCCAGGTCCCTCCTAGTGGCTCGGAGGTAAGAAGTGGAGGAGGCTGGGCAGCTGCCTGCTCTCAGGTTGGCCTCTATTCCCAGCCTCTTTTTCAGCCCCACCTGTTTCCCACGCCCCTGCTTATGTTAGTGAGGTTAATGGAGGCTCCTCTCTGCCTTTCTTCCATTTTCTCCACCAGGAACCCGAGCCTCCTGCAGACCAAGCCTGGTCCCCAGAGTGAGTGTGATGGTGGACCTTCAGGCATGGGATGGAGGCTGTGCAGAGAGCTGCTCTCAGAGAGCAGAGGAGTGTGAAATCCGGGGTCAGGAGCCTGGATTAGTCCCTCGAGGTAGAAAGTACTCCCTACTGAGGCTGTTGGGGGCAAGGAGCGGGTCAGGTGTGAAGAAAGTGTGTGTAAGTGCTTTTAAAGCTGGGAAGGAAGACGAGGAGCTAATGTGTATCATTAGCTGTGAGGTCTCTGCCAGGCCACCAGGGAGGAGAGGGTTGTCTCTGAGCCCTGAGTGGGAGGCAGTGGATTGGCTCAGAGCCTAGTCTTAGGTCTCATTCTGCCACTTCCTCACTGTGTGACCTCCAGCCTCTGTCCTCTCATCTGGGTAATGGGAACAATTCCTGCCTCCCTGTGTTGTTTTGAGGGTCACCACATGAGGAGGCTCTTTGCAAAGTGCACAGCTTCATGAGCTTCCGAAGCATTGTTACATTGTGTGCAGTGACTCCAGCACCAGTTCTCACCGCCCTCAACAGAGACACCCGGGTGCCCGCTCCCCAGGGGAAGCCCTCAGCCAGTGGCACTCACAGTAGACGTCCACCGTGCGACTGATGTTGGTGCTGCCCAGGGCATTGGTCACCTCGCAGGAGACAGGCTCTGAGAAGTACGTGTAGTCCACAGTGGTCCGATACACTTCTCCAGATGCTTCCTTGATGATCTGGCCCCGCTTGGCCCACCTGCAACACAGGCCCCATGGGCTGGTGTGACCTCAGACGGCAAGGGTGTCCCTCGCTCCCCGGCGAACTTCTCTTTGGAAGCTGGATGCATCCAGCCCACAGGACATCGTCCTGGCCTGGGCAGCATGGGGCAGGTCCCTCAGGGGAAATCTCCACAGAGGGATTGCTTCCAGGGACGGGGAGCAGTAGGTAATAGAGGTGGTGGGCTTTGGTCTGAGGGTCACCAGGTGGTCAGTGGCACTGGACAAGTGGTGTATTCTGGAGGGAGATGTGTTGACTCTTCAGTTTGGCCAGCCCATCTGGCTGGCTTGCCGATGGATAACCCAACTGTCAGTGCCCAGACAGTGTGGCTGTCCTGCTGTGAGCTGTCAGGGACCCTGTCCTGGGCCACGTTGGAGAAGAAGGAGGCTGAGTTCATGACCTCAGAGGCCTTGCACATATACATGCCTGCACACACGTGCATGAACATGCGTGCACACACATACAGGAAAATGAGGCTCCAGGAAGCTTGACTTCCAGACAAGGCAAGAATCTGATGGAGAGATGTTAGTCCCGACTGCCCCTCCCACGCGGCCAGCTCTCTCAGACCTCATGTCCCGACTCCTGCTCCCAGGACAGGTCCCCTCACGGTGCCCCTGCTCTCCCTGACAGCCCTTTCACCCCTCACCCCCAGGGATGGCACTTGCTCTTTTCCACTCTGGCTCAGCTCCATCCGTCCTGGTTTGGTCAGGGAGGCAGGAAGAAGGCTGTGCTGACTTCTTTCCTCAGCCAATCATCTGATCAGTACCCATCGAGGGGAGAGACCGAAAAGCCTCAGGCCTGTCCTGGTCCTGGCCCTAGGGTGGTGATGACTGCACTGGACCAATGACAGGCAGCCTGCTACCCGTGGGACAGTGCTAGCAGCCCCCAGGGTGCATGTGTGTGCATGTGTGCAGGTGGGGGCTTTCCTTACAGGTCCCCAAGGAGAGAGTTCACAGCTTCCCCCTGGTTTAATCCCATTGTGGACAACACTCACTTTTTGAAATTACAAAGCTTCCAGCCAGGTTCCTCCTACAGTTCAAGCTTATTTTGGGATGTATGTCTTTACCAGCACTGGAGAGGTTCCCTGGCCCCCACAATGATTATGCTGTGACCACGGCTCCCTGTAACCACAGCTTCCCCGCTGGCCTTGCCTTCACCCCCCATTTTCTCTTATTCCCGGAGCCTTTCCTGGTACCCCAGAGGCCTGTCTTTTGTTCTTTTCTCTCTCAGTGTCCAGCCGAGGCCACCCCTCCAGCCCCGAGAGACGGCTCTCTCTCGGCACCACTCGGAGCTCCCAGGCTGGCACCATGTGGTTATTATTGTGAATTAATATCACGTAATTATTAAGAACACGATTAATAATAACAATTATTGTTTAACAACAGAGCAAACCATGCTCCCTGAGAGCTTAAGGAGCTTCCCAACAAACCATTATGAGTTATTCATGAATCACTTCAATTTCTAACTTTAATTTAATGACCAGACTTAATAGGCACAGTCCCTGCCTGAGGCAGATGAATTCAGCCCCAGACGCACTGTTGGGGATCGGTGTTCAACATCTACTCCTTCCATTTGGCTGAAATGAGGGGGTCAGGGGGTGTGAGGCCAGGCAGCTGGCTGTGCTGGGAGGGAGGGCCAGCCCCTGCTGCTCTGCTCAGGCAGAGGGGCTCCTGGTAGCTGACAGAGGGGAGGCTGGGGCTGGGGGCGGGTGTGGGCCCGTGAGCTGCTTCTGATGGGCAGTCCTCTTCCGTCATTGGAGGGGTTCCTGGAGAACATGCCTGTCCGGGATCCCACACAGTGTAAGTTGTGGGTGCCGGAAGCTGCACCCCCTGGGGCTCGCACAGGCCTGGAGCCCAGTGGGACGGCCAGGGGCCTACTAAGCTCTCTTGTCCCCAGCAGAGCTGTGCTGTCTGAGCCTGGCCGTCTGTACAGCCACTGCCCTTAGCTCCCCAGGCCTGTCTCTATCTTAGAGGCAGAGGGGGAAGAGCAGGAGGAGTTCTGAGACTATCTTCTCCCAGGACCATCGCAGGAGCTGGCTGTGGGGGCTGAGCCTTTCGGGGATACCCCAAGAATCTCCTGCTCACCTCTCACTCAGGCAATCTCCTTCTCACTCATGTTTATCCCCCATCCCACACCCAAACCCCCCCTCTTGTGGGGGGATCCCTTCCAGAACCTCAAAACTCACATTCAAGCAGCTGGCCACAGGATCAAGGTGAATCAGAGGGCAAGACGTCCTCCCCCTCAACCCCTTAGCTCTTCTCTCGGTTCCTTGGCTTAGCTTCCTCTTGCTTCTCTCTCCTCTTGTCCCCTCACCCTCCCACCACCCGCCTACCCGCTGCCTCACCTAGCGCCTCGGAACAGAAGTTAAGTTAAGCCTTTCCTAACGATGTCTAACTTGGCCTGAGCAAATGTAAGAGGATGAATTATTTACATCACAGAATCAGGGGGTCTGGCATGTCACAACCCACAGGCTGTCCTCAAGTAGCCCCGAATTCCACAGTGTGTAGGGGTTCCCAACCTGTACCTGCGGGGTCCCTGAGGGAGCCTCAGAGGTGAAGCAGGTGGCGAGATGCACTTCATGCTGCCCTGGAGCCTGTCCTCGCCCAGGCTCCTGGTCCCCAGGGGCAGCCAAAGTGACAGCTGAGCCTGGCTGGATGTGCTCTCATGCCCACCCGTGTCCTCTTTCTGGGTGCTGGGCCAGAGGAGGGCATATGTCTAATTTCCAAGATCACAGCCTCTTATGTAAAGCAGGGAGGAAGCAATCGAGAGGAATGGATGTAAAGACACAAAGACCTCTGTAATCTTGTCAAAGTCAGTTGGGAAAAATCAATGTGCTTATGTGATGAGATTTGCTTAAGGCTTTCCTCTTGAATCCCAACAGCGCACCTAGAACGACCTGCTGGGCGACACTTGACTGAAGCAACGGGGCTGAGAGGGAATGGGTGGGCACGGGCACCCCCGCCTACTCTTTCCACTCTGCATTTTCCTGTGGCCAGAAAGGCTCCCTGAAAACCCATGAGTCCTGGAGGGAGCCTGGTCGTGTCTGAAGCATTCTCAGGGTCTTGGGCTAATCAGAAGGCCACGGGGAAGGTGACAAGTAAGCACGAGTGCCCACCTGTGGGGAGCTTCCTCACAGCTCCTCCTCTGGGCAGGGTTGGATGGAGACGAGGGACCCACAGGAGACCCAGAGCCTCTGCTTATTTGCTAGCTTGTTCATTTGTTAACTTTGTAGTTAAAAAGAAAACAAAAAAACAACTTTGAAATTATAGAAAAGTTGCAAGAATATGCAAATAACTGCCCTCTTCCCTTCACTAGATTCACCTGTTGCTACTATCTTGCCACATCTGCTTCATGACTCTCTCTCCATATGTACACTTACCCCTTATTACCTTCACCATCACTGGTGCTCTGCTCTTCGGAGGGAGCTGACCCTGGGACTCAGGCCTATCAGCCTGGTTTCTTGGGTCTTTGCTTGGCCTGTGCTGGTTGGAGGGCAGGTGGGGAGTGGGGGACATGGCTAGGTTCTGGAGCACGCCCTGCCCTCCATCTCGCTTCCCATAACTAGGTCCTCAGATGACCTGGAGCCTGGCAGTGCAGAGAAATGGGAAGGAGAAGGTGTCTTCTCTGGTCTCTGGGGTCCCATAGGCATTCCTGGGATGCTGTGTGGGTCACAGTGGGCTCTGTCTGTCCTGTTGGTCTGGGGGTGTGAAGAGCTGCCAGCAAAACTGGCATTAGGGGCATTTTCTGGTGTCTGGTGTTTAGGGGTCATGAGCAGAGAGCAGAGAGAAGCCAGTCTTGTCTAGAGGAGCTGGACCTGGCAGATGCAGAGTGGGAGCCTAGAGAAAGGGTTTCTCTGGGTGCTTCTTTCTGCGTCTTCAATCACTTCCAGATAGACACTGGATCCCAGCCAAACCAGACCTGCCCCTGGACCTCCTGGGCTGCATGATTCCAGGAGGCCTTAAGCCCAGTGAACAGCTAAATTGGACAGGACAGCTAGGTTTTCATCCTATTTTAAAATACCCTCAAGGATAAAGACTCTGCCTCTCCTGGTTTCTGGTCCCTGTGTTGTTTCATTATCTGCACTGCAGGGGGCATCGCCTTATGTCCAGCCTGAACCTCTGGCTGCCTCTTTGGCCCATTGCCTCTCATTCTGCCTCTGGGGCTGCACTGCTTCTGTCTTCCCTGTCGTCCACCCCCACAGGCCGGCTTATTTCCTATTCTGGGACCATTAGCATCCCTGGCACTGGCTGATGCTGCAGCTTAATAACCCATCTCCATGGCAGAGGTGACGCTCTGGGCTCCTTCTTTAGGTCTGGGCGGTGGGAAGGGACGGGTGGAGTTAGGGCCATGGCGAGATCCCCTAGGAGGTGAGGCCTGAGTCTGCCCTTGAGTGCCTCTAGGGTCACTCATCTCTGGAAATCTCGTGCGGTGACGGTGCACAGGCAGGAAGGTGCCCAGAGGAGCAGCTCTGAGCGTTTATCCAGTTAGTCAGCCCGCGTGATGGAGTGCCAGTACCCGCCACACACTGTGCTCCATGCTGAGAGCCATAAGTGACTCAAACTGTAGTTCTCGTCTTCAAGGAGCTCAGTCAACAGGGAAAGACAAGCATGTAAGGAAATAGTGATGCTTTTATCAGTGCTGTGAGCAAGGGATACCTGGGGGCCACGGGTGTGAACGGTCCCGGGTGCCCACAGGACAGGACCCGCTGTCCCAGAGATCCCATCCTATCCAGGTGACCAGTTTGATGACATAAGACTAGAATCTAGATGTTGATCTTACTGGTTCTCCTGGTTGTTCTACATTTTTCCTGAGACTGTCTCCCTCTTTTCAGAAATAAGGGATCAATGAGCTATTCAGACAGAAGAGGTCACGTCTCCAGGGGAATGGAGTGTATGTGTGCGTCAAGGAGAGGAATTCCCCCTGGCTAGGGGGGAGGGGAGACGGTGGGAGAAAAGGAGCCCTCACCTGGCTGGGGTGGATGGGTGTGGCAGGGACTGGAGAAGGATACTGACTTCCCGCAGGGAACCAAGCACTGTGCGAGGTGCCCAGGGCCACAAGCGACAGCTCACGTAATGGGCAGGGGTGTGGAGGGCCCAGCGGCCCGGCTGTGCCTCCTCCGCATCGCCTCTTACCTGTACTGGGTGACAGCTGGGTTGGCCTTTGCAGAGCAGTGGAACGTGACGACATTGTCTTCCAGTACTGGCTGTGGTTCCACCGACAGGTTGACAAGCGGGGGATCTGCAGAGAGGAGAGAGTCCCTTGAAGACTTGGAGCTGCGTCCATGGTTTTGGGAAAGAACGAGGCAGGGAGACCGAGGAAGAGCCCCTGGGTACATGGAGGGTAAAGGCTAGAGGCTCCACAATCCATTATCCTGGGGACCCTCAGAGCGGCCACCACTCCAGTGGTCCCCAGAAAGTTGGGGACCTCAGCGGGGGCTCCTCCACTCCCTGGAGTTGCCGTCTTCAGACAGGCCTGGTGATGGGGTCAGGGCAGGGCTCCCTCTGTGGATTCAAGGCCTGGTGTTTAAGTGAACAGCCAGCCAGGAAGTATGGCTGCCTGGCCCCCACGATCATGCTGCCCATCCTTCCAGCTTTCAGAGAGAACAAAACACATCAGGAAGGAGAAGGGGATGAGGGGTTACTAGGGCAGGAGGGGGAGTACGGACACTGAGCCCCATTTAAATACAAACTGTCTGTCTTTGAAATGTCTGTTTCATAGCTCTTTGTGTAAAGGTTCTGGTGTATCCATTAACTTGCAAGTGGCATTTACACCCTTTCATCAGCCCAATCATCTCTGCTGCATTCTGACTGGTGTCACCCAGCCCTCAGCAACTCAGGCTGGGCTCGTCTTTCTCCTTCAACATGATGAGAACTCTGAGTGGAAAATGGTGGGAGGTGGAGGAGAGAGGGAATGGAGAGAGGGAGACAGGAGACAGAGACAGAGAGACACACAGAGAGATTTGTGCAGGAAGGACGGGAGGCAGGCAGAGAGACACCTATGTAGGAGAGAGACACAGGGGGATGGGGGCGGAGAGAGACTGAGAAGTGCGGAGGAGGGATAAGAAAAAGAAACCCTGAGAAGCCGAGAGGTGGGAGAGACACAGAGAGAGACTGACATACACAGAGACACATAATCTGACAAAGATTTCAGAGTAAAAGCAAAAAGACCAAGGAGACCAAGCATACAGAAACAGAAAATGACAGGGTATTAGGGAGGAGGACCAAACAGAATAATAAGGAATAGAGAAAAGAAAGAGACAGCGAGAAAGAGACACTGAGAGATATAGAGATGGAAGTAGAGGTGGCGCCATCCACAGCAGAGAGACAGAGGTGGAGAATCAGCCCAGAGAAGGGTACTGTACTGGGTGACAGCTGAGCTCAGGGGAGCTGGCTTGGGACCTTATCCAGAAGCCAGTGTCACCTGTGCTCCTGGGCATACACCTGGCTCCCAGGCCTTGCACTTCAGCTGTCCACACTCCAAGGAGGGGCGATGACAGACACTGTCATTCCTTCCTGTCATGCGTGGAGGTTTGGCTAGTGTTCAACTCTAGGTGAGTCCAGAGGGCAGTGTGGTTCCTGCGGCCTGGCCAGGGCCCTGGGCAGCGTCTTCTGGCCAGACTTCATCAATAAGCAGAGCAAATTGCTGGAAGGCCATGAGGACTTTCTAGGGGTTCAGCCCCTTTTTAGAAAAAGAAGTAAAGGAGCCAGTTTCTCAGAGACCATTGAGAAAAAATGCTGACGCCTCTGGGGACATGTGAAGGGCCCCAGGAGGGGAGCAGGACTCCCCTGTCTGGCTTGGCTTCTGCTGGAAATAGCAGGTGGGGTCTTGAGCTCCTCTGAGAGTCATACGTGCAGCCCCCCCAGCAGAGTTGGGGCTGTTTGAACACTTGGCCCCCCCTTTGTCCTGTTGGTGCTCGAGCTGGGCCAAGCCTCCCTGCCTAGTGCTGGGCCTGGGGGTGGAGGCCTGGGAAATGCCTCAAAGGAGCTGTGCTGGCTTCTGCTCACAGGAGCTGTGCTGGCTTCTGCAGACAGCTGGTTGAGAAACGGATTCCTGCGCAGCAGGTGTCCGATGGTGCTGGGGGCCTGTGCTCCCACATTATCCCCCAGTTCCTAATGGGCCCACAGTCCTGGGAGCATCTGCTCCTGGAGCAGCCGGCTTGCCTGCCTTTTCCTGGAGCATTGCCACAGAAGTGACAGGTATTTCAGTGATCTCCATCTTAGTTTTTAAAGCATAGATCAAGTGGTCACAAAGATACGTGTGGCAAGAACTAGCCACGAGAACTCTCCTCGCACCTCCCAGGACAGCTACGACCCCCAGCACCCTGTAGCCATTCCCAGCCAAGGACCACCGGCTTCCAGGGCCAGACTAGTCAGGAGACCCACCTAGCTTCCTTCCATGCAGGACTGGCAAGTTGAGCTGGGCATCCATGGGACCCTGCGGCTCTGATGGCACCGCTCCCAGAGACGTGGAGACTCAGGGAGGAGCTTGTATCTCACTGAGGGCTGGGGAAGCGTGTTCTGTGGCATAGGCCTGTGGTAATTGCCAGCTGGATCTGAATGCGTGGCTGCCTCAGGGTCCTCACATTATGAAATCAATACTGACTGGTGGAGGGGAGTGCCTCCATCCAACTCTTTTTTTTTTTTTAATGATTATTATTATTTTTTAAATTTTATTGGGGAATATTGGGGAACAGTGTGTTTATCCAGAGCCTATCAGCTCCAAGTCATTGTCCTTCAATCTAGTAGTGGAGGGTGCAGCTCAGCTCCAAATCCAGTTGCCGTTTTCAATCTTTAGTTGCAGGGGGCGCAGCCCACCATCCCATGTGGGAATTGAACCGGCAACCTTGTTGCTAAGAGCTCCCGCTCTAACCAACTGAACAATCCGGCCGCCCCTCTGGAAGCTCAGCAGCAGCTCATTGTCTTCAGTCTAGTTGTTGAGGGTGCAGCTCACTCTCTTGTTTGAGTAGGTGATAGTGCCAGTTAGGTGGAACCTAGAAACCCACCACAGAACGTGGGGCGCAGTTCCAGGAGGCCCATTGCCACTTGGGTGTCCTTTGTCAAATGACAGTCTTGGGGAGCAGGGAGATGGAGTGTGCACCTGTTGGGGATCCTTCTCGCTGCCTGAGTCCCTCCTCCATCACATACCTGCCATGCTCAGTTTATCCTGTGGAAATAGGTCTCATGCAGCTTCCCTGCCTCTTGGCAATATCCTCTGTACCTGGCCTTTCCTGCAGAGCCTCAGGAGAATGGGACCCTAGGAAGCATTCACACTCTCCACTTTCACCTGCATTTCCACCCCTGGTCCACAGGTGCCCGTGCCCCTCTCTCCATCCCTCTCCTCTGAATGTGCAGGATGTGAATTTTCAGGCTCCAGAGGCATAGTTTATGTCATATCCAACTATTAAACATGATTTTAATCCCACTTGTGATGTCGGCTGCATAACTAGCAGAGGGCAGCTTTGATGTAGCTGGTGGAACCGAGATCACATTGAGCAAATGTCACAGCTGAGAGTCTGTTAGTGTTTCCGTCAGCAACCTTAGTGTGTGTGCGTGCGTGCGTGTGCACATGTGTGTGCATGTGTGTATTCTGGGAAGTGTTACATGGAGGAGGGGTTGGGAAGAGAGAAATTCCATGACTCAGTGATTTTATAGCGCATCCATTTGCAACTTGGCAGCTGGATGCAGAGTCCAGATGTAGCGAGACTTTGGGGGTGTTAAGCTTTCGCTCCCATTACTCAATCTGGGGGCTTTGTCTTCCGTTGGGTAACATATAAAGACCAAGGGAAACAAACAACAAATGTGTTTTTGCTGAATGTGGATGCCTCTTGGTTGACTGAGAAAATGAGGGAGTTTGCAAAGGCAGCTCTGATCCAGCCCACGGTGTCCACGGTGAACGTCTGGATGATTATTGAATGAACAAATGAATAAATGCAGGAGGAAGGAAGGGGAGGGGGTGGGTGGAAAGAGCCTGTGCTTTTGCTCGGCAGGCACATGCACGTGCAAACACCTTTCGGAGGAGACAAACGGATGGAGACCTGTTCCCTGTTGGGGCTGTTGGGACGCTGGGGGAGGGGCAGCCACACCCCCACGACTGTGCATGTTAACAACAGGTAACAGGTGCAGAGTGACCACCATGTGTCAGGCACTCTGCTAGGGACGATTTAATTTCACCCTCACAACACCCCTGTGAGGTAAGCATTGTTACTTCCATGTACAGAGGACAAAACTGAGGCACAAAGAGGTTTAATAACCAGGTCAACTGTAGCAGAGCCAGAATTCAAACCAGGAAGAATGCTGTGGCCTTAACTAGGACCCTGTACTGCCTTGGATGGGGCGGGTATAGGAAACCAGGCACCTGGGTTCTCCGCTTCCCTCTGACCTCATTCCCGATGCCTCCCTCCTTATGTGGCTGAGACGTCCTTGGAAAGAAAGCCAGAAAGGCCCAGAGACCTGGCAAAGCTGGCGTCCTCCTCCGACGCAGACTGACATCTGTGTGCCCTGGTAAATTGATCGTCTCATTAGAGTGCATTTAGAGCACCGTCTTTCAATAGTTGGTCGCCGTTGTCTGATGATGACTTTCTTGTTGCCAGGAGAGGTTCTCCTGGTGTGACGGGTAATGGCCTGGAGCAGAAGCACTGCTTCTTCCGGATCTCTCCCTGCCAGGGCCCAGGCCACTACTGTGGGTGCCAGCCAGGTGGTTTCCTGTGTGCAGGATTTGTAGCTGGCACAGGCCTCCTGACCAGGTTGGGGATTCGTGGGGGGAGGGAGGATCTGCTCAGTGGCCATAGCTGGCAGCTTAGCAGTAGGAAGTTTGTTTATCTTGTGACTCCCACCCTCATTCCTCCCGGATTTGGCTTGGGTCTGGAGAGCTCTGATTCGTGGTAAATCCTAGGGCAAGAAGGGGCCTTGGGTATCATTCAGTCCAATTAGACAAGGAACTAGAGTTCCCAGGATGAAGCAAAACGCTTAGGCCTGCACAGCTCATGGGTGATGGAGCCTTTTCAGTAGACCTGATGCCCACAGCACCTTGCACGCTCTCTGCAGCTGGGCATACTGCTCTGTGCCATAGCAGCTGCGTGGAAGAAGCAGATGGGAGTAGAGAACCAGGGTCTAGACTAGGGCCAGGGCAGGGAGGCATCCTCTCAGGGTGACCCTGAACTTACATGCCCTCAGAACGAGCGCCTCCCTCCCGTCACCCTGGTCCTAGGCCTGGCAAGAGGCCCACTGTTCTTGGCTCTCACTGCGTGAGGGATGGAAGAAGGACCCTCTATTTGTCATGGGTGGGGGAAAGCAGGGCTCACAGCTGGTGAAAGCAGCGAAGATAAAGCTTCTCCAAGAATTCAGCCGCAGTGTCTGGTATTTACAGCGAGCCCGGCTGAGGTTACAACCATTTCTTCTGCCCTCTGGAATGTAAATGGCGTGTGCCAGGACTCTAGACACTGAGTGGGAATGTCTGCTCTTAGGCTGCCAAGATGGGCTCGAGAAACCCTAGGACACAGCTTTCTGGAGAGCCATGCGGAGGCAGACTCCAGAAGCCTTAGATGAGGCAGGGCTGTTGGGAAGTGTTTTTAAATGCATTTGATTTAAAATGAATACAATGGTCAGGAGGAAATGAACGCCAGCCTGCAGCTCTAGCTTTGTCATTCAGAGCCTACGACTAAAGCAGCCACCAGCACGTGGTGGCATCACATTCCCTGGCAAAGAGGGGGAGTTGAAGAGAAGAAAAGTCGGTTTTTGGGTGCTGCTAGTTCAAACCTAAACTGGTTCAGTATTGAGAGTAAGGCCACTGAAGCACCTTGCTGAGCCCTTCTTTGTTCTCTGGGACTGACAGGCACTTTAGGGGAACTTTAGGAGACATGTAGGAGCCTCCTTCAGGTGACTCCTCCAACCTGGTGCTGGAGGGCCTTCAAAGCATCGTGTTGTTAATATTAATTGTAATAGCTGACACTTGCCAAGGGCCCACCGTGTGGAAGTGTAGAAGGGGGTTACCAGTGTGGGCTCTGCAAAGCTGGCTGCCTCTGTTTGAAACCTGTGTGGTCTTGGGCAAGCTAACCAGCCTTTGGGGGCCTTGGTTTGCCCAGATAGGGCCACGTCATACCTACTGCAAATGGTTGTCATACAGACTAAATGAGATGATATGTGCAGAGTGCAGGCTGACTGACTGCTTTCTTTTCTCTCCTTGGCTGACCCATGAGAAGGTCCCCTGGATCCTCTAGAGGGTATGGTGCCAAGTCTGGAGCTCCAAGGGCCCTTCAGCTCCCAGCATCTCTGCTCTGGCTTCCCCTCCAAAGGATGGTGCAGGACCACCTGGCAAGGCCAGCAGGGCCAGGGGCTGACCAGGGTATTCACTGGTGTGGAAGTTCTACCACAGACACATGTGGAAATGTGGCTTAAATCTATCGTTTGCCAAGGACCCTCATCTGAGATGTTTTTACTTCATGTGACAATAAGGACAAGCTCGTCCTTTGGGTGCCCACATATATAAATTCAGCCCATCCATGGAGCTGTGTGTCCCATTTTCTTCCTTCAGTGTCATGGACGGAGGGAGCCTGAAGGAGCTGGGGTGGGGCTCTGGTGAGCTGGCTGTCCATGCTTGGTCCCTTCCCCAACCCACGGTCTAGACAGGGGTGCAGGTGGTTCCCTCCCTGGCCTAGGCCAGGTCAATACTTACGCTGAATGTCAATGGTGACAGAGGTCTCCTTGCCTCCAGGGATGGCTTTGTTGGTGGCTCGGCACACGATACTCTGCCCGTTCTCCACGTCTCCGGGGGAGATGAAGAGGGTACTGACGATGCTCTCACGCTTGCCATCACGGAGCAGGGTCTGGGGGGTAGGGAGAAAAGGCCCCACATCACTAGGCTGGGATGGCAGCCTGGAGGGGGAGCCCTGTGCATGGAGGTGGGGCAGCTCAGGATCCCAGGGCCCCCCGTCTCTGTGCAGAGCTGGGGTTACCCTCGGCTTCCCAGCCGGGCTGAGTGCTGGGCTGCGGAAGGAAAAAGGAACTAGAAAGCTTCCTATCATGCATGAAAATCAGCCTGGACTTGCAGACCGCAAATCATAAAGGAAACCAGGCTGAGCCCATTGGAAACCAGGCTGCTGCAGGTTCTATGTATCAGGTTGGTGCAAATGTAATTACAGTTTAAAAGGTTAAAAATAATTGCAAAAACCACAATTACTTTTGGACCAACCTAATAGAAATCTGTCGGTCTTTGGTGTCTGGGGATCCTCTGGGTCTGTAGGAAGTGCTGAAATGTGTGTGACAGGCAGTGGTGTGGCCCCTGAGGCAGTGACTAGTCTGTAGAAGAGGGTACAGTTTGGGGCATGGGGATAAGGGCAGCGCTGAGGTGGGGATGTGCTGGGGAGGTGTGTTGGGCAGGAGGGCCACTTCCAGGGTGGGACGGTTCAGTCCTGGAGACTTTTGATCCTGGGAAGGAATTTAACTGCCTAGAGAGAAGAAGTGCCAGATACAATCTTATTTTGCAGTGGTTAGAGCCAGGGAATAGATAAACAGACTTTACTTCCTCAAGACCTCCCTTAAAATAACAATAGCGGTGTTGTCTCTAATCTCACCAGACCCTGGAAGGAAGGGAGCAATCTCGATTTAGCAGAAGAGATGACTGAGTTCAAAGTGAGTCAGGAACTTGCTGGGCACGGCTGGGATTTGTACTTGAGAATGGTGACCCCTGAGCCACAAGCCTCCCACCGTAGCTTCTTGAGAGCTGGAAGGTAGTTAATGTGATCTCCACTTAAAGGTGGGGATGGTAGAGCCGCTCTGTAGCCTCCAAGGTCCCTGAGCTAGTCAGCACCACCAGGTAGGCTGCAGGAACCACGCCCTGCGTCCCAGGTCAGTGTGGGCCTTCTCAGCTGGGACAAAGCTTGTGGCCTCCGCACTAGAACAGGACCCGAGCCTCTGTGTAGATCAGCGCCTCCTGCATAGACAAAGCCAGTCCCTGGGGATCAGCCTCAGGGCCGGGGTGCTGAACTGGAGGTCCACACAGGGAACCACCTGGGGGGTGCGGTGGGGGTGGTTTAGCTCCCGGCCAAGCCCCAGCGGAGGGCACTGAGCTGTCCCACATGAGCATCCTCGCTCCCGGCTCTGCCGCAGACCTCCTGCATCTATAAATACCGTAGCCAAGCAATAACAGAACAATTTCCTGGATGAAAATAAGACCTGGGTGAGGTATGCAGACCTGGGTGAGGTAATGGGGATGGGGGGAGGAGGGGTGGGAAGTCCTTGCTATTACCCCTCCCTTTGCTTTTTCATTGTGTTAACAGCGGGTATTTAGTTAAAATGGACCGTGCTTGCTGCCCCTGCACTGATCTGCTCTTGGCCACGGAGGGGCCGTCTGGGTGCTGGTGGGAGGGGAGCAGGAGGCCCAAGATCCTAATTAGGCTCTCAGACTGCCTCCCTCCTCCCTGAACCCCGGGTGTCCTCTGCCTCCGAATGATGATTAATGAATTCTTTACTGTGTCCGGGAATGTGCTTTTCTGGGAAACAAAAATTCTGGTTCAAGCTGTTTGTTCCACCTAATTAGAAAAAAGGGAGATATGTTCATTAAACAAGGGGAGAGCGAGGGAAGGGCAGGCGCCTGTCTCAGTGGCTCCCATAGGAGGCTCCCCGCTCCTGGGTTCCCTAGACCCTGGGCGGGGTCTGCAGGACTGGCCATGGGATGTCCTCAGAGGAAGGCTGAACGTGGCCAGTGAGGTTGGCAGAGCCCAAAAGGTGAAAAAGCTGGGCGTTGGCTGGCGGCTGGGTAGCTTGCCTGCTCCAGCCGGCGCTTGGCCTCCGTCTTCTCTCACCCTAGTTTTCCTCCTTTCCTCATTCCTTCCTAATCTTCTCACTTCTCCTTTCTTCTTTCTCTTTTGTTCATTTCATTCATTCCTCTTACAGATCTCTCCTTTTCTCACATGCAAATGAAGCCTTTGGACCCTGTGGCCTTGACAGTACAGGTTAGGTCAAACAATCTGTCCTTTGCTGATTCTTCCCAGTGCCCCACTTCCCTTTTCCTCCCAGCTCCTTCCCCCATCGTGTCATCACTGAACTTGGCTCAGAGGACACAGCCTGGGCCCCACTCCGGACCCAGGCTTCAGAAGCCTTCACTATTACGGAGATCAGCTTATCCATTGGATTATTAATGGTGAGTCTCTTGTTTGGGGCCATCACTCGAAGCCTGGGGTAATCTTCCCTCCAGCTTGGTGGCCCAGTGTGCTGCCAGATCGCAGCCTGGGCAGCCCCACGTGACCCTGATAACAGCTCCTGTACATCCACTAAGACCCAGCCCACCTGTGTGTGCAGATATGGACCAGGGCAGGGTGTATATAGAACACATGCACAGGGTGGCTGTGCCAGAGCAGCAGCCTTCTTGGATGGGCTTGCACATCCCTGCTTGTGTGTGTGTGTGTGTGTGTGTGTGTCCGTGGGCCTCCGTCCACTACCTGCTTCCAAGGAGCTTTCCTGACTGTCCCAGTGGCTGTGTGATACCTGAGGCTCATCTCTAAACCCTGTCTGCCCTGGTGCTGCTTCCTGTCTGTGCCCCACCACCCCACTCCTGAGGGTAGGCACTTGGCATTCAATTGGCCATGGTCCTGGAGGCTGGGCTGGCTGGAAACAGAATGTATCCTGTGTGTAGCTGTTCAGTGCAAGCAGCAGTGGCTGCTGGGGTGTTTCCAAAGCTCCCAGGGTCTCAGTTGGGCTGCGGAAAGCCAGGCTGAACCCAAGAGATGAGAGGCCTGGTGGTGCCTGCATGGGGACCCCTGTACAGGAGGAAGGAGGTTTGGAGGGAATGCAATGGGTGGGGCACCAAGTCCGGTGCTAAATAGGAGATACTCATTGATATGCAAACAGCCTGGAAAGGCTTTGAGTGAGACCTGATTGCCTGGCAACAAGGCCCCCTCTCCCTTCTCCCCTCCTCACCTCCCCTAACCACTGTCTTTTTCTTTGTTTAAAATTATCTCTCTGCTTCCCCTTTTTATAGCTGCCTGGGGAATCCACTGGGGCCTGTTGTCATGTCGCTTGGATAGTCACTTGGGTAGGGACATAAGGGAAGGTGGAGACCTGCACAGTGCCATTTGCACAGACCCTGCATCCTCAGGGGGGAATCCCCACTCTTGTGCCCTGGGGCCAGGAGTGATGCCTTTCACAAAAGAGGCCAGAATGACCGGCCGCAGCCACTGCACTGGGCAGAGACTCCAGGCCTCTAAGATGGAAAATGGGATGGGGGTGTTAGGATGACTGGTGGGGAGAGCGTGCACAGCGGAGAGGGCCTCGTGGGTTGGAACTGGGCCCCAGTGAGTATTCCAGAACCCCTCTTAGCATGGGCCCAATGAGGTCCACTGTCCTGGCGGTTGCTGGGAGGGTGGCCCTTGGGCAGGCAGCAGCCTGCAGTTGGAAGAAGCAGAAAGGTAGGGCTGGAGGGTACAGAGCTTCAAGGTCTGACAATTAAGTTTGCGAACTTGTTGCAACAATGTTGTTAACCTTTTTTGATATCAGAGGGATTATTCATTATGAATTCGTACCAACTGGACAAGCAGTTAACCGAGGTTATTTGGAAGTGTTGAAAAGGCTGTGAGAAAAAGTTAGACGACCTGAACTTTTCACCAACAATTCATGGCTCTTGCATCATGACAATGCACCAGCTCACACAGAATTGTCTGTGAGGGAGGTTTTAGCCAATAAACAAATAACTGTATTGGAACAGCCTCCCTACTCACCTGATCTGGCCCCCAATGACTTCTTTATTTACCCAAAGATAAAGGAAATATTGAAAGGAAGACATTTTGATGACATTTAGGACATCAAGGGTGATATGACGACAGCTCTAATGGCCATTCCAGAAAAAGAGTTCCAAAATTGCTTTGAAGGGTGGACTAGGTGCTGGTGTTGTCAGTGCATAGCTTCCCAAGGGGAGTACTTCAAAGGTGACTGTAGTGATATTCAGCAATGAGGTATGTAGCACCTTTTCTAGGATGAGTTCGCGAACTTAATTGTTAGACCTTCGTATACAGGACTGTGTGTCCTAAGACCCAGAACTCCTTCCACCTGTCCCCACATCAGGGGCAAGTCCTCATCCCCCTAGCGTGGCAGCTGCTGGGAAGCAGATGGAGCAGGACACTGGCTCTCTGGGAAGATATCTCTTCGGGCTCAGCCCATACTGTCTTCCCTCCTCTGCCTCAGCCTATCCTGCTTCCCCTGGTTTCTGTATTTGCTGGTTCTCCAGATGAATGCCATGTGGCCTCCGTTCTGGCACCAGGCCCAGAGAAGATGGCCCATGTAGGAAGAGGACTTGGAGGAAGGCCTTGCCGATGGCTCCCATGCTTCTGTAGCCAGACACCTGCTGGGATCCTTGGGCGCTTACCCAAGCACCCAGGCCACGAGGGCTCTGGTGCCAGTGTGTCTAAGGTGAGGCACCACCACCTGTGCTGGGTGATTGTCTTCCCAGGGCAAGGGACCTGGCAATCCTGTGATGCCGTCTTCAATCCTATCGGCTCATCCATCCCCTGCTGGCCACACAGTGAAATAGCAGAAAGAATGTTCCACAAAACCTGGGCCGCTGTCTGTGTGACTTCTGGGGAAGGAGAACTCGGGTGGATAAGGCAGGGCTCTGGGATGAGGGACCCAATAATACTAGCTAACATATGTGAAGCCCCGACTCTATGCCAGGCTCTTTACAGAGTGCTTTCGGGGCATAATTCCCTTTAAGTCTCATAGCCGTCTGAACAGGTGTCTGTGGTTATCATCATCCCATTTTGCAGCTGGGAAAACTGAGGCTGAGAGCATAAATTACCTTAATATGTGATGGATCTCAGATTGAACCCAGGTATTAGGACCATAGGCCATGTTCTGTAAGACACTGACTTTCTCATCTAGCGAAAATGGGTGGCAAGGGGGCCCATGAGGATCAAGGGAGGGGACAGGCAGTGATCCTAACACCCATGTGGGTCATGAACTCACTCTGCCAGGCACTCGTCTCATTCAAGCCTCACAATCATCCTTTGAAGCAGGTGTTGTTGTTACTCCAATCATATAAATGGGGACACTCAGGCACAACAAGGTTAGGTAACTTGCCCACAGAGCCAGAAGGTGGCAAAGTCTGGATTCAGACTGAGGCTGCCCCGCTCCCGGTCTCACAGGCTTAACCACCCACCGAGTGACAATACTGAGGGCTTCAGACCTGGGGCTGTCAGGGCTGCCCTTCAGGGTTTTTTCCAGGGACCTGGGCCCCCTGACTATGTATGTGCTTGTGTGTCCTCTCACGCTCTGTCTCTGTCTCAGCTGCATGCCCAGCCCTCCTTATGCATGGCCTGTCTGGGCTGCTCTGCCTTTGGGACATCAGAAGTGCCTGTGTGAATGGTCCCTGCAGTCCAGGGGAAGGAGGGGGCAGCAGAGGGGTGGGCTCTGACAGCCCTGCTAGACCATCCACCCTCCTCCATGTGCTCTAAGTCAGGCACAGAGCTTGGCAGAGCTGGTAGGCAACTGTTATGGACTGAATTGTGTCCCCCCAGCATTCATATGGTGAAGCCCTGACCCCCAGTGTGAGTGTATGTAGAGTAGAGATAAGCCCTTGGGAGAGATAGGTAAGGTTAAACGAGGTCATAGAGCGGGGCCCTTATCCAAAAGGATCGGCGCCCTAATAGGGGAAAGGCCATGTGAGGACACTGTAAGAAGGTACCATCTACAAGCCAGAAAGAGGGGTCTCACTACAAACCAACCCTGCTGGCACCTTGAGCTTGGACTTCCAGCCTCCAGAACTGTGAGAAAGTAAATGTCTCTTGTTTAATCCACCAGTCTGTATGGTATCTTGTTTTGGCAGCCCCAGCCCACTAACACAGGGTATCCAATCCAACCCCTTTGTTTTACATATGAGGAAACTGAGGTCCAGGGAATGACTTTCCTGGGGTTACCCAGAGCAGGGACTGGAACCCAGCTGCTGCTGTCATTCCTGTCGGAGGCCAGTAGAAGCGTGAACAGGGTTGGGTGGGCAGAGGGTGGAGTGTGACCTCCCTGCTGTGGTTTGCAGCAGCATAGTGTCAGGCCAGGGGGCAAGATGGCCTTTGGACAGGGCCAGCAAGGTGACTCTGACCTTTCTCTGCACCAGATGGGAGCATGTCCTCTGTGGGACATAAGCCTTGGCAGGGGCCAGGCTGGCCCAGTTTCAGGGAGGGATTGGGCAGCTGCCCAAACTGGAAGGAAGACACCTTTCCTTCCTGTTCATCATTGTGTGGCGGGTACACTCCCTGTGTCATATTTTTGTATTTCATAGTGCAACAGGGAGGTCCCACCCAGGACTTGAGTAAGGGCCTTATCTCTCAATAGACAGCTTCCTCTTGCAGGGACTTGTGCTGGAAGGAAGGCATTTTTCCTGGGTTCTGGCACCAGGCTCTGGGTTGGGGCCAGGGGCCGGGGACCAGGGGTCAGGGACCAGGCCTCGATCAGCAGCCCTGAGGCTGACTGGCTCCTTGGCAGATGGTCATCTTTGGACAGGAAGGATACAGCCTCAGAGAAGGAAAAGGCTGCCTCACACCTTCCACTGATGGTGAAAGCCTCGCTTCTCTTTCGGGTTGGGAGTGTGAAGCACATCACGCATCTCCCCTCTCTCAGGCCAAGGAGGCCACTGGAAAGGAGAATGGGCTTTTGAAGGCCTGAACCTCTATCTTCAGAGCCTGGGCGTGCTGGCTTGCGCCAGGCCCTGATACAACCTCTGAGCAGCTGCCCATCTCTGTCTGAGGCCAGAGAGGCGCATGGGAAGGAGACTGCGGTTTCTGCCCAGTTGTCAGCTGAGCAAGGCAGTTACTCCCTCATTAGGCCTCGGTTTCCTATCTGTAGATCAGCGAGTGAGACTGGCTATCTTCCCAGGTCCCGCTCATCGGTATAGGCTCTGTGGTACAGAGATCCTGTCTGCAACTCTGCACAGGTCCCTTAAGTGGCGTTTGGTGGGCGCTGTTTTAAAATGTACCTGGGATTTTGTTTTTTTTTCAGGTGGGGTGAGGCCAACAGATCAGGAGACGACTGCCATTGAAAAGGTAGTACAGCACCCAAGAGGAAGGGGCACGGCATGCCACACAAGGCCACATGGGGCAGCACCAGGGCCAGTCAGGAGGCGGAGGGAACAGGGGAGAAAGCATGGACGCGAGCCTCTGTTGTGGTTTCCATGGGGATGAATGGACGAGGCAGGTAAGCAGTTGAACAGGTTTAGGATTGGATAGTTTGAATAATTTCTGCAGGCTCTAGACTCTGTGGGTGGTGTCTAGTTGTCTAGTATCTGGCCCTGGGGTTATTCAGGGCTTGAGGGTTGCAGGAGCCTGAGAAAGGTGGTGGTGAGGACATGGGCCCAGGACTGTTTGGTTTGCGTATCAAAGCTGTGTTCTCTGCATGTCTCCAGGAATTAGCTAAACCTGGGAGGGGCAGTCCCTCCACACTGCAAGGCCTCAAGATGTCAAAGCACCATAAAATATAGAAAAGAAACAACATGACTGATACAGCGGCCAATTAACTGCCCTTGTGAACAGGTGGAGCACGGCACAGGGCTTGGTGAGGGATGGTGGGCTAGGTTTCAGCCCTCTGTGGCCCCTGAGCCAGGTACCTGGGACAGGGAAGCACCTAAACAGCCTTAACTGACAGTCCTGGAAAGATGGCCAGATTTAATAGAAATACAGGGCACTTAGTTAAATTTAAATTTCAGATATACAATGAGTAATGTCTTAGTGTAAGTATGACCCGTAAGTATGCACCATGCAATATTTGGGACGTATGAGTGCTTATACTGAAAAGTTAATTTGTTGTTTACCTGAAATTCAAATGTAACTGGGTATCCTGTATTTTACCTGTCATCCTTGGGCTCTGGCCATCTCTGTTCTCAGTCCCCTCCTCTGACCATACTTTATTCTTAGGGCCTTCACCAAGCCCAGCAATTACCCCAGGAAAGAGAGAGAGAGAGAGAGGAAGAGAGACAGCTGCAACAGCCAGACATAGGAAGAAAAGGTCGGATGATAGAGCCATTGCATGAGAGAAAAAAAGTGACGTAGAGAGAAAGATACAGAGAGACAGAGAGACAACAAGGGTGACACAACAAGCAACCGAGGAGCACACACGCATAGAGCAAGAGCTGCAGAGCGCTAGGGCGAGCCGGGCTCCCATGCAGCTCCCGTCCCTCCTTCTGCCCCCACCTGTCTTTCTGTCCCCAGGCCTCACCTTGGAGTAGGTGGCCCCATTGATGACCTCTCCCTTCCTCAACCAGATGATTGAAGCCGCAGGCTTGGCGTTGTCTGCATGGCAGGTGAGATTGAGGGGGTCCCCTGCCCGCAGGCTGATCACGGGCCCCCCCAGGATGACGGGGTCATCTGGCGGCACTGTGGGGAGAGGAAGAAAGAGTTCAGGCTGAGGGCACCCTGTCCCTCTGGCCCGGCGGGCAGGCTGGGCTGGTGCATTTTACGGAGCGGATGACAAACAATAATTATCATACTTTAATAAAACGTATAATCCTTTTGTGTTATAACCATAGTAGCAACAACAGCGATAATCCCGCACACGAGCGTTGCGTGTTCATTTGCAGAGGGTATTCTATCTTCCTCTCCTCTGGTCACGAGGAGCGTGTGAGGGGCAGGGCACGCCCTCAAACAATGTCTGTCGTTTCTTCTTCTTCTTCTTCTTCCTCTTCTTCTTCTTCCTCTTCCTCTTCCTCTTCCTCTTCCCCTTCTCCTTCTCCTCCTTCTTCCTCCCTCCTCCCTCTGCCTTCTCCCTCCTCCTTCCTCTTTTTTTTAACACAGCACTGTCACAGCTGTTGTCTGATTTAATCCTCATGACAATCTTGTTAGGTAAACATTATTATTATCACAATTACACACATCCAGACACCGATGCTCAGCAGGGTTCAATGACTTGTTCAAGGTCACACTTCAAGTGAGTGGCAGAACCAGGGCTGGAAGCCAGGCCCCTTTCCTCTCAGGGGACAGGTGACAGGCAACCCTTCAAGGCTGAGACAGCATTTCAGAGGGCTGTGCACCCCCTGGCATCTCCTTAGCACTTAATTCTTCCAGAGTGGCTCCAGCTCCCTCACCCCAGAGTCAGAATGAATCCTGCCCGGTTCTTCCACTGTATTTTGGGGGAGCATGGTCTGAGACTTGTGGCGCCTGCTGAGAGACGGGGAGTGCCAGGAGGAGAGGGGCATCTCCCACAGACCCAGCACAGAGCCTGGTGCCTGGTGGAAGTTCCATAAACATTTTCCAACTCCAATGGAGTCTCCCCTTTGATTTCCATGACTACTATGGGATGTGAGGTGGGCAGTTATGATAATAGATGACCATCATTTGGAGAAGAGGCCCAGAGACGGTAAGCGACCACCCAAAGTCACAGAGCCTCTTCTGACGTTAGTGCTTGTGGACACATGGAGGGTGTCACGCCTCTATTGCTCTCTCCCTCTCCTGCCTGGACAAACCACAGAAGGGGCAGGGCTCCCTGGAAACCACCTGAGCAACCCCTGCTCTTCCTCCCCCACAGAGGGCCTGGGTCAGTCAGTTCTGGAGACTTGGGGTGGGCTGACTGCGTGTTTGCCAGCGCATGATGAAGGGGTAATTGGCTGAGGAGCTGGAATCCTAGCACAAAGGGCCTGCTTTGCCCAGTTGCCACAGAAAGTCTTTTCACCCAGGCTCTGTGCAAGCTTCTGTGCTTGTGAGTTTGGGAAGATGGCCACAGCAGCTCCAGACTGCTCCCGGCCGGTCCTCATCAAATAGGCTCTGCCTTCCAGCCTTCCCGCCCCTCCCGCCAGGACCTCTCCCACAACCTGCCTGACTTCCGTCCTCTTCCCAGGGCCTCCCAGCATCTGGGACTCTCCTCCTGCCATCAGGCTCCTCAGGGAACGCCAGGAGGCTCTGGAGCACACTTTCAGCCAGTGGCTCTGCCCTGGGAGGCCTGGTTCAGAACTACAGCCCAGTGAGCGCCAACCCCCAAGTTTCTATTTCCTGAGGAAAAACAAACCCTCAGGGATTCCAAGATGACATCTGTAGCCCCAGGACTCCACCAGTGACCCTGGCCCAGAAAGTCGGCCTCATCCAACCCTGCCCAGCCTCCTGGGGTGGGGGTGGGGGGTTGGGCGCAGGCAGATGGCGGGTGTGGGCTGGACGCCCACCCCACCCACTCTGTACCCCCTCATTAGTTCCTGAGGCCTCCTGGGTGCTGGTGTGGCCTGAGAAAAAGGAGGCTAATGAGGGCTTTCCATAAATGGGGGTGGGCGTGCCCGTTGCTGCTGAGGGAATTTTATCCCAGCAGGGAAGGCTGGGGCTGGGGCTCCTGCCCCCTTTCTTTTGCTGTGGCAGCTTTCTCCTCATGAG
The DNA here is from genome assembly GCF_036562045.2 of Rhinolophus sinicus. Lineage (NCBI taxonomy): Eukaryota > Metazoa > Chordata > Mammalia > Chiroptera > Rhinolophidae > Rhinolophus > Rhinolophus sinicus. The sequence continues at coordinate 13,269,268 of NC_133765.1, read as the reverse complement.
GGGTCCGGGATGGAGGTGCTCCAGCTGAGTTTACTGAGGGCCAGGAAAACTGGAAAGAACCACTCGAAGCTTCAGGAACAGAATAAATAAGCCCAGTGATGTGGTATCGTGGAAGGTGCCCTATGTCAGAGGGTGAAGCCAGGAAGGCAGCCCAGGCCCTTCTCCTGCTTTTACTTCCTCAGATACAAAATATGAAAGTTCAACAGGTGATCTGGAAATTTCCCTCCGGCACTGACATTCATTGGGTCTGGGACAACCCGGCTGCATATTACAATCTTCTGGGGGAGGTTTTAAAAATCAAGGCCACACACTGACGAACTAAGCCCAATCTCTGGAGATGGACCCCAGGCCTCAGGAACTTTTAAAGTTCCCAGAGGATTCCAGTGGGCGACCACGTTTGAGAACCAACTGTCTCTGGGCCTTTGCTCAGGTGCCTGACTCCTGTGATCATTGTGTGGAGACTGAGGAGGCCTTGGCGTAAAACGACAGTGAGGGGCAGGGTCCTTCCTTCCTGCTCTTCTAGTGCTGTTGGGAACACTGGATTAAGGGAGCGGAGATGAAGGGAGAGGGGCTTGAAACTGTGCTGCATGGGTACTCAGGCGCACACACATACACTCACTGACACACACACACACCCGTCCTCAGAATGAGTCCTGATTACATCTTCCCAAATAAGTGGTTATCATGCCGGTTATTCATGGAGCTATGCATTATTGATTGGCCTTCGCCTGGTTGCACACCAGATGGGGTAGGAGGGGGTGCGGATGGGGCTGGGGTGTGTGGGGTGGGGTGGGTGAGGAGGGAGGATGTTTGTTGGGGTCCGCAGACTGAATAGAAATCAACAGTGGCTCTGGCAGCTGCAGCTCCGATGGAAGGGATGGGGGCAACTCGTTACCTCTCCATTGAGACTGGGGCCCAGAGCTGGTGTGCTGGGAGGGGAGAAAGTCTGGAGCAGCCCGAGCCTGGAGATGCATTATTCATGCACCCCTCACAGGATTGGTTATTATCCTGAACCACTATAGAGTTTGGTCTCCTAATTTTTAATCACAGGGAAGGTGGAAGCTTTAGCCTTTTGTGATTAATCTGGAGATAAAATTAGTTGACTGTTTTGGTGCTGTGCTTGTTATCAGTCAGAAAAGAATGCATTAACTGTTGGGTGACTGAGGCCTGGCAGCGACCTTAGTGGATCCTGGGCAGAGCCGATCTCCAGAGCTGGGAGTCAGCCAAGGGAGGCCATGACCCTGCCTCAGACGGGCCAGCGCATGTTAGAGTGCAGCCCTGGCTGGCTCCTAGGCACTGCTTATGAAAGCAACAGATTATGCAAATTGAGGTTCCACGTGGCTGGCTCTTTGCAGTTGACTCTCCCATCATCCAGGATTGGGGCAGGCAGCTGGGGGTCTCTTTCCCTGCTCTGCCCTGCCTCCCCATCAGTCCTGCGGGCTGCGCCACTCACAGGGGTGGGCAACGTGGGGCACCACACGAGCGTCTCTCCCTGTGTGGGAGGGAGCCCCTGAGCTTTGGGTGAGGGGGCTCCTCTGGAGAGGTGGAGCAGGGAGACACAGTCCAGTTCTGTATTCACAGAAAGGAAACTGAGCAGAAGTGGCTGCCCCGCGTTACCATGAGTGAGGGCAGAGAAGGACAGACCTGGGCCTGGGAAGCACACCCTGACTCCACCTGGAGGTAAAGCCGTCATCAGTTTTATGTACTAAGGTTTTTCATACTGTTGTACGGAAGTAAGAGATTCTGTGGCTCCCAGCTGTATGGAAACACTGCTCAGCGCCATCACTATGTCTAAGAGGTGCTCCCATGATCAAAAGGCCTTCTGGACTAGAGCACATACTATGGGTGACCATCTGACTACCCTTCCCACAGGACATCAGCTGGACAGACGGCAAAGCTGAGCTGAGGTCAGAAGGTTTCCATCCTACTCTGGACGTGCCCAAGGCCTCTGTGCCCATTGGCTGCATGGTGTCAAGCTCATTGACTTGTTGGTCCTGTTTTGCCCGGTCAGCCAACCCCGTCTGAACAAGCTGGGCAAGTTCTCTGGGAGCCAGGATATGGGTGGTGCCATAGGGGCTTTCTCCACATCATTTCAGATGCTCCAGCAGCCCAGATGGTTGGTCCCACGGATGGCTGGTCGGGGCACCAGATCAGACACGGAAGGTGATGTTGCCCACTGGCAGCTGGAGAGGGGCAGAAGGCCAGCTGGTGCACTCTCCTGCCCCCAGAAAGCATGGTGGAGCTCCTCGCAGACGCTGAGCTCTTTGCAGGGCAAGACTGGGTCTCCTTCAACTCCTGCATAATGCATTCTCCACAAAGCTACCAGAGTGGTCTATTAAAAACATGAATTCGGTTGTGTCACTGCTCTGCTATACACCTTGCAACATTACCTAGAACGTAATTTAAACTGCAAATGCCTGCGCCTCGAGCCCTGACCTGCCTCTGGACCCGAGTCCCTTCCACACATTCCTCACCACCTCGCCCACCCGTGGCCTTTCTGTTTGCTGAACAAGCCAAGCCCATCCTGGCACAGGGCCTTGCCCTGGCTCTGCTTTGTCTGCAGTGCTCTTTTCTGTTGGCTTTTTCCTGTCAATGAGGGCACAGCTTAAATGCCACATCCTCAGTGAGGCCTATGTAATAGCCCTCAACTACTTTCCATCACGCTACCCACTTTATTTTCTTCGTCACTGAATTCATATTGTTTGTCTCCCCTTACTAGAAAGGAGGCTCCCTGACGGCACAGGAGGACCCTGTCTGTCTTAATCACTTTGGTATTGTTGTGTCTAGGTCAGTGCCTGACACAGCAGGTGCTCAATAAATATTTGTCAAATGAATAAATGGAAGATCCCTGGATTGCAGTTTCTCATGGGCATTTCCCTCTGAGGTCAGCACTTTTCATAGTGTGTGTGTGTGCGTGTGTGTGTGTAGTGGGGGTGGTGGATGATGAGTGTTGTGGAGGTGGGCGAAGAGGAGGAGGAACCTTTTGGCCCTCACTGGGACAGCTGTGTAGGAACTCTCTACGGTGCACATTGGGGGACTGGCTGCTTCCTGCCATTTCTGGAGAGAGGAAGCCTGGGCTAGGCGGGTGTGGTGGTAGAGGTGAGGGTGCTTCTCAGCCCGTTTTCTTGGTAGCACCAGTCCTCTTGATTGAGAACGGACCCCAGTCTGATTTGTTTGGATCACAGGCTGGGGAGAAGGCTAAGCACGATGACAGATCAGAGATACCTGGCTGAGGTGATAGGAGCAGGATAGCTGCTGGCATTGCTTTTCTTTGCTGTTGGGCATCAGCATTCAGCCCCAGGCTCCAGGGATTTGGGCAGGGCTGGGGAGTGGGCTGAGTTCATGTTGGGCGTGCAGAGCTGACTGGAGTGGGAGGAGGGCATTCAGGGGCGTCTGGCTCATCCTGACCAGCACCTCTCACACCTTCAGAAGCTTCCTTCATCCCAATGTCCCAGCTGCAGTCCTGCCCAGCCAGCTTTTCTATCCTCTGTCCCTCCTTCCCTCCTGACCTTCTCCTTCCACTTCTTTCATTCAGACTCTTCCATGTCAGAGTCTGGGCATATAATGCTGTGTTTCTCCAAAAATAAGACCTAGCCGGACAATCAGCTCTAATGTGTCTTTTGGAGCAAAAATTAATATAAGCCCTGGTATTATATTATATTTATTACATTATATTAAAGACCTGGTCTTATAGTAAAATAAAACAAGTATTAATTTTTGTTCCAAAAGACTCATTAAAGCTGATTGTCCGGCTAGGTCTTATTTTCGGGGAAAACATGGTGGTTGGGCAAACCAGACTCGGCCTGCCCTCTTGGAGACCTTTGTTACACAAGCGTGTGCACGGGATGGACCTGCAGTACCACATCACCCGGGAACTTGTTATAAATGCAGTCACTCGTGCTCTTCCTCAGGACCTCCTGAATCAGGCTCGGCATTGAACAAAGACCCCAGGTAATTTGTATTACCTCAGTGTGTGAGGAGCACTGCTCTAGAGAGTTCTTAGAAATAATTACAGACTGCTAAGTGCTTTGCAAAGCTCACTGGACGATGAGAGCACATACGGTGGCCCTTCAGCCCTCTGTTAGCGCCAATCCCTCTGCGACTTCCTGGGTGAGGTTAGAGAAGGGGCCTGGATGGCTCACCGGATACTGGGTTTGCAGTTAGCCATCTTGTTGTATAACAGGTTCCTTTGCATAGGGCATTTCTTTGCCTAGGAATGCTGGAGTTCTCTTTCCCCTTCTCCTGGGTCTCTCTTCCCCAGCCTTCAAGACTTAGCTAAGGACTTAGCCCAGTACATGAGGCTTTTCCAGAATCTCCTGTTAAACCAAGTGACTTTTGTCTCCGATTCCATAGCATTCTGGGTGTTGTCTGTCTCAATAGCTAATCTACTTTATGGCAATGACTTGCACATGTTTGTCTCTACCCTAGACTGCAACCTCACCTTCCCTGGCCTCTATCAGCTGGTGTAGCACCTGCCACATAAGGGATATCCTGCGTTATGTTTGCTGAGCAAAACCTGGGTGTTATGTTTGCTGAGCAAAACCTGGCTGGAGTCCGTTACTTTACAAGCTGTCTGATTGTGAGCAAGTTATATAATGACGACCACAGCCCTGTTATCTGGAAGGTGGGGTAATAAAGGTACCTGCAGTGTTAGTATGAGAATTACTTTTTATGATATGAAGACTGCAGAGAGAACTTTATCAAGGGCTATACAAATAGAATGACAGTGTTCTTGCTGTGGGAAAGGCACTGTGCCAAAGGCCCTCTTGTTTTATTCTCAGTTTCCTTCAGAACAGGAACTCTTGGGATCTCCATTTTATAGATTAGGAAACTGAGGCTCAGAGAGGGCAAAGTACTTGGCTAAGATAACACAGGTTTGTTTGACCCTGTAATTTGTTCCACTAGAGGGAAGCTCAAAGGATGGCAGCTTTGAGCAGCTCAGAGGATGCCCTAGACGCTGCAGCAGTCCTTAATGGCTCTTTCCATCACCCCTTCTGCCTACATCCTACTGAGACAGGCTCTGTCTACGCCTGGACATTCAGACCCGCACTTCCCTCCCGCAACCTGTTTCAGAGGGCGATGGAGCATGGGCCTAGCTCAAAGTTGGTGCTTGAGAGAAGTCTGCTACCAGAGTGGACAAACGACGTTTGCCGTTCAGATCCAGTCCTTGCTCGCATTTGGCGTGTTGTCGGAGTTCTTGGACACCTGGAATTCCAGCCTTGGACCTTCACGCATACAGATGCGCCACCTACTGGCCATAGCGCACAACTGAAGAATGTCAAGACTGGCCCCGTGTTGTATGGATGTGGTGCTATTGGTTGGCCATGCCGACGGGGCTCATTCCCTTGAAAGATGATGGGCAGAGTGTCTGGGGCTTAGAAGTCTGGTGCTCTTTCTTCTTGGGAAAGTACAAGTCTCTCTCCTTTTCCCGTGTCCTGTCCTTCCCAGACTCCCCAAGGGTGATTCCATGCTGCCCTGCCTGGCTTAGTTTCTCCTCCTGCCAGTCTCCCCATATCCTGTGTCCACGAGAGTGAGGCGGCCATTACTGCAGAGGCACACATGAGCCCAGCTGACCCCACCTGGAGCAGAGATGAGCCATCTCAGCTGAGTTCAGCCAAATCGCTGACTCAGAATCATTACATTTGGCATAGTTTATTATGCAGCAAAAGCAAACTGATATACTCAGTAATAACCTACTGTCTGCTGACTGCCCGAATCGCTGGGCTTCTGTAATCTCAGAACGGCATCCACAGTATCGACTCTATTCATGCCACTCCAATCCTTTCTACCTCCATTATGGCCAGGTGACTATTCTGGAAGCTCAGTTTCTGATACTCACTATTTCGTTGGCTCCTCACTGCACCAGGATGAAACCCAACTCCTCAGGATGGAGAACAGTCAAGGTTCTCTAAAGTTAGGTCTTCTCTCTCCAGCTCTTTCTCCCATGCTGGAGTTGGACCTATCTGTTCACCTCCCTGCAAGGATAGCCTGCCCTTCTAGAACTATGTGCATTTGCGTGAGTTCTCTCTGCTGGGGAATTCCTGACCTCGAGTCTTAACTGGCTGGAATCCCATCCTCTCTATTTTCTCCTCTGATCTTTTTCTTTATTAGTTTCTGGTGTACGAAACAACATAATGATTAGACATTTACACCCTTCCCAAAGTGTAACCCCCCCAAGTCTATTACCCATCTGACATCATATATAGCTATTACAGTACCATTGACTATATTCCCTATGCTGTACTTTACATCCTGTGACGATATATATATATACATATATATATATATATATATATATATATATATATATATATATATCTTTATAGTTGACATTCAATATTATTCTACATTAGCTTCAGTTATATAGTGCAGTGGTCAGATGTCTATAAAATCTATGAATATAAGGCCCCGATAAGTCCAGTGCCCATCTGGCACCCTACATAACCTTTACAACATTATTGGTTATATTCCTCATACTGTATTTCACATCCCCGTGACTATCTTGTGACTACATTGGTACTTTCTAATCCCTTCACCTTCTCCCCCATCCCCCAACCCCCAACCCCGCTTCCTAACTTGGCCTTGTGAACTCTTGTTCATTCTTTAAGACTGTCACCTTCTCCAGGAAACCCTCTTTCAGTCTCAGCCCCTCCCTTCCCTTGTGCAGTCTCTGCTCTGCCCTAAAACCCTGTGCCACCTCCATGAGCTCATGTGGCCCTCGGTGCCATTGCCATGGGCTGCTCCACCCGCATGAGTTCCTGGAGGGCTGATCCTTGCTAGGTTCTTCTTTCTATCCCAGCAGTTAGCATGGTGTCCGGCCCACAGTGAGGGCTTAATATATATTTGTTGCCTGGCGTCTTGCCTGATCCACTGGATTGGAAGCAAAGTACCCCCTGCTCCCCTAGCCCTGTGCTGGGCCTTTCCGCACAGTCCACGTGCACTGTTCTGTGGGCCTGTTTCCGATTCCCCACGTTCTGGAGTAGGAGGCCCCATGTCTCTTTGCATTTTCGCCTGCCTACCTAGCACATTACCTTGGACGTGGTGATAAGAAAACGACAACAGTGATTGGAATAATAGCTAACATTGATACAGGGCTAATAATACTTCCAGAACTTACAGCACTATAAAAATCATCATTTAATCCTCACAACAAGCCTATAAAAGGTAGGTATAATTATTATGCGTATTTTAGAGATCGGGAAACTGAGGCATAAATTGGTTAAGTGACTTGCGCAAATCAGCACCAGATTACACGTGTAGCTGGCTTCAGTCTCTTGTTCTGTGGCCCAGCCTCAGCCTCCCCAGATGTCATGGCACCACCTTGTGTCAAAGCACTGATGATGAGGAGGCTGGGGAGGCAGGATGGGCAGGGGCCTTCTAGGGAGGAGGGGTCAGGGTGGTGGGGTGGGAACAAGGGGACAGATGCTATCAAGGACAAAGTCAAACAAAGTCACTTGTTTTCCCCCTCAAATTAGGAAGGGCAAACGTTCTGTTTATTTGTGATTAAAGCTTGGGAAAGGGTCTGAGCCATCTTATCAGTGAGGAGCTGTTTGTGAGGAGCAGGATGTTTCATTAATACTGAGCAGACAAATAAATCACAGGATGTATGCAGAGCAGAGGGAGGGAGGGAGAGAGTGATGGCAGGGAGGGGCGACAGCGGAGTCCACGCAAATGTGTGTGTGTGTGTGTGTCTGTGCACGTGTGTATGCCTTTCTATGCCTCTGTGTGCCTGTGTGTGTGTCCACACGAGTCCTGGCTCTGGGTGCTGGTGGGCGGTATGTGACCAGCGTGTGGAGAGCACATGTGGGGGGCTGAGGTAGCCCCCTCTTTGGTGGCCAGAGGGAGAAATCATCTGGGAAAGGGGGACTTGTAAAGCAGCAGCAAAAGGAACAGCTTGGAGCGTGAGCGTGTGGGGCTGTAGGGCGGGCAGGGGTGGGGGAGGACAAGCAGAGGGTGTGGGTGGCCCCCCTGGGTCAGCTGGGAGGTAGGCTGTCCTGCTGAGGAAGGGACTTGCTCCTTCCTCCAGCTCATCTCCTGTGCAGATGGCCATAGGACAGCGTGAGAGCGCTTCTTAGGCGTGTTTGCAGGAGTAACTGGCACATACCCGCCTCACGGTGCCTTGCACATCTCTTCAGTTAGTTCTGACCTTGACTTGATTTTGGGGTTCTCCTGAGCAGCGTGGCTGGGCCTGGGAGAGAAGCTGAGCCTGGTGGCATGGGCTGCCATTTACTTGTTTTTCTCTTCTTTTTTTAATTGAATTATAATTGACATATAGTATTATATTAGTTTCAGGTGTACAGCCTAGTGAGTCGATGTTTTTATGCATTACAAAATGATCACCACAGTAAGTCTAGTTACCATCTGTCACCCTACAAAGTTATTACAATATTATTGACTCTGTTCCCTGTGCTGTACATTACCTCCCTGTGACTTATTTGCTTTATAACTGCAATTTTGTACCTCTTAATCCCCTTCCCCTATTTCGTCCCCCCCCATTTAACTTATTTTACCTTCACAGTAACCTCATGCTGTGGGCCCTTGATGTCCTTATTTTACAGATGGGGAAACTGAGCTATAGAATGGCCAACCCACTTAAGCCCATCACACAAGTCGTAAGTGGTGGAATCAGGCCCCTGGCTCAGGCCCACTGCTAACCTCGGTGCCACAGGCCACATGGCAATGACAACCTGTCTCCATGTCCTGTATGACTTTTCCAGCTCTAAGGCAGCCATCCTGACCCAGCAGAAGACCGGCAGGACTCAGGGTGTCTGGCTGGTCCCAGAAACAGAAAGCAGACTGATATGCTTGGTTTCACTATGGGCTCCCCATCTGGCCATGAACCTCCTGGAGGAGCTTGGTGGTTTTGGGTAGGGAGGGGAAGGAGTTCAGGGGAAACCTTCCCGACTAGTGCCTGGGAGCCTCAGAAATCTATGCAGAAACTGAGGGTTGTGGGCAAAGCGTCACCCCATTAAAGGGTTTAGAAAATGAACATAGAAAATTCCAATCATTGGCTTCTAAAATGAAAGATTGGAACACTACTATTTTGCATTATAAAAACATATGAGGTCGAACAATTAAGTTCACGAACTTATCTTAGAAAAAGTGCTACATACCTCATTGCTGAATATCACTACAGTCACCTTTGAAGTACTCTCCTTGGGAAGCTATGCACTGACGACACCAGCACCTAGTCCCCCCTTCAAAGCAATTTTGGAACTCTTTTTCTGGAATGGCCATCAGAGCTGTTGTTGTATTACCCTTGATGTCCTGAATGTCATCAAACTGTCTTCCTTTATCTTCAGGTAAAGAAAGAAGTCATTGGGGGCCAGATCAGGTGAATAGGGAGGGTGTTCTAATACAGTTATTTGTTTACTGGCTAAAAACTCCCTCACAGACAGTGCTGTGTGAGCTGGTGCATTGTCGTGATGTAAAAACCATGAATTATTGGTGAAAAGTTCAGGTCGTCTAACTTTTTCATGCAGGCTTTTCAGCACTTCCAAATAGTAAACCTGGTTAACTGTCCAGTTGGACAACTGGACCCCCATATGTCTATTTTTATGCCAATATCATACTGTTTTGATTACTATACCTTTGTAATATAGTTTAAAATCAGGCAGTGTGATGTCTTTGGCTTTGTTCTTTTTTTCAGGATTGCTTTGGCTATTTGGGATCTTTTGTGGCTTCATACAAATTTTGGGATCTTCTCATTATGACAAATTCATAATGAATAATCCCTCTGATATCAAAAAAGTTTAACAACATCATTGCAATAAGTTCGTGAACTTACTCTTCAGAACTCGTACATTTGTTCCACATGGTAGTCGAGTGAAGGTGAGAAGGGAAGACGGAGGAGGAGACAGAGCAGTGAGAGTGAGAGAAGTGCAGGGAGGGAATACACAGGGGAAGACAGGCAAAGAGGAAAAGAGACAGAGCCAAGTGAGGGGCAAGTCACCCCTGGGACAAAGACCAGTGTGGGGAGAAAAATCTGTGTCTCTAAGGGGAGAATTGGAACCCCCATGGCAGTGTGCCAGGGACAGGAAGAAGGCAAGTGCTGTCTCAGGCCTCTTGCCACAAAAATTAATCTCAGGGAATTTCAGAAAACCTCCACATGTACCTTTCAACTTTATGCAAATCTTCCTAGCCCACTATTTGCCAGAATCCTGAGAGGAAAAATCAAATTCTTTTTCTGATCTGAGACCTTTTTGAAAAAGTACAAGCCTCTAACTTTGAAAAAGGGCATGCTTTTGGAATTCATTAGAAAAAAGTGTTTTAACATTTATCTATAGTTTGGAATTACAGTTATTTTTGAAATCTCCTATCTTCCTCATTTTTTTCGCAGAGAGAGAGAGAGAGAGAGAGAGAGAGAGAGAGAGAGAGAGAGAGAGAGAGAGGTCACATTTCTCCTCAGAAGCTGGTGCATTTCACTTGATATAGAGAGGGTATAATTTATAGGTGAATATTCCCACTTTACAATCTTTTGGGATGTTGCAATGGAAGATGTAGAAAGGCTGCTGCCTCTTTGCAACTAGAGGGCATCACTCAGAGAAATTAAATGCGGGCAGCCTGTGGAGGGCTCTGGTGGGGGCTGTCTCAGGTTGGGGTTGTGCAAGCTGACTCTGAGACAGAGATCAGAGGAAATTTAGTGGGGCAGCTGCTCAGGACCACCCCTGATAGTAGTGAAGGAAGTAGGATTGGACAGAGAAGCTATCTGAACCCTGACGGCGGTTTGGGAAGGTCTCAGCAGATCCTACAGGGAGCTGTGAAGTTGGGATGGGCCTTAGGGATGTCCCATTCCGGGACAGGGGATGGCTTTTATATCCTGTGGGGACCAGTCACTGGAAGTGGGCTTCCTCCTTTTAGCCACAGATAGTCCTCAGAGGGACTCAGCATAGCACTGGCTGCCTCCAACACCCCAGCCACTGAGGGAGTGTCTTTCTGTCCTGTCCTGAAAGGGAATCCGGGTGGCACAACACAGCACCCACAGTTGGGGTGGTGCTCATGGCCTCCTCTCCCAGAGGTCCTTTTTTTCTCATTACTATTGAGGTGAGGTAGGGAGATGGTTTTGGCGCCAGAATGCTCTATGTCAGAATATAACCCCTTAGGGGAAGAGCGTGGGTATTTGGCCAGGAGAAGATCCTAGCCCTACTATGTGCTCTGGTCCCTATTCAACGAGGCAGGGAAGGACTCACTCTCTGCCTCTGGTCATCCCCATAGCTGGTGTTTGCTTGTGTTGATGGGCCTGGGTTTGGGGCTTCCCAACCCCTGCATCTCCAGACCCAGGGCAGGGGTGTCAGGGGGATGAGGAAAGAGCATAGACTCTGCTCTCAGACCGACCTGGGAACCACCTCACAGGGTGACCGTGGACAAGTTTCTAAACCTTCCTGAGCGTCAGTCTTCTCATCTGTACAGTGGAGCTAACACAGGCTTCGCAGGTGCAGGACTGAATGAACGTCTGAACAGTGTTAGGCGTAGCAGTTACTCCCTCGTCGTAGCAGCGAGCTGGGTCTGCACTAAGGGGAAGGGTGCTCCTGAAGGGCCCCCTGCCTTCGCTCCTGTCATATCAGCTGCTCCCCTGGCTTAAGGCAGAGTGTCAAGAAAGGTCAAGTCTGATATATGATTTACAGATAGGTCCTCCTATTACGTAGGTCGCCTTTTCATTGTGTCGATTGTTTCTTTTGCTCTGCAGAAGCTTTTTAGTTTGATGTAGTCCCAATAGCTGACTTTTTGCTTTTGTGGTGTGTGCTTTTGGTGTCATATCCAGGAAATCGCTGCCAAGACTAATGTCAAGGGGTTGTTCTCCTATGTTTTCTTCTAGGAGCTTTAGGATTTGAAGTCTTATGCTTAACTCTTTAATCCATTTTGAGTTACTTTTTGTGAGTAGTGTAAATGAAGGTCCAGTTTCATTCTTTTGCATGTGGCGATCCAGTTTTCCCAACACCATTTGTTGTAGAGCCTGTCCTTTCCTCATTGAAATAGCTTGGCTGTTTTGTCAAATATTAGTTGACTGTATATGTGTGGGTTTATTTGTGGTCTCTATTCCATTCCATTGATCCATGTGTCTACTTTTTTTTTTTTTTTTTTACAGGACTTTATTGGGGAACTGTATGTACTTCCAGGACTTTTTTCCAAGTCAAGTTTTTATCCTTTCAATCTTAGTTGTGGAGGATGCGTTCAGCTTCAAATTGTTGACCTTTCAGTCTCACTTGTGGAGGGCACAGCTCAGTTCCAGGTCCAGTTGCCATTGCTAGTTGCAGGGGGCACAGCCCACCATCCCTTGCGGGACTTGAGGAATCGAACTGGCAACCTTGTGGTTGAGAGGACACGCTCCAACCAACTGAGCCATCTGGGAGCTCAGTGGCAGCTCAGCTCAAGGTGCCATGTTCAATCTTTAGTTGCAGGGGCGCTGCCCACCATCCTTTGCGGGAGTCGAGGAATTGAACACGCAACCTTGTGGTTGAGAGCCCATGCTCCAACCAACTGAGCCATCTGGGAGGCACCTCAGCTCAAGGTGCCGTGTTCAATCTTAGTTGCAGGGGGCACTGCTCACCATCCCTTGTGGGACTCGAGGAGTTGAACCGGCAACCTTGTGGTTGAGAGCCCATTGGCCCATGTAGGAATTGAACCGGCAGCCTTCAGAGTTAGGAGCATGGAGCTCTAACCGCCTGAGCCACCGGGCCGGCCCCCATGTGTCTATTTTTATGCCAGTATCATACTGTTTTGATTACTATACCTTTGTAATATAGTTTAAAATCAGGCAGTGTTATGCCTTTGGCTTTGTTCTTTTTTTTTTTCAGGATTGCTTTGGCTATTTGGGATCTTTTGTGGCTTCATACAAATTTTAGGATCTTCTTTCTCATAGCGGAATAGCATCTATATCTAAATTTATATCATCTATATCTATATCTATATCTATATCTATATCTATATCTATATCTATATCTATACCAATATCTATACCTATACCTATACCTATATCTATATCTCTCTGTATATACGGGGGGTGCCAAAAAATGTATATACATTTTAAGAGATGTTAGCTATGCTCAAGCAGTAATTCACTGTAATATGAAGTGTCTGGATGCTGATGGTAACCACTTTGAGTACCTCTTGTAATTGCAGAAGTCAAAAGTGACTTGTATTCGTCTTTTGTTATTGGTATATATTGAGTATTACAATTTTAATAGTTTTTTCCTTTCTTAAAATGTGTATACGTTTTTTGGGCACCATATATATATATCTTCTTTATCCATTCATCTGTTGATGTATACTTAGGTTGTTTCCATATCGTGGCTATTATGAACAAGGCTGCAATGAAAATGGGAGTGCAGATATTTCTATAGGATTCTTATTTCAATTCCTTTGGATATATACCAAGAAGTGAGATTGCTGGGTCATATGGTAGTTCTATTTTTAATTTTTTCAGGAGGCTCCATACTGTTTTCTGTAGTGGCTGCACCAATTTACATTCCCACCAACAGTGCACAAGGGTTTCCTTCTTCTCCACATCCTCACCAATTCTTGCTATCCCATGTCTTGTTGATGATGGCCATTCTAACGGGTGTGAGGTGGTATCTCATTGTGGTTTTGATGTGTATTTCTCTAATGATTAGTGATATTGAGCACCTTTTCATGTACCTGCTGGCCATTTATATGTCTTTTTTAGAAAACTGTCTATTCAGTTCCTCTGCCCATTTAAAAATCAGTTTTTGGTTTTTTTTTTGCTGAGTTTTATGAGTTCTTTATAAGTTTTGGATACGGAAAAAGAAGATGTGGTACATATCTACAATGGAATACATTCTGCTATGAGAAACAAGGAAATCCTGCCATTTATGACAACTTGGACGGACCTTGAGGGCATTGTGTTAAGCGAAATAAGTCAGACAGAGAAGGACAAATAGCATATGCTATCATTTGTACGTGGAATCTAAAAAAGCTAATCTCAGAGAAATAGTCAGCGGAACGGTGGTGACCAGGGGCTGGAGAGTGGGGGAAATGAGATATTGATCAAAGGGTACAAACTTCCAGTTATAAGATGAATAAGATCTGGGGATCTAACATATAGCATGGTGATTATAGCTAATAATACTGTATTATATACTCAAATGTTGCCAATAGAGTAGATCTTAAATGTTCTCAACACACACACACACACACACACACACACACACAAGAAAGAAATGGTAATTATGGGATGGGATGGAGGTGTTAGCTAATGCAATGGTGGTAATCATTTTGCAATATAAAAGTGTATCAAATCAACACTTTTATACCTTAACCATACACAGTGTTATATGTCAATTATATTTCAATAAAGCTGGGAAAAAAAGAAAACTCAAACCAAGTGCTAATTTGCAATGTAAGCAACATGGAAATGGCCATGGTGTCTCATGGTGACAATGCCAGGCATAACCTTAATCAGATTTTCCCAGAATGCCACACAGGGCAGGCAAGCCGTGGCAGGGTGCAACACTGGTTGGGGGACTGGCCTGGGATGGAGAAGGATGCTCCCCAGCCATTCCTAATGTTTATACTAATCTCCCACTTCACAATATAAATGATCACAAGCCTACTAGGTGCCAAGTGTGCTGGGTTCTCTCCCCACAGTTACCCCATTGGGTAGTTACTCTCATGGCCCTAGGATGTGGATGGGGAAGGGCTGTTCCATGAGGAATCAAAGCTGAGTGTCTCCGGCCTCAGAGCTTTTCAGTGGAAGAATGAGAGTTGAATCTCACCTTCCTGATTTCAAGACAAGGTCCGTTCTACTTGATTACTCCCCAGTAGAGGCTGGGCAGCCTGGTGTGGATTGAGGGCTCGGGGTACCCACAGCCACACAGTGAAGGGCCCCCCACCTCAGGTGGTGGCCTCATGGGCCAGCTGGCCACTAGCCCTGATTCTGACACAAAGACTTTGTGTCTTTCGAGGCTGACCCCCACACGCTCCCAACTCTGACCCCCTGGGGCCCACTTTGGCCCCTTCACCCTCTGGGGAAGGCAGATCCTGATGGGACCCTCGGTGTGTTGTCATCACCCAGAATGAGAAATCCCACTTACTAGTGTGTGGCCTGGACCTCAACTGGAAGATCAGTTCTTTTTGTTCCAAGTTTGAGTGATCATTTCTGACAGAGAAGGATGTTTCCTTTTCCTTTGGCCAGCCTTGGTAAGGCTGGCCCTCATTTAGGTACTGAGGGCAGCGTGGGCCCTCTCCATTACCGCCAACCTCCACATCTGCCATGTGAAACCCTGTGCTAGGTTCTCTCCCTCTAGTTACCTCAGTGCGTAGTTACCCTGACTGCCCTAGGAGGTGGGTGGGGAGGGGCTGCTCTCTCTCTTCCTGGAATGTCCATCCTTTCCTTTCTGACTTGCAGACACATGCACAATATTTAGGCTTTGCTCAGATGCATCCTCTGACCTCCGCTAGACTCACTGAGCATCAGAGGGCAGCGACTAGTCTCGTCCACTTGTGTGTCCCGGTGCCCAACATGGCACCTCAGCCAATGCTCTGCTTCGCCCCTGCAGCGTTCACTACATGGGACTCAGGGTGGCTGGCTGGGGGTGACTTCTGGGAGGAGCAGCCCTGTCTTATTCCTCCTGTCTTCCTGCCCCAGCTGAGAGCTTGTGCAGTGCTGGGGCTCAACAAATGAAGAGTTGCATAAATGGGCGAAGGGTAAGAAGGGACACCTACAGGAAGAGAGGTGGGTGGGACACACAAAGCTTCCAGATGGGGATGCTTTGAGGTTGGCCAGATCTGAAAACACTAGGAAGTATCAAGTATTGCTATGTTCCAGAAGTTTCCTTCTGGCCGTACTGGCACACCACGTTGGATTCACAGGCCAGTTTTGGAAGTGGCTGTTTCTGGGGCTTCTAAGAGCCTTGCTGGTTCGGAGGTGGCTACAGGCATTGGATCACTGAGCTTGGGCCCAGGCAGCTGGCATCCCCCAGCTTTCCTGAGATCTTGGACAAGTCTCTTATGTTCTGCACTCACCACTCTCCACCCTCAACCACCCCTTTTTCTGGGACCCACCAGCCAGGCCTAGAACCCTTGTATCCTTAATCACCTCCCTTCTCTTTGCTGTCTCCCCTCCAAGGCTTCCCTTCCCCTTCGATTAGCAATTGAGTCACCTGGAAAGTGTTCTGGTCATGGTAGATGTTCTATAAAAAGAGACGAGACAGCACGGAGTTGCTGTGAGTGTCCTGGGATCAGCCTGAGTCAGAACACATGGTTTCAGCTTAGATCTGCATCACTGTCACCGTGCAGGAATCTGGGGGTGTAAATGCTGCATATATTGGTCCACATGCAAACGTGTCGCTAGGGAGCAGCCCATCAGCTGCTCTGAGGAGTGGACGGGGTGAGGTGCTCAATGCTGGTTGAAAGTGAAATGTATTAGATATGTCGTAAAGCCAATCCGTTCACCGTGATAGGCATTAACGTTCGTGGCCAGAGGCCTGGATAATCTAAACCTGGTGCATAATTGAAAATATCATTTGCATTTGACTTTGGAACACATTGTGTGTGTGTGTGTGTGTGTGTGTATCGGGGGGAGGAAAGGCAGCTTTGCTCTTTGCATATTTATTTTAGACTTCCATTAGAGTTAATTTGCATTCACTGGACACAGCCCTGGGAGAGGTGGACAGAGCTTTCTCATCATTAAGCGGTCCTCAGCCTGGACTTGTTCTCGAGGGCGGTCATCGGAAATGTCCAGGCCTGCATCCCACAGGTGCTCGGAGTTCCTCGGGGCTAAGACGCTGCCTCAGTGACATGCCATTGGGGCCTCCCATTTATTAGCTACACAGCCTTGGATGAGTTAATTAGCTCTCCAAGCCTGTGTCTTCATCACTTATGGGAGGAGTAATAATACTTACTCTAAGGGTTAGTGAGCTGATTATATGAGATGGCATACATAAACCCCCTGGAATTGTTTATTATGAATAAAATTATTAATGCTCATCCCCTTCCTTCTCTCTCCTCCCTCCTTGTCTCCCAAAGAATCATGCTGCCTCCTGCATCCCTGGCCAGACAGTAGTCTGGGGGTCCGGGAGGCCGAACAAAGCCAGGAGTAGTCCTTGGGGTCAGATAGGAAGACCCCCCACCCCCCGTTTTCTCCTGGAGCCTGAGGTTGGGTAGAGATGGTTATTTGCTCTTAAACAAGCAGCAGGTGTACAAGGCTGAGTAGTTCACAGCCCGCTTGCCCAGATGCCCAGGTAGGGAGGGGTTTTAGAGAGGAGGAGAGCCTGGTGTCCCCTTGGAGAATGGGGGTGGGCTCTGTCTGGATTTTGTGTCCATCCAATGGTGGACAGGGGTTCTGAGTGGAGAGGAGGGACGGCTTCAGATAATCATGAAATTTCGGTCCCAAAGATGGGACCTGAGTCTCAGGGCCACTGCATTCTAGCTGTGTGAACTTGGGCAAGTTTCCCTTCTCCAAGTCTCAGTGTCCACATCTGTAAAGCGGCACAACAGTAAATACAGTCAGAGCACCATGAAAACCAAGTGAGGACGAGCCGTCTCGTAAACCCAGGGCCCTGCAGTTGCCAGAACTAAAGGTGAGGGCTGTGCAAGGGGGTGTGTGCTGGCTCTGCCTGGGGCTGCTGACTGTCTGGGTCAATGGGATTCTTTTTCACCTCGCTCCTGGTTCTAACAGGGAAAAGGAAGCACCCTCAGAGATGATCCAATCCCACGGACCTCCCTTATTTGACAGATGAAGGGGCTGGCCCAGAGAAGTTGAATGACCTACCGAAGGTGACACAGCAAGTTACCATGTTTATGGGTGTCCTGCACATGGATTTGGTTTCTCTGAAAGAGTGTTTCAGAATCCAGACTTTTATCATCTTACTTGCCTTCAGTGAGCCAAATGCGCCCTATCTTTGCTTACCTCAATTTCCTCAGGGCTTATCAACTACAACAATGACTTACAGATGGATATTTAGTAACAAAGAGGTCACTGATATATAGAAAGTGGTCTATACGTAGTCTCCATCCACACTGAAAGGGGAAGATGGGCTAAGCTGCAGCATGAGGGAGCGAGGTTAGACTTCAGGAAGAGCTGTTAGGGATACAGCTAGAGGAGAGGGTCTGGGCTCTCTTTCTCCAAAGCCTTTCTCCCCTCTCTGTCAGGGTGAATTGAGGGTGGCATGGTGACGTGACCCCGAGACGGGGGATGGGCCTGATGGCTTCTCAAAACCCCTCTCAGCTCATGCCCACTGACATACTTACTCTGTTTTCCTGAAGTTTCTTCCCTGCTCCCAATTAGCCTTTGCCTGTCCAGTTCTCTGAGAGGTGCTTCTCTTTGTAGAGGAGGAAGCAGAAGAGTGCAGGAGCTAAAGGCGCAGGGAAGGACGGGGCTGGGGTGGGGAGAGGGAGATCAAAGCTTCTAATGCTCACTATCTGGCAGCAGGTCTTTGCTCCTGGCCCAGCTCCTGCTGTTGCATGGGGAACAACCACCAGGCAATTTTTATGGCGTTCTATGAAACTTTGATAAATTGACTCTGAAAGGGCCCTTTCCTACAAGTGGTTTATGCTTCAACAGCTGTTAATGGTGAAATATCAAGATGCTGAAGGGGGCTCTGAGGTGGCCTGTGTAGGGGAAGACTCTGGCATCTTACTTGCTCTGAGCTCCCAGTCTGCTGAGCCCACCTTTCTGGTGCTCAGGGACGGATATTCAGATGGAAGCCCCAGAGCCCTGGCTAAGAGCCAATGGCCATAGGACTAAATAGAGACCTCCAGGCAGGACAGGGAGGCTGGCCTTCCAGAAAAGAGGGGCCAAGCAGTGAAGGTGGAGGAACTATATTAGATATGAAGCAGAACTTTCTGACGCTGCGTTGAGTGACCAGAGAGGCTGTGGAATAGCCTCTGGCTGACCAGCAAGGAGTGGTCATTTGCCGTGCATGTTGAAGAGCATTTTCCCCTCAGTTATTACCTTGAACCTCACAATGACCCAGGGAGGCAGGTGGGTAGGGCAGGGCAGGGCAGGGTGGGCCCAGTAGGGATCAGAGTTGCCCAACATCACACAGCGGGGATTTGCGCTGGAACCTCAGGCCCAGAGTGGTTTTCCCACAGCACCCTGGCCCCATAGCCACCTGCATCCTGCACTCCCTGTGCCCAGCTGGCCCCACCTGGCAAAACACAGGGTGACCATCGCAGACCCCGAGCTGGCTCCTTCCTCGTGCTCCCTCCCTCTGTACTGGGTCCTGGAGCCCTTTTCTGGTGCAGGCTAAGAGCAGGTGGTCCAACCCAGGGCCTGGCACAAAATTTAAGGGCACGCCAGAAATCTCAGTAATGGAGATAAATAATGTTTTAATAAAAATTTAAAAAATCAAAACTAACAAAACATACCCATGGTGAACAAAATAGTACAACATTAAATAAAGACAGGATCGTTAAACTGAAATGAAGTAAAAATAATTTAAGATGGTCACTTGGCCAAAAGAAAAGATCAAATGTGGCAATTCTCTCAACTAAAAATGAGATAAACAAAGAGAAGTAGATTATCATTGTGTTTCCCCGAAAATAAGACCTAGCTGAACCATCAGCTCTAATGCGTCTTTTGGAGCAAAAATTAATATAAGACCGGTCTTATTTTAATATAAGACCGGGTTAATATAATATAATGTAATGTAATGTAATGTAATGTAATGTAATATAATATATAATATAATACAGAGTCTTTTATTAATTTTTCCTCCAAAAGACACATTAGAACTGATGGTCCGGCTAGGTCTTATTTTCAGGGAAACACAATATTATTACCGTGCATTTGCTTCCATCAAACCAGGAAAGTGAAAGGATAACAAATTCTTTTTTTGCTATAAATAAAATATTTTAGGGTTAAAATAATATTGAATTTTAATACACCTACCTCTAAATGTTTCAATTTTCTTTCATGTTCTGAAGAGAAAGATAACCATTAAAAATCATACAAATTCATGTATATAGCCGCACACATTTTTCTTCCCGCCTCAGGCTCCAGTGCGGCAAGGTGGTGCTGTTACCGATCCTGTCTTTATTTACTACTTTGATATTTTGTTTGGAAATGAATGATTTTCTGATTAATTTTTATTTTTAAAAATAGTGCATTAAACAGTATTTATCTAGATTCCTGGGTGTTTTGACGCCCCTAAAATTTTGTGCCTCAGCCCAACCTTGGTTTTGCTCCAGCTAGTCCCCGGGAGAGAAGGTGCTCCTCTTTCCTGTCCCTGGCGGGGACGAAACGCAGGCCAACCCGTCCAGCTCTGGGGCCGTGTTCAGGCCTAGACTCGCCCCAGGGGAAGTGAGCACTGAGGTGGGAGCAGGCTGCCAGGGGGAGATAGATGGGTTCTGGAGGCCCTGCTGATAGAGAGGGACAGCCATTCCCAGAGTCATCTATCAAGTCCCCACTGTGATGACACTCACCTAAATCAGGCCAAGAGGCCCCTGTTCTCAGTGGGCGGGAGGCAGGGAGGGACCAAGTGAGCAGAGGCTCCTGAGGGTTCTGAAAAGATGACGGGAAGGGAGGAGCTCCAGTGACGGCCACCAGGCTGTACACTGACCAATTCCAGAGGGTGCCACACACTTAGCTGGTCCCCTCTTAGCCCATCTTCCAGGCAGGCCCCACCCCTGTTGCTTAGACCCTGGGCTAGGCTGAGGGCTGGAGGGACTGTGGGAAGACAGGAGGCAGTGAAGCAGGTGGAGGGGACAGGTTAGGGGTGGGCCTGCAAACTTGCTCTCCTTTGCCTCCTCAGAAACCTCCAGGGGCTTTGCCTTGTCTGTAGAATGGAGTCTGAACCCTCAGCTTGACTTCAAGGCCCTCTGTCAGCTGGGCCCCACCTCTCTTGTCTTCTGACCCACCCAAGGTCCTCCGTATGAATCCCCTCTCTGCTCCCCACCTCCTGGGCTCTCCGCCTTCCCTGGCTGACCCGAGTGGTTTTGCCTCCTCCCTGAAGCCCTCCATGATTGTCCACTTCCCTCACTGTTCCACTTTTCTTGCAGCCTAGTTTCCACATGGAACCATCGCCTGTGTGTACAAGAGGTGTCTGCTTGGGAGGCATCCTGAAGCAGACTCTGAAGTCTCTGAGGGCCTGGGTGACTGCTTATACCTGGGTTTCCTCCTCAGAGCCAGCACCATGCTGGCAGCCATGCCTTTAGAATGAGGTGACGCTGAGGGTGCTCTCAGGCCTGCGGCTCTCAGTTATGTGGAAGGTGGGAGGCAGGGGTGTCGGCCTGAGGAGGGGCCCTATCAGTATCACAATGAGGACCAATGGGCAGGAGGAGGGCTCAGGGGTCATGCCTGGGCTGTCTCTGGAGTTCTAATTCTGAGGTCTCAGCAAGGGGCAGCTCCACCCTGCCAGCAGTTCAGGCCCTACACCTTAGGGTGCCCTCGACTTTGCTCTCTCACGCCCCAATTGCTGTGTTTCCACCACTGAAATAGACACAGAGCTCATCCGTTCTCACACCTGCACTGCTGCGGCCCTAGGCAGTCACCACGACCGAACTCCTGACTCCACAGAGGCTCCCTGATTGGTTTCCTGCATTTTCCTGGGCCCCCTATCCAGTTCCCCATGATCTCATCTCAAAACAGCAGCCAGGGTGACCCTCTTCATATTATATCTCTCCTCTGCTCAAAGCTTCTTGTGGTTTCCTATTTCAAGCAGAGGAAAATCTGAAGTCACTATTGTGGTCTACAAGGGCCTACCAGATCTGCCCCTTGCTCCCTTTGACCTCATCTCCACTGCTCTCTCCTTTATTCCCTCAGTGTCAGCCACACGGGCCTCTTTGCTGTTCCTGGAAAATGACAAGGACACTCCTGCCCCAGGGCCTTTGCGCTTGCTGTCTTCCTATCTGGAATGCTCTGTCTCCAACTGTTTGCTTGGCTTGCTCCCTTGCTTTCTTCAGGTCTTTGATTATATATTACTTACTCAAAGAGACCTTCCCTGGTATCCATAAAAAATAGCATCTCTGCATTCCACCCTGCACCTCCTCACCCTGCTTTGCTTTGCTTTATGGTACTCATGATATTCCAGTATTTGTTTGCTTATCGTCTGTCTCCTTCCACTGGTAGAAGTTCGATGAGAACAGCGGCTTTTTCCTGTTTTGTTCGCTGTTGTCACTTTAGTGCCTAGAACAGCAATGTACACAGTAGGTGCTTAATATGAACAGCTTAGCCCCTACTAGCTGCATGAAGGGGACAAAGCTCTCCCATCTGCACATGGCTGGCTGGACTTCCACCCCATTAGGGCACATCCAGCTCCCATGCTCTGGTTGGAGGCCCCTCTGCACCCCACGGTCCCCACTTTGCATTAGGTTAGCGCTTTACACTTTCCCAATAGCTTTCACATACAGGATCTCATTCATCTTCTTGGAAGTCCCTGGAGGCTCACAATAGTAAAGTGAGATGTCCCAGGTCACCTACACGTGAGGGGTAGAGCCTGGGCCCCTGGGGCCCAGCCTCGTCATTCTAATTCTCCAGGGTGACCCTGTGGCCTCATTCACGGGTGCTCTGTGGGGGCCCGGCCCAGGCCCAGGCCCATGCCAGAGCCTTGGGAAGTGAATGAATCCCTGGTCTCTCCAGTCTGGGCACAGTGCCAGGTGTGAGTCACTGCTCTTGCTTATTTTGTGATGAAGGATGATGATAATAAAGGACACGAATCACGGGGGATGATGGTTTGCACTGGGGGTTCTCAGCCTGGTTTGGCTGAAGAGCTCAGGGCGCTTGCGCTCATTTCAAACAGCCTCTTGGAACAGCAGGGACGTTGAGAAATATGTGTTACTCTTTTACAGTTAGGGAAACGGACTCAGAAAGGTACAATGACATGCCTAAGGTCTCAGATTAAGTCGGGGGAAGGTCTAGGGCAATGGAATGTGGGAGAACCAGCTCTTCGCACACGGCACAATGCAACCCCAAACAGAACCCTACCTGTAGTGTTTGGCAATGTCTATGGTGTAAATGCTCCCCCTGTAGCCAATTTCAAGCTACCTACATGTTGTCACTGAAGGCAGAGTTGACAGATATGCACCATCAGCTCTCATGGGCTAGGACAAGCTGCCTCCAGACACCACTGTGCGAGGGTGATACCTTCTAACTTCTCTTCAGAACTTTACAGTCTATAAAACACTTTCATGTGTGGTGCTCACCTGATTTTCATAACAACTCTTTTAGATATGCAGCTATGATGTCCATTATTCAGATGAGAAAGCTGAGGCTATGAGCCCTTGCTGGGAATGCTGGCCAAACGGGACCGGCAAAGCTGGGGGCAAGGAAGGTGCGATGAAAACCCTGCCTGATTTAGTCCTCTCGTTACTCCTCTATCAATCGGGGCAGGTTGTAGGCTCCAGAAGACACTGGACAGCTGCTGCTGAAGGTGAAGCTGCCTTAGCTTGCACGTGACCTTGGTGGTCACTCATCTGTCCCACCCACTTGACAGAGTGCTGCTATCTGTTGGGCCTGGGCTAGGCGCTGGGTGCAGAGAGCAAGGAGGCCTGGGCCCTGACCACAGGGGACGCATAGTCCAGGAGGGGGCGACACGCACAGAATGCAGCACTGTTTGGTGAGTGCAGGATGCCATGGGGACCTGGAAGGAATCCTAAACCGCACTGGGCAGGCTCGGAAGGCTGAGGCCTGAAGGGGCCTGAGCAGCATGCTGGGGGAGGGGGGCAGAGTGAGAGGAGTCTTCCAGGCAGAGAAGGTGAGATAGAATCATGTGTGCAAATGCTTGAGAGAAGATGAGCGAGATGGGAGCACGCAGTGGGGACAGCTGAGGCTGGAGGCAGGTGAATCTCCAGTCAGACATTTCCCACACAAGGCCTCTGTTTTGTTCTGCCATCGACTAGTCCCCAGTGCCTTTCCAGCCTTAACTGGCCATGGCTCCATAACTCAGTCTCTACGCATTTGCTACTGAGACTCTGCAGTGCCATAAGGCAGATGCCCGCCTGGCCAGAGTCAGTCAAAGCTATATTGGGATTCCGATCTTGGCAAACTGACCGCCTGTTTGCCAGTCCAGAGCCCAGTGGAAGCGGAAAAGGTATCTGCTGCCCATGCCCTGCCCTCCCAGCCCCCAGGGGTGGGGGTGGGGTGGGGTTGGCAGGTGCCCCACATGGATTCCGGCCACAAGACACCAGGGCTGGTGGGAGCCAGCAGGGCAGGCTGTGTGTCAGGGAGAGAGGTGGGGCAGGGCTCTCATGCGCAGATGGATGACGGAAGGGCAGATGGTCAAGGTCCCACCCTCATCTGGGTGCCCCATGGAAACCCTAAGCAGCTATGTAAGAAGTTCACGTCCCTGAAGCCACTGTGCTGGAGGAGAGAGATGTCCCAGGAGCCCCAGCACTCCAGACCTATCTGTTCATGTCTTCCCAGCCCAGACATCAGACTCACGAGTAAAGGATGCTTTGAGATGGCCCAGCCTCTCCTGCATCTGATTTTAACAAGACACCCTGAGCCAGAACCGTCCTGCACAGTTGTGTTTAGCTTTTTGACCTGCAGAAACTGTGTGAGCTTATTAATAAGTGATAACTGTTGTTTGAAGCCCCTGAGTTTGGGGGTGATTGGTTACACAGCAACAGGCAACCGGAACAGATTTTGTAGAAATGGCCCCCCAATTCTCAAAGGTACCTGTGTCCAGAACACTGTGAGGCACGTGCTGTTTGTAACATGCTTTTCTCTACACATTCATCTTTCTTTTTATGATAAACCTGAACACTGGTAGGGCAGGTAATTTTAATTCGTATTTGTAGACGAAGAAATGGAGGGTCAGAGAGGCTAAGTGATTTGGACAAGGGCACATAGAAGTAGGGCTTAGGAATCTGATTGTAAGTCCAGTGCCTTCTCTACCACACCATGGCTCCTTTCCAACTTATTTCTCAACTCCACGACGACCCAGGTTTTTGGCCAAGTTCAGAGTGAGGAGTGGGTGTTATGGAGACAATTAGAAGGAAGACCTCCAGAGAGTGAGGTGGAACAGTGATTCCTGGCAAAGGAGGGTAAGTCCAGGGTAGATAGCCAGGGATTGAGGGCTAGTCCTGGCTTTCTGTCTCCCCCAGGCCAGAGCCCTGAACAGAAGCCCTCAGAAAAGTTAGGGGGCAGGTGTGGGGACCCAAGGACAGGTGTGCTAGGCAGGGAGTCAGGGCTGGGGAAGCAGGGCTCATCCAAGGGGACAGACATAGAGCCTAAATCCCAGGAAATTCTCTCTGGACCTGGGGGCTGGGCTGGCTCCCCACAACTGCGTCTTGGAGGCCCAGGAGAGTGGGAGGGCCCAGCTGGTGAGGAACCAAGTGGTGGAGAGTGGAGGGGACAACTTTTAGAGTTGGGTGATGGCAGAGGAAATGTATTCCTGGTTTCCTCTGAGAATCCTTTCAGATAGCAGGGCAAATACTTAGCCAGAGCAGGTACGTAAATGAGAGTACTTTACATGGTGGGTGTATCTGTGTGTGCCTGGGCTTTCAGGGCCTGTTTGGCTGTGTGTGTGTGTGTGTGTGTGTGTGTGTGTGTCTCTCTACTAAAATGACAGAGTGGGGCCATTTTCTTTATGCCCGGCATCTCTCTGCTCTCACCAGGGTGTAGTGTGTCAAAGGTAGACGTGTCTTACACTGGGTGGTTCACACGAATCATCCAGGTCTCTCCAGTGCCCCAGCCCACAGCCACCAGGTTGGTCCTGCACTGGCCACACGGAACTCCTGCTGGAACTGTCAGAGTTTGCCTCTGCCCTTCAGAATCAGCTCAAGGAGTCTGAAGGACATTTTATAGGTGGAGATGCTAGAGCCCAGAGATGGAAGGTGACCTGCCCCAGGTTGCACAGCTGGCTCCCAGGTTTCCTCTCCTCATGGTGAACCACTCTGATGGAGAAGTTACTCACTTTGTTCACCCGGTGCAGAAGCCATGGTGAGTGCACACGTGAGTACCCAATGATGGTTAGCCCATCTCAGTGGGCATTTCTTCTCCAGGGGGCCTGCTGCTCTCAGGGACAGAGAGGTTTCTGTACTGGTCCTGGTGGGAGTTTAGTGCGGTCCCTCCTTCAGTTGCCAGCCCTTTCTGAGCCAAGCCTGGGGCTAAGCAGAAGTTCCAGATGACTAAGCCGTGGTCTCTGGCCCCTGCTGTACACACAGCCTTTCCCACCCTCTCCAGAGGCCTGTGGGTAACTGAGACAGGTGTCAGGCTCAGAGGTAAGTGTTCTCCCCGTGTGACAGATGAGGAGGCGAGGCTCAGAGAGTTCAGGGGACTTGCCCCAAATCTGTTTATCAGGTTCACTGCATCCCTCTAGGCTGGACTGAAAGGGTCGAAACCCTAAGGTGGAGGAATAGAGGGGACAGGGAGGAGTTTAGCTTCTTCCCTCAAATGATGCATAGCTGAGACAAAAAGGGGATTATTGGGACAAAAAATGTGCATTTCTGCACTCCGAGTTTCCCCCTCATTAATTTTAATCTAATTTGATCACAATATCGCTCAGTAAACAGCAGCCTACTTTTAACAAGCCAGGCTCTTCCCCTGACCCTGCGATTCTGTTCCTAATCAGCCCGTGTATCAGGGAAGAGTCGCTGCTAATTGTCACGAGGGCTCGTCCTATCCTGTGCCAGGTAAGGCATGGCAGTGAGAGATAATTATAATCAGATCTAATTAGTAATTATAACAGATCCCGACTAGAAAGTGTTTTCAGTTAAATATTCCCAGAGAAGTGCTAATAGTCTCCGGGGCACATTGTGTGCCACAGACACGGGGAAGGAGCGTGCAAGGAGCAGCTGCACTCACACCCCATGACTTTCATCCTCTGACTTTCCAGTGAGTAAAGGAGACTCACAGACAACCCGTGGCTCAGGGGTGAGGGAGTGAGTGGGCGTCTGGGTCACCTGGCTCCTGTGGGCAGCACTTTCCCCACATGTGTCTGAGGTTGAGGTCCCTATTCCACAGGGCCACCTGCAGGGGGCCCTCAGCAAATGCCCGTTATTAAATGGCTTGGGACCCTGAGGCCTGGGAACTCCTGGATCATTCAAGAAACTGCACATTGCTTAGGCATCATGGGATATTTGCTGCTAGAATCACTGTTGACTTGAATGAGATTAAAGGCATTGCATAGGAGTCCTCTGGCTAGGAAAAATGGGGTGAGTGACTCTCTACCCCCACTTTAGTAGCTTGAGCATGTCTCCTTTCTTTTCTTTCTTTCTTTCTTTTTTTTTGTCTCCAGCAAGTGCTTCAGCATCTCTTCCTTGTACAACCTTCTGTTAACCAGGATCTAACCAACCAACACTTTCCTGCCTTCAGATCTGTGCCTCAGACCCCACTTGCATGGTTCTCTTTCTGGGACCATCAGATCAGGTGGTGAACTTTCTCAGACACCTGTCGCCACTGCTCAAAACCAAGCTGACCACTTCAGCATGGCCCAAGGCCCTCTCCCGCTGAGCCGCACCCCTGCTATGCTTCCTTATCCACTCGGTCGCCCCAGTACCAGCTCTTCATTAGAGGGGTGAGGGGTGGGGGTTGTTCTTTGAGCCCTCTGTGTTCTGTTCTGTTATCATGAGTATTTTTTCATGCTCCAGCTACTAAAATCCTACCCATTCTACCAAGGGAAAGTTCAATAGCCACTTCCCTTGTGAAGTTTTCCCAGATTTTCTCCATTGAAATGAACACTTTCTATTTTGCTTGTATATTCAAACACCTCTTTCATTCCATCTTGTATGACAGTAAGTGATTTATATGTTTTCTGTCTCCTGTGGCACAGACAATAAACTCCTTGTGGGCACAAACAATGTTTTACTATTATATATTTTATACTATTATATACTATTACATATTTACTTACATATTCAAACACTTCTTTCATTCCGTCTTGTGTGACAGTAAGTGGTTTATATGTTTTCTGTCTCCCGTGGCACAGACAATAAACTCCTTGAGGTCACAGACAATCTTTTACTATTTCTGCATCGCCCCTTCGTATCTAACACAATGCTTTTACACATAGTAGGAATTTAACAGAGGTTTGGTGAATAAAGGAGGGAATAAATGAATGGAAAGCTTCCACTCACTGACACATTATGATATTAAGGTAAAGCCTTCTCCCTGTCCAGGTCCAAGCCTTTGCAGCTATTCCCACGACTGGATGCTGTTAATTTGGCCAGAGGATCCAGGAATACGGGCATCCTGTTTAAACCAGCCTTCCCAAAGCCACAGGAGACTGGCTATTGAGCACTTGAAGTGAGGCTAGTGTGACTAAGGAGCTGTAGTTTTATTTTTATTTCCTTTTAATTAATTCACAATTAAAATCGAATAGCCACTTGTGGCCAGTGGCTGTCGTATTGGGCAGTGCAGCTGTAGAGGCTGCACCGGGAGTCTTCAGAGACCCCAGCACCCAGGGCAGCACGAAGGGCCTAGAACCAAAGCCTATTTTGTGTCAAACGAGACTGGTCACAAGTTATTCTGGAGACCCCCATTAGTTCAGTTGAAAAGCGAGATGTATTTTTAATGCAGTCTTGTATTTCACAGCGCCGGTGTGGGGAGGATGCTGGTCTGGTTATTCTCCATTCACCAGGAAAGCGCCACTTCCTGACCATGTTGGGAACTGAGTGTGGTTTTACCCCATTCACTGCCTTCTGAGCAGCCTGTGAGGGGCATTTTCATACGAGGCAGTGAGTGGCAGAGAGCGTTAGGCACCAAATTCTGGGCTCCTTACAATAGAGCAGCTGTTAGCAGGGAAGAAACATGCTGCCTGCTCATCTCGGACACATTCTTCTCACACTTCAAACGTCACCTAAAACCCTCCTGCCAGCCTGCCTTGGAAACTCCATTGGTACTGCCAGCCTTCTGCCTTCCGTTACCTCCTCTTCCTGTTTCTGTTTCTGGTTTATCCCAGGTCGACACTGTGACTGCTTGAAGCAGGTCTACTCCTGGGACTGGGGGATCCGGGGCAGCAGACGGCAATGCAGGTAACGTGACTGTATCAAGTGGCTGAGGTAAGTGACAGCGAGTGGGGACGGGTGGGCCACATCGCACCGACTGGAGCAGCCATGACACAATTATTGCCAAGCAAGCAAATGGGCCTAATGTTGCCAGATCTTTGCAAGAGAAGCCAGACATCTGAATTTTCAACACAAAGCCCTCCAGAATCTTACATGTTGGCAACAAATTAAAAAACTCTAAGGATACTCTGGGAGCTAACCAGACATGTCTGTGTGCCTGGCCTGGCCTACCACTTGCCAGCTGCCGCTTTCGAGCCTGGGTTCAGTGATTCCTATGGTCTCTGCTCACTCTGGTGGTCTCTCTTTGGCAGACTCCTAGCACAGAGCAGGCATGTGACACACCTTGTTGGATGAATACATCTTTTAGGGACAGAGCTCTAGACCCCTCATGAGTGCGAGGCCCGAGAAGCCTGTCCTGGGAGCCCTGCCCACAGCCCCCCAGCTCACTCCCCCAGGAAGATAAGATGGGGCAGCTCTTCCATCCAGTTGAGTTCTGAAGAAGCCATCCCCTCTGGGTCAGCTTGCCTCGGAGGAAAAGCGATTCACTTAAGCACTGGTTCACAGTGAGGGCTACAATCCTCCCTACGGAGAACAATTTCCTGCTATGGATTTTTAAGACCAGTGGCGGGAGAATCACTCTCCTTTTTTTTCTTTTGGTGCTGTGTCTCTAGTCAATAAATAAGTGGAAAATAAAGGATTTGTGAGAAAATAGAAAGCAGTCAAAAGGTAAATTGTGGGCTTAAAAGCCCCTGCGAGACTGGCACAGACTTGGAAATGTTTCCTAGTTTGATGCAGGTTTCTTCTCTCGGCCCAGCTTTCGGCTTTCTGATTTGCATCTCGGAAAGGTAATCTTTAAAACTGATTTCCCTCGGTTGCATTTCATTGGTGTAGAAACTAAACAGGCTGTTGTATTACGGTAATAACATCAACATTTCACCTACCTTTGCCTTAATTATTTTTTTGTCTTGCCAATGGAACCTGTTTAATAAGATTTATAGGTGGTGGGGAGGTGGGGTGAGCGGGTGTGCGGCTCAGATAATGGGCCAAACTGATTTCCCCTCACTGGGTGTCACTGGCATAAAAACATGAACTAAAAGCTTTGCAGCACTTAAGTAATAATAACATCAACATTTCACCTGCCTCTGCCTTAATTATTTTTCTCTCTCGCTCTTGCCACCTGAACCTGTTTAGATAAGATTCCCTCACAGATAAAAATCAAGGGCTTTCATTCTCTTAGGCAGATAGGCTTTAGTTTTCTGCAATTCTGTGTAAAAAGGGAGCTGTGAATGACAGACAGCCTTTCTCTCAGTTCTTCCTGGGGAGTTTCAGACCCTGTGGATCCCGGGCAGACCAAAGGCAATGGGAAAGGAGGGCAGGTGACTGTCAGATATGGATCCTGGGAGGGGCACCCTGGCCCCAGGCAGGTGGGCACCAGACGCTGGACACACAGGAGGACCTTCTTGCTAAACCTGCTCTCTCTCCCAGGTGCTCCTAGGCTGGGGTGAGTGGGTCTCCTTGGTTGGGGGGGGGAAGGGTCCTGATCACACACACCCTGAAGCAGTGGGAAAAGCACCTGGAATAGCCCCAGCTTTACTCTGTTCACTGGGTGGCCTTGGGGCGGTAACCAACCCTTCAGAGCCATAGTTTCTTAAAAATGAAGAGGTTGGTTGGGATTAGCCATGTTTAAATTTTGGGGAGCTTACTGATTGACTCCTTTGAGAATGTGAAACCTCTTCCCAGAAATGCACTTCTGCATTCAGAATTTTGCATCCAACTTTATAGGGATAAAAAGCCCCTCACCAAAAATCTTGGAATCATCCTCAACTCTTGTCTTCCTCTTATACCTGCTGTCATACCTCCACTGCTACCATCCTGGTCTGAGTCCCCTCGCATCTCATCTGTATCACTGCAAGGGCCTCTTAATAAATCTCCTGTCCATGTCCTCCTTAAGTCTGTTCTCAAGCCAGCAACCAGGGTGATTCTTCTAAAATGTAAGTCAAATCATGTTACTCCACTGTTTAGAACCCTTCAATGACTGCTTTTTCACTTCATTTAGGGATTTTGCTCCAAGATTCACAGCTAACTCCTTTAACTCTTGTTGTCTTTGTTCAAAAGCCACCTTCTACAGAGAAAATCTGACTAGAGCTCAAGTAAAGAAATTGAATTATTATAATAAAACCTTCCCATAAAGACAACTCCAGGCCTGGATGGCTTCACTGATGACTTCTACGAAATATTTGAAGAAGAAATAACATCAGTCCTTCACAAAATATTCCAGAAAGTACAGGAGGAGAAGAACACTTTCCACCTCATTCTACAAGACCAGTATCACTGATACTAAGGCCAGACAAGAACAGCACAAAAAACTACAGACCATTGTCCATTATGAATATAGAAGAAAATCTCCTAACAGAAAATTAGCAAACTGAGTCCAGCAACATAAAAAAAGAAAAAAAGAAAGAAAAGAACAAAAAAGATTATGTGCCATGACCAAATAGGATTTTCCCCAGGAATTCAAGGCTGGTTTGACATTTGAAAACCAATTAATGTAACATACCATATTAATAGAATAAAGAACAAAAACCACATGATCATCTCAATAGATGCAGTAAAAGCCTTTCACAAAGTTCAATACCATGGAAACTTCCTCAACCTGATATAAGGTATCTGTGAAAAACTTACAGCTAACACTATACTTTATGGCAAAAGACTGAATACTTGCCCCTAAAACTGGGAATAAGCCATGGTTACTCTCACCACTTCTATTCAACTCTGTACTGGAAGTTCTAGACAGTCGAATAAGGAAAAAAGGCATCAGATTGGAAAAGAAGAAGTAAGATTATCTTTGTTCTTAGGCAAAATGATCCTATATGCAGAAAATCTTAGGGAATTCCCCCAAATCCTATTAAAATCTAAAAAATGAGTTCAGCAAGGTTACAGGATCCAAGATCCATATACAAAAATAGTTTGTTATATTAGCAATGAAAAATATGAAAATGAAATTAAGAAGACAATTCCATTTCACAATAGCGTCAAAAAGAATGAAATATTTAGGAATAAATTTAACAGAAGTATAAGACGTACTGAAAACTATAAAACATTGCTAGGAAAAAAAGATCTAAATAAATGAAGAGACATTCTATGCTCATGGACTGAAAGACTCGGTGTTGATAAGATGGCAATTCTCAAATTGGTCTATAGCTTTAATACGATTCCTTTAAAAATTCCAGCAACGATTTTGCAGAAATTGAAAAGTTGATCCTAAAATTTATATGGAAGTACAAGGGAACCAAAATAGATAAAACCATTTTGAAAAAGAACAAAATTGGAGGACTTGCTTTTCCTGATTTCAAAATTTCCTATAAAGTTATAGTAATTAAGACAGTGTATTACTGGCATAAGAATAGACATATAGATCAATGCATCATTACTGAGAGTCCAGAAATAAACCTTTACATTTTTGGTTAATTGAATTTTGAAAAAGGTACAAAAGCAATTTAATAGGGGAGAAGGATAGTCTTTTTCAACACATGATTCTGGGACAAGTGGATAGCTGTATGCAAAAATCATGAATTTAGTTTCTTACCTCACAAGTTACCCAGCAATTAACTTAAAATAAATACTGGACTAAATGTAAGAGCTTGAATTGTAAAACTTGTAGAAAAAATATAGTGGTACATCTCTGTGACCTCGGGTTAGAGTTCTTAGATACAATATCAAATGGACAATCCATAAAAGGAAAAAAGATATTAAATTGGACTTGATTAAAATGAAAAGCTTTTGTGTTTCAAAAGATACCATTAAGGAGATGAAGAGACAAGCCACAAACTGAGAGAAAATATTTGCAAATTAAGTATCTGATAAAGGACTTGTATCCAGGATATATAAAGAACTCTTACAACATGATAATAAGACAAATAATCCAATTTAAAAATGGGCAAAAGATTTGAATAGACATTTCACCAAAGAAGGTAAAAAATGGATAATTATCACATCAAGAAACATTCAACATTTACTATTTTGTTTTGTACACATGAAATTAATAACAAAAAGAAAAAAATGAAAAAAAGACTTCACAGTACAAAAAAAATGGAGATTACTTAATGAAACTTTTCCTGTAAAAGCCATTTTAAAGTAACAATAATAAAAGGTGATAGAGAAGAAAAAGAATGCTTAACATCCTTAGTCATTAGGGGAATGCAAATTACATCTATTATGGAATATCACTTCAAACCCATTAGAATGGTCATAATATTAATAGAAAAGCCAAACTACAAGAGTTGGTGATATTGTGGAGACACTGGAACTCCCATTCATTGTTGGTGAGCATGGAATAAAATGATACAGCCACCCTGGAAAGCAGTTTGGCAACTTTCTTAAAAAGTTAAGTGTAAACTTTTCACATGACCTAGCCATTCCACTCCTAGGAATCTACTTGTGAAAAATGAAAACATATACATACATGTGGACTTGTATATGAATGTTCATAGCACCATTATTCATAACAGCTTCAAACTGGAAACAATCCAAAATGTCCATCAAGTGATGAAAGGATAAACAGAATGTGGTCTATCTATACGATAGAGGCTACTCAGCAAGAAAAAGAAATGAACTATTGATAACATGCTACAACATAGCTAAATCTCAAGACCATTACGCTAAGTGAAAGGAGCCAGACATAAAAGGCCACATACTGAATGAGCCCATTTATAGACAATGTCCAGAAAAGACAAATCCATAGAGACAGAAAGCAGATCAGGGGCCGCCTGGGACTGGTGTGGGAGTGGAGATTGACAAGGGAACTTTTGAGGGTGATGCAAATGGCCTAATACTGGATCACAGTGATAGCTGCACAACTCTGTAAATTTCCTAAGGAAAAAAAAAAAATAACTGACTTGTACACTTAAAATGGGTGAATTTAATGGAATGTAAATGATAGCTCCATAAAGCTGTTAAAAAAAATAAAGGGAAAGACTGAAAAGTCACCTCCTCTGTGAGGTCTACCCTAACTGCTCAACCTGCTCTTTCTCCCAGAAAACCCAGCCCCTTATACTCGGCTCTACGTTTTTTTTGATAGCACTTAACACCTTCTAATAAACTATAACATTTTCTTCTTGTGTTTATTGTTATTGTCCAAATCCTCTGCTAGGATATGAGGTGTGATCAAATAATATGATAAATGTTTAAATAAAGAAAATTATTACAGTAAAAGACACATTACCATTAATCCTCCTCAAAATACTCCCCCTCGCTCTTTGAACACACTTATCCCATTGTTCTTGTCACTTTCTGAAGCAGTTCTGGAAGTCCTCTTTTGTGAGTGTCTTTAGTTGCACGGTTGTGGCTGCCTCCATGTCCTGAATTAATTCAAAACGTTTACCTTTCATTGTAATTTTAACTTTGGGGAAGATCCAGTGAATAAGATGGATGAAGACACACTGTAATATTTTTATTTGACAGAAATTTCCATACCAGAAGTGATGTGTGAAACGGAGTGTTGCATTGTCATGAAGTATAAAGACACTCATGAAAGAGGACTTCCAGAACTGCTTCAGAAAGTGGCAAGAACGATGGGATAAGAGTGTTTAAAATGAGGGAGAGTATTTTGACGGGGATTAATGGCAATGTGTCTTTTACTGTAATAATTTTTTAAAATGTAAACATTCACTGTATTTTTTTATCACACCTCGTGGAAGTTCCAGGAAGGCAGGAGATTTTAGTCTGTTTTGGTCACTGATGTATACTCTCAGTGTCTGGTGCCTTGGAAGGTGCAAACATACATGTTGAAAAATGGAATGAACTCTTGACTGGCTAATTCTTTCCAGCTCTAAAATTCTCTAATCAAGGTTAGGTTTGGGGGTCTTTTCCAAGGTTAGGTTTTGGTCCTTTGTAGAACGGTTGCTCAGGCCAAGATGATATTTGGGGTTGAGGTTGGAGGAGAGACAGGGCAGTCCCAGGGGACCGGTGCTTGGAACCCAGCTTTCTATTTCTTGAAGAGTCAGAGAGGACTGGTTTTCCCTTTCCCAGGCATCCTGCAGCCTCCAGCACATTCCCTTTTCTTTTTGATCTCAGTCAACCCATCTGTCAAATGCGTTCTCTCCTGCGTCCTAGTGACAGTGTGTGTGTCTATCTCTGTGTAGCTAGAGAGGGAAGTGCTCAGAGGGTGGGAGGCAGCAGTGTGTTTGGAGTAGAGCAGTGCCACCTCTTCTAGGGGGATGGCTGCATGGCCACCAACCTGCTCCCCCATTTCTTGCTTTCTGTCACTGAGGCTTCAGTGGTGTTCTTGGCACCGTGTGATTTCTTAGCTGCTAACACCTTTCCTGACATATTTACATATGGAAAATTCTTCCATTTTGTAAACATTTACAAACACCTTGATGGGCTTGTGAAAATGACACTCTTTTGGAAGGCAGCCTTCCTGGGCTGTGGGGCTCAACTATTTATTTTTGTGAGCTGGAGGCAGCTGTGTGAGCGTCTGGGCGCCTGTGAACCTCCCACTTAGGAAAACCTCCTCCACGTGGACAGAATAATTTAGAGGCCCAGAGTGATGGGGAAGAAGCATCGGGCAGTCCCCGATGATGAGACTTAATGGGGTGGAAAATGGATGCTGTGGGTCTTGGGGCCCTGGCTCTCAAGGCACATCTGGGGAGCAGGGGCTGCGAGGAAGGGTTTTCTGAAGGCTTCGGTTCATTGTGCAGGCCATCGCTCTGACTCTGGGGGCCCTGGGACAGTGTGAGTGCTCAGACAGGCCTCCTGGAGTTCCCCCGGGATCGAAAGAGACCTGCATCACAGTCTGAAGGGGCAGGAGTCAAGCAGGAGTTAAGTCTGAGCAGAATTCTGGAAAAAGGAGGGTCCCAACTTAGGGCGAGGGTTTGGGGGCCAGAACTGAGTTCAGATTCTAACTTTTTCTTTCTTGATGTGTGATCTTGAGCAAGTTAATGGGTCTCTTTGTGTGTCATCTTTCTCATCTGTGAAAGGAGACATGGGGCCTACCCGGCAGAAATGGTGAGAAGGTGAATAAAGGCACGTGTGTGGGTTACCCAGGCAGGGGGCCAAGTTCCTGAATTGTGTCTCTCTGGCTGCACCTACAACACAGGTCCCATCCCAGCACAGCAACAGAATCACAAAGCTCTGGTCAGCCCCACTCCTGAGCTAGCTGTGCATCTTTCCTCTGGAGAAAACTGCCCGCAGCCGAGACTAGGTCCTGACCCCTG
Source organism: Rhinolophus sinicus (assembly GCF_036562045.2). Classification (NCBI taxonomy): domain Eukaryota; kingdom Metazoa; phylum Chordata; class Mammalia; order Chiroptera; family Rhinolophidae; genus Rhinolophus; species Rhinolophus sinicus. The sequence continues at coordinate 13,233,149 of NC_133765.1, read as the reverse complement.
CTGGGGGGCACTGCCTACTCTGCCACTGTGGTGTCCCATGTGGGCAGCGGGTGGTCTCCCGTAAGCCTGACGCCTTCCCATTTTTCCAGGGCTTTCTCCCTCGGGGGCCACTCCTGGTTTTGGACTCTGTGAGTCAGCCTTGGGTTTTGTGACTTGGGCCCTACACCCCTCCCTGCCCCTTTGGCTGCTGAGGGAAGGCTTCCATTTAGTGGCATTTTCCTTTCTCATTTCATGCTGTAATGGAGATTCATTGCTAGTTTTAAATCCATAATTTACCATGAAACCCTTGTCTCAGCCTGAGCTGAGGTTAGAGCAGAGAAGTAGTGAGCTATTTTTACCCTTAGAGTTCTCCCTCTAGGCTTTCCCAGACGGGCCTCAGCCAGCCAGTGTCCTGGGTGTGACATTCATGGTGTCCAGGCATCTAGAGCGAGGAGAGGGGCAGCTTGTCCCGGTGGGACCGGCTGGCCCCACCCCTCCCTCTCAGGTGCCTGTGCCTCTCTTCCCTCCACTTCATTTTTATTAGGGGGAGTCACCAGAGTGGTGGGGCCTTGTGCTGGGGATATCATGCTCCACTTACTCCATTCTTTCTGCACCTGACAAAAGGGGGATCAATACTTCTGTCCAGTCACCAAGGTTTGTCCATTTCCTATCAGTGACTGATTCTCTTGACTGAGTGTTCTTGTGTCTTTTAGCCACGGGGAGCACTGATGATTTGGCGATGCTCTGAATTATGTGTGCTTGTGTGTGTGTGTGTGTGTGTGCACGCGCGCACGCGCACCAGTGCTTTGTCCTTGAGGTGAGGTGTCTGTTTATGTATGAGTAAGACTGATGATGCATAAGCAGGGAGCCTTGTAATGGCCAGTGGCCAGGTGGGTTCCTGACTGAGGACCCAGTACGGCCCCTGGACACAGGTGGGCCCCTGTCGGTGTTTTTTCAGGTGTGAGGAGATGTTGGAATCCACGCCCAGACAGAAGAAGCTGTGGTGGCAGAGTGGGTGAGGATTTCTTAAGATAACTGCATCTTGAGAGTTATAGAAAGTGGCTTGCATTTCACGGGCTTCCGAGAGCTGCTGGTTGCATGTCGAATGTCTGACACCAGAGGAGTAAGGCCCTGACTTTTGCAAATCTCCATGGTCCAAGCTCATGCTCCCCTTTGCTGAGCAGTGGAGCCTGCTCAGCCTTTCCCAGGGTCACGCTTGGTTAAAGCAGCAGACAGACATATTATTCTTGCTTTTAGGAGCAAGGGAACAAGGACACAGGGAACAATGACCCTCAGGCCCCACCCCAACCCAAACCACGATCAAACGAGGGAGAATCACAGTCAAACTGTGGAGTGGATTTGCATGTCCTTTTTCCAGCTCCAGATTTTACCAGGGAGACAGTGGGTCCTGAGAGGTCAAGCATCTTTAGCTCATGTTTGACAGCTGGTTGGTGGCAGGACCCAGGCAAGAACACACATCTTCCGACTCCCAGGCAAGGACCCTGGTCCTGAAGAAGTGCCAGCACCCTGGGTAGAGTGGAAGCACACTTCAGGGCTGCAGGGCTGCCCTGGGGAGCCTAAGTCACTTAGTGATGGGGAGGGGACACTAGGAGGCCAGCAGAACGAGGCAAGGGCTGGTGGTGGGGTCCAGGAGCAGGAGGCCGACACCTTGTGTGTGCAGCAGATCCTGGGCGGGCTGCTGCACACACTCTCCTGTGCTGTGTTGAGAGCAAGAGATGTTGGAAGGGGCAGAGGAGGAGCTGGTCCTGGGGGGCTGTTTGGGACACTGCCCCCAGCTTTAAGTGGTGAGTACTGCCCCCCAAAGCAGCATTGGGCATCGGGCCACTCCAGCAAGGCCACTTAATTAGACCAGTTAGCTCTCCTCCCATTGGTCGAGCCTGTTCCAACTGACCTTGGCGAAGCTGGGTGGGGTAAGGTAGGGAATGTGCATCCCTTGTATCAGATCTCGCCTTGCTTGGACAGGACGCTGTCTGCCCCTTGCCACCTACGTTCCTGCTGAGGGGAACGTGCTGAGTTTGCCGCTGTCCCTGATGGATCCCCAGCTCCCATGGAGCCCTGGAAGTCCTTCAGCATCTGTGAGTCTCCCTCCCCACTTTATTTCCCTCCCACCATGACAGATGGGCCCTGGCTCGATGACCGGACTCGTCTGACGTCACGTTGAGGCTGAGATGAACAGGGAAAAGGTGGGTGGGCGCAGGCAGAGAGGCTATTCCTTTTCATTGCAACATGGCAGATTAGAGGGACAGGGAGACTGGGGGTGGGGATGATCTTAGCATGAGAGGACCCAGCGTGACCTGGCTCCAAAGTCAGCACACCTGGACCCAGTGGCTACAGAAGACCCGCGAACTCACATCGTCACCCTCCATCAACAACTGCTATGGGCAGCCACTCAAGGGGCATATGGCATTGAATCCATGGTGTGGACCTTAGAGACCAGGTCGCCTACCCCCAGGGAGCTTATACTACAACTTAGGAGAGAGACTATTAGTCAGCTGAAGGTCACTCAGTGAATCACAGCCATGTTTACTTTATCAACTGTCCCAGCAGATAAGCACAGAGTTAAACCAGGAGAGCAAAGAAGGGTGTGAAGTGGCCAAAAGAGAGGGGAGGAGGGGAATCAGCTTCTGGCCTAGGGGACACTGGGGTGGCCTGAGCCCTCAAGGAAGGAAGTGTAGCAGGAAGGGAATGGGGAAGAGCTGGCGGCAGGGGTGGGGTGGGGGTGGGGGTGGGGCGAAGGCCACAGGAGCTCAGGAACCAGCTGCCGGCTGGAACTTCAGGAGATTAGGATGCTTTGTTTGTTCCACTCCCCCATGTCTGGTTTGTTTGCGGCCCTATTTGGGGGTGATTGCGGGGTAATGAATGCGGCAGGAAACAGGCACACAGTGCAAACGAGATACGGCACCCAAGACCAGGCCGGGGCCGGGCAAAACAAGCCTAATGAGGAGATAAGGAAATCAATTGTGCTTGTCTTCCCAGGGCACGAGCTGGGAGGGGCTGCAGGAAGTGTGTCTTCTTGCTTCTCTAGGACACGAAGCCTGATCCCCAGGAAGGAGGGGGATTGCAGGAATCTCCTAACGTTGCGGGAATCATAGTAATGCCAACAACAGAGATGGTGATAACTGGCACCGCTGATACGCCTTGCTGCCTGAAATGCCTTACATATATTATTTAATTACATCCTCTTTATAACCCTAAGAGGGAGAGGTTATTACGACTATGCCCCCATTTTACACATGAGGAAACTGAGGCACAGAGTGGTTAAATGCCCAAGATCACCCCATTGGGAAAGTGACACAGCTAGGTTTCAAGTGTAGGCAATCTGGCTTCCAGAGTCTGGACTCTTAACCATGAAGCCATGTCACCTTTCTAAACACAACATACAACACAATTGTCACTTGCATTTGGGGCTTACTATCTGCCAGGTACTGCTCCCTGTGGTGAGGTTCAGTGTGTACTCCCTGCAGTTCACTCCCAAACCCTTTTACTACAGTTATAAGAGAACATTTACTGAGTATCTAATAGATAGATGCTCACAGGCTGTACTTGGCATGAGGGATGCATGATGCCTCCCGTGCTCCCCCTCCCAGACCCAGTGGGGGAGACAGACATATGAACAATTACTTTCAATATAATTGGGTTGAGCATTATGATCGAGGTATGGCTGGAAGGCTAAGGGAGCACCTAGGGGGATAGTCAGGCCATGTGGAGTTCATGGAAGGCTTCCTGGAGGAGGTGATGTCTAAGATGAATTCTGACAGGTGAGCAAGAGTTAGCCAAGGAGAACGGTGGTAAGGGCATTCCAGGCAGAAACACACATGAGCGAAGATGCAGAGGTGTGGGGAGTGAAGGGGGTTGCAAGCTGGTTGTCCCCGGAGCAAGGGGGTGGCAGAGCTGGGGTTGGAGAGAAAGCAGAGGGCAGGCCTTAGAGGGTCTCATGTGCCATGGAGGGATCTTGAGCTTTGTTCTGTGGATGTGCTTTCTCATCCCTGAAGAACCGCTCAGATTGTCCCTTACTGACAGGGTGATTGTGGCTGGGTTTCTCACTACCAGCTTCCAGAAGAACAGTTTTAGAAGCCAGTGCTCTTGGGTTCTGAGTCAGTTCTGCCTTCCCTTGCTGCATGACCTGAGTTAGTCACTGTCTCTCTGGACCCACCGCCACAGAAGATGAGGGGATTGGGAAACAGGGGTGCTGCCAACGCTGTGGACGTAGGAGACCTCTGCCTGCAGTTCCCCTGGTGGAAGAGTTGCAGAAGGAGCCATGGTTTCAAAAAAGGCACGTTTGGACCTTATCTGTTTGCCACTCGCAATATTTGGGGCCTGACATCATTTTAAAGATGCCCTCTTTATTTGAATTGACTTAGTCTCCACGTTAAATAATTCATGTTGATTTAGGAAGCTTTGTTTCTGATGGGAGCCACAAGACAGCAGTTAAAATTAGAACAGGCCAGGAAGAAGAGGGGAAGGGAAAGAAGACTGGGAAAATACCCTTTTTACTAATTAACCTAACCCACCCACTTTCAGTCCCCCTTACCCTGCTCTACTTTCCCTTTCTCACAGTGTTTATTCCAGCTGACATCTGACGTAACTACACAGCGTCCTTGTTTAATCTGTTTATTATTTATGACTGCCTCTCTCCCTGCTAGAACACATGCTTCACCAGGGCAGGGGGGTGGTTTTCTCTTTTGTTTACAGATAAATCTCAAGTGCCTAGAGCATTGCTCGGCACATAATAGGTGCTCAGTAAATATTTGTTGTTCAAATCCTTGGTACTCATTTCCTCCCTGCTCTGGGTCCCTCAACTCCTTGCTTCCCAAGTTTCCAGGCAGTTGGAAAGATCAAGTACAACACTCCCCTTACAGCTCTGGCCCTGGAACAGTTTAGATATTTTCAACCTTGGGGCTCCTGCAGGAGGGAGAAGGAGCAGTCTGTACGTGTGCCTGCGTGTGTGTGCGCGCGTGTGTGTGTGTGTGTGCCTGCGTGTGTGTGCGCGTGTGTGTGTTAGTTTGATGCGCACAATTCTAGGAGACTGGTGTTTTTATTTTCCCCATTTTATAGATGAAGAACTAGAAACTCCATTCATTCATTCACTCTATGCCTTAATTCATTCACTCATTTATTAAAAAGTCTCAAATATTATTGAGTACCTACCCTATGCTAAGTGCTGGTTACAGACAATTGAACCAGAGGCCCGGTGCCAGCCTTAAGGACCTGCCCAAGCTCACACAGTGAGGAAGCTGCATGCAGGGATTCCTCTTCCCAGCCAGGGCTTTGCGTCCCGCACCCCAGCTCTGCACAGGTGCATGGGGGTCCCATGACGGCCACCTAAGCTGTGTCTCTGCAGAGATGGCTAAGGATGAGTGGAGGCTGGATACAGAGGAGGACTGGGGGTGAAGGTGTACAGCCAGTTTCAGAATCCCAGGGCTGGACAGGCTTTGAGAGATCCCATCTCCGGCTTCCCTGTTTTAGACAGTGGGCTGCTATCGAATCAGTGGCATTCTCTGACTCAGTCACTGCACGAATCCCAGGGCCAGTGCAGAGAAGGGCATTTTCCTAAAATAGTTGGTGCAGCGTGCGGATCCTGATTGTAGAAATCATGCCTTTTGGAAGCTGCACAGTTCTTAGCGATCACCTTATTTATCACTATTGTCATTTTACAGATGAGGCAACCGAGACACAGAGAGGTTGAGTAACAGGGCCAAGATCACACAGCTGGCTAATGGTAGGGTCGGGACTATTGCCTTCAAGGCTGCTGCTCTGTCCGTGATACCACGATTTCCAGATGTTCTGGGGGCAGAAAGACTCATGTCTCGACCTGGCTTGAGTCAGAGCATAGTCCTTGGTTGGCTGGGTCCCAGGGGGAATGCAGCTTGCCTGCTAACCAGGACTGGGCTCCCCAGTCTTTGCCTGGCTCAGCCTACCAAGCGCAGCCCCTGCCGCCTCTTCCCCTCCTCGTCCCCTAGGTCCCTCCCTCCCTCTGCCTCTCAGTGTGGCAAATGCTCAGCTCAAAGTTTCTCTTTGCCTGATTGCATCTGAGAGCTGGAAACACAAGGCTAATTAATGTGTCTGTAACTCCAGGCTTGGCTGTTGGGCCTGGGTCCCCATGCCCTCCCTGGGGCTCAGCGCGCAGTGTGAGCTGGCCCTCCGGCTTCTCCAAGCGGTGCAGGAAGATGCATATTTTCACAATGCACATCTGTTGGCGATATAAACTCTCCTATTTGCCCTCCTCACTTGGTGCTTTGATGGAAGACCCCTGGGGGTCTCCCTCTGTTCCAGCCAAAGTGTTTGCTTTGCAATTTTGCCAGAATACCATCTGATTCTGCTCTCATATCTTCTGCAGGTTCTAATCAGCCTCTTACTTTATTTAATTAAAAATCGATCTCAGGAAAATACAGGCTAAATTAGGAAGCTCTCTCACGCCTGGAACGCAGGGAAGGCTGCCACCCCCTCCCCTCAACCCCCTGCCTCTTAGGGAACTGGACATTTTCCCAGGCTGAGATGTCACAGCAAAGCAGATGGGGTCTTGGTTGGAAGCTGGCTGGCCAGGGTAGAAACAGCCTTTTCCCTTCTGTTGAAACAGCCGCTCTGTCTATCCACCACCCTGAATAGACCAGGGCTCCCTTTCCAGAAGGCTGGGTGAGCTTCTGCACGCAGGGCTTCCCTCCAGGGCAGTAGGTGGGGCTGTATACTGCAGAGAAACTCAGCCAGGCTGGGGACCTCAGGCAGAGCTCTGCAGGACCAGCTGAGGGGTGGGGACCTAGGGTGGCCCTGAAGAGTCAGGGAGGGCTGTGGGCAGAGCTTGGGGCAACTCTTTCTTGCCTGGGGTTAGTTTGTTTAGGAGGAATCGTTTTTTGTGGAATCTGAAAGATTGCTGCTCGGTTTCTCTTTCTGGCTCAGGAATTCCACCAAGGTCATCCTGCTGGGGCCTCCTGAAAATTCCCCCCCCCACCTCTTCAACTGATCCCCAGACTTGAATAAAACACCTCTGCCACATGAACCCAGCTCTGTGCCCAGAGGCAGTGCCAGGCCATGGCACTGGAGAGGGAGAAAGGCGAGTGAATGGCATTTAGATGTGATCCAAGACAAAGTCGAGTCTGTTCAGATCAGACCCCCAGGCTGTGCTCTCAGAAGCCTGGCTTTTAACCAGCCAGACCAAGGAGACTCTAATGGCATTTAGCAACGTGGAAGCCGGGCAGAGAGCTTTGGCTTGGAGTTGTAAAATCTGGGGTCTCTTTTGAATATAATTAAGCTGTGTGACCTCCTGTGAGTGTCTTTGCCTCTCTGAGTCTCGATTTCCTTGCCTGTACAACATCTGGGATAACTTGTACTTTGTCTACTACTGGGATACTAGAAGGAAAGGAATACAGAAATTATTGGGTATGACTGGGTGAAGCTCTGATACCAGGACAGCTTAAGGATGACGTGCATCTCCATCTATTTTAGGTCCTGCGTGAGGTCACGGGTGGGCATTGCTTAGGTTCTTCTCATGTTAGTGTTCTTTGGTACTTTCTAGCGCGGACAATGCAGCAGAAAGCAGATTCTTCCAGGGGTGGAGGCTGAATAACCTCTGAAGATGAAGACCCTACAACTTCGCTTAGTATACCTGTCCTGTCATCGTGCAATCCTCAAAATCGAGAAAATATATTGGGCACTAAATCCTTCTTCTCTCCTTCCTCAAACCCGATACCCATTTCCATTTTAGCCCTCATCTCAGGAGAGATGGAGACAGCGGCCTTGCCCTTTAATGTCCCTGATTACCTTTCTGAGGGCCCTCTTCCTGACCACATCATCCCAGCTTATTTACCCAGCCTGACCCGGTTTATTTGTCTCATCCCTTTCATCGGAGGGTCAGAGGAGACTCAAAGGTTGCAGAAGGTTCTGAGGTTGGCACTGAGTTCCTCCTCTCTGTCTCAAGAAGCCAGCCTCCGAGCTTAGTAAGTGGTCCCCTGGGGCCTGTCCGCTGCCGTGCTCGGGCTAATCTGCTTGTGTGTTGACCGTGTAGATCTGAAGATAACCTGACACACTCTTAAATATTTCATCTCGGTGTGGCCATGAGCCGTATCTATCAGGCGAGGAGGCAGCACCCCAGCTGCTGACCCTGTTGTTAAAGCTTCTCAGCATCTGTTAAGAGGTGGGCAGGGCAGAACCCAGACTCCCCTCTTCTGGCTGCCGAGCTCCATCCCACAGGTGGCCTGGCAGAGACTCACTAAGGAGGCAGTGGGGTGGTGCATGGAGCCCTAGCTGGGAGACCCTGGGCCGGGCTCTTTGCTTCTCTGAACCTCAGCTTCTCATCTCGGGCAACAATCCTGTCCCACAGACTTTCATCAGAACAGCTGAGGAAGTATAAGTGAAAGTGCTTTGAGAGTTGCTGTCACAGGCTATGCAAATTGAGCTATTATAACTTATGTGCAAAGCTGGTTTCCCAGGGAGACTGGCTCCTCAGTAACATCTGGTTGGAGGAAGGAGGTGACAAGGGTGAGGCAGTTTAAGAGGTGGAGAGCCCATCCCTATCTGGAGTCAGGTCTGCCCAAGTAGGGAGGGGGACTTCTTCAGGCAGGATGTCCCAGGGACACTGGGCTCCTGTGAAACTGAGATGAAGAGGGAGCAAGGGCAAAGGTATGATCTGGAATAAGAGCCTGAAGTGAGTTTTCCTAGGGATGACATAGGCAGCCTAGGGTTCCCAGGAGCAGGGAAGGGGGGAAGGAACAGCGGCAGCGGTAGTCCCTGTGGATGCTGAAACCGCAGGGACAATGAAGCTCCAGGCAGATTCTGATAGGAGAGGTGGCTGGATGGTAACCCAGGAGGAGGGCAGTCCAGAAAGAAGTGACTCAAAGATGTGTCACATTCTTCTCCATACCATGTTTCCCCAAAACTAAGACCTAGCCGGAACATCAGCTCTAATGCGTCTTTTGGAGCAAAAATTAATATAAGACCTGGTATTCTATTCTATTCTATTCTATTCTATTCTATTCTATTCTATTCTATTCTATTCTATTCTACCCGGTATTATATTATATTATACCCGGTATTATATTATATTACATTATATTATATTAAAGACCCAGTATAATATAGTATAATATAATATAATGTAATATAATACCGGATCTTATATTAATTTTTGCTCCAAAAGATGCATTAGAGCTGATGGTCCGGCTAAGTCTTATTTTTGGGGAAACACAGTATCTCTATCACCTAGCACAGGGCCTGACACAGCTCATGCTTGCAGGACATGATTTCTGATTGAATAAACGAGCACCCAGGAGCCCTTATTCACTTCCTAAGCTGGAGTCAAACACACTGCGGTTGGACAAGGTCATAGGTAAGTTGGCATTGGCCTTCTGATTTTCAGGGCAGGAATTTTCACTTTTCCCCTTTTGGTGGGGAGGAGGTTACTGACGCAATGGAGCCCCAGTAGCCGGAGCCCTGTGGGACAACGCCTGAGGCTTTGCCCAGTGGGATGCCCCTGCAGTTGTCTGGGAGGAAACCTTCTGGAGCTGAGCCCATGGTACTTTCCATAGTATCCTCACCCCCAAGTGCGGACGGTTCTTACCCAGGACGGTGAGGCGTGCGGGGCGGGACCGGATGGCAGCCTGGATGGCCTGGCACTCGTACACGGCATCATCTTGCAGCTCTGCCCGCAGGATCTTCAGGTGATGTTCCCCTGACAGGTGGTTCCCTACCACCAAGTACTGTGGGTAACCTGTGGAGACAGCAGGCATATCAAGGGGTCCAGCCGGCCCAGGGATGGAGGTGACATTCATGACAAACAGGCACAGTGGTGGCACACCTGAGCAGGGACAGGTCTGTCTTAGGGGCTGCCAGAGCAGGCATCTGCTCAGGGTCCTGACCTCAGCATAAGGAGCACAGAAATGAGAGCTTTCCTAGGGCGCTTGTGCGAGTGTGTGCGTATAAGGGAATTGCCGGTGTTTAAGTTTTGGAATGTTGGGGAAGCCATTATTATGGAGGAAAGGAGAGAACCGAGAGGGAAATGCTAAGTGGGGATGGACACAGTGGGGTTATTACTCTGGAAAGTGGTGTGCCCTGCACCATGGTTTACCAAGTAGACATGCCTTTCGATAAGGACACACACAGAGACAGAGACACCCAGGCCGAGATCCACAGACAGAAGACAGAGTAAGAGAGAGAGAGAGAGAAGGAAGAAAAGAGAAATATTTGGGAAAGGATCACGAGTGACTTTGGGGAAAGGTTTTGTTGCAGGAAGTAGAAATCTAGGCCCGCCCACCTGTGACCCGGAAGCTCCGGTCCCTTTGAACCATAAGTGGCCCTTTTCTAGTCACTCTACCCACCCCCAAGCCCCAGGGCCTGATGAAACACTTAGGAGGTGCTCAGGGCACTTGGGACTTTGGGGCCCCTTACACCACTGGCGATGAATAATAGATAAATCAAAGCTTGAGCGTGATAAATCATTAAGCAGTTTTCCTCCTGCTCTGTAGGGTTCAATGTAAACGTAAGTCAGAGCTGGCCAGCTTGGGCAGATCCTCCGTTTCCTGGGTCTTCGGCCCTAAATCCCTGTACTTTCTCTCAGCAGGATCTGTGTCCCATTCATGCCCGTACCTGAGCTCTGCCCTTCCCGCTTTTCCCCCTTTTCAGGGCACTTCCTCTTTGTCCGGTCCCCTTCTCTCCTCAGAGGCCTGCCTGCTCTCCCTGGCAGCCCCAAAGGGCTCCCCTTGCAGAAGGACCCTCACCAGGAGAGTGTGAGTTCTCAGAAAGGTGCCCTAGGAGGAGGGGGTGGGGCAGACTGGACCTTTTAAAGAGAAGACTAGGGCTTAAGCAAGTGAGAGGCAGAAACAGAGACAGACAGAAGGGCATGCAACAGGCTCTCCCTCTTCAAATATTTCCAAGTCTCTTAGTGTGGGTTAGATGTGCTTGTGTAGCTCCCAAGGGCAGCATCAGCACCAATGAGCAGAATTAACATGGGGAAATACTTTTAGAATACTATGAATGATTTGAGGTGTCCACAAAGGATGTAGGCTGCCAGAGGTGACAGTGAGGCGCCCCCATCACTGTCTGTATTCAAGCAGAGGTTGTATGATTACCGGTGAGGGACACTGCAGAGGAGATTTCTACCCTGACTAAAGCACTGCAGCTCGAAGGCCCCTTCTGCCTCCATGAACTAAGGGACTTGCGAGGTGGGACGAGGCTCCGTGGGGGTGGGCTGTGCAGGGGCACTTATTCCTGGTTCCTGGAGGTAGCTACAATCCTCTGCCAGGTTTCCCACTATGCTTCTTGGGTGCTCCCTGTGTGGCTGAATCCATCGGGCTCATGTCTTTATGGCTAAGCAGTGTCCTCATCATGCAATCAAATGGCCCTGCCCTCCACAGCTGTCCAGGCCTGGCCAGAGATGCTCACGGGGCAATTAGCTATACCCCCCTCCCCCAGAGAGCACCACCTCTCCTCCTGCCTGCTGCTGGGCGTGGGGAAGGAGTGCAGGGAAGTTATGCTGGCTTTCCCCAGGGCCAGGGTGAGGGGCTGGGCATGGGTTCTAGCCAGTCCTCGGATGCTGGTACCCTTAGTGTAGCTGGCTGCCTGTGCCAGCCGCTTCAGCCCAGTCTCTGGATCCCGCTTCCTATCATTAGTCCCTGCTCTCCTGCAGGCATCTGGGCTGGAGCCTGTGTTTTTGTTGTCTTGCAGCACAACGATTCCGCTCTCAGGAGCAGCTGAAAACATCCGTGATGGGTTTGTATTTGCCTAATTAGGCGACGAGCTGTGATGTTCTCCCAAGGACTGGCAGCCTCTTCGGAAAACACTGGTCTAGAAGCATAGATTCTGAGGAAGTTCTAGCTCCTTCAACAGTATCCTTCTCTCTTGTTATTCCCAGAGGAGGCGGAATTATGGGGAGTCCAGGTTTACAGTCAAATTGCCCGGGTTCAAATGCCAGCTCTATCACTTCCTCGATGTGTTGTGTTGGGTTAGTTACCTTCACTTCCTTGTACCTCCGTTTCCTTGTCAGTAGAATGGGGACAGTACTAGTACCTCGTAGAGTTCTGGTGAAGATTAGATAGGACGAACTCAGTAAGATGCCTGGCACATAGTAGGTAGTCTAAAAACACTGCTTTAAATAAAGGTGACTGTGAGGTCGGGTAACTGAGGAGGTCCGCATCTTGCTAAATAAGAGCCGGCTGGGTGTCAGGGCCTCTTAGGGATGAAGAGCCGGGGTCCCAAGCACTGGGCTTTGGTATATGTTTGGATCAATTTCTTTCTCAACTGTGACTTTATTTACCTGTCACATAAAGGGGAAAATCCTTGTTTTGCTCCCTGTGGATCATTGTAGGTTTATGAGAGAATGTCTGAGAAGTACTAGTTCCTTGGAAGAAAAGTATTCTATCAATATGAAGGAATAGAGTTACAAATCACTTCCTTTGATTGATTGTTCCAGCAGTGGTGACCAGAAAGACAGTGAAGTCTTCAGTTAGGGTATCCTTCCTGGTAGACAGGTACAATAGAAGGGGGCAGAGCTACAGCAGGTAGAAGTCCCACAAGACTGGGCCTCAGCTTCCCCAAAGGAGGACTGTTGCAGTATGAAGTGCTCTGCAAATACTTTCTGAATTGAGATCTATTGCTCTCACTTTCTCATCAGGATTTATTAGACCTGTAAGTATCTGTCATTATTGTCATGATGCTGTTTGGGGGGCAGGTGATCAAATACAGAGGAAAAATTTACCAGGAGTTGGAGCTCACTGACTCTGAAGGAGAGGTCCAAACTTTTTTCTATAAATGGAGTCAAATTGGAGAGGAAGCAGACTGCAGTTCATCAGGGCTGCTGCCCTTCAGCACTTAGCAGGACGCAATCCTGGATCCCAGAAAGCCATTCATGGAAGTGGATGCCAGAGGCTCAATGATCCATATGGTGACCACCAGTCTATGAACCATCCATGGTGACTTGGGCCTCCTCTTGGCCACTGACTCAACAAGACCCCAGTTGCTGACTGAAGGCTGAAGACCATTGACCAGGCACCCCGAGAGGCTCCTTCACTAGCAGCAATGCTGGGCCAAGCTCAGAGCCATTCAGAGTATGAGTGATTCTAGTTTTGAAGGTCATATCCTACCCCCAGTTTCTCTAGGGTAAGGGAGTTCAGAGTCCCTGAACATGGCTGGTTCCCACAACACTTAAATTTTATGGCAGCACCATATATTTTGGAGATATTATTGTGTATTTCATCCACGCTCAGCTGGGCTGCAAGCATTCAAACCCTGTGATGCTATTGACCATTGCTATAACGTTTCAATATACATTTTTGGCAAGACATAACTCACATTTTAAAATATTAATCCCCCAACCATCATGTTGCTGAGTGCACTTCGATTTTTTATTTTCCTGCAGCTGTACACCATGAGAGGCAAAGCTACTTCTCAGTTGAATACACATTTTTCTTTCCTCCTCCACCTTCAGTCATTCCCTCATTGCAAGGACACCCAGGTCCCTTGTTCTGAATTTTACAGTGTATGCTAAGCCTAGCAAGCAGTCATATGCCCCCCGACCCCCAAGGGAGAATAATAATGGTGGATGGTGAGTGACTAGGAGGAAGGAGGAGGATTCTATTCTTTTTTCTCCTGGGGGGGGAAGATGGATTGGAAAGACATCTCTATGGGCTTCAGGGTTGACATGCACAGTAATTCACAGATGATTGGGCGTGGCACCAAGCAGGGAGCTCAGATGCCAGCCTCAGGAGCCCACCAGTACATCGCTGATGACTACTGGCCCGGGTGGGCTGAACGAGGTCTGGATTTTATTTCAAACACCTCTCTTCTTTTCTTTCCCTCACATGGTGACCCCTAAAATCATCAGGTTTCTTTGTGAGCTGTCAATCTATTTGGCTCCCTTTGATGGGTGGGAGCTGGGAAGAAGACGGGAGCTGGTTGCGACTTCAGTGAGGAATGCATTTTGGACCAAGAAATAAGAACACTTTGCCTCTGGAAATCCGACTTTACATGAATCCTGTTTGAGTTCAGAACACTGTTAGGTTGAGGACCGATCACCAGAGCTAAAGGGTTAATCATAGTTCAGTACCAGTGGTCAGAGGACTCCTCAAAGGCGTCTGCATCCTGGCCCTGGGCCTTGCCTCGCCTGACGCTGCCTGTGAGGTCTGTACTGAGCCCTGGAGATTTAATCCCCAAATGCCTATGAAGGCGAGGCTTCCCGGGAGGGTGGGTAGGTAAGGCCGGGATGGGTTCCAGGCCTTCCCAGGGAGGTCTGAAGGTACTCACTTGAGAGGTCCCTGCCCACACCCAGAGCCAAGCCGTCTTTGATCCACAGAACGAAGCCATCATATTCCGGGATGGCACACAGCAGTGTCACCGGCTGCCCCGACACCACGGCCTGGTCTTGGGGCTGCTGGCTGAAGGAGTACACTTGGCCTAGGAAGGAGACAAGCACAGCAGTCAGTTAGAGCAGGGAGCAGGGCCTGGAGGGCTTCTCCTCAAGTTATGGCAGCAGAGCCCAGGTTGGCCTAGGGGACAAGCCTCCCTTAGAGCACCTCACATCCTGGTGGGGGCTCAGCAGCAGCTTCCTCGCTGCCCCCAGCTTAATCCTTTGCTTCCAGAAGCTGGCTCCCAGCTACAGCCTCCTCAATCCGTAACTAATCTACGCACACACTGTGGTCCAGCCAATCCCCTGCACCCAAACAAGCCATGCCGGCCACTGGCCGCATTTGGGACATGCCTCTCTCTTCCATTTGGCTAACTCCTACTTTACACCACTTGCTGGCTCCCAGTTCCACAATAGGGCAGGAGCATGACAGGGACTCCCAGCGGGTAGCATTCTGTGGGGGGCATGGGGAGTGGTGTGCTTTGGTTCATCCTGAGACTCCAACAGATAATCTTATTGTTTCAGCAGGATGAGCGGTGGTACAGCGTGGCGGAGGGTGTGGCTGAGGGAGCAGGTCATCGTCTTCACATGTCCTCCGTGTCCCTTTCTTTTCTGCAGCAGACCCTACTCCAGCCTCACTGTCACTTGGGAGAAAGTCACGACTGTGACCCACTCCCATGTATACCTCAAAGCGAGATGGCACTGAACCATCTAAGCTAGTCAGTTATGTTAGTAAACAAACTGCAGTGTGTACAGCTGAATAGACAACGGGACAATGACATATACTGAGCTCCCAACCACAGTGCGGTCAGTGTTTCACATGCTCTCCCTCTTGTAGACCATTTAATTACATGTCAGGGCAGAAAGATCCCCATGTTACAGCAAAGAAACCAGGGTCAGAGAGGCAAAGTAACCTCCCAAGGTCATACCGCTAATGAGTGGTGGAGCAGGGGTTTGACCTGAGGTCCACTGACTTCTGAGCCCTCGTTCTTTCCCACACTGTGCTCTGCGGATATAGACATACAACCCAGGGAAACTGGAGCTGGCTGGCAGGCTGCAGCCATGGTTTCTCCCTGACCTGAGGGAGTCAGGTCAGCCTGGACAACGGCTGTTGCCCATCTTGGGGACACAGAGACAAAGCCCCAGGCTCAGTCCACATATAAGGCTGAGCTCTCAGCAGCAGGTGGCCCTAAGAAAGGGGAGACTGGTGTGTCACTCTGAGGGGAGCTGGGTGGTGGCATAGAGTTGGGGGGGCCTCCAAGAGGAGAGGCCGAGTCCCCAGGAGAGAGTCTGTGGCAGGTGGGCAGGTAGCTGAGTCTACTACCTGATGAGATCTTGGCTGGGTCTCTGAGGAATCTCATTAACAATCAAATTGGCCCTGAAATGTGGGAGTAACACTTTTTATTCTGATTTGAGCTTTACAAATTAGATTTCATAGGATATTTTAATCAGCTATGTGTGGTGGTTTTTTTTTTTCCCTCCTCTCTGTCTCTTCAGGTTCTCTGTTGTAATTAGACTGTTTCTGGCACCAAAACAAGAGAGAGAAGGAAGGAAGAGACAAGAGAGGAAAAAGGAGAGGAGAGAGACTGGAAAAAGGCCAAGAGGGCAAGGGTGAGGGGAGGAGAGGGAGAGAAGAGAAGGGATGGAGAGGAAGGAAGAGGAATAAGAGGCAGAGGAAGAAAGCAGGGAGAAGAGAGGAGGGGGAAGGGAGGAAGGGAAGGGAGGAGGGGAAGGGGAGAAGGGAGGGGAGGAGAGGCAGCTGAGAATGAGAATGTGGTAGGGGAGAGGACATTCCTTGCAAAGGCTCTTCTCTCAGTTCTAAGGATGATTTCTCAGCTCGTTCTTTTATCCCCAAATCTTTCTTGCAAGAAGGACAGTGTCAAGACAGCCACTATAGCTGCCAAAGATTGTGTTATCGTAGAGAATTATCAGGCTGTCAGTGGGGACCTGAGGGAGTTATACTAAACAAAATGGTGCCTGAGGCCATTAACAGTGGGTAATTGTCCCGTTGGCCCCCCATCCCAAATCCCGCGTTCTCTTGGTGCGGTGAGCATAACTGGAGCATTGGGTACAGGAGGCATCCTGAGGTAGAGATTGGGGGGTGGGGGGGCGAGGGTGAGTTCTGAACTGGCTGGGAGATACCTCAGTGTGGCAGTGTCTGTGACCTGAGGGAGAAAAGGGCTGTCACCATGGAAACACAGCTCTGGAGGAAGTCAAGGGCTCGGAGGAGAGCTCCAAGCAAACAGGCCTTGGAGGTGGACACTGAGTAATCGGTATTTCACTTTAGAGGGTGTCTCAGAGTCAGGAGTTGGTGCAGGCAGAAGAGCCCCCCGTATAAGACCTGGGGCCTATAGAGAGGAGCCGGAAATGTAAGGAAGAGCAGGAGAGGGACTTGACTGGAGGACAGTATCTGAGTCCATCCATCTGAACGACTTTAGGGAGAGGTTTGGCTCTCACATTTTGTCTGTTTGGATCCCCTAGGCTTTTCTATGGAAAGAATGTTTCTGGGGGGGAGACGGGCACACAGGATAGTCTCCAAAATCCACCAACGACGTGATTTGCAAATTATTTTTTGGGAGGGAACGATTAGTGCTATAACTGACAATTTTCTTTTTCAGTCTAATTTTAATTTTTGCACATTAAATACAAGACACTAAACACACTTTGTTTTTTCTTTTAAATCAATGGGATGCTTTTTCAAGCAGAATCGTAAGCTAAGTGTCACTCTCTAGAGTAGATAAAAGTTGAGGTCCTGCGGATGGAGAGGAGGTGGAAGAGTGGGCCCACTTTCTTTTCTCCCATGGGACAGACCTTGAGGCTTCTCCGTCAGGAGCTCCTGGGACACAGTGTGCAAGCCAGGGGTTACACCCTTACCCAGAGAATGGCCCTCACCCATCCCCTCACTTCCTGTTTCCTATTCCCCATCTTTTCTACTCCAAAGAAGTGAAATGTGAGTGACCCAAGACCGTTTTCTATAACCTCCTGAGTATTATATCGAGTAGACAGAAAGCTTCCGGAGAACATTTGTTTATTCAACACACATTGATTGAGACCTGCAATGAGACAGGTATTGCGTTGCCTGGTTAGAGACAGATGAATAGGACCTGGTCCTTCCTTCCAGGAGCTTACGTCTGTACCCCTGCCACGCAGACAGCTCTGACTTGAGCCCAGGGAATGTGCTGCATCAACTAAGGTCCTACTGTCATTGTAGACTCAACACACCTAGCACCATCTCTCCCAGGTTTTCTGCCTCAGTTTCCCATTTCATCCCACGAAGTTCTACTGGTGTGAAGCCCGGAAGTCAGTGTGGCCTCCCTTTTCATGTTTTATTTTTAATCTGTCTCCATCACCAAGTCTGGCCCAGCCTTCTTCCATAATATCTCAGATCCACCCTTTCCTCTCTATTCCTACTGTACAACCTACTGTCCATGCCCTCCTCGTCTCAACCTGGGTTCTTAAAACAGAGTATGAATGCTTTCAGGTTCTGCTCTGGAGTTTCCTGTCTAAATCACAACTTTCCTCATGTTGTCCACCTTTTCTAGGAGTGGAAACTCTAATGGCCCTCTACTGTCTGCAGGATAGCACCTGACTCTCCATCCTGGGTTACAAGTTTCTCCAGAATCTGACTCCCATCTCAGTAGCAACACCGTACTGGCTGTTCACTGATGTCACCTGGCAGAGTCCTGGCTGTCCCACCATCCTGGAAAGCAGCCCTCTCCGTAGGCCTCCCCAACCAGCCCTGACCTCACGGAAAGCCCAGCTCTGTCCTCTGATCTTGATCTTTGCTTGGACTTCTAGGCGCTGCCCATCACTGGGAGGCCAGCAGGAAATCCTCATCTTCTCTCTTTATCTCTTCCTCTCCACTCCCTGTTTTCCTCCTCTCATCTCCCTTAATTTCTACAAACTTTTATTGAGCACCTACTATGTATACGTTAGATGCCAAAGAAACAAAAGTAAATAAGAAATAGAGGGTAAACTCCTTGAGGGCAGGGACCACGGATGTCTTTTCCATCTTGCATTCTGAGTGCCTCGCCCAGTGTATAAACACTGAATGAATCTCTATTTAATGGCCTGTAGCTGACCTATTCTAGTTTGTCTCCTGAAATCTGTGGTGACTGTAGGAGAATTGTTTTTACATTGTAAACTACTGATTAGGCAGATATTGTGCTGAGCACACCACACAGAAGGCATAAAATGAGAAATAAAGTGGAGGGGTTACAGTCTCAAGGTGTCAAGCTTTACAGGATAAAAATAACTGAGTTATTCACGAAGACCTACTTTAAGCCAGGCCTTTGAATGTAACTACAATGCTAGTTAGCTGTTATTATACACCCCACAGTTTACAGATGAACTGAGGCTCCGAGAAATGAAGTAACATGATCAAGGTCACGAAGTGGGCCCAAGTGTGATTCAAGGTCACACAGTGGGCCCAGGGGTATTCCAAGGTCATGAAGTGGGCCCAAGTGTGATTCAAGGTCACACAGTGGGGCCAGGTGTACTTTAAGATCATGAAGTGGGCCTGGGTGTAATTCAAACCCAAGGTTCTCTGATGGCAAACCCTGTTTTCTTGCCATTGTCCATGTTGGCTATTGAATTAAGAATCTGAAACCCAGATTTTGATTCTCAAACAAGTACTCACCCCGCCAACTAGGCAGCCCCCTCAAAGCATCTAAAGAGAGGCAGAGGATCTTTGGAGTGAAAGGCAATTTCCTCCCTAAGTTTACATAGCTTCTTCCTAGCTGGCGGTCAATACCACCAGTTAGGGTTCAGGATGGAGTCCGATACTGACCACCATGGGGGGTACAAAAGAAAGGAGGTATAATAATTATTGGCACTTATTATTAGACAGTCATGAGTTAAATAATAATTATGTTGTTATACCCATATTATATAACTATGTACATGTTATAATTTTTTTTTTATTATAGAGTTAGTAGTAACTAACTTTCATTGAGTGTAAACATGTATATGTTTATATGGTTATGTGATTGAGTTGTCCCCACAGTCAGGCCTATGAGATGAGACCGTATCAGACCCATGTGAAGGTGAGGCTGTCCAGAGCCCCACCATCCAGTGATGGAGCAGGGACATCAGGCCCAGCGGTCCTGATCCAGAGCCTCATCCTCAGCTCCTTTACTGCATGGTTCGCGGCCCTGGGAACTCACAGAGCCCACCTGAGCACCCCCTGGCTTGTCCTTGCCCACAACCGCAAAGGAGCAGGCCGGGTGGAAACACACTTGGCAGAGGCTCTCCCACATTTTGTCGATCACATAGAGTGGAATGTGGTCTCAGTGTGGTGGCTGCAGGCAAACTTTCCTGTTTGCTTCCCAGGAGGATGGTTCTGTCCCAGGAAGAAAGGGGCTCTGCAGAACTGGGGTCCCAGAGTCGCTTCCGAGCCCCTGAGGTGACTGCCCACAGCCGATGTGTCTCCCTGCACACCCAGACATGCGCCGGCCAGGAGAGCACCTCGCCAACTCTCCAAGTGGACTTTACGGCGTCTTGGGGTCGGGGGGGGGAGGCTGCTCCTCCCCACTGAACTCAGACAGGTGACATGGGCTCCTCAAGGTCCGTGGTGGCTGAGTCAGGATAGAGTCTGACTCTGAGTCCCTCAGTGCAATGCCTTCTGGTCTACCTGCTCAGCAGGTGAGGAGCAGGAGGTGGTAGTGTTGAGTAGGTGGGGACTTTTGGAGACTTCTCTCCAAACTGCAGGAAGCAGGGGCTGATTCTGGCTGAGAAGGATAAAGAGGAGGGTGGGCTTTGCGGGGCCCCACCTGACTGAGCCACGTGTGCCCCGCATGTGGGGAGCTAAGAGTCAGGATGGCAGGGGCAAGGCAGCTGCTGGTGATTAGTGACAGAGGAGGAGTGGGGCGGTGGTGGCAGGTGCTGAAAGGGACAGGTGCAAGTGCAGCCTGGCCCAGAGAGAGGGGAGGGGCAGGGGGGCATTGAGAAGGCCCCAGAGGACTCTGGTCCTGAGGCAGAGCTACCCCCACCCCCTGCGCAAGCGCACCTTGGAGTCCTGCCCTGTCCTGCTCCCAGCTGTTCCCCAGTCCTCTCCCTGCTCAGAGCAATGCATGCAGCTCAGCTTCTCTCTCCTCATCACTTCTCCAGACTGTTTTCTCAAATGCCTCCAGCCCCCAGATCTCCCTCCCTCACTCAGCCCAGGAGGCTCCCTGAAGGGGCCGCCCCTTCCCAGCCCTGACCACATGGCCTCCCACCTTGGTCTCCTTTTGGGGACTTGCAGTTGCACATTAGCATGGACTGAACCATCACCATCTGGCTCTGGGAGGTCCCCTCTGTCTTCCAGTGAAACGTTAAAATGCTGAAGACCCCATGATTCTCTGTGAGCTCACACTCCTCTGGCCTCTGATCTGAGGTCACCCCTCAATTCCCAATTATTTCCTGGGGAGGGAAGAGGCATATTTCTATGGAAGGCTGAGGTTATAAGGGCCAAATCACTCAGAGCGATGGTTTTACAGGAGTGCTCCAGGGGCCTGGCTCTGTGTGTGTGAGTGTGTGTCAGTGTGTGTGTGTGTGTGTGTGTGTGTGTGTGTGTGTGTGTGTGTCCGAATGAATTAGCTTCCCGGCCCCACACTTTCTCCAGCTAGACCTTTTCTTCTTCTATTCCTGTCAACCACTTAAGATTTTGCTTGAACAAATTCTTTTTCTTCTCAGAATGTTTGAAAGCCTCTGGTTTAGAATTGTGGGGATGAAATCTTTTCTGGGACTAAGCTGTCAGGGCCTCCTGTAGATCTTGGGAGGGGACTGTGGTCTGGATGGTCTTTAAGGTCACAGAAGGCCTTAGTGCTGTGCCCTGACCCTGACCCTGGCTGTGTGTGTGTGTGTGTGTGTGTGTGTGTGTGTGTGTGTGTGTAACAGGTGAGAAGAGGGCCCCGAGGCGCCATGCTCATGGTGGGCAGGGTCCTCTATGCTAGGCTCAGAGGAGCTATGGTGATCACTTACCATAACTGTCAGCCCCAAATCTTTTAGGGACATATTCTGGTACTCTAGTGTCCCTAGTCTGTTGCCCCTCCTATAGGCAGGCATAGGTGTTTGTGCCTCTCGCCCAGCCACCAACCGGGTGGTCAGGTGGTTCCATGGTGGTGCTGAGAGGGTGAGCGGGGACTTGTGTAAAGAGTGTTGGATGTGGGGTTAGTAACAGAGGAGAGAAAGCCCTGGTACAAACTCTGCACTGGAGCCTGATGTGGGAGCAGGGGTTGTGACATCCCTGTTCTCCCTGCAGCCCCCCTTTTCCGATCCATGCTCAGAGGTCAGATCGGAGGTGGTTGAGAGATAGTGTGCGGCGTGCTCCCTCCCCTCCTTCTCATCGTGAGCTGGGCACTTTGGCCAGGCCTCTCCTCCAGCAGCAGTTTGAGGTGTGTGTGTGTGTGTATGGGGTGACCACTGCCCTTAGGGTTAATCCAAGTCAGACTTGGACAGGAACGTCAGGATCATCTGGAATGCTTGCCCTGGCTTCTAGGAGCCCAGTGCTCTGCAAACACACGAGCTTGGCCACCCTTCCTGCTGCTTTAGAAGGGAGGGAGCGGGGCCCAGATAGGCTGAGTAATATGTCCAGTGGTCCAGGAGCAGGCAGAGTAGAAACCTCTCCAGTGCCCTGGGGAAGCGCCCACTGTCACCCCTGTGCCTGAAATCCTGCCTGCTTCAATCTCAGGACAGCCAGCGAAACTTTTTGCGTCTGTGGATGGCCACCCTTGACCACAAGGCACTAGACTCTGAGGTCATATAAAGTTCTTCAGGGGTTTAAGAAAGGCCTTCTGCAAGCATGGGGGTTGGGGGAGGAAACAGAGAGGATTCCCGGTGGAGAAATCCTGATAAGGGGGATGTGATGGTGGATAGACAGCATTCTGGGGTAGGAAAACTACAAGCAAGACATGAGGGGTGAGTGACCTCAGGTCCCTGTTTTGAGTCTAACTGACAGGTCACTTGCCAGGGCCTGGGGCTGACAGTGGAAAACACAGGTCAGGCAAGCCTGGGAAGGAACACTGGCCCTGTCACAAGCAGTGCCATCTGAGGCACATTCCTCACCCCCTCTGCAAAGCTGCAGTGAAGATCAGCGACCTCGTGTAGGGGTTCCATAAGGGCTGTTCTCATTTTCATCACTCTCAACGAGTCTTTCCTAAGCTCAGGACTGTTAAAACTGGTGCCGCAACAGCACCTGTTACGGGAATGGGGGATGGGCTCAGAGCTGGTAGAGGAGGCCGCGCAAATCAGAAGTTGGACGGATCAGAATCCCCTTCTTCCATGAGTCATGCAGATCAGAGAGGTGAGCGTTGAGCCTTCCCACAGCTCTGCCATGGAGACCATCCCGGCTGGCTTCAGTCCCCTGGAGCAGCCTGGTCAGCCATCCGGAAAAGGCTCACGTGTCGCTGTCTGCTCTGTTATTAGTGACCAACTGGGGAAGGCTTAGGAATGCTTGTACGGGGATATTTACCGCCAGCTCGCTCCCAGCCCGGCGCACGCAAATTATTTCTTATGAGATTGAGGGAAGCTGCCCAGGTCCTGAGAAGCAGGCAGACGGGAGGAGGGCAGGAGAAGCAGCCACCTCGGAGGCCCCTCACTGACACCAGAATGCCAGGCGGTGGGAAGGGCCCAGGAAGGATGACTGACACTTGACCTGGAAGCCCAAGTCTTGGCTTCTGCTGTTGGCGCGCTGCTCAGCACTGGGCCAGCTCCTAATGCAGGACAATGAGCTTTGGGAAACTTCTAGAAGGCCCTGTTGTGACCTACTGAGGGGAGCAGCATTGGGGGTTATGTCCTGGCCCACTGATTCACTAATAAAACTTACTGTTACGGAGGGTGTAATGGTAGCAGTGATGGAACCAACTCTAGGAATGCCACGTGACCACAGGCGGGGGCAGGTCCCACCCCGGCAGTCTGGTGTGGGGACACAGAGGAGGGACTGATACATCTTCTATGACAAGGAGCTCAGAGTCTGGAGGAGACACATATGTATACAAGGAAATGGGATAAGAGACACTACACAGTCAGCCAAGAGAGAGGTATAAAGTAAGTCCTGAGTAAGAACGATTTTCCTTCAGAGGGAATGGTGGGGCGGGGAAAGAGGGGCTTCTGCACTGGCCTTGAAGGGAAGGCAGGATGAGGACACAGAGGGAATATCCCTGGAATGGGGACACTGATGCCACATGATCTAGGCTTGATCTCTGGCTTGGCCATTATAGCTGTGCCACTGGGAAATTCCCTCTGAACGTCAGTTTCCCCATAGGGATACTTGTAAGTGCTTGTTGGGTTGCTTGTGAGAATTAAATAGGACATTTTGTGTAAAGTGTACAGATCCCTGTGTGTCCTCTACAATGGCAGCTGTTACTGTCACTGTGAAGCCCGCCTGACTGGTGCACGGTGTGTGTGTGTGTGTGTGTGTGTGTGTGTGTGTGTGTGTGTGTATTTAGCAGGGTGCAAATTAGGGAATTGTGGTAGATCTGACAGTGTAGGCCCTTACATGCGTGCTCAGAAGTTTGCACTTAATGCGAAATCATCAAAGATTTTTGGCCCACAGGCTCAGATCTGAATTTTAGAAGGATTGTAATGGGCAGTCAGGAGGATGGATGATGGATGGTTCTCTGAAGGAAGAAGATGGATTGGGAAGATTTTGCTTTCATGGGGCTCAGGCTAATGCTGAATCAGTGGGAAACAGAATATGGATTTAGAAGCCATGTGGAGATAGAACTGATAGCACTTGATAGGGGATGAGGAAGATGGAGGTGTAAAGGCCTCCCCTTCTCCCTGGCATGCAGGATGGGGTGAATGGGTGACTAAAGGAGCCATTTCTACCTCAGGAGGAGAAGCAGGTGTGAGGGGGCAGTGTGTTCTGTTGTAAATACGTTGATGGACTGGGGCCCTGAATCACTCAGGAGAAGCTGTCCTGGATGTGGTTGCATCTGTGGGTCTGGAGGAAGAAGGTGTGACTAGGTCACTTACTGAGTACTCACGGCAGCTCAGGTAGGAGAACACATGTTTTGACAATGTTTTCTCTCATTTGGTGTTGACCTGAGAATTCATCTCCAAATACAGATAGTTACAGACATTGATGTGACTATCTAAGAGGTACATGGTTACCCCAGGCTGGGAGTATTGGGAGCAGCTGTCTTGGGTGGAACACCTAACTCCTGTCAAGGTCTGCACAGGCTTAGAGCCCTGTCAGGATGGCACGAGGTTACCTAACCCAATCTTCTTCCTCTGTGTTAGGACTAGAAATACCAGCAGGGAAACCAGAAGAACAAGCAAGGGTGGAAGATGGGCCTTCTCTCCATTGTCTGCTTCTCCTAGATATCTGAGGGGAAAGAGACTTAGAAACACTTCAACCCCAATATTGTAGCCATTGGCAACTTGATTCTGACACACAGGTGAGCAGAAACTTGCCAGTATCATGAATGTTCCAGAAATTGTGCTGGGTTTTTGTTTGTGCTTACACAGGAGAGCCTGACTGCTCTTCCTAGGTCTGGATGTGGAGCAGAAGTTCTCCTGTTCCTTGCCTGAGCTAGGGTAGCCTGTGATTCTCTGAGCCTCACATGTCTCTCCTCAGGACACACAACCCACCAAGGTTGTCCTGGACAGCATGGGTCTTTAATGAAGAGCAATGGGGCTGGCGGAGGCAGGGTGACTCCAAAGTCACTATAAATCCTTTGCTTACTGATTATCAGCCCGTGGCCCCAGCTAGTGCCTGCATTGTGCTCATTAGTGACAGGAAGAGGTAAGCCTCCATCCATTCAACCAAGTTCTGGATGCCAAGAAGACACTGATAAGTGCTGCTGGAAATATTGGCACATCAGTGCCTGTGAAGAGCCCATCCATCCCTGTCTGCGGACATCCTGGAGTCTGAACAAGACGGGAAGGGCAGAGCAGTGTGGGGGGTGATGTTGGGGAAGGGTACAGATGGGAGACAGGCAGGCAGGCCATGGGGGCTAGGACCCCAGTGAGTGTCTCAGGCCTTCTGCTGGCTGGCCATGGGCCCAGGCTATGCCTCTTTCTCTCTCTGCATCTCATGTTTCCGTGTTCTCATGTTTGGGACATCAGTGCACTGGACCATTGATGGGGGAGGATAGAAGCAGCATGGGAGAAAGTGGTGCTGAAGAGCAGTGATAGAATGATGTCACTAGCCCGAGATGCAGCTGTAGGCATCCACTGTGGGCAGACAGAGCCCTCTCAGAGTGTGTCAGCTAGGGAACCACTGGGGTAGGCTAGGATCAGGGCCATGGACTGTCTGACCTCATGATGGCCTGCATGTCTTGTTCTCTTTTTTATAAGAGATACTGTATGGACACAGGGAACTGTGTCCTCCAATGAACCCCCAGTCCCAGAAGGTTCCAATCTGGTGTTGCTCTGCCACCTTTTAGCTGTGTGCCCTTGGACCTGGTTTCTCACTTCTCTAAGATTCAGATTCCCCATCTCTAAAGTGCAGGGTTTAGACCAGCAGTTGATCTATTAGATCTCATCCTTCCAGCCCAAATGATCTATGCTCCAAAAATCTTATTTGGGGGGGAGGGCCCTAGGGCTGAAAAGAATAAAACTGAGGCACAAAGGAGTAAAAGAAAAGGACACTGGTCTGCTTGGGGGAATATCCATGTCCTAAATGTCGCTTAAAAAAGAAAAATAAATATTTTAGGATTTTCCGGTCAAGATGGCAGAGTAGGTAAATGCGGTGCTTACCTCTTCCCACAACCACATCAAAATTACAACTAAACTACAGAACAACCATCATGGAGAATTTCCTGAACTCTAGCTGAACTGAAGTCCTACAACTGAAGACATACAGAAGAAGCCACCTCAAGAATGGTGGGAGGGCAGAGACATGGAATGGGTTGGTCCCACTCCCCCGTGTGACCTTTAAAAATCAGGAGAGAAATCTCGGCAGCAGTGGTGCTCCCCAGAGGAGCAAGGGGCTCGAGCACCCCACCCAGTTTCCCAGCCCAGGGTTTCAGTGCCAGGGAGAGAAGTCCCCATAACTTCTGGTTGTGAAAACCAGCGGAGATTGTGGCTGAGTGAGATGAGGGCAGCTGCAGTTACAGGCCCTCCTCTTAAAGGGCCAGAGCATGGACTTACTCCCTGACAGAATTGCTCGCTCTGAGCTCCAGCACTGGGGCAGCAGCTCAAAAGGTGCCAGGGATATACTGGGAGAAACTGAGTTGTCTGGGTTTAGGGTGAGGGCTGTAGGTGAAGTTTTCTCCCAGACAGAGGGATGGTGGAAGTCACTGTTTCTTTGTTGAGCCCTCCTCCCTCTCAGAAAACAGACACTGTCAGCCACCATATCTGAGTCTTCATCAATTTGGCTAACACTGTTTGTTCACCTTGCCCTGGTGATTCTGAGACCCTGCCCCACCCAACTTTCAGACACTCCCAAGCCACTTCCAGTGGCTTTTCTGTACAAATGGCCTGACTTGACTCATGCTGGGGACTTTCCTAAAATCTCTCACAGGTTCACAAAACCCCAACAAGCAGCATCTGGCTTTGGCATACTTCTCTGGCTGAGCAGCCCCAAGCCTGGCACTAGTGACAACTGGCCTTGGTTCATGGCTTGACCTCTTGAATCGCCTTCAAGACCAGCATGGGTGGCAGCTATCTGTGGATTGCTTTGTGGCTCACGCCAGGTGGCTCTGGGCAGGGCACAAGCTGTGGCTGAACTTGGCCTGAAGTGGGGCCCCTCCTAGAAGGTCCTGGGACTGGCATGCTCAGTGGCCAGCTTTGAACCTAGATGGAGCATCACCCAGCCACGTCTGGGAATGACACACCCAAAAGCACACTGGGCAGGCACCAGAGCCCTGCTAAAGTGAATGCTGATCTGTAGCATCAACCCCTGCACCATAACTCCACTGTAGTCATGGCCAGTCTACACAACCAATCAGCCTGAGGGTCAGTCCTTCACACTAACATGCAAACAGCAACCAAGGCTCAACCACAACAAGAGGGCACACACAACCTACATAAGGGACACACCTGGACACTTGGGTCTGGTGACTGGGGAGATTACACCACTGGGCCCCACAAGACACCAACTACATAAGGCCACTCTTCTAAGACTGGGAGACATAGTAGCCCTACCTAACACATAGAAGCAAACACAGGGAGGCAGCCAAAATGGGGAGACAAAGAAACATGTCCCAAATGAAAGAACAGAAGAAAGCTCCAGAAAAAGAACTAAACAAAAGAGAGACAAACAATCTAACAGAAATATCATAAAATTCAAAACACTGGTTTTAAGGATGTTCAATTATCTCAGTGAGAACTTCCACAAAGAGAAAGAAAACATAAAAATAGAGATAAAAAAACCCCCAGAAAAAAGAGCCACTCAGAAATAAAGAATACAATAACTGAAGTGAAGAATACATTAGAGGGGATCAACAGTAGATTCGATGAAGCAGATCGAACCAGCAATTTAGAAGAAAAAGTAGCAGAAAACACCCAAACAGAACAGCAAAAATAATCCAAAAAATCAGGAGAGTTTAAGAGGCCTCTGCAACAACATCAAGTATAACAACATCCACATTATTGGGGTACTAGAAGGAGAAGAGAGAAAGCAAGGAATTGAAAATCTATTTGAAGAAATAATGACTAAAAACTTCCCTGACCTGTTGAAGGAAATAGATATACAAACCCAGGAAGCACAGAGAGTCCCAAACAAGATGAACGCAAAGAGGCCCACACTAAGAAACATCATAATTAAAATGCCAAAGGTTAAACACAAGGAAAGAATCTTAAAAGCAGCAAGAGAAAAGCTGAGAAACCTACAAGGGAGCTCCCATTAGATTGTCAGCTGATTTCTCAACAGGAACTTTGCAGGCCAGAAGGGATTGGCAGGAAATATTCAAAGTGATGAAAAGCAAGGAACTACAACCAAGATTACTCTACACAGCAAAGCTACCATTTAGAATTGAAGGACATATAAAGAGCTTCCCAGAAAAGAAAAAGCTAAAGGAGTTCATCACCACCAAACCAGTACTATAAGGAATCCTGGAGGGACTTCTTTAAAATGAAAAAAATAAAATAAAAGATATGAATATAAAATGGCAATAACTACATGTCTATTAACAATTACTTTCAATGTAAATGGATTAAAAGCTCCAATCAAAAGACTTAAGGTGGCTGAATGGATAAGAAAACAAGACCCATATGTATGCTGCTACACCAGACTCATTTCAGACGGGAAGACACACACAGACTGAAAGTAAAGGGATGGGAAAAGATATTTCATGAAAATAGAAACTAACAAACAAACAAAAAACTGGGGAAGTGATACTTATACCAGACAAAATAGACTTTGAAATAAAGGCTATAACAAAAGGCAAAGAAGGACCTAGTAATTCCACTTCTGGGTATTTATCCGAAGAAAAACCCAAAACACTACTTCGAGGGGATGTTTGCATCCATATGTTCATTGCAGTGTTGTTTACAATGGCCAAGATGTGGAACATGGAGGCAGACTGCCTGCATAAATATATATATATATATATATATATATATATATATATATATATATATATAAATCCCTCATATATATACATATAATCTCTTCTTTATCAGTTCATCCATTCAGGGACATCATATATATATATGATGGAATATTACTCAGCCATAAAAGAGAATGAAATCTTGCCATCTGCAACAACATGGATGGACCTAAAAGATATTGAGCTGAGTGTAGTAAGTCAGAGAAAGACATACGTCATATGTTTTCCCTTATATGTGGAATCTAAAGAACAAAATAAACAAATGAAACAGAAACAAACTCATAGACACAGAGAACATTTTGATGGTTGCCAGATGGGAGGGGTTTGGGGGTGGGTGAAAAGGGGAAGGGATTACGAAGTACAAATTGATGGTTACAGAGTAGTCATGGTGATGTAGGGTACAGCATAAGGAATGTAGTCAATAATATTCTAATAACTATGTGTGGGGTCAGATGGATATTAGATCTATCAGAGTGATACGTAGGACGAGGGTTGGGGGCAGGCTGAAAAAGGTGAAGGGATTAAGAACTACGAACTGGTAGTTACAAAATAGTCATGAGGATGTAAAGGAAAGCACAGGGAATATAGTCAATAATGTGGTAATAACTATGTATAGTGCCAGGTAGGTACTAGACTAGTCAGGGGAATTACTTCTTAAATTACACAAATGTCTAACCACTATGCTGTACACCTGAAATTAATATAAAATAACATTGAATGTCAACTGCAATTGAAAAATTATAAAAGGTGGGGGAAGGTAAAGGGAAAAGGTTTAAATTTCCAGGTATAAAATAAATAAGTCATGGGGATATAGTGTACAGCATAGGGAATATAGTCAATAATACTGTGATAGCACAGTATGGTGTCAGATGGTTGGTGGACTTATGGGGATTGCTTCTTTAGGTATATAAGTGTTGATTACTATGGTGTACACCTGAAACTAATATAATACTGTATGTTAGCTGTAATTGAATAAAAATCTAAAAGCAAAGGAGTGAAAAATACACATTTTAAGACAATCATTTTATGCTGATACAGGCCTTGCCAGTTGGAAATTGCTCTAAAACTTCCACTGCATTAGAACCACCTGGGGCTCTAAGCCAGAAATTCTAAGATTTCCTAAGCGTCTCAACTGGGCCAAAGAGTCTGCATTTTAACAGCTTCTCGGGTGATCTTGCTGCTGGCATTTCTGGTGCCCCTCTGAGAAGCACTGTTGTGTGCAAACAGGAGGGCTCAGGGGGACCAGGGTCTTGCTGGTTTTGGCTCTGTCACTTGTGGCCTTGGTCAAGCTGATGTTTCTCTCCGGGTGTGCCTTGGTTTTCTCAACTGCACAGGGAAGGTGTTGGATGAGAGGTCATTAGTTTTCACACATTTTTGTTTTAGTGCATGCAACCCTTTTGTCAATGGAATCTCATGTGGAATCTCATGTATAAGGTGGGTGGAGGCAGAGCTGGGATGGAGCTGGAGGGACCGAGCCCAGCCCTTTAGCCCTCCTGCAGTGGACTGCAAGGTCCCAAGGAATCAGAAGGTTCTGTACAGTTCTGAGAGTCTCCAGTTACTCCCTGAAGGGCAATAGTGCTGCATCCCACTGAGAGGTCCAAATGCGGGCCCTGGACCCAGGGTGCACTGTGTGGCTAAGGGAGGCTGGCTTTGAAGCATGAGGTGCCTTTGTGTCACTCACTAACCCTGGACTGGGGACCACAAGTTAGACCTGATGTTTATAGAGGAATATTCTCATGGCTGCTGGAGTCATTCCCAACTGGAAGCAGATCATCTCAGTACCACGTCCTGAATTTCTCCCATCTTGGAGCTCAAATATAATGAACTCAATTATCTTCGTTAATGAAGAGGAGCATGGGGGTGAATAATCCAAAATGATGGACGTTCCAAAATAATGAATAGTCCCAAGTAACATTCATTTTCAACTTTGGAATGCATTTTGGTCTTCATGTCTGAATATGGATGTGTTTGATGTTCTGAGAATTTTTAATGCTTAAAATAAACAAACCCTAATGGTGGAGCTCCCTTTGGCTTTCTGCTCAGCCAGTGGAGCACATCACCTCTGGTACTGGCCCGTAACTGGAGTTGGGCCGCTCTCCACTCTCCCCACCTCGCTATTGTACGGCTCACACCTTCTTTAGGAGAGGACGGAGACAGTAGCTGATTTTGCCTTTAAAGGACTTTCGTTCCCTTTGGGTTTCATGCAAATAAGAGCAAAATAAGAAGCTGTGAAATGTTAACAGAGGACTTCATTAAGCAATCTTGGCGATAGTATTTTCCAGGAATGGGGACAATTTGCCAACAAATAATTGAGAGCCGACTATATATGTGTACTAATTAAAAAAGTGATTCTTCTTCTCACTGCCTTGGGATTCTGGGC
Organism: Rhinolophus sinicus; assembly: GCF_036562045.2. NCBI lineage: Eukaryota > Metazoa > Chordata > Mammalia > Chiroptera > Rhinolophidae > Rhinolophus > Rhinolophus sinicus. The sequence continues at coordinate 13,201,966 of NC_133765.1, read as the reverse complement.
TCTGTCTTCTGGTTTCTTTGGGATATTAACCACAACTGTCTTTTGTATATACTTTTTACTTCACAAAGCACTTTACATACATTATTTTACTTCATTTTCACAACACCCTGTGGAGAAGGCTCTATAGAGACTCAAATGCCAAGGCCCAAAGCAACGACTGGCCCAAGATCCCACGGCACGTGTCTGCCTCCCATCCCAGCCCATTTCTACATCACTTGGTCTCTTCTGTCACCACTCAACAGTGGACCTGGCAAGGGCTCAGATTATTTGCATCAACCCGGAGAATGCAGCAGCAAGAAAAACAAAATAAAACTAACTTACAATTGCTATCCCAGTCTTTGTTTTGATTGTTTAAAGTAGAAATGCTGGTAAAGAAGAGAATTTTGTGCCAGAGGTGCTTTGAGAGGAAGGAGAGGGCGTGTGTGGGGGATGCCAGGATGGGATGAGGGGTTTCCTTCCTTTCCAGGAGGCTTAAGGTGGGTCACTGAGCCCAGGCATCACAGAAGATGAGTTAGTGGTGGGAAGGATGGAGCTGGCATGCGCAGAGCTCTTCGGAAGCAGGACTAGGCCTAACTCCAGGCTGGCTATTTTCACATCAACAGTCCTGAGAGACAGAGAATCGCTCCCATTTTATGGATTTGGAAATGAAAACTCAGAGAGGTTATGTAACACATCCAAGGTCATAGTGTGTGCTGGAGGCTGGTATTTGATCCATCTGGCTCCAGGTATGGGCCTTTGTTTATTCAACAGTACTGGGTACGCACAGAGGGTGTGCGAGCCCTGTGGTTTCCTTTTCTGAGAACAGTGACTGATGACTGTGTCCACTAGTTGTCGCCAGCTGTGTTCCGAAAACAGATACGAAGCTAAGACATCTGCTTTGTGCCACTGGGCATAGACCCTGCCCCATCTAGAGACCACAATTAGTCAGAGAAAGGTCTGGTGCTCCCAGGAACTCCGGGGCTGAGATCAGCTCCCTGAACAACACTTTAGGGCAAAAGTCATTCAGGCCCAGGCAGAGGCACGGCCACCTTTGAACCCTACCCACCTGCATCCCCACTCAGAAGCCCTTTGCAAAGGCTGCCTCCTGCAATAGCTTTCTCAGCTCAGTCCTGGTCTGGGTGAATGACTTCCACAGGCCTTTGCAGCAGTCACTGTGGTGCACTCTCTCTTATCTGTGGAGAGAAGACCCAGGGAGGAGCCTGTGGTGCCTGGCTAGGCCCTTCTGCTGGGCATGCGATCGAGGGCAGCAAATGGGAGTCTTCTTGGGAGATGAGGCCCATTCCTGCCTGCCCCCCAGGACATCTCCGTTTTCCAGCCCGAGTGCTACTGGGTGTGCCCATAGCTTCTCTAATAGGAGAGTTACTCATGGCTTCACTGGAGGGAACAGAGCCGCTTTCAAGCCTCCTCCCCTAAAGGCAACAATATTTGGTAACACTTGGCGTCTTGGGGAGAAAATTCATGTCCATAATTAGTTACTGTATATCACCGTTAGCACTCTGCTCAGGATTTACTGGGCAAATACCATTTAACTGCACAATAACTACAGGTCCTTGCTGCTTATTGGGTAATTTACTAAGGCTGGGAGAATGGGGCAGGAGGGACTCAATAGGAGGTATTGTAACCCCTTGAATCAAACTTTATGAGTTTGGGTTTGGCAGGGAGGCGGCTGCTGGTAGCCAGCTCTCATTGCTTTGTTTTGCAGAGTTGGCTGGCAGAATGCTTCCTTTCCTTTCTTTATTACAGGAGAGGTCTGGGACTGGGACCTGGGGCTGCCCAGGGCTGCCCGGGGCTGCCTGGGGCTACGGAGGGCCTTTTGGTACAGAGGGTCTTTGGCTGGACACAAAGCAACCCAGTAGGAACCCGGAAACAGCAACAAAGCCTTGGTGTTCTGGGGGCTCCATCCAACCCTTCCATTTACTCTCTCCATAGGCCCCCCTTCTTTTGTATCTGGGCCAGGGGGTGGAGAGTATGGGGAACTGTCCTTGGCTGGCATCATCAAGATAATACTAAACCCTCTCATTTTTCACAAGTGCCACATTGGTTGGGAAGCAGCCATTCCTGGACACTTGGCCGACGTTCCCAGCCTTAATCTGCTTGAGCAAAGTCTGTCTTTGTTTGGCCGTGCACTGTCTAAACTCCTCTAACCTATTTAGACCAGAGAGAGGGGAAGAGACACCATAATGAAAAACGCAACGTGCAACATTGCCTTACGCAATCTAATAAATTACTCTGTACCCGGCTGCCAGCTCAGACTAAGCCCAATATTGCCTGCAGTAATGATTTGGATCAAATGCAGTTTATCTGCTTCATATTTGTGCTTCTGTGCTCGGTGGTAACTTATAAATGTCATTGTGGTGTTTATTTGTTATAATGAAACTTAATGACATTGGAAGCCAGGAGCAGAGCTGGTGGGGCGGCAGGTTTAAAACAATCTCTTTATCTCTGGAGAAGGAACGAGCCAAGACAACAGGAAACTGCACTATAGGGAAGAGATTTGCAGAGATGGCTGTGTCCTCCTGCTCTGTGGTAGATGGAGACCCCAAGGAGTCACCTCCAGAGGCATCCACTAGGAGGCGGGAAGACTTGGCTGGGTTTAACCCCAGCACTGCCCCTCTGTCCTTGCTCCGTCTTCTAGGAGTAGGAGGTGTTCAATCATCACACCACCCAATGGCTGGCCCGGATAAGAGACACAGGTTTCCCAGGGTCTTGGCAGGCTAAGGTCCTCATGGTTGGGGATGGAAATTAGAACTTCAGGGTGATTGCATCATGGAGAACAGACCATCAGTGAGACTTTGGAGAAGAGAGTTGGGGATGGAAAACAAAGGGAAGGTACTGTGCAGGGACAAAAGAGGGGAGGCTTTCCTCTTTGGGTGAAGAAGGCACACTGGTGGTAGGGCAAGCAAGGCATGAAGAGAACAGGCAGCAGTTGGAGGCAGAGCGCCCCACTGGCTCTGCGGAAGTACCACAAACAAGGATGGGCCACGTAGTGTAGAATGAAGGGTTTTGGCTTCAGGACTCTGTCTCTTCCTAGCTATATGGCTTTGGGCAAGGGATTTATCTTTTCCAGATTTCATTTCCTTATGTGGAAAACGGGAGTCGTAGCAGATATTCTCAGGACTGTGGTGATGATTAAACGAGGTGATGTTTATAAAGGCATGAACATAGTATTTGGCAAATAGTAAGCGACAAACGAGTGGCTGTGGCAGTGATTGGCACATAGTAGATGTTCGACAAATGCCTGTTGAGTGAATAAGTGAATAATAACACTTCCCACCTGTGTGCATTACAAAACCCTCTTCCAAACAGCTGAGCTTGGATTGAGACCGCAGAGCTGTGCAAGGCTGACTTTGTCATCCCGATTTACAGTCACCCCAGGGTGGTTACAGGAACTGGCCCAGGGCTACCCAGCTGGTGGGTGCAGGGAGCATGGGCTCTCCCGCCTCCCAGGGCAGATTCCTCCCACCAGTCATGCTGGACAGCTCCCACGTCTGCTGAGAGGCTGAGTTCTTCCCTCCAGACCTGCTGCCTGGCTCCTGGAGCCCCGTCTCAGAGCCTGTGCTGACCTTCTCAGCTGCACCTGGAGGCAGAGGCTCACGAGGGTCTTTCTGTCCACTTCATCTTAATACTACGTTTGGCGTTTACTCATGAAATATTCATTTTCTCCCCTCAGCGACATGCTCATGCAAGGCTCCTAATGTCATAAATATGGATGAAAATTATTAGTCACTATTATTTTTCCTACTAGCTGCTCCCCCCAACAATACACCTCTTATTTTGATCTCAGCAAAGTGGGACTGAATGGAGGGTATGAACCTGGAGCGCTAATAATAATGCCTCGCATTTCATGGTATGGTATAGTTTCTCAAAACACCTGTACAACTACGAAGCATATTTGCTCTTTGTAACACAGGCATAGAGAAAAGAGGGCTAGCATCATGGGTAATTTATTTTGCAGAGGAGAAAACAGTGCCAGAGAGACCAAGGTCAAGGTCATATACCTAGTCAGGAACAGAACTTACTATTTTTTTTTTTAATTATTATTATTATTATTTTTATTTTGACTCCTAATGAAATGTTCTCTGGGAAAAGGAGTGTATTGGTTTCATGTACATAAAACTGGCCTCATTTTCTTTATAGTTTATATACAGTTTTCATCCCTGTTATTTTACTAGGTCCTCCCAAGGCAGGCTTGATTTATTCTTATTTGACAAAGCTCACATAATGAGTTAGTGGCAGATCTGGGCCTTAAACTATTATTTCCCAAAGCGAATTCCAAGGAACGCTACTCCTAATACATACGCTAGGAAAAATGTTTCTGGTCAAATAAGTTTGGGAAACTCTGTGAACCATATCCCCCTTTAGGGGCTCACCATGCCCTTTGGCATATAGAAGTTCTGTAGCAGAGACTGTTTAATTAGGGTTAACCTAGCTTCCCTCCGCCTTATTTAACCGGGGAGCCTGTATTTCACAGAAAACCTATTAATGTGCTACAGAAATGCTGCTCCAGGGAAATGTGTGTGTGATCCTTTCTCCGTCATATTTTCTGAGGCAGTGGGGTTTGGAGCAGGGCTGGGGCAGGAGAGCACAGAGGGTGAGGACGAGGTAGACAGCGTGCTTGTGGGACCCATCAGAGCTAAAATGTCACCTCCCCAGGCTGCTTAATCTCTTTCTTGCACCCCTAGGGCAGTGAATTTCAGATAGTTCATTCAATATTAGGTGCAGTCAGTCCAGCCTACATCTGGAGCAGGATGAGAGGGGCCGCCTGACTGGCCAAATGGGGTCTGTGGGCAGTGCAATGTGGGGAGAATGGGGAGAGGGTACTCCGTGGCCATGGGGAGAAATCTACGTGGACACACAGTAGGCGCTTGGTCATACCTGCTCTTGATGGTGATGAGGGGAGTTACCCCACCCTCACCTCCCAAACACACAAAGCTCTCCCGGGGGGTAGAGTGGAAGTGAGAAGACCAGGGCTTGAATCTTAGCTTTACCAGGTAATAGCTGTGTGCCTTCAGGTAGATGACTAAATCTCTGAGCCTCAGTTTTTTCATCCTCAAAATGGAGATAACACCATCTACCTTGTGATGAGGGGAGGATTAAGTGCTGTGTGTGAAACTGCCTCCCTAGCTCTGAGCCTTTGCAAGTTACCCCTCCCTCCCCATACTTCTCCTGCTTTCTGGAAGTCCCTGGTATTACTCAGAATGAATGGCTTCCCCATCTCTATGCTCCAAGACCATGTCACCTATATACCTCTTCGGCTCTCCCACCACCTTGCCTTCTGCTATTTTATTATATGGCTGTCACTCCTTTGGACGCAAATCCTCTGAGGGTTGTGGCTCCCTCTCTCAGTGCCCCACTTGCACCCCTCAGGCCTGATCACTGTAGTGACTGCAGGCCAACTCCCAATCTCCAGCATCAGTAACCTTCTCCTGAAATCTTTCTCTTACGCTGCAAAGGCCATTTTGCCTTCACAAAGAGCAGGCTAGAAATGCCAGGGAACTAATACCCCTACCCAAGTAGCCCTCAACCAATTCCTGATGGTAGCTGGAGTAAACAGGCCCCACGCCTTGGGTGGCCTGATGTTGAGGTGTGAATTTCACAGCACCTCTCAGAATTTCCCATAGGGACTAGGGTCCAGCCATCCATGGTGGTAGCAGCCTTGGTGATCCCTGCAGCCCCTGCCCACCCCCATTGCATGCCTTCCCTTTTCCATGTCAATCCCCTACCCTCCATCTGGTGCTGTCTGCATTCCCACATGGACCACTGCACGCAGCACCTTGCTTAGGGTCTGCTTCTGACAAGATAAGGGCATCCTGCTTGTGTTCTCTCCATGTCTCCCATCAGTAAGTGCCTGATGAATCTTCTCTGAATCAAACAGAAACAAGCCGACGGAACAGACACAAGGAATGATTGTCCTACAGCAAGCTGGCTGAGGGGGTGGGGCCCAAAGAGCCCAGGGCAGAACAGCTGCCCCTTCCCCTCATCTGGGAGGTCACACCCTCTCCTCTGCACCTGCCCCATCTGGCAAACCTTGGGGTGTGGAGGACCCATGGTCCAGCCAGTGTTCGTCTTCAATGAGAGGAGAGCAGCTTGGTGTAGTGTTTTGAGATCCTTTCATGAACAATGGTTGAGAAGTGCTGCTCTGTTAGGACTAAGATTAGTGGTTATTCGTGGTGCATTTGACTTGGAGGCAGGGAGTACTCCATTGCTCTATTTATCCCACACTCTGTACGCAGTTACTGAAACTGTCACCGTGTCCCATATTCCATAGGCCATTATGTGTATTTCAAACCATTATATAAATGCACTTGATTTGGTGCTTCTGAATGTCATTAAACTCCTCCCATACCAGTGGCAACACAGTTTCCATAGAAACTAACACGTTTGAGAAGGCGAGGCATAGGGAAGAAAGCAGTTGGAGTAGGGGAGAAAATGTGTCCACCTGATTACTGTTTCCAGAGCACGGGGCCCAGTGATGTGACATGGCCACTCTGTGGAGATGAAGCAAGCTCCATCAGGGTTTTATTGACTCTCCTTTGATAAAAGCCCGGATAATTCATCTCAGCCTGAACCTGCTCATTGCAGCATACAGCTCTAAAAACTTTATGACACCGCAGGCCATTAAGCACCCTCATTTATTCAAGACACTTTCACCCTGCGAGAGGGGTGGAGGGAGGTCTCCGCTGTCAATGATGAAGCCTTTGAGCCTCGCTGAGGATGGAGGATGGGAGGCAGAGAGAAGAAGGCCTCCTCAGGATGTCGCTGGCATAGGGAGCTGACCAGTGGCTGCTACTGAAGTCACTTGGTCCCACTGTCATCAGTGCAGTTAGAATGATAAAACTGTAGGGGTTGAAGGGGTGTTATATTTGAAAGTCCTATGAAAGCCTGGCTGAGGAGCTGCCCATGGCCTTGGTAGGTAGCAAGCTTCCTGTCTTTGGAGGGATTCAAGTAGGTTGCAATGGCCTCTTATGAGAAAATTTGCTCCCAGGGCTCAGCTCAGATATCACCTTTTCCAGGATGCTGCCTGGGCACTGCTCACTTAGCCTCTAGTTTGACTGTCCCTATAGCTCTTGTACATAACTGGTAACAGCGGTTATGACACTGTATTGTGATTGCTATGGTGTCCTCGGGGGCAGGCACCGTGTCTTTACATGTTAAAGGCCTACCTAGTACAGTGCAAGGCACAGAGTAAGCACTAGACATATGGTTGGTGAAGAAATGAGCACAAATTCCAAAGGATTTATATGGCTTGGTACTTGGCAGGGATTTTGAGCCATCAGAAAGAGGTGTGGACTAGATGACCTTTGTTACCTTCTGGCCTCAAGAATGTTGGATGATACAGTACTAAATCTGCTCTCACTCTGCCTGGGATTTGAATCTAGATTTCTCTGACTCCCAAGCCACACAATAAGCATATTAACCACAATGCTATAAAGCAAACCCAAACCAAAACAACCAGAAAAACTTGGTATGAAATGCATCTACTCTCCTCAGGTGGAGGGCACTGTTCCTGGGGACAGAGCTGTGTCCAGCCTCCCTGAAGCTTCTGTGCCTGGCACAGTGCTGGGCTCACAGTGGGTGATAGCTTTACTCTGTATGTTTCATGTCTATATCAAAGAACTGCCTGCCCTTCCTTTCCTCCAGAGGTCTTCCAAAACATGGCTTCAACCCCATTTTTAGCAGGTACACTTCCCTGATTGATTCACTCTGCCTTATCCCTCCCAGACTTACAGGACTTAGCACAGTACAGTGGAAAGAGGACTGGACTTAGGACCAGAAACCTGGCTTGCTAGTTGTGTTACTCTGGGCAAGTCCCATGACTTTCCTGAGTCTTGTTTCCTCTTCTCCACGTGACTTCCGATGCTTCTTCTAGGAGTCTATGACTCTCACATCACCCAGTCCCAGCATCTTACAAGCCACTAACTTCATTCAGTGTCTGCTCTGTGCCAACATTCTGCTAGGCACCTGGGATATAATGGAGGCCAAGCGGAGCTTACAGACTGGTAGGGGACACACAGAGTGGTTAAATAACACCAATATGAATGTATATGTGCAGACTGAGCTAAGAGCTGTAAGGGAAAGGAATATGGTTCCACGGGAGCATAGACTGGTGGCCGGGGTGTCTGAGAAGGCTGCACTGGAGAAGCGATACCTAAGCTGAGCAGCAGCTACTATGTGAAGGGATGGGGTATGGCGAGTGTGGCCAGCATCCAAGAGGAGGGACCAGGACAGACAAAGCTGCTCTGGCAGATGGAGCATCCCTGTTCGAGGAGCTGAAAGATGGCTGATGTGACTGAAGCACAGAGTGTCAAGGGGGCAAGATGAGGCCAAAGAGGTGAGTAGGAACCAGCTTATGTAAACCGTATGAAACATGCCAAGGATTTGGGAATTTTCCCCAAAAGCAATAGAAAGTCACTGGAATATTTTAAAAAGGAACCTGACATCAGATCTGCGTTTTTAAATACTGCTCTGGCTGAAGTGCGGAAAATGAACTGGGAGGGGGGGGCTGTGTCTGATGGACACAAGGGACCAGTTAAGAGAACACTATTGAAGTCCAGGTGAGGGAGGGTGGTGATGGGGATGCAGGTGGTGACCACGAGATGGGCAGAAGTAGAAGGATTCAAAAGACATTTAGGAGGTAACATTTCTAGATTTCGGTGATGGTTGGATATGGGTATGAAGGCAAAGGAAGTTTAAAAAGGCGCTTGGCAGGGTCTGCGGCATAGGGGGCCCCCAGGTCACCTTATATAAGCGGGTCTTCCAGTAAGAATGGTGGCTGGAGGAAAGGGCCTGGGAAAAAGTTCTGGAATCTTCCATCAGACTGTGGCAGGAGAGTGAAATGGCGGGTCCCTTGTTCCAAGATGCCGAGTGAATTAAATAACAATCATAAAGGGCCCTGGAAATCTGAGTCTTGCCATAAATAATAAACAGGGACATTATACAAATAACCAGCTTTGCAGCCCCAGTGGAAGAAAACACATCAGTAAGAAAAATGAAATAAGAAAAAATGCACCCCAAAGCCCCAGCTAACAAAATGACAATATTAGCCAACATCTTGGGGGCTTGAGCAGGCAGTGGAGGAATGGTCTCGGGAAAATGACTGTGGGGCCTTAGCATAAGCCAGACGACGGTGGCTGCCAGTCGGACGGGAGGAGCTCACGTGTCATTAGAGCCATTCTCTGCTGGGTCGGGTCCCTGGGCCAAGGTCCAGGCCACCCTACTGCTGCTTCCCCTCTGCTCTGAAAAAAGTACAGCTTGTCCTGTAGGCCTGTGCGCCTGCCTCACTACCACCAATGGTAGAGCTGCCAGGAGCCTGAATTCACTTGGAGAACAGACAGGAAAAATAAACAAGATCTGCCTCTGAGGCCACTGAGCAAATCCAGTCAGTCACTTTCCTAGCACAGGTTCCTCTGGTGATCCAAGCATTTAAATTTATGGGATGAGTGGTGAGAATAGGGTGTGAGCAGGCTGTTGACAGACAAGATAGATTTTGAATCATTGCATTTTAAAAGCTTATAGGTGATGGGAGCCAACATTATTCAATTTCGTACATGAAAGGGCTGAAATCTGGGTGTTCAGGGCCTTGCCCAAGGTCACACAGCTCCCTCCTTACTCTGAAGTGTTCCTTCCACTACACAAGGTGATGGCGGTGGGGGGAGGAGGCAGGGGCCCCTCTCTTCCTTATCATCTCTGTTAGGGGATAGGCAAGGAACAGCGGAAATTTTAGACTCGTTTTTACCGATGAAGGAACCGGGGTGCAGAAAGCAAGGATAGACTCTAGGCCACCACAAGGAGCGTCAGAGCCGCTGTGAAGCCCGGATTCTCACCCTTCCAGGACTGCGTCTTCCCCACCTGGCTGAGAGGTGAGGACAGGCACCGCCGTGGAGCTCTGCTCCTCAAACCTGGACTAGAAGGATGGTGCTGCCGGAGCTGTGGGTCCTGAAAGAGCCTGTATGGGGTCTGCCATCTGTGGAGCCGGCCTTCTTCCCAGCGCTCCAGCCCCTGAGGTGAACAGAAACCGCCTTCGCTAATCACTGCGTTTGTTTCTTCCTGGGAAGATGAAAGCGACAGCGCTGGGAGGCACTCTGCTTTCCCTTCCCTGAGTTGGGAGAAGCGGTCAGTCGCTGTAATTCTGAGGGTCCGGACGCTGACCCTGGCACAACACCAGAGGCGCAGCCCAGAGGACGCCCTGTGGGAGGAGGGAGAGCTGTGCGCGGGCGCACCTCGGCCTCCAGGCTGGCAGGGAAGGGAGGCCAGGGCTTTGCAGCCTCCTCGCTCCTGCTTCCGACATCCTCCTTCGCTTTTTTTCTTCTCAAGAGTCCTAGGCCTGATAGAATTTTCTGGTTCTTTAGAAATGGTCTTCCCTGGCCTATGACCCTCGCCCCAGGTCTTTCCTGATTTTCTTCCCCATCAACTCCAGACTCTCCTGTGTTCTGTCACCACTTCTCACGGCCCCACCCACTTTCTCTGTATTTTCAGCGGTCCTGAAAAATCAAACCAGTTAAAGTGTGAAGGGCTTCCCCTCTGCTCGCGGCCTCAGACTCCTCTTGCAGAATTCCAAGAGTCCTGGACTGAATGTCAGGAGAGCTGGGTTGTGGTCCTGGTTCTTCCAGCCACTTCCTGTTGACCTCGGGCGAGTCACTTGATGCTCCTGGGCCTCCCTGAATTGGTGGCTTGCAGTTTAATTGCTAGGATTGTTTACAGTTCTGACCTGGAGAAACACTGGAGGGTTTTGAGATGCAGGCAGAGCCCCTCATCAGATACCACGTGAAAGCTTTCTCTCTGCCTATGAATAGGATTAGCCCCCCGCAAGCAATGTGCAAGAGATGAGTGGTTCTGGGGTCTCCAGGAGAAATGGGTAATCAGAAGGGGGCTTGGGGAAGGAAGGGAATGGTAGTGGTGGGGGTGGTGTGTGTGTTGGGGATATGGGGTGAGAGGACAGTGGGAACAGTTCCCCTTGAAGATCTGATGGGGCATATTTGCCTAGAGATACCCTGAGAATGTAACCCAGCGTACATGGGGTGAGGGAGGAGAGCTGGTGTGGGAAGGAGGGGGCCTTTCCTTCTGGGGGCCTCCTGTCCTATCCCTCCTGCTCTGCTGACCCAAGTCCAGTACTGGACTTGGAGGAGAGGCCGAGCGCTAACACTTATGGAATTCCTGGGGATGTGGAGACTCATTTCGTGGAATGCTGTACCTCAGTTTGGCCTGCGTAGGGCACGCCTTCGTAAGGCCCACCTTATACCTGTGGGTGACTTTGTGCATTCCTGTATTGTCCGTCATGGCACTAGTTAATTACTTAAATTAAACTTGACTGAGTACTTCCTGGTGGGAGACACTGGGCTAAGGGCCAGAGAAGGAAAAGAGGGAGTGGCTCTTTGCCATCCTGAAGCTAACTTTTTAGGTGGGGCAGACAGTCTGAATAATTACCAATTAGTGTAAGTGCCACAGAATAAATAGGTTGGTGGCCCTAATGAAGCGTAATGGTGGGGGAAGAGAGGTCTTTAATTTAGGTCTCTTCATGGAGGTGACAGTAATATTGGGGGACCTGTGTGTTTTTATCGTGAGCTCCTTGAGGGTTGGGACTAGTCTTACTTTTATAGCCCAGTGCTTAGAACAATGCCTGGAACTGCTAAAATTGGTTTATTTTTCTGGTAGGTATTCAATGAATGTTTGATGAATAAATAAATGATCTCCTCCCAGCAGTTTCCATTTAAAGCACCATGTACTTAATCACATGAAGACTATTATGTCAAACAGATCTGATATGCTTATGCCTAGTCTGTCTTTATTTCCTCTTTTCTTGTCTGCCCTTCATTAATTTTTGTTCATATCTCCATTAGGTGCTGCAGATGTATTGAGTTCAAACAGGAAAGAACACACACACACACACACACACACACAGACACACACTCACACACACACCACATATTACTAACCACCTTCATTCCTGCAGATGTTGCAAATTCTATCCGAGAAGCTATTAAGCGCTCCCAAATAGAGCAACTCTCATTGACTATCACATGCCTCCTTAAACAATCTTTGAATAGTGTTTTCTCTTTATTGCTTTGTGTAGTTTAACAGCACCAATTGCGATTACTCTAGCTTATGATAAACCCCAGATCTATAAAGCTCCTGTTCATTCATTATTTTCCTCTTGCTTCTTCTCAAGCTGTTATTTTTGAGGGATGTAGCAAGGAGGGGGCGAGTGGAGGGTGAAGCAAATAAAAAGATACCAGACTAATAAGGAAACAAATGAAACAGAGAACCATTTCTTCCCGGGTGATAGACAGCCTATTAGATACTGTTAAACAGAACAAATACGCTTTAATACAGCAGAAGTAAGATTTTTATACTTATTCTAAATTGGAAATATAATGATCACCACCTTATCTTTAATGAAGGAGGCAGCTAATTGTTCCAATATCTCACTAATTCCAGCATCTGGGAGAAACATAATTTATTTCTTATTTTTATTTTGTAATACTTTACCAATTGTTTAATTTATACCAAGGTGTATGGTGCAGTATGGACAGAAATTTCTGTTTCTTGAGCTATGTCATGGCTGCTATTCCAGTTCAATTATTAATATGTGGAAGTTATAATTATTCTGAATATTGTTACAAGATAATTATAAACCGTAAAATAGCTCCCCATGCCTGCTGATGCCTTTTCTTATCTACAGACATGTGGAGTTTGGGCACGTGAGCTTTAGAAAGAGAAAAAAATGTGGCAAAAAGTGTATAGGGAAGCAAGACTGGCTGGAGGGGGAGCAGAGGAGCCTTCCCCGTCCCCCAGGTCCCTTCCTCTTTTCTACCCGTCCAGAATCAAAGCTGACCCCCCTTCTGCTTTTCTCCTTCTGCCTCATTGTCTCACCCCTCCTATTCTGTCTCCTCCTTGTTAGTTGAGATTTGTAACCATTCACCCATGGTGGTTTAGCTTGTTTACCACCCTCTCCCCTCCTTCTTTACCCAGAAGCAGCAGCAGCTACTTTGTGTGTGTGTGGTTGTGTAAGTATGTGCATGCATGTATGTGTTGGGGCATCTGGGAGGGGTTGAGAACCATATGCAGAGAGGGAGGCAGGAGTGTGGAGTTAACTGCTCGCTTACCCTGGCTGTTCTGGGCCGTTGTTGACGGCCTCTGCTGCCTCCCTCTTTCTGAACACCTTGCTTGATTCTCATTAATCTTCACTAGGGGGAGGGTATAAATTGGGGTAAGACACATGGGATCTATCATTCTTAACCAAATCAACCGTAATAGGTTGAAAGGAATAACCCATTTGTGTGGATTTGTACTTGTACATGTTTGAAGGGGGAGCTCAGAGAGAATAGACATTGTTTTGTATCTTCCTATTTTAAAACGAAAAAAGCTTTTAAAGAGCTGTTTTAGCTTAGTTGTTGCACAAAAGAATGCTAACTGTCCTCAGAAGTAATCAGGTCCTGGTCTTGTTTCTGAGTCCTCTTCTGGTCCTCCCTGACCCCCTTCTTTCTTTACTTAAACAATACCTAAAAAGCGCCTCTCTACCTGGTGCTGAATTTCTTTTTCTTACCATTTTCCTAATTCCTGGTTCCGAGTATTACCATGGTACCTTTCTGCTGTGGTAAATGCATTCAGACCCCTTGCTATAGATTGGATTGTGTCCCCCCACCAATTCATATGTTAAAGCCCCAGTGTACTTGGAGAGAGGGGCTTTACGGAAGTAATTAAGGTTAAATGAGGTCATATGAGTAGGGCCCTGATCCAATAGGATTGTTATCCTTATAAGAAGAGACACCAGAGGGCTTGCCCTCTTTTTGCCATGTGAGAACACAGTGAGAAGGTGGCCGTGTGCAGACCAGGAAGACAGGTCTCCCAAGAACCTGACCATGCTGGCACCCTGATCTTGAACTTTCAGTCTCCAGAACTGTGAGGAAATAAATTTCTGTTGTGTAAGCCCCCAGACTGTGGTGTTTTGTTATAGCAGCAAGAGCTGACTACCATGACCCTTCACCTCTTAGCCACTTGTGATAGGTGGGGGGAGTCAAATCACGTTCATGAGCCACGTGATATGGTTCTTTGTAGGCCCCAGGATCTAGAGTAAGTATCCTTCCACTCGGAGCTTGAGGTTTGAAATCCAGCCCAGCTCCTGACTTTTTGGCTTTCCCAATCCCCGTGAACCTTGTTTCAGCTTCTCTAATGAGCATCGCCAGCAAGAGAATGTGTCTATTCAGCACCACGGACAGAGGCACCCTGTCAGTTCCCACAAATTAGAAGTTACTGCCTCGCACTCTCATGCAGGCTGTATTGGGAGTGGAGGGGGTAGGCTGAGAAAGAGAAAAGTCAGGAAGGGAGACTGATTGTCAGGATGCAGAAAATGCAGCCCCCAAACCTGGCTGTGCTTAGCCCTGGGGCTCCCACAAACGAGAAGTGGCATCTTGCTGCTGCTGCTGCCTTCTTACACAGATAGGCAGCAAAATGGGGGAGGTGATACTACTTGTGCTTAATTGTGTTGGCCCACCTCTTGTCAAACTGTCACCATGATGGGTGCTGGTAACAAACTTATAGCTGGCAAGGCATTAAGTCTGGGGAGCACAAGAGGGTGTGGGTGTCATGGACTGTGGGTTGGGAGGAGAGCCAGCTGAGGAGCATAGGAAAAAGGCACAGGGACTATGCTATGGTATAACTCTGGGAATACAGATGGTACAGGTGAGGGCGTTGGGAGGGGAGGGCCCCAGTTCATTGCAAGCTGGGCTGGTGGGAAGCCAGGGCTTCATTTGTCTGACTTTAATGAATAAATGGCATCCCCAGCCATTGTTTATCTACTTTTGAATCCTGACAATCTGTGGCATCTGATGGAAAGGGTTATTAGCTGCACGGAGACAGATGGCTGGGGATGAGGGGATTGGCTCTTTATTACAGCGGGCCCATAAGTGACAGCACTCCTTCACATCCCAGCCTCCACGTCAATGTCAATGCCTTTCCCAAGCTTTGTGTGACTCAGTCAAGTCTCAGAGGAAAGACTCCGTGCAAGAGGAAGGCAGAATGGCCCATGAGGAAGAGGGAGACACAGGGTCAATGGAGCTGGAAAAGAGGGCAGATTTCCAAGTGTTAGTTCTTTGAGACTAAAAACTCTGCCTTATTCTTCTTTAGTGTTCTCCCAAGTTCCCTGTCAGGTGCTGTTTATTCAACAGGCATTTAAGAAGTGTGAATGATTGAGGAGAAAGGTAGAGAGGTCTGGATGAGAAAAGATAATAAAAGCAGATTTAATTGTGGTGGCTAGGTGGGTGGGAAACAAAACATAGGGAAGCAGGAGGAAGAGAAGGAGGGGAGACAAAGGGAGGAGGAAAGATAGCATAAGGAAAAATGCTCATGAGTCACCATACTGTGTTTCAGACATTAGCGACTCCTTCTCACATTACTATATGAATGGCTTCATGGAAATCAAACTCATCTGCCCACTGTCCATTCTGAGATGTCTCAGGTTCTTTTTCCTGGTACCATAGTTGTGGGGCATAGCTTCCCTCCTTCCACATTAACCCTGAGAGGGTGGGCGGGTTCTCACTGACCTTCATTCATTCTCCGAAACTTGTCTTTGGCCATGTAGCCCAGCACCAGACAGCATCCTCTCTTCTGGAGGCCCAGCTCTGCAAGAAAAGCATAGGTGGATGAGCCAGGAATGGGTCTGGGGTCAGTGAACTCCATGTGCAGGGGGTGTGATACTTGTTGCTCTTATAGACAGAGCTACTTGTTTACTTAACAAACATTTACATGGCACTTACTATGGTCCAGGCATAATCTTAAGCCAGTCGTTCCTCATTTGATTCTTATAATAACCCTATGAGGTACATACCATTACCCATTTTACAGATGTATTAAGTAAGCTGTCTTACATGCGAGAACTAGTCGGTGGCAGAGCCAGAAGTTTGAAGTGAGGCAGTCTGGATCCACAGTGCTCACTCAAAACCACTACCCATAGGTTCATGAGGCCCAATATAGCCCAGGCTTAGGGACTGTGCCATGATAACTCTGGCATTGTGGTCAGACCTGCCAAAGAAAAGACAAGTCCAGCCAGTGATGTCCAGGATGGAGCAGAGCAACCAGACACAGAGGGCGCCTCAGCAAGATGAGGAAGTGATGGGTGGACTTGGGGGAACACACAGGGGTCGAGGTAAAGATAGGAGCGTGCCTTTTGGGAGAGAGTAGGTTTTGATGGCTGGGGATTTTGTGCATTCTTACATTCAGGTACAATCCAGCACCATTATCAAGCACTTCTCAGGTGTAGAGTCAGCGAGGAGGAACTCAGGGGTTGGAATGGCTAAGAGACACACGACATAGACTGTAGTCCCAAAGACTTTGATCCAATAGGAAAAACAAGTTAGAGCAATTCTAGGTAGGAAATGCAAGAGACTCTTTCTTTCCCCCACAGTATTTTGTAGATCAGTGCCCACTGTGTGTGAGTGTTGGACTGGAGTATATCTGCCTCACAAGCAGCAAGCTTTCTTCTCTGGTGTTTCTCTCATCCTGATTAGTCGTAAGCACTTTCTGGGTTCTGAAGTAATTCCACACCACGTTTCTCTTTGACCCCCACATCAACCCTATGAAGTAGGCAGAATGGTCACCGCTTTTCACATGATGCAGATGAGAAAATTGAAGTTCAAAGATGCTAAACGGCTTCCCGTCTTTCTTTTAGACTCCCCGCCCCCACCTCTTTGCTTAGAAGTCAAACAAATGTGACAGCTGACCTAAACTGGGTAAATGGATAAAGGGTATTATTTCTAGAAGATGGAATGTGACTGCGCCTTCTCCAAGCCTTGTCAGGCGTTCTGGGTACCCAGGTGCTCTCTCCATTGGTTTCTCGGAGAAAGAGTGTCCCACTGAGCAGTGTGTCACAGCAACTCCCCCCACAACACTGGGTGTTAGTACGTTGTTAGAGTGACAGGATGGGCTGATCCTCCTCCCTCTGTCTCCGTCCACCTCTTGTTGCCCAGTCCACCCTCCATGAGTAGCAGGATGAAAGGGAGCACAGGGCCCATGAGAGATACATGAGTCAAGCTTAGGGGCTTTTTCCCCAGAGAAAAACAGTGTGGCAGGTGGTAGCAGAATGCCACGGCCCAGGGAGGTCTCTAGCTTTGATCTCTTGATTTTTTAAAGCGGTTTATTGACTATCAGTAAAGAGCAGAGAAGCAGATCTTAGTGTGCCTTATCCAAAGGCACTTACTTCTTTTTCTTTCCTTCCACGCTCAGTCATCTGAAGGCTCAGCCAAACCACCCTCACTTCAAACAGCCTTACATCTCAGGCACCCAAATTGACGATGTTAAGTTCCCTCATCCAAGGCCCTGGCCCTTTCTTTAGGGGCTCCTGCTCTGTCGAGGGCCAAGTGGATCAAAGCCCCTTTGATGTTTACTTACTATATTTGTGGATTCTTTCTAACAACCATCTTCAAGAGGCAGGAATGCAGCATGTCAGGAGGGGTCCGGCAGAAGTACAAGCTGTGAGGAGGCACTGAGCTCCCGGGAACAATAGCCTCTTGCCTGAGACTGTATTGAAATCTCAACATGCTGACGACAGGCAGAGGTAGCCAGTCCATTATAATTGCATGCGGATTGTTCACCATCAGAATGATACAACTTCTGACGATTCTTATTACATTTTCCATTGACTTTTCATGTCCATCTAAAGCACATTAGCAGCGGCTCCTAGTGAGAAGGGGAGCTTGGGTTCCTGGATTGAGCCCAGGGGAGCCCTGGAGTGTGGGGGCAAAAAGTGCTGGATGAATTTAGGCCAATATTCCTGTTGGTCTTCCTGGGCAGTCCCCTAAATTCCCAGGGAAATGGAGGGGGCATAATTCTCCTAAAGATTTTGAGAGTGTGGACAACCTGTTGAGTCCAGACGATCTATGTTGGCTGTCTCTGCCACTCCAACTCCATGTGTCTGTTGTCAACATAATAGGATGCCTTCCTCCCCAGGATGATTGCCAGAGGAAAGAGGCCACACATATAGTTATTATGAATAAGAGCCTCACTGACCATGTTTGATTTTTGCAAATGACCAGGAAAAGAAGTTAAAAAAACAGATTAATAAAAGAAATGGAGGACGAGACAATTTCTCAATGTATTTGGCTCATTTAATTTGACACGTGTGGGTTAGTCTTAATTATTTAGGCAGCTACATTACAAGGAGCTAATAAGCACACTGCAGAAAGTTATTAAGCGAGAGGGCTCTCTGACAGAGTCTTTACTGAGAAGTGGGGAGAAGCCTCTGGGATCTTTATAAGAACAGGCGGGTTGGAGGATTAGTGAAGTGAGAATTAGCTAGCTAGCCATATATGAAAATTTGGGATGTGTTTTGGAAAGATTTGCCAGAGCTAAATTAGAGCTCACTAGATCCAAATGAGAAAGCATGCAAGCAGGGCTGAAAGTGAGGAGGCGAGGAGACTCGGGAAACACAGGTGGGGAGGTAGGGTATCGTCAAAGATACTGACCAGAGAGAGAAGCAGGGGAAGCAGGAACTAACCGCTTTGGTGTAGGGAAACTCCCCCACACCAGACTCACCTGGCTATTGGGGACGAAGTGATGGAATGTGACAGAAAGAACAGGAATCTTCAGTTTGTGAGCAAGACCAGCTACTAGACTGCCACCTTCCTAGTCACATGGCATTGGGACGGATGGTGGAGTCAGGTCACAAAAGCACATTTTAGAACAGCAAGACGAAGGGGTCTTCTCTATGTAGACTTGGGGGCTATGGCGTTTGGCTGAGCACTTAGTGGCAGAACTAGCAGATGCACCAAAGGTGTCCATGGATAATGACCAACGTGAAATGAAGTCATCCTGGCTTAAAATGAAAGTTCACAGCAAAGAGACCAGGGTCCCGTGCAGATGGGGGTGTGGAGGGCACCGTCTGAAGAAGACAAAGTTTTAGGGAATAAAGGAAACATGTCTTGGGAAAGGGGATGTTTCTTAGGGAGAAGGAAAGATTTCACTCCAGGAACTCCTGGCCTCTAGACTGTGAGCAAACAAAAGGTCTGGATGCTGCCTTGTTTTTTCTTTTCTTAAACTCTGAACCCCTGGTCCCATGCCCAGTGCCTGGCACATGGCAAGTGCTCAGGAAAAGTCTGCTGACTTATTGAAAGGGCTGACTAAAAAATATTGGGTAGTGATCAGTTTTCCCATACTCAGATCAGAATAAAAGCAGGTGGGTTTCACCGTGGCGCAATGGACTGGGTTAGATGAAGATAGTTGCAGAATGAATGAAAGTTGTAATTCATTGGAACAGGAATCTAGGAGACATGAGATGTCCTCTTGGGAGGAATAAGAAGCCTTAGAAATGGAACGGTTTTCCTTCAGTTTCAGAGGGTGAGGATGGGACTTTTTCTAGCCGTAGGGTCCTTTATTCTGACTAGTAATAACAATGATACAGTAATATTACTTCACGTTTGTGAAATACTTATTTTTTTCATGAGGCTGTCATATTCACTATCTCATTAGATGCTCACAGTAGCTCTGTGAAGTATGCAAGGCAGAAATTATTTCCCTCATTTTGTTTTCAGAATTGGAGTCTTAGAGAAGTAAAATGACACTTCAAGGCCAAAGCACTAGTTGGTAATAGTGCTCAGGCTCGAATCCAGGTCTGATTTCTGGCTTAGTTCTCAGGGTGAGGTCTGGGATCCCAGGGCTGCCAATACTGTGAATCAAGACACACCAGAGAACAGACAGCAGAGATCAGTGGTCCTGGCTGGGACAGGGGGTGGGACTACGTCCCCCCAAAATCCTAAGTTGAAGTTCTAAGCCCAACACCTCAGAATGTGACTTTATTTGGAGATAGGGACTTGACAGAGGTAATCAAGTGAAAATGGTCCTTGGGGGAGGTTCTAATCTAATATGACTGGTGTCCTCATAAAAAAGGACAATTGGAGATAGACACACATACAGGGAGAATGCCATATGAACATAAAGACAGACTTTGACAAACCAGGAAGAGAGGCTTGGAAGAAATCCTTCCCTCATAGTCCACAGAAGGAACCAACCCTGCTGACATCTTGATTTTGGACTTCCAGAACTGGGAGACAGTGCATTTCTGATATTTAAGCCACTCACTCTGTGGTACTTTGTCACAGCAGTCCTAGCAAACTAATACAGACAGGAAGTAGAGAGGAGCTTGTCTTCTCATAGGGCCTGGCTATTTCCCTTGGCCTGATTCTGGGAAGCTGGTCCAGTAGGTCCCAGAACTGTCTGCAGGGACTTGTAGAACAGTATCACATGACTGCTCACAAGGCTCATCAAAGGACACCAACTGACCTGAGAATAGCCAGTAGGATTGCTCAATGGGACAGTGGGGGTGGTGGGCACAAGAGACGATGGGAAAGAGGGGAGGTATGGAGCGAGGGCTGGCCCTATGTCTGCATGCTCAGGAGCCCTTGATGGCAATCAGGATTCCTTCAGCATTCCTGCTGCCAGTGTGAGGAATGTGTTGATCAGGATAGTGCTTACTTATTACCCTAGGCAGAAACTACTGAGCTCTGAGTAACTGTGGGTAGACCTGGTGACAGTGGACGTGTGCCAGCTCCTGTGACCTCCCCATTTCTGAGGCTGTCCAGTGCCCTTGGGGCTTCCCGTCCTCAACTTGCCTGATCCCAAAGGTTCAGGGCTTCTTGCTGAACACTAACCCTTTCCCGCCCGAAGTTATGAGACTCGAGCAGGTCCCCAGAAGCCTATCAACAAGAAATCGAGTGTTATTGAGAAGCAGTTTGGGTGTGGCTATAGCAAAGATTTCAGGAGCAGAGGAAATGACAGAAGGCAGGAGACATAACCAGGGCCAGGTCCTGCGGGGATCTGAGGGGCCTTGCCTAGGAGTCTGGACTTTTCCTACAGAGTGCTGAGTCGAAGACAGACAGGCCAGACTTGCGTCTTATGAAGATCATTTTATCACTGGTGCAGATGATAGATGGGGGAAAGGAAGCCTGACAAGGGAGGGCAGTGGAGAGACTATTGAAATACTCCTGGTGGCATCTGCTCTCTCTTCGAGCTCTGTGAAGACAGCCTAAGATCAAAAAGCAAGAGAAAGGACCCTGAGCTTCCTCACGGGGACATTCAGAGTCTCTATATCCTTGCTACCTTGACACAGGAGAGCAGTGGAGGGGCTGAAAATAGCTCTTTAGCTAGTTCCTGAGGCTGCATGGAGAAGATGGCAGCTGGACGTGTTGGAGTCACGGGGAGGCCACGTGTGCTTTAAAACCACCAAGGCTGGCAGGAGCCTGGCTCCAGCACTTAGCTGAGCAGTCCTCAGGGCTCCTCGAAACTTTAATAGTAAAACTCTCCTCACACAGTTCATACAAAAATCAAATGAGACAGTACTTGGTGAGAAGTGCCTCGAATAAAGTACCTGATAAGGAAGGGTGAGGTCAATAAGTAGAAATGAAATATCAGATTAGGTTTAGAGATCAACAAATCCACCCCTTGCTTTCCCCCCTTTTTTACAGATGTGAAAGGGAACACTCAGAGAGGTGAAATGACCCATCCAAGGTCATGTAACCAACGATTGGTGACATTCTGGGAAGGTTACTGTGGTAGAAACAACTCAGATGGATTGGAAGAGTGAAGCCAGTGGGTGTAGCGGGCGAGGCTGAGGAACTAGGGGTGCTGGGCCTGGAGAGAAAACGGTGAAGCTGCAAGACATTCTAAGAAGAGACAATGGGCTAAGTAACAGAGGGGCTCAAGCCGAGGAAGGGGGCCAGGTGGGATTTGAGTTGGGAAGATTGGAGGAAGAGTGGTGTCTGTGGCAGAACGGGGAAACTGACCAATGGAGCTGATTAGGCCCTGGGGTGATAATGGTGCACTTTTGTGTGTGAGATGATGGGGTTCCTGAGATAAGGTGTCGGGATGATTATATGAGCGGGAATTTAGGTATGAAGAAATACATTTTGAACCAGTTTTATTGACCTTGGAGAGTGGATGTCTTCGTCTGGACATCAATTCATTATGTAACGAATTACACAAAAAGCAGTGGGAGAATATGGGTGGATTCTGTTATTAGTGTTAGTACCACCCTCTACTCCCAGCACATGTTAGTTAGTAACACGTGACAGGCATAAAATCCAACCCACAGACTCATCAAAAGGCTATGAAGCCCTAGGCACCGTGAGCAAGACAAAATATGAGGGCAAGCTTCCTTTCCCAGTGAGATTTTAATCTAGTTGGTTACGCATACAGGTATAGTTGTGAAAACGTAAATAAAAGTCAAGACAAGTAACAGCTCAGTAAAACACGTGAGATGCGGCAGCATATGGGTTATTTTCACATGAACGGTAGTAATTGCTGTAGGAATCCAGAGGAGGAAAAGGGAGCTTCAGGTCGTGGGGTGGCCCTCACCAAGGGCCTCGAAGGCTGGTGATGGGCCTGGGGTTTTGCTTTGTTGGGTGTCCTTAACTGACGGCCCCTCTCACAGGCGTGCATCCAGAGCTGCCTTGCCAATGGCAGGATGCTGGAGTCTCACGTGTGGGAAGTCCTCACTTTGGTTCTGTTAACCTGCTTTCTTCACCGGTTCTGCCTGGTGCTGTGTTCAGCATCGTTACTCACATCCCAGGCAATAATGCTGCACATAAGTCAGCAAAAACCACAGCTTTCTGATCAACCTTTATAGGAAGACACCTTGGGTGAGGCGGAGTAAAGGTATATTAATCCTGACTAGTGCATGGCTCTGGCCCTCTAGGACAAATAATAAATGTTTAATAGCCCAATAATACCTGTTTCATAATTTTTGAATCTCATTGCTTGCTAGTTGTAAGTTTATTAAAGGAATTATAAACTTTATGTTGTTGTGAAATGTAATTGCTATTTCATTGCTTATTTAATATGAGTTAATTATATTAGAACTAAGTTTTCCCCCATTCAGATTAAGTATCAATTAGTTGTTTTAAGTTATTGATTTGTATTTAATTAACTATGCTATTACATACCAATTAAATTCTTATAAGAGAAACCTGAAACAGCTGTGGTCTTAAATTAAGTTTTAAATTAACTAATTACATAAAAAGCTCATGTCGAGTTATCCTGTTTTAGGAAGAACTGACAATCATCGTGATAGTTCCAGAAAGTTTCTGTGGCCACCAGCCCATCCTCATGAGCTTCTGCAGGGAGCAAAGCTGCTTCAGACTCCTGATGATAAGTGCCCTGCAGCTTCCTACAGCAACGGCAAGGACTAACAGGAGAGTATCCCTTTGCCAGGCCTGCCTTCCTCAGCTGCCTCAGCCATGCCATTTCCTGGCTGGCATAGCCCTGTCCACAGTGTGGTCAAGGCAGGCGGCAAGTCCTCACCACCAGCTGTGGGGTCCATGATTGTCTGTGTTGCTACTGGACCCAGATCCCATGTGCGTGAAGGAAATTGGGTGCCCATGTGGTCATCGATCCTTTGGCTTCTCCAAATCTCTGCTCCCCTGGCCCGAGTCTATACATCTTGGGCACAAAAAAACAAAACAAAACAAAAAACCAGCAGGCATGTACCGAGCAGCAGTGGGCATTTTATTCTCCTTATTTTGTTTCACCCTCACCCCGACCTTATGAAGATATATATTATTATTCCTGTCTTTATTTATAAAGAAATGGACATGTTAGAGGGGTGAAGGGTTTGCCCAGGATCCCTCAGCTGTGATGGAAAAACTTGGAGTACACCTGTGTGCCTGACTCCATACCTGGTATACCTGTGTGCCTGTCTTGAGACATTGCCTGGGGTCTTTCTCCCAGTAGATTAACTACTTGGAATTCCAACATGGCAAATTCCACCAGCCGACTCAGAATGTGACTTTCTTCTGGGCCACCTGGGCATCAAGGCAGGCCCTACAGTCAGCAGAGTCTACACACCCCTCTGCACACATTGGATGCTCTCCGCCCTGGGGCTGGACAAAGCCCAGCCTCGCTCCCTCCATTGGCTGGCAGAACCAAGGGCTCACCCACCTGGGGCCAAGCTCACTTAATTCACCATCACAATTAAGTTGCCATTTACTGATTGCTTAGGATTTATTAGTCTCCAGGCTAAACAGTTTGCATACATTATTTACTTCAATCATAAAAATTCTGCGAGGTAAGTACTATTATTATTCCTATCTGATAGAAGAGGAAACTGAGAACGCAAATATTCACTCACTCAGGTCATCCAGCTAGTAAATGTGGGGGCCAGTAAAACGGATTATAAATGCGGTTCCTTGGACTTCTAGTATAATCTCTGTGAGGGTGCAGGGGGTCGGGAGGAGTGTGATAATGTTGGTTGAAGAATTTTATGGGAAAGAGTTTTATCACGTGTACAAGATTACCTCAGCATCTCTGATTTAAGATTTCTGTTCCCAGTGGGTTAATAGCTCTGTGGGGGACGATGATAGAGAAGCAGGACTTCGAAGGCCATTCCCGCCCCCCGGCCTGTCATCAATCTACTTATCCAGTGAGGAACAGGGACTGCTGAAGGCCATATGCCTAGAAGGCTTTTAGACTTTTCCTGAAAGAAAGTTGGAAGTTGGTGATTAATGTTTGAAGGGGCCCAGATGCTTGACAGCTGTGTGCCCAGCCCCTGGGGAGGCCCCACCTGGTCAGCCAGTTAGTCATGCAGGGAGGCAGAGCAGAAAGAGGCCATCTCTTTTCTCTCTTTTCTAGGAGGGCCAAAAACACTAAGATGGAGAGGATAGGACGCCTGCCAAGCCCCCCCCCCCCGCCCACATGCCCACCTCATCCCTGCACTCTTTTGAGGCCCAGATCTTTGAGGAGGCAAAGGCCCAAAAAAGAGGCTATAAATATAAGGTTGATTTGTGGATTTAATCTTCATGCAGATTCATGAAGATATGGATTATTAGCCTCATTGCACAGGTGAGGCTCAGGGAAGTTGAGTGATTTTCTGAGCTCACAGCACTGGGACTTCTGCCGTCTGCCAGGATACAGTCTGGTTGTTGTGCACATAGCCCAGTGGGTGAGAAGGGGACCACGTGTGCCCTGGGGGTGCTGTGGCTGATGGAGTCATGGGTATTGCTACCAGGTGGTTTGGGGCACTGAGAAGCCCCGTGGGAGGCAGGCCCCTGGTAAGTCCATGCCTGGAGGAGGAAAGATGGCCCCCAGGAGGCAGGGGTTGGGAAGGGCAAGGAAGCTGCCCACTTGGGTGGGAGGGCAGCACGAGTGCTGCTGCTGGTTAGTTATGTGCTTAAAAATCTCATTTATGGCCCCAATAAAATCATAAAAGCTGAGGATTAACCAAGAATGTCTCAAGAAAACCACGAGCTGGCTTTAAATGATTTATCATGGAGTCAGGTGGGAATGGCCAGCCTTTGCCCTCACGCCCACGTCCTGCTGCACAGGGGAGGGTGAAGGGGAACATCTACTCGCACCTGGCACAAGGGAAGAAGGAGAAAGAAGGAAAAAACTGTGCTGGGGGGTCTAGGGTCTGTTAGGATCCTTGGGATGGAAAGGGCCGGCTAAGCCTCAGTGCGTTGGGGGTGCCCTCCACTTTCCGGGTAGCAAAGCCATACAGGTGGCCAGGGGAGGGCATGTGTTTGCTCCCAGCTGCCTTATTCTCATCCAGTAGCCATGCCTTGCTTTGCATGTGTGTCGTGTCCATCCAGAAACTGCACATCTTCCCTGCGGCAGGAAGGCAGATATGAGTGAGTGTGTGGCCTCGCCCTGCTCTACACCTCTGCACACGCTTCCTGAGCCAGAGCTGGCCACCAGGGCATCATAACATGGGCAGTCTTTGGAGCTGAGGCCAGTGAGCAGCAGGGACCTGGGGTTGGCCAGACCTCCAGGGCAGTGCAAGGCTTCTGCCCCCGCCCACACGACGAGGAGGTGAGTGGGTGGTGGGGCCAGGAGAAGCGCCGATAGAGAAGGCAGGGAACCCTGCTGTCCTCTCATTACTGAGAACCTCCTCGAGCCTCACACACCCCATTACAACTCTGCGTCTCATAATTAAATTGAATCTGCCAGTTACCTCTCGGCACGGCAGCAATTCAAGCTCACTGGAGGCTTTCTTTGTTTATTTTTATTTATTTATTTAGTAATTATTTATCCAGCGCTCCGTGTAGCTACACGGAGCCCCTGCCCATGTTTCTTTTGCCTTTAAAATCAGAAGAAGCACAGATGCAGTCTCTCCTACTTGGTGTGAGGGAGCTAGAGGGGGAGAGGCAAGGGTGGCGGGAGGTGGTTCCATGGGTGAGCCTGGCTGGGGGTGCCTCTGAGAGATGGCTGGGGTGCACTCCATAGGCTGGGTCTACCCCCTGTTCTTGTCCACGATGCCTTATGGGTCCACTAGCTCCAGGAAGCTCCATGGAAGTCCCCTGAGGGACAGGGGCCTCATCCTGAAAGACTGGGACATGGGTCAGAGAACATGGTTGTGTCAATAGCTAACACACCTGCAGGGCTTTGCAGTTTTAGACGCACACATCAAATATAAGTTCTCCTTGAACCTCACAACACCTGAGATGGTCCTGGAGGAGGTCACCAAGGAGGAGAGAGGTTCCACAACTTGCTCAAAGTCACCCAGCTGGTAATGGCAGGACTGGGATTTGAACACAAGGCTTGGGATACAAGGCTCCCATCTCCACTAGAGCCCCAGATCCAAGCTGGCAGCCCAGCATCAGAAGTCAAAACACCTTTCTTCTCTTTAATGATAACCTTTCAGCAGACAGGGTGCAAAGGAGAGCTGGAGAGCTTTGATTAAGGAATCAACCTCAAAGAGATCCAAAGGAATGATGCTGAAGCAACAGCCATCACTTAATCAGAACATGAAAGTTTACTCACCACCAGGCCAGTCCAGCATGGGCTGATTGCAAGTAGGCCTGCTAGAAACCCTCACATTAACAGCTGAGCCCCAGAGAGGTGTCCCCATTTGGGGCCAGCCAACCTGGCAGCCCCTCCTGAGAAGAGGATGAGGACCCTGGGGTGGAATGAGAGGGAGACAGAAGGCACCTGCTCACGTATTATGGTGGGAGAATGGGAAGGAATTCCAGACTTCAGCTGACACCTTAGACAAATCTCCCCTGAAGAGAAAACATTATTTATTTACCACCTACCCCCTTGCCTACCTGCTCCCACTAACCTGCTGGGTGGGTCGTTTGTGGGCTGTTTACTAGTTCCTGGAGCAGGCATGAGTGGTACCACAAAAGACCAGGCCCCTGCTGACCCCTTCTGCTCTGTTCTGGAGCATGGAGTTCACAAGGGTGGTAGGTGTCCCCGTGCTTCTGTGACCTGTTTGCTCATAGAAACCATCAGGGACCTTGGCTCAGGCTCTGGCCAGTCCACAGAGGATATCAAGCAATGTGAGTGTGAGTAGGTTGGTAGCCCAGGCTTGAACCATGGGAGGATTTATCCCTTTTGGTAATGTGGGGAAGGTTCTCTGGCAGAGGACACAGCCAGGTGGCCTGGGCTAAGACAAGAGGTTCCTGTAAACAGAGGGGCCTGGGGAGCAGGAGGTCCTGAACTTTCCTTTAGATGGGGTGGCCAGGTCCTCTCCTGATTCCTGAGACAGAGAGTGCTTGGGCCATGGATCCCATAGCCCTTGGGACTCCTCACACAGTAGTGTGGTCCCTCCACTGCCTCCTGGCCCTTGATCTGAGGGTCCCCCTTCATTGTTTCCTCGGTCTATGAAATAAAGACCTCCTGGGCTATGGTGAGGATCAGAGATAATTTATGCAAAAAGCTGGGAGGTGAGGAGAGATGTGTTCCTATAAACTGTGCAAAGGTTCGGAACCAAGGCTGGGTACATCATAAGTGTCCCATAAATGGTAATTAGTTAGAAAAAGAACAACATAATACATTACTATAAAGAACAGGGGTGTGCTAAAAGTTAGGACAAGACTAAAATATTCTAAGCATGCGGTTTAGCCTGAGGACTCTGAACAGGAGCTCCTGTACTGTTATAAAGATAACGTCCACAGCAGCTCTGGGGACTGCTGTGCCAGCTCTCGGGGAGAGGGACTGGCTCGTGGCCGTCCTAGTGGGGCCTACTACCCATGGCTTGTATGGCATTATAGTTCCAAAGTTTGTGTTTTGCAGAATCAGAAGATCAAAGGGGCCTGAAAATGGTCTTTGTCAACCTTGCCAGCAGCTATTAATTGCACGGGGCACATTTTAGGCATTGAAGGGAGACAGACGGTCCAGACCCACTCATGGGGTCTTGTAGATTAGTCAAGGAGTTAGAACAAACACGTGAAGATCCAGATAAAGATCCTCTCATGACATGTCCAGTTCAAGCAGGTGATGAAATGTTCTACCTGGCACTGCCCAGACCATACGGAGGGTGGTATCCTGCTGTGTAAGCCGTTCTTTAAGTAGCACATGGGCGAAGCTGGGGGCACCCAGAGGAGAGTGCCAGGCCAGCAAGCATCTGGCACTGTGGCCATAAGAGGCACAGGTGAGGGAACTGGCTTGTGTAGGTAGGAGAGAGAGACGACTGACCACAGGGCTGTAGGGGAATGAATTCGGACCAGGTGGTAGGGTTTGTAGGGGAGTAGGTTTCAACTTAGAAGGAAGATCTCGCCTTCAGGGCAAGCTATCCAGGGCATAGCCTGCTCTTCCCAAGGACTCAGGGGGCACTGCAGGCCGGGGATTATAGTCCCCTGGCTTGGCCTGCATCAGTGTGGAAGAGCCACCTGCGTGAATCGCTTCCCAGCTCTGTGTTCAGTGACGTCACACAGTGTCAGTCAGGGCCTCTGGTCCCACTCCCCGCACAAGAACGCAGGATATGGTGAGGCCAAAAAGGAACATGAGTGGAGCCAGAGATAGGGGAGTCATACCACTATATTCTCGATGGCGGCTGGTCGAGACACAAAAGCAAACATCCGCCAGTACCCCAACAGCGGGTCTTCCTGCACCCCAGTCTCGCTGGTGGCTGGATGAGACACAGGACGTAGGATCCACATGATCCTTAATCTGCCCTCCACGCCTGCTAACCCCACTTGCTAGCCGCAATCCGCCGTCCGCTTCTCTTCCAACCAACCGACCGACCCTCTAGCGTAGCCACGGCAGTTATATTAGTGGCTAATGACTAACCGGTAACAGCTGATGGCCACCCAGCCACAGCGAATGGCCATCTGATTACAGCTGATGGCCATCTAATAACCGAACCAGCACCTTTCCACGTGAGGCCGAGAGCCTGGAAACTGCTCTCTGGGACTCTGTCCCCACACACAGGCAGCCTCAAATCAGACACAGTGGCATATTTACACCAAGGGAAGTGGAAAAGCTGCAGCCAGGGCTCTTTCCCCGCCACTCCCCCCCCCCCCCCCCAGCTGGTTTACCACCAGCCGAGCTCTAACAGTGGAGGAGAGGGCTGTTTACCCTGGTTCTGGCTTGGAGGCCTTTCACAGATGTGCCTGAGGGCTCCCACCTGTGGTTCTGCTTCATTGCAGGTGACTCACTCTCCCTCCATGCCTCATCCTGTTTTTGCTGACCGCTGGAGAGGTGCAGTCAGAGAAGCACGCTGGCTGAACCTCTCAGGACATGTCCAGTTTAGGCAGGTGATGGCTGTGACAGCTCATGGGGTTCACTCCCGACCCTCCTGGCAGGACTGCCATTCAATTATTATAGAAAGGTCAGGACTGACTTGCCTTTAAAATCTCCAGAGGGGGCAAATCCACAAAACACCCTCACCATGGGCACCATCTGCTAACAGCAGCAAGGTCTTCCAGGTGTTTCTGTGGACGCCTCCTGCTACACTCTGACAAATAGTTGGAAGAGTGAGAGGGGGGATTTCTTCCTGTCCATCGTTACCAGGGTATCGGTAATTAGCTGGGTGTGAGATTCTGAAGGTGAATCTCATCCCTACAACCCTGGGGACTCCCTGGGCAGTGTGACAAAAACAGCTAAAATATATTGCCAGGCGCAGTGTTTAGCACTTGATATAAATTACGTTATTGAATTCTTATACTATTCCTAGGAAGAGGTGCCATGATGAGCCTGGTTGTACAGATGAAGAAATGGAGGCTTGGAAAGGTTAAATACTGTGCCAAATGTCAGCTCATCCATAAAGTAGCTGAGCCAAGATTTGGGTCTGGGCCTGTCTGACTTCACCGCCTGAGTTCTATTAAATCCTGCACCACCCCCATCCCACCCCGCCTTGCAACCCCAAGCGTTTGCCCACCCAGGGACAGAGTTTCACCACTGCAAATCCAAATCTCCTGCTCACAGGAGTGTGTGATGATGTGGGGAACTCTAAGAGTTCCAGTGAGGAAACACAGTCCCCCAATTTTCCCTAAGGAACATTTTGTGTGGTGAGTGGAATGGAGCCTGCCGGCTGCTCAGAGGGTGCTGAGTTGGGGAGCTATTGCCCAAGTCCCTTCTGGCTGGGGCCACAGGGAAGGGTGGGTGTCAGAGGTAGCAGAGGCTGCAAGCTCTGGAGACCAGCCAATTCCCAGGGGCAGAGCACGTGGCTGCTGCAGCCGGGTTGCCCCTTTGCTGCTCCTCTCTGTGCTCCCTGCCAGAGTTGAGCCACAGCATCTGCTAAGGGGCCAAGTACCAGGTGAGCCTCCTGCTTGGGGCAGATGCTGGCATTATTTCCTGGTGACCCAGCTCTGCTCTAGTTAGTTGGGTGATCTTGGGCGAGTCACCTACTCTTTCTGGGCCTCAGTTTCCTCACTTGCAAATAGAGAGTTTGAACTAGGGCAAGACATTTAACCTGGGGTCTGAGGACTTCTAGGGAACCCCAGTCAGGGGTTCTTACACTCTTCTGAATTTGCATAGAAAGCTGAGTCTGTATGCCTTCTTCTAGGGAGAGACTATGGCTTTCACGTATTCTCAAAGGGGCTGGTGCTCCCCCCACCACAAACTATTAGCTCTCACCAAAAGGATCGCTAAGATCCTTCTAGCTTTAAGGTTTGCTGGGTCTGAAGGCCTCCTCTTCCTTGACGACTGTGGCTTAGAAATAAAGCCAACTGCAGGGAACTGAGGGCCCTGGAAGGGTTCCTACTACTTTTGACCAAAGCATTTCTTTCTGAGTGTTGGGAGCTTTGTGGAATGAGGTTCAATTTCAGCTTCAGCCCCTGGCACAACATGAAGGCCCTCCTGTCTGCTTCTTTCTGTAACCCCAACTGGGGGCACTTAGCTCACACAGCGAGAGACTTCCCTTCCACTTGAGGGCTAGAGGAAGAACCACAGGGTTCTGGAAGCTGGGACGTGCCCCCCGGGGGACGGCGCCACAGGTGTTTCAAGAGTTGCCAGCATAGCCATCGTATTCAGTTCTTACTCTGTTTGCACTAGATTAACCCACGTTTCTTTGTGTATTTTCTTACGCCTCTGGTCTTGTGTACATATTTGATTTTGTGCATTAGTCAGAAATGTCAGAGGATGTTAGAAGCACAAGGGAACTTAGAAATCACCCCATTCAACCTTGGACAGAGGAGGAAACTAAGGATTCAGAGGAGGGAAGTGATCTGTCCAGAGCCACCAAGGGCAGAGCTGTGTGTTTCCCATCCTGGCAGCACCCTGAGTGGCAAAGGTGATCACCACCACGCCACCCTCCCCAGCCCGGTTTCCTGCCCACAGGGCTAGTCACGTTGAGTAGCTCTGAGAATGTGCCCTGCTGATTCCAGCTGCAGCCTTGGACCACGCTGTTCCTGCTACCCACCCTCAGGAAACGGCTTCTTTCACTCATCCATGCATTGGGCACCTCCTTTTCTGGACACCCCTATGCCTTGCAGATACCTTTGCGACGAGACATCTTGTGGATGGTTTATTATCTTCGGCTCTCTCCTTGTAGACTGAGGTGGGACCATCTCTATTGAGCCTCGTATCTCTATTACTTAGCACAGATCCTGGCGCACAGCAGGCACTCCATCAATCCTTCTACGTGAGGCATGGACAGTTCTGGAGGCCCAGGTGAGGGCTCAGGTCTGAGAACTTAGCTGGTGGTTTGTGAACAGGACTCTGCCTCTTCTACCTTCCCTTGCCTTCCTTTTCTGGAAATGTGCCGTAAGTCAGCCTCAGATGTGGGTCAGCCTCATGCAGTTAAGTTCCAAGCCATTCAGATTTTCATCTTTGGTTTTTTTTTTTCTATTCATCATTCACTCACTCATCACTCATGCCATGTTTGTCGAGAGCTCACTGTGAGTTGGTTCTAGTTGCTGTGGGTGTCATGGTAAGACATACAGACAACTTTGGCTTTCCTGGGCCTCCGTTTTAGGCAGCATCACTCGGGGGTAGAAAGCGCCCCATCACGGGGACAAGCTACTGGGCCTCACCATCTCCCATGTGCACGATGCTGCCACTTGAGCTGACCTGGAGCTGGCAGTGTGTCAGGGGCCTCGCCGTGGCCCTGCCTGTGTCTGGGGCTGGCGCTGTGGGCTGTTCTGGGTGTGGGTGTACATGCATATAGAAGCTTGTTAATTTGCTTCCTCTCTTCCCTAGTGCTTTGTTTCCTGAAGCACATTGAAAGGACACTTTTTAATTAGCTGAGGAGCAAGGGACTTCTAAGCCACAGATTAAGTCCCCCTAAGGACAGGGGACAAGTGTTTACTGAGTAGCTACTATGTGCTGAGCACCATCATACACACGCAGTTATGTCATTTATATGTCACGCATATAATGGGTTAGTCTCCCACTTCTCAGATGAGAAAACTGAGGCTTGGAGCGGCCAACGGGCTGGCTCAGAGTCCCATAGCTAGTCAGCCCACAGCAGGCTGAGCACCCCTGCCTTTCCTGCTGATTGCCCTTAGCCGATGGGGGTGCTTCCCCACATGTGGGGAAGGCTCTGACAGCGTGGAAGGAAGGGAGAGCTAGAATGTCACAAAGCCCTCTTTCAATAAAGGGCTCAGCAACGTGTTTGTCTTGGCCGCGTTTCCTATCGACCCAGTGTGTGGCACATGGATTAAGTATGTAGGTGGGTGGTCTTTAAACGACGAACACTTTCTCTAGGATCAATAAGCTGAGTGAATTTAGATCTAAGTTCATCAAAATGTCACCAGAAACAAATTTAGCCTCTGGATTTCTGCACTCAGGTTGACGGCAGGGGGCAGAGGGCAGAGCCCAGGGAACCCCAGGTCTTTGGGAAGCAGAAGGTCTGGGGCACTTGTTGGCCCAATGCAGGTCTAATAACCCAGGCGAGGGGTCCTACCTGGAGATCAGCATCTTAGAAACTGGCCATCCCTCCTCTGTTCAAATTGTATCTGCCTTCAGGGAGAGTAGCTAATGGGTAACTTTCCAGTTCTAGATTTTTCTCATAGACAGGAGCTTCGAGATCACTCAATTCCACCCTCACACCCAGTGCAGGATCCCCGTGACAGCCGCTCTAGGACGTAGTCACACGCTTTCCCCTTGGATCCTGCTAGTGACGGGGAGCTCATTATTTTGCAAGGCTGCGCTTTTCATTTTTGGAGAGCTGCAATAATGTTCACGGTCTTTTGTATTGAGCTCCCCTAGCTTCTACTGACCTGTTACTTCTATCCATGTGTCTTGAATCTGCTTCATGGGGCCGAACAGAACAAGACTGATCCCTCTTTCGTCCAACTCTCCCAAAGTTTAGCAGATGGTCCTCTCTTCTCCAAGACAGACAACCCTTGGGAGTTTGGGGCCTGAGTTGCACGCAGCCCAGGAAATGCCCACTGGCTTCTCTGCTCTTTTAAGTCCCTATCTGCATTCGCTGGTCCTTCCTCAGCATCTCCTGAAACAGGAGGAGAGCAAAGTGGGGATTCATGGAGGAATCCTTGTCTCGTGTGTCTAGGAAAGGAATGATCTGGGTCTTGGCATGGACACCCAGTATGTCGTCTAATAAAATGGGTGTGTGTGTTCGCATACGTGTGGATGGGGTGAGACGATGGGTGTGCAGGTCCCTGTGGAATGGATATGAGCAACGAGTGTCTTGCATGTGTGAGCGTGCGGGGCGTGTGGACGAGCGTGTGTGCACATGTATAAGAGGTCAGACAATTAAATTCAAGAACTCAGCCTGGAGAAAGTGCTACCTACCTCATTGCTGAATATCAGTATGGTCACCTTCAAAGCACTCCCCTTGGGAAGCTATGCACTAATGCCAGCACCTAGTCCACCCTTCAAAGCA
The DNA here is from genome assembly GCF_036562045.2 of Rhinolophus sinicus. Lineage (NCBI taxonomy): Eukaryota > Metazoa > Chordata > Mammalia > Chiroptera > Rhinolophidae > Rhinolophus > Rhinolophus sinicus. Next base: position 13,167,984 of record NC_133765.1, on the reverse strand, counting down.
ATTTTGGGACTTTTTCTGGAATGGCCATCAGAGCTGTCGTCGTATTACCCTTGATGTCCTGAATGTCATCAAAATGTCTTCCTTTCAATATTTGCTTTATCTTCAGGTAAAGAAAGAAGTCACTGGGGGCCAGATCCGGTGAGTAGGGAGGGTGTTCCAATACAGTTAATTGTTTACTGGCTAAAAACTCCCTCACAGACAGTGCCGTGTGAGCTGGTGCATTGTCATGATACAAGAGCCATGAATTGTTGGTGAAAAGTTCAGGTCGTCTAACTTTTTCATGCAGACTTTTCAGCACTTCCAAATAGACAAACTTGGTTAACTGTTTGTCCAGTTGGCACAAATTCGTAATGAATAATCCCTCTGATATTAATAAAAGGTCAGCAACATTGTTGTATCAAGTTAATTGTCAGACCTTGTATGCGGATCACGCGTGTGGGCCCTGGGGAGGGGCTATACTGATACTCATGTGTGCTTCCCCCTCTGCATAGCTCTCTGAACTTGGTGCCAAGCTGTCCCATCCAACGGGCTTCTGTGCCTCTGACCTGACACGAGTCCTGCTTCTTCTGTCTCTAAGACTGGCCCACGTTCTTCGAATTGTAAACATTCCAGCCTCTCATATTGCAATAGGTCTGGGCTTACTGACTCTGAGAAGGAAAGGGACAGCCCTATCCATGAGCAAGTTTCTACCCGGCAAGACGCTTTTCATACATTTTCTCATTTTATCCTATCACACCTAGAGACAGGAAGTGACTGCACTTGACATGTGAAAACTCCGAGGATCGGCAGGGCATGATTGAGGCCACACACAGCTAGGGAGCAGTCGGACCTAAAGGCCTGTCCCCCGACAAACGCCACTTCTGTGAAGCAATAGCCAGGGAAGGCCTCCGTGGCAGAGCTCACCGGTGACTCTGAGAGGTCTCCCTCTTGCTAGCCATCACTGGCCATGGAGGATGAACAGATAGACACTAAAACATGATCATGGTTGTGTGGCCTCCAGGGATTTCCACCAACAGCCCTTAAGGCTTAATCATGTGGGAGGGTAGTTAGTTCCCGAACACAGGCGAGCATAGGAAAATGAATGTGACTCGGGAAGCGCTGGCCTGCTGTGCAGTCAGCACTCGATGGAATCTTGATCTGAGTGCAGAGGGGAAGATTTGGTGGCCTGACCCTTCTGTCCTCAGGAGCTTTGCTTCTCAGCCGTCGTATAAAATCCAATTTCTCAAATTTCGTCCGAGCTGGGGAGTCCAGCTTGTTCTGTCAATGATGACTTCCTCATGTACTCAGGACTATGGTTCCTCCTTTCCCTAATCCCCCCTGTTTGTTGTCTGAGCTTTTATCCCTCTGATTTATTTATTAGCTCTCTACTGGGCTTTTCCTCAGCAGAGTGCTCCCTTCCCCCAGGACCCCTCTCTCATTTCACCAGTCACTTCTCTCATGAACAAGGCACTTGTGGATCAAGCAGGAAGCCAGCAGGAGGGCAGAAGTGACCAGACAGGGGGTGAGGGATGAGAAACACAGAAAACAGGGTAATGTTCACAGGAGGCCCATGCGGCTTTGGCCCTGCGGCAGGTGGGGGTCTGGGGAGCCCTCTGAGTAGGATGGCATTTGTGTCTTTCTCCACATCTGGGTCTGCACCTGCATCTGGACAATTCTCGCATTTACCACCGCGGGTAACCTTTGTCCCCACACACCCTCTCTGCTCCCATGGTGCCCTGCCTCTCTTCACAAGTGTGTTACAATTATCTGCTCATGTGTCTGCCTGTCTCCTTGGATTTTAAGGGACCTTAAAAAGAGTGGCTATGTCCTCTTTTTATACCTGGCACTTGTTGCCATGCCTGGTCCACAGTAGGAGCTTAACACTTGCTGACTGGGCTGGACAATGAACGAAAGCTGACGGTATAAAGATGCACCAGGCCCATTTCAGCTTTCCAGAGGCCCCATCGTTGGAGGCACAGGATGTACACACAAGGGGCAACCAACAGCCACCGAGGCTGGTCTGACCAGGGACGTCTTCATGGAAGAAGTGGGAATAGAGGTGGGACAGACATATGAGATGCTGGGGACTGGTCCATAGAGGGGACGAGCGTTTTAGGTGAGAGGAATGACTTAGGTCAAGGTCCAGGGTAGGAATGGGCAAGGGGGAGCACCGAGTGAGGCAGGGAGGCAGGATCTGTGCAGGGAAATCTGGAAAGGTAGGTTGAGGCATATTCTGGAGGGCTTTGAATGTGGAGGGTGGAGCCTGCAATTTCCTCTCCTTTTTTGATGGAGAGCTTGTCCAGCCCTAGCCCCACGTGGTTCCAGGCAATCGTGTACTGCCCTCCTGGAGAGCCTCCTGCAGGAAAGGGGGCTGGCACGTGTTGGCACAGCCTGGATGAGCGGGGCCCTACACTCTGCCCTGTCTTCCCCTCTGAGTCCAGGAAGGAAGAACCAGCCCTGACTCTTCTGGTCTGAGGGGACCTCTGACCCCACACTTGGCTCTGGCCTAATCCAGGAGTCTCCTCTTGAGGCAGAATTAGGTCTCAGAACCAGAGTAAGACGTTAACACCTTCATAGAAAGCCTCTTGTGTCCTTATGAGGCAGGGAAAGGAATACTGGAAGGGAGAAGGGGGAGGGTGCTGGAAAGGGGCCTGCCATTCACTGAGAACCTACACTAGACCTGGCTCCTTGCTCATGTGAAATAGTTACTCATTGTCCCATTCCACAGATGGGGAAACAGAGACACTTTGGAGTTAAGCAACCTGCCCAAGCTCACACAGCTCAGTGGCAGAGGGGCTGGTTGCAAAGCCAGGCTCCTCCCTGCATTTGGCTCTAGTTTGCCTGTGTGGTTCCTGGGGCCTTTACTGGGTGATTTGAGGAAATCATCGAACCTCTCTGGGCTTCAAGTTTGTCATCTCTCCATGGAGGAGGTGAGCTCTCACGTGACCCCCTGCTTAGGTCAGCCAGGGTCCCTCTCCCATGACTGCCGGTCCTGCGGCCGGGCTCTTTGCTAGGCGGCCACGTGTTGCCAGCAGCCCCAGTGGGCACCTCTACCAGCTTCGCTAAGCTCTGGTTTGTATTTCTGCCTTCGGTGTTTCATGAGAGTTGGTATCAGAACGCATTCCCCTGATGCTGCCTGGAGCAATAATCCAGACATGGTTGGAGGCTTTAGTGGAAATCCTCCGCGACACCAGAAGAAAGGGAAACACAGCAAGGATTTTGGCAGATGCAAAATCTGTCCATTTACCTTCCAAACCCAGGCTGGGCAGGGACGGCTGAGAAGCAGGGGGACATCCTCAGCTCCAGTCTCCCTGAGGCCTCTGGGATCTCCGCAGAACTAAAGCCCTTAAGGATGGAAGAGGCAGGCGACCAAGTCTTCCCCTCTGCAGTCAGATCAAGATTCTGTCAAGTGCTGACCCCACAGCAGGCCAGTGTTTCCTGCAGTCACACTCATATTCCTATTAAGCCATAGAAGTCGAATTATTCTTATTTTTGATAGGAGACTCAGTCAGCTTGTGTGACTTGCGTAAGGTCACACAATCACTGAATGACAGAGCAGAGAAGAGCTGCTCATTACACACAAAGGGATACTGGTACCCGTTCTTGACAGTCGGACCCTCCCCATTTCACCCAGACCCCACACCAGCCAGTTGTCATGGGAACTTCCCGCGACGCGTTGGCCCTCCACCCACTGTGTGCTCCGAGAGCCCCTCCTCCATCTGCTACTCTGATCTGTGGCCCTGATGCTGTCCTCAGCTGGCTGGGACTCCTTCAGAGCCGAGGGCGTTGCGTGGTTACAGGGAAATCATGCTACTGCGCTGGGCTTGCCAGCAGATCTGGGGCAATAAGTGACCTTTCTAAAATGAGGTTTTCCATTTCTGACACTCTGAACCCTCCAGATTTACCAAACTGCACACCTTCTTCCCAGCCCATGATAGCTGGCGTCACGGCCAAGGCTGAGTTGCTCACAGACCCCCACCCCCCAACTACGTCAGTAATAATAGTTCTATCCAGAAGCCCAGCACCTAAGGCAAGGCCTAACACCCATGCGTTTTTCTCACTGTCCGAATGAATACACGAAGCCGTCTAGCATTGTGAGCATAGTATGTGCTGTGCAGTTAAGACAGACCCAGCTTCAAATCCCAGCTCCACCACTTACTAGTTGTACAACCCTAGGCAGACATTGCATTCCCCTCCCTGCCTGCTCCCTTCTTTGTGAATGAAAACAATCATCCTGCCCACCTCACGGAGCTGCCTTGGAGAAGGATGAGCTCAAACACTTCACACAGTGCCCAGCATGCAGGAGGGCGCTGCCAAAGGACGTCCTGCCCTCCTGCCTCGCCTGGAAACACCTGCCTTCTCAATTTGCAGAGTGACAGCCGAGGCTGCCTGGTGTGTGTGTGTGTGTGTGTGAGGTGGGGGCTGCTGAGGCAGTTGCTGGCCACCACAGCCTTTCAGAAGGCATTAGAGGCCATTGCTTTAATCAATACTGTATTATTTCCTCTGTGGCATCTATCCTTACGTTTATTATGTGCAAATGGGGTTTTCAATGATGTGAAGGTGTTAATTTAACGTAGCTGACAGTCAGCGCGTGCAATCTGGTGGCTGCCCCTCAAGTCCTATAGGAAAATGAGACGACGTACCTGCCACCAAACCCTCCTCATGAGCGAAATTTGAGAAATACAATTGTGGTGGCAATCAGGGCACATGGCATACGCTTGCAGGTGTGGGCTGCATGCTTGAATAAGGGAAATAAATAATCCACATGGGCCTGGGAGCATGGTCCAGCTATTGGGGAGAGTGTTCACAGCTGGTGGCCAGGAAGTAGGGTGTTGTGGTTCCCGTCTCTTTGTTGCCCAGATCTAGGTCCCATCAAAACCTCTCCGTGGTCTGGCCAACTCCTGTTGACATCCTCCTTTCCTGTGGTCCCTGGGACTTGTCACAGCTCATCCTCTCTGACAGTTGCTGGATTCTTAGATCGTCCCCTTCCTCCCTTCTTTATACGTGGCTCTCACGGCTCTGAAACCCACTTTGTACATGTTTCTCTGGCTTGGCCCCAGGCCCGTGGGCTTGGCTCTGCCTTGCTGTCCAGGCAGGCAGAGTGAAAGCAAAGGTGGCTTTTCCATGTGGCCTTAACCCTCCTCCTCTAGTCCCAGGAGGCTCAGAGCAACAGATGTCGGCATGACCATCTTCTCTCCCTCCATCCCACTGGACCGGAACTGAAGCAGGAAGGGTTTCGCTAGGATTTGGGAAAAGCTGCCTCACTATGACATCATGAAAGTGACAGGTCAGCTGCCACTACGCTGCGTGTCTCACAACCAATGGGCCAGACCCCAATGATGGCCATTTAACTCAACAACGCCAGCTATGAGACAAATTTGGATTTCATTTGTGTAGCTCCCTGCAGTGTATCATGAAAGAATTAACCTTTACCAGACAGTCTGTGGAATTTTATCATTACGATGCACTTGCATTCCTTGTTTTAATAGAGGACCAGGTAGGAAACTGCTTGGTTTTCTACCTTCATGCCAAGTGGCAAAGAGGGCTCGAGGGAGGCTGCCTGTAAGAAATGCGGGAAGGAATGGAACTGTGCCTAGCGCTTCACGCCTGTCTGTTCATCTGTCCATGGTGCTTGTCAAACTCTGGGGGTCCATCTCGCTGAAAGGTACTGTGAAAATGTAAACAGCCGTTATCAGTAAGCTCCGTCTGTGTGTCTTAAACCTTCCACATGAAAGGTGAGTGGAATTGGGCTTTTGCATCCCCTCACTGCCTGAGAGATAGGAGGGAGGTGGTGTTTTGGCAAATAAATATGATCTCATAAACCCTGGCAGGACTCCAATCTAAGTAATGGCCAGTCTGCCTTCCTAATTCCCTCGGCAGCTCAGAACAGCAACATTATTCTTTACTTCCTCTCTTTAAAAACAAACTCTATTGGTGAGCATTACTCAGCCGCAGGATCCCTGGGGTAGGGGGTGGGGAAGCGGGTGGCTAAGGGGGGGCGGGAATAGGACACTGCATTTCCATGATGGGATGTGAGTGATGAGCTCAAATTACAACGCACTTTTGGGAAAACATAGCCAGACGTTTGGCCCGGAAAAGGCACCTGAGGATCTTGAATTAGAGAGGCCACCACCGTTCATGTGTCCCGGTTCACGAGGCACACAGAGCCCAAATCAATAAGAATCACATTGCTCAGCACTGCCATGTCCCTGGTCTAAATCATTATGGAGTAACTAGGTAACTGGGCAATCCAGCTGGAGCTGGGTGTGCACTGTCAAGTACAAAGCTGTCTTTCCTAGCGCTGGTGCTGTCCATGAGTTGGAGGGTTTCCTGTAGCTTCTCTGCTTTCATGGGCACTGCCTCCTTGAAGTATATAATGCCCCCTTCCACTTTTCTTGTCATTTGACCTTTATAACCACACTTTAATTCAAGTAACAGGTATCGTGGCTCTCCATTGTATAAACCTGAAAACTGAGGGTCCAAGAGATGAATTAGATAACTTGTTCAGGGTCACACAGGTATGTAGCAGAAGAGGGAGCTGAACTTGGGTCTTTTGACTTCAACTCCAGTTGCTCTGATGTCTCATGGCCCATCTTTCCTGGTGCCACTACATCTCCCAAACCCACAACCCTTCCCTCACCCCAGGGCCCATCTTTCCTGGGCCATGAGGACGTCAGCCTCGCCCCTTCCCCACGTTGAAGGAGCTATTACAAGGAGCTGCAGGGCAGGCACTAGGCCAGCGGCTGGGCCCTGGGTTCACATCGTGTGGCCACTGATCTGAGGGTGGTCACATGGTGGGCTCGTTGGTGGTCACGTGGTCAGCAAGGCGAACACTTGGCTCAACTCAGAGAGGATTTGAGGCAGGTATGTGGCAAGGGCTCAACTTGTCGGGAGAAGGGTAAAGCAGTGTGCAAATGCTCAGGGCCGTGGGTTCACCCAATAAAGATGTATCGAGCACCACGATGGAGAGGTTTAGGGACACAGCTGTAAACAAGACAGAGCCCCTGCCCCCGAGGAGGTACTGTCATGGGAGAGACAAGTCAACAGGCAATTACAACACAGTGTGTTGAATGCTGTAATGAGAGGTGTCCAGGGCACCTTGATGAGGTGCAGGGAGAGTCACTAACCAGACATGGCAGTTCTTCAAGAGCATTCACGGGCTGCAAGCTGAAAGCTGAGGGACAAATAGGAAACAGGCAGATCAAGATGGTGCTGCAGAGTGTTCCAGGCTGAGGAGATGACATGTGCAAAGGCCCGGAGGTCAGAAAGACCTCTAGTGACAGCATATTCAGTCTGGACTTGAACGGAGTTGGAGGGAGAGTGGTAAGGCGGGAGGTAAGCCAAGAACAGTTAGCACACCCCAGCTAGGGGAATTTCTCATCAGGAGCAGAGAACCCATGGTGCCACTACATCTCCCAAACCCACAACCCTTCCCTCACCCCAACCCCATAGCCTGGAGAGTCTTCATTTTGCTCTGGACTCCCTCAGTCTTGTACACGAAGGGTGAGTCGGAAATGCACCCATTCCCAAGCAGACAGCACTGACCCCTGAATCAAAATCCCCGGCTGAGTTTTAACTGAAGGACTACAATCATGTTCATTTAACATATTTCTGCCTTTCTGAATGGCTTTTACGTTTTACTAAACTGAAACAGTACAATATATGTGACTGATTAGACTGTGTAACACATTCCTGCAAATTTAGATTAGGAATGATTATGATTTAAGTAAGATAGTTGAACAAATTCTCACTGCCATCTATCTTTCCCCTTCTTGTCCGTGTTCATGGGGACGAATGAATGGCTAGAACGAATGACTTGACGGAGAGCCAGGGTCTGGGTGTAGAGAAGGGCTGAGGTCCGCCTTTGCAGGCTTGGAGGAGGGAGAAGCTGACATACGAGGAGGTGGGATCTGCGGTGCGGGCAGAGAGCAGTGGGACAGGAGGCAGATATGGGATACAGGTCCTGGCTCTGCCATTTGCTAGCTGTGTGACTTACAGCAAGTCACTTAATTTCTCTGAGTCTTACATTCCCATCAGCAAAATGGGCTTTATTATTCCTGGCTCATGGGATCATTTTGGGTGGAATGAGGTCAGGGACATGAGAGCAACACTGCAGAGGGCTCAAGAGCTTGGATGGCGGTCAAAGTCCTGGCCATGTACTGGCTCTGCTCCTTATTAGGGCCATATGACCTTGGCCTTTGTTACTTAGCATCTCATGGCACCCATTTTCCTAATCCACAGAATGGGAGTAAGTGCACTTGGCCATGGCTCTCCTTGGGGAGAGAATTAAATGGGATTTTCCATATTAAAAGTGCTTTGCAAAATGTAAGCCACCTGGGAGGCCAGCACTGGCTAATAGGGGTGGGAACAGGAGTCTGGAGGAGGTTGGGGCTCTTTTGCTGAAATAGCAACCTAGAGTGGTTTGGAGGAATCGTGTTAGGGAGCCATGGGTGGGGAGGGGAAGAAGAGGAGCCCTTGTAGAAAGTTTTCTTTGGAGTGCAGTCTTTGCCCCAGCCCTGAGCCCCCAATCCTCCTTACTCTGCCCTCCCCGCCCCATCCCAGCACCTAACACATTGCAGCATTCTCTATAATTTACTTACTTATTATATTTTTGTTTAGAGTCTGTCCCCCTGGCTCAAGGATCTGTTTTGTTCCCTGGTAAATCCTAAGCACTTAGAATGCAGATTGGCAAGTAGGAGGCACTCAGGAAATGTGTGTCCAATGAATGGGTTTATGAGTGAGGCTAGAATTCTGTCTCCTGAGAATAACTGAGGTAACGTTGGGGGGATGGTGGTGAAATCAGGGTAAACCGAGGCATCCGTCACTCTGGCAGGGAGCTTGCTTCAGGGGGAGAGAAATAACAGTAATTTGGTATGTGAAGCCGGCACCCATGCTTCACGGGAGACACAGCTGTCAGGATTTTCCCTGAGTTCCTGGTCACCAGTGGTCTCGCTGCATTTCCCTGTCCTTCCGAGCAACCTGACACTGAAAATGCCTTCCAATCAGAGCAATCACTGCCGCCCTGAGCCACTGCCTCCAGAGGTGCCTGCCTCCTGAGGCTCTAGCTGGAGACAATATTTCTCTTCTGTTCCTCATGACAATGGGGAAAACAAATAACACAGCGGTAGATGTAGTGCCCTCCAAGCCCTTCAGAGCTGGAGGAGTTTGGGCTGCCGCTGCGGCTGAGTCCCCGTGGTGGGGAACACAAATGCCATGGGGCATGCACTGCCCTCTGACTCCTCTAGGACTTGGGTGCTGTGGCCGCTTTGTCCATGATCAGTGTCACTCTGGCTAAGGAGGCATGGCATGGCAACTGCCCAGCTACCCATAGTCAGGAGCTGGCATCAGCTGTGTTGCCGATGGCTCAGGGTCCCCTGCACTGGGGGACCTGATAAGTACCACGGAGAGGGTGCTGGCACCCATCACGGCCTAGTGTGTCAGGTGTCCTACTGCGTGCTTCCCCCTCTTAGTAGACCTGTGAAACAGCTACTATCAGTTTCAAATGAGGAAATGGAAACTCAGGGAGGTTGAGTGATCTGTGCTTGTTCACGCAGCTTGTTAGAGGCAGTGCTGGGGTAAGAACTCCTATGTTTCTGAACACAAAGTATACCTGTGCTCTCTGGCACCCTCAGGCTTGTGTGGTGTGGACACTTCCTTACCTCTCAGCCTCAGATTCCTAACTGGTGTACCAGTTACAATGTTCGGAGATGTGCACTGCCCCTCCCCCACTTGCGTCTTGCCACCTTGCCTAACTTTGCCAGCGTCCTCACTCCCGCTGGGCGAGGGCTGGTCCCATCCTGGTGCCCTCCACTGCTGGCTGAGGTCCTGTTTCAGTTACCACCTGAGAGGTCCTCTTTCTACTGTGCTAACACTTAGGGTGGGCGCTCCCCCTGAACACCAGCCAGGGCTCAACCACAGTAGAGATATCACTTGGGTACCCATATTAACACAGATACAAATGTGAATATAGTAATCATTCTGGCTTATATTTGTTGAATATTTATTGAGTCTCAAATGTGAATTCAGGAAACTGAGTCTTGAGACCTGCATTCATTACCATTGTATGTGCCCTGCCTCTTCCTCGTATGGTATATGATCCTTTCACATAACCACGTCGGTATTCTTTTTCTTCTCTTTCGTTTGGTTAACATCCCTTTTCCAACTAATTTCTAGTACTGAATGCAAAATTCCAGATGTGGTCTGACCACGCAAAGCCCAAAGGGATGTCACCTCCCTATGTTTTGCACATGATTTTGCGATTAATGTAGCCCAGGATTGCAATCACGTTTTGTCCCCAAGTCCTAAGGTTGGCCGGTCCTGAGTTCCCAGACCTTCCAGAAATGAGCCCCTGGGGATAAACAAACCTCTTTCTGTTGCCCTCTCGTGCAGCCGAGGGCTGAGGCCCCAGCTTTCCTCCCCCTTCACAGGCTGTGTCTCTGATGGCTGCACTTGGCTCTGCTGTGGCACTCAGCGAACACTCCAGATGAAAGAGAACATGGTCTCCAGCAAGTAGGGGGCTGGATGCAGGTGAAACGGCCCGTGAAGGTCACTGCCAATGCTTGGTGAGTGATCTGTCCCCGTTTCAGCCTCAGTGGGAAAGTGATGGAGGGTGTAATTAGGGCCTGAGCTGTGTCTGTGGGGCTGCTGTCCCGGCTCAAGGAGGCTGGGGACACAGATGGTAGTGTCTGTCCTGGGAGGGGGGAGGCGTGAGCCTGTTCATCAGGGTGAGGAGGCTTTCTGACCTGGTAACTGCAAACTCCTGATCATTCCTGGGAGTGTGTAGGTGAAAGTGAAGGAAGGGGAGTGAGATAGGGATGAAGTGAGGTAGGAAATAACCCTAGAAAAACTTTGAAGGGAGGAAAACCATCTCTGTTGCCCTCTCATCTTTCCAGCTTTTGTTTCCACTGTCCCCTCGCCCCACCTCTGTATCTGGATGCCCCGGCTTTTCAGGACCCCTGCCTGCTGGGCACCCGACCTAGGTCTTCCTTCCCTGTTCTCTTCTCTCCTTCTCTCACCACAGTTTATTTGTCCTGTGCGTCTCATTGTACCCCATTCCCTTGAGGAATTATCTTATTAGAAAGTGATCTAATGCACTAATGTGTGGTATTAAGGTGTTGAAGTCTAACAATTGGCTTGATGCTTGTAAGCAGCCATCACCCAAGGGCCTAAATACTGTACCGAGAATTCATTAACCTGAGGGCATAAATCCCGGGGAGACAGTCCATGTTCTGGCAGGGAGGTAGCGTGGGCGGGGCAAGCCCTAACCGGGCATACTGCCTGGGCATTACCAGCACCTCACCATGTTACAGTTCTCTCACTGCTCCTTAGGATAACGTTTGAGATTGACAGGGTGGACATTTTCCTTACGATGAGGAAATGGAAGGTCAGAGAAGTTCTGCATCCGGCCCGAGGTCACATAGCTCACCCCTCCTGGAGCCCGAGCAGCCTAAGACTCTTGCTGGCCAATAGGCCCATCTCCATTCCATCCCCTCAGGGCACTAACAGATTTTGGGGGGCCTGCAATGCTAGGGCTGGGAGCTCCTTGACATTAGACCCTCCAGAGACGAGTCCCTGAGAGAGCTAAGGGCTTGTTTACAGTCCTGGGTGGGCCACAGAATAAAATTCCAGAACCTTCTGTTGGGCCCCTTGGATGGGGACATAAGTATATTGGGGGCAATGATGTCTCAAGCCCTATTCTAGGTATGCACCAGTTATTGTTTTAATCCTTACCCCTTTATGTGGAAGAGAAAACTGAGGCTGACTTGAAACACAGTTACAAAGTCGGGAGAGCCAAAAGTTGTCAATCTCAATCAATTCCAACGCTCATGCTGTAGCCTCTCCAGGAAGGTTGGGGTGGCAAAGAGGCAGTTTCCTGAGAAGTCTGGTCCAGTGAGGAAGACAGAGCACCTCAAAAATGGAAAGAAGCTGGAGAAGAAAACATGGCGCCTCACGGAAACCCACTGCCTGGTGAGCAGTGTGTTTGGGGTGGGAAGTAACCCTTTTGTTTGGGTCACAGCCAAGAGAGCCAGGGTAGTGAACCCAGCCGTTCCATCTGAGGAGGCCTTGGGGAGGAAGTGAGTTTGGAACTAGTCCCAGGTTGGGCTATGTGTGCTCTGGGAAGTGAAAGTTGCTGGGCTGAGCTGGGTGAGGCCACGGCGGGACTGGGTCTGGAGCTGGAGCATCTCAGCTCAGTTGGCAGAGGCCTGCTTCAGAAGAGCAAGTTCCCCCCCTCAGCACAGGGCCTGGCATGGATTTTGTGTGAGGGGCCTGGGAGCAGCTGGGGCTGGGAGGGCTGAGGGGGAGGAGGCACATGGTCTAGCCACGTGAGGAGGCTTGCACAGAGGCCTGCTTGGCCAGAAGCCTGTGGAGCCGACCCCTTCCTCAGACTTGTAGCTTGTCTGAATGGTACATAAATAGGAAAAATGCCAGGGCTTTGGAGTACCACATGTGTGGGTTTGGCTTCCCATGGAGCCAGGGTACTGTTTTCCGCGGGTCATCCTTGTGTGGACACGGACCATGGGCTTGGTGGCTCTCAGAGCAGTTCCCCGACAGCTCTCCCAGTCATTGACTGACTCTTCGGTCACTGCTTGTGTGCTCAGCCATTGTTAACTGGTGACTTGAAAATTACCTTTATTTAGCACTGTTATTGGGAGGCTGCAGGGGTGCTGGTTTCTACTCCACTAATTCTCTCTGGCTGATGGCAGAAAGCAGGCTTGTTACACAGTCCCCAGCCCCCAGCCATAGCCCCTCCCTGCTCACTGAGGGCACCAGGGCAATGAGCCATGCGGGCACAGCAGCCATGCCCTCTGGGTACAGGGCAGGCAATGGAACAGCCTCCTGGTCCGCTCCCTGCTGTCTGCTCAGCCAGGTGTGCTTGCCTGCTGGTCATTTCCCCATGGTTACATTGCTCTGTATCCATGAGACGGTCTAGAACAGCATCCTCAATCAGGGTCTGTGTAGGCACAGAGTGGGTGACTCGCAGGGCTTGTGCGATTCCTTAATTTCGAGTGAATGTGCTCATAAGCTTTAGAGATAGAGTATTCATAGCTTCTGCAGCTTTTAGCAGATTCTCAAGTGGATTTATGACCCCCCTTGCCCCCAAAAGCAGGGAAGTCATCGTTCTCAGACCACCGCATTAGCGGGTTAACCTACTGGATTGTGGTTTTTGTTGCCCTGCTACTCAGGACGTCAGGCGATGCCATCTGACTGTCCTCCTCCCAGAGGAAAAAGCCAGGTCCTCGCTCGGCTCAGCTGTGCCCTGTGAATGGGGGGTGTTTGCTGACTGGCTGACAAATCACAGGAGAGATAGAGGAGCCTGCACATTTGTAGAACCTCCTGACTTTGCTTTTTGTCTTGACTGGGAAAAGAACTCATAGCTCTTGGCTCCCTCCCTCCATCCTGTGCTGGCACAGTGTACCTCCCTCCCTTCCATTCCTGGGACCCCATCCCACACGAGTCACAGGTCCTGGGAAGTACAGGACCTGCAGTAGGACCCAGGATTCATTTACCTTGAGAAGGAGGAAGACAGGAGGGGTGGGCCAGGAAGGATGGAGGCATTGGTAAAAACTAAGTAGGGAGGTGAAGGGCAGGGCTTGGCTCTGGGGTGAGGGCGAGTCCATTCTTCCTAAGCAGCCGGGCCTCCCTGCTCGAGGGAGTGGGCCAGCCATTTAACCACTCTGGGCCTCCTGGGCCACATGGGTGGGACGTTAAAAGTACAAAGAGGCAGCCACAGAAACTCTCTGAGGCCTCTGCCAGCTCTAAAATATTCTGATTTCTAACACACACGCCTGGCTGATTCCAGTTCTCTGTCCAGCCACGGGGCCTCATAGAAAGACAGACCCTGAAGGGAACACAGAAAAAGTCACTGTCCTAAAGATCATACAAACTTCTGAAGTTACACAGCAGGAACTTGTGTTGAGGAATTGCATGGTGTTTTCTGCAAGCCTTTTGCCATGTGTTTCTCAGCCCTTTGTGCCAGTGGGATCTGGCCCCCGGGGGGGGCCAGGAAAGAGTGGCGTTTCCTGGCAAAAGCCCCTCTGCAGCTGCCCCAGGCTACTGGGCCCAGCGGGGCCTTTCCCAGTTGTAGTGCCTGTGGCACCTCTTCCCAAGCAGGCACTGAATATGGACGCAGAGTTCCCTTCGGCTGCCATGGCATTGTTTCCCCTGCAGCTGTGGGGATGGTGACAAGGTCTGTGGGCTGCCAGCCCGGCTGGAGAGTACTTGAGACCCACTTCATCGACCTCCTCTTCTCTTTCCAAGGCTCTCAACCCACTTGAGCAGGGAGTGGAGGCCTGTAGGGGGTGTGTGTCCATTTTGGGCAGACAAAGGAGGCTCCTCTTTAGCCTGGCTCCAGAGACCCCTCCAGAGGTGGGGGGCAGGGGAGGAGGGAGCTGACAGAGCACCCTGGGCAGCACCGAGTCCAGCCATGCTGGGCAGGAGGAGACGGGGACTGGAGACAACAAGGAGCATGGAGACTATACCATGTGGCTGATGACTGCGCTGTTGGCCTATTTCCCCCTTATCAGGGTCTTCCTAATTGTTACACCTGGTTTTTGATTTGAGCCTCTTTAGTTTACCAAGTGTTTCCATAAAAGAATTTAGTTTACCAAGTGTTACATAAAGAATTTTCACAACCCACAGGTATGTACTGTGCACATCATTTTATGGATGACTCTTCTGTGACTCAGAGAGATTAAGTGCTTTGCTTAAGGACACACAGCAAGTAAGTGGCACAATCAGGACTAGAATGAGAATTCCTTTGCCAAGAAAGAACCAGTTCACCACCAACCCACCAGTCCCTTTCCCCAGGGCACACTGCCCCCTCCAGAGTGATGGGGGATTGCCAGAGATGACAAGCCCCGTTGGCATGTAAAGCCTTAGTTGGCCAAGCCATTACAGAAGTCGGCCAGGATCTCCTCGCCAGAACCTTTTGCAGCTCTGCAGGCATCATCTTCTTTTCAAAGGCTTTTGTTGGGGTGGGTGGGTGGGTGTGGTCCTAAAAAATTATAATAAATTATGCTTTAAGAGCCAGAGTTATAGGCTGGCAATTTGATTCTTTCTTTAGGAGCAAAGGGCAGTGGCTGAGGTTTCCAAGGGGCACTCTCAGCCCCGAGGGAAGCAGGAACAGCTCCCAAGATGAATCTCTCTGCTCTAGGCTCTGGTGGACTGCATGGAAAGCCATACAAGCCGAGGCTGGGGATCCTACCTCATGGCTGAACTGCCGTCTCCAGAGGCGCTTTGCTGATTTCAAGGTTCATCTGCCAGAAAGTCCCAGGGACGCTGACGCCCAGCGTTCTGGCCCATGAGGCAAGAATGCTCCGTTCACCGCTGCACGCTCAGAGCGAATGCAGTGCCTGGCATGTGGGAGACGTTCAGCAAACTCTCCAACAAATTAATTACATGCGAGGAAAACCTAGAAGAGCGTCATCTGCAGAATATTATTTACTCCCTTCTGCAGAGGTGGCACCTGAGGCCCTATGAGGTTAACACACCCAAGGTGGCGCACCCAGTTAGTGGAGGGAGAAGCGCTGATTGAGGTCTCCCTTCACCACAGGCTCTTTCTTCTGAAGGGGGGACATTAGGAATGTGAGGACCTAGGCCCCAGGGTCAAGCAGCTGATTTGACCTCTGAAAAGTTCTTTCCAAGTTT
Organism: Rhinolophus sinicus; assembly: GCF_036562045.2. NCBI lineage: Eukaryota > Metazoa > Chordata > Mammalia > Chiroptera > Rhinolophidae > Rhinolophus > Rhinolophus sinicus. The sequence goes on along the minus strand of NC_133765.1, from coordinate 13,152,357 downwards.
CTTAGCTGCACTGAGTCTACAGTGATTGGATGTGGCTGGGTAAAGCAGAGATGGTTTTCATCTCGGAGAGAACTCACTTGCCTTCCTCCGGCAGGCACGCTGGCTGTGGGGGGAAGACACTTCTACTCAGTGCCCCACATGCCCTCCTAGGGGCACTCACCTCTTCACAGCTGACCTACTCACCTTGAGCTCTGCTTTCCTCTTTGGGGAGGGAGGAAATAAAAGCTAGTGCTAATAAAGTATAAAGAACAGAAATATCCTCTGACCCAGGCTTCCAGATGAGTTGATGGCCTCTGATGATGGGATCTGGGAGAGAGAGACAGAACCTGGACTGCGGGTTCCAGGGCTCAGGAGACACGTGTCGGCACATCCACCTGCCAATTACTAGAATCTTTAAAGCAGCTTGGGGTCATTATATGTTCTAGTCCCTCCACTGAGTCACAGGAAAGCTAGGACACAGAAGTTCCCTTGCTCTAGACTCACCATCACCAGAAACCTATGTCACCCCCATTCTCTTCTTTTGAGGGCCCTTCCCTGCAGATGCCTCCGTCTCCCCATGGGCCCTTCTCCTCCCCCCAGAGCCCCTTGGCTCTCAGTGCTGGGGTCTTTCTCTCGCCAAGAGTCGCATCGGTGGTGCTGGGGCCTGAGTCAGAGCCTGCCTGTCGCTCTGCAGCTCCACAGTGTGGGGACACCAAAGGGCAGTAACAGCAGCCTGCCATAAGCTGACAAGGCTGAGTTCACATCAGTGCCAAGGAGTCGACAGGATCCTCTGAATTAAGTGGCCAAGTTTAGTTTTTAATTAAGCCCCCATGGTCTTTTAAAAAGGTCACCGATGACACCATCTTCTTTAAGGCCAATATGAAAAGACATTCAAAGTCAAAGTTCTGAGATGGGAGTCTTGTAACTTGAAATGTCACAGGAAGAAATTTGGAAATGGGGAAAGAGGAAACTGGTGGGCAGGACCCTGTCACATTGTTCTGTCATCAGCTTCACAGTTTCCATTTGGAGTTCCACACTATTTTGGTCTCAAAGGGCAAGTGGCCTCCCTCTACTCGCTCAAGGACCTTCCCTCACGATTGGTTATGGGGCTCTTTGTTTGCTGCACAGTGAAAAATGGGACGGTTGGTATGAATGGGGCAGAATATGGCAACTTGCCCCTGAGCTCTGGGGAATTAAAAATATATGCAACTAATCGCCATCCTCTTGCTCCGTTATTCCTGCATACACTTTTCTACATAACTTGACCAATATTGTGTTGCTGGGAAATACAGTTCTTGTCCAGAGTGGAGCATAACAGCCACTTAATTCCCCTGCCACATCCCATAATGATCCTACAACGAAAACAAATATCTGTCCTGGTTCTACACAGCCCGATGAGCAGTAGAGACTTCTCTTCATTTGAGTCGAGTAGACAGCACATCTCAGAGAGGAGATATGGGCTGGCCAACACATTCCTCTTTTTCTTTCCTCTTGCTTGAAAGGTGGTGCTGATGGCTGTAGCTTCAGCAGCTGTTTTATGGCCGTGTTAAGCATGAACATGGAAGCCAGTGGTAAGGATGGGTTGCTTGCCTCCCTTTAGACTTCATGGTATGTGAGAGAAAAGTTAACCCCTAGCTTGTTTATGCCACTGGTGCTTTGGACTCTGCGACTAACCATTGAATGCCAAACTGACAAATGAATTGCCTGCTCTGTCAGGCACTGCCGGGGGACTGTGGGTAAGTCATTAGATGTCTTTGAGCTTCAGTTTCCTCACCCTTACAATGGGACTAATAACTCTTGTTTTGCCTTGTAAATGTTACCTCTGCTTTCTAGGGTCTACTAGGGTCTACTCGTAGCTTCCAAGAATGCCCTGCCCCTCAGTCTGAAGGTCATACGGCTTTTGTATCTGAGCTGCGTCTGCCTCCCCACCATGGTTGGGCCGGATAATTGGTCTGGGACTCAGGCATGTGCCTGCCTTCCAACTTCAATGGCTTGCTTGGGGCTGTTATAAAGTCCCCTTGTGGGCTCCCATTTTCTAGAGACACAATAGCTCTTCCTGGCTCGCTCAGGCCTTGCCCCTCCTTGCTGGGTGCAGAGACGTCGGCTGTTTCAAGCTGCTGAAAAGGAGGCTTCAAAGAGACCCACATTGGCCCCTCTTAGGCTCTGACTCATAGAAATGTTTCTGGAAATCCTCAAAAGCCTTATTAATCTGTTAAGACATCCCAGAAGCAGGAGTCTGTGCACCCTATATTCAGGGCTTTTCAGCTTCTCCCATTGTCTCAGCCTCATTGTTCCTGCTCAGTGTCTTGGCCCCTAATGGACTCTCTCTGAGGCAGATGAGCTTTTGGCTGTGTCTGCTATTTCACTCCCTGACTCTTTCCTTCTTCTCTGTTGCCTTTAACTCATAAAGTGAAAAGGTGACCGACCACTCTTCTTGAACTGTTTATCCCCCACCACCCCATGTGGTTCCTACTTCACCCCTTTCTCTCCTGGCATTTGGCTGGATCTGGGTCAGGCACGCAGGGGCCTGCATAGAAACTGAGCCCACTTGGTTTTCTTTCAAATGAAAACCTCTAGGGGGTCTGTCTTGCCTAGTGAAGATTCCTGGGGTCACCATGAGCCTCTGCAGGAACCTGCTTACAGCCATTGACTAGATAAGCACTGGCCCAGCTTCTGCAGGACACTGGCTCTAGTCCATCCACTGACCACCCTTCTGATGTGTGACCTTCTCTGCAGTTATAGATGCACTGGGCAGGGGTAGAGGAGCCAGAAGACCAGGGCTCTACTCCTGGCCTCAATCCCAGCTGAGTTTCCATTGTCTTGGTGCAAATTCAGGGGGTTCGACTTGATAGCCAATGTCCCACAGTAGGCAGCATCTCAATGGTCCCTGTCTCCCGGTTGTCAAACCCTTGGGTACCCCGCTACCTTGAATGTGGGCTGGACCTAGTGACTTCTTTCTAGTGAAGAATATGGCCAGAATGATGAGATGTCACATCTGTAATTAAGTTATAAGTGATTGTGACTTCTGTGTTCTGTCTTACTGACACACATACACACTCTTTTTCATGGTTTCTTGGCTGCTTGCTTTGAAGAAGAAAGCTGCTAAGTTAGAGAGGCCCACGTGACAAACACTGAGGGTGGCTGTTGGCCAGTATCCAATGAAGAACTGAGGCCCTCCGCCCCACAGCCTGCAAAGAACTGAATTTGGCCAACAACTATGTGAGTGGGCTCGGAAGCAGATCCTTCCCAGGTGAGCCTTGAGGTGACAACGGCTCTGGACATCACCTAAGCTGCAGTCTTGGGAGCAACCTTGATACTCCCAAGGATCCATGTCTAGGTTCCTGACCACAGAGGCTTTGAGATAATAAATGTGTATTGTCTTACACTGCTAATTTGGGGGTCATTTGTTACACAGCAGTAGATAACTAATACAGGTCCTTCTTAGCTTAAAAAGAGTTGTTTCTTTGTTTTGCTTCTCTATATTTAGATTCCAGGACTTAAATCTTTCACAACCATGATCCACTTTCAGTGCGTGCGTGCACAGATGTGTGCGTGTTCACACACACACACACACACACACACACACACACTCAAATCTATGGGCTGCCCAAGTCCCTTCACCCCTATTCCAAAAATACATTATCACAATAAGTGGAAAAGAGACATAGGTGAGAGAAAGCTCTAGTGAGGTGATTCCTGGTTTCTATTAGTAACTTTAGTAAAATCTGAATTTCTGCCAGAACCCAAAGTGCCTCAAGGGGCTTGACCCAGGAGGCCCCGAGGGGGCTTTGTACATCTCTGATAATTCACTTCATTGTTCACCTTTCAAAGCCTGACTCACACATTGTTTTCTTTTCTTTTTAAAATAATCTGACGCACAATTTTTCCCTCTGAAAAAAATTATCTGACGTCTCCAGTGAGAGTGACTATTCCCTATTTGAGTCCCACATCAGTTTATATCTATATCAGAGCACATATCACATTATATTTTAATTATTTATATGTTCCCTCTTCACTCGCTCACCTCTCCACCGAACCCCTACCCCAGGAAATTCAGAATACAGTGATATCCACAGGAAATCACCCAGGATTTCAAAACCTTAGTCAAAAACAAAATTTAAAATCCTTCGCACGCCCCCTGCCCATGTTCCAGGAAGCCAAAGCACAGAGCAATTTCTCCAATGTAGAAAGCAATAACGAAATGTATTTATGAAGCAGCCTCTATCTAAGGGAGGGAATTTATGTCTCTTCATGCTCTTGTTGACAATAATAACTGATTGCTGCATCAATGTGATGCAATATAATTTAAAAACCCTCCAAAATAAGGATCAGAAAACAACTGGCAGGGACTGAGCCACTGGCACCTTCAGTGTGGTGGCTGAGCCTGGGGCCTGCTAATGGCCTGAGGCGATGGGCACACAGCTCCGGGAGCACCTGCAATCTCATCTTGTTTCTTCCCAAGCACCGGGGAAGAAAAGCAATTTGTTTGCTCTCATACTCTAAAGATGAACTTCCCGTGCTCAATCAAACGTTATTATCCCGATGTAAGTCAATTTACCTTTGAATTTGAAGGCTATTTTCTTCCTAAATGGCTAATTATGGGAGATAGATGGCTGTAAACAGAAGCTTTCTACTTGACTACTCAGCTGGTCCTTCTCCCCGCGGCACCTAAGAGAATCTGGGAAAGTGGGTCTGACGCTTCTCCGCCTTCTCCGCCAGGTCAGGGCCGCACCTTGTCCATCCTTCTTCACTATCCTGCAATACCATTCATTCTCCCACCCATATTCCTAGACACCTGTTTGTAGTTTCATGTCCCTGAACTCTGTCTCCTGCTAACCCCCAAGTCACAACTTCCCTGCTGAGCTCATTATTTTTTTGGAGTGAGGTTACCCCTGAGCCCATTGCCTCTCCAAATGTGACCCATCTTCTAAGATGGTGGCCACTCATGCTGCAGATGTGAGATGTAGAACCCAGAGGAAAGAGAGCATAGGGAATGAGGCCCCCACTTCCTCCCTCAGCACATGGTGTCTCCTTCCCATCCACACCCTCGTTATCCCAATCTACCCTGACACACAGTAGGTGCCCAATAGTGACCAATTCCTTCTTTCTTAGCTCCCTCCTTCCTTCCTCGGCATCTGGCCCCTCCTGACGGACTCTGTATTAAAAGTAGACGTCAGCCTGAGAGCTTTGCACACAGAACAGCGTGAGTTTTAGCAGTCAGGGATCCTGTGAGCATCTGAGATGGAACAGGTCACCCGAGGCTGCCTCTTTTATTCTCCCAGCAAAGTCACGGAAGCGACCGCGAGGCACCGAGGAGCCAACACCACGCAGGAGCTAATTGAATAGCTAAGTTTGTTTACCGAGACGAGGAATAGTTCCCCACCTCCTCACAAAACAGATTCTTTCCTCAAGGGTGGTGGCAGAGGGGTCAGCCTGGCAGCGTTTCTGTTTGCCTTTTGATGAATGCTGAATTGGCTGCTCTGTGGAAAGGCGCTCAGTGTGTGTATGCTGTCAGCGGTGGCTCCAGCTGGGAGACCTTAGCACTTGGAACGTTTTAGGTCTGGAGGTTATGGAGCTGGTGGTGTGTGGGGTTATTGAGGGGGAAGCATGCCTTCCAACTCCTCTTCCCAAGGCTTTACCCCTGGCCCTCTGCACTTTTGGCTTGGGTCAGAGATGCTGTAATAATAGCAGCTAGCCTTTGTCAAGTGCCTTGAGGATTATATAGCATGTCCGCGTACATTATCTCATTTGATCCTGTGAAACCATTTGATCCTGTGAAACCATCCTTACCTAACAGATGACGGACAGGCTCAGAGAGGCCAAGTGTGCTGCCTGAGGTCACACAGCTAGTAAGTGAGAGAACTGGGACTTGTGTCCAAGTCTTTTGACTTCACCATTTTATGGCAGAAAAGAGGGACTATGGCTCCGTGATTAGTGTGGAAGAGTTGCCTCGATTGGACCTAAATCTCTTGGGCTGAGGTTCCAATTTCCGACCCTCACTTGGACCTTAGAACCATGGCTTGTTGTTCTGTCTGGGATACTTTGTGGGGCCTGGAAAGACAGGAGCTGCTCTAGGAAAGTTCAAGGCCATGGTGAGAGTCAGCCCAGGGAATCATGGCCATGTGAGGCACAGGCCTCTTTCACTGATGTCTGCATGGGGTTTCAATAAATAACTAGTGGAGGCCTGACTAGTTGGGGCACAGAGACCAGAGTGAGATACTTTCTCTACTAGCTTAGATTCCAAGAAATCTATATCATGCTTCCCCACCCCCACTCCCTGCCACCCACAGGGGAGGGGTCTGGCCAGACTCTGAGAAGGAATCCATTTTACTTTGGATGGGCTATAATTCTGAGAATCCCCTACAGATTTCCAGAGCTGCTGAGCCCCATGACAGGGTGAGGATACTGGGGCTCCCTGTTTTGCTTAGTGCTTTGATTAAAACAATAAATTCACATCAAATACCAATGGGCAGGCAGGTAGGGGCTCATGGCAGCTCCGGTTCGCTCCTGGCACCATCTCCTAGCAGCTGGTTTGGAGAGAAATATCTCTCTCCCTGTGGCGAGAGTCCTAGTTGCTGATAAATAGCGGAGTAGAAACTGCCCTGGAGCCTAGGGAAGCAGAGGTCATGGGAAGGCGTAGGGCTGGGGCCAAGTTCAGAAGTGTACTGAGGATGGATGCGTTGACAATGAGGGACACAGAATGAAAGAGGGAGAGCACAGACAACTCAGCAGACACCCCCCCTGAGGCCCGCCTTCTCGCCACATACGTGCTGCAAGGGAAGGAGGGTATGGGTGTTGGCCTCTGAGCAGCTGAGCAGGAGCCAGATATCAGAGAGCTAGCATGCCCGAATGGCTGCTGGCAGCACAGGCTGCATTGCTCTCTGGGCACTGGCAGGTGAGCTGGGGCTGTTTCCTTCCCTGGCCCTGGAGGGCTGGCAGCTCTGGATGGGCCAGGCCTGCTGACGGGAAGGAAAAAGTGGTGCAGGCCAGGGGCGTGGGGTAAGACCCACACTTCCCCAACACGTGTCCCCAAATAGATACCTCCTCCCACTTGTCCCGAGACCAAGGATCAACTGTACAGTCCTGTCCTGAAAAGGAACCTGAATCTGTGGAGATGGCCAGCCACCCGAAGAATGTCACAAATCTTATCATCCATCCACCTTTTTTTAATTTGGCATCCCTACCCCCCATCCATCTATTACCATTTTTTGATAATCCGTCACATCAGGCAAGATGCTGAGCAGTGGAAATAAAAGGTGAATAAGCTACAGCCCCTGTCCTTCTGCTGTCCTCTTAGGATGTCCAATGTTAGGACGGCTGGATTTCTGAACCGAACATGAGGACACAGAGGTGACAGACTGAGCGACATAGGGGAACAGGCATGGAAACATCCCTGAAAGTCTGAGACGTGCTGTTCCTAAGCCAGGACAAAACAGAGTATTCACTTAATACTGGCTGCACTGCTCTCCTGTCTAGTAGCTTTGCTGCTAAGAACATTAAAAGCCACTGTTTGTTGAACACATACTGTGTGCCGGGCCTGCACTAGATAATGTGTGCACAGCATCTCATTTAGTCTCCTCCACAGGCCTGGAGAGCGTTCAATGTACAGATAGGAGATGGAGTCAGGCTGGTGAGTCAGTGGTGGCACTGTCCTTGCTGGCTGGCTCTGATGGCCCTCTGTGCTGCTTCCCTGGCCACAAGGGCAGGTGTGGAGGGGGATGCACACCAGGGTACCTGAACCCCTGGTGTGCAGGCCCGAGGTTGCACAGAGTGGTGCCCTGTCAATAAGAGCGTCTCCCTTCACTGGCCATCAGCATTTGGAACTTAACAAAACTGCAGGATGAGGTGAAATGGGGCAACAATGTCAGGCGCAGGGTTGGAGGACAGGTTCTCCTCCTGGAGCTGCCCTTCCCAACTTGGTCACCTCCCTGAGCCTCCTCACATCATTGCTATGAAAGGAAACCAGGCCGAGGCTGTCTCCCTCACAGCAGGACTTAGGAGGAGCAATGAGGTGGTCAATGTAAAGCACGTTGTAAATTGCAAAATAGCAGATGTGATTATTATCACTGTTTCCTGCACCGCAGCAAAGACCCATGATCACACAGGGTGTACAATGCTGGATAGTCCCATCCCATCAGCCCTGTCTCCTGCTTCCTTGGTCCTGCCCTTTCTACTCGATTCTTCCCATCCTCTTGCTTCTTCTCCTGCATCCCACCTGCCCCAACTGGGGCTCTATGGATAATTCTAACTAGTAACTGACTCCAGAGGGCTGGAAAGCTGGGACCCCACCAAGCCACATCTCCAGGGGTGTCTCCTCAGCCACTGCCAGGATTCTGGCCAGGTTTAGTGCAGCCAGTCAGGGGCCCAGCAGGCAGCTCTGTCTTCATGTACAAGCAGTGGGAGTAATAGAGCACCCATGGGCTCTGGGCCTTAGACCACCTGGGTCTGGGATTCCTGTCTCAGAAGGATGCCAGAGGGAGGAATCCTGGGGTGACTGCTGTAAGGGGGGTAATGTGGGAGCTCAGGATGGGGCCCACTTCCAGGGAAATTATGGATGAGCTGCAGGGTGCCAGGAGGGAGGCCCAGCTCACACTCACAGCTCAGAGCTGCAAATAGGAGCTCTGCTCAAGCCTGTGCTGGGCACTTCATTTCCCAGAGACAACCGGCGCATTTTAATAATGTCTACTTGGGTTAATGAAAGTTGTCGGTTTCAGTTAATAAATACATCACCATTCTTGGCCATACATATCCGTCATGCTGGGCCTGGAGCTGTGCATACTTCCCCGGGGTGAGCAGAGATGCTGGGAGCTGGGGAAGGCAAAGGGTGGGGCCGTGGCAATCACAGGGCATCTCAGTGGAGAGCGGGGTCTAGGAGGGTGGGGTGGGGCAGGGCAAGGTTCCCCTTGGGAGCTAAGCAGAGATATTCCTCTCATTGCATCTTTTCTCCAGGGTTGAATCAAAAGCACACAGGCAGAAGGAAGAATCATCCAGAGATGCTTCCATTCGTTCTTCGGCTCAGGGAAAGGAGGCATTCAGACTGTCCCGTTTAGGAGGGGGCATTGGGAGGTAATATCGTCAAGTCGACTCAGGCAGACTTAGGAAGGCATCCCACTCTGCTACTCACGGGTCCAAGGTCTTAAGCCAAGTGACTCGGTACAAAGTTGGCAGCAAGGGAGGGAACTCAGGGCATGTTTAACATTCCAGGGACATTCTCCTCAATCTCTGCAGGGTCCTTAAAACTTCCCTGAACTGCCTCGATAAGGGAGGGAACAACATAGCCAGCAGGTAATTTCTAGCTGAGGTAAGCAGCTTCAGACCCTGCCTGACACACAGCCCGCGATTCCAGGGCTTGGGGCAGCAGTGAACCAGCCACAGGGCTGGTCATGGGGCTTACCAGGGGCCGTTGGAGTGGGATGGAGCTTGGCCACAGGGATAGGTGGGGGCTCCAGCTCCCCAGCCCAAGGAACGATGGAGTAGCTGTGCTGAGATTGGCCCATCTCCTCCTTTTACAGGAAAGGAAACTGAGGCTGGAGTGGCAAGGCGATCAACTTGCTTTGTCACATTCTGGTATCAGACAGCGTGAGTCTGCAATGGTCGGGGTTGTTTTCTGAAGTGGATGTGAACACTGTGGGCTGCTAGAGAAAGGGCTTAAGGCGAGATCAGGAAGGAGAGGTGAAGAGGCCGGAAATTGCTGCCCATAACCTTGGCCTTCCACTGGAGGGAGCAGCCTCTTTGCAGGTGGGCCATCTCTGGGGAGCAGGAACACGACTCCCACATGCCCTGAGAACTGTTATTGCCATTATTAATTGCTTGCTGTTACTATCATGTGGCTTCCTGTGTCCTTAGAGTAGTAACACTCGAACCGCAAGGCCACAGCAAGGCTTCACTGCAGCAAGACCTGGATCTCCACCCCTGCGTCCCACAGGTACCTTCTGTACTTCACCATTTTACAGACGGAGAAACTGAGACCTCCACTCCTTGCTTAAGTGCTGAACCCATGCTGGATGGGCCAGCTCTCCCTTCCTGTCAGGGCCTCTTCCTCTTTGAGTCCCAGCCGTATAAGGTACACAGATGAAGAGAGAGGGGCACTGCCCTCGAGAGCTTGCAACTAATAGGGGCCCTAACACAGGCTTGGCAGGATCCTCGCTTGCTGAAGGTCAAAAGTCACCTTTGGGTAGGCGCTGTAGCTGCCAGCCTGGGGAAAAGAGACCAGGGCCTTCATAGGCCACTTAGCTCTCTCCCGAGACTTTCTCGCCACCCCACTTGCCTGCCACGCCAGTCTCTTACCTGGAGGGAAGGGTGGTTGCCACTACCTCACCCACACCCTTTAGACTTCCACACAGGGTGCTGCAGACCCATGTGGAGTCTGAGCTGGGTGCCAGTTTCAGGAACACTGCTGGGAATGGGCGGGGGGCTGGGACAGGTGGGAGGGAAAGGCAGGAGGCACTGAACAGGTGGTCTCAGAGCCCCCTTGGGAGCCTCCCATCCACCTGGCAGGCTGAGTAACAAAGCATTTGTGAAACCTAATTAGTGCAGCCTTAACTTCTGACTTCACGCGTGGGGCTCCTCCTCTAGCTCCGGGCTATCAAGCAGAATTAGGCGGCCTAAGATCACCTCATTAAATTCACTCACCTTGCTTTTCCACTGCATTTAGCCCCCGGTACCTTTCTCTGTCTGTGGGAGGTGCATATCTGTCTGGCGTTACTAGAGTGGTTCCCAGGCAGGTGTTTTAGGAATGCGCCTCCTCTCCCCTGCACAAAACGTCTTCCTTAATCAAAAAGCTCCTTCCTCCTGAGCCAGTAATCATCCTGAACAGATCCGCCCTTTGGCTCCAGTAGGAGCTGCCCCTTCTCATCCCTCCCTGCCCGAGGCGATGGTGGTCAGGGTTGTGCAGGGAACTCAAGCAGGAGGGGAGGCTGGTACAGAGGCTGAGTCCTGGGCACAATGGCAACTTCGTAACTAGTACATGGGATTTGCAGTTTCCTGGGGTCTAACTGCAGTGGTGCAGGGAGTGTGCTTCTGGTGTAGGGTGGGCAATAAGGATGCACCGCGAGGAGACCAAGGTCTGGGGCAGGAGGGAGGGAGCCGGCCGAGCAGCTCCTGAGCCAGGCTGAGGATGCTCTCTCTGCAGTCAGGTTGTTCCCTCTGAGCCCCTGTAAACAAATGATCACCGTGGGGTAGGCGGCAGAAACACCCAGGGCAGAAGGCCAGTTATGGAGGAGAAATGCAACAGCTTAGAAGATCTGAAAAAATCTTCCATGAACACCGAGCTGAAGTTACTGCTAACTCTGACTCCACATTTAAGTGTGCTAGATTGGCACACCCCCCTTGGGTGCACATCACCTCTTGTCAGGCTGGGACTCCAGGAAAGTAGAGGGAGCGAGGGGGCAGCTTCTGAAGGGTTAGCAGACATACCTGTGTAGCTCCAGGCAGCTTTCTTAATGTCTCAGCTTAGCCTCTTGCCAAGAGGGCTGCTGTGTGTCTTCCCCAGGGGCTGGTGTGTGGGTTAATTGCACATCGTGTATGTAGCATTTATTACTTATGATTTCCTTTTGTCTGTCCCAAGTGTGTGTGACAACCATGACTAGCTGACCAGAGTTATTCCTGCCTTGGGAGAGGTGTGAGGAAGGTCTCCCTCTCAAACGACCTGAAATGACTTGGAGGCCAAGAGTAGCTTCATGAAACGCAGGGGCTGGGGAGAGAGAGGTGGGTGACTGTGTCTGAAACCAGAGTAAGGGGACCTTTCCACATTTAGCTCAGCCTCTTTCTGGGGGAGTTTCAGATGCATGCTCGCTTGTGTCACTGGGCGCAGCCGGAAAGGAACTGAAGTCTTGAGTTCTCCTGTTCCAGGGGTTCTTAGCTCTGACTGTGCATTGGAACCACCCGAGAAAGCTCTGACGAATGCTGAGACTAGACCCCTCATGGGATTTCAAATGTCATCGGTATGGGGTGTGACCTTGTCTTGAAAGCTTTTGAAGCTCCCTAGGTGACTCTTTTTAAAAAGATGTTTGTTAAAATACAGCTAACATGCTATATAATATTATATAACAGTTGTATACCATAGTTATTGAAATGCTCACCATGATAAGTCCAGAAACCATCTGACACCGTACCACGCTGTCACAGTATTATCAATTATACTCCCCATGCTGTACATTACATCCCCATGACTTATTTGGGTAATACCTGGAAATTTGAACCTCTTACTCCCCTTCACCGTTTTACCCCCTTTTAAAATTTTTCAATTACAGTTGACATTCAATATTGTTTTACATTAATTTCAGGTGTACAGCCTATGGTTAGACATTTATGTAATTTAAGAAGTAATTCCCTGACTAGTCTAGTATCCACCTGGTACTATACATAGTTATTACCATATCATTGACTATATTCTCTGTGCTTTACTTTGCATTCCCATGACTATTTTGTAACTATCAATTTGTATTTCTTAGTCCTTTCACCGTTTTTATCCTGCCCCTCCACCCGCGTTCTATCACTCCAATAAATCTAGTACCCATCTGACACCATATAGTTATTACCATGTTGCTGACTATAATCCTTATGCTGTACCCTACATCCCCACAACAACTTTGTAACAACTAATTTGTACTTTTTAATCCTGTGGGGAAAGAGCCAGGAGTGCAGTTTCCAGGCTCTCGGCCTCACGTGGAAAGGTGCTGGCTCGGGTAGTAAATGGCCATCAATTGTTATTGGATGGCCATCAGCTGTGGCTAGTTGGCCGTGAGCTATAACCAGTGAGCCATTGGCCACTAGTATAACTACTATAGCTACGCTAGCAGCAAATGGGGGCTAGCAGGAGGATGGTGGCTGAGCCTGCAAGCGTAGATTACAGCTAGCAAATGGGGTTGGTAGGCAGAGAAGCGGGCGGCAGGTTGCAGATCGTGTGGCTCCTGCTTCCTGTGTCTCTAACCCAGCCGCCAGCGAGAATATAGTGGTGTGACTCCCCCATCTATGGCTCCGTGGGTGTTCCTTTTTGGCCTCACCATGTCCTGCGTTCTTATGTGGGGAGTGGGACCAGAGACCCCGCCTGCCACCCTGTATGACAAATCCCTTCCCCTTTTCAACCGCCCCTCCAAACCCTCATGTCTGGAAACCATCAAAATATTCTCTGTATCTCTGAGTTTGTTTCTGTTTCATTTGTTTGTTTATTTTATTCTTTAGATTCCACTTATAAGAGAAATCATATGACATTTGTCTTTCTCTGTCTGACTTACTACACTCAGCTCAATACCCTCTAGGTCCATCCACATCGTTGCAGGTGGCAAAATTTCATTCTTTTTTTATGACTGAGTAATATTTCATTGTATGTATGTACCACCTCCTCTTTGTCCATTCATCCATTCAGGGTCACCCAGGCTGCCTCCACATCTTGGCCATTGTAAACAATGCTGCAATGAACATATGGATGCACACATCCCCTCAGAGTAGTGTTTTGGGTTTTTCTTCGGATAAATACCCAGAAGTGGGATTACTAGGTCCTTCTTTGCCTTTTGTTATAGCCTTTGTTTTAAAGTCTGTCTTGTCTGGTATAAGTACTGCTACCCCAGCTTCCTTCCCACCCACCCCAATTTTCATGAAATAACTTTCTCCATCCCTTTACTTTCAGTCTGTGTGTGTCTTTCTATCTGAAGTGAGTCTCTGTAGGCAGCATATGTAAGGGTCTTTTTTTTCTTATCCATTCAGCCACCCTATCTTTTTACTGGAGAATTTAATCCATTTACATTGAAAGTAATTGTTGATAGATGTGTAGTTATTGCCATTTTATTATTCATATTTTTTATTCTTTTTTTTTCTTTTTAAATTAAATTTATTGGGGTGACAATTGTTAGTAAAATTACATAGATTTCCCTCTAAGATTCCTTGTAATACTCGTTTGGTGGTGATGAACTCCTTTAGCTTTTTCTTGTCTGGGAAGCTGTTTATCTGTCCTTTGATTCTAAATGATGGCTTTGTTGGGTAGAGTAATCTTGGTTGTAGGTCCTCGCTTTTCAACACTTTGAATATTTCGTGTCAATCCCTCTGGCCTGCAAAGTTTCCGTTGAGAAATCAGTTGACAGTCTAATGGGAGCTCTCTTGTAGGTAACTAACTCCTTTTCTCTTGCTGCTTTTAAGATTTTTTTCTTTGTCTTTAACCTTTGGATAACAGAATCATGTGATCATGGCAATGGGACAAACTGACCCTGATGTGTCTTGGTGTGGGCCTCTTTGGGTTCATCTTGCTTGGGACTCTGCATTTCCTGGGCTTGTATATTTATTTCCTTCACTAGATTAGGGAAGTTTTCCATCGTTATTTCTTCAAATAGGTTTTAAATTCCTTTCTCTTTCTCTTCTCCTGGTACCCCTTATGATGCAAATGTTTTTATGCTTGATGTCCCAGAGGCCCCTTAAACTATCCTTATTTTTTGGGATTCTTTTTTTCTTTTTTTTCTGTTTGGGTATTTTCTGCTACCATATCTTCTAAATCACTGATTCAGTCCTCTGCTTCATTTCATATACTGTTGATTCCCTCTAATGTATTCTTCATTTCAGTTATTGTGTTCTTAGTTTCTGACTTGTTCTTTTTTAATGTTTTCTATCTCCATTTTTTATGTCTTTGTTGACATTCTCCCTGAGATCACTGAACATCCTTATAACCAGTGTTTTGAACTCTGCCTGGTAGATTGCTTGTCTCCATTTTTAGTTCTTTTTCTGGAGCTTTGTTCTGTTCTTTCATTTTGGTCATATTTTTTTTGTCTCCTCATTTTGGCTGTCTCTTAGTGTTTGTTTCTATGTATTAGTAGGGCTGCTAAGTCTTTGGTCTTAGTAGAGTAGACTTATGTAGTAGGTGTGCTGTGGGGCTCAGTGGTGCATTCTTCCTGGTCACCTGAGCTGGGTGCTCCAGGTGTGTCCCTTGTGTGGGTTGTGTGTGCCCTCCTGTTGTAGTTGAGCCTTGGTTGCTGTTTGCATGTCAATGGGAAAAATTGATCCTTGGGCTGATTGTTTGTGAGGACTGGCCATGACTACAGTGGAGGAGCTGTTTTGCAGGGGCTGACTCTATAGAGCAGGATTCACTTTAGCAGGACTCTGGTGCCTTCCCAGTGTGTCATTTGGGTGTGTCATCCCTGGATGTGTCCGGATGATGCTCCAGCTGGGTCCACAGCTGGCCACCAGGAATGCTAGTCCTGTGGCCTCCTGGGAGGGACCCCACCACAGGCCAAGTTCAGCTGAAGTCTCTGCCTGCCCAGGGCCACCTGGCATGAGACATAAAGCAATCCACAGGTGGCTGCCACCCAAGCTGGGCTTGGGAGTGTCTGGAGAGGCCAAGCCATGAACCAAGGCTGGCTGTCACTAGTGCTGGGCTTAGGGATGCTCAGCCTGTGGTATGGGACATGCTGAAGCCAGATGCTGCTTGTTTGGGTTTTGTGAACATTTGAGAGATTTTAGGAAAGTCTCCAGCATGAACTAAGGTAGGCCATTTATATGGAAATGCAACTGGAAGTGGGTTGGGTGTGCCTGAAAGTTGGGTGGGGTGGGGTCTCAAGGAATCAGGAGGAACAAATGGTGTTAGCCAGGTTGTTAGCCAGGTTGATGGAGTCTGAGATATGGCGGCCGCCTGCATCTGCACTAGGTGGGGGGGGGACTCAACAAAGAAACAATGGCTTCTGCCATCTCCCCTGTCCGGGAGAAAGCTGCTCCTTCCACCCTTGCCATGAAGCCAGACAACTCAACTGTTCCCCGTATGTCCCTAGCACCTTTGGAGCTGCTGCCCCAGAGCTGGAGCTCAGAGCCAGTGAGTCCATCAGTGAGTAAATCCATGCATGGGCCCTTTATGAGGAGCACCTGGAACTGCAGCCAACCTCATCTCACAGCCACAATCTCCACTGGTTTTCACAACCTGAAGTTGTGGGGTGTGTCTCTCCTTGGCACTGAAACCCTAGGTTGGGGAGCCTGGCTGGGACCTCTTGTTCCTCTGGGGGGTACCTCTGAAGTAGAGATATCCCTCCCAATTTTTAATGGTCACATGCAAGTGTGGGACTAGCCCATTCCACATCCCTGCCCCTCCTACCAATATCAAGGTGGCTTATTCTGTATGTCCTTAGTTGTAGGGCTTTGGTTCAACTAGACTTCAGTGATTCTCAATGATGGTTGTTATGTAGTTTAGTTGTAATTTTGATATGGTTGTGAGAGGAGATAAGCACAGCATCTACCTACTCTGCCATCTTGACCAGATCCCTAGGTGATTCTTATGTGAAGCAAAGTTTGAGGATCCTGTCCCAGCTCAATCCTGTTGTGATTATTTTTTTCTGTTAATCATTACTAATAATAGCAGCTAACATTAATTGAATACTTACTATGTGACAGGCACAGAGACAAAAATTTTATGTATGTAGTTTCAATAAATCCTCAGAACATCTCAATGTTGTTACAAGATGCTATTATTGTTTCTATTTTATAGATGGGGAAACTGAGACTTAGGGAGAGGAAATCAACTGGCTAAATGTTACACATTTATTCAGTTGTAAAGCTAAGCCTGACTCCAAAATCTATACTCTCAAACATTCATACCATATTGTACTCCACTTCAGAAGCCCATGAAAATGGTGGCAAGTGGGTGAGGGCCATTTTGATGTCCCCTCTATAAGAGAATTTTGTTAAACAGTTTCCCAAACAATGCTTCATATTAAGAAATGAATGATTTGGGTTCCAGGAGAAAGAGGCCTGTCTTGGATAACAGAATCATTTGATCATGGCAATGGGATGAACTGACCATCATCTATTCACTATGAGAGAGTATTAAAATGTAGCTCTGTGGGCTGTAAAGGAGGCCACAAATGTAATGTTCTGATACTGTAATCAAATGGGAGAAGGTGCCCACAAGTCTGGAGGGGCCTGGACTATAGATGGGTGACTGGGAACAGGGACTTGCTGGGGAAACACAGCTTTCCATGTGGTCACTTGGGCTCTCTGTCTCTCTTGGAGCAGTTCCCTTTGTGGGCACCTGACAGAGGTCTCTCCAGGAATATCAGTCCCTCCCTGAGCTTAAGATGTTCTTGGCTTTTGCTGTTTCAGGCAGGGGTTTGAAGGCAGGATTTTTGGCCATAGATCTCTCAGATTCAGGAGGCATCCAGACCTGTCTTACACCCTTGGGCAACCTGTTATTGAGATACTCAGAGGGAGAGGCTATCTGTCTTAGGGGCTAAGAGGGCAGATGCAGGGGCAGAGTGCCCATGTTAGGTCTGGCTCCACTCCTCCTAGCTGTGTGACCTAGGAAAGTTCTTTAGTGGAGGCAAGGTGGGGATAACACTAGGACCTCCCTCAGAGGGTCATGGGGAAATTAAATGAGGTAATGCATGTAAGCTACTTAGCTCAGTCCTTGGCTCTCAGTACTCAATGAATGCTAGCTGTTACTACTGATATTGTTACTACCACCATCGAAACCTTCCCCGTTACTTTCCTTCTCCACCCTATTTACACTTTTAACTGCTAACACTTTTGAGGGACAATATCTTTTGTAAATTTAGGCTTCTTTCAAATTCAAGGGTGGTTCTCTGTTCTGTCTGTTCGACAGTCTATGTTCACTGTTGGTATCCCTGGTGAGCATGTATAATGATGCTGTGTTCCCTTCTAGCCTGCATTGCTTTAGACTGAACTTGGAGGACACCAGACCATCTTCATGTTTCCCACTTCATTGTCTTCATTTTCCACTTTACTGTTTTCTAGGTCTCATGTCCTTCTGGAAGGTATGACAGGCAGAATGACATGCTAGAGATGTTGTAATTAATTTGCATAACTTTGCTTTTCTTCTGTCCTCCCACAGGCATCCCACAGTTGGCTTCTCTCCAGGCCATATGCATGTTGGGCACATTGGTCCCCAGGCCCTTTTTTCTGGCAGGTAAGACCACACTAGCCTCCCAACTGCTCTCCATACATCGACGCTGCCTCTCTCCAATCCGGTCTCCACAGACCAGCCAATCTGATGCTTTAGAACCAGGTCACATCTTGGCTTGACCCATCAGCTTACGCTAAAGACCCAAATACTTAGCTGGACTACAGGCCATGGCTGCCTCTCTAGAACCCACTACATCCCTCTGTTCTTTGGTGCCTTTGGCCACCTAGCTTTTCTTCGATTCCTTAAATGTACTGTGCTCTTCCCCCTCAGACTCACCTCTTCAAGGAAGCCTCCCTTCTTCGGACCCTGTCCAGCCCAGGACACGCTCTGTGCTTCTCCTTCACAACTCTCATCACTACTGCAATTATACACTTTGTGGTGTGTTTGGTGGAGTGTCTCCCTCCCACTAGAATTTCAGTCTAAGAGAACAGAATTACGTCTGCTCAGTATGGTGTCGGCAGCGCTCAGTTATGCTTAGCATATAATAAATGCTGCGTCAATATTTAAATGAATAAATACATATGACCTCAGTTTGGATTAATTTCTTTCTATCTTATACTTGTTCTCACTATGCTTTCTTATTATCTGGCTCTGCTACTGTCTGGTGAACTTTTGTGTAAGTTATAAGAAATAGTTTTGTTTTTATCTTAAGCACACTCATTTAAAAAATGAGATGCAGTTTATATAACATAAAATTTGCCCTTTAAAAATCTACAGTTCATTGGCTTTTAAAGTACATGTACAACATTTTGCAACCATTGCCATTAGCTAATTCTGGAACATTTTCCTCACCCTAAAAATAAACCCCACACCTATTAGCAGTCACCCCTCATTCCTCTTCCTCTGCCAGCAACCACTAATCTACCTTCTGTCTCTATGGATTTGCCGATTCTGGACATTTCATGTAAACGGAATCATACAACATGTGGCCTTTTGTAACTGTCTTCTGTGACTTAGCATATGATTTCAAGTTTCATCTGCATTGCAGTATGTATCAGTACTTCCTTCCTTTTTATGGCTGAATAATATTCCATTGTATGTCTATGCCACATTTTGTTTACCCGTTCACCAGATACGTACTTGGGTTTCTACCTTTTGGCCATTGTGAATAAAGCTGCTATGACCATTTGTGTAAAGTTTTTGCATGAACATATGTTTTTTGTTCCCCTGTGCAGACACCGAAGCGACAGTTGCTGAGTCATATGGTAAACCTATGTTTAACTTTTTTGCAGAACTGCTAACCTGGTTCCCGAGGATAGTTTTATTTTTATTTATTTTATTTTTAAATGAAGGAGATGAATCAGTTTAGTGGTTCTAATTTTTATTTTCATTTATTTTTGATAAAGAGCTTCTTTCGAAATGTATCAAAAACATGGGATCGCATATATGTGTGAATACCCGTAATTTCAGGGGCTCAAGAAACATCAGAAAGTGGCTACGGATCCCAAGGCCTTGTGATTACGGGCTCAGACATGGCCACGTTTAAAGGTTAGATTATTTTCTCAAACAGAAAGCTTCATCTCCGTTTCTGGCTTTTCCACATGAATATAGGAAATGGATAATCTGATTTATGATTTCTGATCCATGTTCTGATTTCCATCTGGGATCCGAACATTCAGCAGCCAATCAGTCGCTGTAATTTTTTCCACCCACTTTGTAATCATCTGATTGATGTGCAATTATCTCCCCCTGTTTTTTCCCCTTCTGATGTTTGCAATCCAATGCCAGATAACCTTAATTCTTTTCCCATTTATTGTGTGTGTGTTGGCCACTGTTTGATATAATTATTCTTTTGCAATCATCTTCTATTAGGTGAAAGAATATTGCAGCAGAGAAAGAAGGAAAAAAAAAATAAATGCCTTCCTGACAAGTTCTAATATTTTATGTTCACAAATAATCTCCCAATATCAGAGCAATAATATTATTTTCTCAATGTGCATTTATTAAAATGTAAAGTAGCTTCATCACATTGGGAACTAAAACCCTTGCATTACCTTGGCCAGAAAATATCACTTATTTATTTCAGATTCCATTTCTGGAATTTTAATACTGTTGCTTCCCCCACTCCCCACAGCCTTTATCTAGCAAGGCAGTGAACCTGAAGGTTTGATTTGTAAAGAGGCATTGCTGAATGCTCAGGACCTTAATCTGGTTTTAGGAATTGCTTTTGACTCTTGATTTACGATGAGGTTCTTTCCTGTGTAATTCTTTTGGCTGAAAACTGAATGGAACTCTCCCTTTGTGGATGGCACTTTGACACCACGGTTTAAGACTGAGGTTCAAAGGTGAGGGAGGAGCAGAGAAGATTTAGAAAGGAGGGGAGGGATTAACAAGGTGGCTTTAAGGGTTGGAAGAGTTAGATCCATTATCTATTTCTCTGTAGCATCTAAGGGCACGCCCCTTGGACTCTCTTCTGAAGTCAGGATGTTAATCTCCAGGTAGCGAGTAAAAAAGACACTAGGCTGGAAGTCAGAAGCCAGGACATCTAATCCTGCTCCCCTCCAGCTTTGTGACCTTGGGCACATCATGTCTACCCTTTGAACAGTTTTCTCAAGTGCAATAGGAAATGGTGAGCTAGGTAGACGGGTTTTTAATCCTGGCTGTGGATTAGAAAGTCCTGGGGAGCTTTGAAAACTATATTGATGCCCAGACCCTTAGACAATTAAATCAGAATTTCTTGTGGATGGGCCTGGACATTGATGTCTTTATGAAACACTCCTCAGGTGAGTTTATCATGAAACCAGGGCTGAGAACCCCTGGTCCTGATGATCTGAGAGCTTCCTCAGGACTTATGGTTGCCCAGTGCTATGCACCCCTCCTACCCTGGCCAGTGGTGTCTCATCAGCCAAAGTTGATGAGATGTGGGTCACCATAACTGGGTCGTGATTCTAGACTGGGGTTTGAGGTGTCTCAGCTGGAGGCCTCTGGGGGAAATCCTGAATGGAATTGAATTTCTCTTGGTATCAGGTCTGGGTTAGGCAGGTAAATCTTCCTTTTTTTGTGGGCCCTTGGTGCTGAGAAGATGGATGAACTGGGGCTGGTAAAATAGCTTTTGTTCCTTGGAGAAAGGCATGTAGAAAGATAAGGCAGGCTTATTATTTTTAGAATGGAATTGAAACTGTTTAGCTTAGAAAAGAGGGGACTTAGGGGGGACGTGATTTGTGATCTTCAAGAGGCTGAAAGGCTGTCATGTGGAAGAGGGATTGGAGTGATTCTGGATGCTCTAGGGGGCTGAACTCGGGGCAGTGAGGAGAGAGTTGGGGGAACTGATTTTGTTGCATTAGAAGGAAGAATTGTAATATTAGCTGTGCTCCCATATTCCACATGTACGTCTGTCTTAGCCTGCTTTTGGGACCATCTTCTTTACCTTGAGACCATATCTTTTTCATCTCTGTATTCCTAGCATCTAATCCAGATCCTGACATAGTCCTCAACAAATGTTTATTATCATTTCTGTGATTATTAATTACTGTCATTAATACCCACTATACAAAGCACTTCTCTTGGCTTTATTTCGTTTAACCCTTCCAATGCTTTGTGGAGTAGGTATAATTATTACCCCATTCTGCATTTAGGGAAGCCAGAGCTTAGGGAGGTTAAGTAATGTGCAAAGTCACATCCAGTATATAGCAGAGGCTGCCTGTGAACTCAAGCCTGTCTGACGAAAAACCTGTGCCCCTCACTGCCTGCCAGGACGCTGTGTGGGCTCCCCAACCCTGGAGGCATTCAGGTTGAAGGAACTATTTAGGTGACCCGGTTATGCCATGGTTGCATAACTCAATGCCAACAGATTGAGTTAGGACAGTCCCAGATGGTGATGGAGCCAGAGGGCGGGCAGATTTCAAAGTCCTAGGTCACCTGGTTACTGCTCCCATTGGCCTCCTACCCTGGGCCCCACCAGCAAGATACTGGCCTGGTCCAGACACAGAGCCTCACTACCTCTGGCCCCACAGGCTGCAGAATGGAACTGTGCCCTCGGCATCTGTGGTCATCGCCAGGTAGTGGGTATCATGGCCTCCTCTGCCACCCACCTGCATTTCTTATTAAGCCCCATGGTCACAAACATGTGACCATGGGGAGCAGACTCCTTTGTGAGCCCCTGGCGACAGGACAGAATGGAGAGAGGCATCCTGGGTATGTGTGTGGGGATGCATGAGTGCTCTGGCCATGAAACATTGTGTTAGCCTCTGTATTCATTTCACATAGACACAGTGATTGTATTACCGCATGGCTTAGGGTACAAGGCAGAGGGATGGAAGCAGCTGATGAATGACGGAGTGCTCCAAGGAAGTCTTTCATCAAAGTGATGGCGTAGCTAAAGGCACAGAAATAGTATTCCTGAGATGGCATTGCCAATTAGTGGAAGGCTATAAGGAGAACTGTGAAACGGAGGCTTGGGAGAATGGATGGGAAAGGGGGCTGGCTTGGGGCAAGGAGAGACTGGAAAAGGAAGAGGGGGAGGAAAATTTGGTTGGATTGGTAATTTCTTTAACATGGTGTGCACTGCTTTATAGGTCGTGGCACTCTTCTTAAACATGGCCAAAACCAAGCTTTAAGCAGAAAGAGGGAATTTAGTTCAATGCAGTGATGACCCTCCTGTTAGATGGGTTAGGCAGAGAGGGGTCCCAGAAAACTGTTTCTCTGGAGGGACTGGAAATGGTCGTGATGAGATGGGAAGGACAAGGAAGGGAGCAACATTGGAGAACCAGGCACTTAAAATACACGATCCCATTTGTTGCTAACAAGCATATAGGATAGGTGATGGGATTTCCATTTTACAGATGAGGAAACTGAGGCTCAGAGGGTTTTTGAAAATTAAGCCAGAAGTTAGAATGAGAGAGTCTTATCTAAACATGCGTAAACCTATGTGTTCATTTCATTGTGTTAGGCCGTCTTCCAGATGAGCTACATGAGGGCAATCTGGACTAAAGTTGGGGATTTAAGAGAATGCTTTCTGAGGAGGCTTTCACAGGCAAGCAGCTCTGTTGATTTTCTACGTAAATTCTGGGAGGAGGTCCTCCTGGCTTGACCAGGCTGAGGCCATAGTCTCAGCCCACAGGACAGAAGAAGCCGGGGTCACTCACAGGTTAGAAAGGTACACTTGTTATCAAACAGAAGTGGATTGGTGGGCACGCCATGAAATTAGATGGCGGGTCATGAAAAAACATGGCCCCTTGTTTCATTTAACTCTGAGGGGAGGGATGATGAAGGAGGCAGATCCCTAGATTCACTGCAGAGAAATTCAGAGCTATAGCTAAGGCACGGATAAACTGATATTGGGACAGAAGTACAAAGCTGGACGTTCATTTTGATTTCTGGTTTTCAGAATGTACATGTATCTATTTCCAAAAAGAGTTTGTGGAGGCGTATTATTTTCTCAGAGAATGAAGATGCCCTCTAAAAGGTCTTCTAGCTTGAATATATTGCCAACAAGTAGCCTTCTTATCAAATGTTGGTCTATTATAGAGAAAATGATGATGTGTAACTAGAGCTGCCATTGTGGAGTCCCCACTAGGTGTGTGACACTGTATTAGGTACACCACACATGTTATCTTCTTAAATATGCCCCACAATGCAGCAAGATAAGTGTTTTTATTCCCATTTTTTAAAATAAGAGGAGTACACTGAAGTCCAGAAAGATAACTGATTTGCCCAGAGTCTCCCATGTGTAAGTAGTAAAACTAAGATTTAAACCAGGGCTGTCTGACTTAAAAGTACACACTCTCCCCACTCTGTGACACGAGGCTGTGAAATCTGCAAATCTCAGAACTTCAAGCTAGAGTTCAGCTAAATTTACCTACTCAATGCAAGGGAACTTGGCAAAGCATCCGTGATAAGGGCTGAGACTTGGTTCGCCCACCTCTACCGATGGAAGACCCATTAATTACTACATGAGGGAGAAGTTTCACTGTTTGATCCTTCACTTGTCCACCCATGGAATATTTAATGAATGCCTACTATGTGTCAGGCACTATTCTAGAAGCTGGCAAGCCAGACAAGGGCCCAGCTTTCAATGGATCCTGATTTCTAGTGTGGGGAGTAAGTATTAGAAAGTAAAAAGGTAAATGTCATGTGGTGATAGATGCATTAGAGACAATGAAATGGAGTGGCAGAGAATGCCTTGGCATGGGGGCCACTTTAGATTGAAGAGTTAGGGAAGTCCTTGCTAAAGAGGTGACAACTGATCTGATACTAAAATGATAAAAAGGATCCCATCTTCCAAGATCTAGGAAAGAGCATTTAAAGCAGAAGAAACAGGTAATGGCAAGGCTTTGAGGAGAGACTGAGTTTGTCATATTAAAGAAGGCCAATGGCCTGGAGAAAAATCAAGTAGGAGGAGGGTGGGAAAAGCTGAGCTCCGAGAAGAGGACGGAAGCCAAAAGATGTAGGTCCCACCTGCCGTAATGAGGACTTTTGGATTTTACCCTAATTGTGGTAGGAAACCACTGGATGGGTTTGATTGTGAAAGTGACATACTCTGATTCATAGCT
This sequence comes from Rhinolophus sinicus, assembly GCF_036562045.2. Taxonomy (NCBI): domain Eukaryota; kingdom Metazoa; phylum Chordata; class Mammalia; order Chiroptera; family Rhinolophidae; genus Rhinolophus; species Rhinolophus sinicus. Next base: position 13,127,997 of record NC_133765.1, on the reverse strand, counting down.
TTAAAAGATGTTCTGTGGAGATTGAATTGCATGGAGACCCTTCTAATGGTTGAGAAGATTATTCCCTCTCTTACTGATGAAACTTCGTTCTTTTAGTAATGACTCCTGCACCAAAAACCAAAACACAATAAAAAACAAGACTCCTTTTTTCTTCCAATTTTTCTTATCAGCTATCATATTTCCCTTTAGTTCTTTCTAAACTCCCCCTGTTATTTCAATTGATCCTTGGATTCTACGTTACTTACCATGTTGGTCTTTCTTCATTGGCTGACCTCGTGTTTGTCCATGTCCTTAGTAAAATGTGCTGCTCAGTATCAAACACACTTTTGAGCAGCCCAGGATTCAGAGGGACTGTTAATTTCATGGACATCCACTAATGAAAAGTATTAGACTAAGTCTTTATGGGGCAGGGGTTCTTAATGTGGCCTCTGGGTCCATGGATGGGTTTCCATACAGCACACACTATAGAGATGCATGTGCACGTGTGCTGTCTGCATTTCTGGGGAGAGAGTCCATAGCTTTCATCAAGGCTCACATTTTCATCAACTTTAAGAATAGACAACCGCTGCCCTAGAAAGTTAAATCAAGGGTTTTTTGCACTCGATAGAAGCTACAATTTCTTCTTTCTCTGATCCTACAGTCATTCTCTTCCCGCCTGCTGCAAATATCTTTACAGGTTTCTTGATCTCTTCTCTAGCTTCTTATAAATCTTTTTTCTTTTCTTTTCAGAGAAGAGACTAGTGAGGAAGTCTGAGTCCAGCTAACAGGGATGAGAACATATAGAGAAATGGGCATAGGGCCCAGGGTTTTTTTTTCCTTCTTCTCCTGGACTCATATGTCTTTGGAATTGACCTATGTGCCTGACTTGCAGATTTCTTAAGAGCAGCACACAGAGTCTGGTAAAGGGCTTGAATGCAAGCTGATGCAAAGGGCAAAGTCATCCTAAAAAAATTATTATTCATTTCCCATTGCAGTTAATTTTGGCAACTTCATCAGGGTTTAAATTCTAGTACTATATCATATCAAAGGAAAAAAAATATTTGATGTACATGTTAATTACTGCTAAGATGTAGCTACTTAAATCAAGAGTTTAAATCTTCATTTGACTATTCAGAACAGCACTGCATAGGGGGTGGGGAGAACCCTTTTAGATTTGGGTTGTTTAAATAGGTGATGCGAACTTTTAAGTAAAATGGCTTCCTATTTTCTAAACCAACATTTGAAATTAGTACCCAGCTAAAGGAAAAATAGTTAAGAAAATCAGGTTCCTTTAGGAATTCCCAAGTATACCTATTCTGTGAAGTGGAAGAAGGCAGTGAATAATGTAATTTCATGTGTTCAAAGACTTGAGAATCTGCAGAGTGATAGCCTAATGGTAAGTGAAATCCTAAAAGCATGTGAGAGGCTTACAGAGTAGATCTATGTAGAAAATAACACACTATTATTTAAAAGCCTAAATTGCCAAAACGATACTACTCTTGGATACACCTTTATGAGAACCATTTTGGGTGAATCCCTAATGTGCATTTTTTTATACCATAAAACTATAAAACCCATCGAAATACCAAGCTATTTACCAAGTGATTAAATCATAGTCATTTATTATAGTTTTACTAGAACATTGTTCTCTTGGATTCCCAAGGCTTTATTGCCTCAGATATAACACTTTGCTCCTAATAATCCTTATTGATTTTACTATATTACCTTATATTTTTAAATTTGTTTGACTGCCTTGTACTAAATTCTAATGTTATTGTGCTCTATAACATGAGATGTATCATGTTTTTCAAAACGTATGAAGATAATTATCTTACCCAACGTGGGTGAGAAATGCTCATTTTTGGCAGTTGACGGAGTGGGGACCTGAAGTTGAGGGAAGTGCTTTGCGGTTCCTGGGCCTGTCAGTTGTGTTATTTCTGGAGCAGACAGCCCTGAGCTATTGTCCTTGCGTGGGCTGGGCACTGGAGGGTGTGGGAATTGGGGCCTTGGCACAGATTAGAGGATGTATCTGGGATGTCATTTGTGTCACTATTTTGCTATCGTTGCTAATCTCTCTTGGGATTTGTTGCTCCTACTGTATTTCAAGGTATGTTGTATACAATAATGGTTCACCTGCTAAACTAGTGAGAGGACAACTTGGTGTTCTTAGAGAATGTTATCACACCTCTGGGTGCTGTTTTAATTACTCTTCTTAAAGGCACCTTCTAAATGTCAAAAATGGTGACACATTTTATGTCATGTCGAACCTGGAGTCTCCGTTCTCTGGACAATTGTTTTGTTGAAGGTGGGAGGAGAGTCGCTGGTTCTGGCTTGGGAGGGATGACGTCACTGATCTCTCTGGAGGAGGGGCAGCTACTGAGAACCCCTCCACAGGGTGAAATCAGTGGCCCTGGGGCCACAGCAAGGTCTCACACACTCTTATCAGGTCGCAATGCAATGAACTTGGCACCTTCATTACACTTCAGGGGAGACTAGATTCTTGACTCCCAGGAGCTCAGGTTCTAAAAGGGTAGAGAGAATACTCACAACAAACACATTCTTTGTGATTCTAACTACATGTCAGATGCTGCTCTGACTACTTTATCTGTATTCATTTTTTAATCCTACAGTAGATCTCATAAGGCAGATGTTATTTGGGCCCCATTTCACAAAGAGGAAACTGAGGCATCGAGAAGTTGAGTGTTCTGCGTAAGGTCACACAGCTAGGGAGTGCTAGATGCAGAATTCCAAGCCAGACTCTTAGTTAATCACATTTGCATCACATTTATAACCTACAAAGTATTATCCATGAATTATCCCATTTCATCTTCCTCACAACCTTTGGTTCCATTTTAGAGAGAAGAGAACAGAAATAGGTGGTCATCTGTCTATGGTGATACAGCCAAATCAAACAAGACAGATTTCTTCCTCTCTCCCTCTCTTAATCACACTCAGACAGTGGAAGACATACCAACATGGCATATGGAGAGGAAGCCAAGGGTCTCTGCATGTGTGTAATCTGCCTCGCTGTAAATCACGTCCCCTCCCTGGTGGTGTATGAGACAAGCCCCCTGAGACGCAGCGTCAGAGCAGCAAACGGTCTCAATCTGGTTTGTATGTAGGTAACTGGAAGGGGCGGGACTCGCAGTTCTCCCACATCTTTGTGGGCACCCCCTCTAATGTTTGTTGCTCCTTCACTATAACTCCAAGGTCTTTGAAAGAAGGGGCAGTGTTGGTGTCTTATGATGTTGCCTGCTTGATGGATTGATGAGATTCTGTGGCCACTGGCATGATCAGAAAAGCACCTGTTCAAGTCTTGAATGATGATGAAAGAAGAGAAATCAGATAAGTGTAGGAAGGAAGGTGGAAGGGGCATTAGTTGATAGGTTAGCAAGAGAGGGTACCTGTGGCCAGGGCCAGTTTGTGTGCAGGGTATTCCCTCTTGCTTTCTGAAAAGAGAAGAACAGACCAGCCAAAGGAGGTAAGGAGAAAGTCACTGACTGAATATCAAACTAGAAGACAAAGACGTATGGTGAAATTCTAGATCCTCAAGAAAATGAACAAACCAACCCAAAAAGCCCTTTACCATGTATTGGGGCCTGTGTTGAACCCAGAAATACACGTTTTGCCTTTTCTTCCTCCCAAGTTCAGGAGGGGACGGCAGGTAGATATTTTAGCCCATTGAAAAAGTAATCGTGAGCAGTTGTCTGAATTCAATAAATAATGCTCAAACTCGTCAGAATCAAAGAGACAGAAGCTCAGATGAGGAGCCAGAGGAGCCAGTCTCTTCATCACCTGCAATGACTGCTTTTCCACCTGTGGCCTCGGAAGGACCATTCTCACTGGTGATGAATGTTGATTTAGAGCTTTGAGATCCCTGGAGGACAGGTCAGGCCACTAACAAGGAAAATGCCATTTTGCGTCAAATCAATAGGAATGAAGAACAAGGACAGCTGGGGCGGTGGTGGAGGCGGGTGGGGAAGCCAAGATAAAAGATGGGGGGGTGGGGCGGTCAGAGAACAGGATGTTGGTCCAGCTGGGATCATCTGTTATTCTCACTAAACAGATTATTCTTTCTCTTCTCTGATTTCTACTAGGGAAACAAAACAAAACCCCAGGTCTTTCTTAGACCATGAAGCATGAATTACTTATACCAGATAGATGAGGAGAGCACTACCAGGTGCTTAAAAAGCAATTATAATTAGAAAGATCAAGAATTTGTGGTTCATTTCTAGCAGATACACAAATGCATATTTATACTGGTGTAAACACCCGGGTCGCTCCTTCCCGGCCTGGGTGCCTTCACAGTGGGCTTGGAACACTCTCCTGTGTTGTTCACCTGACAGATTACACTCCGCAGAAGCAGGCTGCCTGGGCATGTCGTGTAATTCAGCATTAAGTATCCTATTGATTCACTGAAGTGCTGCCACAGATGTTAATGGAGACAAATATCGTGGCTGTGATTTTTCAAAGGACTGAGTAATTCCCAAACATCAATAACATCTGTCATGATATAATGTGGGGAGACCTCAAGATGCAGGACTTGAGGCCCACCATGAGGGTCGGGCTGCTGGAAAGGGCGCTTGGACACAGTCCCAGAGCTTGGGGAGGTAACTTATACTTTTCCAAACCTACCTACATAAGGACATTGGGAATTGGAGTGGGGTGAAGTGGTCGTGGTAGTGGAAACAGAGGTGATTGTGATAGCATCTCCTAGTGACTCATGACAAAGATCGCGGATTATTAGAAAGTAGGGCATCTTACACTCTTGCCATGAAAGCTTGCCGGGCCCTGAGAAGTCAGCCCCTACCTACCCTGTTGTGGAGGATAGGGTGGGTTTTCCACCCTTTTCAACCAGCAACACTGCATAGTCTTATTAATAATGAAGCAGAACTCCTCTAATCCTGTCTGAGCACATTACTACTTTAGTGCATGATACCAGTGACTGCTTTCAGAGAGGTTAAGTTTCTTGCTCAAGGTCACACAGCAAGTTAGTCATGGACTGGGCTAGAATCCAGGTCTCAGCATTTCTTACCTCGGTCTATGCCCAGTCACCTTTAGGTAGAATCTCCAGAAGCTATGTGAATATACGAACTGAAACACATGATACTTCCTTCCAAACTGGCTATGTGAAAACCTTAGGTTTAGTAATCGTAAGAAATCAATTACAAACAAATCCCATTTTGGTCAGATTCTGCAGGCTCCCCAATCTTTCCTACATTCCAGTTCAGTCTCCACAGTGTTACATTACCTTGCTGCAAGACACAGCTGATCTTGTCACTTCCTGGAATAAAAGCCCCCATCAGCCCCCCTCTGCTGACAGGATACACGCCTTGGCACAATCCTTACAATCTTACACTCCGCCCCCACCCCAGTCTTCTGTGTGATGTCCTGCCCTCTGCTGCCAGCCACTCTGAACACAGCTGATCATTCTCCACCCATTTACTCTCTGTGTGTATTATACATGAAATTCCCCGTGTCTTCAACATCTTTCCACCGTCTGCTGCCCAGGAAACTCCTATCCATCCTTAAAAAGAGCCCATCCTTCATCTCGCCCCTCAGCACCGTCCCTGCCTTTCCCGTGTGGAGTTAGGAGCACTTCCTCCTCTGAGAGCCCACAGAATATTGCTTATCCTTTAGTATATGTTTATTCTAACAGCCTTCCTTTTGTACTCTGTTATTTGTTTTTTGTCTACTACCACTGCAATTTGAATTTCTGTGGTGAGGGGATGTGCCTTTTTTTCCTTTTGATATCCCACTTCTTGGCACACAGTAGGTATGCTCTGTGTGTTTATTTAGTGAATAGGGGAAATGTATTCTAGAATAGAAGGCTGTTGGGGTGGGAGCTATCAGTAGGGTTTAGGGCACACACATTGGCCCTGGAAAACACGTATTTCTGTAGTCCTGGGTCCATGATGGACCCTCATAGGATTGCGACCTAGAGACAGAAAAGCAGTGTCTCAACTCAGCAGCATGTTGGGGATCTTGCAGGGGTGTGCCTTTTCCCCAACAAATTCTTTGAACACAATGATCCTGAGCCTATGTGCCTCCATGGCCCCCTTGGGGAACAGATGCTGACATTTGAATGGAGGAAAGCGCACACCCTACTTTGATAGACACCAGACTGATGAACATTATTGAATATTCAAATGTTCAATAACTGGCATGGGTACATTGACCAATCAGAATTGTCAGAGGCCATAGGGCTGAAGCATTGTCCTTTGTGCCAAACATTTGCTGTGTGACCTTGAGCAAGAAACTTAACCTCTCTGAAAGCAGTCACTGGTATCATGTGCTAAAGTAGTAATGTGCTCAGAGTGAGCAGAACACAGGGTAGGAACTGTTACCCAGGCCTTACTACGGCAGGATTAGAGGAGTTCTGCTTCATTATTAACAAGGCTATGCAGTGCTACTGGTTGAAGAGGGTGGAAAACCCACCCTATTCTCCACAACAGGGTAGGTAGGGGCTGACTTCTCAGGGCCCGGCAAGCTTTCATGGCAAGAGTGTAAGATGCCCTACTTTCTAATAATCAGTGATATTTAGGTGCTGGACAGTAAGGGGGATGTTGGAGGAGGGTCTCGGTGTAGAACCATGTTGGTTGAGGGGGCTTGGAACAGTGGCTCTTTACCAGTCAGTATGAAAATATTTCAGTATTTTAACAATTGGCCCTGGTACTGCTGTACTGGCGCATGCTGCTCTGTTGATAAGTCCCATTAAAAAATAACAAAAAATTTTGAACCCACCCTTAAAGGAGCGGTGTGTGTGTGTGTGTGTGTGTGTGTGTGTGTGCGCGTGTGCACGCATGTTTGTATATGTGTGTATAAAAGAGTAAGGCAAAGCTTTTATAAGTAGGCACGCAGCATTTGAGGTGAACCTTTAACTTTCAGTTGTATTTCAATATAAGGAGAAGGCGGTAGAAATAAGGGAATTGCAGGCCCAGGGAACTGAATGAGTTCACAGAAGTGTGAAAGGGCCTGTTTCGGAAAGGTGATTGCATGATGCTTAGAATCGCTGGGCTCATGGGGAAGAAGCAGCAGGTTGAGACCAGATTAGGAAGGGCCTTGAAAGCCACATGGAAGTATTGCCAGGTTCCTGCCCTCAAGTCAAACCTTATTGCTTGTGCAGGCCTCAGGGTGACCCTTGCTAGGACAACCAGTGGCACTGGCTTCCCTAAGTCTGGGGCTGTCACATGGTGAGGGGACAAGAGTCTCCCTAATTAGGAATGTCATGGCATCCTCTCTGGCTCCATGTGACTGGTGCTGCCCCTCCGCTGCCATGTGGTCCATGTGTCCTACCACGGTACATCATCTCGTAATTAACATGTCTTGTCAGGTCCAGCGGTTGGCTTCAGTAAACATGCTCCTAGCAGCTGTCACTGGGACCCTGCATGGGGCCTGCTGCCTCATTAGCTCGAGAAGGGAAATGGCACTGGCAGCAGGGCGGAGGGAGAGGGATGCTCTTTGTGGTGGGTGTTGGCAGGATTAGAGAGATGTCAGATGCTCACAGAACTTGCAGGGCCCAGCGGAGGACTCAGCTGAGTGCTGTGGGCTTCTTTTTTCCTTCGTGTGGTGACAGGATAAGGTGCGCGGCAGTGTGCCTAGGAATTGTGAGGCCAGGATTCTCGTGATGACTCTGCCGCCACCTAGGAGGGGTCAGTGTCCCCCTCAAATTCATATGTTGAAGCCCCAATCCTCAATGTGATGGTATTAAGAGGTGGAATTTTGGGACTAGTTAAGTATAGATGAGGTCATGAGGGTGGGGCCCTGTGTGGGGATTAGTGCCCTTATAAAAAGAGAAAGAGACCAGCTCTCTCTGCACACACAAGGAAAGGCCACATTAAAACATAAGTGGGAAAAGGGCGCTCACCAAGAATCCAACCATGCCGGGACTCTAATCTCGGATTTCTGGCCTCCAGAACCACGTCTGCTGCTTAAGCCATGTCGTCTATGGTTAAGTTGTTAAAACAGCTCAAATGGATTAAGACGAAGGCTCAGTCTCCTCATCTGAAAAATGGGTACGACCCCAGCCCCACCTACCTCAAGGCTTGTTGAGTGGGTCTAATGAGAAAGTAGAAATTCTGAGAGATAAAAACTCTAAATACTATGAAGTAACAACGCCAAAGCATGATTCTAATTTGGGGCTATCAGGGAGCATTCTTTGCTCAGACAATACAGTTCTGTGGTGTTTCTCTGAATAGACCTTGCCTGTCTTTCCAGGGCTTCCTGCCTGGATTGTCTGACCACTCATTTTATCGAACCCTTGCCCTCCTCTCTCAAATCCTGCCCAAACACTCTCTCTCCTTGGAGGGCCAGCCCAGGTTCACCTTCTCCATGAGAAGATCCCAGAAGGAAATGCTCTCATTCCTTCAGCTGCCTGACTGTAGCCCATGGTTTGGGGAAAACAGCCCCCCTCCCAGTGACTGTGTAGACACATTCAGCCCACCCCTCTGCCTCTCCCCGCCCCACCCCACCTTTAATTTTAAGCACACGTCTAAACTCTGTGCCCTGGGAGCACACAGTAGGTAGTTGATAAATGTCTGTTGAACAGGAGAAGCAGTATATCTCATTCTTTCAGCTCTCACAACAATGGTGGGTGATCTCACAATTTCTTTCAATAACTGGTTCTATTGTCAATTTTTCTATAGAGGCCCTTCTGAGGGCTAACCCTCATCTCTCTTTGGGCAGTACATATCTGTTTCCACTTTGTGTGTCCCTACCAGAAAATAGAAACTTGATTGCATCCTCTCCGCCTGTAATGCTGGAAGGGTGATACTGAACACCCCCGCCTTCCCTGAGTCCAGCCTGCTACCTGGAGCCAGTCGGGCTCTCCGTTACCCGCTCCTGGCTATCTGTGCTTGTACAGGGTCTGTCCTGGGGAAAGTCTGAACATCAGAGGGTGCTTCGAAAGTGTCTGATTACAGCAGGGAGGCAGGCTTTCCCAGCCAGCAGAGACACAAACCCACACAATTTTGTAAATCTTTCATAATGAGCACATTAGGCCATATCCTAATGAAGGGAGCCAGGATGACTGGCCGTGGAATGCAGGCTGAAGATTTTAATTAAAATTTAGTTTTCCCCTTTCCTCTCCTTTGCCCTTCCTCCCCTCCCCTCCTCCCACCCATGAAGCGTATTTCTTGCTTCCGGATCAGGCCTGCGCAGAAGGTGTCTGTCTCACATTTCCTTTGAGTAGGTTGCTCTCTGGGGGATTTAGATCTCTTCTTTAGCACGGGCGCACCGCGTGGGCTTGGTTTGACAGGACACGCACCTGTGGGTGGAGGCACAGCAGGAGTATGCTGCCCAGAGCCAAGCAGATATCCGAATGCCAGGAAGCACAGCGGGGATCAAAGTGGGCTCATGAATGAGTGGCAGCTGCCAGCCTCATGAGCTTCCTGGGGCGAAGCTCTGGGGTGAGGGCTGGGGCACCAGCTGAAGGACTGCTGGGCCAAAGGGGTGTTTTCTGGGCCTTTCATGATACTCTTTCCAAATGGCTTAAATGGAGTGGGGTGCAAAAGCAGCTGTGAGAAAAGGGCTTTGCATTGCTTTCTCTGTGAGTGGAGTGACTGTTATGCTGGGGAATACCTTCCGTTTGCTTCTCCAGATCCATCTCCACCCTGCCTGTGCCCTGGGATTCTGGACTGTGTGGACTCCATCAGTAGACTTTTTGCCGTGGGCTTTGGCTTGGGTCTGGCCAATAAGAAGGCCTTGGTGGGACATCGGAGGGAAGTGGGACGATGAGTTTGGACTATTTATTCCCCTGGTTCTTTCTCTGTGAGGTCATCAGGGGCCAGTCTGTCTCTCGACTGGAGTTCACAGTTCCTTGTTCGGGTGGCTACTCTATCAGATGCTCTCTTTCCTGGTTCTCTCACTCCCTCTAACCACATTCTCCCCCTCTAACCACTCCCCCCTCACCCCTGTAGGCATTCTAGCCCTAGGACATTGTATTATTCCTTGTGTTACTCCCTGAGCACAGCCTTGCAAACAGTCCCCTTATCGAACTCTCCCCAGATTACCCAGCTCAAGTGTGTCAACCCTTTTGCCCAATGGTTTGGATTGGTGTTCTTAATTCCACAGGGACTGGACTCCAGTTAGCACAACTACCCAACAAAGTAAGTCTGCCTTTCACCCGACGCTATGTACTGTAGGTCTGACCATCCCTCAGCATACATGTTTCCACTCTGCTCCACCCAAGTGGAGGTCCCTGACTGACTGGGAGACAGAGGCACATTCTCCCTGATATGTCCTGCCTGAAATGTCAGCTGCCACCCTTGCTCTGTATTCCCCAAACAAAAATATGGAATGAACCTTTCTTCTTGGATATGGTGGCACAGTGGCTACTTGGTTTTCACTCTTCATTCAGTTGTCTGTGCATCCAGTCAATATTCATCCGCCTGTTCATTCATTCATTCTTGCTGCTATTTATGGAGCCACCTCTAGGTGCCTGAATATGCAAAGATCATCTCATTTAATCCTCCCCTATCTTTGTCAGCTGTGTTCTATTATTACTGACATTTTCCATAGGAGGAAACTAAGTCAAAGAGTGACTAAGTGGCTTGCAGAGAGCCACACAGTTGGTACATGTTGGAGCCATGGTTTGGAACAGGTATGACACTAGAACTTGAACTTTAAAACCTCAGCACAATGTTCCCATTCACAGACAATTTGAAATTGTTCCTATGTAGAAGTAGAAGGTCCTAAGAAGATTCCATCTTGCCTTCTTCCCTAAGCTACACTTCCATTGGCTCTGCTCAGAGCAGGGATAACTGTGGGTGCAGAAAGAGAGATGGAGAGAGAGCAGGAGAGAAAACTCTGAGGGAGAAGTGTGGGGCAGACGTAGGCAGAGCCAAGTCACCCGGGATGATTGGTATCTGTGGCAGAAGGGAAAGCAGGGCACAATGTCACAGCCTTTTTCTGTGCTGACATAATAACAGTCCCTTACTTTTGTGTAGCACTGTGATTTTCAAAGCACTTTCAAATCCATTAGATCATTTTAGCCCCACAACAATCTTGCAAAGAGGCAGGAATTGTTAGCCTTACTTTGCCGATGAACAGTCTCAGTGACGTTACGTAACTTGTCCTGAGTGGGGGAGCCTGGACGAAACCCTGCACCCCTGATCCCTGGCCTTGGAGTCTGGGAAGTGTGCCTCCCTTCTGGATTCATCATGGTCTGATTTTGAGCCATTTGGGGGAAGGATTAGCTTCCCAGACTCCTCGCTCCTGGGTGTCAGGTCGCCTAGAATACAGAAAGCAGTGGTTCTCAGATGTGACTGGGCCTCAGAATCACACAGATTTCTGGGCTCCACCCCTGAGTCTGGGAGGCTCAAGAATCTGCATTTCTAACAAGTTCCCAGATGCTGCTGCTGGTCTGGGGGACCCCACATTATGAGAACCACTGGTATGAAGCATTTGCTTATGGATATTCGGTTGGATTCGTCTCACTTGGGCTCCAATTCTGGGCTAAACAAATTCCAGACAAAGAGAGAATTACCCTGGTGGGTGTGTGTCTCCCTCAGGTGAGAAATTTGTGTGTGTCTTGCTTCACTGACTGGCTGCTGTGTGGCCCAGAGAAGGACAGAAAACCTCAGGCTTTTTGGTTCATACACACAAAAGGAAAACGTCTGCACATGAGATTATTAATTCATTGTTCAATTAAGTTATGATCTCTAAAATTATCACAATATTTGGCTGAGAGGAAGGCAGCATTGAATAGCTTGTTCCACGTAATGTGCGAATAATGTCAGTTTATTACTTTTCTCGCAAGTGAGTAATTGTGACTGACATCTTGGCAATCACACAGACCACCTTCTTACCCTCGCCTCTCCTACTCTCGGCACTGAGCACTTACTTGCTTGTCTCTGCTGCTTTCTCGCTCACCCCTCCCTGCTGCCAGCCCCCTTTCCCTGTGCTGCTTCACGTCCTTTCTGTGCTGCCTGCAACATGGGCCTATGGAGGGGGCTGTGTGGTGAGGGACAGTGGGCCCCAGGAGACATGGGGGCGCTGCTCTTCCAGGCCCCTCAGCCAGCGTGGTGGGAGCCCTTGTAAGACCTGCTTCAATTCTTGCTCACGTTGTTCCTTGTACTTCTCCCTCATCTTCAATTTCTTCCAAGTCCCTGTATGTCCACCCAGGGGATGTCCGCTTCATGACAGGTGTGAGCTGATCTGGTCACACACTCTATGTTGCAGGGTTGTGGCCGGGTCCTTACATCCTGCCAACGCTGGGAGTCTCTGTGTCTCCTTATTTTGTATCCACTCTCAATCCTTCTGAGTCTAGCCTCTGTCTCCAGCTGGCCCATCTGGGGCAACATCTGAGTTCTCCATTTGTGTCCCCTGGTGCTTTGGGCACTTGGGCTACACTGGGCTGTTGTCAGCACCTGGTAAGGGCCCCGTTCTCTCTGTTTTCCTACCAGCATCCTCAGCTGCACAGTATTGGCTACCGGTGTGAGGAATACATTCACGACTCCTCATCAGTCCTCTCCCTATGCCACTGGGGCTAAACGTCTTTAAAAGAATCACTCCTTAGCTGTTAAAATTCAGTTTAAACAATATCTTGTCTTCCTATTTTACTATCCATCAGTACATACTTTCATACCAGCAAATATATTTATTTAGGCAGAACCTGAGTGCTGACAACTTATCTACAGCATAGACACGGAAAGGACAGGGAGGATGGATGTATCTAATCTAGATTTTGCTTCACGTGGATCAGTCATGTTCCTGCTGCAATGTTCCTGTTGAGACACCATTTCTAGCCTCCTTCCACCTCTTCAGGAAGTATAATCTACTCCACATGAATCAGACCCGACCGCATGGGAACACATCCCTCTTGTTCTGGAGGTCTGATTTCATGATCTGGTTTAACTTCCTCCAAAGCTCCCACTCAAAGGAAAAATAGTCTCTTTTTCTGGGGTGATGCAGTGTATAAGGCCTATTTGCACGTGGGCTGTGTGTTGTCTGTACTGCTCTGTCAATAGGTAGGGTGCAATCGGACTTGACTTTACTATCCTTGCCCAAGTGGTGAGAGCTAGCAGTGGAGCGGGTGCTTTGTGCCATTATTCCATTTCATCTTCACAGTAATTGAATGAGGAAGGTGCCTTTGTCCTCAGTTTAGAGCTGGCCAGGGACAAAGCCAGGAGCCTGGACTCCACACCCTATGCTCATCATAATACCGTAGTTGCCGGCCTCCTTGGGTGAGTGTCCGGCCTCACTCCTGATGCCTGGGACGCCTAACCAGGAGGAAACAGGTGATGGGCTCAAACAGTGGGGACACAGGTATGGCAGAACAGCTCTATGGAGTTGAGGAGAAGAACCCTTTGGCCTGGGGGGTTCGTGTCGGAAATGAGTCTTGACCCTTGTGTCCCAAGGGTTTAAGGTTTACCTTTCTTCTCAAAAAAATACCAAAGGGAACCAGGTGTCTTTGGTTGGCCTTGCCCTGGGTACACCTGGCAGGAAGTGTTTTGGGGATCAAAATTCTCCCCCATTCAGCTCTATTCACACCCATTTCCATCCAGCTGGAGCCACTCTCTGTTTACTAAAGACTCAGATTTCCAAAAACAGCCCCCTCATGTCCTGGGCTACAGGTCTGGCCCCTCTTGGTCATAATGTCCCCTGCTGGTGTCCTTTCCATTGTGTCTCTTGCCTATCTGGTCTTTAAGGGGGGCTCATAGCTCTGCAAGGAGCACAGAGGATAACGTCTATGCACCCAGGGAAGAAAGCCGGCACAGCCCCTCAGGCAGCTCAGAGTTCTAGTTGCTGCACCTAGTCAGGAAGTGGGGACAGGTCCAGCTTCTGGACTCTCCCTACTTGCCTCTAAACTTCTCCTAGGTCAGGATTAAGGCTAAGGTCTGAGAATGAGTACAAAGAACACCTTTTCTTTTCAAGGATCCATCTTAAAAGAAGTTCTCAATCTCAAAGGCCCAGGGGCATATCCTTTGTGGTCCAGAGCAAATCACTGTCTCATTTCCCTCCTTTGTCCCACAGAGGTTGGACTTGATGGTTACATTAGGCTTAAAGAGGGCAGAGAACATTCTTCATTAAAAGGGCTGGGGTGGTTGGGTGGCTTCAAGGCTCTCAGAATCCCCAGGCTCCTGGGCCTCAGGAGAGTGGGGCTCGGGGCTGAACAGTGGCCCAAAGCCTGTTCAGGAGATGGCTGTAGAAGAGACTGGGAAGATGGAGAATGCTGGAGGCAGGGGTTCCTTCTCAGCTGGCCTTTGTTTATCCCCCATGATGAGAACCGGGACAGATAAGAGAGAGCAGGGGTCTGGGGTCAGGAGTCACATACACCCAGGTTGGAGACATGGCTTTGACATCAACTGGATATTTGTTCAGGTTGGGAAATTTACTGGGGCCTCAGCTTCCTCATCTGTAAAATGGGGATGAGAATACCTGCTCTACCTCCCTGAAGAGGTTGTGAGAGTCTGAAAGGCCAGTGGGTCTAAAAATACCTTGTAAAGAGCAGAGTGTGGCCCAGGTGTGAGGGGCGATGGGAGCTCCTGCCTAATCTTCGGAGACACCTTCCTTTGATTCTCATTCCCAATGCGGAAACAATAAAGGATTCTGGGAAATAACTTGGCTATTTTTAAGTCACAGGAAGGGTCAGTGGGCCTGTAGCCAGTGGGACGGACAATGAAGGAAGTGATGTGTCTCCTATCAGACTCAAATGTCCCTGACTCAAAGTCTCCTCTCAAAAGCCAGCTCCCTGGTGTGACAGACATGGAAGTACATCTCAGCTCTGCCACTTGTTATTTTTATAACCTTGAGAGAATCACATAAAACTGAAAATTTCAGTTTTATCATTTGTAAAAACAGGAATGGTAATAGCACTATGCTTAGCTATCCACAGAATTATGAGATAAAGGATATCCAGGTATATACAGGCATGGCAAGTACTTAGTACTGAATAAATGTGGGCCATTATTGTGGTGGTTATTTTTATTCCTGAGCTAATTATTTTCGCTTACTATGGAAAAAATACCCATTTCAAAGAATTGGGAGGATAAAATGACAAGGCATGTAGGCAGCACCTGACAGATGTCTTAGGAATGAGTGTCTTCCTCTTTCTCACTTCCTGTCTTTGTTCTCTTGGGGGCTCATGATGCCCAAACCTTGGATTTGTCCTTGACAGGAAAAGTGTATGGAGCCATGGGATAATTGGAAGCCCTGCCTTCATACTGGGCCGCCATGCTGAGTGAGTGCTGAGTGTCTGCCCCACATCTTGCCTCCCCGGCCTTGCTGCCCTCCGGTTCTCATGTTGCCTTCTTATCTTTCGTGTTGCCCTCCTGACCCAGTACAACTGCCTCCTGTGCTCCCACACTTCTCACCAGTACCCTCTTACCAGTGCTTCTTGATCTTAGTGTCTGCCTCAGACTCTTGTTCTACTGCTGTTTATGGTCTTGGCCTGACGGGCTGGGTAATTTGTGCCTCCTCAGAGTGAGGATTACGGGATAACACCACACTGGGAATCCAGATGATCTGGGATTGAATTTGAATCCTGGCTTAACCACTTACTGCGGGAATTTAGGCAAGTCTCTTAATGTCTGTGATGAGTCTGTGTCCTCATCAATACAATGAGAGTGACACCTATTTCGTCGGATTACTGAGGGATAAGAAGAGATGACATACGAAGGCACCTAAGAGGGTAAGTACTTAGTAAATACTAGCATGCCTCCCTTCTTCCTTTTCTAATTCTTCCTGTCTCAAAGCCTGCTTAGGGGAGGGGGAGAGGGCGGGGTGGTGAGGTTGCCTCCCCTCAGCCCTTCCTCTCCGTCTCTCACCGCATCACCCTCATCTCCGCATTGCACTCTGCACAACCTAGGTCCAGCCTAAAGTAGGATATTCAGCTGGACCTATTCTCAGGGGTGGAGAACAGAACTTTCTCACTGGTGTGATGAATTTTGATTTCCATATGAGCTGATTTCAGAGTAACTGGGAAATTTCAGTAATTAGCAGTAGCAGCATTAATGAATCATGTTGCAACTTCCCCCTTCTCTCTTCTCTCCTTTGCATGCTCCGAATGCCTTTGCTAACATTGTCTTACCCTCCTCTGGCCCTTGCCCTTGTGTTCCCACTGCAGATGCCGTGTTCCCTATTTAGCATTATGGGTCAGTCTCTGGGCAGCCTCCTCCCTTCTCTTCTCCAGTTCAATCCTCTGCCTACTTGTTTGCCCAGAACCCGGCAGGCAAATTTAGCTAACCTGTTCTCTTGCAAATTCCATCTGTGTGTTTATTTCAATCCCTAATCCTGGAAGAAAAGAGAAAATAAATCATGTCTAAATCCTGATAAAAATATGGCTTAGTGCTGTCTGAGCTGATAAAATTCTATTTAGAGAATGGGGACCTATTTCTTTCCCTAAGGCTGGCTACCCCTAAAGGTTGGTCACTTAAAAAGGGATAAAAAGAGAAGGACTTTCCTTAGCAAAAAAGTAAGTCAGTGGCTTCAACATCTATCCATCTGTCCATCCACCATCCATCCAATAAATATTTACAGAGTGTCTATGATGGGCCAAGTCCAGCATTTGGGGACACACAGCTAATAGTTGGGAAGACTGACAGTAGACTAGTGATCACTGTACAGTGTGATAGATGCTGAGAGGACAGTGGAAGCATGAAGATAGACATCTGAGTCAGTGAGCAGAAAGGGACACCTTCTCTTGAGTTGAAGACTGAGGAATGTGGAGAGTTTAGCTTTTCAGAGTTCCCTTTCATTGGCACATGTATGGTACCAGGATCAGTAAACATTAGCATCTTTATAAAGTCTGTACAGGACCTACTCTAATGTGTAGAGAGAATTGCAATATCCTGGGAATGGGGAGTTCAGAACAGGAATGATAACTGAGTTTTGGAGTTTAGCACTGACTTCTCAGAATCAGAGAAATCAGAACATTTAGGTAATATCACTTCTTCTTGACAGGATTTTACTAAAACATGCCAAAGAGATTAGAATGGAAACGCCTTCTTTGTTCTTAAAGAATCCAAAATTCTACCACATTCCTCTTTCATTCTAACACATCCTATTAATAAAACTTACTTGTCCGTCCTCTGGCTACAACTAAAGTTAATCTTCTCCTTAGGAGAGTAAGAAACTACATGTTTCACCAACCCGCCTTTTCAACTAAGCTCAAGACCACAAGCGTTGTTCTATATTCTCTACTGGGTCTGTCCTGGGCTCACAAAGTGTACACAGACAGAAATAATTACTATATGGATGTGGAGCAATATTAACAGAAAGCAGAAGCTCTCAGGTGAAGGGCAGCCGTTTTGCTGTAGATGGAAGGGGGTGGATAGCCCCACAGTCCATGGAGAATTCCCTCTTCTTCATTTCCCCTCCCTTATCCTATACTTTGTCAAAACTGCAGTCACTTGGTCATGGATCAGCCGCGGGGAATGGAAGCCCAAGCTGAGGGCTTGAAATTCACGTTGTGTGGGAATCTTGGTGGGAAGGCTGCTGCTGTGGGGGGACCACTATACAAAATAACTTCAGTATTGAAGAACCAGGTGATGACTGAGCATCACCCAGTCACTCCGAGCCCCATCTCCTTTTCTAGAATACGTAAGCTCTATTTTGCTCACTGCTGTATTCCCAGGGCCTGGAGAAGTGCAGTTTTACAACTTTTTGTTGGATGAATTAAGATTCTCAAGTTATATCAGAGGAGTCTCCATTTGTCTCTCTGGTGTCTCTCAGCGCTGGGCTGTGGTGCCAAGATCTGCAGTGTCTTTGGGACTTGGCCAGCCTCCAACCATCCCAAAGCCCAGTCAACAAACACTTCAGTGCTAATGGATCTGGAGACTTAACCTCTGGAAGGCTACCTCTATCAGATCAGATTTGCCTTCAAAGGCCACTGGCTTTGACCTTTTGATAACACTAAAAAAAAAAAAAAGAAAGAAACCTTGTATATTGACTGAATCAGTCCTATCTCCAGTGAAGGTCTGTGCAGTTCTTTGTATTTCTGTTTGAATTTTTTGGTCTTTTTCTACTTCTGGGTAAGCGTAAAGGAAAATATAGTTTCTTTGGTTGACCAAACCTCATTTAAAAGTTGTTTGTATTTTTTTTTAATGGAACCCAATCCCTTAAGCCTTGAAAATAACTTCCAGTGAGCTCAATAAACCATTTCCAATGTGGCAGCTTCTAATCCAGGAGAGTTCAGAAGGCAGATGCTAAACAACCACCAACTGCATCCCAAGACAGTTGCTGGCAAGTCTCAGGGCTCCACAAGCTGGAGATCTGATTATCTAATCCCGACTCTCTTCTCACATCCTCTCTGCTAGCTGGGCTTACTTGTGCAATTAGTATTCTCCCCAGTGTTGATTTTGTTTAAATATATTGGGCCCATCAATCACCCACTTTCCAACTCATCTGTCTGGATCAGTCAATTACAAAGTTATTTTTGAGCCACTAGGATTCTTGTGAAATAGATATAAGAAAGAGCTAAACTCATTTCAGGTTTGACCTCAGATGCTGGGATCTGAGAAGGCTTACTTTGCTTACACTTCATGGCCGTCCAATCCAATCTGTCCTGTAGAATAGCAAGGCCACTTGCTTAATTGGGAACACTTTAATATAGATATCCATTAACTTATGCTAAATTACAGTAAAACATCTATGGAGGAACTTGATGTGACATCTGCATGAATACTAAATAACTTCATTACGATCAGCACTGTGACAATGAATATGAAATGAACGTGCCCAGAGAAGACAATTAATCTTCCACCTTCCCAAGCCATTGCTGTTTTATTTTCCACTGCACTGTACTAAAAAAATGAGGCAGAGGAGCTCCCTGATTTTCTGAGACCATCACTTCCCTTTAGCTGCGGAGTGGTCCTGTTATTTGTAGAGTGGAGCTTGGTTTGGGCCACCCTGAGGAATAGCCACGGATAGTGGAGAGCTGGGGGTTTTGGGTTCCCACTTTGGTTTGGGAAAGGAAGCTGTCAAGACTGACTGAACACCACACACACACACACACGCACGCATGCAAGCACGCACACAGAATTGAAAGGCATCCTCCTCTGGAACTAGCAAACAGACTGTCAGTTCATATTAGCAACATCAAAAGCATTCCAATCTGCTGCCTGCATATATTACATGCATAGATCTGAGGGAAGAATTTGGCCTCTGAATTAAGTCAGCTTTTCCTTCTGGGCTGCCTGCACCTGAAAAGTATGGCTAAGAGGGTCCAGAAGTCAGATAAATGCACCCCATAGCGCTTAGCATAAACCACACAACTTAGTCTTAAAGGTACATGCTGTCATATCACTTGGTGCCGTTTCACATAGGTTCTTTCTGAATCTCGGGGTGAACCATGGGGACCATTGTGTTTGGGACTCTGCCTACTCTGTGTGAGGAGTAGCCCAGGAGAGGCAAGCATGAAATAATATTCCTGGGTTCTCCATTCTGGTCCTTTCCCCCCAGGTCACAGACCTCGCCTCCTTGCTGCTTTCTCCTCCTCTCCTTGACAACAACGTTCCCGGGCTCAGTCCTTGGATCTCTTCCCTTGGTCTGCACTCAGACTTAGAGCTTTAAACGCCAACTCTCCTCTGATGTCTATCAGCTTTATATCCATATCCTGGACCACTTGTCTTAACCCCAGACTCATACATCCAACGGCGTATGCCTCATCTCTACTTGGATGTCTACTGGGCATCTCAAATTTAACGTGTCCCAGAGACAACTCCTGGTCTTCTCCGACAGGCCTGCTCCTCTCACATCTTCCTCGTCTTTTTAAGTGGCGGTTTGATCCTTTCAGGTACTCAGGCCAGAAATCTTGGAGTGATCTTAGATTCTTCTTTCTCTCATACCCATATCCAATCACTCAACATAGACTGTTGTTTCAAAACATATACGTAGACCGATCACCTCTCACCACGTCTTCCACTACCACCCGGCCTGAGCCATCATCCTTCTTGCCCAGACTGATATAGTCTCTCCATCGCTCTGGCTTTAGCAGGGCCTCTGCTCCAGGCCTTGTCTCAGAGGAGACTCTCAGTGGTTGCAAAACTCTGCGACTCTCATCAGATCAGGGTTCAGGGTCTCATGTGGAGTTTTACAAGGTTTGGCCACAAAGATCTGAGGTAAAGGGATACCTTTGAGATTAGTAACAACAGGGAAGTAGGAAATCGCTATTCCCTCCTAGACGACAAGCAAAGAAAGTTCCCCCATTGAGACATATCTCAAGACATTACAAACTCTACTCTGTGGGAGCCTCTTGGCTTCTTATGAGGAGACTGATGCTCCACTCACCCTTGCAGCTAGCTGTTTTCCTATTACGTAACAAGTCAGCCTCTCTCATTCACTCATTCATTCATTCATTCTCTCTCTCTCTCTCTGTACCTCCCTCTCCCTCCCTCCCTTTCCTCCCTGCCTCCCTCTCTCCAGACTCCCCACCATATTTAAATGGTGTAAGCCATTTAAATATCAATTTAGAGGATATTTGAGAACTCCGAGTAAGTCTACATAGAGCTCAATGAACTCCTCATCACAAGTCCCCTTGGATATGTATATCCCCAACTGCCACTGTTTCTTACGGCTAGAGTGTTGATTCTGTGACTCCAAGTGGTAGTTAGGACAAGGCCCTCTTTCTATCATACAAAGGGCAGGTGTCCAGTGGGGGAGGAGCCTCCCTGTGAATGTGCAGATGTCCTTGGCTGTTTCAGTTGGAGCCCAGGTCTCAGTGGGCAACTGATGGGCCCCTCTGGAAAGGGTAGCTCTCCATAACCCATGGGAGGAGACGGAGTGCCAATAATCTTGTTAGCATGTCAAGTAACAGATTTTGACAGATGCTTCCCTGCCTTCTAGTCCCAAATTCAAAATCCTCCCTGCATCAATCTCACTGGGGTTGGTGATTAGTTCTCACTGTTTCCTCTTCTGATACCAGCAAGAGGCTCTGTTTGTGCCAAGTCTCCCTGTAAATACTGTGGTAATGTCCATGCCAGGCAGATAACACTGGGAGATAACACCGAGTTCGTTACAGGAGTCCTACAGGGAACAGGAGGGGAATGAAATTGTCTCTGTGTGAGAGCACATTACCACGTGGCCTAGCTCAAGCTAGACTCACAGAAATGTGAACTTTGCCCTCTTCTTTCTATTGCCTCCCTCTCTTCTGCCTTTTCCAAGCAAACTCTCAGTCTAAGAAGAACAGGTCTGATTTCCCTGGGTGACCACCATTTCCAAGCTAACATCTGGGAATAGGCTAGGAACAAACAAAAACACCTCAGAAAAGTCAAGAGCATCTGACAGGAAGAAGTACTTATGGATAATTGGAGTTTTAAGGAGTAATGACACAAAAGAGGATAGAATGGAACCAGAAAGTCACATAGGATGTCTTTCTGAGGCAGGGGCTGGATGACATAATGTCTTTATGTCCTTTCTAGGTGTGTGATTTGCAAAAATTTCGAAAC
The DNA here is from genome assembly GCF_036562045.2 of Rhinolophus sinicus. Classification (NCBI taxonomy): domain Eukaryota; kingdom Metazoa; phylum Chordata; class Mammalia; order Chiroptera; family Rhinolophidae; genus Rhinolophus; species Rhinolophus sinicus. The sequence goes on along the minus strand of NC_133765.1, from coordinate 13,106,632 downwards.
TGTACATCAGTCCAACAAAGTGAACATTTATCAAGCATCTCCTCTGTGTCAGGCTCTAATTGAAGAATTCAAAGGTGAACAAGTATGATTCCTGAGTTCAAGAATTCTATAACCCAGTAGAGTTAAAAATTTTTTTTAAAAAACATTTGAACATCTCTCTTGTTCTTTCTGTCTCTCTCTCTCCTTTTTTCTTTCTTTCCATCCAATGCAACACAGATTATACTAAAGCAGAGTTAACTCTGGGCTGACGTGAAGGGCACTGGAATAGGGTTTGCAAACTGCCTCTACCACTTACTCATGCTGTGATATTGGGCAGGGAATTTAAGCTCATTTACTTCAGTTTTCTTGCTTATGTAACACAAATATTAATGGTACCTATCTCAGAGGGTCAGTGTGAGGACTAAATGAGATAATGTATATTAAAATTTTTTGCACATAGAAATAAATAACTTAATAAATATTAGTTGAATGAATTATCACTAAAAAAATAGAGAAGCACAGAAGAGAGCTCATCAGTAGTTGGGAGGGACAGTATTTGAGATGGTCTTGAAGGGTGAAGAGGGTTTTGACAGGTGTAGTGAAAGCTATTCCAGACAGAGGAAACAGCATGAGCACTGAAGTGGAAAAGAGTACGTCACAACTCCAGGAGAGGCAAGTAGTAGGAAATAAGACTGGAGATGTAAGTTAAGGCTATATTGTGGCAAGCCTTGATTGCCAGTCTAAGGAATTTGGACGTGATCCTTGGGCAAAAGTGAATCATTAGAGATTTTAGAGAAAGGAGTGGCCATGTTTTAGGAAGATCAATGTGGCAGTCAAATGAGGAGGATTATACTGGACATTAATTGGTGATGGGAGATGAGTTTGAAGGCAACAATAATCTCAGTGAGATTAAATGAGAATCTTAACAAAGCTAGTGATTGTAGAAATGACGAAAAGGGAAAGAGAGTCAATAGGAGCTGGTGACTAATGGGATATAGAGAGTGAAGGGGATCAAAGGCGACCCTGAGCTTTTAGGAGGAGATAAATGAGAAGATCATGATATCAACTATGGTTTATAGAACACAGAAAAAGGCAAAAGTTTTTGGAGGAGGGTAAGCCTATGCGCTAGATGGTAGGTTAGGAATCTTGAGGGAAATCCAAGTACAGATGTTCAGCATACAGCTGGAACTACGTGCCTGAAGGCCAGGCTGTAGCCCAGAACTGGGGCCAAGGATGTGGAACCATCTTCTTATGGGTGATGGCTGAAAGGTGGGGAATGGTGTGATTGCGAAGGGGCTAAAATAACTCAGAGTTTATGGGACTAGCATGCTAGACTTGAAGTGGATCCAGTGGATAGTAGGTCCCGAAAACAGGGGACTAGAAACTCAAGTAGGTAGAAGGACAAAAATGTGAGGAATTCTAGAGTGTTAGCAATAGTGGAGGTAAAATGTATGGTCATTGGATTGAGACTAAATGAAACCAGAAAAGGAAGTGGGAAAAATAAGAAAGAACGAAAAGACTGAAAACCAGACAGTAGATCCAGAGGAAGTGAGAACATGAGTGAGGACAGAGAAAGATTTTGACAATTGAAAATATGGATGTTTAGTAGTTCTGAGTCATGAGTTGCAAGATGCAGAAGAAGAGGTCACTCGAGTGAAGAAAACTTGAAACTGAAGAGGTGAGGGTCCTGGGAGGATCGGAAGTCAGTAGGGATGCAGGAGATGATGAGAAAGAGAGGGTGAGGGCTGAGGGCCTGGTGATAAAATCCTAGAGAAAACTGGGGTCATGTCCAGGAAACGTGTAGATGAGGTCAGAAGAAGGAAGAGATGGTATAATGGATGGAATTATTGGGACAAAGAGCTTAAATTGAAGTGGGTCTGGGGAAAACAATGTACAGGATGAATTTGTTGATTCACTACTAAACGCACCAAAGAATTAAAGTCTTAAGTTGGAAGGTCAAAGGATATCTATGAAAGAAGCAATAATTGAAAGGTTATAAAGACATCAAGTATTTTAAGTGATACAATGTGTGGTACTGGCCATAATACACAGCTTGAGTCTGGTGCCTTTCATCAGCCCTCTTGACAAATGGCAAACATTGCAAGTCCTGTGAAGCACCACTGCAGCCCAGGAGAGTCAAGATACACGTCACGGAGGAGGTGGACTTGAGGTAAACACTTAGGGTAGGGTATGAACTGAAGGGAGGAAAGTACACCAACCAATGGGAACGAGAATAAGTGATCAGAAGTGGAATGAAGGTGGCATATTCTGACACTAGTGTCAGAGGTATGCAGGCTGGGAGTTTTGAAGGACAAAGTTGGGCATGACAGTGGGACCACAGAACTGAAGCATGCAGACTGATGTTATGAGAATTCAAAAGCAAGGAAATATCCCCTAACTGGTTTTCCTGTAGGAAAACCACAGGCTTGAGCCAATTGAAGCATGTAGTTTTCACACGGACCCCAAACATCCTCATCTATGATCCCCAAATACTGAATACCTATCTCTTTCATAGCATTTACCATATGGTGCTGTTGGTTGGTGTGCCAGTCTTTTTTACTCTATTGTGTGCCACTGGAGAGTAGAGACCAGTCCATCTTGGCCAACTGTTGGTCTATAGGGCTCTATGTGTCTTGCAGAGTGAGAGCTCTATTAATATTTGTGGTGTGAATGAACAAATCAATAAATAAACAATTGGGCATAAATCGGAGGATATGCATTTAAACTGGGCTACAGTGTTTAGCCACATCTGAACAGAAAGCATCATGGCACAAAGTGAAATGCCAGGGTTCTAAAGAGAAAAATGTAAGAAAACTCTCAAAGCCTTTGTTAATTAAAAACACAAATAGCTAGCTCCTCAGGGAACACCCCCTGCCTTCCACTCTCTCTCCTTGCACGGAAAGGCAGATAAGGTTCCTTTGCCTATGCTTTGGACCACATTTAATTAAATGCCGACGCTGACTGCTTCCTCACATACCTTGTTTTATTTCCTTTCCTTCCTTCCATGCTAAAGAGGGCCAGGGCTAATACTAATGCATATGCTGTTAAACCTTTTTAATTAACTTCAACTTCTTCCAGAGATTTATGTTTAAACAGTAAATTTTTTGTTGATACTCAAATACATAGGCGGCACTCAAAATGATGTACGAGTACTCTTGTCCTCAAAATGATTCTTCATGAGTTACCACCAGAGACATTTTCATGAGCCTTTTTTATTAAAATAATAATACTCTGCAAAGCAATAATGCTTTACAACCGGCAGCTAATTAACCCGCCCCACCCCCCACAGGTCAGCCTTGGCATTTGCAGGTTAGTGATCCGACTGCCCAGTAGGTCTTTCTCCTACCTCACAGTCAGCACCGACTGGGTTTGGGTTTGTCCCCCGGCATCTGTGAGTAATGGTTTTCATTTAAAACAATCTTTGTTCTTGGACTATAGCTCAATCTATTATTATCATTATTTATTTTGTTCTTGTTTAGTATACTCCCTACCTACACTGAGAATCAGTGTGTCTGATCGGCAGCTGACCTCTGGAAACAGAATTTAACCATGGCTCGGAAAATCCAATGGACTTAAAACTCTTGTTTAATTGCAAAATCCATTTATTTTCCTGTAACTCTAAATTTGTGCTCCAAGTATTTTTAATCATGATCTGTGCTGTCAATTGTAATTGCAACACAGCCATACTCTGCCAACAAAACCAATCCACCTACCCGAGTTCCTGTTCCATTCTTCATGTTGAAACAACACTTTCCCCTACAAGCTGATGTAGTTATATTCCATGTTGTACCATCGACGAGCCAATTATTTCAATTTTGGCATCAGATTCAGAAGAGAGTTTAATGATCCTCAATAGCATAAACTGAATTTTTATTCCTACAGCAATTTAGTAATGATGATGACATTTAAGCACTTAGAAAGTATTTCTTGTCTCCCACCATGAGAAACAGGAGGCCAGATGATCATTTTAGGCACTTTTTGGGCAGGTCCAAGGGGAACATCAGCCTCAGCACCATTTCACAATGTTTATCCCTGCAATTCTGCCAGGGGCTATAGAGAGAAACTCCCCCAGACCCAGGGCTTATATGCTGGACTTTCAGTTGGAAGTCAGAACAAGGTTCCAGGTCTTGCACACCTATTTTAATTAACTTGTTTATTCACTTATTCAACAAATATTTAATGAGTTTCTACCAGGTGAATAACTTGGCCCCAGGAGAGAGACTGAGTTGTATGAGGTATGCACTTTCTCCTCTAATCAAACTCAACGCAACCTCTAACTGAGGTCCAAATGATTCGAATACTTCATTTATGCATTTGTTTACTCCATTCATTTAGCAAACATTTATCAGGCACCTTCTAGGAATAAGGTACTCTTCTGGGAGCTGGAAAGTTTACGAAGAAGTGTAATCTGTCAGCAAATCTTGTTGGCTCTTCCTTCAAAGTAAATTCAGAATCTGATTGTTTACCACCCTCCACAGCGACGCCCTGGGCCAAATTACAACACTTATTGCCAGAGCCTACTAATTGGTCTCCCTGTTTCTGCCCCCGCCTCTCCACACTCTCTTCTCAACAGAGAAGTCTGAGTGAGGCTTTTTAAAACTGAAGTCAGCTGGTGTCCTTTCTCCAGCCCAAACCATCTTAGAGGAAAAGGCAGAACCCTTGTCATGAGTTATAGACCCCTACATGGTCTTGCCTTCTAGTTCCCTCTTTAGCTTCATGCCCTATTCTTCCTTCTGTTGACTCTGCTCTAGTCACTCTGCCTCTTTGCTGTTCCTTGGACATACCAGGCACGCTCCTCAGGCATGCTTTGCACTTGCTGTTCTGTCGGCCTGAGATGTTCTGACCTTATTATCCACATGGCTCAGTCCCTCACTTCATCAGGACATTGATCAGTTGTCAGCTTCTCGGGGACTGACTATCTTATTTAAAATTTGTACCCACTCCCGTGCTGTATCCCTTTCTCCACATCCCTTTCCCTGCTTTATTTTTCTCTAGTGTGCTTATTCCCATCTGACCTATTATTTATCTTACTCATTTGTTTATTTTATGTCTCCCCCATTAGAATGGCAACTCTATGAAGGCTTAGATATTTGTCTGTTTTATTTACTGAAGAATCAGTGCCTAGCACAGAAACATTTAATACATATTTGTTATATAGACACATATATATGTGTGTATATATATATATATATATATATGTGTGTGTGTGTGTGTGTGTGTGATATATATATATATATATATATATATATATATACAAAAATGTATACACATTTTAAGAAAGGAAAACTGTATTAAAATTGTAATGCTCAATATATACCGATAACAAAAGATGAATACAAGTCACGTTTCACTTCTGCAATTACATGAGGTGCTCAAAGTGGTTACCATCAAAATCCAGACACTTTTGATTATGGTGAACTACTGCTTGAGGAACGTTGACCAAAGTGTCCACTTGTATACCTTTTTTTGGCACCCCCGGTATATCTATATCTTAGGTGTAATAAATAGCACTGTCATGGTCTCAAAAAAAAAAGTTTAGTAGAAAAAGTGAAAGAGAAAAAAAGAAACATACAATCAAGTAGGACCTACATCTGAAAAGAAAGAACGAGGTCTTTTTAAAGAAAGCTAGAAATAAAAAGCTATGGTATTTCAGAAGTTAGAACATTTCATTTGCCTGGCTGAACGAGCCTACTAAAATCCCAGCCCTGATTTTCCTATAGGAGTGGAGTATTGGAAAACCCCCCGCAGTCTGTGTTGAAAAGGCACAATGGCTCCTTGCTACAGGATTTTTCAACTAGACCAGAAAAGACTCTTGGGAATTGGTGAGCACATATAATGTGCAACACTTCACTGGGCCTTGGTGTCGGTTCCATCTGGGGAGCCTTCTCTATCCTCCCCAAATCTCTCACAACAAACCCCAGTGAAAACTCAACTCCACGTCTCAGGCAGGGAACATTCTGAGACTTGTGGCTGCTTTTTACAGATGTCAGTGGCAGGGGGATGCAGAGTCAGTGTCATTTCTATTGGCTGAATTTGACAGGCTATGACAGGTTAGTGCTAGTTATCTTGGAACCTAACTGGATCTTGAGGAGGGTAAATCTCCTATTTTGATAGCATTTTAGAATATGTGGCAGCAGTTCATGCATAATTACTTCTGAATTATCTAGGGGATTCATCAGGTTTGATTATAGATGCATAATGAGTTTTCCAAATTTGTGGGTATTAGGGAGATATTAATTCCATATGAAACCTCACAATTCATTCATATGCCATTTATTTTCATTCTTTTTTTACATAAGAAGCTAATTAGTTTAAATTATTTGTACTTGCACAAGGTCTTGAAGCACATATAAGGAATGATGACACCAGAGAACCCAATAAATGGAAAGCTTGGGAGATAGCATTAATTGTGATGAAGGGTTCCTAACGCAGAAGATGTTCAATTTTCTCACTTGGGGGGTAATAATAGGTCTAATCATGACACCTCTATAAAGTCGTGGGAAGTCCCTAATTAACGCTTCTGAAATCAGATATTTAAAAGAGGGTGGAGGAAGACATTGTGCAATTGGAGAATGAGGCAAAAAGGGGAGTTCGACCTTGTTCTAACCAAAGAAGAAAAGAGGGGACGGTGAGGGCTTGTTATTTCTGGGCAAAGAGCAAGACAGGCATACGTGATCTCTGAGCCGTCTGGAGAATTCCTGTAGAAAGAACCCAAGCTTCTGGGGGTCACTGGCAAGCTGGGATTTGAGCCCCTCAGAATGGGAGGAAGGGCTTCTTTGGATTGGGGCTCCAGTATCTCTGGCCCATTTTTGTTCTCTATGTAGGCTTGGCACTCTCTGGCCAATGAGCCTGGGCTGGAGTCTCTGTGGGTTGGTGGACAGTAAACTGTCTTTCTTTCTTACGGCATGAGGAAGAACCAAGGCAGGAGGAGGCCTGGACCAAGCTCCCTCAGGGAGGCCATGGGAGTGGTAGCAATTGCTACCATACCTGGGACTCATTCTGAATGTCAGGCGCCATGCTAGACACTTTACATGCATTCTATCATTTCATTCTCATAACAGCTCTAGGGTGTAGGTACAATGATTACTTCCACTCCACAGTCAGGGCACTGTGGACAAGAGGTCATATAACGTGTGCAGTCATCCATTAGTCAGTAAAGAGCAGGCTGGGGCGATGGGGATGTCTGATTCTAAAGCTCTACACTTAATCACTATGCAACATGGCCTACTTATTCCCTGCTGTTCCAAACATCAATGCTGCTATTATAACCCCATCATTATTACTCCTATTATATTGCCCCCAATGGGGAACTTTGAAGAGTTACTTTTTTTTTGTAAATTTTAATCTCAAATTTCACTCCAAGGACAATCCAGCAGGTCAGAGGCCTTTAGATTTTGCTCCCCGAGGTCCTCTTCTGTGGAACAGCAACAAAAGCACCAGCTACCTCACTGGTGTCCTACGGTCATTAGAAAGAACTCCACAGGGGTTAATGCAAAAGGAAGTTCTGCTTTGGATGTGGCACCAGCATAATTTATATTTGGTTAAAAAAGTCATTCATTTATGCATTCAACAGTGGTATTTGTTAAATGTCTCCTATATTCTTAATTGGATTTTGTTAGGGTACGGAGAAAGGAGCAGGAATAATAAAGCTTATGCAAGATACCTTGTTTATAATTTTCTTGGGAAGAATATATGTACACACCTGAAAAGCTAAGTAAACAAGAAAGTGATTGAATAACCAGGAAGCGGAGAGATGCAGACAGTGAGCTTTCTACAGTCAAATGGAGGAGACAGCACTGGGGCCTGTTGTGGTCCAGGAAGGCTTCTTGGAAGAGGCGGAATGTGAATTGCTCATTGAAAGATGGACAGGGACAGGATGGCAGGAGGGGCATCAGCTGGACCCAGTCAAGTACCAAGCCCTTGGCCTCAGTCAGAAACTTGGTGTTTGACCTTGGGGGGAATCACTCCCCAGTGCCTCACTTTCTTTGCTATAAGGTGAAGATAATGATACCTCACAGGGTTGTTATGAACTTCAAATAAGTACGTGGATCTGAAACTGCTCTGAAAGATGTACGTTGTAGTATAAATGCCAGATGCCGCATGAGAAAAAGCAGCCCCAGAGGCATGCATTTTATAAACACAAATCTCCAAGTGTCAGACTTTCAGTTCTTTTCAAAGTCACCTGATCACGCAGACCTAACTCTGGCCTGGCAACATGCAGGTGACGTGTTGTTGGCTAGGGCGATGAGCAGAGTCCGTCTGACTCGGGGGAGAAGCTGGGCGAGATGTGGTTAGAACAAGGCCTGAACCTGAAGGTTCACTGACTTTAAACGGGGGTGGGGGTGGGGGGGACACAGTGACCCTGGAATGAGAAGCAGTAAGGGGCAGGAAGACCCTTGAAGTTTCGCTGGACTCTCGGGCTGTCAGATGAGAAATGACATCCTTGTTCTACTACAGCCATATTCAGTTGTGCCAAAAAGAGTAGTTGAAAAATGCCTTGTAAAAGCCTGTATGTAGATCCACGCGGTGATCCCACAACTTCTCCCTACAGGGACCCTCCGAGGGTAAGGGCCGAATCTTCTATGTCTTTATAGTTTTCCTGCACCCCAGGCCCAAAGCCGCAGTGAGGCCACAGCTCTCAGGTCTAGAATTCGATGTCCTTGAATCTTTCCACCATGGGCCTCTGGTTCCAAGGGGAGCCCTGACACACTAATTTCTACTTTGAGAATCTCTTTGACTGTTTTCACATCGCTGCATTCAGTTTCATTAGGCTGATGAATAAGGGATCAACGTTCGGTATCTGGGAGGAGGCGCCTTCTCTAATGGGGGCACTGATTTTATTGGTAAAAGCTCCTAAATGATGAGTTTCGTCCTTAGCATCCAGACGTTCACCATTACAGTGATAGGAGGAGAATCAACCCCAAGGGTCTACAATCCCTAAACTGAAAGGAATTTAAGTGAATTTGTCCTTTTTTCTGTTCTCAAGCATCTGTCTTGAAAATACTGAAGATTGAGATAGACGTGGCCTGTCTGGGAAGACCTCTAAGAACGGAGCTTCCTATGGGTAACTTTTCAAGATGAGGAGGAGCTGTGTAATCTAGGACGCTCCCTTGCTTCAAACTGATGCCCTCCCCCAACCCACCTAAAAAAACGTGATGGCCCCAAACAGTCTCCTGCATCTGTCTGGAGGGGGCGTTTAGCTTGGAACTCGTCCCTCCAGGCCTCTCCACCTGGATAGCACCAAGCCTGACATCGTAGGAAGTCTGAGCCCCCTAGAATCGTGGACTATTGAACGTCAGTGGAATCTTGCGTATCTAAACTTCTATGCGCTTTCTCTCCCACACTCCTTCAGTGCTTTTCGATTTTATTTTAAACCTTGGGTGCTTTATGGATTTGCTTCTTTAAAGCTTTTGCGTCCTCTTCCTAAATATTATTAGTAACCTATTAAGTAATAGACCAGGGTCTGCAGAGGGTAGTTCACTCACCAGAGGTAACTCGTTGGTCTCTCCTGATCTTAAAAAGGCAGCTCAAATTACTAGATTTTAATTAGGATGGAAGAAGACATTAAGAGGCGTTCTTGGCTTGCCCACTGGCAAAGACTACATGAAACATGGGTCTTGCTCACAGTGGACAGGTGACGGGGGAGCATGTCTGTTTGTGTTGATGGCTTGTGATTTGGCAGCTCTGCCAAAGATTTGTGAAAGGGAGAGGGAAGGGTTCAGAGTTGGGTTATGGGAAAAAGGGGTAAGAAAGAGGATTTGTCACTTGAGTCACTATAATTTTTCTAGATGTCAAAGCCTCATCCAGGAGAGCTTTTGCTGTTGCTTGTTTTATCTGGGAAACAACATCAGCAGTATCTCTCAAAATTAGGTCAAAGGCAGGGGCTTGCCAAGGTGATACCTGCCTGAATTCTCCGTGGGTTTACACAGCTCCCTGCTCTGACAAATGGCTTCTTTGTTTCCCTGAAAAGTCTGGCTTGCTGAAGCGTTCACACCGGCCTCTTTTCTCCTTCACCCTTTCACTTCCCCCACAAACAACTGAATTTGGAAGGCAAAACACCACTTCACTGGCAACTCAAAAGCCCTTCCTCCTTCTATCAAGTTGTTTCCCTTCCTACCCAGGGGAGGAAGCTGCTGTGCAATCACTCTGGGGCCCAGGAGCCACTTTGAGAAGAAAGTGGACCTGCAGTTTTCCCAACACAACTGTCGTCTCGGGAGCAGGGTGAGCCGGTCGGCCCACGTCCTGCCCGTTTCCGTGAACTGCAGAATCCAGCGGGAAGTCCTGCTGGCCTGGTCTCCTCGGCTTGTCTGGGCTCAGGTCTCTATGTGGCAATGACATGATGGAAATCCTACCCACTCTACTCAAGTGGAGGCAACACTAGCGGCAGCAACAACACACGTCAGCTTTTGTTGGATGTTGAGGACAAAATTAACTTCCTTTTATTATTCTTATTTTTTTGTTCCTGACACTGTTGGTTGCTGACGAAGGTTTCTTCATAATGAAACACTGTGGCTGTAACAGGTGGGTGGGGCTGGGGAATGGGTGAGAGGTGTTTGTAGCTAATTAGAATCCTCCAGAAGTGGCCAATAGATGTATGAAAAAATGCTCAACATCGCTAATCATCAGAGAAATGCAAATAAAGCCACAATGAGATATCACCTCACCCCAGTCAGAATGGCTATCCTGAACAAGACAAATAGTAACAAGTGTTGGAGAGGCTGTGGAGAAAAAGGAACCCTCATACACTGTTGGTGGGAATGCAGACTGGTGCAGCCGTTATGGAAGGCAGTGTGGAGGTTCCTCAAAAAATTACAAATAGAATTACCGTATGACCCAGCAATCCCTCTCCTGGGTATCTACCCAAAAAATCTGAAAACATTTATCCATAAAGACAAGTGTACTCCAATGTTCATTGCAGCTTTAGTTATGGTGGCCTAGACATGGAAACAACCAAAATGTCCTTTGATAGATGAATGGATAAAGAAGTTGTGGTATATGTACACAATGGAATACTATTCGGCGGTAAGAAAAGATGAAATAGTACCATTTGCGACAACATGAATGGATTTTGAGATTATAATGCTAAGTGAAATAAGTCAGACAGAAAAAGTAGAGAACCATATGATTTCACTGTAATGTGGTATATAAAACTGAAAACAACAAAAGAACAAGACAAACAAATGAAGAAAAAAACTCATAGATAGTTATTATTTTGATTGTTTTATGTTTTAGGAAGGAAATAGAATAAAAGATACTATCATTGGAGTCTCTAGAAAACCTTGCATAATTGCTTCTAAACTTTTTATCTTAAGTAGTAAATGTTTTTTTTCAGATGAGATTTTACGTGGAATCTCAACATATACGTTTGGTGTCAGTGAGGTATAAGGCAGTGAGTGGCTGACAGGCGGGGGTTGTGTCTTGGGCCCTGCCTGCTCAGCCTCCCCGTTGATTGTCTGTCATGGCAGCTTGGACCTTCTTGGAACCACCAGGCTCTGAGGGTCCCAATTAGAAAACTGATGGTTTAGAATATTAGAGAAACAGTGGAGTGATTCCAAAAAAGGAAAGTGCAGACTAGCATCCAGCTCATTACCATGTTTTAGTGAACCAAGCAAACCAATCCAGAGAGAACTGGATCAGGAGAAGCTGTGGGTGGGGGCAGGACACAGGTCGACCAGGTAACTGATGGTGGGATTGACGTCCAGAATGTGCTCTTTAGAAGAAAAGGCAACATCTTTTTCCTTTTCTCACCCAGAGTGGGACCAGGAGTTGTAGAAACCCAGAGCCCGCAGATGGGTTGGGATGAGGTGGAAGAAGGGGGTGAAGACAATGGTATAGAGACAGTCTGTCCCCACCCCACAGAGGACTGTGAGTGCACTCTAGGAAGGAGTGAGAATCAGCTGGTTCTGGTGGATGGGGTCGGATGGAGCTGTGTACTTGGTTGTGTGGATGCAAAAACCTGTGATGTGTTTGCTTTGGGAATGCTTTCCTAATTCTATTGCTTTTTTCCCTTTTGCTTCCTCTTAGTTTTCAGCAAAATTTCCATCTGGCTTTACTTCTATCCGTCGGAAAAGACAAGGAAATAATTTGACCAGATCAAGGCCAGCAAAGCCAGCAGAGCGCAATTAATGATGATCCACAAAGCGCTCACCCTGGATGCCCATGAGCAAACACATCACAGGTTTTTGTCAAGCCCAGGGGTCACCAGAACCTCTGTGGCTCAGCCACAGCTCTCCCACTCCTGGAGGAGTCTAACAGGCCCCTTGTCCTCATGGGAGCCCTTGTCAGAGAAGTATTTTTTTTTTTGTTACCTACAATTACTTTATTTTTATTTTTTATTTTTTAATTTATTGGGGTGACAATTGTTAGTAAAATTACGTAGATTTCAGGTGTACAATTTTGTATTACATCATCTATAAATCCCATTGTGTGTTCACCACCCAAAGTCAGTTCTCCTTCCATCGCCATATATTTGATCCCCCTTACCCTCATCTCCCACCCCCACCCCCCTTACCCTCTGGTAACCACTAAACTATTGTCTGTGTCTATGAGTTTTTGTTTCTCATTTGTTTGTCTTGTTCTTTTGTTGTTTTTGGTTTATATACCACACATCAGTGAAATCATATGGTTCTCTGCTTTTTCTGTCTGACTTATTTCGCTTAGCATTATACTCTCAAGATCCATCCATGTTGTCGCAAATGTTCCTATATCATCTTTTCTTACTGCCAAATAGTATTCCATTGTGTATATATAACACAACTTCTTTATCCATTCATCTATCGAAAGACATTTTGGTTGTTTCTATGTCTTGGGCACCGTAAACAAAGCTGCAATGAACATTGGAGCACATGTGTCTTTATGGATAAATGTTTTCAGATTTTTTGGGTAGATACCCAGGAGAGGGATTGCTGGGTCATACGGTAATTCTATTCGTAATTTTTTTGAGGAAACTCCACACTGCCTTCCATAGTGGCTGCACCAGTCTGCATTCCCACCAACAGTGTATGAGGGTTCCTTTTTCTCCACAGCCTCTCCAACACTTGTTACTATTTGTCTTGTTGATGATAGCCATTCTGACTGGGGTGAGGTGATATCTCATTGTGGTTTTTATTTGCATTTCTCTGATGATTAGTGATGTTGAGCATTTTTTCATATGTCTATTTGCCATTTGTATGTCCTCTTTGGAGAAATGTCTCTTCAGGTCCTCTGCCCATTTTTCAATTGGGTTGTTTGTTTTTTGTTGTTGAGTTTCATGAGTTCCTTGTATATTTTGGATATTAGCCTGTTATCGGAGGCACTGTTTGCAAAAATCTTCTCCCATTCAGTTGGTTGCCTCTTTATTTTGTCGATGGTTTCTTTTGCTGTGCAGAAGCTTTTAAGTTTCATATAGTCCCATTCGTTTATTTTAGCTTTTACTTCCATTGCCTTTGGAGTCAAATTCATAAAATGCTCTTTGAACCCAAGGTCCGTAAGTTTAGTACCTATGTTTTCTTCTATGCAGTTTATTGTGTCAGGTCTTATGCTTAAGTCTTTGATCCATTTTGAATTAATTTTGGTACATGGTGACAAATAGCAGTCCAGTTTCATTCTTTTGCACATGGCTATCCAATTCTGCCAGCACCATTTATTGAAGAGGCTGTCTTTTCTCCATTGCATGTTTTTTGCTTCTTTGTCAAAAATTATCTGTCTATATTTATGTGGTTTTATTTCTGGGTTCTCAATTCTATTCCAATGGTCTATGTGTCTGTTTTTCTGCCAATACCATGCTGTTTTGATTATTGTAGCCCTGTAGTACAAGCTAAAGTCATGGAGTGTGATACCTCCAGTCTTGTTCTTTTTCTTAAGATTGCTTTGGCTATTGGGGGTCTTTCGTGTTTCCAAACAAATATGATGATTTTTTGTTCAGTTTCTTTAAAAATTTCCATTGGGGTTTTGATGGGGATTGCATTAAATATGTATATTGCTTTGGGTAATATGGCCATTTTAAGTATGTTGATTCTTCCAATCCATGGGCATGGAATATCTTTCCATTTCTTTGTGTCTTCTTCAATTTCTTTTAAAAATGTCTTATAGTTATCAGCATATAGGTCTTTCACATCCTTGGTTAAGTTTATTCCTAGGTATTTTATTCTTTTTGCTGCAATTGCAAAAGGAATTGTTTTTGTATTTCTTTTCTGAGATTTCATTGTTAGTATATAGGAATGCAATGGACTTTTGTACGTTGATTTTGTAGCCAGCAACTTTACTGTATTCGTTGATTGTTTCTAATAGCTTTTTGGTGGAGTCTTTAAGGTTTTCTATATATAGCATCATGTCATCTGCAAGGAGTGATAATTTAACTTCTTCATTCCCAATTTGGATGCCTTTTATTTCTTTCTCTTGCCTGATTGCTCTGGCCAGGATTTCCAACACTATGTTGAAAAGCAGAGGTGATAAGGGACAGCCCTGTCGTGTTCCTGAACATAGAGCAAAGGGCTTCAGTTTTTCACCATTAATTATGAGATTAGCTGGGGGTTTGTCATATATGGCCTTTATTACTTTAAGGTATTTTCCTTCTATACGTATTTTATTAAGTGTTTAATCATAAATGGATATTGTATCTTGTCAAATGCTTTTTCTGCGTCAATTGATATAATCATTTTGATATAATGATTTTTGTCCTTTATTTTGTTTATGTGATGTATCACATTGATGGATTTGCAGATGTTGAACCATCCTTGTGCCCCAGGGATGAACTCCACTTGGTCGTGATGAATAATCTTTTTAATGCATTGTTGTATTCGATTTGCTAGAATTTTGTTTAGGATTTTTGCATCTGTATTCATCAGAGATATTGGTCTGTAGTTTTCTTTTTTTGTGTTGTCCTTACCAGGTTTTGGTATCAGGGTAATGTTGGCCTAATAAAATGAGTTAGGGAGTACTGTCTCTTCTTCAATATTTGGAAGAGTTTGAGCAGGATTGGTATTAGATCCTCTTTGAAGGTTTGGTAGAATTCACTAGAGAAGCCATCTGGTCCCGGACTTTTGCTTTTGGGAAGGTTTTGGATGACTGATTCAATTTCGTTACTGGTGATCGGTCTGTTTAGATTTTCCAGTTCTTCATGGTTCAGCCTTGGAAGGCTATATGTTTCTAAGAACTTGTCCATTTCTTCTAGGTTATTGAATTTGGTGGCATATAGTCCTTCATAGTATTCTTGGATGATCCTTTGTATTTCTGTGGTGTCCATGATAACTTCGCCTTTTTCATTTCTGATTTTGTTAATTAGTGTCTTCTCTCTTTTTATCTTAGTGAGTCTAGCCAAGGGTTTGTCAATTTTGTTAATCTTTTCAAAGAACCAGCTCTTTGTCACATTAATTTTTCTATTGTCTTTTTGTTCTCTATTTCATTTAGTTCTGCTCTGATTTTTGTTATTTCCTTTCTTCTGCTGACCTTGGGTTTCACTTGTTCTTCTTTTTCTAGTTCTTTAAGGTGTAACATGAGGTTATTTATTTAGGATTTTTCTTGTTTCTTGAGATAGGCCTGTAATGATATAAATTTCCCTCTTAAAACTGCTTTCGCTACATCCCAAAAATTTTGGTAGGATGTATTTTCATTGTCATTTGTTTCTATGTATCTTTTGATCTCTCCTCTAATTTCTACTTTGACCCGGTCATTCTTTAAAAGTATGTTGTTTAATCTCCATGTATTTGTGTTGTTTCCTGCTTTCTTTTTGCAACTGATTTCCATAGAAAGCTCTGTGATCAGAGAATGTGCTTGGTATGATTTCAATCTTCTGAAATTTGCTGAGGCTAATTTTATGTCCCAATATATGGTCTATCCTTGAGAATGTTCCATGTACACTAGAAAAAAATGTATAGTCTGATGTTTTAGGATGAAGTGCTCTATAAATGTCAATTATGTCCATTTCATCTAATGTGTCATTTAGGGCTGCTATTTCGTTATTTATTTTCTGTTTGGATGATCTATCCATAGCTGTCAATGATGTATTTAAGTCCCCTAGTATAATTGTGTTTTGGTCAATTTCTCCCTTTAGTTCTGTTAGTAGTTGCTTGGTATATTTTGGTGCTCCCTGATTGGGGGCATAAATATTGATGACTGTTATGTCTTCTTGTTGTATAGTCCCCTTTACCATTATGAAATGTCCATCTTTGTCTCTTGTTATCTTTTTCACCCTGAAGTCTGTTTCATCTGATATCATTATGGCTACGCCTGATTTTCTCTGGGTACCATTTGCTTGGAGTGTCAATTTCCACTCTTTCACTTTGAGTCTGTGCTTTTCCTTGTAGCTGAGATGTGTCTCTTGGAGACAGCATATGGTTGGGTTAATTTTTTGATCCAATCTGCTACACTGTGCCTTTTTATTGGTGAGTTGAGTCCATTTACATCTAGGGTGATTATTGATATATGAGGATTTCCTGTCATTCTATCTTTAGTTTTCTGGTAAGCCTGTGTCTCCATTGTTTCTTTGCCTTTTTGTTGTTGTCTATTATTTCTGTGTGGTGGTATTCTATGATGTTTCCCTGTTTCTTCTTACAGTATATATTTCAGTTCTGGATGTTTTTTGAGTGGTTACCCTTAAGTTTATGTAAAAGAAAGTTTGATATTTAGAGTATTCCATTTTCTTCAGCACGCTTACTTTCTCCATTCCCATATTCGGTTCAGGCCTTTACTCTCCCCTTTTTATATTTGGTTGCCACAAATTGTCCCTGTTGATGGTGGTCGAATAGCCTCCTTTAGTATTTCTTGTAGTGCAGGTCATGTATTAGAAAATTCCCTCAGCTTCTGTATGTCTGGAAAGGTCTTTATTCCTCCTTCATATCTAAAGGATATCTTTGCTGGATATATTATTCTTGGCTCATAATTTCTCTCTTTCAATAGTTTGAATATTTGGTTCCACTCCTCCTGGCTTGTAGAGTTTCTGCTGAAAAATCTGATGATAATCTAATGGGCTTTCCTTTGTAGGTTACCGTCTTCTTTTCCCTGGCTGCCTTGAGGATTCTTTCTTTGTCGTTGATTTTAGACAGCTTCAATACAATGTGCCTTGGAGAAGGCCTGTTGGGATTGAGGTAATTAGGTGTTCTATTTGCTTCTTGGATTCGAGGGTCCAGTTCTGTCCACAAGTTTGGGAAGTTCTCATCGACAATTTGTTTGAATATATTCTCTGTTCCCTTCTCTCTTTCTTCTCCTTCTGGTATGCCCATTATTCTTATATTGCTCTTTCTGATGGAGTCAGAAAGTTCTTGTAGAGTTCTTTCATTTCTTTTAAGTCTCAAGTCTCTTTCTTCTTCCATCTGTGTAATTTCCAGGTTTCTATCTTTGATGTCACTGATTCTTTCCTCCATCTGGTCAACTCTACTACCTAAGCTGGCTATTTCATTCTTAATTTCTTCTATTGAGTTCTTAATCTCCAGAAATTCTATTTGGTTCTTTTTTAAAATTTCAATCTCTTTCGTAAAATGCTCATGTTGTTCTTTGATTGTGTTTCTGAGTTCATTAAACTGCCTTTCTGTGTTTTCTTGCATCTCGTTGAGTTTTTGAGAACTGCAATCTTGAATTCTCTGTCATTTAAGTCACATATTTCCATATCTTTAAGTTCCTTTTCTGGAGACTTTTCACTTGCTTTCTGAGCTGTCTTGTTGCCTTGGTTATTCATGGCAATTACTGATTTATTATTTCTCTTCCTAGACATCTACAGGAGTCGCTTCTGCAACAGGTTGATAGGAAGAGGTCTTTCTTTTGCTTTCCAGTACTTGTTGGTAGGATGTTTTATTTTTTTCTCCAACTGCAGCCTTTTTTTCTCTCTCACATGGTAGTGCTATGTTTTCTCTGCACTATTCCAGCTTCTCACACAATGGGGGGATTCCCTGGGAGACAGGCTTCTCCCTGTTAATAGGTCGCCTGGGTCACAGGGCGCAGTGCCCGTGTGGGTATGTGGAGAGCTTTTGAAGTTCCAAAGCTCTTCCTGCACAAGATTCAGAGCCCATATGTTTCAGCAGTTCTGTTTACTCCTGCAGGGATCCGCCCAGATAGTTGGGGACAGGGGCGGGGTGAGTTGTGAGAGGTGGCCCAGAGCAATGGTGGAGACCACCACCACAGGCGGTCTTGTTTTCACAGCTCCCTCCCCTTTGCCAGAACTAGTTGGGCTGGGAATCTGTGTCTGCGGTTCACAGTTCCCAGAACAGCAAATATTCTGTTCTTTTGATCTGACACTGCTACTTTCACACTTCTAGCACAGGGCAGGTGGGGGCGGGGTGAGCACTGGGAGGGTAGGGAGGGGGTGGGTAGTCTCGGTGCCTAAGGTTTCTGTTCTCTGCTCAGCAGTGAGGGCTTAAACCATCATTTTCAGCCTTCTTCCCTCAGTCTTTGCTCCGAGGTCTCTGCTGTGAGCGTTGGGTTCAATCGTGTTATATGCTGTCCCCTCAGTCCTGTGGGCCATACACGGAGCCCTAGCAGTCCGAGTTCTTCCCTCTCCCGCAGCTGCGGTAGTTCCAGGGTGCAGCGAGCTCAGAGCACTGAGCTAGGTCTGCGTCCTGTGCCTGCGCAGCTCCATCTCCGCACTTCTCCCTTCCCTCCTCCTGCTCGCGCAATTCGCCCACCTTTAGGTGAATTCAGTAGTGGGCCTCTTCGTCTTGCCTGTCTGCTGTGCAGGGAGTCCTTTGTGCAGTTATAGTTGTTTGATTAGTTGTAAATTCCAGGGGAGATTTACAGAGGCTCACCTCACGCCGCCATTTTGATGCCGTCTCCCAGATAAGTAGTTTTAAGACTCCCAGCTTTAATACCCTAACACTGTCATGTCTGTTATGGTAATGCACAAAATCAGAAGGCACAGTCTTACAAGAATGAGGGAACTTTCCATGGTCCTGAATAATGAGGTTAGCTACCTCACAGTGTGTTTCAGTAAGTCTACTCAGCTTCAAGGCGACTGTTATTTTCATACATTTCCAGAAACTCATAACCCCAACTTCCTAAAGTACTCCTAAAAAAAGAACACATTGATGCCACTTTTGTCCTGTGCAGGCTTTTTGGCCTCCTTACTTCTCGTCTTAGGACTAGAGGTAACTCAGTGATGTACCTTGCAATTTTCATGATCCATTGGTGCTTCAGTAATGAATATTCACCATCACAATGCCCTCATTTAGCCTAATAACCTCAATAGGTAATATTTGATTTGTGTTAAGTATCTGATTAAACAACATAAAGTATTTAACCTATTGATCTTTTATAGCTCACCAGCACTACATTCCTGGATATACTTTAATTACTGATTCGAAGAGCTGTCCTGAATGGGATTTACATCTCATTAAGACCATTTCTTTGACTTTAGGGCTGCATGTCAAAAGCTTTCTTGTTTTGTTGCCCCCAGGGCCTTATTCCACTTCTTGCTTCTCCATCAGATCCTCAAGACTGACATTTGGTTAATCTACTGGGAGTAGGGTCCTTTATGTGACCAAGAATCCTACTGCTTATTTCAGAAAGTCAATGATCACATAAACAACTGGACTTCTTACTTTGTTGACTCTGATCTTTGGAGCATGGGAAATTGTCTAGAGTGACAAGCCCATTTTAGGCAGTTGGTCACAGCTGTTGGATTGACCTAACCCTTATATCTCACAAGGAGAATAGGTCAGTGGGCATCCATCAAGATCACAGGAAACCATTTCTACTGGCCAATTAGTTAGCTAATTGCTCTAGTCTGAACCACCTCTTAGAGAAATACAGAAAATCATATTTTTTCCCTCTTGCCTGCAAGGATACAGACATGAATGCTAATAATAATTAGGTGATTTACGTGCTGTCTTTCCTCCAAGAATCTCAAACATGCTGTGTTTGTTTATTTTTTTCTCTTATTTTAAAATTGGCTCTCCAGAGACTGAGACAGATTCTCTGTGGTTCCTCCTCAAATGAGAATTACACCTCAGAGGATTAAGAGAATTCAATGAAAAACTTCATGTGGAACACTTACAACAATGCTGGCCACCAAGTGAGTGCTCAATAAACAGTAGCTATTATTACTGTATCATTTAAGAAGACTTTGTGATTTGTGGGTTGGTCGTACATTTCTGGACATGGTCAGGCTGGGAAGAAGGTACACTGGCTCAAGTGTCTGGACATTTTGCCCAGCCCACCTGGTAAAGGTTGTCTCATCTATGGTCCCTCCTAGCCCATCAAAAGTCAGACTTGGACTAACAATAGTGGTTTGTGGAGGAAAATGCCAATCAATGTTCATCTTCATTCAAGCGATTGCCCCAAATCAGATGAGAAGCAGAGTCAAACTATTCTCTAAACAGAGGTTCTCAACAGTTGTCTCCCAAAGGGTTGTGTGCTTGACAGCAATGCAAATTAAAGAACCCACCCCAGACATCTGAAATAGAATTTCTGTGAGTAGGCCCCAGATATTTGCAATTAAAACAAGCTCCCTGGGTGATTGTTATGTTCAATAAGATTTGAGAACCACTTCTCACCAAGTGGGTCCCTTTCCCTCCAGAACTTGCAATGAACTTCCAATAAAGGCTGGAGGTTGAGAGATGCTTACTCTGCAGGAGCCCTTGACAGGCTCCACATCCCAGGTGGCATTCTGGTTTTGCAAGGGGCACTGAAAATTTAAGGTGGCCACCTAGAAGGGGTGACTGTGCAGCCTGCAGAGAGAGGGCCTGGGGGTACCTCCCCACAGTCCTGCCAGGATCTGGGGCAGATTGTGGGAACCCAGGGGGCATCAGGGAAAAGTGGGGCCCCTGGTGGGAAGGGACAAACCCTACAGGGCCCACTGAAAAAGAGGGCCATGGCCCTCTTTGTCGCCTCTGGAAATACCCCAGGGAGCATTTTAAACTCCATGCTGGTCTCCCTCTGCTCCTCAGGAGGCAGTTGGATGTTTGCTCCCACTTCCAAATGATGTTACCTCAGAGACGGCAAACTCAGATACACATAAAACCCAGACAATCCACAGAAAATACTATCCTGCTGGGGCACACACTCATGCATACACTCTTACATGCACTGCATCACTGCATTTGTTCCAAAGCCACTAAAAGTGATTTTCAGATAATTTGCTATTTTGGATTATCTGCACCACTGCTCGCCACCATGAGCATGGCTAATTGAGAACTGGCTGTGTGTCTTGGACCATTTCCAAGAAGGGAACCCAGTGCCTAGATGATAAGAGCTCTGCAAGAGAGGCAAGTAAATGTCTAGAAACTTGAGGCTGATGTCCATTGGAGGAGGAGAAAACTTTAAAATATGGTCTGACCATTCCCAGGCCTGAGAAAGCAATCTTGTTTGGCCTGTGACATTGATTGCCCAGGCAGTAACCATAAAACCTTCCCACTGCTAGAACATGCAGGGGCTCTGAGAAAGATGAGGCTTGGTTAGTAAAGGATGAAGCTATTCCAAGAACCAATCAAAGATGTGATAGGATTTTCCCTTGGCTGTATATTAACACCATCTGGGATGGAGGTTTGGTAAACGACGGCTTTTGCTTTGACTTTCACATACAAGGATGAGATAGAGGCCAGTGGGGGAGATCAACTGAGACCAGACGGAAGGCTTGGAAGGAATAAGTCTTCATAGAAACCCAGACGCTAAAGAGAGCACCGATGTTTATGTGTCACAGCCACTCTCTTCTGTCATTTAACATCTTGTGAAGCACCCCAAATAGATCTCAAAACCAAAACATACCAAGAAAAAAAAAAGAAAAAATAAAGACAGCACAAAGTTGTAACTACCTTCTGGGTAACTATGTTTGGATGGTGTCATTTTTCTTATGACATACGCTCCCAAATGGCTCAGACTCTGTCTCTCAGAATAAATAGGGAATAGCAGTGGGTCATGCCTCATGTGGGCTTCTGATAAGTATTGTTTGGTTGTATGCTGTTTATCACAAAGAGAACAGATGCTATTGTCAGACACGTTCACGAGCTACCTTGTGCAAGCAGAACGCCCCCAACAACTTTTACAATTCTCTGTTCTATCCCAAATAACAATGAGCAATTAATCACCTGGGATGAAAGGTAATCGAAGGAGGTGGTACATTCCCCAGGAAGGTCAGAAAGCCTATGTCTAGGGTTAATGTGTACCCATGGGGTCTTTGCAGTGGGTCCTCTATCAGCCAGAGACTGCTGATTCTGTTACCGCCAGGTCACTTCCTGCTCCTGTTCCCTATCAGAGCCAGAGGACGTGAACCGTGAAGATTACACAGGGCTCTGAGGGCAGCTGTCTAGTACGGGCTAGATAGTGGTTTTTGCTGCTGGCTGCACATTAGGATTGCCTGGAGGTACCCAAGCTCCACCTCCAATGATTCTGATTTAATTGGTTGGAGGTGGGCCTCCAAATGTGGGTAATTCTGAAAAGATTCTATGTGCAAGCAGGGCTGAGAATGCTTGAGCAAATGTCTCTATTGTGATATGAGTGAAACCAGAGGCCCTGGTTCACTTCACAGAGCTGAGGATCAAACCCAGTCTCTGAAACAGCGTTCCTCCTCTTTATAAGATGCCAGGAGATAAATGGCAGTGGGGGAAGAAGGTGGGGGTAGGAAGGAAAGAGGGAAAGGGAGAAACAAAGAGAGCCAAAAGCCTGTTGAGAGGAGAGAAACAAGATTGATTTTCCCGGAATGATATTTTCGCAACCATGTCTCAAAGGTGAAAGCTGTGCTCATTCTTCCCCCCTGCAAAGTATTATCACCTAGAAAAATGTAGTGTTTACATCCTGGATCACAGAGGAGTCGGGCAACTGCTGAACAGTAGCAGTAGGAACTAACAAAAGGAAAAATGCACGGCTCTGACCAAGATCCCATTACCGTAACAATTGTAAATAACTTTGGGGAATCTGCTCATTGACCACCAAAGAAACCAGAAAGCGGCAGGCACCTTGGAGAACAAGCAGCGCATGTGACCTAACAGGGAAGGGACTTCCGGGTAGGGCAATAAGCAGAGACCAGTGCATCCTCTGCTTCCAAAGTGTTCTTAACAATAGGGTCTTTAGCTGTCTAGAGGGTAGCATTTTAGTCCAAAAGTCCTGTTTTTCTTTCTGTATTGCATCTCACCTCTTCTTCCTCATTTACTTCTACTCAGAACAGGAGCCAGGAATCCACGGACCTCTCCTGGGCGGAGATTCTGTGGAAGAGCAGAGTCGGGGCGCTGCTCAGGCCCAGGGAGGAGTAGCAAGAAGAGTGAGGTCCTTAGGAGGGATAAGCGCCGAGTGTGGAGTGAGCGGTGGTGGGGATGGGCTGTGGAGGAGGTTTCATATTGTGTGTGTCTTTAACAAAACAAAGCCACTGACTGCTTCTCCTCTACAACTCCTGGTTCTCCCCAGGGAGGTGCCAGTTTCTACTACACAGGAATAGATGAAGCAGCTTGTCATAATTAAAGCACCTCATGGGAGCCAATGCTTCTGTGTTTCTCAGGAAGCTGGTTCCTAGGGAAGGGGGGCGTGACCTCCAGGGCTGCCCTGCAGGGAGGGGCACACAGCACCTGCCTCTTGGAGTTCTACCTCAGAACTATACTCCAATTCCATCTGAGCAGACAAAGGAGCTGAGAGAACTTGGACATTCCTTTTAGAGCTCCCTGACATTCCCTAACCTCCGAGTCTGCTCTGATTATAAGATTGGGTTATAATTGGGATTGCACCACAATCCTATAACACTCCAGGGTTAGGCTAGCAAGAGAAAAAGTGATGGTCACTGGCCTGGTGATTGGAGGGAATTTGCTTGTGTGTGTGTGTGTGTGTGTGTGTGTGTGTGTGTGTGTGTGTGTGCATTTCAGCCTGTGCCCTGACACAAGGGAAATTAACCAGACTCTGCCATGTGTGGGAATTCTGCACGGCAACCTAATCAAGGCTTAGTTTTTCATTAAAATTTCCATTAATACTGGAGTTGTTTAGAGCAAGTTGAGTGGGAATATCAGTAAAGCACCTTCCACCTTCTGTTACTAACCTGAAGACCAGAGGGAGGCTGAGTACTTTTGCTGGGGCCATTTGCATTATCATCACCCCCAGCACCTATTATATATAGCGGGCAAAGTACAAAGAGGATCACGCAGAGCCTTACGTGGTCAGATGTGACAGACAGGGAATGAATAGAAGAGGAGGCATGCAGGAGTGCAGAATGAAGTATGGCGTGGCCTCATGGAGTGGACTTCACGTTTTCAGCATCTAGAAAAACTTCTCCCTTCTCCCACTGCTCATTCTAAGTGAGACTGGACTGGAGCAATCTCAGAGGTGGGGAGGCACAGGTCTCTTGGGGTTGGGGATGCTGAAAAGGATGATGGAGTTCAGGCCTCACCCTCTGGAGGTCATTTCTCTATCAGAACTAACTTGAGCGTCTCCATCCCTACTAGCTCCCCTGGGCCCTTTTGACATCCTCATGGCCAGTCATCTGTTAGGGACACCCACTATTGTTCCCAAGGTCAGGACACCTTGGAGACTGGTGCACCAAAGGCTGCTTGGATGACAGCATCCCTCTCCACCCTTAGCTGCAGCCACACGAACCTGGGTCCTAGTCCATGGATGCTCACGCACTTAAACAGGAATGCACTTCCTCCTTCACCCACAGGTCAGTGGAGCTCATCTCTCAGTGTCCAGCTCGAAAGCTGCCGCCTGGTCCCCTCCAAGCAGAATGAACTGTGATCTCACTCTAGGCTTCCACAGCCTTCCATGTGTTATATATAATACTATGATTATTTGGAGGTGTGTCTCTTTTCCCCTTCACACTATGAACAGAGACCATATCTTATTCAGCTCATATCCTCTATGTTAAGTGCAGGGAAAGTCACAGAGTAGTTCCTTGTAAAATTCTGTTGAATTGTTGTAAACGTCCCTCCACCTCTCTGAGGTGAGCCCCATCACTTATGACAGACCAGCCAGTGTGTATTACAAGCAAATCCAAGCCCAGCTAACACAGCCTGCAGATGGTGCTTGTGGGGGGTGGGGTGGGATGATACATTCTACTAGTACCACACATGTGTCTTGCCACTTGAGGCGACCTGCTCCGAGAGAAACATTTTACTAGGAGAACATTTAAAATAAGTTTTAGTACAGAGGCTCTAAGCCATGCATGCATTTCAGGAGACATTTTAATAGAAACATGATCAAACCCTATTGGTGAAAAGCAAAGCGTTTGGAAACATGCTACATGGGTGTGGGACCTGTCTCCATCACTTATCAGCTGAGTGACCCTGAGTTTTCTTAAACTCTGTGTGTGTCCAGCTCTTCATTTGTAAAATAGGGATCATAATAGAACCTATCATGTAGGGCTGTTATATAAACTACATGAGGTAACTTATATAAAGGGTTTAGAATAGTTTAGGCTCGCGCTATGGAAGTATAAACTCCTATTGTCTAGGTTGTTATCACTTAATTGGAGTTCCTGGTTTGGGAGGATCTTGGCATTTTATTTTGAAAGGGCTGCTCAAGAGATCCTGATTTGTACCCTTGGTTCAGAACCATTTGTCTTACATTTTATAGACGTGGAGGAAACATTAATCAACAATAAATTAGGACAGTGGGATTTTGGTTAACCAGGAGGAGCATGGATTCCTGGAATCCAATTCTCACAGGCAAATGATTTCAAGCTACCCTGCCGTCTTCCTTCTCGCAGTAGCTCTCAGGCAGGGGTGTCCAAACTTTTTGCAACGGTTTTCAGCAAGGGCCATATGCGGTAAAATACACAAACAGCCGGGCCCCTCGCTCGAGGTGAAGTACGTATTGCCTCACCTGGTTTATTTAAGTAAACTAAATATATTTTTGGAATTTGCTGCGGGCCAATTAACAATGGATTGCGAGCCTCGGTTGGGCCGTGGGCCGCAGTTTGGACACCCCTGCTCTAGTGGACAGCCTCGGGACCCACTTCCTCTCTGGCACCAGCTCCTTTTCCTGCAGGGATGAGGGTGAGTGAGGAAGTGCTTGAGCACCCGGGGAAAGGGAAAAGGAAGGCTCATGCACAACCCACCCCCTGCATAACCAGCTCCTGAGAAATAGTGGACCGACTGCTCTTAGAGCTCTTTGGGGGCTGCTGAGGCTTTCAAGGGTTTACCAGGATGGGAAAAAAATCTAATGAGAAGAAAGTTACAGCAAAGCTTATTGAACAATAACCCATTTCCTTCACTTAGAAAGAATGAAGAAACATTTTTCTCAGTTCTGTGGCACAAGGAAAACTATCTCAGTGATTTGTGCTGCCTGGTTATCAGTCTCTTTACCACTCAGCTTATTTTCTCACTGTGTGATATTAACACTTTGGCTGAACACGGCTCTCTTTTTCTTTCTGGTGAGGTGTGCTTTTCCCATTTTTATTTGACTGTGTTGACTGTGAGGTCTTTCATCAAAAGAATAAAACAGAGACCATATTCTTGAGGAGCCAGTCACAGAGCTTATGTATCGATCAATGAACGATGCTGACTCCCGCACTAGCATTTTGGGTTTGGAACAGGAAAAATCTGTTGAAAGTTTCCTGGGGAGGGAGCGGTCCTGACTGACTGCCTCAGGATCAGGGTCCCCCTCCATCCCATGAGACTCAGGTCCCCAACGTTGATCCTAGGAAATGCTGGAGTGACTAGGAAACTTGTTGAACAAGGCCATTTCACTGGTCAATAGCTCTGTATCTTTTTGTCCAACTTGTTTTAGGGAAAGATATCACTTTGGGTTAAAATAAAACAAAGGGGAAAAGCTCCAGATGACTCCATGATGTCAGACAAAGCATGTCAATGAAATAACTTTGAAAGTTGACAGTTATAGGAAATAAAAAAAACAAAACCAGAGAATGTACCTCTAATGAATTCAATCACAGCGAAAGTCCATTTCTATTCCCTTGAATTCTAGACAATTTCCAGCTGCAAATATCTTTCAGAAGTACTGTATGCACAAGGTGGGATATTAAGTTGCTTGACAAACATTTCGGATCAAGACTGCCTGCTTAGAAGTGGCTGCTGGAACAACAATGTGGCTTTAGAGAGAGCGGGACTGTTTGCACTCAGGGTGTCACTTATGTGTTTAATGGAATTTTGCAGAAGGGGATTGCCTGAAAAGCAGCGGCATTTTAAAGAGGAACTTTTCAATTCCCAATGTGCGAGGTGGAGGGAAGTTTGGGGGAGAAAGGACAAGTGCAGCCCCTTCATAACCTCTTTTCCCTGGAGTGGCATGGTGATAATGATGTCTACTTTGCCGTGATGGACTCAACAAACAATTGAGTCCATGCTTCTGCTCCCAGACAGAATCTCAGCTGAAGGTGGCCCAGCTGAATGGTCACCCCGCCTGGATTCTGAAACCCCTCTTGGGGACACTTTTGGGATATTCACAGCTAACATTTCTGAGCAGAGTGTGTGTGTGTGTGTGTTTTGTGGAGGCACTGCTTTAGAGAACAAGTGAGGCCAATGATATTTAGGGAAACCTACTCGGTTTGGCAAAAGTGCAATGCCCCTGTGAACACTGCACAAGGGGCCTTGGGGCCTGGATCTGGCTGGTCTGGGGAGGTTGGTGTTTCCTGACTTGGGTCACAGCAGTTAAAATCTGGAACCCCTATATTCTAGATAGAAATCCTGTAGCTTCTTTCCTCCAGGGCAGGGGTCAGGGTTGCTTGGTCACATTCTTCGATGATCATGGATATCAAGAGTCTTGTGTCTGAACCACCTCAGTACCTCATGAGGGGTCGATAGCAGAACGCATGGCTATAAAGAGAGGCTGAATTTTTCTCTCTACAGACTGTTTCCCTTTTCCCACCATCTGGTTCGCTGTCCAGGCTTGGGGAGCTTCCCCAGGGGTGAGGGGGGCGCGGAGAAAAACCCTGTCAATGGGACCTGGGTAGTGTGGTGACCTTTCCTCCTGTCTTTCTTATTAGTTTTCCCCAACTCCCCAGGATGACAGAAGGGCCCCTCCTCGGTTTTCATTTTATGGCTGAGAGTCAGCCTGTAACATGCCACTTGCCATCTCAAATCTACAAAGAGCTATTGGTAGGCCACTTGTTTTTGTTTTTTTGTTTTTTTTAAAAAATGTAATTCTCCCAGGGTGGCTCACCTGGGCTTTTAATAACTTTTGGCTGCATTTTCAACCCCTAGCTCTGAGTGCGCAGCTAAGACTCTCTTCCCACGGGAGCTTGGTTATTATAGAGTCAATGAACATTTCAACCTCCCCTTCCTGCCCACGGCCGAGGTTGAGTGCAGTGAGAGTGTCCTGGAGGAAGGAGGGGTCCAGTGGTGCCCTGAAGCTTTATTCACCTGTTAGGACTTTCCATTCCAACTCTTGGCAAAAAGGTTTGCAGTGTGGAGTTAACGAAAGAAATTTCCATCGCCCCGCTTGCCTGCTCTTTGTTCTGCTTCTCTAGCATACGGGCCTCTCTGTTTATTTTGGCAGGAATTTCCTTTTTTGGCTACGGTGGGAAGTCACTAGACCCACTGTACAGATGAAAGTAAAAAGAGCCGCTAGGTCTAGAGTCCTGGCCTGAGGCAAGCTTTCCCCCAGGCGATTTCAAATGCTTACAAGATCCTTCCCTTTTCTGGGGCACTTGCCTCTCTAGCTTTCAGATTTTGGACTACCTCCTCCAGGAAACTTCCCCTCTTGAATCCATCTATTTTTAACCCACTAGCATATTCCTCAATATTTCCATATCTTTAGTTAATTCTTATAATAGCTATGTGTATTTAAGGGCTTCTTTGTTAATTGTGGATGGTTAGATTTTTAACTCCTGGCTTGGAAATAATACATCTTTTCTAGTAGCAGCTACCAGCCTCAGTGCATCTGCTGAATACTTACTATCTCTGTTGTTGACTCATTCAAGCCCTCCCAGGAGTCAGATTACCCAGCCAGCCAGCAAATATGGAAGGACTCCTGGGCTCAGTTGTGGGCTTTCCCTCCTAAATTTTTTTCCTCCCAAGATAACTGTATGAAATTCTGAGTCTTTAAAAATACCATTGATACACAAACGATTTTAAAAATTATAAATTTGGACCTAACCTATCCTCTGAACTCCAGATTTGCATATTCAACTGTCTTTTGGAATCTTATTTTAGAGGTCTAATGTTATTGAAAACTGTAACATGTCCAAAACAGATTTAAAACACCTGCACCCCCCTAACCCCCATCCCAATCTGTTTCTCTCCCAGTCTTTGGCATATCAGGACCTTGCAATACCATCTACCTAGTTGCTCAAGACTCATATCTAAATGTCTCTCTGATTTTCTCCCTTTTCTTCTCCCATCACATTTGACATGCCAGCAAGTCCTATTGGCTCTTGATCCAAAATACACCCAGCATCTGTTCACTTAACTCCACTGGAGCCATCCCAGTCCAAGCCACTATCAACCTTTGGGCGGGCCTTATATTAATCTTCCCAACTCATCTCTCTGCTTCTTTTCTTACCCCCTAAAAATCCATATCCTGTATAGCAGGCACAGTGATATTTTAAAAGATAAATCAACATTTGACAAAATTCGATGTCCATTCATAATAAAAGCTATAAAATAACTAAGAGTAGAAGAGATTGTCATAATGTGATGAGATAAGAAAAACCCAGAACTAACATTACACTTGGTAGTCAGTGACGGAATGCTTTAGCTCTCTCCCTACTTGTATTCAACACTGCATTGAAAGTCCTAACTAGTGCAATAAGACAAGTAAAAGCAAAAAACGTTTACAGCTTGGGAAGGAAGAACTAAACCTATGTTTATTTACAGATGACATGATTGTCTATGTATACAATCTCAAAGAATCTATAAAAACAACTCCTGGAACTAATAACCAAGTACAGCAAGGTTGCAGAATACATGGTGAATGTACAAAAGTTAACTGCTTTGAATAGGAAGTCAGATTCATGGCAAGCTGTTTACTGTGTCCCACCCATGAAGATTACATTTTAGCTTTTATGGAATGAAGTCAACAACCAAATGGAAGAAAATAAAAATTATTTCTTTAATAAAAACATGAACTGCATTCCTATATACCAGCAACAAACAATTAGAGTTTGAAATTTAAAAAAATATTATTTACAATATTACCCAAAGAAAAGAAGTACTTAGGTATGAACCTAGTGAAATAGGTACAATATTTCTGTATGTGGAAAACTGTAAAACTCTAAGGAAAGACATCAAAGAAAATCTAAATAAATGGAGAGAAATTCCATGTTTGTATTGGAAGATTCACTATTATTAAGATGCCAATTCTTCCCAACCTAATCTATAGATTCAACACAATCCCAGTAAAAAATGCCAGCAAGCTATTTTGTGGATAGAGGTAAATTGAATCTAAAATTTGTATGGAAAAGCAAATGACCTAGGATAGTCACCACAATACTATAAAGAAATAACAAAGCTGGAAGACTCATACTGCCTGATTTCAAGACTTACCATAAAGCTACAGTAATCAAGACAGCATAGGACTGGTGAAAGAACAGACATATAGATCAATGGAACAGAATAGAGAGCCCAGAAATAGACCCAACTAAATATATTCAACTGATTCTTTTCTACAAAGGCACAAAGGCAATTCAATGGAGAAAGAATAGTCTTTTCAACAAATGGTGCTAAGGCAAATGGCCACCTTCATGTGAAAAAGAACCTAGACACATCTTGTACCCTAACCTTTGAGTTAATAAAAATTAACTCAAAATGGATCATAGACCTAAATGTAAAATACAAAACTTAAAACTTCTAGAAAAACATAGGAGAACATCTATGTGATCTTGGGTTTGGTTATGAGCTTTTAGATACAACTGAAAAAATGAGTATTTAGATTTGATTAAATTAAATACGTTGCTTTGCTAAAGATACTTTTTTTTAAATTTTATTTTATTAAATTTATTGGGGCTAAAGATACTTTTAAGACACTGAGAAGACAATTCACTGACTGGGAGAAAATATTTGCAAATCACATAAAGAACTTGTATCCAAAATACACAAAGCACTCTTCAAACTGAACAAGAAAATAAATAGTCCAATTTAAAAAATGGGCAAGAGGAGATACAAGATGGTGGAGTAGATAAATGCTGTGCTTGCCTCATCCAGTGAACACATAAAAATTACAACTAAATTATAGAACAACCAACCTGGAGAACCATCTGAAGTCTAGCTGGATAGAGGTTTTATAACTAAGGATATAAAGAAGAAGCCATGTCGAGACTGGTAGGAGGAGCAGAGACAGAAAACCGGGCTGGCCCCATGCCCAGATCAGGAGAGATATCTCAGCCACAAAGGTTCCTCACAAAGGAGCGAAGGAGCCCAGAGTACTGGTGCTGGGAAGAGGAGCCCCCACAACTTCTGGCTGTGAAAAACAGTGGGGATTCTGACTTCCCGGGTGGGATGGAAAGCTGTGGGAAACCCAGACATCCTCCTAAAGGGCCCATGTAGGCACTCACCCTGGGTTCCGGCAATGACTCTAGAGGCATTGGAGACATATAAGAAGAGATTGAGTTGTGTAACTTCTGGGTGAGGACTAGAGGAATAGTACAAATTTTCCCTGTGTGGGACCCTTCTCCTGAGCAGCTGGTGGGCGGGCTCCATCTTTCCTGTGTTGAGCCTACCCTCACAGGCCAAATCTAAATCTGATCGGTCTGGTGAGCTCGTGAGCTCCACTGCTCCACTCTGCTGACTCTCTGAAACCCTGCTTCACCTAACTTACATACTGTAGGAGGCTTTATCAGTGGCAGAACCTTACAGAAAGCAGCAGGTGGCAGCAGGCCTTGGAGTATCCTGGCTTTTTGTGGAGCTACCCCAGGCCCAGTACTGGTGGCAGCTGTCCTTGGTTCACAGTGTGACCTCTCCCATGTGCCTCCAGGTTCAGCATAGGCAGCAATAAACTATGGATCACTTTGTAGCCCCTACCATATACTCACCACCAGACACAGGCAGGGGCTGACCTGGGCCTGCACTGGAACCCCTCTCAAGAGGCCCCAGATTGAACATACTTGGAGGTTGGCTTCATACACAGTAGAGCGCCACCCAATTAACTCCACAAATGACACACACAAAGGGCTATCTCAACAGGCACAAGAACCCACTGTGGGGGGGAATCTGGGTCCATGGTGTAAGTCCCTTGCACAGCAGCCCATAAGCTGTGGATATGGCCAAACCTCAGCCAGTCAGCCTGAGGGTCAATACCACCCACGGACATGCCAACAGCAACCAAAGCTCAACTATAACAGGAAAGCACACACAACCCATACAAGGGACACTCCGGGAGCATCCAGCTCAGGTGACCAGGAAGACTGTGCCACTGGGCCTCACAAGACCCCCTACTACATAAGTCCACTAGGCAAGACTGGGAGACATAGCAGCACTACCTACTACAAAGAAACAAGCTCAGAGAGGCAGCCAAAATGAGGAAACAAATATGTACCAAATGAAAAAAACAGGAGAAAACTCCAGAAAAAAAAAACCTACACAAAATAGAGGCAAGCAACCTACCAGAGACAGAGTTTAAAACAATGGTTATAAGGATGCTCAAGAAACTTAGTGAGAACTTCAACAAAGAGATAGCAAGCATAAGAAAGGACCAGTCAGAAGTGAAGAATACAATAACTGAAATGCAGAATGCACTGGAAGGAATCAACAGCAGATTGATGAAGCAGAGGATTGAATCAGCGATTTGGAAGACAGGGTAGCAGAGAACACCCATTCAGAAAAGCAAAAAGCAAAAAGAATCCAAAAAAAGTGAGGATAGTTTAAGACAACTCTGGGACAACATCAAGAGTAATAACATTCACATCATAGGGGTATCTGAAGGAGAAGACAGAAAGCAAGGGGTTGAGAATCTATTTGAAGAAATAATGACTGAAAACTTCCCTAACCTGGCAAAGAAAATAGATATACAAGCCCAGGAAATGCAGAATCCCCCACAAGATGAACCCAAACAGGCCCACATAAGACACATTTTAATTAAAATGGCAAAAGTAAAGACAAAGAGGGAATCCTAACAGCAGCAAGAGAAAGGCAACTAGTAACTTATAAGGGAGTTCCCATAAGACTGTCAGCTGATTTCTCAACAGAAATTTTGTAGGCTAGAGGGATTGACACAAAATATTCAAAGTGATGAAAAGAAAGGACCTACAACCCAGTAAGACTATCATTTAAAATCGAAGGACAGATACGGAGCTTCTCAGACAAGAAAAAGCTAAAGGATTCATCACCACCAAAACCAGTATTACAAAGAATGCTAGAGGGACTTCTTTAAGATGGGGAAAAAAAAGATAAAAAATATGAATAACAAAATGGCAATAACTACATATCTATCAACAATTGCTTTCAATGTAAGTGGATTAAGTGCTCTAGTCAAAAACACAGTCTGGATGAATGGATAAGAAAACAAAGCCCTTACATATGCTGCCTACAAGAGACTCACTTCAGATAGCAAGACACCCACAGAATGAAAGTAAAGGAATGGAAAGTTATTCCACAAAAATGGAAACAAATAAACAAAAAGCTGAAGTAGCAATACTTATATTAGATAAAATAGACTTTAAAACAAAGGCTATAACAAGAGACAAAGAAGGACCCAGTAATCCCACTTCTGGGTATTTATCTGAAGAAACCCAAAATCCTACATCAAGGGGACCTGTGCATCCATATGTTCATTGCAGTATTATTTATAGTGGCCAAGATGTGGAGGCAGTCTGGGTGTCTGTTGATAGAAGAATGGATAAAGAGGAGGTGGTATATGTGATATATATATATATATATATATATATATATATATATACACACATACACACATATATATGGGAATATTGCTCTGTCAGGGAAGGGAATGGGTTCTTGCCACTTGCGTTGGCATGGATGGACTTGGAGGGCATTGTGCTGAGTGGAGTGTGTCAGCCAGAAACAATGTGATTTCCCTTATATGTGGAATCTAAAGAACAAAATAAACAAACAAAACAGAAACAGACTCATAGATACAGAGAACATTTTGATGGTTGCCAGATGGGAGGGGTGTTGAGGGGATGGGTGAAAAAGGGAAAGGCATTGAGAAGTACAAATTAGTTGTTACAAAGTAGTCATGGGGATATAGAGTATTGCATAAGGATTATAGTCAATAATATTGCAATAACTAAGTATGGTGTCAGATGGATACTAGATTTATTGGGGTGATAGATGGGAGGGGGGTTGAAGGGCAGGCTGAAAACCATGAAGGGATTAAGAAGGACAAATTGGCCCTTACAAAATAGTCATGGGGATATAAAGTAAAGCGTAGGGAATATAGTCAATGATATGGTAATAATTATGTATAGTGTTAGGTGGATACTAGACTAGTCAGGGGGAATCACTTCCTAAATTATATAAATGTCGCAATCTATGGTCTATCCTTGAGAATGTTCCATGTACACAGACAATAGTTTAGTGGTTACCAGAGGGTAAGGGGGTGAGGGGTGGGAGATGAGGGTAAGGGGGATCAAATATATGGTGATGGAAGGAGAACTGACTCTGGGTGGTGAACACACAATGGGATTTAAAGATGATGTAATACAGAATTGTACACCTGAAATCTATGTAATTTTACTAATAATTGTCACCCCAATAAATTTAAAAAATATATATATATAAATGTCTAACCATAGGCTGTGCACCTGAAATTAATATAAAATAATATTGAATGTCAACTGTAACTGAAAAATTAAAAAGGGGGGGGAAAGGTGAAGGGCAATAAAAGGTCCAAATTTCCATGTATGAAACAAATAGGTCCTGGGGATGTAATGTCCAGCATAGGGAATATAATCAATAATACTGTGATAGCATGGTATGGCGTCAGATGGTTGCTGGACTTACCATGGTGATCACTTCTTTTGTTTAATAACTATTGCATACACCTGAAACTAATACATTATTGTACGCTAACTATATTTTTAATACAAATCTTTTAAAAAATGGGCAAAAGATCTGAACAGACATTTCACCAAAGAATATATACAGATGGGAAGAAAGCGTATGAAAATATACTCAATATCATCCATCATTAGGGAAATGCAAATTAAAAATACAATGAGATACTTCCACACAGCTATTAGAATGGCTAAAATTAAAAAAGCTGATGTGACAATGCAAAAATGTGGAGCAACAGAAACTCTCATTCATTGTTGGTAGGAATGCAAACTCACACAGCCACTTTGGAAGATGGTTTGGGAATTTCTTACAAAGCTAAACATATGCTAACCATACAATGAAGTAATTGCACTTCTGAGCATTTACTCAACTGATTTGAAAACCTATGTGCACACAAGAACATATGAATGCTTATAACAACTTTATTCATACCCATCAAAACTAAAAAGCAACCAAGATGTCTTCTAATAGCTGAACAGATAAACAAACTTAGGGAAATCCATCTAATGGAATACTATTCGGCAATAAAAACAAATGGGATATCAGGCCACAACATGGACGGATCTTAGCTACATATCGCTAAGTGAAAGATGCCAGTCTGAAACTACCTATAGTATGATTTCGTTTATGTGACACTGGAAAACGCACAACTATACAGAGGGTGCTAAAACAATGTATACACATTTTAAGAAAGGAAAACCAACTGTATTAAAATTGTAATACTCACTATATACCGATAACAAAAGATGAATACCCGT
This sequence comes from Rhinolophus sinicus, assembly GCF_036562045.2. NCBI lineage: Eukaryota > Metazoa > Chordata > Mammalia > Chiroptera > Rhinolophidae > Rhinolophus > Rhinolophus sinicus. The sequence goes on along the minus strand of NC_133765.1, from coordinate 13,071,117 downwards.
CAGGTGTATACATTTTTTGGCACCTTCCGTAGAGCGTAAACAAATAAGTAGTTTCCAGGGGCTTGGTAGGGAAGATGGCTGAATAAATGAAGCACAGGGAATTTTTAAGGCAGTGAAACCGTTCTGTGTGATACTGTAATGGCGGTGTGGATATATATAATATACATTGTGAGGGAGGGCAGGAGAGGAGGAAACTCAAGCCTGTTTCTTATACTGCTTTCTATAATTTGATTAAGGACAGATGACTAAAAATTGGCTTAAAAATGTTTGGGACTTAAGAAAAGGTTAACACAAAGCAATTCGGACACAAGAGAAATAGTTCCAGGTGTGCAGCTGGAGTCCAGGAAGGAGGGATTGTACAGTCAAAAGAGAAGCAACTCTGGATAATGGACACTTGGTTGTATCCAGCTAATTCGGTAGCCACCCCTGCGAATACGTGCAGGAAAACAGATGACCCAGAGAAATGAAGTTCAAGGAAACAGCCACATTTGGCTTGGAAGGGCAGAGCGAGAAGTTGGTCAGTGAGAGCTGTGCTGCGTGTGCAGAATCCAAGCTGGTCCCATCTGTTATCTAGTCAAGACAGGCGGATTGCAGGCTGAGTTAGGGCTCAGGCAGGAGGCACTGAGAGGAAAATTTATGAATAGACCTCTAACTCTGGTCACTTTGTAGCCCAGCAGCTCTGGAAATTAGATCCAGATGGACAGTATTTTGATAGCTTCTCCTGATCAAGGAATTTATGTTAATTCTTGGGACTCAAGGGGAAGTAGGAAGCGTCTACAAGCAAGGAATCCATAATTGCTTCTTAATACGCTTCCAAAATTCATCTGTGTTTTCACTCATTGCCACAGTTGGGGCTGGCACAGGGACCAGGGAGGGAAAAACAAATGGAAGCACAGAGCCTCAGCCCTTACGTGTGTGCCTTATGTGAGATTTCCTGGAGCAGAAAGTGAAGAGGTTTTGAAATATTCTCCCAATCCAGAAACAATTCTGGGTTGAGGTCAGTAAGATCTTCTGCCACTGGAAAATGTATTAATCCTTGCTCTGCTCACAGAAGCATTTAAAGAAGCTCTAAACAGCAGGACAGATTTTCCTCCCTCTACATTTAGGATTTTTCACGAGTTAACTACTGGAAGGGTTGAGGGATAACAGAGCTTAGGATATACGAGTAGTGCTCATTTTTTTGAAGGCTTCTCTGAGAAGGAAGCTACCGCTGGTCATGGCCCTGCCATTAACTCTGTGACCTTGGGTGAGCTCCTTAACCCTTTCTGGGCCACCACGTCTTCACCAGTTAATGGAGAGGTTTTGCCTGAGAAGACTATAAGGACCCTTTCAAACTCCAACCTTCAATGCTTGCAGGGTCTGGCTCTGCAGGAATGTTAGAGATAGAAGGGAAGGGTGATACTTCTTTTCTGAGCAATGTTCGGGGGCTTGGAAAGGACTTCAAAGACTTTATCTTTTACCTCTACGTGAGCTTTATCCCTAATTTACATCTCAAGGGGATGGGATTTCACCGGCATACTGAATAATTTTTGTCCAGGTTTTCACAGCCTTTACAAGTACGTATTGAGCACCTACTATGTGCCAGACCCCGTGCTCACAACTTCTGATTCCATACTGAGAGGTCTGGAAAAAGCAGTGGCACCAAGGAAGGGCTTGAACAGCTTCAGGCAGTCAACAGTATGACGAGGGCTACCGCTCATTCTATTTAGTGACGCGGCGCTCCCAAGTGCCTGTCCGGCTACTCTCAGAACCTGTACACTGTGTCCCTTTTTCCTAATTATCCCCTACATCTGAAATTCACCTGAGCCCTCACCCTGCCTGGAGATCCACAAAAGGATAACATTCTCTTCGTTTCTCGTCCAAATTTCAGAGCAAAGATACTTGAAGGGGTAGTGGGGAAGGATGGGCAGGGCTTTGCTTGGGGGCTAAGAATTTTAACTTCTACTTAAGACATAGTTGTAGTCAATGAATTCTAAGAAGCTAGACTGGGTCGTAATGGAAACATGTCACTCTTGTCTGTACTCTTGGGTGGTTTGAAGAGAAGGTTATATAGTGTTACATTTCTACCCAAGAAAAAGTAGACCAGTGGAAGTAATGCAGATAATGTTAACCAGTAAACACATGAAGGGTCCTACCTCGGGTCAAGAGGACGAAAGTGCCCCTGACTGTCTTGGGTCACTTCCGAGTTCAGCATTTGTGGAAGGTGTTCATCCCCAGGCTTGCTGCCTGCCCACTCCAGCTGGCCTCTTAGATCCTCTGAGCGAATGACATCGGCACCACCCCTCTCCTGCTTTGTTCATCTATCTCTTAAACACACCATCCCAGCTTTGGGGCCTTTATCCACACACTAGCCTCATTTAATCAAGTCCAACTGAGCCAATGATCTGACCTTTTATGTTTCCAGCGATTGTTCATGTCTTTAGAAATGGATTTTCTGCTATTCCACAGCACTCAGCATGTTTGACCTAATGGGCTGGGCCTTCCTTGCTTTGCTCTGTGATTATACACTGGGCATATTATTAATTATGGCTCAATTCTATATTTTAAAAGCCCACAATTTTGGACTTAGGCTCCAGTGAAAACCATTTAGCATTGGCTTACATCTGCTTTCACACGGAGGTTAAGAACGCAGTAACATAGTGGAGAGACGAGTTTGATATCATAGGATTGAAGCCTGCGGGCAGCAGTATTAGACAATTTTTCTCTAGTTGGGGGCCTGGGGGTAGTGGGGACAAAGTGGTCAACCCCCAGCATATAATGAGGGGGCATCGCAATGCCTACTGTCTCTCTTTGTCACTCCTTAGAACAAAGAGCCTACTTCCTGGCTGACTGGGAGCTGGTCATAGTGGAGGTAGGGAGTAAAAAAAGATGAGCTGACGGGGTCAGTTCATGAAAGGTTTTGTAAGCCAAGCATAGGAGTTTGAACTTGACTTTGTAGGCAATGGGAAGCCATTTGAAGCAGGGAAGTGATCACTGCAGCAGCTATATGGTAATGGACTAATGAGGAGAGATTGGAAGCTTGGAGAGCACTGAGGAGCCACAGCAGTAATCCAAGCAAAGAAGAAGAAGCTATTTAGTAGGCAGAATGGAACCGACTTGGTGACTGAGAGAGCGAGGGGGAGGGAGGCATTGACTCCATGCTTTTGTTTTGCGATGTTGACGTGAACACCAGAATGAGAAATCAGTAGGAAAAGAAGTTTGTGAAAGGGACAGGATGACAGATTCAGTTTGGGACCTACTAGATTTGAGATGGGTTGGGGACATCCAAGTAGAATTGTGTAGACTCTTTGGCCATAGAGGTTTAGAGGTCTGGAGGGAGACCTGACAGCATATATAAATCGGGGGTGCCATCAGCGTCAGGGTAATGGTGTATGTCATGGGCACAGGTGAAGTTACCTGGAAAAGGAAGCACAAAACCATCGGGAGCTCAGCATCTAAGGGGCAGGCAGAGGTCAAGAGACCCCAGAAAGGAGGAGACTGAGAAATACTGTTAGTATCCTGGCGTGAATTCTGTTCTGTCCATCATGTCTTAGTCATGGGAAGAACTCCCGTCCTGAGGACTCTTGCGTCCCCGAGGCTGCTGGGCTGCCTCTGGAGAATTGCCTCACCCCTGCTGCTCTCAGACCAGCATTTTTCAATCTGGCATCTGCAGAGATTGTGTTTCTGTAGTTGCTCTTGTTTGTTTGGTTTTTGGTGGGATGGGGGAGGTGTTGAGAGTTCTCCAAAGAACTGTCCCTGATAGTCTGGGATACATATTCTGAGGGCCTTTGAGTTCCCAAGTTCAAGATACTCTGATGTGGCCCTGGACCTCGGTGTCTGCCTGGACCTGTCTGGACCAGAGCTGTGTCTCCTCATCTATACCCCAGGGCGCCCGTGCCACCCTATGGTACCATTTTTGCTACTGTCATGTTTTATTTTTTAATTTCTTAATTTTTTTTTTGTAACAAGGAAACAAATTTATTGATTTTAAAAGACAAGACACCATTTTATTTTGAAAAACACACGAAAGCTAGCCTGAGGTCAGTAATGTTTTATTTTTATTAGAGCTGACTTTTTAAATAGCTGCATTGAGATCCAGCTCTCACACCATGTAACTCACCCATTTAAAGTGCACAAGGCAATGGTTTTCGGCATATTCACAGATCTGTATGAGACCACCACCACAGTCAATTTTAGAACGTTTTCATCACCCCAAAGAGAAACCCTACACTCTTTATCACCTTCATATTCCTTTTGACTTAGCCTCACCCCCTTTCCCCCAGCCCTAGGCAACCGCTAATTTACTTTCTGTCTCTATAGTTTCCTGTTCCGGGCATTTCAAATGAATGGAACCATATAATAGGTGGTTTACTGTAACTTTTAACGGTTTCATTATCCCATCTGATACCTTAATCTTGACTCTGGAGGAAGGATATTGGTAGTAAGCACAGTGCTGGGTGCTTTTCGATGATCTCATCTAATTCTCTCCATCTCTCCAGAAAGGTAGCCTCATTAACCCTATTTTACAGATGAGACAGCCAAAGTCACAGAGATTAAACGACTCGTCAAAGGCCCCTGAGACAGTGAACAGTATACTGCTGGGCTGGGCATCCAGCTCTGTCTGGCTGCAAACATTCACTGAGATGTTACGTGCTAAGCGATGCAGGAGGCCTGGGATGGGCAAGAGATGACAAACAATTGACCGGTGGCTTGCGTGAGGGGCTCTCCCAAAATGAATCCTATAGAAGCTGTTGGTCCAAGTGGGGTGGGCTGATTCCAGCAAAAATGTGGTGTTTGCCCAGGGGTTGGAGAAAAGTTCCCTCTCTTACTGTTTCTCCATGAGAGGGAGGGAGGGAGTGGCAGTGGTCTGAGTGGCAGAATGCTCTGGACCAGAGTCTTCAGGCTGTTGTCCCCACCAAGACCTGTCATCAGCCTGAGTGTCAGGCCCTGGGACACTGCTAGACACCCATCCCGATGCTCTAGTTTCCTGGAGCTTTAGAATCAGGCTCTGCCACCTCCACCACAGGGAACTTATCATCTCATTATAAAGGATAAAGCATATTTTTTCAGTATGGTTATATGTGGTAATGAAGCATGCAGAAAACCACACAAGATAGATGGCAGCTTTCACTAGTGAAGCCGAAAACTTGTTTAACTTAATAGTCTATTTATTACCTTCAGTCTTTGAGCTTACAGCACTGGATTGATATCACTCATCTTCCCGCTTGCTACACAATTAAAACTAGTAATACGTGATCCCCTGCACTGACTCCAACACAGATGGGTAAGGAATCTGGAGGTGAGAGGTGAAGTGAGAAGAACTTTTCTTCCTGGGTCAGGGCGACGGAGTCAGATCCCTCACAGCTTACCCGAGAACTGCGTCTAAGGGAGTGACCTTTCAGAACAAAATGAATTTAAGGAGGAAAGGACCCTTCTGCTGTCCTTTGTCTGGTCTTACTCATTCCCATGTCTTCAGGCTGGAGAATGGCAAAGCCTGCACAGGTGGCCACACACCCTCTAATCAGTAGAAAGAAAGATAACTGGGCCTAACCTCACTTACTGAGACAAGAAGGTGTGAGGCGGAATTAGATGATAATAATGATCTAGTGACTCAAAAGCCACTCACAACTTCCTGCTTCCTTACCCACCTGTTGGTGAAGAGCTCTGGCAGGTGGCCAAGTTCTGACCAGTGAGACATAAGGAGAAATTTGCTAAGGGATTTCCAGGAAAGATACTTTGCTTTCTGAAAAAATGGAGAGGCCTGCTGTGAGGGTTTGCTGGCACTGCCCCTTCCTCCGTCTTCCTGCACTGGATGTGGATGTGATGCCTGAACGTCTGGCAGCCATCTTGTGAGGGTGAGGATGACAAGGGAACATTCAGATGTTGATAATGGGGGACGCTGTGCATGGACAGGGACAGGAGGTCCTGGGGAAACCTCTGTGCTTTCCATTCAATTTTGTTGTGAGACTAAAACTGTTCTAAAAAATAGAATCTATTTTTACAAAGTACAATATCTTTTTAAAAAAAGGTAACACGGTATGGATGGTGGAATAGTAAAATAGAGGGAGCCTGGATTCTTGATTACATTACTCAGCTGGTAGACCAACTCTGAGACCATCTACCCCGGGGCTTTTTGTTACGCAAACAATACATGTGCTTTGGTTTAAGCCACAGTCAGAAGGGCATTATGTAACTTGCAACTAAAAGAAATTCCCCAATAATATAAATGACTCCAACTTATTGAACCCCATGTGCATGCCTTTGGTAAGGGCTTTGTGTTCATTTTGAAGCTTCTTTTAACAACATCCTTTGAAGCAAGTGCTATTGTTACCTGCATTTTGTAAATAAAGGCATTTGGGTTTTAGTGTGTTAAGGTCAGACAGCTAGGAAATAGCAGAGCCTGGATTTGCACCCAAGTCTTTGTCACTCTAGAGAGTTACTACTTAACCATTAGACTCTGTCACACTTGAGTACTGAGGCATGGGAATGAGTGATGCTTAGAGTCTGGTTGATTGAACAGTACTCAGTGTAAATCAAGAGGCTTTTCTATATGACCCACTGAAATAAGGTGAATTTTAGTTTAACGGGGGACTTGACATAGCATATTACCCTTGCCCCAACCTACCACAAATAGTCCAAATAAGCCATGTTAATTTACAGGCTGAAATTAGTCAAACTAACCTAACCTGCATTAGTCAATTGGATGATCAAAGAGGGGCAAGGATGCAAGGAGAACAGTGCCCAGAATGAGAAGATCCCAGCTGAGCCGGTGGAGCCCATCAGAACCCACCTCAGAGCTTGTGAGGACGAGGCACGAAGTGGCTTCTTCTATGGCAGTTGAAAACTGAGAAAGATTACGATGCCTTTGAAAACAGGGTCTGCTTCTCCGAGCAACACTTCTGTTGCCTCTCCAAGTTGGAGGTAACAATCCAAATTTGCAGTTGTTCTTTGATACAAATTTCCCAAGAGCGTGTGAACTGCTTGAGACTGTTCCCAATTCCCCGAGGTGCCTACTCAGTGCCAGCTTCATAGCAGAGGCTCAGTAAATATCGGTTGCTTTTGTGACCAGTCAGGGTAATTAAAAAAAATGGTCTCTTAATGAATATGATTCATCTTTTTATTCCCCCAATGAAAAGGCAAAAAACAGGTTCCTTCGTTGGTAACATATGTCAGCCAGTGGTACTTAGCATTCGAGGGATCATTTATAGATCCTTTCCCATTATCCCAACACACATCAGCTCCTTCATTATATATACAGCCAGCAACCAATGGAGAGAGTTGGCCACACAGCGGATTCTCTCTTGTCTCTCAGCCTATCAGCCATTATTCAGCAGGAAGTACAGGACTTTTCCCCTCTGTTATACCACCTCCAGGGCAGAACCCATCTTGAGAAGGGGGGAAAAATAAGAATAAACATATGCAAGAACTGGGGTTTAAATATCCCACGAAGATTAGCTTATCTGCAGTAATTGCCTTAACTAGGGGATTTTTAATGCTTTTGCAAGTTTCTTAGAGGAGGAAAAATATGCAGAGTGAGTCTTATAGCAGCCAACAGAGGAGATACTCAGAGAAAAAAAAAAAAGGTATCAACCATAAGAAGCCCATAGCTAGGAAAATTTCAGGCACTGATTCTAGGGGATTTAATAAGAATGTAATTTGTATAATTAACCATTCATCAATGTCAATTTCATTAAATGAATGCCAGAAATATTACCTTCAGCAGCACGACCTAACAGGATTGGAATATATTATATGAAAAATGAACACTTAGTGGTTTCCCCACCGCTCTGTCTGTCACAGCAAGATTTGCAAGGCTGAGAAATAATTTAAAGGGTAGTAAATGAAAACGGCTAAGGCAAATGTGTGCATTTTGGTAACTAACCTCCGTCATGATGTATGAGAGTGCACGTCAAAACGTTTTCCTGCAGCAATGACTAAAGGGACTTGAAACTCCCTCCCAGGTGGTAAAACATGAGAAATAATATCAGGAGCTTACCAAAGGTACACGTTTTCCCTGCCTGGGAATAGCTCAGTCTTTCCCTAGACAGGCTAACTAGGGTCCAAGCCCAAAGGTTGTGGATGTTTATATTCAGAATTTGCAGACATCCCCTAACACCTCGAGAGCAGCCTGGCACTGAATCACATGCCTATCTGCCCAGGAAAGTGATGATGGATGCCAGGAAAGTCGAAGGAAATTATTCTGAGTTTTATTCATGTTATTGCCTACAGTCATGAGGGGAACATGGGGCTTGAGGTAGGTGGGTTGATGAAATATTTGTAAATAGGACTTATTTCTAAGGTTGCTCATGAGGGAGGCTGTTTATGGGGATTTAGTCATTTCAGTTCACCCTAGGAAAACTGGAGAACCAAGAGGGCAATAATTTGCCCACGTGTGTGTCCATGGGAATGTATGTACAGACACAGACACAGACACAGACACACACACACACACACACACACACACACACACACACACACACACACCAGATTAGCCTTATAACCTGGAGGTCGATGTTTTGTAAATTGTCTGTCACTGGAGTAAGCACGGTACCTCGCCATAGTAGGTGCTCAATCAATACTTGTTTAATTAAATTTCTCTTAGTGTTAATCCCAGTCCCATTGTCTTGTGTTTCAGGGCACTGCAAGGCTAATAACAGTGGATCAGTATTCCTGAGGAATCTACCTTTCAGAATCCCAGGTCCTGAGAGACGAGAAATACATTACAAGCAAACCAAACGTATTTTAAATAAACGAAATCATGCTACAGAAAGGTTTTTCAGAATGTTTTCTTCTGCATTAGATTTTAAACATCACACAATCTAGTAGGAAGAAAGAAAATATTAGATTGGGAATCAGGAGACCAGATGTCAAGACTGGACTAAGTCTTCACAGTTGTTTCCAGATTTAAAGTTCTATGTTATCTATTATTTGAGGCAAAGCAATAAAATATTCCTCCCTCACTTTACCACTGAAAAGGACACCTGTAGGACCTGGGTGAAGGAAGAGTGGGTGTCACAAATCTAGTATGGAGTGTGTGCCCAATTCAGTGTCGTAGGCCTGTGGGGTCTGCAGGATTCAAAATCATGTGCTTCTATTTCTGAAATATCTCTAGAATGTGCTCCTTCCTGTCCATCCCCACAGTCTCTTTCTCTTCTTTCTAGCTTGGACTGGTGATGTTGGGCAGGTATTGTGTCCTCTCTGAGTCACACAGTCCTCATCTGTAAAATGGGGAGCCCCTCCCAGAGCTGCTGTGAGGATTAAATGAGACGGGCATAAAGTGTCTGGCCCAGGGCCTAGTGAGATGGAGCAGATGTTCAATTATGTTTGCTTTTTCTCCGACTCCTGTTTTCAGGTTCTTTTCCCACAAACGAGCAATTTCTCTGAGTGATGAGTTCACCACTCTTCTCAGAGAGGATAGGAAATCTGGTAAACTGATTCACCCTATGATGCTATTAAGTCGGTATGTTACCTTTTAGGGGAACTGGCATTTTAAGAAACTACAGTAGGAGGGGTTAATGTTCCAGATTAAAATAAAAGAGGAATAGAAGTCATGAGAAAATTTCAGGTGTATTTCCATGATGTATTTTGAGAGATGAGAATCAGTGTCAAGCTCTTTGATCTATAATATAGCATATAGGCACTGTGGTCGAAATTTCCCGATCTTGAAATTGGGATAAGAGTTCTTGGAGCTACCTCCAAACGCATAGCCTGAATCTGGGAGATAGAAATGGGATTCTGCAGTACTGGAATATTTGGATGGTCTGGTGGTCTGTAAGGGGGACAGACTCTGTGACATCAGGAAAGTCTCCCCAGATGGTTGCAGTTCACAAACCACTGTCTGATCCCACTTGGAGCCATGGTCTGGGTGGGTGGGTGGGAGCCCAGTCTTTTTATATACAGGGTCTCTGTGTGACTTTGGCAGGTCACAAGACCTCTTAAAGCCTCTGTTTCTTCTCTGCAATATGGGAAGCACATGGTGACTGCCTTAAAGTGGAGTTGAGGGGGTAACAAGAGATTGGGCATGTAATGCTCTCAGCACATTGCCTGACACACAGTGAAGGCGTGAGCTGCACAGCACAGAGGCCATGGAGCGTGGATCTAAAGCACGCTCAGGAATGTGGATCTAAAGCCCAGGAGCTAAAAATAAGTGTGCTGATATCAGCCTCTTTTTCCTTTTGTCTATGAGCAGTGAAAGTCGCCAATTAGACTCTCTTCAGTGGGACTGGCAGCCTCCTTGCTCTTGGGGGGTAAACTTGCTCATGGAGTACAAACAAGATTCATTCTTGAAACTCTGGCCAGGCCCCAGACTAGCATAGTCTATTGGGGTCATGAGGTGGTTCCTGCCTTGCCTCTTTCAGGGACGGTGGAAGGGTGTGGCCTCAGAGGTCCTTCACAGGGTAGTGGGAGCCAGAGCCCGGGGCTCAGCTCTGGTCCTTTGGGTCGCTTCGTCTTTATTCTGAAGGCAGGTCAGCATGGAGTGGCTTGTGTGCTGACAGCCGTGGGCTGAGCTGCACCTGACACCTGGCCAGAGCCACACCATCTCAGGACAGCCCCTCAGGCAGGATGCTGGGAACCCTGAAACAGGATGCTCACCATGCAGGGCCGAGGGGCAGGAAGTGTGTGTGATGCAGTGGGAGGAGCCAGAGCTGGAGTTGGCAGACATGGCATCTATGCTCAGCTCTGCCCCAGCCAGCTGTGGGACTCCCCCAACCTTGGGGACTTAGTGCCTCTGCTCTGAAAGAAGGAGTGGTACTAGATCAGGGGTTTCAAAGTTGCTGTTCTTTTAAACAGCAGAGTTCTTTTCACAAATTAGATCTAAACAGAGAACTGTTGCATAAAAACACATGGAAGCAAAACTTCCTGGTTAAACTGGTTCACCCCCCACCCCACGTTGTCCTAAAGTGCTTCCATGAAACCTCAGGATGCTGAGGAATGTTAGAGACACCATCCGTGTAAATCACGTCCAGTATTCTGTGACTTCATCTGACCAGTTGTGTCCCTTCAGTATTTTGGTGAATATCCCTGTGAAATAATAGAAAATATATATTGGTTTCTGTCCCTGGTTTCTATCACAGGGCTCCTGAAACCCTTGTAATTTCCTGGGGGATACGGGTGTCTTTTGTTCTAATGAAGCGACTTCTGGGGAAGGGCTGGTCACCAGAAAGACCAAGCCACCAGAAAGATCAGCCCATTCTCTTAGGAAGGGAGAAGGGCAGTTCATGTGTATTATCATATCCTTTAATAAGCTGGTGAGCATCAGGAAGAGTTCTGCAAGTCACTCTGGCCAATTAATCAAACCCAAGGAGGGGGTCATGGGAACTGCCAAGTCAGACAGAAGTTGTGGGTCACCTGGGCACTTACGACTGGTGATTGGCATCTGAAGTGGGGTGGGGTGGAGCAGTCTCATGGGACTGAGCCCTTAACCTGTGAGATCTGAAACCATCTTCAGTAGATAGTGTCAGAATGGAGCTGAATTTTAGGCCACGCAGCTGGTGTGGGAGAACGGTTGGTGTAGGAAAAACCCTCACACACATTGGAGTTGGGCTCACAACGCTTTAATCCCTTATCAGGCAAGTCTAACTTTACACACTGATGATCAAAAGAAGAGAAAACACGTTAGAATTAACTTCACGTCTTTGGATAGGTCTCCTCTTTTGTTTATATTTTCCGAGAAGGCATTTATGATGTCAGTGTGACTTATAGTTATCCTGGTAGGTACTGAAGCTTGTAAAGGCCACCCAATCACTTTGCTTTGATAGTCATTAGTCATTTACACCTAAGAAGAGTGGAGAGATGGAGCAGGTTGCTCGTGTGTATGCGCATGTGTGGAAGCTGTTGGCCCAGGCCATGAATGTTCCTCCGCAGGACAAGGCTCTCTGCCTGTATCTTCCTCGCCCTCCTTCCTCTTCTCCTTTCCTCTCTCTCTTCCTCCTCCCTTCCTCCTCGCTCCCTTCTTCCAATATTGAAGCATTACACACACACTCCTGCAGACATTGGGATGGGAAGAGACGTTGGAGGCAATACAAAGATGAAGGAGAAGGTGCGTCTCTTCAAGGAGCTCGGGGCTCAGAGGGGAGCAGGCCTTGCAAACAAACCCAGTGCAGTCAAGACTGGGGTGGTGTCCTCAGGCCCCCTCCCCCAGAGCTCAGGCAGGAGCTCATCTCTGCACAGGGGAGTGCAGGGTGGACGGCACACGAGCAAACGTAGAACTTCTCTCTCAAACCCAGCACAATGCAGATTTTGTGCAAGACAATTTCTTGAAGGAGAGCTGGGGGCAGAAATTCTATGGGAAGGAGATGGGGGTAGCTGCCTTGTAAGAGGGTGGGTTTCACAGGCAATAATGCATTTCCCACCTCCACACAAGCTGATGAGACTGGTTCAGGAAAGGGGTCTGCCCCAGTGCATAATAATAGCTACAATAATTAATAATCTATACTTAATGAGATCAAATTAATAATTATTTTAATTATAATGTGCTTTCTTCCTCTCTTTCCTTCCTGCTAGGGCAGGCTTGGCGCTTCTCAGGATTGCAGTCATAAAGCTAATAGATAAACCTTAATTAAAACATTCCAAAATACAATGGCTGCATTAAAATGCTGTGACAGGTCGTTTCCATCTCATTTTGATTTCTTGCTTATGACAGGGAATGTTTCCCCACCGTTGGCAGCATGTTGGCTGTTCCCAGCAGCTGCCCACACACTCTGTGGCTTCCAGACTCCTTCATACTCCTTGGGATTGGATGGAAAACTCACTGGAGTCAGGGATAACTCGAGCCTTTTCCTGCACACTCGCCTCTTCCCTCAGTACTGTGTGCCTGGTCAAAGCTGAAGCCAGTCCTCACGGGAGAGTTCCCACCCTACCTCTACCTGCATCCCATGCCAAGGCACGTCCTCATGCCTTCTAGACCTGAGGAAAGGCTCTCTGCTCTGGCTTCCTGGGCACTACGCCTGGGGTTTGAGTCATGCCTGCCTCAGGCAGCCCCCGACTCCATAAGCTTGTTGGCAGGGGTCCTTGCTTTCTGTCTCACTTTGAGCTCCTCCCTCATAGCCCATCTCTCTGCCAAGATTTTCTCACTACGGCTCATGTTTGCAGGCAGGTTTCCGTGTATTATATAACTTCTCCAAGGTCATCTCCAGACTTTGTACCGTGTTTAGCATCCTTCCATTAATTCATCCAGGTATCAGATCATTAGTAAACATTTATGGATCATTCTAGGCATTGTGCTTGGTGCTGGGCTACTAAGACAAAAGGCATCATCTTATTCTTGTGAAACTTATCAACCAACAGAAAGGAAGGTGCACAGACAAAGGGAGTCCTATGTGCTGAGCATCGTGGGAGACAGTGCTGGCTGCTATGACACCATGGGGCGGAGGGGCACTGACCAAGGCAGGGCAGGTGAGGGACAGTGTCTTAGGCTTGCCATCCTAAGCTAAATTTTGAAAGATAAGTAAGTGTTATCAAGCAGATGATAATGGGGGAAGGTCACATTGAGAAGAGAAGCATCACATTTCAAAGCGTGGGCCCCACTGGACATAGCAGTCCTGGAATTGCAAGAAGAGGTGGGACTCAAAGGCGTGAGGGTCAAGAGGCAAGGTTGCAGATGTAGTGAGGGCGTGCCTAACTTCAGGACATACCTAAGAGGGCTCAAGTTCATGAACGGGTGCAGGAAAGAGCCCCTCCAGGAAGAAGCTAATTAATTTGTGCAATGTTATCTCAAACATTTGCTGAGTCTTGCTTTGTGCCGGGCAATGAACTGGTCATCATTTTCTCTCCTAGCTTTCTTGCCAAAGCTAATTCACACAGTTGACCTGATCAGGGACCATTTGCATCAGAAAGTCTCCTTCTGGATTGGCACAGACAAGGGAGAATTCACACACACACACACACACACACACACACACACACACACACACACACCCCTGACATAACAGCCTTGAGTTTACCTAGCCCAAAGTTATTTAATAAATATTTTCATTTTGTGTCATTGAAGCTTGGAAACAAGGCAGTCTCACACAGTTGGAAGCTCTCATGTAGGGAAACCACAAGAATACAAACCAAAACTTCTAGCCCATTTGAGCTGCCAGTTCTGGAACCAATATGGGGTGGAGGGGAATGAGTTTTCTATTAGCTCCAAGCAGGTTCTCCAATTCACCAGGTCAGTTTCCTGCTATCATCTCTTCCATGCTTACTTCATTGATAAATTCATTCATTCATTCATTCATGCATTTTGTTTTTTTTTTTCATTTCTTGATTCAGCAAACTTAGCTTGTCCCTATGTGCCAGGCATTGTTTGGGATGTTGGGGATACAAAGATGAATGTTACAGAGCCTCGGTTCCCAGAGTGCTCATTCTAGTGAGCAGGCTGTAAAGGCCATGGGTAGTGGCCGGCAAAGGCAGAAGCAGTTATAATGGTCATGTAAGCAGGCCTTAGCAACGCAGGCTGGGATCACAGACTCCACTCTGCCCGGGGGGAAACCCCACCACAAGAAAACATCCAGGAAACAAGAAAACAAGAAAAAACATCCAGGAAAAGAAAATAAAGGGTTTGATGCCTATAAAATATATGCTGGGCATGAGTCAAATTTGAGAGGTAAATAATTTTATTTATGAAAATGTCAAGGGGAAGGAGACGCATCGGATCTTTAAGAACAAATCCCGTCTTGGCTAGTATGTCAATATGGAGAAGCCTACAATAATTTGGGCTTTAAGATGGATGTAGCTGAGCTCCTCAGCATTATCCCCAATCCTGTAAATTAGCAATGCAGAGAGCATGCCTCTCCCACCTGTCCCTTTCCCGCTGTCTGGCTACCTCTTCACCCAGCTCTGGCCACAGTCAGATTATCTCGATGAGTGCATTCAATAACCTTCCTTTTCCATTTAGAACATGATTGCATGTGTGCTGTACATAAGAGATATTGATTGGAAATACTTTGATGACTGGAAGACGTGCCTCTGTGGAAATGTTAGGAAGAGGAGGAGGGGAAATAAAATTAAAAGGAGAGTGAGGAAATACCCATGGCCTCCAGTTGGAGACTGCTGAAATATTTGAAGCTAATGGCGTTTTAGTTGCCTTTTTCTTTCTTTCTTTCTTTTTTTTTCCCTAGGAGTTGTAAATGTCAATATTGCATTTACCGCTGAACAAACTAAAATCATAACAAATATAATAAAAGGAGAGAGTAAGCCTCGGCTTTCCTCAGAGAATGATTGGCATTTTTGAACCCTAGATTTGTTGGGGCTTTATCTTGGCTGCGTCAGCTCATAATTAAACAATAAAAGAAGGAATTGCTGTTACTTGCTTTGAATATATAGTGTCAGTTTTCTGTAAGGAGGACAGTGTGTATTTTCTAAATTCTTGCTGTCCCAGTTTCCTGTAAGGAAGGAAATGTGTGTATTTTATAAGCTCTGTCCTTGTCTCTGTGAATGCCGAAAGACTCCGAGTTGACATGGCGGCTGTCATAAGAAATTTTGGCTTAATAATATAGAATGCTAACTACCTAGAGGAGTGGGATGATGGTGAGGAAGGAGATAAAAGCAGAAGAATGCTTGACAGGAGGATTTTTTCTGGTCCCAATCTTGTTTTTGTTGGCTGGCTGTAAAGAAGCTAGGTAGAAGTGTATGTGTGTGGGTGTGAATGAGAGAGAGAGAGAGAGAGAGAGAGAGAGAGAGAGAGAGAGAGAGAGAGAGAGGATGTATTGAGCATGAGCTGCCCAAATTTCGCCAGGTGATAAACTGACACCCTGTGACCCTGCTTGAAATGTCAACAATCTGTGACGTGCTGTTTTAGTGACTGGAAAGGATACTAGAATTAGTTTCAAAAAGATGATTTTCAAATGAGCTAGTATGTTCTGCCAGTGGCCTCTGAGATTAATATGTGGTATAGGAATTGCTCCATCTACACTTGGGGGAGAATGAGTCACCTGGAGAACGAACCTACTCAGGCCACAGACCTGCCCATTTCACCCAGGAATTCAGGGATCATTTAACATCTTCCTCCAATGTGTGTGCAGATCACAGGCGAGGCTGCTCCAGCCCGTTCAAGATCCAAAAAGTTTGTTTCCTATGTTGTGAAGGAGGAGAAGCATTCAGATTTTCTAGCTGCCCATCTTGTCCCCCAGCTCTGTCTTAACTTGACACTCCCCGGTTAGACATGTCTAATTATTCCATCCAAACCCAGCTTGGCGGTTGGAGAAATCTTGTTAACCAGTTCCTTTGGTAGCTTCCATTGCAAGGGTCCAGATTTTAGTTAGTTTTGCTTCGAGTAGGTGCAACTAGCTAGCTGTCTGCCTGTCATTTTTCTGTGGTGCCCTGGGTCTCAGCAGAGGATATCCTAGGACTGACAGGTTAGCACCAAAGGCATAATCTGCTAGTCAGATTTCACACTGCAGCACAGGGAATAGGTACCCTTGACAGGTAAGTTAATACATATGGGAAGACATTTGCTATTAACTGCAAATGGCAGGCAACACCTTAGAAAGCTAGTTAGTGAAACAGAAACAGGAGTGTGACAGCTGACTCTTATTTTAGTCCCTATTTATCGCTCTGCCTTACTACTTTTCTCTAGCGGGGACCTTCCCTTTCAAAGTCTCTCCTAAGCCACTAGAGGAAGCCCATGAAGGAGGCCTCAGCTGCTCACCAGAACGGACCTATTTTGGCTTTATCTGCAGGGCAGACAATATTTAAAATTATTGACAGCTAGTGTCCATTTCCCTCAATCATTTATTTGCTGACTTCTTACATTCCTTCTCTTTTCTCTCCGCTGGAAACCCACGCCCCAGCAGGGAAGTCCTTCGAAGCCTAAAGACTTAACCATTTCTTTGACTCCGGGGAATATTTGAGAGAAATTAATTCTATGTAGACTTCTTTATGTCATTAGTCTGAGAGCAGTTTGAGGGCAAAATAAATGGCCCCCCTCTCCTCAGTACATGGATAGTGACGGGACGCTTCCCTACTTCCCCTGCGAATACTCTGGAAAGGACCTGATTGGGAAAACGTTATCCAGTTCTCATGGGAAGAATGATCATTTTATGCCGTAAGTTTGAGGGTTTTATTTTTTTTTTTCGCTTTAGATCCATTTCCTTATTTTTATTATTAGTAGTAGGAAACAAGAAATTTCTCATTAGGAAATCTTTTTTTTTTTTTTAAATTAAAGTTTATTGGGGTGACAATGGTTAGTAAAGTTACATAGGTTTCAGGTGTACAATGCTGTAATACATTATCTATATCTCACATTGTGTGTTCACCACCCAGAGTCAGTTCTCTTTTCATCACCATGTATTTGATCCCGTTTACCCTCATCTATGAGTGTCTCTAGGCCTGTCAGGGTATCTTGGTTTCAAGTTTTTGTTCCTATGAAGACCTTTTCTGGACTCAAATGAATTCTGCAGTTGGCAATGGAGAAAGTGGCGGGCTTTTCTGACTAATCTCTCAACTGGCTAAAGACAAAGCCTGAGGAAGTTGTGTCAACACGAAAACAAGTTGCCATTTAATGTTAAGAAAACCCCACTCTATGGCCAGCTAGTGTTATGAACACAAACACATCCTTATGGTTAAAAGTAACAACTGAGACAATTTTCTGTGAAATGCCTGCCATTTTTTTTGCCCATTTTCTATAAAGTAAGTTTTCCTCCTCTTGTATATGTTCTTCACACTAATTTTTTGTCAGCTATGTGTGTGGCAAACAATTCTTCTTGGTTTGTAACTTGTTTTTCACTTTGTTTCTGGTGTCTCGATGAACAGAAGTTCCTAATTTGATTAAAGACACGCATATGGCCAATAAACATATGAAGGGATGTTCTCCCTCATTAATGATCAGGGAAATGCATATCAAGAGCAAGTGAGACAGCATGCTTACCCTCTGGACTGTGAAAAAAGGTTCAACGTCAAGTGACAGAAAGAACATGGATCTGTAGAACCTTTTGTGCGTTGCTGGTGGTGTGAGATGGTGCAGTCAGTTGGGAAACAGTTTGAACATTCAGAAACCTTATAACCCAGCAATCCCACTTCTAGACATACGAGGTCTGACAATTAGGTTCACAAACTTGTTGCAATGATGTTACTAAGCTTTTTTGATATCAGAGGGATTATTCATTGTGAATTTGTACCCACTGAACAAACAGTTAACCAACTTCACTATTTGCAAGTGCTGAAAGGGCTGCCTGAAAAAGTTAGATGACCTGAAATTTTTACCAACAATTCATAACTCTCGCATCACGACAATGCACCAGCTAACACAGCACTGTCTGTGAGGGAGTTTTTAGCCAGTAAATAAATGGCTGTATTGGAACACCCTCCCTACTCACCTGATCTGGCCCCCAGTGATTTCTTTCTTTACCTGAAGATAAAGGAAATATTGAAAAGGAGACATTTGGATGACATTCAGGACATCAAGGGCAATACAATGACTGCTCTGATCGCCATTCCAGAAAAAGAATTCCAAAATTGCTTTGAAGGGTGGACTAGGTGCTAGTTTTGGTGCATAGCTTCCCAAGGGGAGTACCCTGAAGGTGATATTCAGCAATGAGGTATGTACCACTTTTTCTAGGATGAGTTCACGTTTTCATCCTCCTTTGTACCTAGCGCCGATCTCTTTCAGGTTTGGCCATGGCATAGACATCCCAGGACCCAACTGCAGGTCAGGGGGAAGAGGTCTTTGTCACGGCCAAATAGATAATCCAATTGAATAGGATCAAGAGATGAATGTCATCTACTGTTAAAGAGCCAATCTGTGAATTCATAAGATGGTAGTGAATCAAATATGAACCCAGTAAGTTTCATTACCTCCTTTAATAAGCAATCAACACGCTTTCAAATCTTCAGTCAAAAACGCTGCCCTAATCATTGCCCAGCAAAGAGCCCAGGGATCAAAAAGGGACTTAGAATGGACTGTAGCTTCTGCTCTCTGGCCAGTCTCCTTCCTCCATGCAAAGATTCACTATCGTGTAACTCCAAGGTTTTCTTCATTCCAGATCAGGGCCATCTGGGAGGTTCTTGATCTGTGGCCTTACTCCATTTTATAAGTGCCGGTGACCCAAGTTGAGACACAATTGAACTGAATGCAACCACCAATCACACACTCTCATCTCTAGTCCATGAATGGCTCTTTGTATTTATTTCTTAGTGTGTGTGTTTGTTCCCCTATGTCATGTATTTCTTTTGGAGGGCAGAGGGGATGGGCAAGGTTCTTATGTTGGAGTTTAGGGATTTGAGTATGATATTTTTTTAAATGCCGAATGGAAACAGACCTTTCTCGTGAATGTTTGGCAGTAATTTAGTCACTGCTTATAGTGAGGCTCCTATGTTTTTGTTTTGAATTATAGTAATAAAAAAATCAAATTTACTGTCTTAACTATTTCTAAATGCGTAGCTCAGTAGTGTTACGTACATTCACGTTATTCCGAAACCGATGTCTAAAACTCTTTCATCTTGCAAAACTGAAACTCTGTACCCATTAAGTTAACAACTCCGCCTTTTCCTCACACCCCAGCTCCTGGTAACTGCTATGCTTCTTTCTAATTCTACGAATTTGACTACTTAACATACCTCATATAAGTGGAATCATGCAGTATTTGATCTTTAGTGAGTGACTTATTTCACATAGCATAATGTCCTCCAGGTTTATCCATGTTATAGCAGGTCAGAATTTCCTTCCTTTTTAAGGCTGAATAGTATTACATGGTATGTATACACCACATTTTATTTATCCATTCATTGGTTGGTGGACACGTGGGTTGCTTCCACCTCTTGGATATTGTGAATACTCTACCAGCACTGTCCATAAGAAGCAAAAAGCTGGAACCATACAAACGTACTCTCACAGAAAAATGGATTAATACATTGTGGTACTGGCAGATAGTGAAATAATCAACTTCAGTCAAAATGAATGAACAATAGCTACATGGAACAATATGGATTAGTCTCTCTTTAACAGTAGATGACATTCATCTCTTGATCCTATTCAATTGGATTATCTATTTGGCCGTGACAAAGACCTCTTCCCCCTGACCTGCAGTTGGGTCCTGGGATGACCAAGCCATGGCCAAACCTGAAAGAGATCGGCGCTCGGTACAAAGGAGGATGAAAACGTATAAATGGGCACAGTTACAACAGAACTGCCTTTTGAGTTTTATGTCAGTATATGTTATATATGGCATCCACGTATTAATGGGTATGACAGACTGATGGCAAAGATGTCCCCAAGTCTCCACCTCTCCCTGGATCTGCACTCTTTGCAATATGAATTTGCAGCTCTTCCTATCAAGAATTGGAATCTGTCTTCTCATCTCTTGCATCTGAGCTGGTCTTGTGACCAATAGGCTGTGGTGGAAGTGAGGGTGTGCTAGTTCTGTGCTGAGGCCTCCAGAGGCTTTCACTGCTTCTGTGGGCTCCCTTGGAGGCCTGCTGCCACCGGGTGAGCGGGCCTGTGATAACCTGCTGGAGAATGGCAGCCACATGGCTCAGCCACGGCTGTAACCACTGTCAAAAGCTAGACAACCACCGGATATGTGAGTGAGGCCGTCCAAGACCATCCAGTCCCTCGTCACCTCCAGGTGACTACACGTGGGCGACTGAGTCCAGCAAAATGCAGCTGAGTCTTGCCCAGAATAGCAAAATTTCCCAGCTGATGATACATAGCTAGATGGGCAATAAGAAATGTTTATTGTTGTCTAAGTTTTGCTTTGTCTTGTGCACCTGAAACTAATAAAATTTAAAAAAAAAAGAAATGTTTATTGTTTCTCGCCAATTGAATTTGGCATTATTTCTTACATAGCGATAGCTAACTGGTACTGTGAGAATGATTGAGAAATGTCTATGTGTATGTGTGTACTTTGTTTTTGTCTTCTGAGATCTTAACAGACTGACACCCATGAGACTACGTGAGAACAATGCACGATAACATATAATCAAATGTTAATTTTCATGACCCATCTATAAAACATGGGGCAGCTTCAGAGTGGCAACGTGGCTGGAACTCTTGGGTAATCTTGAGAAGGGCGGTGAGCATAGGGAAATGGAAAGAATGGCTTAGTATTAATAGACAAACCAGACCTTGGTTATAGCTGATTCTTTGGTTTTAAGCTTGGCTGGGACTCCAGGTGAGGAGCAAAATCAGAGGGCGTCGTCAGTAGGCTGTGATCAAAAAGATGGGGTGGGTTGTGGAAAGTCGTAATATGGAAAACTTTGAATCAGGAGGTGAAGAATACTTTAAATGTCAGCAAGGAAAGAAAGAGAGACCATGCTGGAATGCCACAGAACCATGTAGCTCATGGCATGGGACCTGGGTCCAAACAGACTGAATGTGTAAGTTTATGTTCCCTTATTCATAGGTGCACGTACACACACACACACACACACACACACACACACACACACACACACACACACACCTATAGCCAGAGTAGCAGCATTTCAAATCCGGTGAGTTTACAAAGGGGAAATCTCATTTGTCCACAGCTTCTGTAATCTTCTCTGTTAGTTTGAATTGAAGTAGGGTTACCTCACGTCAGACGAGAGAGAGAGAGAGAGAGAGAGAGAGAGAGAGAGAGAGAGAGAGAGAGAGAGAGAGAGACAGGAGACATTTCTGACCAGGCCCTGGCCTGGGCTGCACCCCTCTTTACCATCCAGATACACATGAATAATACTCAGATTCTTTGCTCTCAATCTCCTAGTCCTGTCTCTTCCTGGATCCCATCCCTGTCTGCCCACCTCTTTTCTGGGACACTTGAAACTTGAGGACATCTTCTTTATTCATTCGTCTTTCGAGGGACAGAGACTAGGGCAGGTCGGGCAGGGAGGAGGCAGTTGCAGGTCAGAGAAGGGCAGAGTCACAGCTCACAAAGTCACACAGGGACAAGTGGGAAGTTGAGGCTGGCAGGCTGCAGCCGGTAATGGGAACACAGGTTCTATCTCTAAGGTGCAACATTCGTTTTTCCCTTTCAAAGTCGTCAGGCAGTAAAAGAAAATTGCAAGGATGGTGAAATAATGAAAAAGGCTCTTTGTTTCCCCCCAGTCCGAACTCCTAGCTCATCAAACCTTGGAAATGCTCACTGCAAATGCCTGTTCCTGTTTTATTGCTTATTTATGGGAATCTATTTAAAGTGAATTGCGCTTCTCCATTGTGTCCCAGTGTGCGTGTGCCGGAGTTGTGTCTCCCCTGGCTGTGGGGCTGTCTGGACTGGGGATACTGTCTGATTGTGTCAGCATCACGCTCCGTGATGTTTAAAAGTGGGGAAGGAAAATACTGCAGAGGAAGCAAAGAAAGTGTGGAGCACGATCGCTCAGGTCTGTCAGCTCTGGAGGGGTGCAGGGAAAGCTGCTCTGAGGACAGGTCTGCAGTCGTGACTCAGACATCCCACAAAGAGGAATCTGCTGTTTTGGACTAGGCATGGCAGTGTGACTTTCGAAGTCTTCATGGTTTTATTCAGGCTCCACTCTAAACAATGAGACCTTAGGACAGACACTGAACCTGGATGAGCCACCTTGTTTTAAATCTGTAACAGAGTTGTTCATAATAAGAAATGAGGATGGAGCTTTATTGTACATGTGAAAGTGCTTACCTGGCATAGGGTAAGTGCTCAGTAAATGTGAAATTCCCTTTCAAGGACACTTGGAAGAGATAGGTCAGCATCCAGCCTGTCCTCATCTCTGAACCTATGTGGTGTCCACGGACTCGCTAACCGATGACGGCACCTGTCCTTGCTTTGCTTTGATTGGAAGACTAGCTGCAAGGTTCACTGTGCCCAGGATGCTCTGTGTCAGGGTTCAGCAAACAATGGTCAAATCTGGCTGCTGTCTGTTCTTGTAAATAAAGCCACACGGAACACAGCCACCCCCATTTGTTAGTGTTTGGTCTGTGGTGGCTTTCGTGCTGCCAAAGGCTCGTGAAAGAGACTGTCTAACCCACAGAACCGAAAATATTTACTCTCTGGCTCCTTAGAGAAAATGTTTGCCAACTCTTGCTGGGGGTTCTCTTGTCTGTGTGATCAGGGGAATCATACCTATAAAATGTTAGCGTTGGAAGGGATCTGAGGCTCAGAGAGAGGAAGTGATTTGCGCAAGATAACAAAGTTAGTGTCTAACTTAGAACTGGTCTCCTGGCCCAGTGGTTTTCTGTTATTTGACCGCACTGTTGCACAGAGACCTAGAAGCCATTGGGGTTAGCTTTGGGCACCCCCACCCCAAGTCTGCATGTCGTGTTGCAGCCTGAATTACACTTGGGCTGGTAGTTGGCCTCAGTCCCTCCACACTTCCCAAGGCTCCACCTCTGTACCCCTTGTCACTGAACCCTGTCTCTCCAAGCTCAGCAAACTCCTCCAGAAGCACTGATGTCCCCTTGCCCCTGAGCCCTTTATCAGCCAGCTGTGTCGGCCTCTGCTCACCCTCTAGGTTGAGAGTCAGAGAACGCTGGCAGGCACCAAACCAATTCCTTCATGTGGAGTCTTTCTGTGTCTACGTGTGACTGCCTATCTGTGGGTTTTCATGGCTCTAGGGCTCTGCCAGGAGTGTGTGTGGGGGCTGGGACGGAGAGCCAGGGGGGAGGGAAGCAAACAGAGGGAGCGCAGAGTCCTGGAAAATCCTCCTTTTCTCATGGAGACATGCGAGCGCATGGCCACGTGTAGAGTCACACCCCCGGGAGACTTTATTTTTCAATTTATTTTTGGTGGGGAAGGAGTGAGATTATCTCTAATTCACGGCGACATCCCCAACTCCCTGACACTGCTGCCTCCTCAGATGCCTTGGCTGAGAAAGCCTTGATGGCCCATAGCTTCCTTATTGATTAATTTGTCCTCCCTGTTTTTCCCTTGAACGCTCTCCTCATTGAGTCCCTAGCTTGGCTAATGTCTACACCATCCATTCAATTCCTTAGGCTGTAATTTCCAAGTTCATCTCAGTTCCTGCTGTTCCTTCACCCTCTAATCATATCCAAAATCCTCCCTCTACCTCCACAGCCTTCAGTCAGGCACATCACCTCTTACCTTGACTTCTGGACCTGCCTTCCAACCCATCTCCTCCTCTCCAGGTTGGTCCTCCCTCCCACTGTCCTCCACACAACTGCTGGATGTTGCTGACCCACATATCACAACTTGAACTCTGTGAAGGTGCCACATCACCAGACGATGGACCAAACCCCATCCTGTGGTGACTAAGGTCCTTGGCGAGGGGACACCAGGCCCCCTTCCCATCCCAGAACCGCATGATCCTCCTGGGTACACTGCTTGCACCATGTGCAGGGCAGCCTAATATTCCTCAGTGTCTAAACACAATATAGCTCTCGAGACGGAGGGCAGGAGCAGACTCAGGAGTCAGACTAATCAGGATTCAGCTCATGGGTCCACTGTGCCAATTCCTCCCTAGGCAAGGGACTCAGCCTTCCCGAGTCTCAGTTTCTTCATTTGTATTGCGGGGATAGTGACGAACCTAAGGATTGCCCTGAGGACTAAGTGGTATAATGTACGAGAACGGGCTGAACAAAAAAGGCTGAATTAAAAAAGAGTAGCTCCTGCCTTTCAACTCCTGCCTTACACACCTGCTGTTCCCTTTGCACAGAATGCCCTTCCCTGCCTTCTCTCCCTGGCACACTCCTACTCACCCGTCAGGCTGCTGCTCTAGCATGTGCCCCACTGGCTCTGGGAAAAGCCTAGTCCTCTCCTCTTCCTGGCTCCCGAAGGCCTGTGTTCCCTGGCTGGTGGATCTCCTCACTTTGATTGTAATTATGTTTGTTTACACAGGAGATGACAGGACCCCTAGAGGGCGGGGACTTCACTGTTTTCCTAGGACCAAGGGTATATTGTAGACAGCACTGGCCTTGGAGCCAGAGACCTAGGACCTGGCACTATGTCTCTGATGTGAGCAAGCAGCTCAACCTCTGGAACCTCTTTTCCATCAAGAAGGTGAGGACAATGATTCCTGCTTGTCAACGGACCACCCCCAGGCCCTGACTCAGAGCCGGCACTGAACAAACATTGCTTCTCTTCTACCTTTCCAGTGTTCAGTTCTGCCACTGAGCATAGTAAATGCTCAATGACTCTGGGCGGAATGAATGGAGAAATGAATAGGGATTATGAGTGAGGCCCTGGTTTCCAGAGCCTCGGGCCCATTGGAGATCATTAGTCTGACCAATCGCAATAACCTGAACTCAGGGGAAACTGGATGGGAAGAGAACACTGTTTTTCTCCTGCAACCCCAAACCATGGATTCTCAATGTCCCTCCAGTCTCGTTTCCCTGGGGCTCAGCCTCTTCTGTGACGTCAGAGTGGGTCCGAGGGGCAGAAGGCAGTGCTGCCGATTGCTTTGAGCCCCTATTATTTCATTACCAAATCACGTCCTACTCAGCTTACAAAAAAAGCAGCCATGCTCTTGATAGACATTTTGGAATCTCTGCTGGGGGACGAGGGCAGTAGGAGGAAGGGAGCGTGAAGGAAGAAGAGAGTGAAAGCGATGAGAAGGGAGGGCGTGGGTCGGCTCCGAGAGAGAGAGCCAGTGCCAGGAAGAGAAGAGGGGGACGCTGGTGAAGTCTGAACAAACGCAGAGTCAAGCACAATAATAATTTGGGCAAAATGGCAAATGGCACAGCTGAGGAGGAAATAGCATTGTGAATGTAAAAACTCCTAAATGGAGCGCAGATGGGAGGGAAAAGTGTAATCTTCTGGAAAAGCCTCTAATTGTCTGCCCACACTGATAATTTCAGCGAACGCTCCCTCTCTCCCTCCTGCGTATAATTACACCATCCATCTGTCGATCAGTAGGTTTTTTACTGCGTCTTGCTGCTACCACGTTCTCACGCTCACGGAGAGATGAGGGGTTTTTGAAGATTTAAGAATCCTTCTGACACACATCCTGAAGAAATGACACTCCGGAGAGACAAAACTCTCTCCTAGGCCTGCTAAGACTCTATTTTGAAGTCATCTAATCTCTTCAAATGCTATTATAGAGTCCAAAGGAGGCAGGGCCAGACGGTCCCCCACTTTGGGTGTTTTCATCTGCCGCCTTGTGTTGGTGGGTCAACCCTCATAGACTCTGGCCGCGGTTAGAAGGGGGCTTGGTGCTAACATTTCCCTCATGGAGACACTGACCATGTGTCCTGAAGCTGGCAGGTGTGACAGTGTCTGTTCAGGGCATGCAAGTGTAAATGTAAGTGTATCTGGGGTGTCAAATCCTGGGCTCTGCTCCATGAGGAGAAAGAAGGATCCCAAGGGAAGGGGAGAATTGGAGCGGGAGGGGTGGGGAGAGTCAGTGGGCCATGCTGTTAGCTCTGCTCTGCCACCCTGGGGAGAGCTGCCCGGTGTCCCAGTGCAGTTCACGGAGTGACTCCAACCACCTTTGGCTTCTCTTTCTGCTCCCGCAGTGAGTCCCAGAGAAGACAGGTGGCCCCGTGCACGTAGCCCAGTAGGAAAGGCTCCAGGTCCTTCCCACGTCACCTCCTCTTTACGTGCAAAAGGCTTAGTGCTTCCCACCCACTTGCTCCATAGAAAGAGACTTATGAGGGCCGTGATCTTCATACTATGTGCTGGAGATGCCTGCACATTCATCAGTACCTTTTGTTTTCCTGTGAAAAATCACACCTTAATTCACCTCCCCTTTTCTTCCAGTAAATAGGTCCTCACTAGTTACTGGGAGGGGCAGCCGGGAGAGAGGCAGGACAGGTGAAGGGGACGTGAGACCAGGACCCTGAGTGCCTCCTAAAGGGGTGTGAGCTCTAGCCACATCCAGACCTGCCTGGGAAACTTCATGAGGAAGTTACCATGGAGCTCGTCCTCGAACAATCCAGTATCACAACCAAACCTCTCCAGAATGGCTGAGTGGATGAAGAAAAGAGTTTACTCACATCACAGTTCATTCAACCAACACTGAGAGTATTCCCACAAGGTGCAGTCAAAGATGGAAAAGAGAGTGGGGGTGGGAGATGAAGGTAAGGGAGATCAAATATATGGTGATGGAAGGAGAACTGACTCTGGGTGATGAACACACAATGGGATTTATAGATGATATAATACAGAATTGTACACCTGAAATCTATGTAATTTTACTAACAATTGTCACCCCAATAATTTAATAAAAGAAAAAAAAAGAAACTAAAAAAAAAAAAAAAAAAACCACGGAAAAGAACAAGTTTCCAGTTCTCTAGTCAGTGATATCTGATAGAAATACAAGGCGAGTCACACATATAATTTAAAATTTCCTGGTAGCCACATTAAAGGACTAAAACGAAACATGTGAAATTTGTTTTAACACTATTTCATTTATTTATTTAATAACAAAAATATTCTTAATTCATCATGTGATCATTGTAAAAATTACGATTTAGCTATTTCACTTTTTGATAAGTCTTAGGGTCTGATACGGATATTTACACGCACAGCACATCTCAGTTTGGGCTAACCGCACGTCAAGCACTCTCTGACCCCATGTGCTTACTGTCTTAGATGGCGCAGATCTAGAGCTTGTTAAGGAGAGAAAAATCTATGTGTAGTAATAATTATAAAATGTACATAACGATTATGACAGTTTAACCCCAGATAGTCATTTGTTCAACACTTTCTCATACATGCTTTCCTTTGATCTTAGCATTTTTGTGAAAGAAGGACAGTCAATATTACAATTTTTCCCCCCAAAAATGTTCAGGGTTTTTAGTTCTTATAATCTATACATAAGTTTATTTACTGTTACTATTTTTTTTAATGAGTGACTAAGAATGAGATTCAGAGAAGTGAAGTGGCTAGGGTCTTCACAGAGGGGAGGCACTTGGCCACAGAGGGAAGAGAGTAGTGGGGAGGAGATGTCTCATTGGAAGCACATCCATGGTCAAAGTAAACTGCAGACTCCATGTGGGGAAGAATGATGGCGCAGTGGTCTGTAGAGCGGCCATTATAAGGGAGCAGCTGCAGGGAAGACTGTAAAGGGAACCTGGGACCGGGTTGTACAAGGCTCTGCATACAGACGGAGGGATCTGCACTTTCCTGAGTGGGCAGCGTGGACTCACTCAAGACCATTTCATTCACCCAACATTTATTGAGCACACGTCATTGTGTGACAAGGCCTTTGAATGCGGAGTGAAATGGCCAAAGGTTTGCCTTCGATCACGTCATCTCCTGGTGTCACGTGGGTGGGCTGCAATGGGAGAGAAGGGAGAGAGGTGGCCGCAGAAGAACCTGTTGGTGAATCAGAGGTCTAAAGCAGCATGGAAACGGAAAGGAATGGATGGGTGGGATGAGGTATTAAAAATCCACTGCTGTGACTTGCAGGGTGTAGGAAGCACAGAGGAGTTGAATGTGGCTTCCATGGTTTTGAGCTTGGATGACAGGAAGAAAAGTGCTGCTTTGAACAGAAGGAGGGTGGTGCTGAAAGGGATGACTGCTGGCTTTCAAAACTCCAGGATGGTTCGAGGCAGGAGGATGGGTGCCTTGACATTTTAATATTCACTGTCTGCCTTACAGTTTCTAGGGCCTAAGAGAAAATAATGTTTACATTTTACTTGACAATAATTTGGAGCCATTGATCTGGAATGAGGTGGTGTTCATTTCCTCTTAGGATCAATGGAAAGAATACCTTGGCTAACTCCTGCCCTTCCTTCCCCTGTGGGGGTTCTTGCAGCTCCCCACGCCCACCCTCCCATTAGCACTGCAGCTACCCAGGTGTGTATAAGCCCAAGCTCAGTATTCATCTGTAGAATGGGGCTAATACCCACAGGACTGTTTTGAGGAGCAGATGAAATCCTGTATATGAACCTTTGCAGACCCCGAGGGCTATTCAAAGGCTGCTTGCTGGTTGCTGCATTTCCTTTTTGGTGGATGCCAGGAGAGCAGTGCCACCACGAATGGGCCTGACTGCTGCTCTAGACCCTTTTGTCAGAAATGTCTTCCCTTCTCTCTCTTCCTTGCCAACTCCCATTTTATCCTCCAAACCAGCTCAAGAATCTCTTCTGTTAAAACTTCCTAGAGCCTCTCTTATCCAATAGTCAGTTACTGGCACAGCACCTCGTTCTTTCTTTTATTATAACACCTTAATGGTATAAAACGTGTGTGTCCATATCTGTCCCTAGATTGTCAACTCCTCAAGGGCAGGGAAAATGCCTTTTGTTTATCATTGCATCATCCGTCTCTAACACAGTGCCTGACACGGGCTAGTGACTCAGGAAATGTTAGCAGAATTCATGAAAAAACGGTATAAAGAACCATGTGTCAAAGGCATTGCTCCTAGAGGGCTGAGCTCAAAGTTGACATGTTGAATCCAAGGTCCTACCACCTATGTACCCAAGACTCCAAACCGACCCTTCAGTGGTTATAATTAAGGAAAATGGGTCATAGTCATGATTCCTTCAAATCCCTCCCTTTCAGCGCCAGGCATCATCAGAGTATTTAAAATAAACTTAAAAATGGTTACAGTCCAGAAAAGGGAGAGTTGTTGCAAGGGAAACACACTCCTTCCACTTGTGTTGAGTTGTTATGAGGTCACCTGCCAGAGTGGTCTGTATCCTTAGCCCCTTGACGCATCCATTTGGCTTGTTTATACTTTCTTACAGCCCTTTCTTCTTGAGAACCCAGCACAGGTCCTCTGTGCAGCAGGACTGGGAAACTATGTAAGGTAACCACGTTGTGCTGCACGTGGCATGATTTCCCTTCACTAACTTCTTGCCATCGTCCCTGATCTGAGCCGGGGTGCTCTGGCACTCTTGCCAGGATGAGTCCCTCTCCGGGCTGGACCCTGTCCCTGAGTGTACCTGGTGGGTGCCATTCTCAGAGGGCTGGGAGTTGGTCCCAAGAAACAGCCAGGAGCCCCGGGGGTCAGGCATTCCCTGTCTGTGAGGTTCACCCCACCATTCAGTACATTAAATCTCTTTTCCTGCATCCCACACCCCACCCCACAACATCCAACATGCCTAAATTTGTGATGGGCTAAGATCTCTCTGAGATTTTTACAGGCACAACATTCATCCCAACACCTTCCTCAGCAGTGTTGGGCTAATGAGCTCAGTCCCTTTAAACGCACCTCCTGCCTCAGCCCTTCCTAGCAACTCCTTGCTTTGTGTCTGACCATGTAGATAAAGCCCAGAATTAAGGGCTCCAGATTCATTTCATTTAGTGGGAACCCACAAAAGGCAGCCCAGCAGCCCATTCATCCCAAAATAGCCAGTGAAAGCCTGGGTATATGTGAATGTCTCTGCAGAAACTACATTGCATTGTCATGAAAGGGCCATTTGAACAAGGGACCCATAGTGAAATTATCTCAATGCATTTCAATCACTTTCCAACAGCAAGTTTCATTCTTCAGTAACACAGTGCCTTTGATGATAAACAGAACGCATGTTTGGTGTGTGCCTGTGTGAGGCCACCCCCTCACCCGCTTCATGATGAATTCCCTGATGGGCTGATGTCACAAGTGATCGGTCTAAGCACCCATTTCTGAAACATCAACATGAATCCAATAAATCCCAAACATCAACATGACGTGCTGAGAAACACCGGGCCCCCTGGATTCTTAGTCACGGGAGGAGAGACAGTGGGGACTGTTCACGCTGCTATAGAAGGACGTCTCAGAGATGCGGCAGGGAGGCAGCGGGGCCTAAATGCGCTGAGTCAATGGCTCCCTCTCTTTGTGGCTTCGAGCTTGTAACCTGTCACCTTGCGGCCCGTCATCCTGAAACTGAAGACTCCTTGGAAAGTCATCGTTTAGGTATTTAAAAAAGTAGCCTCTGTCCTCTTATGCTTAGGAACTCTTGGAAAGGGGAGCAGAGGACTCCAGACCCCTGTTGGCTGGAGGAAGGACACGGAAGAGGAGAAGTTCGAAGAGATGAGCTGGGGCCCCCAGTGGAGCCCACTCCCAGCGTGGCGAGAAGCCATGCCCCCATCCTTACCCGGAGAGTTTGGACTTATCTGTTTCTGGTCTGTACTTGAGGAAAGGCAGACATCCTATGAAGATTCTTAGGGTCTTCTTAAATTTACTTTGTCAAAACCCTTAGACTAGTCAATGCTGGTTAAGTCCTGGGTTCTAGACCTGCCGTCAACGTGCTGTGTGGCCTTGGGCAAGTTCTTTAACATCTGTTAGACTTCAATTTCTTTCTTTATAACAGAGTAATAACATACTTCCCTATTTAACTTATGCATAAAGTATAATGGCTGTGAGTGTGTGCTTGGAGCCAAAGACACCTGACTTCGAATTTGGGCTCTGCCTCAAACTAGCTACCTGATCTGGGGAAAGACGCTAAGGGTTCTCTTTCCCATTGCAATGCTCACCTATCAAATGGGGAGAATGATATCTGCTTCATAGATTTGTTGTGAGAATTAAAAATCAATGCATGTAAAATGTAAAATGCTTAGCACGGGGCCTGTCAGATGGAACATACCTGACTGATGGTAGCTGCAGGTATTTATACAAGCTTGTACTGAAAAACAAAGAAAGCCAGATCTCCTTGAAAAGTGCACGGGAACTCACACGTACATGACATTATGATTACTGTTATCATTATTGCGTATGTTGCACCTTCATGTGAAGTCCAAGTGCGGTGGGCTTTGCCACATTCCTCAGTGCCCACATGTGCTGACAGGAGCCTCCTCTGATGGGCTGTCATCAGGGGCGCTGGAGAGAGGAAGAACCCCACCCTGCGCCCTGATCAGCTCCTCTCACAGCAGTGCCCTAAAGCCTCTGCAGACACACTGCCTTCTTTTCAAAACAAAACAACATACCCTGTGGCTGCCAGATGGGAAACACTTGCACTCGAGAAAGGCTGGCCGAGCCCTGCCTCGTCCTGACCTGGCACCGACTCGGCCCTGCCTGTCTGCCCAACCCTTCTTGGTGTCCACACTGTACGCACATGCACCCCAAGAGGAGGGCACTCGGCAGTGTGTGTGCCATCTCACAGGGAGCATGTTGTCCCCTGAAGACGACTGACGGGACTGGGTGTTATGCGTGCCCGTTTGGGCCCCAGGAGGAGAAAGCCTGCAGCAGGGAACAAGGCCCAGTCCTGCTTGCTCATCGGAGGGTCATGCCAGCTGCCCTCTTTCATTCTAGCGGGAGGCCCTAAAGGACACACTTTCCTTTTCCTCATGAGAAACCTCTTTATTTTCAGGGTGGCAGGAAGGATAGTTTATGGGGAGTGTGGACCAAATCGAGGAGGGCGAATGGATGGCATATTCTCCGAGCTGTGAATACTGGTCAGGCCAGTGGCAGCCGGGTGGTGTGAGAGGCCCCACAAGGAGCAAAGAGACCTGGATTCATTCCAGCTGTGCCATTTCCTTTCTGTTTACCTTGTCTGGCCTACTTCACAGGCTGGGCTACCATGGGTGGTTGTGAGGGCAATGTACTACACAGGGCCAAGGTTGGCAGTGGCAGACTGTGGAGGAATGATGCCCCAGAGAGCGGTACTGCACAGCAATTTCCTCCGTTGGGCTCTTGTGAGAAGCAGATGAAATTACCGTCGTCCTCTTTACCAATTGTTGACCACCTGTTGTGTGTCAGGCTCTGTGTTAAGCACTTAACATTTTACCTTCCCAGAGACCCGACAAGGTGGGTACTGTTATTATTGTATCCCATGTTTACAGGAGAGAAAACCTGTCTAAGGTCCATCAGACAGAGAGTGATGGAGCTGTGATCCGAATGTGGGGCTGGTGGATGCCGAAGTCCACCCTCGAATCTCCACCCACTCTGCAGAGCCTGCTGGGTTGCAGGAAGGCAGGACTCCGGGGTCTGGGCCCTTTGACTGGCTGGGTGCATGCTGCGGTGCCAGAGCCCTGTCTCTCCCAGGGAAGGAAAGGGAACAACGGGTCTTTCCAGAGTGTGGCAGAATCCTTCTCCCGTGGCCCTGTCATCCTTGGCCTGGGATTCCTCCCAGAAGATGACGCTCACTACTCATGGACCAGTGTCAGCTGTGGTGGTGCTGGGGGAATGGATGCTCACTCCTCTTTGTAAGGGAAAAGAAACAGAGCTGTCTGCCAGATTGTCTGCACTAACTCTTCAGAATCACAATGCCAATCTTTCCAGAGAGATTGCCACCAGAGTCATCCCTCTTCTTACACACACAGACACACACACACACA
Organism: Rhinolophus sinicus; assembly: GCF_036562045.2. Lineage (NCBI taxonomy): Eukaryota > Metazoa > Chordata > Mammalia > Chiroptera > Rhinolophidae > Rhinolophus > Rhinolophus sinicus. The sequence goes on along the minus strand of NC_133765.1, from coordinate 13,038,112 downwards.
GAGGATTCTATATTTACATCTTTATATACATGTACTTAGCATCTTCTCCTTAATATGCAAGTCCAAGAAGCTGCCACACAGCCACCCTTTTGCACACACACAGCCGAGAGACATGTCCTCCACAGTACACACACATCTGTGTACATATGTGTCCACGTGCGTGCATGTGTACAGCTGCCCCATTTCACTGCAGGACCAAACCTGCACAGCTGCACAGAGCAGCAGCCAGGAGGTGTGCGTGAGGGTGGGAATGGAGAGGGGGCAGGGAGAAGTGAGTGCTCTCAGGACAGAGGCTTGGAAAGGACTGTAGGAACCAGCCCTAGCCGACTAGGGGCCACAGTCTTCTCCCGTAGAAGAGATCTTGGCAGAGTGCGACTCCAGCTTTGGGGATCCAGCCACGCACGGTCTTCCACGAGGGGGCCATCCCGGCTCTATGCTTGTGCCCAGGCACATGTGTGTCTGGCTCAGGCTTGCTCTCCACACGCAGAGGGCACTTTGTTTTCAGAAGTCTTGGTTTTCACACATTGGGGCTAAGTGGGGAGGTCTGAGTCCTGCCTGACACGCTTCTGTGACTTCTGTGACACCTTTCTGTGACTTCTTCCACATGTCTGCATTAGCAAGGCATTTTCGGCACCATCACCTACACTGATCACAGTCTGCTTACTTACCACAGTAAGGGGACAAAACTAGTAAGGGGTCCTCCCAAAAGAAGGCACGGGATTCAGAATAGGCTATCACCCACCTGGAAGCAATATTCCCCTCCTTAAACCACGCCACTGGGATGAAAGCCTCCACCCTTTATGTCTGGCTAGTTTTCTGCCTCTATAAATAGTCAACTCCTTGGGGGTAGAACTGAATAATTAGCATGGGAAGAATCTTGGGTCAAAACTTCATATGCAGGCAGTAAATTTAGAGCTTATCCACTGAATTTAGCTTGCTTTGGCTCAATAAGTGGGGTTGGTTTTCTTAAAAGATTTTTTTTTTAATTCATAAAAAGAACATGTTACAGTAAGAATAAAAACAGTATGAAGAGATCAGTCCTTTTCCACTAATGCTAATATTATAGACAGTTTCTTGTGCATCATTCCAGGAATCGTACATGTGTCTCTGTACCTGCAGGAATGTATATGCATGTATGCACAAGTACATGTAGACACATGTAAGTCTATAAATGGAAAACTCACTGTGGAAGGTGACAGATGGCCACAAAGACTTGGCCACTCTGCCATAGAACGTGGAGGAAGTGATGTTTCCGAGACAAAACCTTAGGAGAGATGCTGCTTTCGCTTTTAGAGGCTTGGAATGCTTCCTCGTGGAGTCCAGCTGCCATGCTCTGAGAAGCCTGTGTCACATGGAGAGGCCACAGAGGAGAACTGAGGCTGTCAGCCAACCTCTCACGCTAGTCTCCTAGTCAACAGCCAGCACAAATTGCCAGCCAGAGGGTGAACCAGCTGAGGCCTCCAGCCCAGGGTGCCTCCAGCTGCCTGCAGCAGCCCCAGGTGAAACCAGACAGAGAACATGACCCAGTAGACTGAACCAGCCAAGCCACAGAACCATGAAAGACAGTAAATGGTAGCTTTTGTTTTAAGTGCCTACGTTTTGGGGTGTCATGTTACACAGAAAGAGAGAAGAAGTGAAACATGTGGATCGATTTTATTCGTTTTAATAACTACCTAGTAATTCAGGGATTGGTTGTACTGTGATTTTCTAAAACTATTATCATATTAGAGGGCATTTATGTCATATCTAGTTCCTTGCAGAGGTGCAGCAAAGGACTTCCTGTTCGTGTGTATTTGTGCACATGTATAAATAAATAGGTTAAATTCCTAGAAACAAAATTCTTATTAAATGATGTATAAATTTAAAATTTATATGGTAATTGCTAAATTAGCCTTCAAAGGTGTCCTACCTCATATTATACTCTCACCAAAAGTGTACGAATCTGACTGATTCCCTGTGCCCTTGCCCACAAGGGCACGGGGAAATAATCAAACTTTTAATCTTTTCTTGTCGAATAGCTTAAAAAAAAAATCAACCATGTTTTAGTTTGCTTTTCTTCAATGATTGAAGTGGTTCATCTTTTGATATGTTTATTAGCTATTTTTCCTTTTACTGTGAATGTCCTTTGTCCATTTTTCTACTGGCTCATGAGAGCTTCTCTCTTTATTGAATTTTAAGAACTCTTTTCCTTTTCCTGTATTGAATTGTAAGAACTCTCAGATAAAAAAAAAAAAAATGAAAGAAATTAGCCCTTTGTCATTTGTGTTACAAATATTTTTTCACAGATTATTTTTTAGCCTCTGACTGTACACATACACACACACACACACACACACACACACACACACACACACACACTACGTTTTCGTTTTCTCTTGTTTTATTTGTCTATCTTCCATCCAGCTGGGATTTCTTTTGGTATAAAGAGTGAGGGAGGGATCCTGCTTAATTCTTTTCTTCCCAAATGTCTAGCCAATTGCCCAATAGCATTTATTGAATAATTGCTTTTTTCCCCCACTGCTCTGAAACACCCTTTATCAGATACTATCTCCCCAGATATACATTTGGACCCATTTCTGTGCTCTCTGTTTTGTTTCCTTGACCTCGCTATTTGAAGCCAGCACCTCAAGTCCGCCTCACAGCTGTTCTAGCGTGCCTATCCTCTGGGACTGTCGGTGGCTCTGGGACCCAGGGTCCAGCGTCCTGAGCTTTTGTTGCCAGCCCCAGATGTGATGCCTATGTAACCGTCTACTCTAACCCAAACTATTCTTCCACAAAGTCCTCGCAGCACTTCTTCAGAAAGTCTTACTCAGAGGAAAGACTCCTTTCAACAATTGCTCTGAAGCCCTTCCTCTTGATCACAGGGATTAGCTTTTCTTGTTTTCCTGAGAACCCTTCCACCCAGGTCCAAAACCTCCCTCTTCTTGCCTCCTCTGGGAAAATAGTTCTCTTGCCTGTCACCCTCCTGCGATATTGTGTAGGTAGCTTGGTTGAGTAAATGGAGAGTAAAGCAGGAGACTAATGGACCTCTTGCAGGTGTCCCTGAGGGAGCTGATGACCACAGGTCCTAGAGGAGCCATGTGCCATTTGATGATCAGGAAATAAACTATTTCCTTCTTCTACCTCCTTTTCAAATGTGAAAGGAATCCCCGGTCAGGAATTCAGGACATACTCATGCCACCAGAAAACTCATCTGCCTGTGCTTCTTGCGTTTTCTCCTTGGCAGTTTACGATGTTATATTGCTTCTACAGCAGGCAAAACGAGTGTGTGAAGTCAAGCACCCGAGAAGGTCCCGCAAGCCTGAAATCAACCATACAGGAATAGCAGCGTCCTACTCACCAAGGGCATTTAGCCAGAAAAGTGCTCCAGCTTAGGAATTTGTTTTCATCTTGGAAAATGGGAAAGCAGATCTGTAATTCAGCTGTGAATACAATATGTTCTTTGTAAAGGGACCGACTGGAGGGGAGGACTGGAAATAGAGTCCTCTATTTCAGGTCTCAAATCCTGGCCCAGGGCACAGGAGTCATTACCATCAGTAACAATGGCTTAATGAACAAGGTACAGGTTTCAGTTGGGCTTCCTGTGGTCTGGAAGTTGTGAGGTTCAATGCCCAGGAGAGGCAAGAGGGAGCTGAAAAGCCAAGGGCAGCCATCTCAGCTAGTCCTTGACTGTGGGTCCAGACCCCCTCTCCCATTCCTCCAGTACCTCCAGCGCCCTCCCTTCACATTCAGCACGACCTCCCCGGAGTTCCCCGGTACCCCCTCTCTGCACCCTCTAGCTTCCCCTTTCTGCCAAATGAACCATTTCCCACTAAGCCAGGTCTAAGACCCGGATCAACTATGATCTCTCCCGTTCTTTTTATTTTCCCCTCCTCACATTCACGCTGCTCCTAACACTCAGTGTTTCTTCCTTCAGGTGTCTGAAAGTTTCTTCTTCTCTACCCCGGATCCATGTTAACCCGATGGCTTCTGTCCCCGCCCTGGTCCTGCCTGTGTTATCATGGCCAGATGGGTCTTTCTATAGCAGTGTTCAGTATATCTCTCCGGATATAGAGAAGGACAACAACATTTGAATGCTTACATTGCATGGGCACTGTGTTATGCTCTGTGCTGTTTAAATTGAATACCTTCCTCAACCTTATGATGTGTTTTACTATCCCTAAGCAAAAGGACCAATAAATTATTAGAGTCATTCCAAGTCCTTTTCCTAGCATCCAAAACAGTCCCCATACTATGGCTCTGATTTGACCATTTGGCCTTATCATACTCTATTCCAACATGAACTTGGTTCCAATTAGGTCTATTTTTTCTCTAGGGGCAGAGAGGCTCTATGGCAGAAGGGGCAGTGAAACAGGAAAGACACGTTCTCACCCACCTGGTGCAAGTGCAGACAAACAGCTGCTAATGAGTGGTTGTGGTGGTGACAGGGAGCGGTTATGGGTGTAATTCCTGTGTTAAAGTCCTAATGCCAAGTGCCTCAGATTGTGACTATATTTGGAGCTGGGTCTTTTAAAGAAATGATTAAGTTAAAATAAGGTCATTAGGGTGGATTCTAATTCAATATGACTGGTGTCTTCATGAGAAGAGCACACAGACACACATGAGGGAAGACGATGTGAAGACCCAGGGAGAAGATAGATGTGTTCACACGGAGAGAGGCCTCAGAAGAAACCAGACCTGCTGACACCTTGAACTCAGACTTCTAGCCTCCAGAACTGGGAGGAAATACATCTATTTTGAGTACGCCCCCCCCCCCCCAGTTGTTGTGCTTTGTTATGGCAGGCTGAGCAGACACATACCGGGGTCCAAATAGATATAAGCTGAGAAAATGAGGGGAGTGGGGCTGGGGCATGAGGGCGGGTAATGACAGTAAGAACTACCTTTACGGAGCGTCTTCTGTACGCCAAGCACCAGCTGCTATGCAAGCATTTCTCATTCATTATCTCTAGTCCTCACAAGTACCCTGCAAGGTAGTTATTGTCACAGACATTTAGAGATAGGGGCCCAAAGCTTGGAGTGGTTGTAAATGTCCTAGGAGACACAGATAACGAGCATCAGCTCTGGGACGTGAACCCCCATCTCTTACCGTGAAGCCTGTGCTCATTCTACTGTGCTCTGCCATGTCAACCCACAGATGGGCTGGCATCAGGTGGCCCCAGACCTGTCCACAGACGGGAGGGCCCTGACCACCAGGTGGCCTTTAGGAGCAGTGCCTGCGCTAGGAGGTTATGCTCACCCAGCACAGGGGGCAGAAACACAGGACTTCACGGAGCTGAGGAAAGAGGAACAGCTCAGTGAACTTTCCATGGAAACACTTCTCCTTCCTAGGGATTTCTGCACGGCCCCAGAAGCACCTGAAGGGAGAGCTGGCTTTAGCTTCCCGAGACAGTTCAATATCATTCGAGTAGCCCTCCATGGCACGCAGCCACTCCTAGTAAGTGAGGATACGGTCCTCAAAGCTCCAGTTAACCTGCGTGCGGATGGGAGCTTGGGGGAACATGTCTGTACACCAATAACCATCACCCTTCATGTCCACCAGGCAGGGCGCCCCTCTGCTGTCATCCCATCCTGACTTAGAGTCCCTGGTGCCCTGAAGGGAAGCACATCAGCCTCACTTATAATTAAGTGTCTCGATAAGGGTTTGGTTTAGGTTTCATAAGAAAGTGATTGCAAGTCAAACAGATCACGATTGATTATTAAGAACAGAATTATCAAAGTTCAACAGCTGCCACAGACACAAAGTCCTATTTCAGAGTTGCTAAATCTCAATAAATACCATTTTAATAATTAACGAAAATTTAATGAATGCTTGACAACAGTCTCACCCTGATCTGTCTCTTCACAATGAGCAGGATGCAATGGGACGGAGGCTGTAGGGAAGATTCACGTTGGCGAATGGACAAGGGGAGCCCTCGCTCCCAGGGACCCCTCTCTGGGGCAGAGAGAGCTGCCTCTGCTCAGCAGATAATGGGGGGGACTGGTCAAGTTCACCTGCAGCTCCCCACCCAGAAATATCTGTGGTCTATGCAAGTCAAATTTACCACTTAATTTTCAAACAATCTGAGTGTTCAGGTTTCAAACATTAACCCCAAGAGATTGTAAAGTGCTTTTAGATTCTTAGAGAAAAGACTCTGCTCCATCCCTTCATGGGCCAAGTGGGTGATAGATGGGTGGGGTTATTACAAAATAATGACCTTCATCCTGCTTGGTGTGTAAGCAGTTAACCACCTGAGTTTAAGGAGAATTCTTGATATAATTTATTAAATCAATAGTTCCCATGTAGTTAGCAGAACTAGTATCATGTTCGGTGTAAATTAAAAGAAAAAAAAAACAGGGAAGACCTCAGTTCTGCCCCTCGTCCCATAGAAATTCGGATTTAGTGGGGATGGGCTAAGAGGTCTGATTTAGTAAGGTGGGGATTTCTACAACAGTCTCTACTGCCTGATGATGCTTTGCCAGCTAAAGGCCAGGACTTCATCAAGTCACAGAGCCACTGCCCCCTCATCATGCCCCCCTCTCCAGATGGTTTTGATGCATGACCATCTATGGAGCCCTTCATTATAGAAAGCAATAACATCCCAAGAACGTAATATTCCAGGGACATGAAAGAGCAAATACTCCAGTGGAAGGGCCTCCTTTGGGGTCCAGGGAGAACAATTCCCACTTGGCACCGAGCTACTGTTCCTTAGTGCAGTGGTACCTGAACTTCCACCATCGCTGGCCAAGCTCCTCTCCCAATGGGAAAGGGAAAAGCAAAACAGCGAGTTGTGGTGTTCCCACTCTAGTAGCATTTTCTTTCTGTGTCTCTGGTGAGTCAGAGTTTGTTTGAATGTGAATTATCTGCAATCATAAAAGTGACAGTACAGCTGGCTGCCTGGAAATGTGTGTTGCAGCTAAGAGGGGTGCGTGTGTGAGTATGCGTGGGTGTGTGTGCATGTGTGTGCACACTGGGGGGCAGGAGCTGTCCTCACTTATCACAGCAATTCCTAAGGGGGCCTTTCTGAGTGAGGCAAAGGCGGGGAGGAGTGAGGCCCTCAAAGTCCCTCTGTCTGGATGATGCTATGACAGCCAAAGGCCAGGACCTCTTCAAGCCAGGGAGCCACTCCTGCTGCCTACCCCACCTCTCTCGCCCTTGGAGTTCAGTCCAATCTCAGCTTGTCCCCTCTGTGTCCTAGGGATTTCGGAGGGAAAGATGAGATGGAGGCCTATGATGACTCCCTTATTCTCTTGGTGCTGGCACCTCTGCCGCAGGGGCCAGGGAGCAGCTGCGGGCCTGGGCAGGATGCCTTGCGCCCATGACACGAGGCGCCGTACTTCTGTCCAGTCACCACGTGGGGCTGTGGGACAGAGGGGAAGGGAATAGGACCCTGAGTTCGGGAGAGTGGCTTTCTGAGGTTGGTGACAAAAAAGCTGCCAGCAGAAAAAAGAAGCAGGTAGAGATAGTGTGCTACCTTTTCGGTTAAGATCCCTTTTCTTCATCCTGGCGCCTCCCAAATAACAGGTGGTCCAGAGACCACTCAAGTTCTCCTGCCAGTCATAGGAGAAACCACAGGCTGGGTGTTCCAAGGGTTTTTGGTCATTCACCAGACACATAGTGAGTGCTTCCTCAGCTCTGGCATGGTACTAGGTGCTAGGTGCTGGGTGCCAGGTGCTTGGCTTCTGGTCTTGGGGAGCTCTTACTCTAATAAAGGTGACAATCAGGTAAACGGTCAGTTGTTATCCAGTATAAGAAACATGAAATCGGGAAGCTGTGGCGGTCCCTGATGCTGAGAGCTAACTGAGACTGAGGGTGCTGTGGGGTGAGGACAAACAGTCTGGGAAGGCTGCTCAGGGAAGCCCGTGCCTGGGCTGACATTGGGACGTGCAGAAAGGGAGGCTTCTCATCTGGGATGTCAGGGGCAACTGGAGATCAGAATGACTGAAGCAAACGGAGCGGGCTGAGGCTGGTAGAGGAATGAGGGCTGGACAGGTTCTCAGAAGTTTGGGTGTTCCCATCAAGACACAGGGAGCCACTCGATGCTTTTTAGCAGAGGAGTGACACATCCAGGAGGACCAATCAGAGGCTGTTACAGAGAGCTGGGGCAGGGCCCAGGGCTATGCTGGGGGTGATGAGGAGGGAGGGGGAAGACCCAGACTCCTAGGAAGTAGACTTAATAGGCCCACTAACTGATTGGAGCTCACATTCTGGAGAGGAAGACAGACATTAAAAACTAATTACACAATTAATTATGTCATTACCTCTGTGATAAGTGTTCTGAAGGAGCGTGGAGGGTGTGAGGGCCTATTAGGGGATCCGCTCTGGCCAGGGGCATAGGGAGGCTTCCTCAAGGACATGATGCTGACCTAAGGGCCGAATAGGAGTATCCAGGTGAGGTGACGGGTGGGGCACCGGGAACAGCGTATGAAGGTGGAGGCAGGAGGGAGCACGGGGCTTTGAGGACCTAGAAGACCAGTTTGGCTAGAGCAGGGCAGGTCAACTGTGGTCTGCAAGCCAAATAGGCTGTCTGCCTGTTTTGTCCATGGAATTTGTGGGAACACCGATGCACCCACTTGTGTACACGCTGGGTGTGGCTGAGTCTGCGCTTGACCTGGCCGGGACTAGTGTAAGGAAAGCGAGGTGCCCCAGAGTGCAACATCTCAGAAGGTGCTTACGGTGCCTGGCCCCAGCCCTGGCAGCCAGAACTCGATCGTGCACCCTGGGCACCTTACCTGCCTTACGTCACTCCCAGACCTGCCACACTACAGCCGCAGAATTCAGTAGCTACAACAGAGACCTTCTGGCTGCAAAGCCTGAAATATTTGCTCTCTGGCTCTTTATAGAAAAAACTTTGCTGCCCCCAGGGGTTAGAGCAGCAAGAATGAGACGGGGCATGTGGCACAGGCCAAGCATGGATGTTGTTGGAGAGCTGCCATCTCCCCTTAGCACTCAACTCTGCACGCAGAGGCACCTGTGTGAACACCTGTGCCTCTCTGCAGGGGACTGGTGGGGGGCAGCTTTCTAGCTGTGGGGACATGCTCAGTCTGTGCACAGGGCAAGTAGGAGGTGCTAGGGCATTTTGCCCTCGAAGCGTCCCTCAACAAGTGATGGATGGGGTTTGTAGGGACAAATATCCCAATCTCCTCACTTCTCAGTGGGGAGAAGGCCGTGTCCGGAGCTGCCCAGTGGGACTGAGCACAGTTGCATGCAATGGTGTCTGACTTGACAACAAACCCTTCATTGTCTCTCTTCCGTCCCTTTCTTGCTCAACCTCCCTAGCCCCATGCACCAGTGTCTCCTGGGATCACATCCACCCTCAAACAAACTGCATGCATTTGAATCCTCGTCTCAGAATATGCTTTGAGGGGAACCCAAACAAGATGATGAAATGGCCCCAAGTGGCCCAAGGCCAGGGGCACGGATACCAAGTCCCATTGCAAAGAAAGGAGGCCTTCTGGATCACAAGCAGAGTTTCATTTATATGATTTATTTATTTATTTCCCTGTAGGCCTTAAGCCACAGAATGAAGTATTGGGCTGCTTCTTTTTTTAATTCTAAACTCACGCCCCACCTTTTTGTGTGACCACATTGCCGGGGACTCTACAATCCTAACAATTGGCTCCTTGTGCAAGCATACTGCCCTTCCACCCCAGGAAAAGTGCCCAGACAACTGATGTAGTCTCTGCTTTGTCATCTGATAATTCTGTTTCCTTCAGCCTTAAAGGAAACTGTAGAGAAACAATCACTTGAGAAAGGTAACCTTGGCCAACTTACCCCATCCATCTGTCTCATGGAGGAAAGAGACACAAATATTCAGTGTTTTTCAGTTTCCTTCCCAAAGACCTCAGTGCAGAGTTGTTGGCCAGTTTGGGCCAGTTGGTGGGCTTCCACCCTGCACTGGTCAGGCCCTGACGGGTCCCTAAATTAAAATGCAAGTTTTAAGTAGTTGGTTTCTTCTCTGGAGGATTGTTGACAGCTAAAGACCACATGGCTCATCCCTGTGATCTTACAGAGAGAAATGATCAGGGCAAATGGCTCCAAATGGGGATGAAAAGCTTTTACAGTGACAGTGAAGAGATTGCAGGCTGCTTGAGAAAATGCACTTCGGGAATATAGGGGAATAGGGGCCATTTTGCAAATCGAAAACAAGAGGAAAAGGCAGTGCATGAAATAATGCAAAACAGAGAAGCGAGGTGAGATAAGAGAGGGAGAGGGCAGGCAGGCAAAGGGACAGAGAGGAAGCAGAGCATACAAACATTAGAGAGCATTCAGAGGAGTGAGGAAGACAGGACATGTTCAAACATCATCAAAGATGAAGATGGTGGCAGAGGGACTTGTGTTCCAGGGTGAAGTGTGTAGAAAGGCTCTTGGTGCCCCTCTGAAGAATGCAAGAGCAATCTGCAGTGTTATTGACTAACAGAAACGGCTCCTCTCCGACTTAGCACAGGATGCAATTTACCTTCAGAGAGTACCCTCCACACGCCCAGTATTAGTTCTTAGATTTCTTGGCAAAAGTGTGGGCATGAGAAGGGTGGAGGATAAGGTGAGGAAAAAAGAGGAAGAGGGAAGGTGAGGGGAAATGCAAGAGGTGGTGTGAAAGAAGGGGAAAGGAGACAGGAGATGGAGAGAGGAAGGAAGACAGGAGGGAGAGAAGGAGGAACAGAGGGGAAGGGGCTGAGATAAAGAATAAAAGGGATGGGATGGGAATTTGGGATGGAGAGGCGGGGAGAAGAGAAGGGAAGGGAGGGAGCGGGAAAGAAAGATTTTGGAAATCTTAAACTAAGAAGAGCACAACAGCTAACATTTATGGGAGAACTGCTAGATGCCACTGAGCTAGGTGTCGTATCGTCATCTTGTTTAATCCTGATACCAACACTGCATTCACAGTATCGCCCTCATTTTTATAGGTGAGGAAATGGGGCAATAACTTTGGGCAATAACTGCCCAAATCACAATACCGAGGAAGTAGGGAGGTTGGGATTCGAATAATAGGAATAAAGGAAGTTTAAGATGATTCGACATTGGCCCCATCCCACGGGGCGACAGGCAAACACATGCTTTTATGGATCTCTGGGCTCCACTTCAGAATTATACCAATTTTGTAGAGAAGATTCCTATACTGTGCTACAGCATGTAAAAACTTAGGCCTCCAACCACCAGGGGGAGCTATCTCCTCAGCAGAAACAGGAACCAAATTGATCTAAGAACTAGTATGTCAGGTAAAGAAGTTATTTGTTAGCTTGAGTTTTTGGGAGATGAGGTAGTGATTAGGGAGGGCAACTGCGGAGAAAGCTAATTCAAATCATATTTTCACTTGACCCTGGGCCCCCTTAAAATGGGGTCTACCCGCTATTCGCAACCAATACCTATTTCGCCTCCTTAGCTCAACTTGTGGTCATACTCTGGGTAGCTAGACGTCTGCCTCCCCTGGAAGGCAAGTGTGCATCTGTTTCATTCAGTGCTGGTGACCTAGGGGCACAGAACCTGTACCTGTGTGGTACATTTCTGATAAATGACTGTGCAGAGGAGAGGATGCATCCCTGCAGGAAGGGGGTCTTGAAGAAGCAGTCAATCCCACCAAACCCCGCTCAGCTCGGAATCGCAGACGTCACTTTTAAAAAAGAGCTCCACAAAGGGCGATTTCTTTGTTTTCCATAGACCTTCATGTTGGACCTCACCTTCAGGACTGTCCTTTTTTTCTTTTTTCTTTTTTTTTTAATTTTTTATTTTTTATTAAATTTATTGGGGTGACAATTGTTAGTAAAATTACATAGATTTCAGGTGTTGTTTAGACCATTGGTGTCTTTTCCAGGGAACAGGTTGGAGGTTAGGAGGAGGACTATGTTTTGTTTTGTTCTGGTAACAATAATAACAAAGGCTCCCTCTTAAGGCTGTATGTTATCCAGGTGACACTGTGGGTGTGTGAGTGTAAGTGGTAAGCTAAGGCACTTTGAAAAGCACTGCTCTCTGGGGTTCCACTGTTCTTCACCGTCTGTAAATTCTCTTATGAGCCAGTAGTGATAGAATGTTCTAGAAGGTGGCTATGCCTCACCCTAGACCTCTTGAGCTCGAATCTCTAGGAGTTTTCTCTGTTAACTGGGGCTTCTAAAAGCCCCCTTAGGCAGGTCTGCAGTGTGATCACACTTGGGAATCACTGTTCCCACACTCCTCTATCCACGCTCATCTCTGTCCTCAGGTTGCCCAATCACCCAGCCTAGTGGCCCCTGTCTTTCTTGGTAACTTCAGGGTCATTGCACAACTAAGAAATCGGTTTCCATCAATGCTATCCTTCATTTTGAGCCACAGTATAAAACACTTCATTGCGATTACAAATAGCAAAATTATTTTCTGCCGAGCCTCAGCATCTGAACTTAATAGCATGCCGTAATGCCACCCTGTGCTGATGTGTGGCATATTTAATATCCATCTTTCTTAGAAATAACAGCGTTCAGAAATTAGAAGGGACTTTAGCAGCAAAATAATTAATGTGGATAACCGTCATAAACGCCACAAATGGAACAAATACAGATGGTAGTGAGCCATGATTGCTAATATGCTAACCTGTTTTGACAGAACTTTAAATTTTTTCCTCGGGAGGTTTGTGGATAGAAGTTAAAACATCTCTTTCTTCATGACAAGTGCCCAGACTTTCTGGGTCAGGAATTGATGGCTTTCCTACATGGGCAAGGGGGCATCACAGAGCTTAGGCTAAGAGAAGGGCTTGCAGCCTGGGTCTAGGCCTCTCTCCCACCCTGGCTTCTTAGGCTGTGTCAGGAGGGAGACATCCATCTACTGCAGCCATATTTTTGCCTCTATCTCAGGCTGGGCGGACCTGGAACTGTAGCCAGGCATCCACCTCTTCTGCACTGGGCTCTGGGGGAGGGCAGGGGCTCCCTGGCTGGGCTCCACTCAATGGGAAGTAGCTCTTTGAAGATCCTAGCGGCAAGTAGGTGCAGGTTACAGAACCCAGATCCAAGAGGCTGTGCAGAAATGAAAAATTGCCATAGAAAAAGGACTCATCAAACTCACAGGCAAAAATCGATCGAGACAAATGTAAAGAAGAGGTGTTTGGGGGAACCACAGCTCATGGCTGCTCCTGCTTTCATCCCCGCTGGCCTGTAAATAGCATTGGGAGCAGAAGGAACATCTAAGTTTCTCAAGATGAGTCAGCAGTCCACAGAGAATCCCTGAAGTGCAAACTAAGGGAGGCAGGGTAGAAGAAACCCCTACAATGGGATAAACACTGCACTCCTCACAGTGGTCATGTGAGGTGGGCATGGTAAGCTAACATTTAAGACATGGAAGCTGAGAATTAGACAAGAAGTTATTTGCTAAGTTCACCAGGGGCTCTAACAGAGCTTTCAGGCTCTGGGTAACACCACCCTGGCCAGGCACCCCCACTGGTGTGATCCTAGAAGGGCTTTAGTGAGTCTTTCCCCCTGAGGCTAAACCCTCCTTTGTGGTGCTGAATCCCAGCTGCTGTCTCCCACCCAAGGACATTGATCCAAACATTTGTCCCCTTTTTTTCTATTTAATCTCCTTACAAATATGTGTTAATATCTCTGATATGTAATATCTCTAAGTTTTAAAACATGGAGACACCTCCCTTGACCTTTGTTTTCCTCCTGCTTTAGTTCCTTTTTCCGAGTTCTCTTTCTGTAACTCAAAAGGACTGTCTCTCACCCTCTCCACTTCCCCTCCATCCATTCTCTCTTGAACACACTCACTCAGATGTTGCTCCTAGCACCTCACTGAGACAGTTCTTTTCAAGGTTACTGCCAGATCCAGTGGTCGAAGCTTAGTTGACCAGCTTGATCAGCTCTTCCTGTTTGAATGCTCTCTTCCCTTAGGCTCTGGGAGGACAATCCCTTTGGTCCACCTCATGGCTGCTCCTTCTCCATCTCCTCTGCTGCATCTTCCCGTCTCTATTACTCCCAAATGTCAGAGGACCTCAGGGCTTCTCTGCTGTCCACATTCACTCCCTAGGTTATCTCATGTAGTTGCATGGCTTCCAATACCACTCCCATGCCGATAGCTATCCATCCCTTTGACATCTCCATTTGGGCACCTTGTGGAACCTAAAGTGTAACCCATCCAACACCAACTCCTAATTCTCAGCCTGCTCTCTCCACACCCACTGGCCCCAGACTCTTAAATTCGTCTACATCTCAGTAAATGGCACTTTGTTCTTCCTTTTGCTCAGGATACAGCCTTGGAAGCATCCTTGAGGCATCTCTTTTTCTAGTACTTTACATTCAATCTTTGATGCAGAAAATGACAATTTATTGCCACCTCTGCTGCTGCCACCCTGGCCCCTGCCAGCATCATCCTGCACCTGGATGAGAGGGCATTGCTTCCATTCTGGTCCCCTAGAGTCGCTTCTCAGCCTAGCAGCCAGAGCCCCCTGAGTACGGTGTAAGTAGAACCCTGTTGCTCCTTTGTTTAGATCATTCAGTGGCTCAGGGTCCGGGCTTGGCCCCTTTACCTCTCTGATCACGGTCCCTACTCATCTCCCCTTCACTGACTGTGCGTCAGCTACGCGACCCTCATTGCTGTTTCTCAAACACACCCAGCAGGCCCCCTCCTCAGGATCTTGGTCCTTACTAATTTTTTATGCCTGCTATCATTTTGACTTTATCTTACTTTTCTTCATTGAACTTAATAAATATACCAATCACCTGACATCATATATTTATTTGTGAATCGTGTCCTCCCACTAAAATGTGAGCTCTTTGAGGCCAAGGACTCGGTCTGTTTTGTCCACTACGGTATCCCCAGCACTCGGGACAGGAAGTACCCAACACCAGGCACATAGTAGGTGCCCAATAAAGATTTGCTGAGGGGATGAACTTAAACCAGTGGGACTCTAGAGGCTTTGCCTCTCCCACCCACTGGCACAGTGGTGCTTGCACGCAGGTGGGGGTATGTGGCACGGTGGGCATTGCTGAAGATTACTGCCTGCCTGGTTTCCTGTGATACCAAGTTCTAAATGCTAACGAGGCCCCACATCCTCCAGGACGGATTTTACCATGGCAGTTAAAAATCAAACACCAAGGAAATATATCAGATTTCAGGACGTCTATAAGGACATAGAAACATTAGATGGGCCGAAAGTTGTAACAATAGTTTAAGCTTAGATTCAAGGGATTTAAGTTAGTGTTCACGCCTATGTCCAGTGTAGGTGAAGACATTCCTTACCCAAACACAGACACTTTGGGGAGTGAATGCAGAGTTGTTCATTATTATGCTGGGATGAGAGGCACAGGCCAGGACTGTCCTGAACAAACTGGGTATAATCACCCTAATGGGAGAGGAAAGGGCTGGCTTGTGGCTGGGCCCGGTAGGCGTGGGGATGATGCTGGAGGGATGGGGTTGAAGAAAGTACCTGGGAGAAAAGGGAGGAGCCAGAGAGGGGACCAGGAGAGGAGGAGCAGCTGGGAAAGGGCAGAGAAGTGTGGGGGGAATCTGGTCTGACACATTAAAAGGGCGGGGGCTGGAAACAGTCTGGGAAAGGGTCCATTTCATGTACCTGAGAGAGGAGAGAGAAACTGGGATTCCTAAGGAAGAAGGTAGTTGGGCACCAACTGAACTGCTAAGGGAGGGGTCATGAAATGAGAACGATTTTGGCTGGGAGCCAAAGTGCAGTCTGGGGCCAACTGAACGAGGAGCATTGTGGTGATTTGGAAGGACCATGATGTCCAGAATGCTTAGTCTCACAGCCTGGCACTCATGAACTTGGATTGTGGGGGTCTTAACGACTGTGCTCTGCCTCAGTCTTCTCATCTGCAAAATGGGAGTGCTAGCACCTGCCTTAAAGAATTCTGAGAAACAAATAAGGCAACCTGTGCAAAGCATCCAGTGCAACACATAGCACATGATAGGTGCTTCTCTGGCAACAGAAGACGAGCCTGCTCCTTCAGATGGTAAAGGTGGGATTGAAGACTGAGGCTTCATGTTGGCCTTGCCGAGAGAAGTTGGGGATGAGTCTGAAGGGTCTGGCGGGGAGGGCTATGCACTGAAGGAGGGACGATGATGGCTGTTCAGCCCTCTGGGCCACCAGCACTGTCCCGGACCTAGGACAGCTACACATGGCTGACGCCAGGATGTGGCTTACTGTCAAAGTTTGTTTGTCTGCCTGAATCGCTTGTGTATGCTCTGGTCAGAAGGGAGGGATTTGCCAAAAAGTCCGTCCCTATGAATACAGTCAGAACTCCTGAGTATGGCACGCAAGACTCTCTATCAATTCTATCTGCCTGAAAACACCCTCTTCTCAGTCACTACTTCCTCGTGCGACACTTGAACCTGGCTGCCTTATTTTGGCTTCAAGGTCTCTGGACTCGCTGTTCCCTCCGTCCAGAAGACTCTCTTTAGGTCACCTGAGTGGCTTGCTCCCTCACTTCCTATAGGAAGTCTCATTCACCTTTGTGAAGATATTTTCTCTGGCCACGCTACTAAAATTTCAACCCCTTCCTCCAACGTTTCTTATTTACTTTTACTTTCCTGGTTCATGTGTTCTCTTTAGCACTTCTGACTAACATCCTATACCAGGGGTTGGCAAATTATGGCCCGTGAGCCCCATCCAGCCCACCCCATTTTTGTAAATAAAGTTTTATTGGAACACAGTCACGGCTCTTCATTTATGAATCATCTATGGCTGCTTTTCAGCTATAAGAGCAGAGTTGAGTAGTTGTGACAGAGACCATATTGCCCCAAAGGCTAAAATATTTACTAACTGGTTCTTTCCACAAAAAGTTTGCCGACCCCTGCTCTAGCATGTTTACATTGTGCATATTTGTCTTCCCGACTAGAATGTAAGCTCTTTAAGGGCAAGAATTATTTTGTTATATTCTAAATGATTGTATTGCCCCTTACATAGAATAACATCATAGGCATTCAGTAAATATGTGCAGAATGAATGAACGTTGAAAATTCTACCCATTGCCAAGGTTCCAGCTCAAATATCATCTCTTCATGAAGTACTCCTCTATCTAGCCAGATATATTCTCCTTCCTGTTTACTCCCAGAGCGGTTTATTTTTACTTTGTATTATAGTTATTTTGCACAGTCCCATTCCTCCCAGGAGTAAGCTCCCAGAGTCAGCTCCATCAAGAACCTGTCCTTTGTCTCCCAAGACAGAATTGATCCACCTCCTCTTCCTCTGACAATTTTCCATGGCTGCACGTGGAATATGACATTGCAATGTTTGGGACACGTAGGACTCTTCCACTTGACTCAGATCCTAGAGGGCAGGGACTGTGGTTCAGCCATCTTTGTCCCAGCATCTCCTTCCGAGCCTGTGGCACTGGCACATGACAGGTACTCACTCAAGGAATATGCTCTATTTCCTCTCACTCTGGTATGAAGAAGTCACTTTTGTTTTTTGTTTTAAACCAATTCTCCTTGGCCTCTTGACTCACATGCTCTGTGGGTTCATTAAGCATTTGGGACTGTCATTACCTCACACCTCACCTTCTTAGGCAAGAAAGCATTTCCTGGACCTTTGTCCATGCATTTAAAACAAAGGCCCTAGGACAGCAACAAAAGCAAAGATAATATTTTTTACTCTTCTATACTGTGAGCTTTTTGACAGTAGTGACTGTGCATTATTTATTTATATTCTTAGTACCTAGACTAGTGTCTGATTACATAGTAGATGCGCGATTAATTTTTGATGAACTACATAAATAGCATGATATGGTATAAAAAAGGACAGGAAGAGGGAAAGAAGGAAGAAAGAGACCAGCATAAAGGCTTGCTGGGACATGGAACTTGGGAAATAAGCCCAACAACCAACAAAATACTCAAAATAGTTTAAGAGAAGACATTATTGATTGAGAGAGGGGGTATCATAGTTTTCTCTCCATGTAGGGTTCTTAGAAAGCTCCTTCTATTCAAGAACAGAGTTGCAGAAAACTAGATTGCTGACCTGCTGGCTTTCATGAAGCTCCGTGATGATTAAAGGAGGTGTATACAGATTCACCACCAAGATGGAAAGAGAAAGGCAAGGCTGTCTACTTTGAGCCTTGTGTCTTGCCTGGCTCTTGTCAGAACGAAGCTTTCTGCTGAGGACAGAGATGGAGACCACCCCCAATCTTGACTGGCCCCATGGATGACCTGGGAGACAAGTGAGGGGAAGAACGTTACCGTACTGTCACCCATCAGAGGTAGGTTTCTTCTGCCATGGCAAGGGGAGGACCGGTTCCTATGTCAGATGTCTTTTTTCCATCTTATTGAGGCTCGTTCATTTTCTCTAGACCTTAAACACCTGTGCTGTGGTACACTAAAATCACAAGACAGGCCTCTAGTCCAGTCACACGCGCGCGCGCACACACACACACACACAACACACACAACACAAGACACACAGACGTTCTGTCATAGCTCATTTCTCTTATGGACAAGATGTGGAGTGAGTGAGCTGGCAGATGCACACCCTGGAGGGTCTGAGCCATGTCACTTCTTATCAGCCCTCTCTGAAGATTCAGGCTGGATCTGGGAGGGGCTGCAATGAGATGGGTGGGCGCTATGAATTTCCAGCTGGAGAAAAACCTTTCTCTCCCTGAGGGATGGAGCAGTCTCTACAGCTGCTCAGTAGCTATGGCACGCCAAGATTGAATCCAGGTGTATGTTTTAGCTGCCTTCCTTCTTGAGGCCTTTCTTTCCCCTTGTCAATTCCAATGAGACATCTTTTGAATGCTGAGTTGGAAAGCAAGACCAAGACTTGCTCATGTGCCAAGAGTTCTTACTAGACTTTGAATAATCTTAATAACAACTTTCCTGAATTCCTTTTTATCATAGATCAACCAGTCAATTAATCATACAGTTGATGAATATTCACGGCACCTTTACAATGTGCTAGGTACAGAAGTAACAGAAGTAGGCATTTTCATTCCTGTTTTAAGATGAAGAGACAGAAATTCAGAGAGGTGAGGGATCTGTCTAAGGTTACTAACCTGGACAGTAGCTGATTCAAGAGGCAAAGGCCTGCCTAATGGGCTTTTCACTTTACCAAGGGTTTAACCAGTGTGGGTATTACTGTGGGGAGGTCGGAAGGGGGGAGGACATATGGGATTATTTCCTAAGCCTGTGGGTAACCACTGAGGCAGCAGGCCAGAGGGACACATGTATGGGAGAGGACAGCATAGTGCTGAGTGTGCCACGAAGAATTAATTTCAAGATGTTATTGAGCTGTGGAAACTTAACATCAGTGCCAAGAGATCAAAGATGTGATATCTCTGGCAGAGTGAGCTATCAGAAGTGATCAAAGCAAAACAAAAGGGTTCATTTTAGTACACTGTGCATTAGTGGCCTGACTCTCTGACTCCAGACACAAAGCAAACTGTCATGGTTTGGGAACTGTACTGACTTTTTGAAAACATACCCTTCCATCTCCTTGCTGCCTGTCCATAAAAACAAATATGATCATGCCTGTCCATTTGCCCCTGCTCACCCTCAAGTTGGCTGGCCCTCCCTTTTTCTGCTGGTCGCTATGCTGCTTTCCTCAGAAGCCAGGCTTGTGTGGAGGATGCAGGGGCAGACTGTCACAGCACATCACTGCAAGGCTGACGGCACCTGCCGTGTCTTTGCAGGAGGACCCAGGAATGGACATTTAGGGCTGGTGGTCACTGTTCCTGGGGTCACTGTAGGTCACCACTCTGAGCGCCTTCCCTCCCATTCTAAACCCAACACCCTACCTACCGTGGGTCTCTGAGTCCCTTCTGTGGAACCCTGGGGCTCCATTGAACCTGGTCTGACAACCACAGATGTAAATGCTCTTATGTTTCTTAAAGCTCTGACATTCAGTGATTTTAGGGGAGTCATTGAGTATAAACTCTTTCACAAAATTATGAAAGATCTATGACATGCTTTCTAGTATTTTCAGAAAATTTTCTCAAAAATTTCTCTGTGTTTCTTTTCGGATTTCTCTGGAGATAAACTTTTGGTTTCACGGAAGAGTCCAAACTTCTCAAGATGCCTCTTTACTAGTGGCTCTAGCCTACCTTTCCATCCTTTCCTATCATCTCCCTTCTCCCAATGAACTGTGTATTGGAGCACACACCATTTCTGAACATGCCATGTGCTCTGTGCCTCCATGCCTTTGCTTATGCTAGTCCCTGTGTTAGGAAGACCCCTTTGCACCTTCTTCCTGAAGAACTCCTACTCATCCTTCAAGGCCTGGCTCAGGTGCCCCCTCTCTTGAACAGTTTCATCTCTTTATCACTTACTCACATAGGGTGTCAGCTGCTTCTTTCTCTGAGGAGCCTTATGCTCTGGAATGTGCCTATATCAGAGGTCTCAGCATAGTCTGTCATGGCTCGTTTAGACAAGCCCATCTCCCCCAGCGATTGGGAGCTCCTTGCCAGCAGGGGTTTAGCTCTGAATTCCAGTGCCCAGCACTGAGCTTCACAGATAGAAACTACTCCACACATGTGTGTGAAATGACTGAGAAAAACAGTAAAGGCACGTGTGGAATTGGATGTTTCCCCAGAAGAGGCAAGTGCTGGGGCAGCCCCCACATGAGACCAGACTAGACACCATCCCGTACGCAGCAGGCCGGCTGTCCCCCCACCACCACGAGGCTGACACACAGATGCTCAGGCTGCCCCCTTCTTCTTCACCTCCCACCCCCTTCGGAAAGCGTTCTCCGCTAGAAACACGGGGTTTGCCTCAGCCTGAGAAGAAAGGCCTCAGAGTTGACAGGTCTTAAAATTAACCTGAGTGAGTAAGTGGACAGAGGACCCCCCGCTTGGTGCTGAGTCCCTGGAGGACATGTCTTCTGTGATCAGTAGGAGGCCCAAGGGCTGAGAACCACTTGCTCCCTGTGAGGGCCCGACCCTGCCAGGCTGGCATTTCCCTCCGCACTGCGCCCTCCTCTGCCCCTCAGAATGTCTGGCCATCCCACCCTGGCTCAGCTGTGTTTTTCTGGTCCTTCTTCGTCTAATCTCTCTCCCTCACAAGTGGAGAATTCAATTTTGTCCCCAAAGAAAATCAGATTTGACTTAGCTTGATCCATTTTCACAATTGCTACTGAAATACTGTCTCTGTGAGGACAGAAGGGCCCAACTAGCGACGTCCGGGGGTAGGCGGCATACGGCACACCTGTGCCTAATCTGGTCCAGTGCTAGGTGGAGACATCTGCAGGGAGCAGATCGCTGATCTGAAACCCTGGGTTCCAAACTCCGGTGACAAGGAGACCCAGAGTGATGTGGCATGAGCTTGACGTGGGGTTGTCCCAGGTGTGAGCATGTCTCCTGCACCCCCATACCCAACAGCTCTGAGAGAAGCAGGACAATGCTGTCAGAGAGCCTCCCAGAACACCCCGCATGGCAGTGGGACAAAGGCAATGCATTATGGGACCAGGCATATCAGAGTCACAGAGAGACAGACAGAGTCAGAGAGCCTGGGTGCGATGGGGTAACAGTGCTGCAGGAGGGCATTCAAGTAGAAAAGGTGTGGCCGGCACAGCAGGGAGGCCAGCCCCAGTGAAATAAACAGGACTACACAGTTGCAGGGTCAGAGGACCTCTGAATAACTATGTGACCTTGGGTGAGTCACTTGAAGCCCGAGCCTCAGTTTTCCCCTCTGCAGAATGGGTACAGGGGTGTTCTATGGATTCACATCCTCCTGTAGCACCTTGTGAAGGCCTCCATTGTGCATATCACTCTTACCCACCACACTAAAGTGAGGTGTCAGGGATGTTTCCGCATTAGAATGCAGGCCCTTAGAGGGTCAGGTTGTGTCTGTCTTACTGCTTTATTCCAGTGCTAAGCATCTGCCTGGCCTGTACAGAGTTCAGCAGTGTTTGTTCACCTGAGCTGAGATGATACATGTTAGACTGCTTGCTGCCCGCTGCGTACTGTTAGTCGTTTCTAGGCTGACTGTAGGACTCAAAATGTAAAACCCTGAAAACCTTGGACAACCTGGACCTTTTATAGGGTGGGGAAGAGAGGCAGGGGAAGGAAGCCTGAGTGCTTATCAATGCAGTGAGGGCCGTGAAGGGGGCAGGCCTGGTCCAATAAGTGATGTGATCCCCTGGGACAAAGATTCTACACCCTCGGTCCCTTCTGCCCCCTGTGCTGATTCCATGGGCCCTCTCCTCTCCTGTGGTCATCCAAACAGGGCAGGACAAGGCTGATTCCCTGAGCTCCATGCAGCTGTCAGACACTGTGCCAGCGCCAGGGTGCTGTCTGAGGCTTGAGGGGTGGGAGGGGAGGTGGGGCTGGGCTAGGCAGTGGGCTGTCCAGTTGCTGAGGAGACACTAAGGGAGGTGGCTCTGGGAGCAATGGCAGCACATATTTGTCACTGCCTTGAGACAGTATTGATTGTCAGAAGTGAGTGGTGCTGCTGGCACCTAGTGGGTGCAGGCCAGGCATGCTGCTAGACATCCTACAGTGCACAGGACAGCCCCCCCCCAACCATGAATGAGCAGTCCAAAATGCCAAAGAAGAGCTAAAGAAGCCCTGGCCGAGACTCTGCCATATTCTCCTCACTGGTCCCTCTGTCATCGGGGCCCCCTTCAACCCCTGTCTTCATTGCCTCCTGAGAGAATTCTTAACTGACCAGAAAATCTGCCTGCATTTCTCCATCTCCCAACTTCTTAGCATACCATGTTTCCCCGAAAATAAGACCTAGCTGGACCATTGGCTCTAATGCATCTTTTGGAGCAAAAAATTAATGTAAGACCGGGTATAATATAATAATATAATATAATATAATATAATACCGGGTCTTATATTAATTTTTGCTCCAAAAAACTCATTAGAGCTGATGGTCTGGCTAGGTCTTATTTTCAGGCAAACACGGTAGTTTGCGAACTCTCCATGATCTGACCCCTGCCTACCATCTCTGCAGACCCATCTTCCATTTCTCTCCTAACTCTGCTCCAGCAATACCAGATAATTTTCAGTTCTCTGAGGAAATCATGCTCTTTCATGTCTCTAGGTCTTTGCCAGTGCCTCAAATGACCTGCCCCAGTGCCCGCCCCACCAACTCTTATTTAATCCTTTAAGACTGCCGAATTCCCCCTCCACCACCACTTGTGTGTATTCTCAAGTCTATCTCTCACATTTCTGCATTCATCTCAAGGGCACAGGTATGATTTTACTGACCTTTGGAGACCCAGAGCCCTGCACTGTGCCTGGTGAATGAGCGGGGAAAGGAAGCAGGCTTGGCCAAACTCCACACACCTTGTTGCTGGAAGGAGCAGGACTGCTGCTTGGTGCTTGGGCTCCAAGCCATGTTTTGCTCACCAGACCTGAGGCCACTTGTAGGTCCTGAGCCACTTGACCCCTCCCGCTCCCAGTTAGAGAAGAACCAGAGACTAATAGGGGCTGGCTGCTGCCTCCTCCCTAAGTGTTCCCATTTATTCACAAGCTGAAAGACAAAAGGCTGGCCCCCCAGCATATGTCAGATCAAAAGCAAAGAACAAAAAAGACTGTGAAAGAAAGACGCTGGGAACAGTAGCTACTTTGATGCAGGCAACTCTTTGAGGAAGCAACTGAGGACTGAGCCCCCAGCAGGGAGGTGAGGGAGAGTGGCTGCCCGAAGGTAAATCAGATCATTGAGGGAGGGGTTTCACTCACCAGCTGGGCCGGTTTCCAGGAAGCGCCAGGAATGGGGGGGCGGGGGTCTCATTAATCCCACCTCCTGGCGCCCTGCCTCGGGCCTTACAATCTGTTCCATTAGGAGACTAAGGATTCCTATAGGAATGGCACGCAGAGCCAGAGATTTGGGAAGGAGGATTATAAGCAATGGTTAGAATAAAATAGTAATTAATATGAGACCATTATCAACAATAAAATGATTTCATAATTTATAATAATGCAATAATTCAATCAGTTATTATATTGAGCCCAGGGATGCAGGAATGCCCAAGTCCTGTCCTTGAAATAGTCACTTCTCACGAGGTCACCCTAAGAAATACAAGCATACAGAGGAAAGCAAAGCGATGCTTTGTTGTTAACTGGCCTTGGGCTCAAAAGCCTGGAGTTCTCCCGTCAGCCAGACAAGACCATACCTTCTACTGAGCAGGTTTTGCCTAAACAGCTTCACCACAGTGGCCCGTCCAACATACCACCAGCCCCAGGAAGGCTGGAGCCAGCGACACAGAGACAATAAGAGAGTGAGCATTTCCTTCCAGTTTCTGGTGTGGAGTCGGTCTGGGAAGCCTGGGGCAGGACCAGGACACTGCCACATGGGAGAACACAGGAGAGGAGAGAGGACGCACTTTTAGGCATGTCATCTTGCAATGCTGGGAAGGTGTCCACCAGGATACTGTGCCTGAGGAGAATTCCTCAGAGTGTTGGGACCTGACCCCAGAGGGCAGCAGGGCAGAAAAGGCAGCAGCCGGAGCCGCCATCCCACCAGAAAAGCAAGCAAACCAGAAGTCAGCATGGGGCTGAACCCTAAGGTAAAAAACAGGGCTTAAGTTTTCAGTTTGGACCCCAAACAGCTTGCCTACCCACTGTATTCACAGATAGTGCTAGTGAAATCCAATGTCAAAGGAGACAGGTTGGCCCCTATGGTGAATGTTGAAGAAATCACCCCTGGGTTCCTCGAGGCTGCTTGAGATATTGGGAGCATTTCACATTTGCAGTAAGGAGGCAACCCTCCAAGTCAGGTGTGAAATTTCTAGTACCTTTTTTGAAAAGTCAGTTATGGGTGGTGTTTTACAGTCTTATTTTTGCCTCTGGGCTGCAGAACTTTTCAGAAACTTGAAAGCAAGGGGGGAAAGTATTTTTAGAGATGGAAGGGACTCATTGGGCCATGAATACAGTTGGAGCTCAGCAGGTGTCTAGGACGAGAGAGAAGGAAGAGGACCACTGCCATGGCCAAGATGCCCTGTCCAAATGGCCCCCCATCCTTCACGCCTCAGGAAAGCGGCAGCAGAAGCTCCGGACGTCTTAATCATCTTCCCCAGCCCGCCCTCCACCCTCTGGAGGGAGGCAGTGCTGGGGAGATCAAACCAGTTTGCATCTTTGGAAGGATCTAGATTCTTTTCTTCTCCCGCTGAGCTGTCACTCGCTGTAAAAATGATCATTGATATTCAGCCATTATACTTCCATAATCATTAATATTCTTAAAAGGCTCTTGGAAATACATTTATACAAGGCTACATGATCAGTTCCTACATTTACTTTCAATTTAAATAAGGGCTTTAGCCTGAGTTTTGATGCGCTGTTTACTTTAATTACTGTTCTGCGCCTATCTGTGTCTTGACATAGCGTCATTTAATATTTTATGAATTTCCTTTAGCCCTTTTTTCCCCCTGATACGTGTGATTCTAAGGGGCTACAGATGCAATTTTTTAGAAAACTTGCACTTTTAAGCTTTCTGGGGCATTCTGTAAACAAGATGTGGCATATCTATGGAGTCTCTTCCCCTGGCAGTAATGGGAGGGAATAAATAAACCAGCAGACAGCTGCTTTACCAAGCTGGCACAGGGATGCCAGGACGTTCGGCCCTGCCGGGGGCTCACAGTGACAGCCCAGCCACTTCAGATGAAGCAGGATGCAGCCCAAAAGAAATCACAGTCACTTCTCGAAGTGTAGTCTGGCGGCTTGGGGACCCCCTGGGGACCCCACCCCAGAACCACGGAGTCAGAATCTGCATCTTAACAAGATCTGCAGGTGATTGGTTGCACATTAAAGGTTGAGAGACACTGCACTAAAGACCAATCAGTGAGTGAGAAGAAAATAGGCCTTTCTCTGCCTCTTTCTCCCTAGGCTTTCATGAGAAAAAAAAGAAAACAAAAACAAAAAACCTCTACTTTCAAGTTCTATGGCAGATTCTCAGGGTCATTTCTAAATAAGTACTTTAAATGTTGTGTTTGTTATTTGCCCCAAGATTTCCCCCCATTTTTCCATTCATCCATTTGTTTACTTAAGAAATATTTACATAGTCCTGCTATGTGCTAGCAATTATGGAAAGTAATAAATAAGACATGGAGTAATACCCTCTATTACAGAGATGTGTGCAGTGTGCTGAAGACACACAGACAGGGAGACGAATGGAGAGGACAGAGATGCTTTCACTGATGAGACTGATTTTTGAGCTGGTTCTTGAAGGATGGCTCGGAGTTCTACAGGTGGAAGAGAGGGGTGTTTGGGGAGGATAATGTGAATTGCCGTCAAGGGAGTGATGACTAAACGACACAGATGTGTACATGTCCAGGACCGGGTTTATGGCTGGAGCATCACTGTCTTCCATTCCAGGGGTGTGGTCTGGCACGGTCCAGCTCCATTTCTGGGTGCGGTCAAGGGCAAGGCTGACATGCACGGTCTGGAGCACACAGCCTCTGCAGCAGGGAGGCTCCCAGCAGGTTTTCCCGTCCCTGGGAAGACAGAGTTTTCCTGTCGGGACCGTGGCTGCTGCTGCATCGAGTAGCAAGCACTGGGACTCAGAGCTGGGAGGGACATGCAAACTTGTTTCAACCAATTCCTTCGGGGTGGCCTTGGAGGTGGTACTGCCCTTTGCCTCTGAAAAATCTGTCAAACGGGTTCCGGTGAAGGCTACATGGGAGAGAACACGTGAAAGACACTGGATCTCGACAGGAATCTGAGTTCGACGAGTAGAGCAGGGGGTGAATAACAGCAAAGATACGGAAAAGAACAAGGCTGGGTAAGCACCACCGGGACCCGGTTGCAATGGAGACCTGAGAGATGAGCAACCAGGAGAAAGAAAGAAAGGAAGGAAGGAAGGAAGGATTTCCATGGGCCCCGTTTCCAGCCTCCTCTGCCTACTCTGCTCACACTTAATATAGAAACTAGGCCTGTAACCAGTGACAGATCAATACCTCCACTGAAGATCAGACCTCTCGTGGGGCAGCCCAGACCAGGGATGTGATCTCAGGAATGTGCCTTGGGGAACTGGGGCTTCCTGCAAAGGTGGCTTTGCAGATAACAGACAGCTGTCAGACCTCAGAAAATGGGAAATGAGAGAAGGGGAAATCGAAACCTGTAACTTGGGGTTAAGGACAAATTATTTCCCAGTCTCTTTCTGTATGAACCAAAGTAAATTGCCCTTTGGGCAGAACCAAACCAAAGAGAAGACATGAACTCATTGTGAGTGAAAAAAAAATCCAGCTAAAAATTACTTTTCCATTTTCTTCCCTTCTCATATATGGCATTTATCATGGGTAACAGATTAACGGAAGATCTTAATTTCATGGCAAAAGTTAGGGGAATTATTCCTGATACTGAAGGGACACAATAAATACCCTACTATTTCCAGGTTCTGCCCTTCTAGCCATCGGCAGTCTGACAGGGGTCTGGGTTAGTCCATCAGCTATGATTGCATTTATTAGTTTTCAGTGCTGTTTAAATTCCTGATCCAGCTTGAGAATTTTTGTGAAACCCGAAGCATCTAGTAAATGTTTGATACATGTTATTAGTTTCTTTCTTTGCATAACTGTTGCAGCTGGCTAGCTACCGTTGTGTGAATTTGTGTGAGTTTGGTCACAAGAGGGATTGTCTAGAGAAAACAGATGGTCTGGTTTACTTTCAATCATAATCATAGCAATAATGGTGCCGTTTATTGGCCAATATATTATGTGCCAGAAGTTTTACATATATTTTCTCATTTAATCCTCCAATCTACCCTATGAAATAGGTTCTATCATCTCCAATCTGCAGATAAGCAAACAGAAGCTCAGAGAAGAGAAGCAGTTTGACCAGTTAAAAGCGAACACGTACTAGAGCCGGGCCTTGACTAGCCAACCAACCCAATCCACACGCTTTTTCCTGTTATCATCTCCTAAACAGAGAACTTGAGAGTTGGAAGAACTGTCAGGGATCCTCTAGGCCAGTGGTTCTCGACTGCGGGCCATTTTGTCCCCAGGGGACATTTGACAATGTCTGAAGATATTTTTGGTTGTTATAACTAGATGGAGGGGTGGGTCTGGTGCTACTGGTATCTAGTGGGTAGAGTCCAGGGACGCCGCACAGCATCCTAAGGATTGGTTCCCACAACAACGAGTTATCCTCCCTGAAATGTCAATAGTGTTGAGGTTGAGAAACCCTGGTCTGGACCGGTCTTCTGATTTTCCAGAAGAGAACATTGAGGTGGGGGTAGGGTTAAAGGTCATGTTTATTTCACTGGCGCAGAGGCCCATGGGGTCCACCGTACTTCCTCCGCAGTCCTTCCAGCACCCTGTGCGACCAGGAAGAAAGAACTCAAAGCATGTGATCTCCTCTGGCTGTCAGGGAAAATGGTAGGAAAGGCACGATCGAGTTATCCAGGGAGCCAGCAATTTGTGCCATCAGAAACCATTATTTTCAGGAGCAGTGCCCTGCAGATTTCAGAAAATAAAAAAAAGGGCTAAAGTTTTCTCAAGTAGTAAATTTCCCACTTTGCTCCGTCTGGCAATTTTCTAATGCAGATTCGGTAGAATCTGGGTGAGAGTATGCTGAGCGGGGATGTGCTTGCCAAGAAGAGAAAGAGTGTGTTCTCCTGACTGGGGGCTGACTTGAGAGACAGCTGTGGCTCTCAGCACATTGGGCTGGGGCCCAGGAGCAGGAGGAAAGAGGACCCCTTCAGCGCAGAGCTTGTGTGGGCTGCTTTCAGCTCTGGCCATACGGGGTAGGGTGGGGTGTGCGCTCCCTCCCAGCTCCCTCATAACCCATCACCGTCACTGGTGTATTACCACCTAAGCAGCCTCCATGCTCCAGGGGACCTAGGGGAGGGGAGGGGAGACAGCAGGGGTTTCTGGGTCCCATGTGGACCTGGCGAAGAACCTGGGCAAGTTCTCAGCATCTTGAAGTCTCAGTTTCCCTCCCAGTATAATGAGGGCATTCATACCAGTGGTGGATGGAATGAGATCACTTATAAGAACACAGCACAGTGATGACACGCCAGACACGTCAATGCATGCTAGCATCTTTCCCATCTCAGAATCCTCCAGCAGATGAGGGCTTTTTGGGACATGGGGAGCTAGAGGAGGCTCTGTATGCAGAACGTTGGTCAGGGCAGGGTACTTTAAATGCACTAGAACACCTAAGTCTTCCTGTATGCTAGTTACAAAGTATGCCAGGCCAATAGCAAAACCCAGGAACCAAACCCAACGCATCTTTATTCAAGGTGAGAAGTCTCCAGCAGTGCCTTGTTAGCCTGCCCCACCCCCACCTGATCTGGTCCCCTGCCTTTCCTTTCGCAGGAAGCTCACTCTCGCCCTCCTCCCCACAGAGCCCAGACACAGACGCCAGATGGAAATGGGCCTCCGGGAGCAGGCCGGGCCGCAGCTGGCCTGGCGAGTGGGTGTCCTCAGCGCCACATGAATGTGAGGCAGAGTTTGTACAGAGCACTAATGGAGACCTTTAGTATTCAGGCTATTTCCTGGCTCCTGGTTCTTCTAGGAGTGCAGCATTGTGGTTCAGTATTTGTTAGGTGGTAATTAATAGCACTTAATCTGTAAATCTTGAGCTTGTTTCTCATTTGTTAAGAAACTAAGTCACTGTAGCCACCCCATGTTTGGCTCCTTCCCTCCATTTTCCCCCCAGAAACATTCTTTCCTGTTTCAGTCCTAGCAGGTTTTAGGAACAGAAGACCCAAACAGAAGAAAACAAAAATATTAACAAATGAAACGCAGAAAGAGGTTTACTGAGGCAGTTACCAGAAAAAAAAGCTTATGACAAAGGAGAAAAGAACCGGCCCCCATCCCCCCAAGCATGACCTAAGAAACTCCGTAAAGGCAGTGGGACATCTCCTGTTCCCTTATTCTTTCACACACTGTCTAGTAAACAAAGCACTCTCCGGGATAGAGCTAGCATTTGTTGAGTGCCTACTGTGCTCGAGGTGCTTAAAAATATGTTTCATTTCATTCACATAACATCTCAGCAATCTTGAAATGCATGTATGTTTCATCTCCCTTGTATAAACCAAGGAACTGTGTTTCTGAAAGCCTGAGGGACTTGCTCAAGGCCACGCAGCCAGAAAGTGGCAGACGGGAACTCAAATCCAGGCTGGTCCGGCTCCAGACCGGAACACGTCCCCATGTTCCATGGTGCTGCCTAACATGTGACTTCCCCCAGTGTGAGCTGCCTAACTTCTGCATGTGACTTGCCCACATCCCACATAGCACCCGATGGTACTCGTACTAATATTAATTCGACCTCATAATGGCATGGTTACGGGCCTCTCCAAAAATCACTTTATCGTCATCTGTATCTTCATCACAGCCTTGCGCCACAGGCTGAGCGGGCATTATTTTACAGGTAAAGACACTGAGGCTCTGAGGCACTGAGAGATCTGAAAGGGCAAGCAGCTCCTAAGCAGGAGTCATCGGTCCGGTGAGGGTGCCAGGTGTCAGGTAGCACCTGGGTTTATGTCAAGGAAGCCATTCTTCCCAGGGAGGGTTTCTCACTGGGCTTAGCTGCTTTGTATGATAACTTACTAGTCATGTCTGGATTTCAGGCCGGACGAAGCTAATGACAGTTAAGGGTATGTGACGTGCTTGGCGGTGGCAAGGCCACCATGAATACTTCTGCCACCCGTTTCACAGCGGCAAACACCTATAGGAGAAATATATAGCAAACACTGCAAATCAGGCCCCATGTATCAGATTTTAAAAACCTCAGGGAGTTTAGGGCCAGCAAATAAAATGTGCTCTACTCTGCCAGAGCTGAGGGGATTGGGCAAGAAGGAGCTCTTAGAATTTTGACACTGCACTTTGATCACTTTGACGGGTTTAATATTATAGAAATATTTCATTGTTTCAGCAGAGAAGAGGAAATCTAATCATCCATCCAGCTTGAACTCGAGATTTGTCATGAGTCACTGGAGGGGCGGGGGCAGAGACAGAAAGAAAGAGAGAAAGAAAAAGCTGATTTAAAAATCCAGTTTAACCTGAGGTAATTTGGCTCATTAGTTCAAATTGTGTTTTTCAACCCCTTCCCTCCTTTTTTATTTAAGTCATTGCTCTAATTTCAAGATATTATTTTTTAAAAGTGGCATCTAATTATGTTTTCTCTCGACATTCATTTTGAGCAGGTAATGAAAGCTACAGTAGGGAGTTACTGTGATTAATGGAAGAAAATGCAGATGGGGCTGAACAGAAGCCGGCGTGTAAAATATGGTTTTATAACTAGGATTGAAAGAAGCTGAACTGTTCTATGGCTAAATTCAATGGAGATGGTTTTGTTCTACTTTTGGTGCTGCCGTGTCTAGAAATTGTCTAGAGAAAAGCCCATCTGGATATCCCGGACCAGCCTTCAGTGGTCACAACGTGCTCTGATTTGGGTGTGACACGAAAGTGCCCCACTCACAGATCTCTCTCCTGCCTGGGAAGCACTTGTTTATATTTGCAGTTTATTCCTGGTAAAACATCGCTCTCTCCCAGCATCCTCTTTTATCATGGGAGAGAAGACCTTAAATAAGACAATAACTCCTCAGCTAGACTGAGACTCCAACATGGAGCGGGTGATAGCGGGAGTACTTGGTGCCTTGACAGAGCAGCAAGGCAAGGAAGGGGATAAAGGTGTGGGGCACACAAACGGGCCGAAAGACAAATTTAGACACATTCTTAAATCAGCCTTGCCGGACTCAGGTATATCCTTTTCTTGTTGGGAGAAGGTAACCCTTGATAGATTTACATTAAAATGAGGTCATGCTTCCTGGAAAAAGCCAGACTCATAGAGCAGCAGGTGTACATTGTTCCATGAGAGTCCCCACGGCATGACAAGTGGCGGGGCTCGTGGCAGTATCATCAGACAGCACTTATTTTGGGGCTGTGTGAGAATAGGGGAAGTGGCAGATCAGGGAGAAGGTTTACCACGAGGAGTTCATTTCTGTAGGCACTGAATGGAAAATGTTCCTCCAGCATGATGCTGCCCAGGCCAACACTCTGCAACAGTAGGAAGACACAATTCAGGTCAAAGACGAGGTGTCCTTTCCTATGCACAGGCCTCTTTTCTCTTCCCGAGTTTTGTTGCTGCACTTTTTCTCCCCATCTCCACTTTCATCAGCCCTTTGGATCCCAGGTCCAAGCTCTAATTCAGATCCCCACGGTGCTACTCGCCCACCACTTGCCTATGCACATGGATGTTCCTATGTATGTAATTTTACTGAGGCAGTTGTGTTTGTTCACCAATTAATTAGTCTGCCAGCTTTGGCAGGGCAAACACAATGACTCTTCCAGGGGCTGGAAGCTGAGCTCTAACCTCAGGTGTGTGGAGGGTGACAAGTGATGGTGTCGTACCTCTAACCAGAGTTCAACAATTGCATCTAGACTCTTCAAAGAGGACATCCAAGAGTCCCCAATAGGGGTCATATGATGAATGGGAACAGAATTTTTAGGAGGCAGGTAGGGAAATAGGAGTTGAAAAGGGGTCCTTCAGCAAGAAATCATAGAATCTTATAGGTAGAGAGGAGAGAGATCCTTACAGATTACCTAGTCTAGGGTTATCATACTTGGGCACACGTCAGAGTTACTTGGGGAACATGTGAAAAATTCACATTCTGGGGCTTCTCTCTTGGAGACTATAAATTAGTAGGCCAGGGGAAGAAGTTCAGAATCTGGCAGGCAGTTCTAATGCCGCTGACATTAGAGAAGCATGGCAGTCTTGCGTGGGTCTCAAATGAAGAACTGGAAACCTAGAAAAAGTGACTCACCCGATGCCAGAAGGCTAGTTAGGAGCGGGAGAATGAGACAACCATTCCTCTGTCATTCCATTACTCCTAACTGCCATCAATTAGCATTTCACTCCTAGAGAACCTCTGTGGGTCTGAGGGTACCAGGGGGTTGAAGGCAGAACACTTAGGCTAAGAAGGGAGAACTATTTAGAACACATGTGAAACTCTATTTACACCAAGCTTTAAAATGAACTTCCCATTTTCCAGTTTCAGCTTCCAGAATGCAACCTTAATCTGGTTCATTTGCATAAGCTTTAAAATAAGCCTTTAGAACAAATGTAAATGGATCTTCAAAGAACAATATTATGATGGGTTCAGTGTAAATGACTGAAAAACATATGGACGACATTTCTTGAGGATTTCCCAGAGAGTCGTGCTGTCTGTCTGTATGCAAGGGAGTTTTATTATCAAGGCAAAACTGGGAGGTTTGGAGGAGGTGGTATTCATGGAAGGATAACCTTTCAGTGGTTCTGATTTATTTTCGTGTCTCTGTGGGCTGGACAGATAACATGGAATGGCCAACACGAAACAGAACGAACGCTCTTTATCAGCCTGAACTTGGATCATAGGAGCAGCTCACACCCCAGATCATGGAACACAGAACACAGATATCAGAACTGGAAGGAACCAGAGATTTTCCATTAAACTCCCCTCACAATAGGGATGAGGAAACTGAGGATCAGAGAGGGCAAGTGACTTACCAAGATCACAGAGCCAGTATGTGGTTGAATTGGGACATCAACCCAGGTATTTCTAACTCTAAATCTTATTTTCCTTTGAATACATCACCCAGCGGCTAAGAAATCAGCTGACCCTGGCTTTTAGACCCAGATAGGCCAAACACAGCCTCAGGGAGAGGTTAGGAGCCAGACTGTATTGATCAATAGCTTTGCCACGTCACTGACACACTGGTTGCCGGGTAACGTGGCTCCTCTCTGAAGAGGCAAAGATGATGGATCTGTATTCAGCAAAACCCAATCATGAGGCACTTTCAGGTCAAAGACTTGGTTTGCTGTGGTTTGGAGTTTCTAGGTCAGGGGCCCTCAGGAAGGACCCCCTCAGAGGGGAGAGTCAGGAAAGCCAACCTACGACCTCCTTAGACAGCAGCGATGGAGCTATGCTTCTTTTCTTCCCAGTGTTAGTATCTTATCTTACAGCCAGGCTGACAGCAAGAAGAGCCGCTATAAAAGCCCCAGTCAGAAGAGAGGGTTGGGGGTGGGGGGAGGCCTGCTAACCTTGAGCGAGTCAATTGACTACTGTGGGCCTCAGTTTACCTTTCCATAAAATGGCGGGGGTGAGGGGGGTCTAGTTTCGTAATGTCAGCCTGTGAAAGGTGCTGGCTGGCTGCAGAGGAATCATCTGGACTGTTTGCTAACAGAGAGACTCGCAGGCCTAATTTCAGCCATTCTGACTCAGAAGGTTTGTCGTGGGGCCCAGCAACAATCCTATTCATTCATTCACTGCACATGCAGGAGATGGTCCGGACTCTGTGTTAGGTACTGGGGATATAATTATGAATGCATGTTGGCTACAGAGCGGTATAGAAGGCAATTGGGGCACACAGTTGTTTAAAGAAGAGTACTTGTCTGATGAATGGCTACGTAGCATTACACGTGTACTGAAACTGGGTTTGAATCTTTACTTTGCCACTGACTAGCTGTGTGACCTAATATGTGCAGTTCACCTCACCTCACTGACTCACCTGTAATACGGGATGTAATTACGGTGCCTGCTTCATAAGGGCGTTGTGATGATCACAACGGACAACCTGGCTCAGTTGCTTAGCACAGTCCCCGGAGCAGAGCCAAGGCTCACCAACGGCAAGTACACACACGACTTCTGAGGGGTTCTCAGGACTGTGTGTGCATGTATGTCAGTGTGGCAGACACATGCAGGCAGATCTGTGTGGTGTCTCTGTGCTGCAGAATAAATTCCGCGAGGGGAGAGACTTCTGCACTTCTGCTTGGCTCGTCAGGGAAGGCCTCACAGGAGAGATGATATTTGATTTGGCCTAATGACAGGTGGAATTTTGATAAGCAGAAATGGAGATGGGCAGAGGGCCCAGGCAGGCAGCAGTCTTGCTTGGAGAAATGGTGAACAGGCCATTTGTGGAGAAGGCTTTGAGTGCCAGGCTAAGAATGTTGCACTATCTCTAGTCAAGGGACACAACTGGCATCAGTTTATCTTTTGAAACATACAACCTGAGTTTTCTGGGTGAGGCAAGCCTTTGGGTACATATTTGTGAATAAGTGACTGAGACGTTGAGCGGGAAGCAGACTTTCTGGAAAGTTCATCTGGAGGAAACGTGCAGACCAGAGAGGATGGACTGGAGGGTGGAGGCAGGGACTCCGGGGCTGTCGTAATATTCTAAATGTGGATAACAGGCTGCTGGACGAGAGAGGGCCCAAGAGGAACAGAAGCAGCGCCAAACCTTGGTGACTCATTAGAGGGACGGTGTGAGAAGAAGAGGCAGAGACCTTGTTTCCAAAGTGTGTATCTGGAAGAATATTGGCACCAATGAGGCCACCAAATGGGGCTGTGGAGCAAGACTCAGAGACTTTTCTGACCCTCCAGACTAAGTCCGGATTCCCAGTCCTACGTCCCATGGTGCTGGCAATAGTGTTTGCTAGAGAGTAAGGACTCAATGGACATCACTCCTATTATTGTTATACAGGACATGGCAATGTCAACATCATCCCAAATCTGCTTTCCCTGCTAGAGTGTAGGCTTCATGAGGCAGGTACTATGTCTGTCTTGCTGCCTGCAGTGACCCCAACACTTCAAATGGTGTCTGCCACATAGAGGATGCTAAAGAGTGACAAAATAACAGAGAACTAATTGGTTTACTGAGGAAAGCAACTGACTCTGTTCAAAATATACTACATTTGAGAGGATAGGCTCTGTCCTGGTGGAAATATCCCCTGGGTAGTTGAATATGCTGGGCTGGAGGTCCAGTTTGAAGAGGGAGACCCCTGGTCACCAGTGGGCAGCCTGCTGTCCCAGGCATTGGCCCTCCCTCTGGGCATCTACTTGAGAGAAACTCATGGAACTTCTCCAACGTCACTCTCCTACTTCCCCACCTCCTTGTATCCTGATTCCTCTGCCAAAGGCTCTTTGAATTTGAGCTGTGGTGATAACTCTGTGACTTAGGATGACCTCTTTTGCCTGGAGAAAATGACTATGGAATTGCAGACTTCCAACTGAAGCTTTGAGGCACATCAAAAGAAAAAAAGAAGAAGAAAAAAAAAGGAGAAACCTAAATGATTTCCCAGCTCATTAAAAACAGCATTTGGTTCACATTTCAATATCTGAAAAAAAGACAAAATGGAATTTTACAATGTGGTCACGTGATCTGTGACCAGTGAAACAAGACCAAGATAGGCAAAGAAAAAAAAAAAAAAAGAAAAAGAAAACCCAAACAAAAACCCCATTTAACTGGTTGCATTACAATAAATTCGTAATATACTCGGTATGGCCATTTTCAGTGGTTCTTTGTTTCTCCCAGCAAATTCCCAAACACCTGCATGAAAGTAAGCTTACAAGGCCAAAACCAGAGATCAAGGAGATAACAAAAAAGCTATCTAGTAGCCTCAGGTGGTCTCACCACCAAACTTCACTCCTGTGGGAGGGAGGCTAACAGGAGGGCTTAGCTTGCAGTGGCCTCTGGATTCTTCTGGCCACCTCATTGCTTGACACAATCTGGGCTTTCGTGGATTCACAACTCACCCCCACAATGCAAGGGCTGCTTGGACTTGCAAGGAGAGAACCACCTGAAAGTTCCAGATGCCAGACCTAGTGTTGGATCTTATCTTTGTAGCAGCCGCAGCCTTACTCTTTAAAGTGACAAAATTAATGTTCACCATAACCAGTCAGAACTTGGCCCCCCTGACATTCCTGAAGGTTTTCCCTCTCTCTGTCCTCCTTGCCGCTGTTTTCTT
This sequence comes from Rhinolophus sinicus, assembly GCF_036562045.2. Classification (NCBI taxonomy): domain Eukaryota; kingdom Metazoa; phylum Chordata; class Mammalia; order Chiroptera; family Rhinolophidae; genus Rhinolophus; species Rhinolophus sinicus. The sequence continues at coordinate 13,001,572 of NC_133765.1, read as the reverse complement.
TTGCTTTTCCTCCTCCCATTCTAACACTTTTTGTTAGGTTTCTTTACAGGCTTGTCTTCTTCTACCCACCCTGTAAATGTTGCTGGTCGCCAAGGTTAGGTCCTAACAACTTTTCTCCATTTTGTTTCCATTCTCTATTCTCTTGCAGTTATTCTGCAAAATTTTACAGAGCCTTACATGTGCCAGACACTGTGCTGGGGCATTTGGGGATGTGAACAGGAATGATGGGTCTTTGCCCTTCATCAGCCTGTGGTTTGGTAGAAGAGCAGGTACATAAAACAAATAGACACAACACAGTGTGATACGTGTTACATGAGGTGTTATGGACGTGCAGAGGAAAAAGTGATTAACTCTGCCTGGAGCAGCAGAATCAACTTTATGCAGGAGGTGGCCATCAACCAAGACTCCCAAATTCATAGCCCTAGCCATGACCTGCCTCTGTTCTTCTGAGTATCACACTTGAATTTCAAATGACTTGACAGCCTCCACTGGCATATCCTACAGGTACATCAAACTCAAGATTTTCAGAACGAAACTCCAACCTCCATGCATCACCATTGCCAGCCATCCAGTCACCCAAGCTGCAATCCTCAGAACGATCTTGGACCTCTCTCTTCCTCCCTCAACCAACCACATCCTGATGACTGTATGTCTGCAAAAGATCTGGCCTGCCTCCTTTTACATTACCATGATCACGGCCCAAGTTCAGGCCCTCGTTAGCTCTAACCTGTAGGATTGCAAGTGTTGCAATCACTTCCCAACTCACTGGGAACAACTATGTGCACAGAGTAGAGAAAGGACCCTGGTGCTCCTTTCTATGTGTTGCAGAGCTATTCTTTGCAGAGGGTATTCTCAGTGGCCCTTGCTCCCTAGAGATCTGTGGCCAGCCTGAAGCCTCCCCTACAGAAGGGCGTTGCCCTCTTTTCCTGTCCCTCTGGCCCTGGATGTGGCCCTCTCTGATGACTTTCCTCTGCTCTATGTCTTAGTCTCCATCTGAACCATGCCTAGGGCTGTGGTCCCTGTAAAGGACCGTTTCATTAATAAGCAGCTCCTTGATGACGGACTGATCTACCCCTTGAATCTGGGGAGGTTGAGCTTTGAAGGCAAAACCAGGAAAGCCCTGCAAAGCTGAATTGTTGTATGCCATTCCAGTTCTGACAACTCAAGGGAGACCCAGGGCCATCTCATTCTGGGGTGAGATGTTGCCTGGGTACTTTTTGGCCTTCTGGGTGTGCACTCTCGCTGTCTCACTGTCCACTTGCTTTTCCTCCCTTTCCCAATAAGCTGCTCAGGCTTCCGTGGCAGAAGACAATGTTAGCCCCAGGAAGCTGTGAAAGCAATAAAAGAACTAAATGTTTTCTAGGTCACCGCCTGATCAAGTCCCCACTTAAACAATAATCTTGCCATTGCATCTGCAAAACCCCAGACTCAGGCCCCAAAAGGTTATTTCATCAATAATTCTTGAGCTCGCCTACGGCTAGAATTATTCCCGGCAGCATTTCAGGACATCTCTAAACAGGTTCTGTGGAGGAGAGGCCTGGCTCCGCTCAAGTACTTAAGCAGGAGCCATTAATATTGCTGAAGGGGGAGGCAGGAGGGTGAGGAAATGCATGTGGTGGGGAGGGACAAAGAGGATTCTTCCAGAAGGGGGCAGGTAAGGGAAGCCACCCGGGATTCGGCCCTTGGTTGGGCGCCTGCTGTCTGGCAACGGAAGCTGCTTTCTGTGTTTATAAATGTGGATTAAACCGGGCCAAGTGTGCCATCCAACGTCATGATAAAAAGTCTCCCTGACAAACCCAACTCTGCATGAGGTCTCTTTGCAATCTGCGGTCTCCAGTTGGCTCCAGGGCTCCGTGCTACTCTGCTGTTGGAATGGCTTCTTTGATTTACCCAGTGTATTTACCAAGCGATTTGCAAGAGCAAGTAATTACTCCTCAGATCAGTGAATCATAGGTGGGGGAACCACTTAGGTCATTTTATCTGACCTCCACGTGGTCTTCCTGGGCCTCCTTGGACTTGTGTTCCCTTTAGCATTTAATCTCCTCCTGCCTTCAGTCCCCTGGCTGTGGGGGAGCCAGGCCACTTCCCCAGAGAGTCCGGCCCTACCCCAGTTGCTTCTCTCAGCTCTGAACTTTTAACTGTTGTGCTTTCCATCTCCCTCTCCATGCTGAGGGCTGTTGCACTTTGTCCTTCCGGCTTTGGAGACGGTGATTAATTCCCTTACTTCATTTATATTGTTTTTGTGGAGGTATTTATAGACTGTGATTGTGTTCCCTCGGAGCCAGATTCTTTCTCAACTATATGAATTTGGCTCTCTCTCTCTCTCGATACGCCTTATCTGCTAATCCCTAGAACATTTGTTGGTATTTATGTTTGGCTTAGATTTTCTACACCTGTTCTAAACTGCACTGACTAGCGCTGTTCAGGTCGCCCACCCCTCCATGTTCAATGAGAAAGGCTCACAGATCCCCCACCCTCTTCCCTGCCCCAGTTTTCTTGCCAGTTTTCTCTTGGGGACACCAGCGGCTGAGAATCAGAAAGATCATGCAAGGGGAGAGGAGGTTAACAGATGGCTCATAATTATATTGCAACAGCATCTCCAAAAGAAATAGGATCATTTTTCAAGTGACTTCTTTACGCAAGTACCCTGTTTCAATTCTCCCCACTCTACCAAGAAGTCCTTTAAAAAAAAGTCAACAATTATTTCTCCAAGAAGGAAATAAAAGAGAACTTCCATATCATCTTTACAGGGGAAAGGAGACAAAATAAGGGGAGGGAGTGAGGGAACTGGAACTTGACTATTGTGATCATTTTTACAACTCCAGCCTTGATGTGTGCAGGCTGGCTGCTGAGCCTGGGAAGAAGTCCAGATTTATATTCATCAACTATCTGGGCCGTAGAGGACCCCAGACATCTTAGTCCAACTTCATTTTCTCTGTGAGGAAACCAAGTCAGGGCGGTGTAGTAGAACAAGTGCCCAATCTGTCATGGGCTTTGGGTTCTAATGTCTGCTCATCTGTTTATTGGCTACCAGGGGCCTTTGATGAACATTGCTGAGCCTCAGTTTCCTCATCTGTAAAATGAAGGGTATACTGCCTATCTTGGGCTTATTATGGAAATTGAAAATAATGACTGTAATAAATAGGTCCCAGGCACAGAGTAGGCACAGAATAAGTCATAATTGTTACCAAGGCACAGAGAAGTGAAGTGACCTGCCCAAAGTCAACTTGGCCACTCAGGAGCCAGACTTTGGGTCCTTTATTTCTCGGTTCAGTGCATCGACTGTGTACCTCCTCAATACCTATTCCACTGAACACACTTGTATGCCTTGAAGTGACCATGAAAATGTTCTCAGTTACGCCACATTGACTGCAGAAATGCTTGATGCTCAAACGTGTAGGGGCTCAAAACCCACCCTGAAGCTTCCACCGAGGGAAGCCAGAACGGAGCCCTTCTGCTCTATCCTCCTCGGAAATGAGGGCCCAGACCGGAGGGGTTTGGCTATGAGAGGCTTAGGAATGTGGTATGAACTTACCAGTGCGTATAGCAGTTAGGGCCGTTTAGAGAGCTACAGAGCTGGACCAGAGTCACCAGCCCAAGTTGCAGTGGAAGAGGTTCGGAGGAACATGTTACTGGGAAAGACCCAGGTACTCTGCTGGGTGATTTACAAACACTGTTGAATTTAACTTGCTTATCTCCATACCAGGAAGCAGGTGTCATGCTTTTTATTTTATAGATAAGGAGGCTGAGGCTCAGACACGTCATACGAATTGTACGCGTAAGCAAAGGCAAGGATTTGAATCTAGGTCCTTAAGTGACCAAAGTGCATCTCTTTCCATTTTTATGAGTGTGCTAATAAAATACATAGTGGTTATCGCTCTAGCGATGGCTTTCATTTACGTGGCACCCATTTCTAAGGATCTGAAAACATCTATAGATTTTTATAAATCCAATTAAGTTTATTATCTTAATATGATCTTGTCTAGTTTCTCCATATGGATGTGCACACATGTGATTTGGACAGGGAAATCAATTTGGATCATTTAGACCAAACCCATTTTATCTTATGTCTGTGCTGTAAAATTTACCAGAAAATTGATGAAACTTCCACTCCATGTTGACAGTGTGGACAAACTGTCTGAATGCATTCTGTAGAACAAGAGAACTCAGGCTGGATGACCCTTTTACTCAGCTGATTCAATCCACTCACCCTAAGTCTAAAAATGCCCCAGGAAGCAAACTATCTGATTCAGAAAGGTCTTCAAGGACAACCTGCCTCAGTAAAACCATCTCCTTTTCTGACAATTCTTCACAGCCAGAAAGTTCTTATACATAATCAGAATGTCTATTGCTTTGAGCAAACCACTTTTCCTTCTGTTCCATTCTTGCTAGCAATGGAGAACAGCTGGGAAGGTTTCAATATCTCTGTTATGAACCTGAAAGCTGTTTTAAAAACACCATTCAAGTGTTTCTCCACTGGCTAAATAAACTTGATTCGTTTAGCATTTGTCAAAGAGAGAGATCATTTTCTACACACCTAGCCCTTTGATGAGAGAGTTACAATAATTTTGGAATGTGAGCTCTTAGAGGGCAAGAGTGACCATGGGTTAAAAAGCTGTGCAAAGTAATTCTTAGACTACCTGCCACAAGTGGATCCTTAATAAATGTTTTTGTTGAGTGAAAAAGAGGAAAGAGTGAGAACTAGTGCTAAATTCCAGTGTCTATCTAAAGACAATAAGAAGAAAGCCAGAGAGAAGAAAAATTGAAAGGGTACATGAAAGAAGATAGATGGAAAAGGGAGACAAAAGTCCACGCTCATCAGTTTGTATTTGTCTGTGAGCAGCGTTGGCAGAGGATTACAGTCAGTCAGAAGGTGGGCTTCAGAGCAGGAAAAGGACAGGTTTCAAATCCCTACTCTGCCCACGTGTGTGACCTTGGTCAAGGTGCATCTCCTTGCGACTCAGTTTCTTCTTTTGCAAAATAGGGACAGTGACATTTACCCCTAAGCTGTGAAGATGGAATAAGATGCTCTATTTGGACATTTCCCAGGCTCATGGTAGGTGTTCAAAACATTGTAGCTCTGATTCTCTCACACCAAGTGGCTGGCTACGGGTCTTGGCTTATGAAACCATCTCTAGGAGCCTCCTCACTTTTGGAGTGTGTAGATTCCTCCCCCCAAGAATGGAAAAGATGGCATTAAAGAATGTCACGATTAGTTTGGCATTTATGAGTTCAAGGGATCCTAGGTGCTAACTGGCTGGTGAGTTAATGAAGTAGCTGCAGAACTAACATTTTCATTACTGTGCTAATAAAAATGATCACATTATAGCATTATCCTTATAAGCCCACTGGGTGTTGTACCTGGAAATGGACACAGAACTACAGGACATTGAGCTCCTTCAAGTTTGGGTATATATATGAGCATGTATTGTATAAAGTATCATTGTTCTCATGATCACTATTTCCCCCCCCAAAAAAAAGATTCACACGTTAAAGGAATGCAAATTCTATTTCTCCCGACAAAGGAATCTAAATCTGTGGATTCTCCTAGCTGCACTCTTGAAGGAGAATTCACCCAAAATGGAGAGTATGAAAAAACAAACAAATGAAAAAATCAATTGATGCTGCATGCTTCCTTCTGTATTTTAGGAGGAAATGGGGCTGGGATGAGTGGTGTTGGAGGCTGAGGAGATGGTGGAGATAAACCCTCTATTTTCTCTAAAACATGAGCCCTTTGTTAAAAGAAGTAGCAATGACTGCAGGAAATCAAGCTTTCTTTGCTCTTCCAGAGTCCCTCATGCTAATATTAAATTCTGTATTAGCAGAAAAACTTTGGAGTTTTCATGTGGCCAGTGGGTATGAAGCGAGAGCAGAGATGCAAGCCCTCCACAAATGGTTCTGCCCTCCTCAACCCAACATTCAGCAACATGAGGTTAGTGCACTTGAAGAACAGCCTTCTTTCAACAAACCTGCTCTATAAAAGAAAGAGGAACAGGCAAAACAGTTCCCCAGGACATAATATGTTTGTAAATGTTTGCTTGCCCACTCTTCATGCTAGAGGAGGCCTCTCAAATCCAAGTGACCTGGCATCAGAGCACCAAAGCACCCCTCTGCCTCTGAGGGGTTTTGGGCCTTCTCTCCAACTCGTACTCAACAGTCTTTCCAGAAACAGACAAGAGGGTCCTTTTGTTATCCGAAGAGCCACAACCCCCATCCTGCACCATGGGGAGGCTGGGCCCCCTTCCTGGCTGTCCATAGTTACAAAGCAAGTTGGTAGTCTAGATTATTTAGGAAAAATAGCAAACAAAATAGACAATGGAAGAAAATAGGAAATGATACTGTATGCCAATTTAAAAAATAAAATTAAATAAAAGATGACTGTGGGATACGAGTCTCCTCTCAGCTTCCCAGATGAAATGTCTATATTGATTCATTTACTCAATAATGGCTTCATTTTCTCATTTTTAGACAGTGTAGACATAGTTCAGATTATATTAAGACCTCGCGAAAGGCTACAAATTGGGAGCATAACCTGAGAAGGCAGAGGGCTGAGGACTGGGCATGAGATCTGAGCTCCTGCCTCTCATCCCGGCTCCCTGTAGGAGGCCAGGTAAATCCCATCACCACCTGTCTCCTGGTCTACAGAATGGGAACATCTGTTCCTCTCAGGAGACTCCATGCATCTTCATTATATGGTTGGAAATGATTAGATAGAAGAGTCCACAGATAGTATTAGTCTTTACGATAATGATCTTAATAAATATTTATGCTGCCCAATAAGGGAGTATAGGGTGTTGGAAGAATTTGCTTGTGCTCCATTTAAAACTGGAACTGGGAAATGAGGGGAAGCACCTACCTTGTCACTATTTGTCTTTCTTAGTTAACAATGTAAGATATATGATGGCTGCTAAACAATTTGGTGACAAAACATTATAAATGAAGTCTGTTTTCCCTAGAAACTGCATAAGCATTTGAATTAATTTAATTTGAAATATCAAATTAAATTAAACTGTAGCATAATCCCCAAGGGAGAGTATATTTCATTTGCAATGTCTTTTGATAGAGTGTTCCCTGCCAAAAGTTTTGCTTTGCATCTGGCTACAGATCTAAATTTATTGCATTAACTTGGAGAAGACTTTTAATAGAAAGCGAGATTAAAAGAAAACTTGATGGAAAATAAAGATGTTCAGTGCTGAAAACAGCATCCCCAGAACCTGCCTCTCTAACTTTATGCTCTCTGGATGTCCCTCTCTGATCTTCAACTTGAACCATGTAGCTGTAGGTGGAGTGCTTTCTTTTGATGGTGCTAATTAACACGCACAAAACATATCAAAAGGGGATGGGCAAAGTCTACTTGGTTTCAAGGCTATAAACTGGACAATGTCCTCACCAGGTCCTGGTGAAGGGGATCGACGTCATCTGAGAAGCAAAGAATGCAGATACGAAATAAATGAAAATGGTTATGGGGAGTGTGCATGTTTAGTGGTGTCACGTGACGGCTGTCTTCTTCCTGAGTTGTCTCCCTTTCTCAATAATCTCTCCTCTAAGTGCCGTACTCTTAAGAAAACTTTCGGTCCGCAGGTTGGAAGGAGAGGAACTGATGGATGGTGAATCCAACAGTTTCCTAAAATATAGGTCACCCCAAATCACCATTTAGGAAATGTTCCATGGCAAGACATTGACAAAAATTGCATGGAGCAGCAGCCTGAAAGTTGATGCAGTGGGAATAATCTAGTTCTTCCTAGTGAACAAATTTATAGCAGGAGAGGCAGATGTGAAGGGAAGTTTTTGCTTGAAGCAAATAAGCCTGTCCCTTTAAGGAAGGTGTGTGCTGAGTTTAAATTGGGCCAAAGAAGCCAGATAAGAGTATCTTAATCAAATAAAAAAAGCATTAGGCTTTAATCTCCGGCACTTTAGCAACCTCCTAGTTTTTTTTCTTAAATCTTGATTGGAAGAATTATCCTGACAAGAAAATTAGTAGTACGTCAATAAGCCTGTGGCCCAAAGATAGGGCTCTAAGTAACCAGAGGGAAAAGATTTCTTCCAGACCAAGGCCCTTGCCTGTCCTCCTACAGCCACAGCCATGGACCTGGAGGTGGTCGACGCCTGATCCTGTGCACTGCGCTGATGGCAAAGTTCACTGTGATTTTCCCCCAGGAAGCCCTGAAGTGCAGGTAATCATATTTAAAAAGATAAGGCGCACAACCAGAAAAGAACCCTGCTTCACGAAGAAATTCTAATTTCCAGCAGTCATGGGTAGAAAATCAATAACTACTCTCTGATGCAAAATGAGAACTGGACTTGATAAAGCTGCTACCTCCTCCCCTGCTCTCTTGAAAAGAGTAACACACCAGAAAGTTAAAAATAAAGGGGAGAGAGAGAGAGAGAGAGGCAATAGTAAAAGGTTTGCATACTGATAGTCTTCCCTGACATTTATGCCCCCACCCCCACCCCACCTGCTGCTCCCAAGCTTGCCCTTGAAGCTAATTCTAGCTCTCCTTATCAGAATGTGTCTCCCTAACACGTCAAGTCACTCTTCTCCATGCCCCTTATTTGCAATTTTTTCCGCTCCCTCACCCCTTCCCCATGTGCGTGCTTGCCTTCTCCCATTTGGGGGTGGGGGGAGAGACAGACAGACAGATGCACAGACAGCTGGACAGACAGGGAGAGAAAGGGCCTCACCAGCCTTGATGACCCAGCACTCAATGTTGGCGCCTCACTCAGGAATATTAAATCACATCCAGTTGTTATCTTGATATAAAGGAAAGTTTTGTTAATTGACTAGCAATGGGATTGGTGCTCTTTTACACTCTATCATTAATTTAGGTAGCAGTTTTAGACATATCAGGAGATTTGTTTTAATCACCGATTATAACTTTGGCCCATAAAACTCATATTGTTAACATTGACATATACATATTTATAACTTGATGGAGCTAGACATAATTAAGTAGAATGTTCATGGTAACTACATCGATAATCATTCAAAATCAGGTCCCCCTGATGTCCTCTGGCAGCCCGGTTTATCCCCAACACTGCCATGAAAATTGTGTGCTGCAAAGCTGTTCTTCTGCTTACCCCATATTTAAATGAAAACGCTTTAGAATGATCAGTCAAATGTAATACATGGTCAGTCAAACGATAGTGAGTATCTTAATGTATTGCACTGAATGTCAACTGTGTTTTAAAAACTCTAGTTTTGGAGGAGTTCTTGAAGAAGCAGGGGCTTTCAGGAAAGTATGGTGGACCCCTGAGAAGCGGTGCCCTGTGGATGATCAGAACAACAGCTTACCAAGACCGGGCCAGATGACGTATCAGTCCAAGCCCATGGAATGCCAGTGGCATTATCTCACATCTCTTCCAGAGATGTGTCATCTTGGCTTTAGCAGTTAGATGCAACAATTTCCCCAAGAAGGAGGGCATTGCAGCTCTGTAGGTGGCAGGGGAGACAAGGCAAAAATAGAACCTTCCCTTTGGGTCAATCTGACATCTGCCCTCCATTCCACTTCCTTTCCCAACATGCCCCTGCAGCTTTCTCCTTCATTTGCTTTGAGCAGCATGTACTCTGAATTCAGTTTGGGAAGCATCCATAGGTCCCTGCCAAATTCGCAGGTGGCATCCTGTGTTGTCTCTCTCCAATTAGACTATAAGCTTCTCAAGGTGTGTGCGTCTCCTCGTTTTAGTCCTGTAATGTCTACGCAGATCTGGGCAGGAGTTCAGGAAAGGGTTGCTGAAAGAAGGGCTCAATGAATACATCTTTCAGAGCTTTCTGGCAAGGAAGGTTGGTGGGACTGTGGTCTGTTTCTTGCAGGTGCTGTCTGTACTCAAGGCATTGGTTTCTTTGACTGCCAGGCCAGACATAGCTACCGAGACACAGGGGTCTGCCTCTCACCAAATGTGGCTCCAATTCTCACATTTTTATATGCCATGTTACACACATCATTTCTGAACCTCTCAGAAGCCCATGCATTTCTGAGCATTGGCAATCAAGCATAAAGTTCTGGGGCAAGCTGTGAAATCTCTGAAATGAAAATCAATTCCATCTCCATTTCATGGGGACTAATGTGGCATTTACAACATAAACAATCACTTCGGTTAGGGAGGAAAATTAAAAGCTGTGCTACATAAAGGCACAATGTTTAAAGTTCTGGTGGAAATGAGCACTTGGCTTTGAGATGATTACAAAAGAATTGGAAAAAAAAGAAAAGAAAAAAAAAGAAAAGGAAAGAACAGAAAAAGCCAGCCCCAACAATTCAGAAGTGCACAGGTTTCATAACACAAATTGGCTATGACTGAAGCTATTGGCCTCGGCTCAGACCTCTGGCAGAAGAAAGAAAAACCTTGGGAATTTCCTAAGTAATGGGAAGAAGGTGTTTCAAGGGCTCATGAAAGTCATGTCCGCATCCTTTCCCGATGGCATGAGAAGACACAGGGATTTTCTGACGAGAAAAGGCTCAAGGACCAAACAATGGCAGTGAGACCAGTGGTTTTAGGGTCCCCTCAAAGTACAGGTCTCTTGAATCCTTGACCTAGTGATACGTCATCCTACCAAGCTTGGTTTCCCTGCTGTTATTAACATAATAGGGTCTCGTGAGTTTTTGTGTGCAGAATCCCAACGTTTACAAGATGAAGTAAAAATTAAAGGCAGGAAAAGAAGAATCTATTAGAAGTTAAAGAGCCTGGAGTTAAGCCTGGCTTTTCCACTAGCTAACTAAAGAACTCTAGACAAGGATCCCAACCTTGGAAGACTCAGTTTCATCATCTGTAATTGAGAAGTTAGAGCATGTGATCTCTAAAGGAGATTGGCTCTAAAATTTTATCATTCTCTAATTCTGCACTGGACTATAACCATTCAGTTGGCCTCATTTGCATGGGTGGTGGGGAAAGATAGAAGCTGTTGCCAATCAGGAGGAGCTCATTTGCATAATGGCTGTGATTCACTAATTAGCCAGGAAGACTTCCAGTGCAGCCATGCAGGGAGGCACTAGTGTTCCTGCTGTGACATTATTTAACTGGGCTCCTGGCGTTGGCTATTAAGACTCTCAAAGTACTAGCCAGTAAGGAGCTGAGTTTTCTATAAAGCTGCCCAGGCAATTAAGAGCATTAGCATAAAGGAATCTTTCTCGATTAGCTATTTTTAGACTGGCCTGGAAATTCTATCTTTCATTCTTTTAAAGATTTTTTATCACTGCACTATGCTTGTATTACAGTGTCACATGTATATTTTCATTCTATTTTTGTTCTGCATCAAATAGTGGTAGTAATACTATTTTGAGGGATAGTTATTTTCATACCATTTGAAGAGAAGTCAGATGAATTTGTGATACATGCAGCCTTCATTAATTCTAACATGAACATGGGACAAACCAGGGTATGGCTTGTATACATATGTCAGCCAATCATCCCCTCAAAAAGATTGATTTGCCATGATCAGAGAAGCAATTTGTTAGATCTTCCCTCCCCCTCCCCCCAAAGTGCTGATCACCTTTTCAAGGTAGAAAATGGATGGGAAACATGGCACAAATTGCATGCCATAGCTCCAAAATTCTAATCACTTACAAACATCAAAATTATGACTTGAGACCTTGAATGATAAGTTAAGAAAACAGTGTCTCTGCATACAGAACTATTATTTACCACTGTCAAAAGTAACTATCATATCTGCATAAATGTGGGGCTAGAAGACAATTTCTCTCTCAAAACTGCTTCTGTGGCAGAAAAAGCTTTGACCAATACGCAGTGTGGCATGTCGTAATTTTTTTAACCCTTACAAAGCGGAATGGGACCTTTTAGAATGAGATGTTTGAGTGCTGATTTGGAAAATAGGAGCTACCTGAGAAAACAATTTACAATGCTTCTTTGATCATATTTACTTTGAGTGCATTGGGTAATGCTTAGTGTCCTCCAAAGTAGGTTGTGGGCACCCCAGGAAGTCATTTGACTCTTTGAGGTGCAGGAAGAAAGCATTTGATCTCTTAATTCTATATTGTCTATATGGAGGATATGTTTTTTAATGCATGTTTATGTTTTACATAGAAATGCACATATTCTAGGTATATGCTAAAATTTTTTACTGATAAAGGTTAGTGATAGAAAAATCTTTGGCAATCATTAGTAGACAACACATATTGTGGTGCTGGTCAGGAGGCTGGCCTGCTTTTAAAGAGAATTTTCTAGAAGGAAAAGCTCATTAGCTGTAACTACAAACACACCGTTAGAGATGGTATTTCTATGACATAAAGAAGTCTCACTGTAAGCATTGTACATAAATATATTTAACATTTTATATACCTTTCTATTCAGACAATAAAGAAATATGCTTTTCTAAAAAACTAGTTATCAGTATAGTCTCTCACAGTGAAGAGTGATAGACTGAATGCTCTTTGGGGTAGGGAATACACTTGGAGTAAGATAGAATGAGGTGTTTTCAGAGAAGAACGGCCACAATGGAGTCGTAGCAGGAAATAATTCCAGCTAAGCAAGCCCGAGCATAGACCTGGAGTCCATCGGCACCCTACGCCAACACCAACCCTACCCCAGGACTCCCTGCATAGACAGAAAGACTTCTGAGATTTCCCATGCAACTGGTTTCTAGGTAGCAGGTTTCTCTTTATCCCCTAATAGCTTCTGCTCGTGTTCCTCATTCATTCAATCACAAATATTTACCGGGTGTTTAAGATGTGCCAGGCATGATTCCCACAATCCTGAGAGTCTCTTTTCCTCTCTACAGTCCTCCCTGGGGGTCACCCCTAGGTCTCCATCCTGGAATTTGGAGTGGCTGCCAACTCATGACTCCTATTTATTGTTCATTGCTCCCCTACTGAGAAATCTGGATCATCAAATGTGTTTCAAACAGAGGTCTAACATCAGGACAAGAGGTGAAGACTCTCAGAGAGAGTGGGGGCTTCCTCTGTGTAGCCTGCCTGCACTGTTCTCCCTTCCTCCTGGTAGCTGGACCCTTCAGAGGGTTCCATTCTAGTGTGTTTGTTCTTACAGTTTGCATGTCTGTGAACCATCCACAGTTATCCCATTCATTTTTGAGAGCCCCCTTAGTGTTCAGTCTTGAGCTTGATGCAGGAGTGATCCAAAGAGGCACCTAAGAATCAGTGCCTGTTCCCATGGAGATCCCACCGTAGTGGGAGGAATTAGTGCCACAGAGGGGCACTATCCCATGGCAGCACCTGGGTAAGTGCTAGCACTCTATTCAGGACCTGCCAGGAATTGGGAGGCCATTTAGGTACACTAGAAAAGTCTCGGACTTGAAGCCAGACCGTCGTGACTCTAGTCTTAGCTCCATCACTTACTAGCTATGTGGCCTTGGGCAAACTACTTGGCCTTCTGAGTCTCAGTTTTCTCATCAATAGAATAGGAACAATAATACCTAGTGATAGGACTGTCTTGAGGAGTAAATGAAACAATGGGTATGCAAATGCCTTGCACACTGAAAAGTGCTGTACACATTTTAGGAATTACTATTAAGGGAGGGCGATCACTCTGGCTTGGGGTGGTTGGTTAGAGAAGGCTTTATTTTGTTGTCCACTTCCACCCTCTAGGACCAATAGTTTTAAATGTAAATGGAAGTGAGAAGCCAAAGGTTACTTCCTCTACACATTCCTTGATGTTGGACCATGGGATGTGGCCCACTTCCTCCAACCCACCTTCATCTGAAGAATCTGCTAGGGCTTGGAATCTCTGACCTGACCAGCTGGAGAAGAATGGAAACTCTGGGCAGAAATGGGGCTGACAGGGGCTCAGGGCTCTGCAAAGCCTAAAGGAAGAGGGGTGGAATCAGCCTGTCAGGCCTCCACACTCTACCCAGCAGAGGTTATTGCCAAACCTCCTGCGAGGCTCACTGGAGGGGACTGTGATGGGTTGGCCTCTCAGAAGAGATTCTTACCCACAGTCCTGCGGTGTACAGTGACTCACCGGCTGGTCACGAGCAGAGGGCAATGTCTAGAGTCAGTTCCTCCTGTCTCCTCCCAGGAACAAGACAAACCCAGTCCCTCCTCCTGCTCCTTTTCCCTTCAGTGGGAGGTTTACAGTTGACAGTTCAATGTAAGTGTCAAGATTCGTAAATAGGAAGAGGATTTAGAAAGTAAACACAAACCTAACGCACAGAGCACATTATATGGGTATACTGTTATTACTTTGGGACATAGTTACTCTTAATGCTAACTCATCTTGTAGAAATGTAATTACTGTGTAGTTGCTGTATATCAGCAGATCTTATGAAATAGACCAGTGGAAACCCCACTCAGCCCCTGGAAACTAGAGCAGAGTTGCGATCTATGCTGTTTCTTTTTGGTTTTATCTTCTTTCCTGTAAAATCTCTTGGGGGAGCCTCCCCAAGAGGTAGCTCCCTGCTTTCAATCTCATTTTCTGATATCGAGCTCTGAGTTTCCCATAATTGAATTTAGTCTGGGTCTCCTGGCTGTTAATCTTGGTTTGCTCACCTTTCATTTTCTGGATGCCCTGGAGAGTGCTGTGTCCTGCAGGAGGACCCCTTGCCTGGAAACTGGGTTGCGTTGGGTTGCCAAAGTAAATGAGCAATGTGTGTAAGAAGTAGTGTTCACTAGACAAAAATTACTAGCTCTCCTTTAATACCAATTCTCCATTCTTTATGTTAGTGGAAAATATGGCTGCCTGGAATAAACCCTATATTCCCCAGCCTCCCTTGCAGCTACGTGATCACGTCCTGGCCAATGGGATGTGAACAGAAGGGATGTGCACAACTTCTGTACAGGGCCTTCAAAGAAAGAGACAAGTGCTTTCCACTGACTGCAATCTGGGCATGATGGTGGGACCTGGAGCAACCGTGGTGGATCAGAGATGAGAGTCATGCTATCTATTGCCCATTTCCTGACTGGCTGTGATAGAGGAAATGAACCCTTTTTTGGTAGACGACATTGTTAAGTTTTGCCACATGGCCCTAAATGGAGACGTCTGCTCTGTAGATCTTCAGTGGAGGACCCGAGAATGGGGACCCCTGCCATGGTCATCTTCATTAACCTGTTGGGCAGGCTCTCCCTGGCTAAAAGCTAAGTAGGAACTGGGACAAAACTCCACTGGGTTTGGGGCGATCTTTGCAATAGTCCTCTCCCACTCATTCTTGGCCTTGCGTTCCCCCTTTGTTTGTTTCCCCTTAGCCTATGGCTGACAACTCTAGAGCCACACTCTCAGAGCCACTCACACTCAGGACTCACTGGATTCAAGTTTGAAAGACAAAGTGGGAGGAGAGGGGCAGGAGCCCACGAGAACTATCCCAACTTCCAAACGCATTTCTCTCCTCCTGGCAGAGAGGAAAGAGTGCTGGGCTGTGTTTGAGAGCTGATTCTGGCTCGGCCATCAACGCGCTATGTGATCTTAAACAACTCTCTTTCTCTTGGAGCCAAAGTAGGGAGATAGGCCAGCAGATTTCTAGAATTCCTTCCCACTTCAGCATTCTATAATGTGACAATTCTATGACCAGCAGTACAGAGGTGACAGACAATAGTGGTCCTTCTCTTGAGGACTCTAAACTCCCTGGCACCACATGACACACACAGAATCTGTGAGAACAGCCTAATAAGTTACTCAGGAAATGTCCCTCTGTTTGGGGCCAAAGCACAGGCAGGGTTGGGCGAGCACTGAGCAGTGGTGCCATCAGCACAGGTTTGAAGCCTGCTCTTCTCCATTCTTGCTGTATAACCTTGAGTGAGTTTCCAAGCCTTTGAGCCTCAGTTTCCTCATTTGAAAAATCAGGATGACAGGCAGCTCCATGTGAAAGTGGGGCGGGAGTGTTTCTGAAGCACGCAGCATACAGTAGGTGCTGAACGACTGCTAGGCCTCTGCTGTCTGCTCCTCACTCCTTTTCTCCTCTGAAACTTCAGCCAGGTTAAGGACCCCACTTAGTTTCCAGCTGACATTCCAACTCTCTTGCCTTCCGCCCCCTGAATCTTTCCTCTTTTCCTTTATCTTCTTTCCTACAACTCCCCTGAAAATTCTTCCACCATTGTCTTTGCAGAGGGCAAGAAAAGGTGGGTTTCTCCAGATGCCCAGTGATATTTCAGAAGCTCTAATGAAGGGGAATATTATGAATGCCACTTGAGTTTTAAAAGAGACTCAGATCAGAGTGAATAAAATGCTAACTTTCCCCCGGTCTAACCCACTCACCCATATACCCTGGGGCAAAATAAAGCATAACTCAGTTTCTCAACGAAAGGCATGAGACAGCAGGGCATCGGGTCAAAGGGCCAACAGTCGCAGTGCCAATGGTCTTGGCAAATATCGGTTCTGTCACGTGTCATGCCACTCACCACCTCTTTCTTAGCTAGATACAGATAGGAGAAAATCTGTGTGGTGAGCTCTTTTCTGCCTTAAATGGAAGCCACAATTTTCTGTGCCACAGATAGGTGGCAGGGTGGATTCTGGCTGTGTGGCCCCGGATTTGCTCTCTGCAGATGCAGCTTTTTCAGAGGTGTTGAGGACCCTCTTTCATATCCATCTCTGATACCCACCCCTCTCCCCTGCCTCATGGGGTTCCTGTCAGCTCTCTGTGAGCCAATGAGAACTGGATGTCAACCCCTAAAACATTTCCCCACTCATCTATGAGTTCTTAGTTTACGTGGTCATTGCTAGATTGCTCTCTCTCTCTCTTCTCTCTCTCTCTCTCTGGAAATATAGACCCTGAATGCTGGCTTTATAAGTTATTTCATACATGAGTAGCACATACACTTAGCTGCTTTGGGCTTGATCTAGCAGCCTCAGGGGCCCCCTGAACGTGGTTATTTCCATGGTCCTACCTCAGAACTCATAGCGGTTGCTTCCCTTTAACCTGGGCCTTAGGCTAAGAGCCCCACCTCACCTCCTGGCCTGGATCCTAGTCAGTGAACCATCTGAGCGTTAGTCCCATCAGTACCTCAGTTCTTTCATCAAGCCCAAGAGGTCCCTGATACAGTTTGAAGGAAGACTTCTGGGGTGCACCAAATAGTATACAGGTGACAAAATAAAAGGTACCAGCTTAGAGACAGCACACAGGGGATACGGCCTTCCTAGATAGAAGAAGGAAAACATTCATTAAGAGCAGAGGTTAACAAAAAGTATCTAGAATTGTCAAGCGTTCTGTGGCCACAGACTGGTAATTGAGAAGCCCAGAGAGTCACCAAATACCCTGGTCCGACCATATTCCATGGCTCTGCAAACTCCTTTTACTGACAACGTATCAGTTTTCCCACCTGTAAAGTGAAGACCATAGGATGGACAACCTTCTAGGGCTGAAATCTCGACACAATTGTTCTCAAGTTCATACTAAAAGCCCACAGAGCTAAGCCGCTGTGTCCTTTCCCTCTCTCTTCTCAGTGTTTCTCCCTTTCCAGGGCAGCGCCCAACAGCGGACAGCATGGAGCACAGACGAGACCTGTGCCAACGTGTCACCCGGCCAAGTCCCCTGAGGGCCAGGAGGCGTGTCTTAAAGCCGGCAAGCCCACTGCTGTGACTGCTAACCAGCCCTCAGGGCCACGGCTGTGAGATTCCTCGTCATAGGAATTTGTAAAGCTGCATCTCAACGGGTTTGTGGCTCCAGCACTTAACTGTGGAATAAACAATGTTCTGATCATTGCCTGGTCACCATTATTTACTTCTACAGTTATTTTTATTCAAGAAAGCCCTATTCCTCTGGGCTCCAGGAAGAGGGCACTGCTGTAATTTTCTTCACTGTCTCCCTTTAATGAGGTCAAAAGTCAGGCAAAGGGAGTCAGGCAGTTTTAGAAGAAGCCACACAGCAACAAAGTTGACCTCGGCCAGGAGGGTTAAATGTAACTCCCTCCTTAAGGCAATGAATCACTCCTGGTTCCTGCAGCCTGGCTGAGAGGTGAGGGAGTGATTACCGTCAGGTACTCCAGCCAAGTTCAAGTTCACTATTTCTTTTCCCAGTTAAATTGTTTTCTTTCTTTTCTAATTTGCTAACTGGATAAGGAAGCATTCCCCCGCCAAACCCCATAATGCAGTGCTCTATAATTTCCCTTGTAACTTTATGTTACAGAATCCATCACCAGCGACTGAGCTTGGCTGCACTGAAAGGATGCTCTCGGAGGAGTAAATTCACCTTGTTGTTTTGCTGTTTACTTCCAGTTCCCATTGCATTTGTCAGCCCTCCGGGGTGGCATCGAGTATCATTTCATCTCTAATGTTGTGAGTGGGTTAAAACGATCATCTCTTAGGATGCCTGAGCGAACTGGAGTCTCTCTCCCTGCACCTCCTCCCCTCTCTTCCTCCCTGTCTTCCTGGCCCTCGGTTGGCTGAGAACAGTAGGAGCCCATAACAGACAGCATGTCATCCATTCCTGACAGCCTCGGTGCTGTAATATGGGCCTGCCAAACCCATTACAGTAATGACAGCACTGCAGAATTAGAACACTCACTCCTACAAAAAGAAGAGAAAAATTAGGGATAGAGGGGGCAGGGTTAAAACCTTGTGCTGTTGTACTTTCTTTCTCTTTTCTCCTCCAAGATGTGGCGTAATTCCTCTTTCCTTATCTTTTACTCCATTAAAAAGACAAGCTAGCACACAACCATATATCCTTAACCTGACGACCAAGTTTTCAGGGAAGGGGATGGAATCACTTGGTCTTGGGGAACTGTCCAAGGGAGATTAGTGTGCTTCGTGGTGTAGCTAGCAGCATCATTCCATTATCATTTCCCTAAACAGGGCATGTTCACGGACTCTGTTGGTTGGGGTTTCAAAATCTCAACAGGCACTTACAGAATTAACTTTCTGCCTTGGGCAGGGGAGCGGGGTGTTCCAGACCTTAATGATCATCTTTATGACTAAGGATCATAAAGTGCTGTTGATAATTACGATAATTAAAGTGATTTGCTAACAGTAATTAGTCCCTAGGACTCCCTTGTGGAGGTAAGGGAAAGAGACTGCTCCACCTGGCCTCTGGGCAAACTGAGGCACAGAGATCGGGGGTCCAGGACAGAGCAGTACAAAATACTGGTCCAGGCACTTAGATGGAAGGCATTGTATAGAAGAGGGGGTTAGGGGTGGCTGCTTGTGGGGTAACGGGCACGTTCAGCATGAGATGTACAGGCTGGTTTAATGCAACAAAGAAATGTGCCCCCAGGGTCCCTGCTGAATGGGGATGTTTAGGAACAATGCTAGAAGCATACCAGTGGAAGTGGTGGGTCGTCCAGGGAGTGTCAGTTTCCAACGGGGAGACAGAGGGACCAGTGGTGCCCACTAGGACACAGAAGAGACAGCAAGCCTAGAATCAGCCTCCTTCTCTACGCTTTTTCTCCCAGACACCCTGCCCAAGAGTCAAAGGACCTCTTGAAAGACCAAGGGCATTTTCTACCAAATCTGACAGGAGCAGGTTGGTAGCACCTTCTGGGGCAAGAGGCAGAACTCATGTTATTACTGGTCAGGCTCCAGGGACCGAGGGAGCCCTGCTGACTGACCTCTTGATTCAGTTGTAGCCACTGAGCCTTCTTCTGGGACAGACACTTGCAGGGACTGCTAAGGCCAAAAATGTGGATAGAAACTTGACTGCAGGGCAACGTGGGACAACAGAAGGAGTCCTGAGCCTGAGGTTCGAATCCGGCTCCGCTGCTTGCCAGCTGTAAGACCTTGCACAGGCTGCTTATCCCCTCTATGCCCTAGTTTGCCCAGGAATGCGGGTAATAACACATACTGGGAAGGACAGGGATGCTATGGGGACTGAATACTCACATGTGAGGCACCTAGCCCAGTGCCCAGACATCGTAATGCTGCATACATGCTACTGTCCTTTTTGTTTTTAACCAATCAACCTAATTAATAATTTTTGTAAATTAAGCTATAATTAACATATAATATTATATTAGTGTCAGGGGTACAACATAATGATTCAAGATTTGTATATGTCGTGAAATGGTCACCACAGTAAGTCTAGTTAACGTCCATCACCACACTTTGTTATATATTTTTTTCTTGTGATGAGAACTTTTAAGAGCTATGCTCTTAGTAACTTTCAAATATGCAATACAGTGTTATGAACTATAGCCACCGTGTACATTACATCCCCATGTCTTAGTTATTTTAAAACTGGAGGTTTGTACCTTTTGACCTCGTTTACACATTTCACCCTCCCCCTATTCCTGCCTCTGGCAAACACCAATTTATTCTGTGTACCTACGAGTTTTTTATTTTTTATTCCATCTATAAGTCAGATCATATGGTATTTGTCTTTCTCTATCTGACTTATTTCACTCAGCATAATGCCCTCAATGTCCACCCATGTTGTCACAAATGTCAAGACTTCCTTCTTTTTTATGGCTAAATAATACTCCACTGTGTACATAATGCATTTTCTTCATCCATTCATCCATCTGTGGACACTCAGGAAGCTTCCATGTCTTTAGCTGTTATAAATAATGCTTCAGTGAACATGGGAGGGCAGATATTCTTTTGATTTAGTATTTTTGTTTCTTGCTGATAAATTCCTAGAAGTGGAATTGCTGGATCATATGGTTGTCCTATTTTTAATTTTTTGAGGAATCTACATACTGTTTTCGATAGTGGCTGTATGAACTTACATTCCCACTAACAGTGCACAAGATTTCTCTTTCTCTATATCCTCACCAACACTCATCATTTAGTGTTATTTCCATTCTTTTCTCTCTTTTAAAGGACTACACCAGACATGCAATCAGTCAACAGACAGTTACTGAGAACCTACTAATTGTTCAACCCAGTGCTAGAGAGGTTTAAGAGAGGAAACTTGCCCATAAGAACCCAGTAAAATAATGGGTATTGAAAGACTATGTAGAATTTTCTGCAAAAATCAGCTAATGCTATGTGGCTGGCAATTTGATTGATAAGATAAGGTTTAGGCCTAGGAAACTCTCAGAAGCCAATGCAAGGCAAGAGATAAATGCTACACTGTCTGGTGAGAATGATAATTTCCTAGTATCCCCATCAGCTATAGAATTAAGTCCAAATAATCTGCCTGACATCCAAAGCTCCCTGAACATCTCTCCATTTTTAAAACTTTATAGTGCCTCATATCAGCCTTCTCCAATAACTATAATTCATTCACTTATTACATCCATCCATCCATCCATCCATCCATCCATCCATCCATCCATCCATCCACTTATCCCACAGATACTGAGTGCCTATTATGTGCCAGCGTGGGACTCTTGGGAGATATGACATTTGAGCTAAGACCTGAATATAAGAGTCCTCTCCCCAAAATGGTGGTAGATGGGGGTATGGAGCCGCTGAATGAGAGTTCCAAGTGGAAGGAACAGCAAGTGCGAAGGTACTGAGGCGGGAACGAGTTGGATGTCTTTCAGGAGTAGGAGGAAGGCTACTGTGGCTGGATCTTGCTGAGCCTGGGGGAAAGGTGGCATGGCATGATGTCAGAGCAGAAAGTGGGGCCAGCGCATGGAAGGCCATGCTAGCTCTGGCAAAGCGTCAAGGTTTCTTCCTATGTGTGCGGGAGCCAGTGAAGTGTTTTAAGCAGAGAAATAATGTGATCTACTGTGTGTTTCAAAATCCTTTAAAACAATCACTGCTTGTATTTTCCAAAATACACATTTCCATGTCTCTTCATGGCCTGTCCCCTGGGATTTCCTTTCTGCACGTGTTTACCTGTCAGTCTCCCATGAAGCCTTTGAGGTCTAACTAGGGTATTTCTTCCTCTGTGAAGCTTTCCCCGATCTTCTCGCAGGCCCCGTCTCCTGCCAACCACTCCTTTTTCTTGCTCCTATGTCTCATACCTCATACACACTTCCAATATTGCACAAAGTCTAATACATTGCCATTATGTGCTTATATGTGTCTTCCCTAGTGAAGGGCCTGAAACAGGGTAGAGTCTTAATAGATCTGACAAGGGCCAGTAGTCAGGGTAGACTACATGGAAGGAAATCTTGAAGGATGGATAGGAATTTGATAGGTGACAAAGAGAGGCCAAAGTGACACAAATCCTGCAATATCTGCTCTAGTCAACATGAAACATGATTGGAAAGCTGTTATCATCAAGAAGGGGCGTTCACCCCAGTGAACATCCTGTGACACTTTCCCCTCTCCAGTAGAACGCCAACACAGGCAGTTCATGAGAATGATAGATGTGATATTTATGCATTTTGCATATTTCCATTTAACATTGAAATGCATGACAGACTTCTCAATCCTCTAGTTTCTTCCTTCCTTCATTTAGCAACTTTTAATTAAATGTCTCCTGAGTATCCTGCTCAATGCAAGGCCCCGTGAAGGATCAGGAAGTAGACATTTGTCTTTGGTGAGCTCATGTGCTACAGCTCCCAGGGCAGAGGCTGGGGTTCTGGAATCAGAATACGTGGGTCTCAATGTTGACTCTGACAAGTTGCTCTCAGACAACTGGCTTAACCTCCTGGAGCCTTGGTTCCTCCTTTATAAAATGAGGGTAATAATATATACCTAATAGGGTTGAGTTGGCAGTGTTGGACACAGAGCTATGGTTTTCCCAGTTCCCTCTGAGGGAGGATTTGCAGATCCCATTCAAAACTCTTGGTTAGACTGTCTAGATGTGTCTAGCTTCCTTCATTCCCAAATTCCAAGGCTAAGCCTGAATAACTGCGGCTCAGCTTGAACAGTGATTGAGCAAGTCTCCAAAAGCTTGTGTTGGGTGAGCACAATGCGACGGAGCCTCCTGCTGCAGGTTCATCCAGGGCCACCTCCTCTTGTATCTCTAGTTGTGAGCAGAATCCACCCATCTACTTCCTTTCCCTTCTCTTGCCTTAAATATGCCCCAGAGAAATCATAAATTGGTTTGCCCCTGACCTGTAGACACCTGGAAGAGTCTTCTGGTTGGTGCTCAAGACTTCAGCCCCTTTCCTGCCAGTCAGTCTCTTTCTCTTCCTGTCACTACAGTTATAGCAGCATTTGGGGGTCAGTGAATGGGCTGAGAAAGCTCAGACACCACGTATGGAGTGATTCATTTGCACCAGGGGATTCTGAATAGATAATAATCGTCTGCAAATGGCAATTAACAGAACCTTTTAAAAAATGCCTTGATGGTTATAAAAGGGAAGAAGAAGATCATCATGCCTCTTGTTACCAGTGATGATGGAGGTGGCCCCTTATGCCTGGGTTTTGAATGACTTGCTATTTCCACTCAGTCATGCCAAATGCGAGAGCTTCCCTTGACTTTCATCTGCCATCCTAGAAGCTTTTCCTTACAGATGGCATTTGAAGAGACTCATGTTGGCTTCTTCCTGACACCCTGGCCTGGGCTCCACATTTCATCCCAGGCAGGAAAGAGAATTGACAATGAGCTCCATTTGAAGACGGAAGGGGCAGCAAAAGGAACTAACATGTACTATCATACAAAGTGTCATACTCCAAATCTTAGGTGAGCTGCTTTTATTCTCCTTATCTCAGCCATCCTCAACCAACCTGGCAAGTGAAAAAGTTTTATCTCCTCATTTTATTATTTCTTTTAACAGATGAGAAAACAGGTTTGGAGAGGAGGTTAAATGACTTGCCTGAGGCCATTTAGCAGACACAGTGGAACTTTGCAGCGCCTGATTAGGGCACCCAGGCTCTTTTCCACTCTGCAGTACTCTCTGCACTTCTCCTGCACAGTATTTACACTGTTATTCATTATCCATTTGTCTAATTATTTGTTTGCCTTTTTTCCTGCCTGTGTTTTCACAGGGCAGGGCGCCACTGTCCTTCCTATTCAGCACTGTAGTACTGCCAGTGTCTATCTTGATGCTTGTGGGCAGTTAAAAAATAGTTGCTAAATGAATGGCTGGCTTCCTCTCTGGCCAGGATTCATTAGAAGTGACCAATGCAACATCATCTAGTGGTCAGTCAACATCTTTATTAAAAGACATTTTCATGTAAAGCAATAGATTTGGTGCAGGCGAACCCTCCAGCTAGACATGGCTTTTGTCCTGCAGGAATCTACCCCTGAATCAAAGGTCGGAGGCCCATTTCTACAATTCCTTTGTGGACAGGCTGAGCATGCATCAGTGGAAAACAGCATCCTTTTGCCTTAACTATATCCTAATAGCCTCAGAAGCAGTTCTTCCTCCCTAAACTCCTTCCTCTCCACCTACTTCCTGTCTAAGGTGGTGGGGAGGGGATACTCTCAGGGAACCGCCATCTCTACCTGCCTGGGAGGGAGAAGACTCTAGCTGACTCCGTGGGCAGACAACCAGTACAGGCTCTCATTCATGGCTTAACTCTTAACTTTTCTAGACTCCTAAACCTGTCAGAGGTTTAGATAGAAATGATGGGGATCCCAGGTGCACCAGAGTAAACACGGAAGCCTGGAGGGAGTGGGGGAAGGGAAGCCCCTTGTGCCAAATGCCTTCTCTGTGGCTGACACTCTGCTACCTACATGTGCACAGGCCTTTGCATGGAATCTTTATGTCAATGTGAAGAAGTAGATAGTACAGCTTTTCTTTTTTCTCTTTTTTCTAATAAACAAAAAGGATAGGAAGCAGAGATGAGAGAGTTAGAGAGATAAGGGTCCTAAAACCTAACCCTAACCCAGCAGGAAAATAGGTCCGAGGGAGGAAAGGCACAATACAAATTTAAAACAAAAAACAGTGGTAAGACTTGGGGTAAAGGGGGGTTCAGGAAAAAGACTAAATTCCTTCCAGGTCATATTTTGGCAAAGTACACCCTCAAACTCTAAGCTGCTAAGACCGATTCTGGGACAGAGAACAATAAACAGCAGGCATGTAGGTGGGACATGGAGGTCAGCAGTGCCATCCCAGGCAGAGGTGGCTTATAATTTGAGAAAGAGGTTCAGGACAGTGTGGGAGGGGCAGGTGAGCAGTCAGGAGGGGAGGGAAAAGGAAAGGGGAGTGGCAAGTTGCTAACTGACGCTTTTCAAATGGTCTCTATCTCCTCTGCACTTATCCTGGTCCCTCATGCTTAAGTCTGGGAGGCTTTGGAAAGGCCACACCAGCATTTCTCAAGGTGCATCTATAGGCATCTGTGATGAAGTCATCTGGGGCTTCTTAATTGAGCAGCCCTTGGGGGCCCTCCTCCTGCCTGGGGATGTCTCTTCCCAGGTCTCAGTTAGCTACTTGCCTGCTGGTTAGGTTTTAGGGCCTAGGCCCCCAACGCCCATGCCACGCTGAATGAATCAAGACCTTTTCAGGTGGACTGGGGACCTGCTTGGTTGAAAGCTCCCCAGGTGATTCTCACAAACATTGGAACTGGGCTACTGAGATAAGTTATGTCCTGAGGTTTGTCATCTGGTGTAAGATGGGGAGCGTGCTATGGAACAACTTGGTGGCATCACTGATCTTGGGCAAACTGCTAAACATAGCTTGGTTTTCTAAGAAGTTCCAACAGGGAAAGAACTGTATGCGTCTCATTTACTAGAGCTATTGGACCCCTGAAAAACTGGAAATGAAGGACTCTTCAAAATCACTGTCATTCAATCTCTTGATTTTATAGGACTGTGTTGGTTAATTTCATGCATCAACTTGGCTGGGCCACGGTGTCCAGGTATTTGGTCAAACATATTGTGGACGTGTCTGTGAAGGTGTTTTGTATGAGAGTAGCATTCAGGTGGTGAACTGCAAGTAAAGCAGACCGCTGTCCAACGTGCTCACTTGTGTGTGTGCTTCATCCAATCAGCTAGAGTCCTGAATAGAACAAAGACTGACTCCCTGAGTAAGATGGAATTCTGCCAGCAGACAGCCTCTGGACTTGAATTTCAACTCTTCCCTAGGTCTCCAGCATTCTGGTCCACCCCACAGATTTTGGACTTGCCAGGTTCTATAGTCGTGTGAGTTAATACCTTAAAATAAATCTCTCTCTCTCTCTCTCTCTCTCTCTCTCTCTATATATATATATATATATATGTATGTATGTATGTATGTATGTATGTATATGTATATGTATATGTATATATATGTATATATATATACATATACATACATATATATATTTATACACACACACACACACACACACACACATCTTTTGGTTCTGTTTCTCTGGAGAACCCTGATGAATTCAAGGCCCAACAAGATACAAGAACTAAGCTGGGTCTAGAATCTACGTCATAGCAGACATGTAGAAGTAATGTAATTCACAGTTCTCCTTATAGAGCGAATGCTAGCTTCTGCCATAGAAAGGGTGTCAAGCTGTATGTGTGCATGTGTGTGCACAGGTGCGTGTGTGTTTTCCTGTGAGCCCTTGGAGTCTGGGACACACATGTCTTATTTTCTATTGTCCCACTCCCTAACGCTGAACCTGGCAGAGAGTAAGTATTTAGTGAGTGAGTGACTTTTGTGACTCTAAATTATATATTGGTAGTTTTGGGGACTTTCCAAAACTCCAGGCAGCAGGATACATTCTATTGCACTCTCTACTCCCCTATCCGCCTCCCCCCACCCCCACCCCAGAGGATGTAGGGTCTCTGACTGGAGATAGAAACCATGGGGATCCCAGGTGCAACAGAGTAAACACCAAAGCCTGGAGGGAGTGGGGGAGGGGAAGCCCTTTGTACCAAATGCCTTCTCTGTGGCTGACACTCTGCTACCTACATGTGCACAGGCCTTTGCATGGAATCTTTATGTCAACGTGAAGAAGTAGATAGTACAGCTATTTTTTTTTTTTTGCAATAAACAAAAAGGATAGAAAGCAGAGATGAGAGAGTTAGGGGCAAGGGTCCGAAGACCTAACCCTAACCCTGCAGGAAACCAGGTCCGAGGGAGGAATACCTCCTGAGCAGGAGCATGGAGAAAGCACTTGGAACCTGTACACTGGGGCTCCTGGGCCACAGAATGGGGCCTCCGTGGCCTTTGGGATGGGCTTTGCCTTCAGATACACAGGTGGAGGGGGTTTCGGAAGTGGTCTGGATTGACTTCAAATGTGGAGCTCTGCTTTGGTTGTCAGAGCTCTGGGTTACCCATACCCAGGACACCACATGTGTCCTCACCCAAATCTCGTTCAGTGTGTGTGTGTAGTGGGAATATAGAGGGCTGAGAGTGGATTTGGGCTGCACATTCCGTACCCCAACACTGCATTTATATGACCCATGGCTCCCCCAGGGCGAGGCAGAATGGGCCCTGGTCAAGTTCTTTCAGCTCCCATTGCAGAAACTGTCCTTTGGACAGCTGAGTCCTTGGGTTGGGCTGGTTACTCCAGGGCAGGGCTCTCTCGCAGAGGCGGACCCATCTTCTGAGCCAATCAGATCTGATACTCAGTGGAAACCAAGCTGATAGCCCACAGCCTGCTGCAAAGCTTCCTATGCCCCCAAGTTACTATTTTTAAAGGTGCTAGCCTGCTCCCGGCTGTTCCATAATGAGTGTTGGACATTGTCTATGAAGCTGCTCTGCCCCAATGCACCCCAGGAAGGAAGCAACCCCTGCTGGCCCCCAGAACTCCTAAATGTGGTTTATCTTAATAAAACAATAACAGAGTTTCTCTGTTGTTATTGATAACGGGTTGTCCACTAGGCTTGAGTGTTTCTGAGCAGTTGGGGCAAATGACAAACACCCCACGCCCCAGGTCCCAGAACAGCTCCTCGTTCATAGAAATCACTGCATTCACCCCCAGTTGTTCTAGAAAGAATATACAAGCCATGGGAGGCAAGCAGAAGGAGCTGTCTGCCAGATGCGCTCACTTAAGGAGTCGATCGATTTAAAAATTCAGATGGATGCGTTGGAAGCTGGTTCCAGACAGCAAAATGGAATTCTCCTCAGTCCCACTGAGTTAAGCACCAAGTTACATATATTTCCCAGCAGCATGGACACTTCCAGTAAAGTAAACTTTGTGTAGAGGATACGGGTGGCAGTAACTCCTTGACCAAGGTGACCATCTTAGCTCCCCAGGAGAAAAGTATGAGTCCTGGGACAGTGTCACTTCCGTGTTCCTCCTTCCTGGCTCTCCAGACGACTGAGGCAGTGCCATGCTGACTGTATTTACCCTGGGTCCTCAGGGCCTAGTCTCATTCCTGGTGTATAGTAAGTGCTCTAGAACTATTTCCTAGTGAAACAAAATGCCTTTGTTGTATCAGGTACTGGAATATCTTAGGTATGTGATTTTTAATTTTTATTTTTACACCTAACCACAGATTTTGGAGGGGGAAATGTTATGATTTGCATTTTATAGATAAGGGAACCAAATTGGAGGTTTGAATTCACTTCTTCTCAAGCCAAGTTTGGGGCTCTCACACATCAATAAACCAGCAATGTCCCTGTTTTTCTTTACTTGAAGAACTCAGCAAAAGACGCTTGATTTCTGTGGCTTGGGGGAGGTAGGTGCCTGAGATTGATGGCCAACAGCCCTTCCTGGGGTCAGGGGCTAGGCTCCTGAGGCTGTATGGGGGCCTGAGGCAGCTCCTCCAGAGGGCACTTAGGCCTGGCTCTGGGGCTTGTGGGGTCCCCTTCACTTCAGGATCTCGCTGAGTCTCTGCCAACTCTGCTGGGCCCCAGCCTCTAGAAGCTTGTTCAGCCTTGTCTATGGAGGATTTCCCTCCCATGCCCACTGCAGGGGCAGCTCTGATCTCTCTGAGGCTCCGTTTATACCAGGGGTGTCCAAACTGCGGCCCACGGGCCAACTGCGGCCCGCAATCCATTGTTAATTGGCCTGCAGCAAATTCCAAAAATATATTTAGTTTACTTAAATAAACCAGGTGAGGCAATACGTACTTCACCTTGAGTGAGTGGCCCGGCTATTTGTGTATTTTACCGCATATGGCCCTTGGTGAAAAACGTTGAAAATGTCTGAGCACCCCTGGTTTATACTCTGCCCAGGGAGGAGTGAAGGACAATGAGAAGGGAACAAGAGTCAGAGTTCCCTGAGGTGCCACACAGCAAGGAGAGAGAGTCAAAGACCTGGGTTTTGGGTCCTGGCTCTGAGCATCTTCAGCAAGTGATGAAACCTCGCAGAGCCACAGTTTCCCATTGGTTGAATAAAGACATCAGCACCTACTTCTCAGTGTGCTTGTTGGAATCAAATGAGATGATACAAGGGCTATAAAAAAGTGACATAGCAGAGCCATGGGGCTGCAGAGCATGGGCTACAAGACCGGCTCTACCTTGGGTGTCAATTCCAGGTGAGCAAATGCTAGGATTAATCCAGGTCCGCGGAGAGACTGAGTCCTTCTCTAGTGATAGGTCCTCTTTTCACCCAGCGCAGGACGTCTTTCCTAAGTATGGGGAAAACACTTGCTTTCGTTGAACAAGTCTCTGGGACAAACCAGGATTTTGGAGTCACAGAAGTCAACTATTAAATCTTTGTGGTAATCCAAAGAGAATAGAGGGATTGCTTTGTGGAATAGCTTTTTTCTTTTACCAAAACATCTGCCTGCTGCTCTTCCCCAGAGGAAGCATTTTCAGATGAGCCCTGGATAATGGGGTGTGTGCCCTCAGCCATCAGTGCCCCAGCCGTCATGACACTGCTTGGAGCAGGCCACCTGAAGCCCTGGAGAGCCATGTCCATGTGAGGCCTCTGTGAGATTTGGGAAGTGTGGATCTGCCTCCATCGATGCCCCATCTGGCTTCTTGAGAGATACGAGCACTGCCCTCTGTGAGCAGCACTAAACCTCAAATGTCAAGAGAGAAACTCTCCTTTCCACAGGGCCCTGGAACAGCACAAGCAGCTGCACTGCTGTGCAGGAATGCTCAGTGCCTCAGACCTGGATTTGGCTCAGATGCTACAGCCTGCTGCACGTTAATTGTTTGCTACGTACAGGTTTGGTTTCAGGACTTGAGAGAGCAGGAGTAGGGTTGATTCCAGTGCCTCTTTAACCCATAGCTCAGTGCTGAGCACATGGAAGGAGCCAGGAAACACCATCTGAATTGTGACCATCAGAGTCACAGAGACATTAACTCCCTCTATTTCTAGGTCCCAACTTTCTGCACAAGGACTCAGGCCCAGAGATGTTAAGTGACTTTTCTGAGGTTACTGGTCAGCGATTACAGCGGTTCTCGACTGGGGGTAATTTTGCCTCTAGGGGACATTTGTCAATGTTAGGAGACATTTTTGATTGTCACGGCTGGAGGATGCTAGTGAGTTAAAGCCAGGGATGCTGCAAACATCCTCCAAGGAACCAGCACAGCAATCCCCATGGCCCCAAATGTCAATACTGCCGAGGGGGAGAGACCCAGGGTTACTGTAAAGAAAACAATGTGTTTAAACTCATCGAGATGTTCAAGAGTCTGGAAGGCATAGAGCTCAGTGATAGTTCAGGTGAGAAGCAGGAATGTGGAATTAATGAAGGCAATGGTGGGAGGTGAGGCTGGATATGTAGGTTGGTACAAGAGATAGATCTTGTATACCAAACGACAGTTTTGCTCCACAGACAGCAACGTTTTCCTGGGTTAGATGAAGGGTCAAACTGGAGCTGACTTCCCAGCACCGTGCTCTTTCCACTCTACCGTGCTGTCTCTTTCCCAGCCACTCTGTTAGACAAGAATATGTACATGGAGAGCAGGACTATAGCAACCCAATGCAAGTCGCTTTGCATCTCCTACAGGATAAAGTCAACTCACTTGCGAGTCCATAAAATCCTGTAACTATTTCTATCACTGCTTTACTTGCCACACCATGTTCTAACTATTTATCCCTTAATCAATTCTGCTGGATTGTGAGCTCCTTGCTTAATTACCCTGTATCCCTGGTACCTTCCATGATGCTTAAAAATAAAAGGTACGTCAAGCATGATGGTTAAATAAATGAAGGAATAGGAGAGGGCAGACCAACCCACAGCACAGCTGTAAGGACTGTGATGGGTTTCCTTCCCCGTTCTCCTTTTTTTTTTAAATATAAGCAATATATGCTCACTGTATAAGAGAATAAAAAACAAAAACTGTACAAAATCCAAAGGAATAAAGTAAAAATTACCCAACCCTTATGATTCCCACCAGCAACAAACAGATTTAACATTTCAGTAGATATCCTGCCACCCTTTCTAGGGCTATAGATTCATGAAATTCACATGCACATATTTTTCTTTTTAATTAAAATGGGATCATCCTATATACGTTCTGTTTCTTGCTTCTTCACTGAAAAATCTATTGAAACTACTGTAAAGGAGGCCAGGGGATTTATCTTAAGCTGTGTTCACCCATTTTTATTTAGACTGCATCTTTGAAGAGGTGCTAAATCGGTGTGAACACCTTTCCAAGCCCATGAATATACTCACACCATGGCGTTTAATGGCTGCAAACAATGCGACTGTACAGTTGAACCATAATATATTAAATCGGTCCTCAATTGTTGCAAATTGTATTACTTTTGTATTTTCACGATGACAACAATTTTCCTTAGTTTGTATTTCTAGAATAAAAATTGCTGGAACAAAGTCGCATATTCTACAGCTTTTGAAGAGTATCTCCATGCTGCTCTCCAGAAAGTTTATACCAATGTATCGTTGCCCTAGCGGTGTAGGGAGAGAGCTGCGTTAGCTCTTTTTGAACAAAAGCTATCAAGTACTCCACGTAAACACCAAGACAGACTATTTTGGTTCCATTCAAGGACCCATGTATATATCCTTTCAGCATAGAAAAACTGTCATTCTTAGTATTTGATAGTCTACCAGATGTGTGTACTCAGTTTCGGTACAATGAGCTATGCCATTGTTTCCATGCTTCTGAACACAAACAAAAGGTCATATATATATATATATAAAAGCTCCTAGCCCAGTGCCTTGTACGCAGCAGAAACTCAACAAGTAATCCTGCCGTCTATGCCATCACTGCTGCTGTGGGTATATATAGCATTTATCATCCCTTATCTGGGTGGTTGTCGCCAGCCACCTGTCTTGGAAACCTATAAGCCAACCTACATACCTGCCAGAGTGATGTATCAGAAATGCAAGATGGACCATGGCGTTCCCTTGCTTAGGTGTCTTTAGCTGCTCCCTTCGTCCATACACTGAAGACTGGACCTCCTGGTAAGGTTCATAAGGCTTCTGACCTGGCCCTGAGCCCCTGCAGTTTCATCTTCTATGGGTCTCCCACACTCCCCCACATCCCAGCCAAGCTGTCTACTCATGGGTCTCTCAGCAGGATCCGGTCCTTTATTCCTCTGTGACTAGGAACAGGGTTATTCTCTCTCCGAGAAGCACATCTGTTTCCTTCCCTACCTTGGTGGTGTACAGAATTGTCTGCTGGGAAACCTTTGTCAATGGCCTTTTCTGTCTACCCAACCCAAGCAATGCTAGCCTCTCCTACAGTCCCAGAAAATCTTGCCCACTCACTATTTATAACGTGTCTCACATTGTATTGTAATGATGGTGTTCATGTGTGTCTCACCAATTAGACTATTTAGAATCAGAACCTCGTTTTACTTTATGTCCATATTCTCATCATCTGACACCAGGCTTAACACACAGTAGGTGCTTAACAAATGCTTCTTGAATGAATGTGTGAATGAAATGGTAATATCTTCCCATCCTTTCTTCTTTCCTTTCATGCATCTGTCCATTTACAGGGCTCCATCCACAATAGTCAATATAGTAGCAATCTAGAGTCATCATAACATTTTCTTATCCAGATGGTGTTGCTGGTTTCATGAACCAGTGACATGCCATATTACTCCCTTCTTAGCATCAAACAGAATCGAGTGAGTACCAAGTGCCCTGCCACCATCTGTACCTTCAGGAGGAAAGACAGAGCTGGAAGGGATGGAGAAAACAAGCCATAGGTCAGTGGAGGGGGGAGATGGGCTAAGCCTGGCCTCATGGCATCAACAAGAAGCCCCGTGTTATGCATGGAAGGGAGGACGGTACTTCCAAGGTCAGAAATAGGAGTGACAGAGGAGGGAGGAGCTAGAAAGAGATTAGGAGAGGGAAGATGGGCAGGAAGGAGATAGATAAATAGGGAGAGAGAGAGAGAGAGAGGAGAAAGGAGAGAGAGAGATTCACAGGAAAATAGGGAGACAAGAAGGAAAAAAATGAGGAAGCAACAGGAACCCAAGCTCGTGTGGGTGTGTGTACTGCGGTTGCGTAAGAACAGCATCTTCTGCTGAAAGAACTTGAGAAGTCTTGTGCAGGAGAGAGCCTTAGCTTTTTACTCAATGTAATTAATTACTTTGTGGCTTTAAATAAAAACCAGCTATTCATGGGGAAGCCTGACAGGGTTTCTTTTAACTTAATGTTTGCTGAACCATCCCTTCTATCTCACTTACCTGATGTGGAACATATGCTGGGATCAGAGTGACAGAGAATAAATCACCAGATTTGCTTGGCTTCTTTGAAAAATGAATTTGGGGGCTGAGATTTCTCATCAGTATATATCTTCCCCTAGCAGCCTCCTGACAGGACATCAAGCTTGGGGAATGTCCTGTGCAAAGGTAAACGGGCACCCAGAAGTGCCCAGATGCCCTCATCTGGCAACATATCCATCACCTTGGGACACAGGCCTGGCTACCTGTGCTAGGCTGGCAGGTGTTTTCAGGGTGAGATCTGAGAGCCCGATGAAATCTCAGGTATTGGATACAATTGTGGTCTGCATGTGAATTCCACAAGTATATATGGAGCTTTTAATATGCACCTGAAACATGCCACAGAAGGAAGGTTTAGTGCAATGGTGCTCAGGTGTGGGCCTTGGACCAGAAAGCCTGGGGTGAGTCTGCCTCCCAGCTCTGCCACTGCTGATCATGTGTGCCTCAGTCTCTTCATCTATAAAATGGGGATGAAGCAACTTTTTGGTTTAGTTTGCTGAGTTCAAATGTTAGTCATCTTCTCCCCACTCTCCCTTTCCCATTCTCACTGTTTAAGTGAGTAATACAGTTCTAACACAATTCCCACCTACCTGAGATGTTAAATAAAAGTTCCTTTCCCATACCCAGAGATTGCAAGAGCTCCCCAGCCTCCAGGCAAAACAGAGGGAGGGTCTGGGAACCATACTTAACTCTGGATATTTTGGATCAAGGTGAAAAGTGGGGAGTGCGGATGTGTGTGTGATATAAGTGTCAGTGGGGTGGTGATGTTTCCCCAGGGCTTAGCCTACATTTGCTCTACTCTAACTGGAGCTGTGGAGAAGAACACACTCTGTGCTAGCACTCTGGTTCCTGACCTTTCAAGTTAATATCTGTGTGATGTTGCACAAATCATTTAATCTCTCTGGGCACTGCTTTCCTCATCTCTACAATGGGGAGGTGAGTTGTATTGGATATCTTTAAATTGTTTTCTTAGCATTCCTGTTCAGATTATAAAAGTCATGTATACTCATTATAGAAAGCTTGGAAAATACACCAGAGTATAAACAAGATAATTAAAAACACCTATTATTCCAAAAGTTAGAAAAAGACCATTGTCAATAATTTGGTGTTTTCTGCTTTCTCTGTACATAGTGTATTGCAGAGTGAACGCATCCTGTGTATACAGTTTTGTATCATGCTTCTTCTCCCCCTTACTGTTAAATGAGCACAAGCATTCTCTCTGTGTCACTAAAACATTATTTGGACCTCATATTTAAGGTTCCTTCTGACACTAAAATTCTATGGAGACTAGGGATCGTCTCCTTTCCTAACAAAAACGTTGGTTCTCCCACGTCATATGGAGGACGGTGCCCTTGCATGGTGGCTTTCAATTCCCTTTAGCTCATGCATCATGCGAGGACATTAAAAGGCTCCACGGACCACCTGACCCATCCAATGTCATTTGTCACCTTAGTCCTGGAGAATAAAAGGGAATTGGGGAGCTGCTTTGAATGAGCCACCCACAAATGACGAAGCCTTTTAAAAAATATAGAGAAGATGTGGTACATATATACAATGGAATCCTAGTCAACCATGAGAAAGGATGAAATATTGCCATTTGCAACAACATGGATGGATCTTGAAAGTATCATGTGAAGCAAAATAAGTCAGATGGAAAAAGACAAGAACCGTATGATTTCACTCATATGTGAGATATAAAACAGAAAGCAACAAATGAATGAACAACAACCAAAAAAACCTCATCGACACAGACAACAGTATGGTGAGTACCAGAGGGGAAGGGGAGTGGAAGGAGGTTGAAGAGGATACAAGGGGTCAAATACATGGTGAGACAAAGACTAGGCTTTGGGTGGTGAGCACACAATGCAATATACAATATACATGTATTATAGAAGTGTATACTTGAACTATGTCTTATTAAAGAATGTAGGCCCAATAAATTTAATTAAGAAAATTAAATATCATCAAGAAGTTTGACCTTATGTTTTGGTAGAAAAAGGGGCTACCTGTATGATAGATTTTCAGGGGAAGGGCTAAAAAATTTCCTAAACCACACCTTTCTCCCTGGTTACAAAAAGTCACAATTCCTTTATCGTAAAATAAGACCCTTTATTACTAGTTAAGATAAAAATTAAAATAAAACTGATTTGGGAAAATTTAACACACTGACCGAAATTCACATAAAGATGAATGCAGAGAGAATGCAATGTGCTGAGCGTATGGTGTCCTCTTCCTGTGCTCACGGGGAGGCTGCCAGTGCCCAGCCTTCCTAAAATTAGCTTCAGGCTATGATACAGTTCTGAACATAGACATGTGGGTAGAAGGAATATGAGAGACTCTCAGGCCTGGGACATTCAAAACTCCTGCGTGATCTTTCAGCTCTCTCTGGTCCCCGCTTTGTGGAGGCCACAAGTTCAAGATGATAAAGCTAAAGGTGGGGGAGGGTTACTCAAACTGCATCAGAATCTGATGTGAATAAGAAATAAAGCTTTGTTGTGTTAAGTGAAGTTGAGATTTTGACATTCACTTGTTCCTGCAGCTTAGTTTCTTCTGGCTAATATGAAGGTATAAATGACTGATAACAATTCCCTTTGAAAGAGTAGGTTTGGAATTAGAAAACACAAGGGGGAAAGTACAGAGGTTGTAGGCTCTTAAATTTGATTGGGAGGAAACTCAGTTTGGAAGGGATGCAGGGATGCCCCCAGCTCATATACCACCTTTTGTGTGAACTACAAAAGGTGTCTCCAGTTTAACAGTTTTGATATGCTATGCATGTGTACTGGAGTTGAGCAATTAAGTAAATAGATGATGGTGTATGGTGGAAGCCAGGTTTCTCACTTTTGGAGTGGGTGGTTACAGATCAGCAAAAGGAGGCAGCTAGAATGTGGTAATGGATCCACATGTGATGGACTGGAGCTGGAGACAGCAGTATGAGTGCATGTTTAGCTTAATATGGATACAAATGGCTACATATGGAAATATTTATACATTTGTGTATGTGAGAGCATTAGTATACACATATATATTTTATTGCTCTGTCTTCTGAGAGGGAATGGAACAACAACACTCCAGGAGCAACAGGCACATCTAGCACCCCGATTTTGGTTTCTAAAACCATTCTCTAACAAAAGGAAGCAGGACTCCTTGAAGAAATGGCGGATTCTAGGACTGGGGCAAGTCATGTACAAGATGAGCTACGAGCATCTTGTAGTGCCAGAAAATAAGGCAGGGCTCTGTGTTGGTTTCCCTGTGCTGCCATAGCAAATCACTATAAGTTGGGTGGCTTAAAACAACAGGAATTTATTCCCTCACAGTTCTGGAAGGCACAATTCTAACATCAGGGTGTCAGCAGGGCCATGCTTCCTATGAAACCTGGAAAGGAGAATCCTTCCCTGCCTCCGCCCACTTTCTGGTGTTTATGAGCAACCCTTGGTGCTCCGTGGCTTGTACATCACTCCAGTGTCTGCTTCTGTCATCATACGGTCATCGTCTCCCTCTGTGTCTCTCTCCTCTTCTTATAAATACACTAGTCACATTGGATCAATGGACCACCCTATTCCAGTATGACTTCATCGTAAGTATTTACACCTGCAACAACCTTATTTCAAACTAAAGTCACATTCTGAGATATTAAGGTTTGGGACTTCAACATATTTTGTTTGGGGGGACACAATGTAACATAGTCCAAAAAAATGCCCAATGCTGGGGATGCCAAAGGGACAAAGGGATATAAAGGGACCAAAGACAAATACCAAAGGGACAGAAGCCAACAGAAAGAACTCCCAATGTCCAAAGAAAGGACTCCAATGGAATGACTTGAGCAACAAAAAAAATAAAGTGGTGTTGGATTAAAACCCAAAGTATAAAATAAATATCCATGAGTCCACACTAAAATGTGGATACAGCATGAACTCATATTGTGAATAAATGATCGAATAAATAAATAAGTAAAAAACATAGAGGAGAACAGACAAATCTCCAGTACAAAAGAATTCTAAATAATTGGTGTAGATTCTCTGTCCTTGAGAAGCTGGAGCACAACAAAGCAATATGAAAAGTGGGACAAAAGAGTAATCTCAGAGAAGAGAAACATGACCTCAGCCAGGTGATCAAGGTTAACCTCAATAGCAACAAGTCATTGCTGATAGAATGTACCCTTGATATGATGTGCTGAAAATGGCAATTTACCTTTGTGGTTCTCCCCCAGATCCATAACCCCAGATTAATCATGAGAGAAGAACAGACAAATCCTAATCAAGGGACATTCTGCAAAATACCTGACCAGTACTCTTCAAGCTGTCAAGGTTATCAGAAACAAACAAAAGCTGAGAATCGGTCACAGTCAAGAGGGCCCAAAGAGACAAGACTACTAAAATGTAATTATCCTGAATGGGATCCTGGGACAGAAAAAGGATAAAAGGTAAAAACTAAGAAAATCTAAATGATGTATGGACTTTAGTTAATAATAACGTATCATTATTGATTCATTAATTGTAACAAACGCACCACACTAATGTAAGACATTAATAAGAGGAGACGCTGATTGTAGGGTACATGGGAACTCTCTGAACTATTTTGCAACTTTTCTGTAATTTTAAAACTGTTCTCAAATCAAAAGTTCATTAAAAAAACACACGGTATTCCTGGAATAATAGTAATAAGTGAACGTAGCTAGGGTACATGAATTAGTAGTGGCTAGTGGGCTGGGTATCAGTCTCAACTTACCCTGTACCCACTCCCAGCCCCACCGGCCAGGTCCTCTTGTACAGTGTGCAACCTGCACAGCCCTGCGTGGCAGTCCTAAAGTCAGTTACCCTCGATCACCATTTTGCCTTGAGCTTGTCCCGCATCTGAAGATAGTACTAATTTCTGCTAGATATAATAGACAGTTAAATGGATGCACCACAGAGAATCACTTATGGGTTTCCAGGAGGAAGCTTATGAGCTATCAATGTTCATGGATTTATCTTCAAGAAAGCACTGCCTTCCAAGCCTAGAGAATTGCAGCTCTGGTTTTCCATCTGTTTGGAGATGGAAAAGCCAAGTGTGTCAAGGGAGATGATGTGTTTATGGAAAAGGCATTCTCAAGTTACGTCTTGCTCATAAAGGTAAAATAAGGGGAGGATCTTATATCAAACTCTACTACCCATGGGGGCAAAGAAGTGTAAAAAGCAGGGGGGGTGGGCAAGGGGGATGGAAAGTTGAGCAATACATCCAGAGCTTTGCCCTCAGGGACTTGATTTTCATTATTTACATGTGGCCCTATGACAGCTAGTCAGGTGTCTCTCTGTAAGGAAATCTCTTATTACAGCAGAAATAAGCATTTTGAGTTATGCATGACAAATCCGACATTAATTTTCTGTTTTTCACCCTAACAAAAAAATGCACTGATATGTTTCTTCCCAAGGCTGTCCCCACCTTAGCATGGCCAGGGGACTCATTTGTTCCTTCCTTGTTCTTCAGGTGCCCTGTGTGACGTGCTCCATGGGAGGGGGGAAGGGCTTCTCGAGGGTCTTCTTTCTAAGCGGCAAGATAGCCCAGACTGTCATCATATGTGCAGTGCAAGGGGTCATATGCCCCCCAAACATGAAAACAACCCTGCTGACTAAAAAGCCTACAGAATATGGAAAGACTGAAACAGAGATTAGAAAGAAGTTTGGCAGTTGAATCAACAGTCAAAAGAATGTTTAAATCCTTTGACTCAAGTCACCCACTTTTGTGAATCTAAGAAAATAATTCTAAACACCAAAAGATATCTGTAAGTGTAATAGCAAAAACAGCCTAAATATTCAACAGTTGAGAAATGGTTAAATGAATTATGGTTTATAGACTTGATGGGGTATTGTGGAACTCTTAAAATGATTGTTTGTGAGAATTATGTAATATGGAAATTGCATATGATAACTATGCTAAGTGAAAAAAGGGAAGATAAAAAATATAAGTAAAGATAATTGCTACTATGTTAAAATATGCATAAGAAAAAGACTCAAAGGAAATTCACCCAAATGCTAACAGTGTTTGTATTAGACTGGAGGGATTTGAGTTCATTCTTTTTTCTTTTCTTTAGTTTCTACATTTTCTGTGATGTGGTAATATTACATCCTTATGGAAGAAATTATTTAAAAAACATGTCAAATCTTATTCCCAATGCACATTGATAGTAGAAAGGGGTTCCACTGTATTTGTAGAAAACATAATAATGGTCATCAATAATAAAAGAACCTTAATAAAAATTAATAACATAAAAAGAAACAGCCTGGGAAAGAATGGTGTAATGATTTCCTAACCCAGACACGCTGACTTCTTCCAGGATCAGTTTTGGGGGCCTATTTCTTTACAAAGTGATTGGCATTCGGTCCAGCTAGGCTGACGGAGGGAAGCTGGCTAACTCCGGGCTTGTGTGCTGCTACCAGGTAGGCAGCCAAGGAGCTGCCCTGCCTAACCCTGTGCCAACACCGCCTGCCTCAGGGCTGCTCAGGCTGAAGGATGGAGCACGGTTTGGGCTAGTGTGGCTGGCAGGGCGCCTTGGATGAAGCCCTCGTTTGAATTTCTAATTGGACTGGAGTTCCCGGACAGGTGGACAGTAGTGATGGAAGACCCTTACTAAGGGACAACAGGAATGGAACAATCAATAGCAGCTGCTCTTGCTAGTGGGGGTCTGAAGGAAAGGCAGTAGCCCTCTCTGCATCCCCCTGTTGTAATTAGAGGAAATCTCAGCTGATGGAGCATGGTGGGCTTTGGGCTTCTGCCCAAAGAATAGCATGGAAAGGGCCACCACGGGAGGCCAGTTAGTTATCAGTAGAAGGATGGGCAAGAGCTAATTTCAGCTGAGTCAGGGGGCGACTCACAGAGAGAACAGCTGAGGTAATGAGTGACAGAATGATGAAATGATGGTGCCAGTGCACCTCCAGCTGGATGGGTTTGTCATCCCTTGTTCTTGGGGTCCTCTTTTATTTGCAATGTATGAACAACAAGGAAACAGCCTGCTTTGTGCATGGGGAGTTTGGGCAATTAATAATATCATCAGGGCCTGTGGCCTCATGGTGTCTATTATTCACACAATTTAAATCCTTGTCAAATGCTAAGAACAACAAACTTAAACTAACCCCACCCAATCATTACAAACACACAACAGAACTTTCACTACCCTGTTTTTCCTCCCTACGCTAAAGAAGGGAGACACAACTTTTCATGCCAACTTCTGGCACCTTCTTTTCATGTTTTTCAGTTGAGGAAAAGAATACTGTTTTTTTTCTCCTGGAAAGATAAATTTTTAATGAATGTAAATGTTCTTTCAGCTCCTTCGTTTGGTGGGAGGGATGGTACAGCTTGGACAGCCAGTCTCAGGAATACAATTGACTTGCTTCTTGTTATTTCTTTTCCCTTTCACCGCCCAGTGAAGCACAGATGCTCTCTGCCCGGGCCTTTGTTTCCCAGCCTGTACCCTCTGCCAGCAGAGACAGCTGGACTTAGAAGGGAACAATCCTGACGCATTGTCTGCCCTGGACTGTCTTCTAACAATGGAAGCAGGTCTACCCAGACATATCTACTCTTTACCCTGCTTCCTCCCGGCATTCGCCCACTTTGTATTTATTAACTATCTACTAGTGCCAGGAACTATTCTATTTTATCCTCATAGTAACAACCCTCTGATAAAGCTAATGGTGTCGTCATCATCATCATCCTCACTTTACAGATGGGAGACTGAAGCACTGAGAGGCCAAGACTTGCCATAGCTGATAGGTGACAAACATTGTCATACTCTCAGCCATGATAATACTCTGTCTCCTCTAGCACCTAACATCCACTAGACATTGTGGGTGTGGGAGAGGGTGTATGGTGTTGGTTGGGACAGAGATGAGAAATGCACAGTTGGTGCCCTCACCATCTGGAAGGCACTCGTTTCTAACCATCTCTTTGCTCTTTCTACAGGACTGTTCCTCAGGTCCCAGTTCTTCTGCATTCATCTTGGGCTCATTGCGCTTTCACCTTTACTGGCTGAGACATTGTTCTTCTCACTGCACTGACTCAGAGAGGGTAAACACATGCAGTCTGCATTTCGGCAGGGTCTGCGGCCCTTCGCTTTGAGACTGAGGCAGGGCTAGGCTCCTTTTCTTGTCTCTTTCCCCTGTCCATACCCTCACAGTAGCTCTGCAGAGTGCAAATGCTCCTGCCAAAGAGTTCCAAGGGAACAGCATGGCCGCCTCTTGGGGTATTGGGCTGGAGGGGAATCTGTGGTGTTAAACTCGCCATGGAGACGCCTGCTTTAAGGATGTAGAAAGGACCTATGTTCTGCTAGGTCATGCTGGAGTTTCTATACTGTTTGGGTTAAAAGCCACCCTTAGCCTCATCCAAGCCATTGTCACCATTTCTCCAGAATATTGACCACAGAGGTCTAACAATCACTATCAACAAAGTGATTTGTCTTGATCTGATTGTTTTATCAGGAGCAGCCAGAGTTCAATCTGGAGTCATCCAGGCAGGTGTTATAGGAAAAGGAGGAAAAAATTAATGGGCTGTTGTGTAGATTTCAGTTCCCAAATTATGGCCTCCATTTACAGAAAATCAGAATTCTACATAATCATCATCAAAACATTACCTCTGTTAAGCACCTATTAGTGTGTGAAGCTGGGCACCCTGTCCAGCCAACCCAAACCCAAGCCTTTTTCTTGACCTGATGATGGGCTGCACTCCATACTCTGTGAATAACTCTATCATGTAGAGAGATCGTGATACAGGCGTTTGTCTCCCCCATGTGACCATGGGCTCTTTAGGGGCAAAGACAACTCTTCATCCCCTTTGCATTCCCAGTGTCTAGCAGTCCAAGCACACAGTAGGTACTTAATATAAGTTTGTTGAATGTTGACGATACTCATACTTATGGAGAAATGAGATATTTTCACCACCAATTCTATAAACCTACCACATGTGCATTCATTTTTCCCTTCTTTCATCCTGTTATATTTAGTGTGTCTCATGATGAAAGCCAGTCCTTCGCCATGTGCTCTGTGTCTATCTCCTCCTTTCATTTCAAAGACTCCTTAAGTTATCTCCTCTCTTTCTTGCATCCCAGAATTCTTTTTCTCTTCCCTGGATCATTTCTATCAGGCCAAACGCAAGCAAACCCATACTCAATGAGCTCACGGTCTTGAAATCTCTGCTAGACCCCATGATTTATTATTGTTATCATTCCATTTCTCCCCATCCTTCTCAGGCAAACTTCTGGAAAAATTTGTTTACACACATTAGGTCTACTTTGTTTCCCCCTATTCACCCTTCTGCCTGCTTTTTCTGGTTTATACCTGATGGTTTCAAAAACTTGTTCTTGTCAAGACCATTGTCAGCCTTTAAATTGCCAAGTCTTAGGGTCTCCACCTTACTTAAGCTTCAGGAAAAATTCCAACCAGTTGCCTACTCC
Source organism: Rhinolophus sinicus (assembly GCF_036562045.2). Lineage (NCBI taxonomy): Eukaryota > Metazoa > Chordata > Mammalia > Chiroptera > Rhinolophidae > Rhinolophus > Rhinolophus sinicus. Next base: position 12,959,007 of record NC_133765.1, on the reverse strand, counting down.
CAACTTCTCCAATTATATTTCTACTCAGCCTTAGACTCTGGTTTTCTACACATATTTCTCAGCTTCTCAATCTCCCTGGTAGGTTCATATTCCCTAAACATAAGACCTGACCATGACCTTTATCTTTCTACGTTGTACTCTAATAATCTTATCAATTCCACCATTTATGGTTGACAATTCCTTTAAAAATATATATATCTATCTCCAGTCCAAACTTTTCCACGATCTCCAACTGCCTACTTGACACCCTCTCTTGAATGTCTCACAGGCACCTGTTCCAAACCAACCTTTTTAATCTCGTTGTTTCCCCAGACCACATCCTTCTCTCGTCTTCCCACTTGTGATAACTAAAATCTCTGTCCACCTCGTTGCCCAAGTCAGAATTCTGAGCATCAAGTCATTTCTAATTCTTCTTGTCCATTCTGTTTGAGTAGGCCCCTCACCAACCCCTGATTTGTTCATTGGTTTCTTGTCCATTGTGTCTCTTCTCCCAATCTGAGAGTGCCAAAAGTTATACTAGGTCCTAGGCAGGTACAGATTCATTAAGTAGATGGTCCACAGGCTCAGTAAATATATGGTGGATGAGGAATGGATAAGAGCATGGGTGGATATAAAAAGAAAGGCCCAGACGCTTGGACGTCCACTCATAAATTGCAGCCTCATAATCCTAGAAAGAGACTTGCTTCTGATAAGTTTTGTATCATTGGGTGTGGAACTTAATCCCACTAAGATTCAGTTTCTTGGTCTATAAAATGAGACTAGCAACACCGAACTCACAGGGTTATTGTCAGGATTCAATAGCATATCACCAAACATACAGTTGGTGCTCAATTTGTGCTTAATTAAAAAAAATCTGTACTACAAATAACTCAACCATTTGATTAATTACTTTGTCTTACTGTTTTGGCATGTTACACTCAGCCTGAGGTAAACTTAAACAGCATATGAACTAATGAATAAATAATGAGCACACATCATTGCCAGTGAGTCAGAGGAAAGAATGATTTCAGCCCTGATCCCAGATGTAGTGAGAATGGTGCCAGCTCGGATGTGAGTCAGGGGCTGGTCAGTTGGCTTTGTCCCTGTCTCCACCACTGGCCTAGGCTCTGCCACTCTCTCCTGTCCCTGTTCCCTCTCCCAGAGGGGAAGGTGATGGATGGAAACATCATAAACAAGAACAATGTCTATTGTGCTCTGCTTAGAAGTGGCCTGTGCTTTTTTTTTTTTTTAATTTTATCTTCTCATATAAAATACATTTTTAAAAATTAGTTTCAGGTGTACAAAATACGTAATAGTTAGGCATTTACAACCCTCACAAAGTGATAACCCCCCACCCCACCCCAATCTACTACCTGTCTGACATCATATATAGCTGTTACAATACCATTGACTGTATCAGCCTGTGTTCTTTTAAGAATTATGAATAAAATGATATACTGACTAAATCAGGTGGTGTGGAGGATTTGCAATTGAGAATGCAAATGCAAATGAGGTCACTTGTTAGGTTTGGGAGGGAAAAAGGTCCCAGAATGTCTTTTTTCTACTGTTAGATTGGTAAGGGGAAACCATCTTTGTGAACAAAGGATCAGAAATTGCCTCTGAGCACTGTCTGTCTGCAGTGAAAGAAAGGTCTGTGTTTAGGAAACTGCTTACTAAGGAAAGAGTACACTTTTGGGGGACCTGTGGTGACAATTTGGTTGCTATTTGTTGACCTGATGAGATGAGAAATAGTTGAAGTATGAAATCCTAAACAGAGGGCGTAAAATGTTATAATAAAAACCCCAATCCATTCTCTTTAGCCCCGGCCATGCAGTCAGCTACCAACTCACCAGCCTTCTGCTCATAGGAGTTTCATTTGGACCTTATCTCATGGGAAATGAAAGCTGGCCACTCCTGACGTTAATGGGATTTGCAGAAGATTGTATACATTATGCAGAACTATTTTCTTTTCTTGACCTTCTTTCAAAAGAAATGGGTTCTTGGGGCATTTATGAAAATGAGTGAGGAGAGGAGGCTGGAGCCAAGCTTTTTGTAGGCAAAGGGATCTGATAGCAGTTTCTGAGCCAGGTAGATGAGGGTGTAGTTCTGGCCCAGCCAGGCCCACCCTTCCGTGTTCCTGCCATCAGACCACAGGTGAAGCTGAGGGAGGGTTGACTTTGCCCTTTCAAACCTCCCTTAATTGCCCTGGACTCGAATGAAGGCCTGATGAGACAGCTGGAGGGTGAAGGAAAGGGAGAGAGAAGGAGACACAGACTCCAGTGAGGTAGACCAACACCAGATGGCACCAGAGTCTTAGCAGAATGCTCATGGTGGCACCAGGTAGACACCACTGCTCACCCACATTGACCCCACAGAAGAATCAATGCAAGGTCAGGGTGAATCCTTCCTAAGAGCACTGATGGAGAGGAATTGCAGGGAGAGGGAATAATTTGAGAGACTACATAATTTCACTCAAAGAGGCTGAGAATTAACTAAGGGGAATGTGTAAATGATTACATTGGACTGAGCGTACTGGAGTGAATGAAACGCCTGCTTATGTGAGGTTCAGATAAGGAATAGGCAGATATGAGTAATTCTAGTTCCTCTGCCTATCTGAGCTCTATGTGGATAAATTTGCAATCCAAATACACATGTTGCTTCTCTTTACTATCAGCCAGTGCTTGGACTTTAATAGGTACCTATTGAAAATCTGGAAAGTTACAGAAAGGCCCAAATAAATGCATTTCCAATCGTTGAGTTTCCAATGCTGGTGGGGTAGGCTGAGAGATACTTTGAACAGGGAGAGATGATGGCAAGATTCAAACCTTGAAGGGGTGCTAAGCACTGAAAATATTATAGTGTGCCTTTCTGTGTTATTTGAAAATAAAAATAATTCTATCACATAAAATAATGGTAAGGAAGTCCCACAATGTTCTGATATTCTCAGAACGGCTGGAGTTAAATTTTTTGAACATTAAATATGAAATTTTATCCAAAAGGTGTTTGAGGTTTCCTTAGGACATGTGCAGTCTATCTTCCGGATAAGTGAGTCCTGGTAGAGCTGGCTGGCCTGATTTGGCCCATAGCTCCCTCCTAGGTACCATGTCCTTGGCTGGTTCAATGGGAAACCAGCAAGAGGGCATTGACTTTGTGCTCAGAAGATGGACTCCAGCCCCTGTGCTTGTCCCTTAGTGTGTGACATTGTGCTTTTCATATAATCTTTTTGAATCTCAGTTTCCTCATCTATAAAACGGAGATGGTAAAAGCTTCCTCACAGGGCGGTAAGCTCAAAAGAGAGAATATGAGTGAAAATGTCACATAATGTTGTTGGTTTGTACGATTACAAAAATATTCTACTCTGGGTGTTTTCTAAAAGTAAATTATAACCAAATGTTAGCGAGGATGTGGAACAACACGAACTCGCGTTCCTTGAGGTGGGAGTGTAAACTGGTGCAGCCACTTTGGAAGACATTTTGGTGATTTCTTATGAAGCTAAACATACTCTTACCATATGACCCAGCAATTTACTGAAGTGAGTTGAAAAATTATGTCCGCACCACCAAACCCTGCACACAAATGTTCATAGCAGGTGTTTTTTTCATAATTGCCAGACATTGGAGTCAACCAAGCTGCCCTTCAGTAGCAACCAAGATGGATAAACAAACTGTGGTCCATACAGACAATGGAATGTTATTCAGCACTGAAAAGAAATGAGCTATCAAATCATGAAACGACCTGGTGGAAACTTAAATGCACATTATTAAATGAAACAAGCCAGTCTGAAAAGGTATAATTGCAACTATTGACATTCTGGGAAAAGCAAAACTATAGAGACAGTAAAAAGATCAGTGATTGCCAGGGGTGGGGTGGGGGGGTTTGGAGGGAAGACTAGGTCGAGCATGAGGAATTTTTAGGGCAGTGACACTATTTTGTATGATACTGTAGTGGTGGACACATGACATCAGGCATTTGTTAAAACCCATAGAATGTACAACACAGAGAGTGAACTCTAATGTAAACTAGGACTTTAATTAATAATGATGTAACAATATTGGATTATCAGGGTAACAAATATACCATATACTGTAAGATGTTGATAGGGGAAATGGAGTGGGGGAGAGTATATGGAAATAGCTGTACTTTCTGTTCAAATTTCCCATAAAATTGTAAATAAACCAAATACTTCTCTAAGAAAATAAATCTATCAACGGAAAATAAACTAGTGGCAAATCTGCTTGAACCACTGGCTCATATTCCCCACCAGAAGAGAATGAATGAACTCTTAGGAGGGAACATGTCAGCTCTCCCATGTCAGCCCACCCTGGGTAAAGACTCACACAGGCGTTGGGAAAAGCATGAATCAAAAATGACAGCACATTCTTCATGCTGAACAATTACTTTGTCTTGTTATGTTACTATTCATACAGCCAATAATAAGCCACTCCGTTATCATGTCTTCATTTAATTTGTTATTTAGAGTAACCTTTCACTGGGACACTTTGGTATCCATAGGGGGACATAGGTTTTATTTTATTTTTGCTACTGTAATGAAGTTGGAATCCTGTAGATACTGTTCAGTCTCTAGAGGTGACTGGGGGAGCAGCGGAAGGAAGAAAAAAAAAAAAAAAGGCGAGACACAAAATAAGCCTTGACTCATTACATACTAAAATGGAGAAGAAAAACCCCAATGACCTGGCTAATGGGATCAAAGGGAGGGGCTCAACCCATGTTACGACAGCTCCCTGGCTTCGGGGTGCCAGCCCAGGCTGGACAGGGCATGGGGTTGCAGAGTCTCTTGGATGGAGGGATTTCCTTCTGCCAGTTGGGTATGTCCTGCTGCAGTGGGAGTGGGCATTACTGGATCTAGAGGGAAGGAGGGAGCACAAGGGAGCCAGTTCCAGAGGCTGAAGGAGGGGACTTCACAATCGTGGGAGTGGAGCTGCTCTGTACCTGAATCAGAGCAGGTTGCCTGAGGGGTGTGATGTGAGAAGCCCCAATGTTTCTGCCGCTGAGACTGAGATTCTTGCTGTGTGAAGCGTGTTACAGGGCCCTACATGTTGGCACCCACTCCTTCTTGTGTTAAGAATTGCCTTTTCTCCTGTTCTTTTTGAAGGCCGGTGCTCCCAAGCAGAGCTGCAGCTTAGAATGCATGAGTGTCACAGAGCCCTGGGACTCAGAAAAGGACTGCCTGATAGTGGGGGTGAACTAGCACAGAGGGGAGAGAGAAAGATACCAAAGGTGACGTTTCTGGGGGGTGGGGGGTCATGTCAGGGCTGGGGCCAGAAAGGCTGACACTGTGAGATCTTCTGCTGACTATTTGGCGTTGGAGATGGTGCCTGGGGGTGTGGGGGTGGGGCAAGGGGAAAGCGTCATTCAGACTCCCTGAAGCCCACATTCAGGACCACCTGCAGTTAGCAGACCAGAACTCTGGGGTGTCACTTCGGCTTTCTGAGCCTCGTATCACCGTGTTTGAGGGATGTGGCCTTGTGCAGTGACTACGAGCCTGGGCCTGACTATCTGACCAATTTGGATTTCACTCTTGCCTCTGCAAACTTATTTAACCTGAGACTCAGTTTCTCATTCATCAAGTAGACTAATAATCATCTTATTTCACAGGGCTGCTGTGCGTATAAAACATGTCAAGCTCTTAGCACAGTGTCTGGCACATTAAAGAATTCAATACTGCAGTTTTGAGGGCCTGGCTGTGGTGGGTAGGAAGACTCTGTTGGTCAGTTTCCAGGTCCCCCCAACGTCTGTGTGCAGAGCTGCCTGTTCCCCTGTTACCCGTGAGGAGGCTCAGCCACATCCTCCTCCACGCTGCTCCCCAGAAGCCACAGTGCTGATGGACACTCCAGTTTTATTAGCAGCTTCCTGTGTAGCTTAGTTCTAATCCCCCCGGTGCCCTGGGGCAGCGGGCTGTGCGGGGGCTGCCGATGGGCTCTGGAAGCTTGAGTCTCAGCCTCCAAGCAGAGACAGCATCGAGCTGATATATATGAAGAAAGCACAGAATCATATGGTTGAAAAGAACTGTAATTGTAATGGAAATTCAAATCACTCCACTGAACCTGTTCTCTGCATTCACGTTTTGTTGTAAGTCAGAAGCACCGGGAGCAATTTATTTCTAAACATCAACAACTCGGAATGGGAAGGAAAATGAAATAATTGCATTCCGACTGGCTTGAAACAATTCATCTGTCTGTACATGCGCTTCCTCAGGGCCCCTGGACGCTGCAAAGCAATGCATGCATTTGCTCCTGTGTTTTCCATCTCCTGAGTGTGCCTGGAAAGGAGGAAGGCAGGTGGATTTCCACGCTCCCCCTGTGCGAATCTGATGACTGTGGAAGTGATGGCTCACTGCACCCACCGAAGCCAGGTGCAGAGGAAAGGTTTCCCTGGGCGGGCATCTGTGCAGGCCCCTCCTGCTTCCCTAATTCATCAGCCCCCGAGGGTGGCCTGGTGAGACCCACAGTGGCCCCATACTGACACCCCAGGCGCACATCTGCTCTGTCTCTTAAAACAGGCCAATTCTTCCTTTTCTGTCCTGGCCTTCTCCTTTGGCAGAACCGTAGCTTCTTGCCTCCTGGGATTCCTAACCTGCTGACTGATGTCCAGAAAACCTCCTCCGAGCCCTGCCCAGTGCTCAGTGTCTGGTGGGCAGCAGAAACAGATGCTTTGGGTTCCAGAAAAGCAGGGGTAACTAAAGAATCAGGAAAATGTTTCCTTGGAATTTACCGTTTGATATTCCATTAAAAGAGCTGAAGAGATCGTCACTAGGAAAAGCAGAGCACTGAGGAGTTTCCTTTCATTGACTTTGTGGATTAGCATTATTTATAAGCCCATGTTAGCCTAGGGCTCAAGGGGGGCCTCATATAATTTTTTTTTAACATGTAGAGCCTCTAAATATCTCCCTGTGGCCCTGCCCTTCCAAGTCCTTATAGGTCCTTTTGGTTTCTATGGTTCTCATTGGATGGGTGGGTCCATCTTCAGGGTTAGGATGTGGGATCTCTTTAGAGACATGGTGTGGAGTAACATTAGCCTAAGAAACACTTTAGGATTGAGGAGGGAAAATACTGTGAGAGGAAAGAGCATGGGTCTGAGGTCTAAAGCTATGTTCAAATCTTCAGTGGCTCTGTGATTTTAATCATGCTGTGCCTCAGTTTCTCCATCTGTAAAATGAAGATTACAATAGGGCCTACCATAGAAGAATACTTGTAGGGACTTCTATGAAAGTACTCCCTGAACTGCAAATAGGTGTGTGTGTGTGTGTGTGTGTGTGTGTGTGTGTGTGTGTGCATATAGAGAGACAGAAAGAGAGAGAGAGAGAGAGAGAGAGAGAGAGAGAGAGAGAGGAGGAAACACTATTATATTCACAGTTGTACTGAGGGTTTCTCTTGGGTGTGTATGGTTTTGTTGGAAAAACAAGATAATAAGGGCTTGGAAGTTGAGACGCCTAGGAATGTAAGCCTAGGAGGGACTAACTGTTCAGCAGAAAACTGGGGGAGCGTCTGGTGTTGTCCTGGAGAAAGAAGGAGCCAGGAGCAAGGAAAGAGGTTGAGCAGGAGGAGCAGAGACAGCCAGCAAGATGGCAGGAAATTTCCTCATCCTGGAAGCTCTTGTGCCCCTGCCATTGATGAACTTCCAGTAGAATGATGGGCGATCTCTTATGGGATACCCGAGGGAGCTGAGCCTGCCTTCCAGGGAGTTACAAGGCAGTTGGCACCTTGGAACGCAGGCGCCGACATGAGAAACAAGCTGCTAGGTCTTGGGGAAGGCTGTGGACCCGTGGTCCCCACTCTGCTCTTCTTTTGGATCACATGCAGAGTTAAAATGAATAACAATCCAGGCCCCACTCCAGACCAATTCATCAGAATCTCTGTGGGTGGGGCTCCAAGCCCCAGAGTGACGTTGAAGCTGCCCATGATCTGAACATGAGCCAGAGTTGGGTACTATTCTTTACACTGCCCCAGGTCACCTGTGACCAGATTTCAAGGGGCGGGGGTACACAGGTTTTGCATCATTAAGAATTTCCTGGGAGATCTCAGGGAAGTGGCCTAGACCAACTGAAAACTAATTAAGTTGGACCATTTAGAATCCGACCCAGTGGGATTAAGGGCCTCCATCTCTGTCTGTCAGAACCTTGGCCCATCCCCGTGTCCTCATTTGAGCACTCAGTGCCTGCTCCACCGTCCATTCTGGGGACAGGTGGGTTTTCACAGGAAAGCAGGGGCTTGCACTATAATAATGTGGATGAGAGGTACTCAGGGGCCTGGAGAAAACAATCTCACCAGAGTCTTAGTGTACCTGGCACTAATGGCAGGTACTCAGCTACTGGGGATTGAGTTCTCCCTTGACTGAGATTCAACTGTAGTAGAATATCAGAAACTTTATATCTTGTATATGTGTCAAAAAAAAAAAGTACTAGGTTTCTCAAATATCTTACCTATTTTCTCTTGCCTTTTCTGCCTGCATACAGCATTTGCGGGACTGTGACCTTCAGGATTACCTCAAGAATAATGAGCCCTGTGCATCTTTTCAGCTCCATTAGTGACTGAGATGCAGCACTTTGTCCCCAGCAGACGAACATGCCACCTCTGAGAGCCAGACGTGAACTCCAGGCCCTCTGATTGAACAGAGCTAGTCAACCCCTGGACAACGAGGGAACAAGCAGGAAGCCAGGTATCATTATAGAGGGATGCAGCTGTGACAGGGGATAACAGGAGGTAGAGCGGTGTGGCTGGTTTCTGAGCCACGGCTTTAGGCAGCTCCAGCTAATAGGATGTCTGCCGGCTGTTGGGGTTGGTGAGAGAGAAGGATATTTAGGTGTGAGGACACTGGGCGACACTGTTTTAGCACCTAATCCCTCTGGTGAATGCATACCTGACATTTGCACAACTTCAGTCTCATCGGGCTTTCTGAGTTTTAGTAAAACTTCGATTAACTTGACTGCTTAAAAAAAAAAAAAAAAGAGGTGGATTTATGGTTAACTAACTGTATTCTGCGTAATTGAGGATTACTAAAAACTCCACCCTTTTAAATTTCAATTTTTATAGACAATCTTAAAAAAAAAAAAAAGGAGTTGCTTTCTTTTGTATCCTAAGAATGAAAGTGTAGTTAACTTAAATGACAATTTCAGAGTCTTCAGGGACATCAGACAATACATCATTTTCCATCAGTTCATTCATGCAAATGTTTCTCGAGTTTCCGCTTTAAGTCAAACATCAGGCAAGGCGCTGGAATAACGCTGCCATGAGTACCAGCACAGATGTGGGTGATGGAGCCCCTGAGCGTGCAGCCATGGGGTTTGCTGTGTGGGGTAAACCTCTAATATGTGGGAGTCAGATGAGAGAACAATTCTCCCCAAATAGGAGCCACACTAGGATGAGGTACAAAGAGGATAAAGTTCTGACTCTGAGACCCTGGGTTCAAATCCTCACTGTCACTCACCACCTGCAGGACCTTGGGTTGGCACTTTGTCCCCCTGACCTGTTGTCATCTGTAAGATGTAATCATCACACCGACCCTACAGTGTGGGACACGAATAAGTGAGAAACACACACATGCCGAGCATAGCGCCTGTCAGGCTATACATTCTTAGTTAATATTTGTTTAAAATAAAAAGTCGAATCATTTTGAAACCTAAGAGAAGCAAACATAAAACAAGATCCCTTTCCACTGCCACCAAACACCCCACATTCTGATCGGTTGGCTATGACCTGATGAATTCCTATTGCACAGGCAAATGAGTTACCCACCATGGGTTTGTGGCCGTGATGGAAAAGAATAGCAAAGATAGTAGATATTCAGAAATTTAGCTTCACGCTTACGACTCCCCTTTACCTGCTGCCTCGATCATCTGCTTGTGGTGTCTCTTGCTCTCTTTGCCCTGGGCCTGCCTCATCCAGGGAGGTTAACCAGTGAGGAGTTAACTGTCCTCCATGTGGAGTGGGCATGGTTAAGGCAGGTGGGAGCAGAAAGGAAGGAGGACCCCCCTCGGAGACAGCATCAGGGTTACAGCTCATCACTCACGTGGCATGGAGAAACAGGTTCTGTGTGGAAGGGAGCTGTGTTCCCGGGAGCTTCCTAAATGAGTATTTCACAATTATCTAATTGATTCCTTCATTCATCAGTTCAGAAACACTGAGTATGTGACAAGGAAGTGGCAGCCAGACAGGATGCCAGGTGCTGTGAGGAGCAGAGATGACTCTGAGGGACACACCTGGTCCCCCTGAAGCGCCCAGTCTGAGGAGTCCAGATTTAACTCCTTAAATGCAAATGTGCTCCCACCGTGACACATTTCACAGTGCAGTGGGACCGTGAGAAAGCGTAATACACCTGTTCTGTTTAGAGGACGGTATAAAGGCTTCACAGAGATAAGCACAACTGAGCTGGGCCTGGAAAAAGGAGAAACCCAGACCACCAAGCACAGAATGAAAGGAACAGCATTATTAATAGAGGGAACAGTTTCTGCCAAAGCGCAGAAGTTTGAAATTTCCTGATTCTGTGGTGGAGACGGAGCGAGTCCCATGAGCATCAACAGAAAATGAAGGTTAGGAAACTGCTACCTTTTCCTGAAGGACTGGAAGAATATATACTCTAAATCTCACTGTTAGTGGGATTTATAACACATAAATATCGTAATATTTGGCTACCAGGAAATTCTCCTTTAAATTACTAAGTCCAGAGGTTAAGGTAAGCTGGAGCAGATGGAGACATACATCCCAGTTTGATGGGAGCTAACTTCCCACACACAGCCTTGGGCAATGGCTGGCTGTCCCGTGCTCCCCTCTCCCTCCCAGGGGCCTTCTTTTCCAACCTGCTTGTTCAACTGCACTTGGTCTCAACCATCAACTAGATACACTCTAGGGTAAGAGCTCCACAGGGACCAGGGGTCATATTGCCACACAGACAACATCTGTATCTGTTGCCAAGGCAATGGCTAATAACATCAAATTGCAACAGGGCCCTTTCCAATAGGACATAGCTGAGTGGTACATTGAGGAGTTATCCAAACTGAAAAGAGCAAAAACCGCGGTATCTATGTCTCTGTGTGTGTCTGTTTGTGTGCATGCATGTATGTGTGAGTTTGTAAGTATGTATATATGTGTGTATGTTTGCTTGGGACTACGCATGTATGTTTGTATGTGATGGTGTATGTGAGTATGAGTGTGTGCGTGTGTGTGTGTTTCAGATACTCGGGCTGTATTTCGATAAGGGCACATGAGGTACAATTTACATCACAGGCAATAGCCAGCAATACTCTAGGAAATAAAGCTGCTGAAACCAAAAACCTGTGACCACTGAGGTCTTAATCCATGAAGGAAATTACAGTTTAGGAGCATGTGATTTCTCTACTTGCTGTCAAGAATCTGAGTTCTGGGGAGTGCGAAAGTCCAAGAATGACCTTTTCCTGGCAGAGGAAAGAGTGGAGAAGCCTATTATGGCACATAAGCCAATTTACTCTGTACAAATAAACGACAGGTTTTTCCCTTAAATACATATAAGGGTGGAAGGAAAATGTCCATAAACTGAAAGATGCTCCCCGATGGTTAATGTCCCTCGTTTGTGGAAAGCAGAGGACAGTGGTCCATTTAGGGGGTTATAGGCAGATGTCAGAGGAAGTGAATCTCAGTCCTCTGGTGAACTTCACCTTCAGAAATAGGTCTGAAACTGGTCTCTGGTTAGGGAGGACGAGGAGGAGGAGGTGATATATGGGTAAACACCTTTTGATGAAAACACGTTAGTAAAGGAGAAAGTGAAATGAGATATAGCTCCTGCTTTAATTTGTCGCTTCTTTTAGTTTAAAAGGTATATGACATTTGCAGGCTGAACAAAAATACAAGTCATAGACAGATCACATTTACAACGGCATTTACTAACAGAAATGGGAAAGTCATTGAAAAGTCCTCCAAGCAGGGGTTCCCAATCTGGGGAGGCATCGAGCTCTGAGTGAATGGCCACCTGAAACCATCCACAAGTGTTGGGTGTGTTTTCCTAGGGAACGGGTTCCGGGATTTAATCAGGTTTTCAAAGGGATCGCTGATACGAGAAAGGTTGAGGGTCACATTCTAGTGACTGGTGGACTTTTCTTGGGGAGGGATTCTAACCACTCACACGTTCTCCTATCTTCCTCAAAGGTCCTCGTGCACTATTTGGACAATTTCCCTCACCAGCCTCGCCCCACCTCCTCTGGCTTTGCTCTGAACGCCAATGTTTAGTCAGGTGTGGTATGCTAGCAAAAGAAAAGAAACCTGGATGTGATTGCACACCATCATGTCTAAGTTGCCATTCATTAATTAAAGAACAAATTAAACAATACTTCCCCACACTGTCATCTTGTCACCTGAAGAACAATTATTTGCAGAGTGACTGCACAGTACAAGGTAGATAGTAGCCATTAAATTTTGTTTACTATGCAAATGGAACAAAGACAGAGGGAAGGAAGGGAGAGAGATAGACACAGGGAAACAAGGAAGAAAAGGGAAGGAAGGAAGGACAGAAGGAAGAAAGGAAAGGAGGGAGGGACGGAGGAAGGGAGGGAGGAAGGAAGCAAGGAAGGAAGGAGAGAAGTAGGGAAAGAGGGAGGGAAGGAAGGAAGGAGTGATTGGTATTCTCAATCTTTCAGTTTTTCAGCTCAGCGTCTCCATCCAAGCCTCCATCCCACCTCCACAGGACCAGAGGCTCAAATCCAACCCATTGGGCAGTAGCGGGGTGGGTGCGTTGTGTATCCTAGTGCCACTTGCTCGCTGGCTGTCCTTTTTAATGTGCCTGTGTCCCCAACTCCTTTTTTCAACTATTTCAACAAATTTTGAAAATCCACACCAAACTTGTCACATGCCAAATTAAATGCCTGACCAGTCACCAGCCCAGCAGTTGTACAAGCATCCAGATCTTGAACCCCAATTTGAGTTCAAGCAGCAAAAAGACAAAAAGAGAGGCTGGGGAATGAGTAAGAGGAACACCACGCCAAGGTCTTCAGGGAAAGCTATCGTCTTGATTCTTCAGCCTGATGAGCCTCATGGAGATAATAAAAACATGAAGGATATTCTCCCTCATGTACTCAACAACAATATGAGCACTAATAGTGATGACAATAACAAAAAAAGAATATATTGTCTTCAAATACAATCCCTCGCCTAGTTACCTTGGGGCCCTGGGCTAGGAACACTTATTCCTGCAGATCTCCATCTGTAAACTGGGGGTTTGGTGGGAGAATAAGTCCTTTCCAGTCCTAAGACTGTAGAATTCCATGACAGGGAGCTCAAATAGCGTTAGGTTTGCCCCTTTCCTGGTCACACAGAACCAGTTGCAGGTTCCTAGTGACGCCGTGCTCTTTCCCATCTCATGTCTTTGAACTTGTTGCTTCTTTTGCCTGGAATGTCTTTTCCCCTCACCTATCACCTAGATTTTGCAAAACATTCTTTTCAGGCCTTTGGAGAAGGCTTTGGAGATTATTCTACATGTCTGCTCTGTGATATGGGTCAAGACCCCTTTTATGAGGTCCCATGGTTCTTTATTGGTATGGATATGGCTTCCATTTATTTAGTACTTACTAAATGCCAGGGGCTCTATTAGATGGTTCACATGTATTGTCTCAAATAATCCTCATCACAGCTCTCTGAGGAAGATAATGAAAGGAAACTGAAATTAGGTATGTGTGGAACTCACCCCAGCACAGAGCTTCTATGTGTCAGACAGAATTTGAATGAATTTCTGATTCTGAAGTTTCACTTCATAGACTCTCGCTTAGTGTTTTAAGGGCCTATTTAAGTGCCGGTTTCTCTCATGAGAACTCAAGGGCATGAAGGGTGTTCTTTTTATCTGTGTCCTTAGTGCCTGGCCTGGTGCTTGGCTCCCAGCCAGTACAAGGTGGAATGAGTGTCCCAACTGGTGGATTGGCAAGAGGGTGAGCAAGGAAAACCCACTGCCAAGTGCCGGTGCCCTCCACACCATGCAAACAGTAGGCATGCAGCTTTGCCTTGAGGAACAGCTACCTGAAATTTGGAGAATGGAACTCCCTCCTAAGGCTGGGAGGGTAAGGGAATAGCACATCAGTATAATAAGATGACCCCGCGGGGGAGCCATTTGCAAAGGAGAACACAGTAGCCCCCCTATTCCTCAGGGGATGTGTTCTAACACCCTGCACCCCCACGCCCCCACCCCCACCGTGGATGCCTGAAACCACAGATAGTACCAAACCCTATATATACTGTGTTTGTTCCTATGATGAAGTTTAACTTATACATTAGGTATACTGAGAGATTAACAGCATCTAACAATAAAATAGAACAATTATAACAACATACTGTAATAAAAGTTATGTGAATGGCTTTGGGCCATTATTAAGTAAAATAAGGATGACTTGAATATAGACAGCACGGAGATGCTGGACAAAGGGATATTCACGTCCAGGGAGGGACAGAGTGGGATGGTGGGAGGTTTTCATCACATTACTCAGAACAGTGCTTAATTTAATACTTATGAATTCTTTATTTTTGGAAATTTCCGTTTAATATTTTCAGACCGTGGTTGACCATGGGAAACTCAAACTGCAGAAAGCGAAACCATGGCTAAGGGTGGGGTGGGGTGGGGGGAATGCTGTACTTAAGTGTCCTAAATTCTTTTGCATAATCTGCTTGTGGAAAGTTGTGATCAGGAGCAGCTTCCAAGGGGTCACTCTAGCAGCTTCTTCTTGTCCTTGTCCCAGGGTAGATTGGCCACCAGCTCGGGCTATGAGGAGGCTTCTGCCAAGTTGTAACAGAGTTATTAAGGCCTTACAATAAAGGCAGGTTTTCATGGGGGTTGTGTTTTTCGAGGTGCTCTCCTGAGGCAGTAGGCTCCCCAGGTTCACTGCCACCCTCCCCAAGGAGGTACGTTATGTCCTTAGTGTTATAAATCCATTTTAATTGTAACAACAGTAAAACAGAGCCAGTGGGCTGGGCCCTTTCCTGCACTCTCTAACTAGCTCAAATTAAATGCTGAATTGTATTTTGGGGGCTGAGTTTTGTCATGCAAACGAAGAAAAACAACTTGCTTTCCAATTTCCACATGCAAATATAGAGTGAATTGTTGAGACAGAGAATATATTTTGCCATCTCAGTGGTTCTCGAAAAGATAAGGGGCTCTTTCAAAAAGTTCCACAATTTGTCAGCTGGCAGCTTGAATTGAATATCCCAAACAAATGTTTATATAGCATTAGAGGGACACTGTCAAGGTCGGGAAGTTCCAAAATGGACCAAATTAGCTTTTCGCATAACTGTTTACAAAATCTCTTTTTGTCCCCCCCTCAAAACAAATGTAACTGTTTTGTTTTCAGCAGCTTTAGGAAAAAAAAAAAAAAAAAAAAACCAGGCAAGACGCCAGCCCTTGTGTGTCGGCCTCTAATAATAAACCCAAATACATGGCTAGTTGCTCAGCCGTCATCAGCAACACGAATACAACAGTTTCACAACGTGGAGCCCTTGGCGTCTTCAGAACCTTCATTAAGGGGTAGTGGAGAGACGAGGTTCACCACAAACCCGACTCCCATGCCTTAGGCAGGTGGCTGACAGCAAAATTTGATCTCCTCCCTGCTCAAGAAGGACTACTAGAAAGTCATGGGCCTTATTATCCAGTGGGACCCTAATGCAACCAATAACCACGTATTTAGGTGCAGAGTGAGTGCAGTGTGTGTTGGGGGATGCAGAAGACAACAAACAAGGCACTGACCATGCCCCCAAAGGATTTTAGAATCCTGCAGGCAGATGGGGAAGAAAGCCACGTGGGTAACTGCAGTGCTGGGCGGAGTAATAAGAATGTGATTCACAGGCAAAGGGAAGGAGAAGTCGGAGGGAAAAATTGAATTGCCCCATCCTTTGTCTTTAAACTGACAATCTATCAGTAATCCCATTTGAGAGATTCGTTCATTAACTCATTAATTAACTCAATCCTTCTATGCTAACTGGAAAGGTGAGGGGATTCACCAAGGTCTCCAGCTGCTTAGAGGTCAAGGACAAAGTGTGTTGGGTTTTGCCTTGTACAAAGCTTTGCAATCACACCTGCTGCTAGGGAATAGCTGTGCTGTCCCCAAGACGTAAGTGGCCTAAGATGGGAGAGAGACAAAACAGCCCTTCCCTTCCCAACTTTGAAATCCTTTCTCACATCTAGTTAACTTGAGATGGACTGAATTTTGGCAAAGAATGTTCTCCTAAGGCTCTGGGGGCCTACGTGTGAAAAAGTTCTTTTTCTGTGATGACAAGTCAGTCGCCTCAGCTTGTTTCATGGCTAGAAATAGATTTCTGTCATTCTTAATAATGGCCCCGTTGGGTTTGGGAAGGGCAGCATGTTGAGTCACTGATCATAAAGAGCTCTGAGTGGTGAAGGGAAAGACGGTGGGGAGGGGGAGAGCTGTCAGCCCCTCACTCATGCTGGACTAAAAGCATGTAATTCACAACTTCTGTAAGCTTGGGAACTTATCATTTGAAAGTTGTTGCTCTAGAGTGCCTTGACAGTCTAACAATACAAAATAAATCTTCTATTCACGCCTCTCCAGCAAGCAAGGATTCCAGAATATGCAGCCACAGCAGAAAACAGCGATAAGTTCCTTGTTATGTTGTCGAAACTTACAACCATTCCACACTGCCTGATTACCATATATTAGCTTTCTGCAGACACGTGAGGACTTTCCCAAGGCCCTCCTGGACAGCACTTCAAAAATATTTTGTGTAAATCCCATAGGGTCCCTCTAGATTGTCTATTTCCCATGTTTCCAAGCTGTAACATGCTTTCTCTCCTTGGGTTGAATAGCTTACAAATATCCCATAAATGGGAGCATGGAACCACAGGGGAAAACAACAAGCCCAGAGATCTTCTCTGTGTTCATCCCGACACCTGGGCATCATGAGCATTTTGGAGGCTGGTTGAAACCTGAGGCATTAATGTGGAGGAGGGGAAATTGGCTTCCAAGGAAAGGCTCAGGAATGGCTCATAAAATGGACATCTGTTGGAGGAGTAACTGCAAGAGATGAAGACCTCATGGGCTACTGAGTCTGAAACACCAAATTAATCAGGGAGGGTGAGCAAGACAAAGTAGTTTCCACCTTTTGTGGCAGTCCTGGC
The DNA here is from genome assembly GCF_036562045.2 of Rhinolophus sinicus. NCBI lineage: Eukaryota > Metazoa > Chordata > Mammalia > Chiroptera > Rhinolophidae > Rhinolophus > Rhinolophus sinicus. Next base: position 12,941,934 of record NC_133765.1, on the reverse strand, counting down.
TGCAATCCAGAGAGTGTTATGGCTGTTCTGGAAGTTGTCTTAGGCCCCCCAAGTCCCACTCTCTTTCCCCAACAGCTGTGGTGTTTGCGTGCATGTCGGAGTGTGTGCACGGTAATGAGCCACACAGCCCATCTGACAAACCCCATCTGCTCCACCCAGGCGCCCTGCCTGCATTGGGCATGCGCTGCCTCCTGCTAGGGGCTGAATCTGGAGCGTTTAAATCCCCCATTCTAAGCTCCTGCTGTGGCCAGGCTCTGGGAATCCAGCAAGCAACTCCATGCCTGGTGTACCACCATGGCCCATTCGGCACCTGGAAGTTTATAATTGCCTCTGTTCTCCTGTTCTGAGAAACCTGCTCTTCTCAGGAAGGAGCTCCTTAGCACACTCCTCAGCACACTCCTCCCCTCCCTTCCAGAATCCTCTTTCTCCAGGGAGAACTTAGAACCAGAAACCAAATAACTTTCTTATGGAACCATGTGGTCCCTGTCTGAATTTTCCATGTGGTTGATGTAAACGTGATGGCGGGACTATGTCCGCATAGTTTGTTGCTGTGTCCCTAGAACTTTGCAAAATTCCTGGCACGGAGAAAACTCTCAATAGTCGTTGGCTGACTGGATGGAGGGATGGATGGATGGATGGATGGATGGATGGATGGATGGATGGACAAATGAATAGGAACCAGTGTGCATTGGACAGGAACAGTGCCAATTACAGCTAAGCCTTCTTACAGCACTCAACATCAGCAATGACCTTCTTTAATCTTAGGATTAAAGAAATCAGACCAAGCCTGCGACACATTAGTTTACAGCCAAGAGACTATTTCTGAATCCAGCCCTCCTACTACTCCAGCACTGCTATTGACACATTGCAGACCTTCTATTGTCATCGGTAAACATGGGAAGGTTAAGGCAATTTCAGGATTAGAGAACTTTTCACTTGATTTCCATGAGAATCATTTATCCTGATGACCAGATATAATAGGTTCTATCTATTAAGCAAAGAGTTTGCCATTTGCTACCATTTAACCCCTTCTTTCTATTGCGATCATAAGAAATAGAAGACCAAAGACCTTTACTGTCCCTACTTTGGAACTTTGGGACATTTGTGACAGAGCTGTGTATGTAGTGGGCCCTCAATAATATTGTTTTGGAGATGCCCCCGATGTTGATAGTGGCAGGGAGTGGGGGGATGAGGCATACTGCCCCGGGTATCACTTCCGGTTTAGGTAGCAGAGCTCCTTTCAGAATGTATTCACACCTATGACAGCACTTCCTGATGCCCTCTGCTAGCTCTCCACAATGAACGCTGTCCAGTGAATAGAATGATGCTCTCTAAATGCCCTTCCCACTAGAAAGGTAAGGCAACACGTCCACAGGAGTCAATTCCGTATCTCTGGTATTCGGCACGGTGTCCGGTATACCATACCCATTTCACAAATGCCAGCGACAATTTGGCAACTAGACTCCAAGCTGTGTGACTGCAGATGAGAAGTAATATTCAGTAATTAAGCTTCTTAGTTTGCTCTGACTTTGAGCCTCTTCCTGGATATTCAGGGTCTTTTTGTTGGGATGAGCAGCTGTGTCACTGTTTTACTGAGACCTAGGCTCAAACAATCAGCCAATGCATTTCAATCAACCTCCACCATAATCCAAGTTCTGGGCTGGGCGCTGTCTCTCAGATCCTGTGTGAACAATCTTTATTTACTTGCCTGAGACCACAGCTCGGTCCTGGGGAAAGAGGGCTATGGGAGCCAGCTTACCCAGACTCTGGCGGGAAGCTGGGGCTCTCATTGGAATCATAGCCAGGTGGGACCTCACTGCAGAATGTAATGAACAGATCAAGGTAATAATGCCCGTTTTTCCATTTCATTAGCCGCAGCTCACTGTGTGTCAGGTCCTGTTTTTCCCCCAATTCAGACTCATAAAGTGACTTCCATCATTGAGATAGGATCTGCCTCTCCTTTAATAATGGCAGGTCTTTAGGGAGGCAGAAGAAATTTAGCAAAAATAATTCAGCAGTGGGTTTGAGCTGAAAATAACTTGACTCAAGGACTATGCCTATAGACACCAGGACTCATGAAGATGAAGGCACTTGCAGCCCGTTTCCCTTTGTGGCTGGAGCATTAACAAGGCTCTGGGATTCTCTTTAAAATCATTAAAAACAAGTTCATTAGTCCAAAGCCCCGCTCACCACCTGTGTGTGAAGCAAATACATAAATACAAAATGGTAGACCCTCTGATCTCTGTTGCCGCTGCTCATTGGGTAGTCCCTTATTTATCTCCTTATCACACATTCACACAGATGATATTTTTGGTTAAAAAGCTATAAACCTTCTGGACCAAAATATGACCTTGAAATTTTGTCCACTTGACTTCCACCAGTGAGTGGGAATTCTGCCCAAAGAATGATGGAAGAATGAATTCCCTTGCTCATTTGGAGCTTAATGTCTTCACAACCATCTTGACTAACATTAACCCTTTGCTATTAGAACTCTTTTGCCATGAGAACCCATGAGCATAGATAATTGGTACTGAGGTTTACATATATGATGAGTTTTAAGCAAAGCCGTCTCAATCATAAGTGAATAGGGTTCTTACCTCAAAGCTTCTTATTCAGAACCTACAACTGATAAAACAAAGGCAAGACAAAACAAACAAACAAACAAACAGAGTGCGTTCTTTTAGGTTACCTTCCTGCAACTATACCCTAAATTTAGAGGGTTAATCACTGACACGGAAGCACCCAAAGCTGTTGATCCCTTCTTTTGACTCTAAAGCTTTAAGAAAAAGAAAATCTACTTGATGGTGTTGGCTTACTTGAAACAGATAACTAAAGTTTCTGGTTTATACTTCGTCATTCTTCTCTAGGACCAGGAGCAAGTGGTCCTTGCAAGTTCAATTCCACAACTCCCTTGACCACACAACACTTCCAAATTGAGTCAAGTCTGAGGCACCAAGCCTTCACCTCAGCCACTGAAATGCCTTGGGTCTACTCTCGATTCCTGGTGGAAGAGACAAGGCCACGGAACCAGACAGACGCTGCTTCTCTTCTTGGCTCTCACGGCTCTCACTCCTCTCATTGGATGATCTCACGCACATCACTAACTACTCTGAACCCTTAATAGTCTTCTCTGTAACATGGGGGAAGGATAGTGCCTATTTTGTAAAGGTACTGAGGGAATGAAGAGGACAGATTTTGAAATCACGCAATACCTGACACATAATAAATAGAAGCTATTATTTCTATAAGATGCATTTCCTGTTCTATTTTCCCTTTGATACGGCTCTTATCAACTCTCAATAAACAAAAACCACACGATAACAGTGTTTTTAACTGGCTTATGTAAAGTTCTTACAAAACCCAAAGCTGAGCTCATCCACCACAGAAGAGGAGGAATTTGTGTGTGTTTTGAATATTAATCAATAGGCGACCTCTTTCCTATTATGATCTGTGTTCAAAATGCCACAGCGAGTTCTAGTGATAATTACTGAATTTTCAACAATTTATAGAAAAACAGCATATACAGAGGGTGCCAAAAAATGTATACACATTTTAAGAAAGGAAAACTGTATTAAAATTGTAATACTCAATATATACCAATAACAAACAATGAATACAAGTCACGTTTGACTTCTGCAATTACAAGAGGTGCTGAAAGTGGTTACTATCAGTGTCCAGACACTTCTGATTATGGTGAACTGCTGCTTGAGCAACGTTGACCAAAGTGTCCATTTGTGTACATTTTTTGGCACTGACAGTACATTATGGACATAGTTGCTCCACTGAATTCGTAAGAGTCAGCTTTTTTATAACTATAGAATTTGGTAATTGTCACTAGTGCTACCTGTTAAAATTAGAAAGAAGGTAAATAATAAAAAAGAACCGTATTTATTTATTATCATTCAAATGTATGTCAGCTCAATTATCTTAAAATTGCACAGACAACAGGCAAATTGTTTTTCTCCTTTGGGGGAAGACTTCTTTTTGAGTTTGTTTCCAGGGGTTGAGTGAGGAGACCATTGTTTGACAAGCCACAAGTATGGTAATGGCCACTGTCTTCAAAAGTGGGCCGGTGGCCTCTAATTCAAAAATCTTTATGTACGCCTATGTTTATTGCAGCACTATACACAATAACCAAGACATGGAAACAACCAAAATGCCCATCGGTAGATGACTGGATTAAGAAACTGTGGTACATTTATACAATGGAGTATTATGCAGCCATAAAGAAGAAAGAAATCTTACCATTTGCAACGACATGGATGGACCTAGAGAACATTACGTTAAGTGAAATAAGTCAGACAGAGAAAGACAAATACCATATTATCTCCCTTATATGTAGAATCTAAAGAAAAGAATAAGTGAATGAATTAATCAGAAACAGTTTTGGAGACATAGAGAAAAAACTGAGGGTTGTTAGATGGGAGGGGGGTGGGATAAGGGGGAAGGTGAGGGGATTAGAAAACAGTCGGTAACCACAGGATGGACACGGGGTTTTGAAAATTAACTTGGGGAATGTAATCAATAATGTTATAAAGATTTTGTAGGGTATCCGATGGACACTTGTCCCATTTGGGAGACCACCTCAGGGAAGATGTAGATGCCTGATCTCTGCACTGTACACCTGAAGCTGAACAATAATGAATGTCAACTACAAGTTTATATATATGTATGTATGTATATGTATGTATGTATGTATACATGCATATGTATATACTTACAAGAAGCAGAGTACAGCATTAGGAATAGACACAGTGGAAATGTAACGGCTCTGTGTGATGTCAGAGGGGTAGTGGATGGGGGAGGGGGGTTCACACAGTGTGAGGATATAAATGATAAACGTTTAAGTATTGCTTTGTCTTGTGCACCTCAAACTAATAAAAAACAACATGCTATAAAGGATAAAATTAGGAGGAGAGCACTAATTATCCAGAGTAGTGTCTATAGCAGCACCGCTTTCCAGTGGAACGTTTTGTGATGGTGGGTATCATCCATCATTGTCCAACACCGTAGCCACCAGCCACATCCGGCGAGTTTGCACTTGAAATGGGGCGAATGTGACTGAAGAACTAAATTTTAAATTTTATGTAATTTAAATTAATTTAAATTTTACTAGTCACATGTGTTTACAGGCTACCCTACTGAAATAATGCAGGACTATTCAAATTTAACCTGAAATCAGAATAAACATGTAGCGTCAATATCTTTATTTAGCTATAATTTCTTATTGTCTATTATGAAAAAGAATTTTATAATAATAAATAATTTATAATAAACAGTGCTACATGAAACTGAAAACAACACAGGATCAAGACAAACAAATGAAGAAACAAAAACTCATAGACACAGACAATAGTTTAGTGGTTACCAGAGGGGAAGGGGGGTGGGGGGTGGTAGACGAGGGTAAAAGGGATCAAATACATGGTGATGGAAGGAGAACTGACTCTGGGTGGTGAACACACAATGTGATATATAGATGATGTAATACAGAATTGCACACCTGAAATCTATGTAACTTTACTAACACTTGTCACCCCAATAAACTTCCATTTAAAAAAAAACAAAAAAACTGGGCCAGTGGCAGGTTCCATCTCTCTGTGGTCTGGCTTCTTCGCCTCAGTTCTGAATTAAGTGTGTAAGCACTGCTGAGAATTGTAAAGTCAGAGAAAGGAAGTCCTGGCTATGGTTCCATTTATAATCCCTGATGCCAGATTTTAAGGTCAAGCCTGAGTACAGCTCTGCAAACCAGGGAGCTCCCAAGTTTTAGGGATGCTCATCAATCTTCTTTCACCCCCAGGCCTCCCTCCTGTACCCCACCAGGGAGGTCAGCGGCCACATGAAAGGAAATCTAAGTTTCTTCTGTGCCCCCAGGCCTGCTCTCCATGTTGTTAGAGACCGAAGCCACTCTGGGAGCAGTGGGAGGCTCACCATAATCAATAATTGTCCAGGAAACAAACGCAGAGAAGAGAAATCAGTGATTTATTGAAAACACATCCGGAAGTGGCCGGCGCATGGCATTCCTTCTGATCACAGGCTTAGCACTTAAGGGGCTGCTGAGCAGAGCTGCCTTCAATAAAGGTGGATATACCGGGCACAATCAAGAGCAGTTACAGGGAACATGCTGCTTGATAGAAGGGAGAGCTTGATGCATTAAAAATAGGGCTAAGGTAAAGAGCATGTAATTGTAGAAGTGCAGGGGACAAAGACCAAACAGGGAGACGCCAACACTCCTGAAATTAATAGGAAAAAGGGAAGAAATTAACCTGCTGGACCATCGATACAGCAAAAAAGCTAAGTGTATAAAACAGCTCATCTAAGACTGGAGGAGGCCGAGAGGGTAAACAGCTCACACTGTGTTGAGGATGTTTACTTTCGCATCTGTCAGCCGAAAGGGAAGGAAACAAGGATTTGCCTGAGTTAGAATGAGTTTCCAAGGAGGGAGGACCCAGCATGCTGGAGTGGAGGTAATGGCAGAGCCAGTTAGCAAAAACTGATGGTGACTTAGATGCCATTGCTGGCCATGTGTTGCAGGTGACCATGGGCTTCTGCCTCCTGGCCCCCAGAGGCATATGAAGACGGGATAGCAATGATGCTTGCTGGTCCACTCAGTGGAAGGGCCAGAGGGAGGGATGGACCAATTCTGCCCACTCCTCTGACAGTCAGGTAACCATATCACCAATCGTCTGATGTCCTTTCTTTGGGACTCTTGCATCAGTTACCACCCAGCCCCCCAAAACAAGACGGAGACACTTTGCTTTCTCATCCTTCTAGTCTGAGAGACAGCAAAGTGACACTCATGAAATGACATGCAGAAGAGCAATCAGACCCAATGTCAGGTCTCCAAGGGACTGGGAAGTTTCACCAAGCAACACGTTTTGAGCTCCCCAAACCTGTTCCTGTCCTGATACATGTAGAAAATGACAATAATTTTATGGAATAAACAGTTGATGGGCTGACATCTGGATTTGACTCTCTGGGCCTCTCGCTACCCCAACCCCAGCCTGATCTGAGGACTGAGGGGTTCATTTTCTTGACCCACCAGTCACCCATGGGGAGAAGCTCTGACTTGCTCCCCCGTAGCAGTTCAAGTGTGCAGACTCCAGATCTTGGCACCCCTTCTGCTTGGCTCTGGTGTGGTTCTCTTCACAAATACCTCTGGTGAGCCAGTTAGCTCTCCAATCAGTGGCTTCAGCAGGAGACCCTCAAAAGAACCCAAGCTGATTGAGGACAGTCACTATGCTGTGCAGAAGTGTGGATCCATCTTGATGAGAGTGTGGGGACCTTTCAAGGATGCTGTGACTCAGCAGAGAACTGGCACGTGGGCTCTCACGGGGGCAAGAGCATGTGCCAAAGATCAGTGTGAGGTTAGGGTAAATGTCTAGGGCCAGGAACACTGCACAGCCAGGGGAGCAGTCTGCCATGTGCCAGATGTAGTGCTTCCATAGTTGGGTAGTTGGGGAGGGCCTCCAGTAGGAAAGGAGGGGGGCACAGATTACATAGGCCAGCTCTTTGCAATTGCTTCTGGTTCATTAAAAAGGCAAATGTGACTTAGGAAGGTGAACAATGAAAGAAGTTAAGTGTTTTTGGGGAGGCAGTGTGGCAGAGTATGAAAAGCTTAGCTGGCTTTGTTGTAAGACAGAAGACAATTGAATCTTGACTCTGCCATTTACTAGCTGTGTAGTTTGGGGCAAGTTACCTAACCTCTCTGAGCCTCAGCTTCCACCTAATTCTGATGACATCTCTTTCACAGAGTTGTTGCATATATTAAATGCATGTATACAAAGCACCTAGAACACCATAAGGTTTCAATAAAATGTTAACTACACTTTACTATGTGAGCTGTTTAAAGTAGAAACTGTTCTGTGTGTGTGTGTGTGTGTGTGTGTGTGTGTGTGTGTGTGTGAAGTCCTTTAGACTCAAATGGAAGCTTACTTATGGAAATACTACAGAGAAATACATCCTTATTGATTGACAGGATTCCCCCCCACTATATGGACTCTACAAAGTTATTGCAATTGTTGATTCCAGGTCTGCCTCAACCTCGAGTCCATCACTTGGTGTCTGGTTCCCAAATTCTGCAGGGATTTTCATAGCCATTCAACTTCCTCAGTTATGAGCGATTTATTAGACTGTGAGTCCCCCAGTGGCAGGGAACGTATCTGGACATCCCTGCCCTGGCCCCAGGCCTGGTCCATGGTGAACACTCAGTACCTTTTATTGACCTGAACTGAACCTAGAGAAAAAAGATGCAGAGTGCCTGGTGAAGACATGTGAGCAGCTTTAGGCATCTGGACCGCCACCGGCACACTGGAAGGAGGAAAAAGGAGGGGGAGAGAGGCAGGGTCCCAAGCCGATGACATCAACAGAAGGGTGTCATAGAAATCTGGGGTCCCGAGTGTGCAGGGCAGCCTGGGGTGATGGGCTGGTCTGCCAGGCTCGGGCTTGCCCGTGAGGGCCCCTCTGTGTGCACGGTTCTCTCCCACGTTGAAAGCACCCAGTTCCCCTGAGTACAGGTACGGCCCCTTGTGCTACTCAAGGCAACATCAAGAAAGAGGACAAGGAAACAGGAAGCAACTACCTGACATAACTCCACCCTGCTTGTCACAACAAAGCAACAGGAATATAAATTTCTCAGGCATAATGAGGTGTGGATGAGGAGGGGTGGGCAGGCCCCTTGAGTGGAAGGCTGCTCCTTCCTGCGGTTTGTCTCTGGCGGAATTGATAGATGGGTCTTTCAGGCAGCCTCCCAATTAGACACATGCAGCTGCCCTAATTAGGAGCCCTTCAGTGGGTCTCCTCCTGCAGTTACAATAGCAGGGGTCAGTGGGTGGGTCAGATTGAAGACCATCGGGAGGATGCCGTCCTCCATATGCCTCTCTAAGCACAGGATGAATGCATCAGTTGGGCCAACCCTTCGGCCTATCAAAAGGATTCTACCTGCAGACAATTTATCAATGTAAATTAGAGCCTTTGGCCGGGTTCAACAACAATTCTATAAAGCGGTGGTCCTTACACTTTGGCGTATCACAAAGATCATTATCTAGACCTCACCGCAAACATCCAGAGCTGGACTCTGCACTTGATTGGGGTATAGAACACCTGGGTTCCATTGGCTCAGGACTGATTCAGTTGGTTGTCTAATTCATAGGTCATTAAGGCACTCATCTGAAGTTTGTATTCAAAATATTTTCAACACTTCCGTTCACTCATGCAGTATGAATGTAGAACCTACTATACAATACAGTGCCAGGTACCGTTCTAGGTGCTGGGGGTGCAGCAATGAACAGAACATAAAAAACGCCTGCCCCATTTTACTCACGTGGTAATTTTCATTAAGACAAAGGTGACAGCTAGCCCATGGGGTAGACAGAATGATGAGTCAGGACATCCGAGTTTCACGTTTCACTCAGCTCTGAACTTGCTATGGAAGCTAGATGGCGCCTTAATTTTCTGAATGAAACTTTACGGTCAGTCTCTTAAACTGAGAACCAAGCAGCTCTGAAGGTAAAGGAAGTCAACCTGTAGATCAAGATACACCTAACACACACTGTGCCGCTAATCCCACGGGGTTCCCTGATGATCCCCAAGGAGACACTGTATAAGGTGTGGGTCCCAGACAGGTCACAGTTTATCCTGGGAAAATGAATAAAACCCAGGAATAGAGCTGAAGAAAACAGACTCGTATGGTTACGGGCTACCGCAGTGTAAGAGGTGTCGGGTTTTGGTGAAAGGAGGGAGCAAAGTAGGAGCAGCCGGGGCAGACTTTATGGTGGGTGGGGTTGGGGGTGGAGGGTCTGGGAGGTTCTGATAGACGGGGGCTGTGGTGAGAGGCCTCTGGGAGGTCAAGTACTGAGCAGAGGCTCAGCAGGCAGATCAGGAAGGGGAGGAGCACAGCACTAAGTGGCCAGGGTATGGGGTGGGGCCAAACAGGCCTGGGTTGGAATCCTACCTTTGTCATTTACTAGCGTTGACAGCTTATCCCCATTTTTCAGATGTGGAAACTAAGGGTAAGGGAGGTTAAGATCTACTTCAAGGGGTCTTTGTGAGGATCAAAGGTCATACATCTCAAATGCCTGGGCTCGGTGAGTGACCGCCATGTCATGGTGCCTGCAGGAGAGAAGGCAGGGCAGCTGAGCTGGCTGGAGTGAGGTTCTGAGCCTGTGTGACACATCTTGAGCTCTCTAGGTCTGAGACATCCAGGGCACACACAGTGTTTTTAAAGAGCTCCAAAACATTCCCTCCTTATCTCTCCTGGGACTGAAAGGATTGATGCACTGGAATGATCTGTGGCTTCACAATGAATGTAGTTCCCTTATCACATTGTTCATTATCAGAAGGCTTTACTGGATATGAGAAATGTTGTTTCTCCAATTCTCAGGGACAGATAAGTGAGCAGCAATCTCAGAGGGGTTCTCGCAGACAAGGTTTCTCTCTTCTGTTAGGGCTGCAGAAGCTGATAGGGGGAACCCCAGTAATGCTTCTCCCCACTATAAAGCTGGTAGAAAACTATATTTCCTTGGGTTGGTGGGAAGGCCTAGTGGTTGTTCAAGTTCACTGCCAAACAACACCCCCCTGCTTTCGGGAAGGGCTTATCTGGCTATTTTCCAGAATACTCTAGCATTTTAGTCTGAAACTCTTAACAGTTTTCAGGTGAAGTGGCATTTGGTGTGTGTGACCTTGGAAAAATTATTTAACTACCATGCTCCTCATCTCCCTCATTTATAAAAGTGGAGATATAATCACTCCCATCTTATTGGGTGTGGTAGACAGAATAATGCCCCCCCACCTCAACCCCTGCAAAAAGATGTCCATGTCTTAATTCTTGGAACATGTGAATATGTTATGATACATAAAAGGGGTAATTAAGTCTGCTAATCAGCCGACTTTGAGATGTGGAGATAACCCTGTGTTATCCAGGTGGCCCAATGTCATCACAAAGGTCCTTCTAAGTGAAGAGGGAGGCCGGGAGTTCATGAGAGAATGATGCAGTGTGAGAAAGACTTGACTGATCAGTGTTGGCTGGCATCGCGCTTCTTCCCTGACCACTTCAGGTGGCTAGCTTGGACTTCTTCAGAGCAGGACATCCAGAGAGCATGTTTGCAGAGGTAGTCTCTTAGGGCTGGGCCAGGGAATACACAGCATTACACCCACCATACCCCATGGGTCAAAGCAGTCAGAGGTCCCACTGAGATTCAGTGACCCCACCTCTCAATGCGCAGAATGTGAGGGACTTTGTGGCCCTCTCTAATCCACTGCACATGTCTAACATTCACTAGCGATAACCCAGGGAAAGAGAAGTGGAGGGAGGGTGTAAGGGACTAAATTTCCCATCCTGAGCAATACAACAAGCACTGACCCCATTGGCCTGCATCACTCTAAACATTCTGGATTCAATGACCATTCACTGAGTATCTACTATTTGGGATGCATTAGGCTAGATGCTTTCATATTCACGATTTCTTTTGCTCCTTCCAAAAGAAAGCCTTATGCTTCAGCTAAGTCACAAACCAAAGCCTAGAGGACATGGACTGCCGATTGAAAGTTGCTCATCTAACCTCTAGGGCATTTGCTTTTCATTACAGGCTCATCTAACTTGGGCTTTGTGCCTCCATTTTTCTGACTCTAGGCAGACAGAATGGCCTCAGCAGGAATGCAGGCTGTCTTAGACATCTGTGTCCTGGGAGGATCCTGGGGCACTTTGAATCCAGGTCAGAATGGACCCCAAATGAGCTCATGTTTCTAAAGGGCTTGAGTTCCTCAGAGAACAGAAGCCATTTAACTCCAGAGGCTGGCTGGTCTCACTGGTGGGACCCTGCAATGGGGAACACGCTTTGTCACTGCTAGCACCAGGCTGGTGCCTTGGATAAATAGTGGGAAATCAGTCTCCAGAGTTCTCTGTCTGTGGTCTTTTCAGTCACAATAAATTAATTTTCAGAAAAAAAGAACTTAACAAAAGAAGAGAAAGGAGGGGAAACAAAACAACTAATCTGACAAGCCTGAAAGGGAAAACAGAATTTCTGCTGTCCCCAGCTGCCCCTGGCTGAAGCATGGAGGTGAAGGCTGACAACTGGGTCTAGAACAGCAGTTCTGGCACCCCAGTGCCAAGCAGCCTTCTGGAGGCCAGGGAGGAATGGGCAGGGAGCAGGTGGAAAGCAGGGGTGTCTGGCTGGAGCTACCTGTAGATATTCTAAATTCATTAGCATCTCTCAAAATATGATCCATTGATGCTGATTAAAGCTGAAAAACCCCACAAGCCCAGCATGTCGAGTGTCTGACTCTAGGGCCCCTGAACAAATTGTTTTCCCTTTTCATGCCGATTCTTGTGAACTGTTCAGCTCAGCATGGTTCGCCCATGGGGACAGGGCTGGAAAAGGAAACACAGGTTTCCTCTTGGCACTGAGCTGTCAAAGCCATCCCTGAACATCCCGGCAGCCCCCAGTCCCAGCTGGAGGGCGATCAAAACGCATTCTCATCCCACAAGCTGCTGTCTGCATATGCAAACGGACTGAAGCGTCCATAGCCTTGATCAGATTCATACAACGTTTATGGAGGGCTAACCTGTGCCAGGTGCTTTCACATAAATGATCTCGTTTCATACGCATGATAACCTTGTGAGGCAGGTATTACATTACCTAAGGTTGTCATAAGGGTCGTTTTTTCAGAGGGTAAATAACTTGCCCAAAGTCATATATCTAACCCTGGGAAGTTTCCAGGTGTCAATATGCGCCTTCTGACTCTTAGTCTTGCGTGCTTTCCACCGTCCAGTAGCTGCATATACTGTGGCTCTCAGCAGACTAATACAAATGGGGCTCTCAGGTAGGAAATACCCTCAAAATTATGCTCAGAGTCTGAACATTTGACTAGAACAGGAATTCTTTGGCAGTCTGGGGTTGCTATGGACCTCTTCTCAGAATAATGTTTTCAAATATAAAACAAAATATATAGGATTACAAAAGAAAGCAATTACATTAAAATACAATTATAAAAACATCAAAACCCAAATTTGTGGTACAGTAAAGTATGTGCTTCTTCATCAAAACAATGAATAACGAGATCAAGCAAAGATCTACTAACTACTGTAGTTTCAAGTAGCGACGAGTGTAAATGATATTTTGAGGTTTCTGCAAAAACATCAGTATTATATGAAAATATCGCAGATTTTAATGATGACAAAGTCATAGGTCACTGCTGTTACCACTATGACTGTTGTGTATATTTATAATTAAAAGGAGTAATAAATTCCTGTTAGAAGTCATTAAAAATTCTGTATTACATCACACCTGAAATCTATGTAATTTTACTAACAATTGTCACCCCAATAAATTTAATTAAAAAAAAAAAAGAAGTCATTAAAAATAAAATGTGATTTTCCCCCCCCATCCAAGTTCATTGACTCCACTTGGATTCTCCCAGGCTAAGCAGTCTACATACCCTGTTTTCCCGAAAATAAGACCTAGCCGGACAATTAGCTCTAAGGCTCTAATTTACTGGGTCTTATATAAGACCAGGTTGTATATTAATTTTTGCTCCAAATGACACATTAGAGCTGATTGTCTGGCTAGGTCCATATTTTCAGTGAAGACACGGTATATTTATACATTTAACCCCCCACAACACCTTAATGAGGCAGATTCTTTTCCTATCTCCATTTTAGAGATGAAAAAAAATCTGAGCCACAGAGAGGTTAAATCCAAGGTCACACAAGGTCATTATAGCTGATATGGGTCATTAGTTTTTCTTCCTTTCTTCCAGTGGGGATTCTGCAGCCCTCTTGGGAAATATCCTTTGAAGAGAAATATTCCTTTTGGATTTTCCCCAGTTGGGTTCAACCTGACAGGTGTATTTCAGTGTCTGAGCCTTACTAGTTCTCCTCTGTCCAGTTCACCAGGGCAGGGGCCCAGGAGGAAAATGGCAGGGTGGACGCCTACGGCCCCTCCCTCCTCTCGGTGCAACTGCCCTTTCTCCCTCCCAAGGTCTTTTCTGTTCTTCTTTACCAGTCACAGCCCTCCTGCCAAGTTTTTGAGTTCTCTTTCCTTCCCTAGGCTGGTGAACTCCTAGGCATCGTTCAGATTCTCCTTCTCCGGAGAAGACTTCCCTGAATAGACCACCATCCATTACATTCATCCATAGCTCTGAAGGCCTCTTCCTCTCAGTACTTATCACCATGGCACAGGAATGTCTGTTTCTGTGATCATTAAGTTAACATCTATTTCTCTTGCTAGATAGTAAGTGCCATAAAGTGGGGACTCTGCCTGGCTTGGATCACCTTTACAAGTATATCCCAACCCTTAACCTGTGTGCCTAGCACAATGATTGATGCTCAGTAACTGTTTGCAGAATTAATGAATGGAGAATGAGTGAATCAGTCATCCTAGAGATCTCACCTGTTTCCTGGCTTTGACTAGTGACTTACCTGACTCCTCCCCCCACATTGCCATGTGACCAATCACTAGATAGTTTCCTTTATGACTGTGCATCAAATGGGTCCTTTTGTCTCCCTGGCCTTTGGGTCCTCATTCTTTCTCTCCTCTGAATCTCCTCCAAGTTTTGCAAACATTATTTCTACTTAGAACTTCCAGAACTTGGATGTCCTGGAAAAGACCTGTTTGTAGTGTTGCAAGATATCACTCAGCACAGGTGCTGGCTTTCTTCCAAAGCGATGCGTTCCGGTCTATGAAAGGTGGGAGCCTGTGTGGTTTCAACCTGAAGCCACCTTGTTCACTCACCTCCAGGAATGTAGCTGTGAGACAAGAAGGGAACAAATGGAGACCTATCATGATGCCTAAAGTGCTTCCCCAAACATCTTTTGGCAAGGGCATTTAATTCTGACCTTGGAGCATCGTTCCCTGCAGAGAACAGACTTTCTGTCACAGCTTCTTTGTTATTACATTGAAAATGAAGCAGTTGAAGCAGGGCTCACCCTCCTTTCCCAGTCTGTTAGGATATAGTAGGGATATGGCCTTTCCTTTGTTTCTGGGATTCTCCTCACCCAAGCTGCCTTTAGTTTTGTCGGTATTTTCCTGTTTGACGGCTTGGCATTTAGATCAATAATAGAGAAGAACCAAATGCCATCTGCCCCTTTGTGCCCCCAAACGTTAGGAACTGATTTGAGGAAAGAGTTGAAGGTCTCCCCAGATTCAGATGCTTCATAAAATTCCTTCAGTTGGATGATCTGGACTACTTTAAAGGGTGAGAGCACTGCCGCTGGGGGTGAGGAATGTACTTTAGCGGATACTCATTTGTTGAATCATTTTTGAAAGTGATGCGTAAGGATTTCTACCACTGTGTAAGGGTGTGGCTACACCATTAAATAGGAGGGCGTATCCCAAAGTGACGGCTTTAAAGGGGGTGTATATATTTTGGTACGTGTAGTCTTTGACTTGTACCTGAAGTTAAAGGGGTACCAGGTGTGGGAAGGAGACCCTCAAGTCACACGTGGCAAGAGGAACAATTTTCTCCCTATCTTTACCTGAACTGCTCCAAAAGAGGAGTTGGCATCGCCTTGTCATATGTTCTCCACTGGATAAAATCCCAGTGAATTACACAATGTTAAGAGTGTTGGGCTTTAGAATTTGACAGACTTAGGTTCACACTTACTTGGCTTTTGACCTTGGAGGTAGCGTTACTTATCTTCTCTGATTTAGTTTCTCATCTGTACAATGGGGATCATATCACAACTTAAAGGATTGTCATGGGGATTGAATGAAATCAAGTACCGGAAGCATTTAGTACAGTGTATGACACATGGTAAACATTCATTAAAAGGCAGGAGTTTGTAAATCAGTAATTCATCCACTGCTTCACTACGTACCCTGGTTTACTACTTATAGTTCACTGAGTGCTTTGCCATACAGGATCCCAGTACATCCCTACATCCACCCTGCAGAGTGGAAATTATTTCCCCATCGAGAGTTGAGAATAGTGAGGAGGTATGACCTGCTTGAGGTTGCATCGCCAGTGGCTGGGAGAGAAGTCCTAAAATACAGCTCTCCTGGCCTCAGTGGGGCACCTTTCCCCACAACTGCCCTTGCGCTCTCCTATAAAGTCATCTTAGAAGTCATTGCACAAGGGATGTGGATTTCTTAGAATGTGACAGTTTAAACTGAAATGAGATTCTAACACTAGGAGTGGTCGTCTAATGTGCTCTATAAACAGTTGGCTCAGGAGGAGGGAGAGGAATGGGAGGCACCTGAGGAGCCCGCCCTACTCTACCTCTGCACACTTGCATTCGACATGCTACGTGCCTCACCACTGCACCCTCGTACAGCGATTCTAGGCCAGTGGCATCTTGTGACACGAGTTACAGCCCTTAAAAGGTGGTGACTTTGAAAGGCGTCTTCATGTGGATGCCTAAATTCTGAGACTTTTAATTTATTTATATTTCTTTTTTTAAAGATCAGAGCTGAGGCAGATTGAGAAGTTTGGTTCCCCTGAAAGTAGCGTCTGGGACCAGGGCTTGAGTGTGAGTGGTTTATGGGAGGGCATTCCAGGGAGTGGGTGTGAAGGAGTGGGGAACATGAGATGAGGAAAGAACAAAAGCCAGGATGGGACAGAGAGCGTTATGGAAGTCAGTGCTATGAGCACTGTACTGGGCCCTCCTAGGAAGTATGCAGAATGCCTCCCAGATTTGTCCCCAAAGCAAACGGTGTCTGGAGGCTTTATCCACCTGCTCCTGTGCCCCATTGGTGGAGGGTGCCCCCAGGAGTGGTAACTTCCTGACACTTCCAGGCACACTTGCATGCAGGCTGAGGAGACTCCATGGTATTGATGAAGGCTCTGAGGAGTCCTGTATTCTGAATAGTCACCTAGTAGGATGGAAGGTCTGAGGAGAGTCTGAGAGGCCATGGCACTGTCCAGGCCAGTCTGGACTAAAATCAGAGGTAGAATGATGGGATGTGTCACAGGGCACCGGGAAGTTAAAAGAATGTTCTTTACCCCCAGAAAAGGCAAAGAATAACAATCACAAGATGAACAATCAGATTTGTAAAAATAAATAAATTTATGTGTTCATCACCCACAGTCAGTTCTCCTTCCATCACCATATATTCAATCCCCCTTACCCTCATCTCCCACCCCCCACCCCCCACCCCCCTTACCCTCTGGCAACCACCAAACAGACACATTAAAAAAAAATTTATTGTTTTTGGTTTATATACCACATATCAGTGAAATCACATGGTTCTCTGCTTTTTCTGTCTGACTTGTTTCGCTCAGCATTACTCTCTCAAGATCCATCCATGTTGTCACAAATGTTCCTATATCATCTTTTCTTACTGCCGAATAGTATTCCATTGTGTATATATACCACAACTTCTTTAACACACAATGGGATTTATAGATGATGTAATACAGAATTGTACACCTGAAATCTATGTAATTTTACTAACAATTGTCACCCCAATAAATTTAATTAAAAAAAAATTTATGTGTTAAGGCACTCATGAATTAACAGCCTTTGCTATTCACTCCTAGGTGATTGAGAAGATTTTGGTCAATCTTTTTGATGAAGAGTCATCCACTAGATTCCACAGGCATTAAGCATCCAGATCAGAGGGAGGGTCAGTGATTTGCCTTCAAGGTGTGATTTCAAAGGCTTCAAGGTACGAATACTTTCTTACCCATCCCAGAGTTCCTTAAAATCCTTGGCATGTAGGTCACCTCCTGGCATTGGGAAGGCTGTTTATCCATGTGTTCATTTACACAGTTACTTAAGTAATAGTTAATGAGAACTACCAGGTGCAGGGACCAAGCATGGGTGCTGTGGTGGCATCAAGTTGGGGGAAAAGAGGTAAAAATGGATACCCTTTAAGAACTTGCAGTATATATAGGAAGATAAGAAATGCATAAGCAAAAGGCTTTACCATAAAAAGGCAAAATATGATTACATGCTGAATGAGTGAAACAGAGTCAGAGGAGAGCAGTGGGGACTTGGGTGGCGGGGTTCCAGAGGGCTGAAATTGCCAAAATCGCTGTTGGGAAAAAGTATTTGGACCGGAGCCTTGAAAGATGTGCCTGGTCTTGCAAATTTGTTTCCCTAAACATGTAAACACTTCTGCTTCTTTTGTTTATTTTTTTTCCTTCCTGACCAAACCTCTCAAGGTACAAAACGAAAGCCAAGAGGGCTGCAATAATGGCCATGTTATGAGCTTACGCCCCCCCCCCCCGTTGCCTTGCAAAGAAAAAACACGTCCTGTTACCGATGGCAATCAAACTGCTGCTTTGCTTGCAAGTCATTCATGAATTAACAGCCTTTGCTAATCACTCCTAGTTGATATTTATCATAGGTACATTTTACAAGATGAATTCTGTCATCGACGCCGGTAGCTACTCACCAGGTCCCACCAGCAGGTGCAAATATTCATTAATAATACTTTGTTTGGGTTCCCACTTGCCATTTTCTCTCCTCCTCAGAAGGAACAGCATCATTACTAAGTGGCACCCACAGAATGGAACACAAAGGCAACTTGGAAATTTTAAATGAAAACAGATGTTGAGAAAGGCCCTTATCCCGTGCAGGCTACAATAAATAGTATTAACATTTCTAAGTGACAGCCCTCTGAATTGGACTGCAAGGAGCTCACATTTACAATTAAATGAGGGACTTATCCTTTTGCATCCCTGGATTCTACAGGTGGCTTAGTGACAGTCATTTCTGAGTGTTTCAATTTTAGTGCAGCTGTTAAGAGCCAGCTAAGCAGGGATTGGATAGGCAGGCGTTTAGAAAGGTGTTGGTGCCAGATGCATTCGTCGTCTAACTGCCTGGATGCAAAACTAACTTAGCATAGCAGCTGAAGTGGGAGAGCTCTTGCAATGATCTCTTTCCAAACAGTGTGCACCTCCCTGTGCCAAGGAGTGGAATTATTGTTTAAGTCACCACTGACTGGATCCTGGGGCCTTCATGCATTTTGTCACCCAGGTCCTTCAGCGGAGCAATCAGAAGAAAGATCACATTATAGTGACTGGAATGTTGCTTTATGGCCAAAGAGTACATACATAAACGTCTTCACATACGTGAATAATACCACCCTGGGTATTATTATCCCCAGACTTTACAGATGCTAAACTCAGCATTACAGTGAAGAACATGGATCGTGGATCATGCAAAATTGGGGTTGAATTCTGGCACTGCCGCTTGCTAGCTCTCTGGTCTTAAGGAAGTTGTTCATTCTGTACGGGTCTCACTGTCTGCATCTATAACACAGGGACAGTGATACTCACTTTGGGGTTGCTGGGTAGGGATCAAATACCTGGCATGATACTTAGTGATAGCTCCTAACTTAAGCTCAATTTTGAGATCACCATTTTTCTATCTACTCACTGGTGCAAAATTGCAAGATAACCTTCACCCGGATAATGTTTTAGGAGCAGAGAGATGACTAGAGAAATGTTGGGATCAATAAATTAAGACAGGGTACAGCTTTCTGGGAGGGTATGTTCATTCCTTGTTTAATCTCTCTGTCTCTCTCTCTGTCTCTGTCTCTCTCCTCACCCATTCATCCCTCCCTCCTTCCCTCCATCTTCTTCTATCCTGAATAGCCATCTAAGCCATCAGATGATCTCCACAGCCTGAGAACATTTTCTTGGAACTTTCCCCCCCAAAAACAAATAGGTACATACAATATTTTAAAAAACAAGTAGATACATATAAGGGTCCAAGTTATCCTAGAAGCAACAAATACAATGCTTCTTAATTGGCTCAGCAATTGGTGAATGCGTCCCTCAATAATTTTTACCCCAAATTTGTAAGTTGGGGTAATATACGAGGTGTGACAATTAAGTTCGTGAACTCATTGCAACGATGTTGCTAAACTTTTTTGATATCAGAGGGTTTATCCATTATGAATTTGTAATTGGACAAACGATTAACCAAGTTGACTATTTGGAAGTGCTGAAAAGGCTGCGTGAAAAAGTTAGACGACCTGAACTTTTCGCCAACAATTCATGGCTCTTGCATCACGACAATGCATCAGCTCACACAGCACTGTCTGTGAGGGAGTTTTTAGCCAGTAAACAAATAACTGTGTTGGAACACCCTCCCTACTCACCTGATCTGGCCCCCAATGACTTCTTTCTTTATCTGAAGATAAAGCAAATATTGAAAGGAAGACATTTTGATGGCATTCAGGACATCAAGGGTAATACGACGACAGCTCTGACGGCCACTCCAGAAAGAGTTCCAAAATTGCTTTAAAGGGTGGACTAGGCGCTGGCATAGGTGCATAACTTCTCAAAGAAAGTACTTCAGAGGTAAAGTGACCTAGGATATTCAGCAATGAGGTATGTAGCACTTTTTCTAGGATGAGTTCACGAACGTCATGGTCCGAACTCGTATAACAGAAATATGACTTTTCTGAGTTTTTTTTGGACATGTCCTGGGCCTGGAATATTTCCTGAGGGGGTCCTAATACTTTTCTAGTAAAGCAATAACCTCAAGCTGTAAGTTTAGAGAAATAATTCAAAGTGATGGTTAGACACAGTAGAGGACTGAGGACAAATTCACACTATTGGCCGAGTGTCTGAAATGCCTTATTATTTGTAAAACATTACTGAGAAATTGCCTCAATGGCATATAACTGGTTGACATGCAGATATTAAGGCGTCTGTCTATCTATCTGTCTTTCTTTCTATCATCGTACAAATAATACATTCCTTAAGTCTTTATGTTTAATTCGTTTTATCCCACTTAACCTTTGGAAAATCTGAAAAATCAAAACGTATTTCTCCATCAAATATTTCTGCATTTTCTTCTAATGTAAGGAAAATGAACCACGTGCCCCAGATTCCACAGCTGTGAGGGCAGGGTTGAGTTATTCACATGTGTGATGGCATGTTCTGAATCATCATAGGTATGTCCACTGTGTTAGATAGATGCTTCTCCCTTGTCTCAGCGCTGCATTAAATGAGACCAAACAGCACCTGCTAAGGTAAGGCCTCGGGGTCAGGGCATGTTTGTTTTGAAAGTGAAGCTTATGCAATGATTATACTCTCAGGAGATGAAGGTGACGGAGAAAATAAATACATGACCATGTGGAAATTATAATTGCTTTAAAATGAGCCTTTTTCTATACGGAGATTCCTGGAAGAGCATATTCATAAAGGACACCCTCCTTCCTCTCCCTGAAATTCTCCTAAGCAAAGCTTGAGGCAGGAGCCTATTTCAAGACAGCAGCACCCTTGCACATTCACAACTACTCAGAGCTAGAGTGCATATCTCATTAGGGCAGGAACAGATCGAGAGAGAAACCCGTGGTGCCCTGATATTACTCTTGCAAATGTATGCTCCGAAAGGGTTTCTCAGGTGGCACTGGGCTTGCACGCTGGGAATGTCTTAATGAGCAGATTCTGAGAGAGTCAGTGTGGTCCAGGACGCAGCAAATGGGGAAATAGATAATCTCTCCCTTTTCAGTCTGACCCGTTCTCCACACTCTTACTCGTCAAGGACCTAACAGTGCTTGCTTTTGTATTCTGTTTGGTGCACAGACTGCACATTACTTTGAACACAGATTTGTTCAAGTACACTCGACTGTGGTGTACAGATTAAGCAAGCTATGTTAAAATAATGTTAGAGGTCTGCACAGAAGCAATCCAAAGCAGAGAATTTCGCGTTTCAGGCTGCCACACCACCTTTAAATCAACTGAATGTGCCCATGTACGGCTGTCCGTAGACTCTTCTCACTGCTGTTATCCTTATAATAGGATCATTCAGGTTCTCTTATCTAGTTTCCTCGATGCTTGGCTCCAGCTATTTCAAACAGAAGTGATTTGTCCCACAGCACCACCCTTCCTGCTGCAAACATAGGATGAGGCAAGCTTGCTTTAATGCGGGGCCTAATCTTCCCTTTTTCTCAGTTAAGTGTTTTACTTAGAGAGGTAATGAGCCCTTAAAAGCAAGAAATAGGAACACCCACATATTACAAAAAGGCACACACAAGTGCAAGCTAAAATAATTGATGGGAAGCGGGATTCATGGGTGGCCCTGAGATGGGTTTGCCTACTGCAGGGCCGTGCAGCCACTTCCTTGTTGACCAAGACATGTATTTGATGACCTCTACCTGCACAGCACTTGCTGTGTTCGCTAAATTTTGTCTCATCTACTCATCCGTGGGTCCCACTTCATAACCACCGTTTTGAGTATCCACAGCATTCCATTGGGAGAACCACAGACTGTGTCACAAAAGTGTCTCCTTACACTGAAATTCGCAAATTGGAATTCCTTTGTGAAGACATTGGTGACATGTTACTGTGTATGAGGAATGTGTGCCCTCACACCTTTAGCCCCTGAGCACGGTGTGTGTCTCCAGGTAGATGAACAGGCTGCTGACACATGAAGCTCTCTGCCGTGTTCAACAAACCCTGATTGGAAATCATACACACATCGCCCCATCTTCTTGAGTTTCACATTTCTCTTTGCTCATTGTTTTTACAGGTCTGATGAGGTCTTATGCCCTTGAAAATGATATTCAGCCGACATCTGACTCCAGACTTGCAAGGAAGAATTAACACCCTCTGCTTCCTGGGATTTTATTCCCTTGGAAGTCGACATTTTATCTCAGCCTTCAGGGTTCATCATATGTTTTCTTTCAACTTCTCTTGCCCTCACTATCTGCTCCCCTGAATGCATCCACCCAAACATACGAGTGTTTGGAAGAAAGTTTGTTTTCTGTCTCTTTAAGATTTTCTTCTATACTATAATTTTGTACCGGGGTAGCTGAAATGCAACCATTAAATCGGTGGCGATATACACCAGGGGTGCCAAAAAAATATGGCTTGTCTTCAGCTTTTCTTACTGGTATATGTTGAGCATTACAATTTTAATATAGTTTTTTTTTCCTTTCTTAAAATGTGTATACATTTTTTGCACCCCCTGTAGATATACATAGAATTTCTTTTTTTTTGTTTTGTTTTTTTGTTTTGTTTTGTTTTTTTAAATTTTATTTTATTAAATTTATTGGGGTGACAATTGTTAGTAAAATTACATAGATTTCAGGTGTACAATTCTGTATTACATCATCTATAAATCCCATTGTGTGTTCATCACCCAGAGTCAGTTCTCCTTCCATCACCATATATTCGATCCCCCTTACCCTCATCTCCCACCCCCCACCCCCCACCCCCCTTACCCTCTGGCAATTTCAAATTGTAGTTTGAAGTTGGATCACGTACAATTCTTGCCGTCACTCTGTAGTGCCTCCTGAGCTCGTTAAGTGACCTCTTATTACAAGCTGGGTGCTGAGGCTGCCACAGCTCACATGCCCTGGAATTTGGGTGGGGATTGCTTTCTTTCAAGAGTTTACCTTCCAGATGACAATAACCACGGGAGCCGGTGAAAGCTAGAGTGAAACTATGCATTGGTATAGCGGTTAACACTCTATCCAATCTGGGGCTAAGAGAAAAGCCTGCATCACAGATACAATGTGGACGTGCTTTCTTTTCAGAAGCCCCAAGAATCTTCTCTATCAGACTCTGCCTGTGGCAGGAGAGAGAACAAACCAATGATGCCGTAGATCATCTCAGCAGCTCACTATTGAGAAAAAATCAGAAATTAGATCACTCAGGGGCAATTTGAATGCCATTACTGAATATTATTTTGAGATGCTGTTGGCTTGAAATTCTGCCATCTCAGAGTCTTGCCCTATCACAATTTGTAAAGAAAAGAATTCTCATGACAGGAGTTTCAGCAACCCCTGACTTGCAGCCCTTCCTCACTAATGCACATTGTGGCAGGCTGCACGGTGTGTCACTGCCAACGATACTCTCACATGCACAGCTGGCAGAGGGGTCCCTAGTCTGTGCCATCATTCTGGACACATTAGGAATACTCCACAGCTGGCACATAATTAGAAGCTCAGTGCAAGCAAATCATTGCTTTTTTTTTTTTTTGTGAGCCATCCTCCTACTGATCATGTTCACAGCACAGCAGCTCCACCCACATGACAACAAACAGATACCAGGGAAAAAACAAACAGGTGCACCCACTTGTGCATTTCTCAGTGGCTTTCCTGCCGCTTCTCAACTTATTATATTTTGTTTGAAATTTTCTTTTTCTACCATAGCGGAATTTTCTAACCAAAATCCTGTGATTGATTCTCAGTGGCCTGAATCCTCCTGCAGACTTATCTTTAATAATGTCACCACATGAAAAATAATACAAAACAAGGAATAGCTGCCTTTGACTCTTCCTACCAGGTTTTGGAAATAATGCTTGTCTATAAACATTATCGATATGCCCAAGAAGGTATATGGTACTTGCTCAGGCTTGAGAAGGTTCTCTGACCATAAGTGGAAGCTGAGATGTGGCCATGAGTTTTACAGGTTGGTAGAACCTTCAAATATGTGTGCTGTTCTGCTCTTGGATGTGAGGGAAGACTTACATTTAAAAAGTAAATATTAGCCAGAAAGCAAAAGAAAGGCAGCCAGTAAGATCCAAACTTCTTACAAATCCAAACAAAGATGGATTTCACAGAATAGAAATAATTCAAATAGAAAAATTCAATCCAACTAAAATTTATTAAACACCCATTATGTGCTTGACCCTATAGGTGCTGAGTGTTTGAGGCAGAATCGGTGTTCAGATGTGGTCCCCAGCCCTGAAGAGTTTACAGCAGATCCTTGAATAACACTGTTTCATTAAAACAGTTGATAAGAAAAAAATTAATTCCAGGCTGGGGCCACTGTCTGAGGGGAGTTTGCAGGTTGTCCCCCATGTTTGCATGGGTTTCCTCTGGGGACTCCTTTTTTGTCCCACATCTCAAAGATGAACATGTGAGGTGAGTGTCTGTCTCAGTTGTCTAGTCTGAGTGAGTGTGGCTGTGTGTGAGTGTGCCCAGCGATGGAGGGAATTCTGGCCAGGGTGGGTCCCACCTTGTGCCCAGAGCTGCGGGTAGAGGCTTTAGCCATCCACGACCCCACATTGGAATAAGTGGGTTGGAAAAGAATGATCTTACATGTTCTTTTAAATCTTTCTTAGATGTATGTATGGCTCCCATTTATTTCAATGTTTAATATTAGAAGTGTTTTGGGTCTTTATTTAGAAATTTGGTAATTTTTTGTGTGTGACCAGAAATATGCCATAGGAACTTAACTCTTGTTGATATCAATTAACCTATGGTAAAATTG
Source organism: Rhinolophus sinicus (assembly GCF_036562045.2). Classification (NCBI taxonomy): domain Eukaryota; kingdom Metazoa; phylum Chordata; class Mammalia; order Chiroptera; family Rhinolophidae; genus Rhinolophus; species Rhinolophus sinicus. The sequence goes on along the minus strand of NC_133765.1, from coordinate 12,916,818 downwards.
GTTTCATTATACGCGTACGTCATTTTGCTTAAAGTCACTGGTTCCAAAAACCCATTGACAACGCTAAGTGAAGACTTCACTGTACAATACAATCAATGCAAAGAGAGGCATGGACAAAGGGCCCAGAGCAGAAAAGCAGATTCTGCATGGAGGAGGGCACCAGGGGGTTGGGCTCTGGTTATCATTAAGAATTCAACCTTGCCCAAAAAGAGGTCTGTCCTTGGTCAGTGCCTTTGCCAGTGTCTTTGTTTGCCTGCCGGCTTTGTGTCGCATTGAATAGTGTGACGATGTGATTTAGGGTGGGGGCTTTGGGTTGCATAATATCAATGTTCCTGCAGACTGAGCTCAAGCATGTGAGCCATCAATTAATCAATCAATCAATCATGACTATGTAATGGAGCTCTTATTAAAAGGTTTTCTTAAACTCTGAACACGGAGGCGCAGGGGAGATCCCTGACTGGTAACACTCTATGTGTCTTCTTATACCAGGAAAAGTGACACATTCTGACACCAGGGGAAGAGAACAGTAGGAGCTCTGCATTGGTACTTCCCCAGATTTGTCCTGTGCTTTTCTTCTTGTGACTGATTTTAATCTTTCCCTGTAATAAACATTAATCATGAGTGTAATAGCTTTAGTGAGTTCTGTAAGTCCTTCTAGAAAATCACCATCCTGAGGGTGGTTTGGGAACTCTCCTGAACTTGAAGCTGATGTCAGAAGTGAGGTAGTCTCTTGTGGGGACCGTTCCCTCTGACTGAACAGGATGAATGGAAGTTTGGTCGGCAGAGAAGAAAGGTGCTACAGAATAACTATTAAGTATGACTATCTAGCCTGGTATAAATCCTGACTCCAATGGAGCCTTCATAAACAGCCAGGATTCTCCCTACCAGGATTCTGAGGGAAATGATAAGAATCGGAGCCAAGCAGATATAAGGAAGATGAACAGACTGAACTTAAGCTAAACCAAATAGTTCACAAAGTCTTTACTGTATTGACAATCTGCCTAAGGATGCCTGTCTGAGGCTCCTAGTGGATGGAGTTGTTTTTCTTTTCTCTTCTTTTTTTTTTATAACTTCATGAAATAACAAGGTAGCGAGGAAGCCAACTTCCTCTTTGTGCATATGACTTGTGAAGGGAAGTAAAAATGCTCAGAGATTTTTTCCTTGACTTCCTCATTACACAGTGGGTCAATAGACCTCCTAATTATCAGTTGTGACCTCCTAATGCACACGATGGACATTGTCCAGGGGGAGGAAGCATGCAAGTTTCATTGCAAGCTTTGACAAAGGCCCCCTCCTCCAGGAAGCTCTCCCTGAGCCTAGTGGTCATGGGGACCTCAGACATCTCTCATGGCACCCTGTGCCTGCCTTAGCTGTAGCTCTTATAACAGCACAGCTAACTTATCTGTGTACTGCCCCCTGACAAAACCTGAGATCTTTAATAGCAGGGCCAATGGGTCCTTATTTTGGTATCTTCAGCACCTCAGACATTAATGGGTCTGACATGTAGAAGGTATTCCATAATTATTTTTAGGTTAAATAAATGAATAAACAAAACAACAGCTGTAGAGTAGTGTGGTATAGAGGAAACTATAGAAGTTTTGGAGTGAAAATTGCTCCCTCAAATCTACTCTCAATCTTTAACAAGTGTATGATCTTGGGTAAATGACAACACTGTCTAAAACCCAGTTTCTTCAACTGGGTTTAATCTAACCAGCCTCATGAGACTGAGGGAGACAACCCATGTGAAAACATTTGCTCAGTATGCAGAAAACAAAACTTTGAGGGGGCGGCCAGATGGCTCAGTTGGGTAGAGCGTGAGCTCTGAACAACAGGGTTGCCTGTTCGATTCCCACATGGGCTAGTGAGCTGTGCCCTCCAATGAGCTGCTGCTGAGCTTCTGGAGGGGCGGCCAGATGGTTCAGGTGGTTAGAGCGCAGGCTCTCAGCAACAAGGTTGCCAGTCAGTTCCCGCATGAAGGACAACGACTTGGAGCTGATGAGTCCTGGAGAAACACACTGTTCCCCAATGAAATTGAAAACAAAACAAAACAAAAAAAACCCTTCCAAATATAACTCAGATAACATTTTAAAACCCGGCATGAAAAACTATGATCTTCGTATCCAAGGATGCTCCTAGACTCAGAGTAGCAACAGAAACTTCTTGGCGGGTTGGATTCGCTCTCATTAGGTTACTTCTATAATAATTACAGGGGCACCAGATCTCCTCTAGCACATGGGTCTCTCCCACGCTTACCAATCCTAACGATCATCAAGAAATCACCCTGGTGTGAAAATATCAAAGAAACAGGAAGAATAACGGTTTCACCTCCTCTGAACTGAAGTATAGGTAGGCTAACTAAAAGTAATTTTACAAAAGGTGTCAGCAGTCTGGCAATGGTATCCCAATGACAAATTATTGACATTAAAGGTGATTTTGTCAAAACACAACACAGTCTTTCATATGGACACTTTACTTATTTTACACAAGACAACAACTTGCTATCCATTTCCAACAACTTGCTGTCTATGGTCAAAATTACATCCTATCTCTCTACACTTCTGGAGCCTGAAAGAAATGCCGTTTATAGAAATGCATCTAGGATATAATCTATAGTTAAATGCACAGCTGATTTACCATTATCTTGGGCTTATCTGGAATTCACATTATTTATGTTACTAATCCTGTCCTTAGACCTCTAAGTCAGTGCCCATCATTCCTCTAATAATAAAAAAAAGAATAAAAACAATCATACACAACATTATATTTGGGCATCATCTGTCTGAAAGGTAATAAGATACAGCAACTACAATGATTGAAATGAAGGGAAAAGATTGTTAATATAATAGAGGTTTCTACTGGGCATGCTTTAAATCAATGTGCAGAAGCAATTTAAACAACCCATCCTGTCATCATGTTTAAAACACATTGATTTCTCTCTTTTTCCCCCTTGTGGTTTTTAATCTCTTAGGTTGTTTTTCTCTTTCCTGTGGATTTGGATAGTAAGCCAAAGAAAAAGAAACTTCCAACAGGAGGATTGGCTGAAATAACCTGAATGACAGACTGCTCCTGTTAGAACATTTTTAATAAATCAGGGGAAAAATAAATCTCTGCCATAGTGCCACATTTGACAAATTGAAATTAAATTGCACCAACTCTGGGGAAACCAAGATGACCTGCTCTGACATTCTTCCTCAAGTTAAGAGTTAACAGGTAAGAATAGATGTGTGAGGGTTATGTTTTTAAAAGAATCCCCCTGAATTTTGATCAAAATGTGATTCTAGACCCCAAATCTATATTCAGTGTGGGGTATGAGTTCAGGGGCTAAAAATAAATATGGATATTTTTGCATATAGATGTATATGTATTTTTTTCCTTTAATTCTAAAATTATTATCTTGGAGAGTGTGGAAAATGAAATTTTTTGCTAGCAGTGAATTTTCGGTGTTATCAGCTGTCAGGTTGGAAAAATATATGGCAGTAATAAAGGGGGTAAATATATGATCCATAAATAAAGAAAAACGGGACTTGTTTGGCATTATAAAGTTTTAATGCTGTTAGGTAGCATAGACTCCAAACAAATCCACTTCCTTTAAATCTTATTACGCTCTCTTCAGATTGTGTCTCTCCAGTTCCTCCTCCAAAGCCTACGAATGAGGCTCTGGCTAGAGAGACTGCATCCCAGGAAGGAGAAGGTGCCCCTCGGCCAGCCTGGCTGGTTCTGTGCGAGAACCTTTTTTTTTGGTAAGGGTCAGGAGGAAGAACTTGTCAGGCTCACGGCCAGTGATAAACCATGAGAAAGTTCGCATGGAAAGTTACTTTTTATGTCTATTTCTGAGAATTTCCATATGCTGCTGAAATCAAGATCATTAGCAATACGTGTGGATCACCTACCATACACCATCAGGGCTGGGCACTGCAATACACAGCACCTGCCTTCATAGAGCTGTAGATGAGGTACTCTACAAGGGTGCTGAAACAGTCTAGAATTGTCCTTATAGGCAACAAGCGGACAACGAATATTGGTTGAATGAATGAATGAATGCAAATGGAAGGTTGCCATTAATTAACTGAAAATGTACAAGGTGTTGACATGTTTTGTTTTGTTTTGTTTGGAGGATTGGGGGAGGAGAAGCAGTTGTCTGTATAACAATGAAAGAAGTGACTCCTGTCCAGGGAGAAGAGGAGAAAGAACAACATTGGTCCCAGAAAGCTGTGCTTCAACATCACTTTATATTATATACATTTTGTTTTTAATGAGAAGCTTGCCTTGGGTAAAAAGATAATGCTGAGTCAGCATAGTACAGGCAAACAATCCCAGGCCATTGTGTTAAGGTCTTTGCTCTGCTAGAAATGTGTTATCACCTGAAAACATCCAGGTGGGTTCCACGACTGCCACTGTACAATTTGCATGCTTCAGTGATGTTTTATGTATTATGCTACTTATACGCTAAAATGTACATGCACGCTCCTGCACATTTAGGTAAATTATGAATAAATTAAATCTTATCTAAATAAACAAGTGTCTTTTTGAACCAAAATGCAAGCTGCCATGAATATTTAAGTGGACAAGAATGAATCCTCTTCCTGCTGCGTGTCTTACAGAATGCTTTCCTAGTCTTGATTTCAGGAAGGAAATGGCACACAGCAAGAACAACAAAACTGACTTCTCACTGGCGACAAGAACATGGACAAATCTTCCCTGGAAGCATCTTACATTAAAAAAACATGGGGATTAAATTATATGGGCATTTACTGATTCTGGTAATCACTGCCTTTTCACACCATTTTGGAGACATAGACTTTGAAGGGAGCGTTATTATTTTTATCCTTCCTATTAGTGAAAAGAGGCAACTCATGCAAACCCCTACTCTAGAACTTATTTAAAGCGAGGCCAGTGTCTTCACAGCTCACATGATTTCTGTAGGAACCCTGTGGCCATGACCACTGCTTCATCCTACTCACAATTTTCAAGAACGCTCCAGTGCCCAGAGACAAGCCTAAGAATCTCAGTTAATGTTTCTCAGACTGTGTCCCAACAACATGGTCCTATTTCCCATGATTCAAGGAATCCGAGAATCTGAGTTGAAAGGGCCTGTAGGGCCGGGGTGACAAAATAACACATAGGCAAATTTTTCAAACTTCCTTAAGATGTGTTTTCACATCTTACGCTTTTCCTGCTCCTTCTGTGTAGAGAGCCCGCATACGCTTTGTGTTCCGTGGAACAAGGGAAGTGAAGCTTTCTTCTTCCAGACTCGGACGCTACCTTTCCCAGAACCTTGTCTGAGCTCCCCAGGCAGGTGTGTGCCTGAGCGTAAGCCCCTATGAGAATAGGGCCTGAAGCTGCTTCTTTGCCATGTATCCCCAGCACAGTGCCAGGATGTAGAAGACATTCAAAGTAAATCCCACCACCGGTGTCCCTGTTTGCTGCGTACGTCTCTCCATAGCACTGGTAAGACTGCGGTACTTCGTTATTTGCACACATGTTGAGTCCAGTCTCCTACATGGCCACATTCCTACCTTAGTGATCTGTATTCCCAAGACCAAGCACCATAAGTACTTGATAAAAGTTTGTTTAATGAAGGAAAGGAAGTTATAGCCATTACATCTCAATTAATTGCAGCAATAAACCTGAACCTTATTAGCTCCTGTGTACCCTACAATATCATCTTGGCGCCTCAGAGCCATGCTAAGTGTGTGAGCACCCTCTTTTTAATTGTTGTTGATAGTTGTCTTCCTGAGTCTCTTAAATGGCCAAAAGGGTCTTCTTTATACGAGGTTGGACAATTACGTTCGCAAACTCATCCTAGAAAAAGTGCTACATCCCTCATTGCTGAATATCACTATGGTCACCTTCGAAGGACTCCCCCTTGGGAAGTTATGCACTGATGCCAGAGCCTAGTCCACCCTTCAAAGCGATTTTGGAACTCTTTATCTGAAATGGCCATCAGAGCTATTGTCATATTTCCCTTGATGTCCTGAATGTCATCAAATTGTCTTCCTTTCAATATTTTCTTTATCTTCAGCTAAAGAAAGAGGTCATTGGGGGCCAGATCAGATGAGTAGGGAGGGTTTTCCAATACACTTATTTGTTTACTGGCTAAAAATTCCCTCACAGACAGTGATGTGTGAGCTGGAGCATTGTCGTGATGCAAGAGCCATGAATTGTTGGCGAAAAGTTCAGTTTTTCATGTAGCATTTTCAGCACTTCCAAATAGTAAAGTTGGTTAATTGTCCAGCTGGTACAAATTCACAATGAATAATCCCTCTGATATATACAAAAGGTTAGCAACATCTGACAAAGACCTTGTATGTGTACCTAACGGACACTTATCTTTTTCTAGTTAGGTCCTGTGGGAAAAGACGAAGGCTGCATATACAGTCAAGGTGGGCCTTTGGGGTGAAATGAGGAAGACTGAGAAGCAGTCATAGGGATCTATGTTCCATTCCTCTTTTTCTCCCCCAGCCCTGTATCTCCATGGGTAGGCTCTGGGCCATGGAAGGATGGGGCAGGTGAGGAGTGTTTGGGCGTGTGCAGGTTCCACTGAGTTCCGCAGTGAACAGTCAGGACAAAGGAGAGAAGAGAGTGCCCTCAGGAGAGGGTGGGGGTGGGGGGACAGGAATAGCTGAGCTGCCCTGATGGGACTGCTGTGCGGAGACTCCACTCCCTCAGGCACTGTATCCAGGCTCTGCCTCCAGGACAAGGGACTGAGGCAGCACATCCTGCCCATGATGTTGAATCCAGTCTGCTCCTTGCCACGTGGACCCTTCTGCTTGACTGTCTCTGTATGGACTTCTAAAGAACTTCTATGTACTTGTTTCAGGACCTAACTCTCTTAGTCATGAGGAAACTGCCCTTGTATCAAGTGTAAATTCCTCAGGATTCTATGATGCAAACTGTTTTCTATCTACTCTGTTCTAAGTGGAGAGGCCTGACATCTGGGCCCCTTCCTTCTTGTCATAAATACTTATCCACTGAAAGACCATGATTATATGAGTCTCATCCTCTTCTTTTTTTTTCTAGAATAAGTCCTCTAATAACCTTCACGATCACCTCCCCCTGGGATCTAATCCTGGGACACAGTGCCAATGTGGAAACGGTGGTCCCTCCAGCTCAGGTCCAAGAATCTGTAGAGCTTCATGGTCAGACCTGGCTCTGGCCTACAGGTGATGGTTCGTACAACAAGGGTAAAGAACTCAATCCCGTAATAGGTGGCTCAAAGATGAAGGAGCTACAATTAAGGGGCTGTGTAGGCAAGCCATTGGTGATGAGGAAACACAATTATTCTTAGAAAGTGGACTGTATACTCAGAAATACAGTCCCCTGTCATAGGCAGACACTGGGCCGTCCATGAGTTTGACTCACTGGGACATCCTCTCAGTCAAATTCAGAGCTGGCTTCTGAATCAAGAGAGAATACGGATCAAGCTCAGAAGCATCACGCATCACAGATTCTTGTTGCTGTTTCTGCAAAAGCAAGGCTTTTACTTGGTGCTATGAGGAACTTGAGAGTTGAGTTAATCTGCTCTGCGGACTCCCTACCTAATTGTATACAATGCAAAGCCACGCTGAGGGGCTGGTTCTCACTTCTGGGCAGCAGTGCCCTCATTCTCTCCTGCTCTTTCGGACAATGTTCTACGCGATCAGAGCAGTAGGATATGCTGCAGAGCCACTCTCTGGGAGGAAGAGACAGTTTCTGAGCAAGATGAAAACAAGAGAACACGCTAATGGAAAACCCACTGATGCAGCTTACATTGCATCCCCACCATAGGAACGGCAAGTGTGCAGGCCTAGAGACAGGATTTGATCTTGCCCAGAAGTCAAAGGGAATTTGGAAGCTCTCCAAGTGCAAAGGTCCTTGTGAAATACTTGCAGTGAGAGAGATTTCATGGGAGGTGCTGGAGTCGGCGAGCACATTCACTCTATAGTTTTTTTACAACAGGGACCAACTCCCACCCCCAATTTCTGCCTTCAATTTGGATCTGCCCAGGCTTACCCAATAGTGGTTTTTCACAGTCCTGTCAGTTGTGCTATGAACCGGAAGTGAGGCAAACTGACAACAGGAGTGCCGACTGCTATGAGTGAGACCATGGAGCCTGGCAAAGACATGGGGGTCACAAGACAGCCTGCTCAGATGGGGTCTTCCTAACCACCTGTTCCTCCTGACGGATGGGACACCTCAATCAAGTGAGGAAGGAGATAGGCTTGGAACCCCCCAGGCATGCTGTCCAGTCATAAACTCTTCCTGGAAGGGGGTCTGAGGAAGCCGTACTGGTATGTGAGGGCACTATAGAGAAGGGAAGAGACCACAGGTGGAGGGGTGATGGAAGTGAGGCCGTCTCAATGTTGTGCTGTTTTCTTAGTGGCTGCCTCTCTTGAGCAGTGCAGGACTGGGACGCACAATTGTCCTGGTTGGTCAGCAGGGAGGCCCATCCATTATCAGGAGACTGACAGCACACCGGCAGCCTGTCTGAGAACTTTACTTAATAAATCAAAGCTGACAACTCCTCCCAAATAGATATGAAAAGGCTCTTTAGTGTCCATGACCTGCATACGTTTTATTCATTTCACTCTCTGAAATAAGAGGTGAATAGTAATCACAAACAATCTGTTTTTGTCAGGTAGGAACAGTGCATCCTTCTTTAGTCACCAGTAAAGGTGAGGCCTTTGCGATAGGCTGGCCTGGGTCTGGGCTGTAGGAGTCAGAGTTAAACAGCTAAATGACATAGTTACAACAGCCGCCATCTGCAGGGCACTCTGGAATTTCCAAAGAGATTTTTCCTGCATTATCTCATTGGAGACACACAACTACCCTGTCAGGAGGATTTTCCTATCTCCACTTTTGAGAAGAGGAAGTGCAGTTGGAGAGAGGGTACAGCTGGGGTGGCACTCTGCAGCCGAGAGCCTGGTCTTCAGCAGCCTGCCCTCCCGTCAGGAATGAACCACCAACAGAGGTGCCCTCTGGTGCGGGCTGGAGACCAAGCTAACCCAGGCCTGTCCCCCTGCGCACTCCCAAACCCTCCTCTGCCCAAACTGCTGCCTCCTCTGTATCCTCTTGCTTTGGGGTCAGGTTCCCTGCACCTTCCATGAGTTAACCTATAAACTAGTAAAGTCCAAGGGTGACAGCGAGGGCTGCCCTGGGTACCATTTCTGCTACCAACAGAGAAACATCTTCCCGTGTTTCAGTCAGGTACTTCAGAGGACAGTATTTCAGCCAATGTTTATTACCAAAGTCAAAGGATGAAGGTGGTCAAAAGGTACAAACCTGCAGTTATAAGATAAATAAGTACTAGGGATGTTATGTATTGCATGGCAACTATAGGTAACCGTGCTTTGTGGTATATTTGAAAGTTGTTAAGAGGATAGTTCCTAAAAGTTCCCCTTACAAAGAAAAAGACTTTTTCCCCCTCTTTTTCTTTTTCTATCTATGCGAGATGACCGATGTTAACTAAACCTATTGTGGTAATCATTTCACAATATATGTAAGTCACGTCATGCCGTACACCTTAAACTTACACAGTGCATTCTGTTAATTACATCTCACTAAAACCGGGGAAAAAATAAAACAAACTTGGAAGGAAAAAATGAATGGAAGGATGCAACTCCAGGTTGAATGTTAGAGCTGGAAAGCAGGGAGCTGAGGCTGATGGACGAGGCGCCTGGAGGATTCTGACTGGGAGAAAGCGTCATCTGGTTCACTAGGAGACCCCCACATCCTAAGTCAGGTCACAGCGGCAGTCAGACCAGAAGATAAGGGAATAAAACAGACCCGAGCCACGTAAACACTGCAAAGAAAAGCCTTACCCTCAACTGAGTCAAATGCAGAGCAGTACTAGCTGTTGGGAGTTCAGATAACTAATATGGCCAGCCCTTGTGGGGTTCCTGGGTGCCCTTCTCTGAAGGTGACAGGGCCTTGGGCTGTCTCGGATAAGAGTTCCCAGTGTTGGGAAGGAGAAGGATTCTGAACAGACTTTGATTTCAAATTATTTTGCCCATGTCCAATTACATCTAGGACCAGACTGCCGGTGAGCGTGTGTGTGTGTGTGTGCGTGTGTGTCTGTGGTGTTGTGTTTTAAGGTGACTTATTGAATGAACAAACTGAGCTTTGGATATCTGAGTGCCACCTAAATGTCTGAGGGTGATCGGGCTGTGGAGCTCCAGATGACATGCTGGTGGAACACTGGAAAAAGTCCTGGACCAGGAGTCAGGACGTCTCTTATAAACTACTGGACCTGAAAAGGTTGTTCAAGGCATTCGAGGTGCACATGTGTTGAGTCCATGTTGGCGAGGCACCTCTCTAGATGGCTGCTTGGAAGTTTCTCAGCAATAGTACTTTGGTGCTACACAAACAAATATTTATAGTTCAATCAGGGGAAGTGATTTATTGCTGGGACTTCTGAGTGGGATTCTGTGGGAGTCACTCTGGGTAATATCTACTCTCTCAGGCCACACAGTTTGTTTCAGCCGGAGAGAACATTCTCAGCCTCCTCTCATCCAACCTGGGAACCGTATACATAGCCCTGCCAAGTCCAAGGTGCCTTTATTCAGGTCACCCACTCTTTCTCCCCAGTATAGTTTTCTCTCTTTTCTGGCCTGCAGGATGTGAATTGTGGACTCAGGCCCCAGTGAGAGCAATGAAGACATCCTGGCAGGAAAGCAAGCTATTTATTTGCTCATTTTTGATGGGCTAGCATAAAGCAGATCGTTCCTCTGAGCTCCCTCAGGGCCATCAAAGTCCATGTGGGCAGGTGTCTCCAGTAAACTGGCTGGGAGACTCACAAGCAGCTATAAAGCAGGCCACAGCTTCTCTGTGGGGGGAGGGTGGGCTGATGGAGGCCTTGGCAGCCACCATCTCCTCGCTGACCTCACTGGCTTTCCATTTGCCGTTCTTCCATGAGGCACAACTCTTCAGGAATTTTAGGGAAAAGAGAGAGGAGAAAATGAGTAGAACAAACCACTGGGCTTGGTTGGATTCAGAAAATTGTGGTTCTAGCCTCAGTTCTGCTCTTTATGGGCTATCCAACCTGAAACCAATCATCTCATGTCCCTTAAGCCCATCTGCAAAATAAAATGATACTGGGGGTGCCAGAAATATGTATACAAGTGGACACTTTGGTCAAAGTTGCTCAAGCAGTAGTTCGTCGTAATTAGAAGTGTCTGGATGCTGATGGTAACCACTTTGGGCACCTCTTGTAATTGCAGAAGTCAAATGTGACTGGTATTCATTTTTTTTGTTATATATATATATTGAGTATATATATATATATATATATATATATATATATATAATTTTTCCCCCCCCTCCCCTCTCAATTCTCGCCACAGCCAGCACATTCACGTCTGGAAATAAGGTCAACCAGCTCTCTCCACTAATAAGATGAATTGGGAGCATCAATGACATGGTGACAGGAGAGAAAGCTTATTATTCTAAATCCCTATACAAACTTAAGACATTATCTCTGAGCTCAAAATATCTATTGTGCTTTTATTGCATTGATTTTCAAAGGAGAAAATGAAGAATGCAAGTCAAGGCACTGTGCAGAAGGTCCCCCAGCAAAAGCAGTGGTGGGCTCTGCACCCTGTCTCTGCTCCCTTTGTTCCTTGTCCAGCTCTGAGAGGCAGACTGACTCCCTGAGCAGAAGCAGCAAGTCCTTAGGCTGGACTGGGACAAAGACACCCGCAGAGAAAGTTCAGGGGACAGAAGCTCTTTCTACACCCTTTGCCAAGAGCACCTGTGGACAGTGGAGGTACCTCTGCGGGGCTGTTTTTCCTCCTGGAGAGTGTGTTGTCTCCGTCCTAGCATCAGGAAGAGCTCACTGCAACACAAACTTCACAGAACTCTGGAAAGTTTTTTGCATTGTTGCTGTTTTGTTTTTTTTAATGGGAAAAAAAATTCCTTTTCCAAATGCTATCAATTTCAATCAAATTAAGAATATTGCAGAACGGAAAAAAAGGTTGCTTACGTTGCTGTGTTGTGGGTTTTCTCTATGCTTTCGCTCAATCCTTCCACTCAGCTTCTTGAAGAATTAAGGTTGGGTCCTTTCAAATGTAAATTAAGCAATTTGCAAAATATGTATTTTGGCATATAGGCAACTTGGCTTTCAAAACAAACGGGAGTTTTGATTCTGTGAACTGCCATCTCATGGAGTTATCTTGTGGCTGTAATTTGAGTCTTTATTATGAGGAGACTGTTTTCATTTATAATAAGCAGAGCATTCTGCTTTTATCTCATCCCACTCCCCATTTCTGAGTTTTTAAATGGGCAAAAAAGTGATGTCAGTCTTAATACGCTTTTCATGTGTTCAGTTCCTCAAATGTTATTTTTACCATTTTGTCAATTTTATTTGTTATTAAAACAATATTTGATACCACAAAAGATATTAAAACATGAAAACATCCGCCCACAGTTCCTCTAGCCCAAAACAACTCTTCACATTTATCCATGCTTTCCAGATTTTTGTCAGGATGCATATGCTTTTAATGGAGTAGTAACAATACTGTAAAAATAATTTTCAAAATGTTTTTTACTCGAACTAAAAGAACAACAACAACAAAAAAACCCCCACTTTCTTGACCTCCCTTCCAGATCTATAGACCTGTTTTGCAGAAAACTTGATTCTGTGTTTTGGTCTAGATATATGACAGGACTTTACATGTCAGAGATTAACAATTTTATTTCTCAGTATTTACTTAAAGATATTTATAGTGGGGCAGAAAATAAATACATGGCAATTGATCGCCAAGGTCAATTAGTTCAACCTTCTGCATCAACAAGGCCCAGGAATTGTCTTGCACAAGTCTGCTTAGAGAGCACTTAAGGAGAGAGGGCCCTCCAGTCTCAGTGGGGAGCTTTTCCTAGTAAGAAAGACTCCTTCCAACATATCGCCTCGACTCCTCATGCAGTCAAGTTTTTTTCTTTTTAATTCTATTTTTATCTGTAATGTTGATACTTCTCTCTTTTCTATTGTGGTAAATATATACAAGATAAAATCGACCATTTTAATTATTTTTAAATGTACAGTTTAGTGGCATTAAGTACATTCACAGTGTTGTGCAAACGTCATAACCACCTATATCCCAAACTTTTTCATTTTCCCAAACTGAAACTCAGTGCCCATTAAACATTAACTCCCCTTTATCCACTTACCCCTAGCACCTAGCAAACACACATCTACTTTCTGTTTCTATGAATTTGCCTATTTAAGTACCTCATATAAGTGGAATCAAACAATATTTGTCCTTTTGTGGCAGCCTTATTCACTTAGCATAATGTGTTTAAAGTTCATCCATGTTATAGCATGCATCAGAATTTCCTTTCTTTTTAAGGCTGAATAATATTCCATTGTATAGATATATCACATTTTGTTTATCCAATCACCTGTTCACGGACACTTGGGTTGCTTCTATCGCTTGGCTATTGTGAAAAACGCTGCTATGAACATGCGTGTGCAAATACCTGTTCGAGTCCCTGCTTTCAATTCTTTTGAGGGTATACCCAGAAGTGGAATTGCTGGATTATATGGTAATTCTATGTTTAACATTTTGAGGACCCTTCATACTGTTTTCACAGTGGATGAATCATTTTACACTCCCACCAGCAATGCACAGGGTTCCAATTTGTTCTCTGCAGTTATTTCAACCTCTTTTTCTCTCCACATGGAATAACTAGCCACAGCCCTTATTAAAATCATGCTTTACAGAGAGAGGTAAGATACATCCTTGTCGTTAAGTAATGCCTATGTTATGGATGAGTCTGAGGCAGAGAAGGCAGTCCTGGCCCACGGGCTCAGACTGGTGGAGGCAGGACGCATCCAGGGCAGACGGGTTCAGGAGCCTGGGCACATCGTCACGTGGTGCAGTGGCTCTCAGAGAAAGTGACCTTAGGGCAGCCCTTCTTGCAACCTTATTTTCCAAATTTGCTATTTTATGACTCAGAACTGCTTTCTAAAAAGCAGCGTCGTGCCCATAGTTTGTGGGTGACCTTAGAGAGAGAGGAGTTCATGCTCTTCTGTCACCACCCTTTCCAGTCCTGAGGGCTCATCCCCTATGGTTTCTCTACCTGCCTTTGGGTGAGGTCCAGCATCCAGACATGACACCACCAGCCCACACCTCAGGGTGATAGCCATGCTTTCTTCCCTCCCACCACCTCTACGGGCTCACCATCTCTATGCACTAATGGCTCACGTATCAGCCTCTGTTCTCTCCTGGACCTGGTCAGAGCTGTGGGCAGAGGCAGGGCCTATGGACCCAGCAAGTACCAACATGGGGAGATTCAGAGGCACCAAAAGATGTCCCTGTCTCAAAACATTTCCTGGAAGGGCACCTGAGAGCCTCACCTGCCCTTTGACTTAAGCCTGGTGTTTCTCAAAGTTTGTCCCTGGGATAAAAGCCCCTCAAATACTCCTTTAAAAAAGGGTTCCAGTGTTAGGTAAGTTTGGGGTACCTGTGGTAAGCTATCTATCTCTAGAAGAATCATGATGCACTTAAATACACTGAAGTCTCTGGAAAATTCCACAGTAAAGAAACCTGTTCAAGTTTATTTAAGCTGTAATATCTACCAAGAAGAAACAAAGGTAAAATCCATCTGCCTTATGAGTTTACCTCTACATCTAAACATAGGAGTTGGGAACAAGTGAAGACAAGATGGCCTTTCATTTTTTCCTCACCATATTTAATTAAACTACTTGATCTTTATAAGCCTTGGTGCTTTTTTTTTTTTTAATTTTATTTTATTAAATTTATTGGGGTGACAATTGTTAGTAAAAAGCCTTGGTGTTTTAAAGTATGTGTTTAAAAGAAAAATAACACTTGCACATGGTAGAAAAATCAGGAAAGTATAAAGTTAAATAACAACTCATAATTCCAGGACTCACTATTAGTATGTTGAGTGTTTTCTAATAATATTTTTAAGTACACATTTTTTTTTTTTTTTAGAATTTTATAAAATGGTAAGCATGCCAGGGACACACATTGATATCTGAATTTTTTTCCCCACTTAACATTGTATCATGAACATTCAGCTTCTTAACTGAGTGGAACTGTCGACGGGAGGAGGTATATTGATAGGTGTGTGGAGAAGAAGGGAGCTGACATTGATGCACCTACAGGGGTGGAATCATTTGCATCCGTGACCGTCTTTTAGTCTCACATCAATTTTACGATAGACCTATGGGTGTCCTCCCTTTACACCGAGGGCCATGAAGCTCAGTGGGCTTGCGGATGGAGGAGACATGAGTGGTGGTCCATCCTCACCTCCTGAATTGCTTCTACTGGTCCCACCTGCCCATCTCTACCCACCTGTGGGCTTTGCGTCCTCTGGCCCACCCCTGCAACTCTTGTGCACTACTGCTCTCAGACCAGGAAGACACTCTGCCCCACTGTTGGCCCAAACTTGAAGAGAATGGAAATTAAGTGCTTAAGAGTATTTATGCTCCTCTAGGCCTTTAGCCAAGGACTGGGGTGGGAGCGAGAGATTTGTTTAGAGTCAGATAGGGTCCACGGTGTAATTTACATTTCAGAGCTTCTGTCTGTGCAGGACCAGCCGTGACTCGAGCTCTGCCTGAAATCACACTCTTGCGTGGCTTCCTCCCCTCTCTATTCTGCTGCCCTTCCTCCTGCCTGTTTCTCATGGGAGCACTTGCCCAGGAGTCCTTGCATAGGGACTACATTGGGGAATCTGACCTGAGATAGGTATTTTCTCCATGGTCACGCTTCTCATAAGCAGCACATCCAGGACTTGAATGGAGATCTCCTAGCCCTCAGAGTGGACACTTTTCTATCACAACCCCTTGCCTGATTCCAAGCAGGCAGCAGATACGTGTGGGAGGAGAGTCTCTGGACAGCCCTGGTGGTCCAGGCTGCAGGGGTGAGCCTGGGTCTGCTAGCTGTGCCTGGGATGTAAATTAAAAAAACAAACAAACTGCAGATAGCTGTAGGCAGTGCAAAGCTCTGAGAGAGATGCAGAGAAACCCTGCTCCCTGCCCCCAAAACCCTGTCTGGGGAAATTAAGTGTGTGGGTGCCCCAGCCCTGCTCCAGACAGCCAAAGGGCGCAGAGCTCGTGCTGAAGATGAAATAAGCAATAGACACACAACTCTAACCTGCTGGCACCCAGCCAGGTTTTCACTTACCACGCAAACGGCCCTAGCCAAACAGGCCAGGAGGCTCACGTGCAAAAGCCAGAGAAACACTACTGTGGGCTCATGCTGGGAAGCAATTTGATCCATTTCAGCTCTCATGTCATGGCAGTGAAATACACAAATATAGACCAGACTCATCCAAAGGAGCTTTTCCCTCATTAACCTTGAAGGACAACGCACATCCTGTCGAAGGCTGTTCTACAATTGGCCATTCTAAGAGGCTGCCAGTCCTGAGTCGATGAAGCAATAGGACTTAAACAGCAGACATTAGCACTACCAAATGCATTTTCCTTCTCAATACACTAGAGATCCATCATCAATGCTGAGAAAGGGGTGTGGGAGGGGCAGAAAGGCTGGAATGATGTGGCAAGGTGTATACTACTTGCCACTGGGTGATGCTTGTCTTCAGGAAGACAGAGTTATCTCTCAGTTCTGAATTCCTAAGAGGTTAGCATGTCCCCCCACCCCCTCACCCCAACACACACAGCAAGTGTGACCTTTGCCTGTCATCCCCAAGGCATACTCATATTTTGGCTTTGATTTCCTCGGAGGTCAGGTCAGCAGTAGTGAATGTGTGTGTGTGTGTGTGTGTGTGTGTGTGTGCGTGCGTGTGTGTGTGTGTGAACATGAGTATGTGTGTGTGTTTTGTTCTCTGTGTGGGTTCTGAGAAGGAAGAGGGGCGGGATTGGCTGTGTTGGAGGATGTGCAAACAGGCCAGTGTACAGACAGCTGATATGCAGTCTTCTGCAAAGTGAGGCTGAAGGAAAGACTGTCTTTAAAGCCAGCTCAGTCATAGTTTTATTTATGGCTAGAGAGGCAGGACACTCTTCAGTTAGATGTCAGGCTGCTTGAAGGGACTGTGGTTTCTCCTGGGGAGAAATTTAGGAGGGAGGCATGGTTTAAACAAGGCTGTCAACTGCTCCTGGCTGGGCTCCTGGATTTGGCTGGAAGGCCACAATCTCTTAGGACAGAGGTCTCAGCCACTGAGGAATCAAGCTTGAACAGGGATTCTGGTTTTCCTCAAATGTACCTGATGAGCTGCTGGGGCACCAACGTGCTTTTAAAGAAGCTGTGCAAGGATCACTGTTGAATTTTGTTGAGCTACCCCTGAAGGCAGAGCCATGTGAAGGAGACTTTATAAAATACGAAAGACAAGGAACTCCTTGGCTCTGCTCCTCAGACTGGAAGAGGAGAGGAACACAGGCTGTCTGCAGGCAAAAAATAATCACCAACATAACAGCAAATAGTCCCACACTGCTTATCTTGTGTTAGGTTGTATTCTCAGCACTTTGTATGTGTCAGCTCATTTAATCCTCATAATGGGCCCATGAGGAAGCTTCTGTCATCATCCCTGGTTTACTCATGAGGAAACTGAGACATGGGAATTCACACAAGTCCAGAGAGCTGCATTTAGTAGAGCTGGGATATGGAGCATGGCAGTCTGGTTCCAGAGTCCATGATTCTAACCATGGTGCTGTATAAACCTTTGTGTAATCAAAGGGACCATTCGACTGGACAATAGAGAGCAGTCTCAAAGGATACAGAGGAAGCGATGCCAAGAGGCAGTGGGGAAGGGACTGCCCCAAAAGACCCTCTCAGCTTGAGAAACTCATTAATAATCTAATGGGGAACCATACGCATAAATACACATGGAAATGATTTAAACTTTGACTAAAACATCCATCAATCTAATTGTCGTTAGAGATAAAACTACTGCCCAATCCTGAGAAAGAACACAGTAGTGGGAAGAAGTTTCTTCATCATGCTCAGCCCAGCCCACTGGAAGAGGAAGGGACTTCAGCCAAACCAGTGCTGAGGAGAGGAGGGAGAGTGAACCAAGTGACCATGGGGTGGCAGAGATTGCTTGTCATAGTACCAACCTCAACCTGAGTCTTGCTACTTCTGCTTCACACAGCACATCACCTCTTCTCGCTTACCAATACTATCCCTTTGTTAGCTCCATGCAGCTCATTTGAAAACAAATCTTTCTTTGATTGGAATCTTCTTAACTTCATCCTTCCCTGCTATGACTTAACTCGAGAGTTCTATGTTGAACTCTGATCATGTACCACTGATTGAAAAGCACAACCCCCAAATCGAGTTGTGTTTATGTCATCACCCAGCCCCACAGACGCTTCTGAGAGAGGATGTCCCAGTCTGGAAGGGAAGAGACATTTTTACCTACAGTTTAAATAGAGTGAACTCAGGACAGGAGTGAGGAGATGAGTAGGAGGAGGGGTGACACTGGAAGTCACTTTAATGCAACACCATTAACGCACATTTATGATATGCTGGGTGCTTGGTGCTGGGAAGGGAGAAGACATGTTCTTGCACGCCAGCTTTAAGTTGTATGAACTGACACAGAAACGTACAATGATATGACAATTTAATACAGAAAAGTTAATAAAAGGGTGGGCAGTGGGTTCTGGGAGCACAGAGAAGGGTGCCTTTATTTATGTTTCAGGCAGAAATGCCAGGGAGAGTTACAGAAGTAATAGCACCGAAGAGCATTAAATGATAGGAAGGAATTTGCTGACGTAGGGAGGAAGGACATTCCAGGCAGAGGGAAGCGTTTTAGCAAAGGAAGAGAAAGGTATGACCTACTCAAGACTTGCCGATTGCTTTGGTGTGGCCAGACAGCAGGCTGTATGGGGGCAGAAGATGCACATGGCCAAGGGCCTTGGATCCAGGGCTCTGGAGTTGGGGCCAATTCTATAGGCATCAGGGAGTCATCAAAGTTTTCTAGACTGGAGACCGGTTTGGCGGGACATGTGCTTCAGAGAGATTCCTTCTAACAGTGGTTGGAGAATGGACAGGCTGACCAGTGAGGAGACCACTGCGTTGGTCCAAGTGAGAGAGGATGAGAATCTTGGAAGTCACAAGGTGGGAGACACAGGGACAAGTGCAGGACAACACTATGGACAGTTTGAAAGTGGAGTGATCCTACACTTGCTCCTTCTCTGCAGCTTGGAAACAGCACCTCCTCCACAGGTAAGAATTTTGGCCTATTCTTTCTTACCCTACCCATTTAAAATGCCACCTCTTCCACAAAGCTCCCATCTGCCAAGAAATTCTGCCTCCTTGGTGCTCCCCTGCTCCGTGCCTGTGTTTTTTCCCTCTGGGTTCCCTAGATACAGATTACTTTGAATCTCTTTTTCTTTGCCCTCACATAAAACGGGAAGGACAGGGGTCTAGAATGTGAAGACTTGTTTTGCACTAAGGACACAGCACTAGGTAGCTGTGCTGCCCTGGGCTTGGTTTCATTGATTCTGGGAGCGTGTCAGTCAGCCCGAAGCCAGGTGACCAGAGCTCGTGCCACGTAGTCTAATAGCGGAGAGTGAGGGCTTGCTACAGTAGTGGCCAACCAGGGCTGGAGAAGGCCCGTGCATGTGTGAACTGGGGCCACCCAGGAGACACAACTAGCATCTTAAAGACCACGAAGAGCTGAGATAAAAGGGTGAGATGCCATAGCTTCTCACCTTCTCACCCCTTACAGATCCTCATTGACTGAACCTACACAGAAGCCAGTTGGAAGAAGGTCTGGGAGGTGAACTTTTCAGGGCAAGGGTGGGGAATAGACCTGAACATGTCAATAGGCAAACGAAAAGTATAAGAAATTCACAAAAAATCGCTAGCTCTACTTGTCTCACAGGATATTGGTGAGAATCAAATGGAATATGTGTAAAAGCCCCTTGTAAATTACAGAAAGCTACCCAAATGTCGCTCTGAACTTATTTATTCTTGTATATTGGAGTCTTGTCTGTCAGTCAAAGAAAATCTACATTTAATTATTCAGTCATTAATTCTCTCCCCACCTGGACCTGGATTGATGGCGTTTCCCTGGGGCTAGTTCATGGGACATATCCATCCAACAGATCGCCACATGTCTGGGAGCACTTGTATTGTACCAGGTGGTAGGAAGTCTTTCTGCAGATGATGAAACTCTAGTCACCTGTTTCTAACTCATTCGGATCAGACTAATTTAATACACGTAGGGGTGGGCATCAGGCTTGGAGAGGGTCCCTCCAGCCCCGGCCCTTCCTGGCAGTTAGCAGCCCTCTGAGGCGGCTGGATGCTAGAGAGTAGAGGAAACACCTGAGAATTTCCTGAGCAGCAGGTCTGCCTAGAGCATCATGCTAGGCACGATACTATGTCACTCTCTCCTGATAACGTCGGCGACGCCTGGGAGCAGGGCTGATGCAGTTAAACCCTTTAGTCTCTTTAGCCCCATGAACCCACATCCACCCAAATGGATTTTCAGCCAGTCCCATTAAGACATCCTGTCAGAACCATTCCACGTCATTTGCAGAGTAAAGTGAATATCAATAAAATTGTAATGAGTAATTTTCCCAGCTTTACTGACTCTTACTGGAAATCAAGCCAGCTCTCTGCTGTGGGTATTGACAAAAACCCCATTCGTCCTGGGAGCTGCTTCTTTTCCACTGGGTAAGTCTGAACCCATCTGAGCAGACGCCAGGTGTGCTAGTTTAACAGGTACAGGCACATAGGCAGCAGACTTGGCAGGCAGGCTCTGGCCTCTGTCCCCTGTTGGCTATGAGCAGCCCTGATGAAGAGGTCTGAGAGTCTCCGTGCTGGGGCAATGGAGAGAGCACTGCACCAGGACGCAGGCATCTGACATCTGGTCTCCAGTTACTATCAACTGCTCCTACCAGATACACTAACCCCACTGGACCTCATTATTTCATCAATAACACCAAAGTTCCCATCCAGTTCTGCATTCCATGATTCCGAGTGATAGAGAAGGCATTGAGAAGTCCACTTGCCAGAGTGATGCATTTGACAAGGGAGACCCTTGAGAGTGAGTCTACATTTCCAGGCATTCAAGAAACAGACAGAGTGGGAATTTTGCTGGCAGCTTCTCGCTGTGGCTCTCTGACCACGGAGAGTTTGGGCATCACACCTGCTTGGTGGCCATGACAGCCAGTACTGGGAGACCAGAGCTGTGAGTGACAAGGTGTTAATTCAAGGCGTAGGAAGTGTGACGGTTAGGGACTGGCCTCACCTTTTCTGTTTCACTCTCTTCTGTCTGAAAGGCTGTCAGCAACTCCTGCTGATGCCTGGCGGAGTGGCCTACTGCCTTCCTCCCCTATGTGGAGGTGTGGAAGGAAGTACAGAGGTATTTCTGCAGCACCTGGGTTGCTGGTTTGGAATGTACCTGGGGGAAAAGCTTGGAGGACTGCTCACTTGCTGTTCTGTGCTCGGGTCCATCCTTCTCATCCTGTCCCAGCTGCCCAGGAAGAGAGTTCAGCCTGTTAGGGTTCCTCCAATGTGAATGGAGGGGGGAATGCGTGTGCGTGCGTGCATGTGTGTGTATGTGTGTGCACGTGTGCGTGTGTGTGTGTGTGTGTATGAAGTGGCAGGGAGAGGAAGAATAGTCAGATCCTTGCAATCAAACTTCCAGTTGGATTTTCAGGAGACTGTTTGCTGCTTTTTCAGGAACCCCAAGTAGCTGCTATTCCTCACTCTGCATCCCTCTTACACGAAAGCTCACACCACAACGGGAGGCTGCATGTTGCACTGGATGCCAAAGCTTTCCTGGAGCCAGGGGGTCAGGAGCAAGAAGCCTTGGGGGGGCGGCTCTCATTTGGTGGCACTATTGTTAATCCACTGATGGCTGGTTTGGTTCTGGTGATACAGGTGGTGAAGTGGGTATTGACTTTCTTACTCTTCATTCTCTGTGCATCCTGCCTGAAACTAAACACTTGATTGAAGAGAGGGGCTGACCAGATAATGTGTATTACAAAATGGAGAGCACAATGCAGTTTACAAGTCTTTTCCTCATCTATTTCTCTTGTGAAGTCAAGAAGATGGGGTTATTGTTCCCATTTTATGGGTGAGGAAACAGGCCCAGTGAGGAACTTGTTCTCTTCTGCCCCCAGGCCACACTGCTAAATATATCCTGCGATGAACCCATTTACCATCTATAGCTAAAATGCCTCTTGACTGCTCTGTGCCAAGATTAGAAGTCCATCCAAACGTCAATGATTATTCCATCGGCTAAAAAGCAAATTGATCAAGCTCACCCTCCCTGCACATGAAGGGGGCTCTCAGCGTATTTGTAGTTCAGTCTGAGAAGCAAGAGGCGGCCGCTCTGAACGCTTGTCTGTCCTGATGGTGCTCAGAGTGGGTCATACATGCGTTTAGCCTGGGATCGGTGGCTCCTGTGCTGTAGGTTAGGTAAACAACTCCCTCCAGGGCTTCTCAAAACAGACCCAGGTTGCCACAGTAACTATCCCTGCACACCTTGCAGGGACACGCCACAGGATGCTCTGGGGGTGGGGAATCCCTCAGGGCAGATCCATCACAGAAGGTCCTCCCACCTTGACCACTCACAGAAGCAGGTCAAACTGAAAATGGTCATTGAGGAAGGAACAGAAATGATCTGAGTTGTACAGGACTCTGAAGCATTTGACAAAGTCTTTGTGTTTGTGCCTTTTGGTGAAGTAATGAAATACGGGCAAGGACATGGATGGGGAAAAGAAATGTGTAAGGAAGTAGAGAAAAAGTTTTCCTATCCAAAAAAACTTAGCAGACATTAAAAAAAAATGGCGAGAGCCAGGAAGAAAGAATTGTATATGTTTCAGTACATATATATTTTTTTCGTTTTTAATTTTAACTTTGTTTTATGTGATCCCAAGCTTCTCCCCTTCACTGGATTTCTGGCTGCCTCTGAGCTGAATAATATAGTAGCCAGCCCAGCAGAGACAACCATTGCTAGGCAGGAGGCTCCCAACACGCAGGGAAGGGATTTTTCATTTCATACATCATTTAAAGCCTGCTGCAATGATTTCCCAATGTCAGGCCATCTTTGGAGCACACAAAGAGAAGAAAGAGAAATATGCATGCTTCTGTTCTGTATATGGACTGGAATCCTAGGAGACTGACGGACCAGGGGAGCGCAGTAGACTGAGGTTTCTCCTTGTCTGAGTACCGTGCAGAAGCCAAAGATGACCTAGCACTCAGGAAGAAACAGAATGAGAGGGCCGTGGTTTACGTCTGGCAGGGAGAATCTGCTGCCCTTCTTGCCTGGCCTGGCCAGGCAGAGTGGATCTCTCTCCCCACCACCTGTGTGCTCTCCTCATTCCTAGGTTCCTGCTCAGGCCCATCCTACATCCCTGTAAGAATGATCTTGAAACCCCACTTATCACGCTATTCCCCTGCCTAAGTACTTAGAGCCATTTCTCAAGGCAAATTGAATCCTTCTTTGCTAGGTGTGCCAGGCCTTCGGGCCCTGCCTGCTCTCCTGTCCCTGCTCACTTACCCTGCACACCCGTGGGTCCCGGTGCCTCAAGATGCCCACACACCGCATGCCACAGCCATAGAGTTCTCCATCTGCTGTCCTCCCTGCCTGGAATGTTCTTCCTCCTCTCTCCCCTTTCTAAAACTCTCTCAAGGGCCAACCTAACACCCACTTCACCCATTACTCTTTCCACGACAAAGCCAAACCTTCCTGCTTAAGCTTCCATAGCACTTTGAGCCAGCAGGGACTCGAATTAGAGAATAGATAAAACTATTATTAGATAATAATACTCATAAACTTTGTTGAGCGATTGCTGGGTGCCACGTGATTTCCATGCAGTGCCTCTTCCCACTCTCACAACAACCCCGTTAGAATGCGCTGTTAATATTTCCAGGGGATGGAAATGGAGGCTGAGCCTCTGTGAGGTAATTATTTAAAGCTACATTCAGCTAGGAGGAGGAAAGTAAATTGGCCAGAATCTGAACTTGGACTTTCTGCCTTTTATTTATTTATTTTTTTTACGAGCCTTTAACCACTACCTTTACTGCCTCTTAGTCCAGTATTACTTCTGAGGTAATTGATTTTTAGGTTTTAGTTTAGTTCCGCAATAAAACTGTGGGCTCCCTAAGGAGAATACGCATGCCTTATATGTCTGTATCCCCTACAGCACCTAACCTCCGAGCTAGACAGGCAGTAGGCACTCAATATAAACTTGATCATTCATTGATTGGCCAGACAGCTTCCAGACTTGGGTGCGTCCCTCTCTTCTCAGTACGAAAAAGCCTAAGTAATACAGTGCTCGAGGAAGACTGGTGGGTGGGAGAACACAGCCAGTTTCTCTTTAGGACAGTCTAATAATGGACTACTTCAAATTAATTAATTAGATGTCTGTTTAGCACATGCTAAGGCCTGAGGACAGGAGAGAATTATGTCACGAAGGAGGCAAAGCTCAAACTGAAGGCAAATCCAGGCAGGAAGCAGAGCAGGGCAGCCTGCAGGGAGGGCTTGGTGTGTAATCCAGAGCATAGGAAACGGAAGGGGTCTGTGGATCGCTGTGGGTCAACAGCCTGGCTGGAGGAAGCCTCAGGAGAAAGTGGGGCTGGTGGTGCTGTGAGGAAGGTGGGGTCAGTGAGGCTTTGGGCACAGGCAACCCTGTCTCAGGTGGAGAGAAAGGAGAGGAATGGTCACGGCAAAGAGATTGGCTCTGATTCACCACCTTTGCTCCTCAGTGACCACGTAATGGTGGGGTTGGGATTTGTTTGGACTTTGCCACTAGTCACGACAGCTACCAAGCTTGCTCAGCCTTTCTTATAGGTTGGACATGAGGGTCAAGCATGATAAAGTATGGGAATAGAGTGCAGAAGTGGAGGTTCTGGATGCACGTAGGGTCCAATCATTATTTTCTGTTGTCTTTGATGCTGCCAGTGCCCTACTCTATCCTCTTAGCAGCATTCAGCTCTACACGCAGACACCGCTTGGGGTGGGACCCTCTGCCTGAGGGATTTTTTTCTAGTAGGACAAGGCAGAAGTTGTCCTCAACTAAAGACAGATGGGGACAGAGGGATAAATACTCCCACTTTCTCGCCCTTTGGCTGGGATGATTCTGAGGTTTATTCTGTGCAGAATGAAGCTCTGGCTGGCCCGGTGGAGACCTGCTGGCTGCCTCCTCGTCCCCAGTTCCTACTCATCTACAGTGTTTCTAGGGATCATCTCCAAGATGGACTAGAGGTACTGGAATCGTAGGGTCTATTTTTGGGACAGCCCAAAGTAGGGCTGTGTAGTCTTTATTAATTATAGAAATATGCATATTTACTAATATAGAAATTCTCCCCCCTCATCCAGATGGGTTCTGCTCAAGTACAGGAAAGCAGGTCGACCCATTCATAATATCTAGATGCTTAGCTCTGAGTGTCTTAGCTGCTCACAGAGACTGACGGTCTCTCTCTTACAGTCTACTCATCCGGGTGTCTGACTGTCAGCCCGCTACCTCGCCCCGCTCCCATCTAGGATTATTAAGTCTTTGAAAGCAGGGGTTGCGTCACATTGAGTCTTCGCAGTAAGCGAATATACATGCTTATACATGTATATATGCGAATATACATGATCGTGTTAAGCAGAAAAACACACCTCTCTGTCCAAAAGCAAGCTAATCCCTGTGCCTTTCTCTTGCCTCCAATGTGATAAAAGTTCAGTTCTCAAAGCTACTCGTAATGGGTTCATTATTTTATTTATCC
This sequence comes from Rhinolophus sinicus, assembly GCF_036562045.2. Classification (NCBI taxonomy): domain Eukaryota; kingdom Metazoa; phylum Chordata; class Mammalia; order Chiroptera; family Rhinolophidae; genus Rhinolophus; species Rhinolophus sinicus. The sequence continues at coordinate 12,891,190 of NC_133765.1, read as the reverse complement.
TGTTGTATCCACCCTAAGTGGCCTTTCAAATGGTCTCACAAGCATCCTTTCCTCGAGCAGTTTCAAATGCTGCTAAACAGACTTCTCATCTTGAGTAAAGCTCATCAGTTCACGTGCAGACGTGGACCTGTTTTGAAACTGGGGCCTGAGAGCACCATGATTAATGAGTGTTGGCAAGTGTGTGGTCGCTGTCCTGGGGCAGAGCGCTGTCCATGGGCCAAAGCCAAGCCCCACGCCCTCTCGGCCCCAGCCTCATCTCTGCCAGGGCAGCAGGGTGCATCTCCCTCTACTCCCTGGCAGCTTGGCCCACAATGCACACCCTCTTTGCGATGCCAGGGCTGCAGTGCCAATCACTCGACATCTGATCCATTGGATGGCTGGCTTTGCTGAGGATATAATTATCAAGGGCTGGCTTCTGGACCCGGGCTGGCTGGAGGCCCCATCGGTGAAGTGATGGCCACTTAGAGCCGGCTTGCCTCTGCTAGGTCAGAGCCAAAGGGCTAAACCAGAGTGGAGCGCTCTCCCTGAGGCTTCCTCCCTGGCCCTGGAGACGCAAGTCTCCTGGAGGGTGGTCCTTCATGAAAAATCAGACACCACCTGTGAGAGGCAAGCAGCTCACTAGAGGGCCTAACTCGTGCTACCCCACCCCCCATGGTGGGCTCTCCTGGCTCCCCGATACCCTCACCGTACCAGTCTTGGCAGGCCCCACACTGGATAGACAGACGCTCCCCCAAGCTTTCTTCCACTTTTACCCATTGCAAGGACAGCAGCAATAACGTGTGTAGGAACTGCAGGTGACCTGCTATCACCGAGGAGGAGAGCTGGGAGCAGGAGCTGGTGCAGACCCTCCACCGCCCATGCTCAGGTGAGGCCTTGGAGCTCTGCCCACCCAAAGCAAAGCTCTGTGCAGTGAACAAAGGAGGGCTTCGAGGCCTGTTGCTGCGTGGGCCACAGGATGCGTGTGGTAACAACTGGGATTCTGTATAGGGCATGGGATTTTTTCCTTCCTCACTGAGAGATGGGACCCCAAGTGTTCTACTTGGCCTCAAGAGGCATGGAACAATTTCTTTAAAGAAGCTGGTCTGCCTATGACCTGGAAGCTGCCTGGGTGTGGGGTCTGGAGCCAGGGGCAGACGTCAAGAGCATCTGTGGAGACGTCTTTGGTAAAGGGAGCAGATGATGCTTAAAACAGTCCAAATTGACTCCTCAGAAGCAATGTCCATCCCTCAAACAGCTGTGCCCTTCTGGGCAGAGCTGAGCTTACTGCGATCAGCTCTGATGCCCGGTTTTAGGTCGTGTGTTCTAGAGAAGGAAGGGTAAGCAAAAACAGGAGATTCCTCTAACTCTGTGAGTGGGAGTGGAACACGTAGGGCCACCTCTGATCTCAAAGGAAATCAAGGGGGAGGCCCATGGCATGAATGGCAGGCAAGCTGGGCTGTGTATGTCATTTTATGCTCCATTATGCATTGTGACTTTGGGTAAGTCACTACATTCTCTGAAACTTCAACTGTCTCAGATACAGATATATCTCCTAGGGTTTGGGAGACCATGAAAAAGAAGGGAATAGACCTTTTATCTAAGGGAAGGTCGGAGGCTTCTGAAGAAAGCTGAAAATAATCATTCTCCTGGTCTTTCATCAGTACAGCTGAGCTACCTTGTCGACGGGGTGTGAGAGAATCTAGACTATTAGAGGGAACAGGGCCTTTTTGGTCATCGGTGTCTAGGTGATGGGTGTCTAGGTGAAGGCCAGGGTTCACCTGTTGAAGTTGACTTATCAAGCAGCTGGAGATCAGCGACCCTCCCCCACTTACACTGAAGACTATGGCAATCACCTCCACCCGTAATCACCCCAATGGAAAATGAAAGCCGCCTGCTCCATCAACAGTTACACACTTTAGCATGTATATTAACAAATTCCTCCAGAATCCATAGCAGATACATCTTTGTGCAGCAAAAAAACTTTCCTATATAAATTGTAGCTTTTTAGGACGGCTCTGTCAAAAGGGTAATATATCATGGAATAGCGGATACAAGTTCAAAAGTACACATAATAATATAATTAAGATAGCTTGACAAGAATGTATTTTAAAAGTATAAAATACCTGCAGGTATAATAGCTTCATAAAGTCTGTCAGATTTACTTCTGCTGTGAAGAAATTTAACATGTTTTACTTTAATGTGATGCAAATGAAGGCTGGGGTATGCATATAACACAGTCCTTAAAAAATAGGTAGAGGGAAAAGAATAAAAGTCAGATTTAGGCCAACCAAGGCATTCAACTTTGTAGGTGACTGGATAATAGATCAAGCAAACGGATTGGGGTGAGGTGCTGCGCAGTTTGTAGAAAACACCAATTTCACATTTCCCTCCCTTGTTGGCTACAGGAAAGTACGTGTTTTTATTCAAAATTAATGATTCCTTCGGCACATTTTTCTTCTTGCTCAAAAGGTTCAAGCATAATTCTTGTTTAAAGCAAAAGCAATTTTTATATAATTACCAGCCCATGGAAAATTGTTTTTCAACGCACTAAAAGCTCAGGAGAGGAGTGACTAGCATCTAAAACAAAGGACTTCAGGACACCTCCGTGTACTCATAGACCCGCTGTCTCCCGGAGAGGAGGGATCTAAGTACCTGTCCAGCCTGACTTAGCTACTGTCGTGCTTGGACAGAAATGTTCTTTCAAGCAAAGACACAGTAACCATTTACCTAGTATGAAAGGACGCCAAGATATGCAATTAGAAGGTTAATCCAACGAGCAAGGCCATAGATTGCGACACACAGACCACCTTTCACTCTCTCCTGCTCCCCCCCAAAATTCCCCTGAAGAACCTCATCTTTCCAACCTTGTTTGCATCATGAAGATGAACCCAATAATGTCCACAGTTCTGCATCGCACTGTGCTGTGTATACCTGATGTACCAAGGTGATCCAAGGGTACCCGCACCAACCATTACTTAAATGAACGCTTCTGGCCTGATAGTATTTCCCGAACATGAGTTTCATGCTCGTTTGCTTATTCCCAGCTGGCATCAGAGAGATGAAGTAGTGACATGGTCTTCAGGAACTTGCCCTCACCTTCTGGGGCCCAGGCCGTGGTTTAGAATGGGGCAAATGTGTCTCTTTTCCTTTGAGACACAACAAAATAGCCTGCAGTTCAGATCTCTGCCCATGCTTATGAGCCGGGCTAGGTGCCTGTCCAAGCAAAAATGTTAAAAAATGGAGTGGGGAGAGGCATTCACTAAGAGGCACCTCTTATCAGAGGTAAAAATTACATGTTTGAATCATGAAGCAGCATAATTTTAAAATCCACAGTCCTTGCGTCTCTGCCACTGATGAACTGCACCCAAAAGAATGTTCAGAGTAAGTATACTTTTCACCGTTTTCTTGCTCATTTGCATGCTGCTCCATTTGGATTCTGAAATGCAACTAGACACTTTATTTTCAGGGTAGATTTGCATGATGGCAAACAAACAGTTTGGGAAGGAATTAGCCATATGCGCCTAGGCATTATTTTCTTAATATGGGATTTGGGTCAACCCTACAGAATGTTTCCTTGAATACTTAAACGGGTACATTTTCTCTATGAGAGGGGAAGTTTTCAGAATTAAGCCTCTCTGTTGGCAGTGCTTACAGTCATAGCTACGTAGCCCCCAGAGGCTCATGAAATGTTAAAAACGAAGCCCCCTGAGAAAATACCCAATCCAGCCTCCTCCTTGTGTAGCTAAGACACAGAAGTCCAGAGAGGTGAAGTGACCTGCGCAAGGTCACACAGCTAACAGCTCAGTCTATATCATCCTGTCTTCTTACTTCTCCTAAACCGGTAGAAGCCTCCTAATGTCTAGGGCACTCACTGTCCTATAGGTGACCGCATTTCAATTTCTGGCCCCTTTTCACTTTCTCCCAATCCTGGGTGAATTCAGAAGTTGTGAATTTATATCAATCATCAATCAATCAATTGCGCAACCCATCAACCACTATATTCTTTAGCACACCTCCACATCTGACCCAATGTTTAGGGCATAGAACCATTGGCTCACTTTTCCCTCATCTTCCCCCCCTCTGTTCTTCAGAATCAGAGTCAAAATGAAAAAGCACAGATGAGACCCCCAGGAATCACTATTCTCCCCTAGTGACTAATGGGAGATGGAATATTGGGAACGGCGCTGTCAGGGGTGTCACAAGTGAAGGATAACAATATATGAAACAGACCTTTTAAGGGCAACCCATTATTTTTGTAATTTTTTTAAACAAAACCAACTGACTCTTTAAACTCTAATTCACATCTCGGAAATCCAATGCTGCTATCTCTCGTTTCTCTCTCTGAAGTTGTGGCAATAATTTTAATGCCAGCAGAAGGCATGAGACATTAGAGGTGAGCAGGGCAGAGGGTTCTGGCTTTTATCAGATAATTAAGATGCTACCAAAGTCAAACCTTTATCAACATTAGACTGAAAATAAGCTCCTTCCATCTAAGCGCCTTTCTACCGAGCATTCAAAGTGACAGTGCTCTGGATAAGGGTTAGCTTTTAAAAATGGTTCATTGTTTTTCAACTTTTATTGGCAATCCATTCTCATTATGCCCAACACATTTGTCTTCATAATATGTACTTCACAATTACAATATCAAAGAGTTTGTATCTACGTAATGAAAATGATCTATGGAATAGTACAGGGAAAACATAACAACACAGTGTAATCATTAATGAATGGAATACTTTGAGAGAAAACATGGCATCTCATGGGAGAACCTGTCCCTATATCATAAGATGTTAGAAACAGGCACACACTTGGAGGTGAAACTGAAATTAAATCTCTGATTCCCTAGAGGTGAAGGGCAGAGCATGGCACGGCTTGAGTTTGCAATGGGAGGGGTCCAGAATGGGGCATGCTTAGGTGACCCCACGCTGGAAATAGTCACTTCAAAGTATATTTGTTCTATCTACCCTTTAGAACTTTCTGGCCTAAATACCAGACCACTGAGATAAAGCTCGGTCTTTTCTCCAAAGAATAAACATTGGCAAGTTCTCGCCATTGGCCAAGACTTGCTACAGCTAGCCTACAGAAGCGTCATCCAGGAAGAAATGTATCTGCCGGATGAAAGAATCACTAGAATCAATTTCCCAGGCTAAAGGCATTCACTAGAGAAGGGGCATCAATGTGGTAAAAAGAGGCTTGATGAGCATCTGGTGTTGGGACTCCCGAGGTGCACCGGAACTGACCTCCAAAGGAGAATGGGGCTGAGGGCCCCGAGAAAGAGGCTGACAACTCTAGAATCAAAGGAGGAGTTTATTAAGGGAACTTAGGTGCAGAAGCAGAGTCTTGGGCAGCAACAAATGGTAGATCTCCGTATAGAAAAGGGATGGAGACTAGATAGAGCTATAGATCCTCCAGGAACACAGGTGTCCTTAGCCAAGTGATATGTGCTTGTTAAGAGCCGTATATTCCAAAGCAGTAAACAACTTAATGGGCCTATTTATCTATGTAAGAACATTCCTTTCAGGTGATACAGGGCCCACCCCTCCGGGGTGAACTGGCTGGGGTCACTGAGAGCTACTTGCTTTTTAAGATGGTATTGGTCATGTCAAGCACTAGCAAGCATTTTGTCTAACATCTGGATAGTTTCTATTACACTCAGGGAAAACTAAGTGCATAGTTGGTCAGTTTGCACACATTATGTTGTGTTGTTCATTATTGTACCTACAGCACCTATCGTAGTGTTTGGCTCACAGTACACACTCAGTGAATAGTTTCTAAAGAATAATGATGATAAAAAAGAATGGCTTTCTCATTAAGCCAAAATATTTAATCATTGATAACTCTTATGTTACATCATGGAAACCTTTAAGACAGACTAGCACTGAAACGATGAAAAAGAGGTGTATTAATGAGGACCAAGGAAAAAGAACAACAGATAAAGAATGGGCAGGAAGCTGTTTGAATTTGCATAAACCTAAAAGTTACTTGTGGTGCTTGGCTAAGGCAGGGCTGGGGACCCCTTGCTGGGCAGCTAAGGAGGCCTGGCAGATGTTCCTAATGGGAAGGGGGGAAGTCAAGCAGATGTCCAGCTCTATTAAGAGACCATGGATTGAAAAGGAATGCTGTCATGCTTCTTAGCTGATAGCAAGTGGCCCTGATCCACTGGAGGGAAGAGGTTTCTTCCTGGGAAAGCCAGCCAAGCTGAATCACACCTGGAACTGGGCTCAGATATGGAGAGTAGATTGCATATGTACACATACTTTCCAAATCTTCCTGTGGCTTCTGTAAGTTCAAGTCAAATGTAAGTCTGGTAACCAGTGGTTACCAGAGGGTAAGGGGAGTGGGGGGTGGGAGATGAGGGTAAAGGGGATCAAATAGATGGTGATGGAAGGAGAACTGACTCTGGGTGGTGAACACACAATAGGATTTATACATGATGTGATACAGAATTGTACACCTGAAATCTATGTAACTTTACTAAAAATTGTCACCCCAATAAATTAAAAAAAATTTAAAAAATAGTAAGTCTGAATGGACAGGGTTTGGTCAGTAAAGAGACAGTGGAAGTAGAGCATCTGGTCTAGGAAACCCATGCAAGTCTATAGTTAACAAGTTGCATACGGCGGGGTTTAAATCCCTCATACCACTCTGTTCCGGCAGGTTTTTAAAAGAAACTACTTTAAAATGCACTCTTCTCTTTAAAGCGTAAATGCTTCTATGTCATTTATTATTTTTCTATGGAATTTTTTAGGATTTACTCACCTATGATGTTAGTAATCCCTCCTGGTGTAATACTGCAGAAAGCAGCTTCCTTTGTTATTAACGAAACACAAATAATTCAATAAAATGTGCAAAGTAAAAAGAGTCAACAGTAAAAACGAGAATTCTTGTTATCCATGGCTCAGAAAAAAACGAAGATTCTCGTGATCCATACGCAACGTGTTAAGGTCTGTGATGCTGCATTGGAAAGTCTCTCTCCTTTCCTCACCTCCCTCCTCAAGCCCCAGACACACCTACATGCACACAATGTCTCCCCCAGAAAAATTAAGTCAATTACATTGAGAGCTAAAATAACTTCAGCATCAATTGATGTAGGGAAAAGCATTTTTAAAAAATGATTATTTTGGGGAAAATAATCCCAATTTATCAGTTTTATTTGGCTAGCATAATCTATGTATGTGCAAGTATAACTTTGAACAGGAAGAGAGCTTGGTTGAATTGTTGCTAAAGTATCTCTGGGTACAAAGTACTGAACAAAAACGCAGGGATGACAAAAAAATGTAACAGAGGAAGCGACACACAGCAGTATGTAATAACTGAGAGATTCTGAATTCACCATTCATATTTTTTATGCACGAGAAACAGATATTAACATAGTAGGTGCTAAGTAGTAGCAGTGTCAAGGCTGGACTTCTCCTTAGACATACAGTCCCAGCTTCTCATTTCACGGGTAACTCAAAGAGGTGGAAATGACTTGTCCAAAGTCTCAGAGCAAGGATTCAAACCCGGGTACTCTCGACTCCTAACTCAGTGCTTTTCCACACCATATATGACCTTTCATTCAGAGAGAGATAGGAAGGTGTGTAGATAGGAGATAGATGGATAAACACATATTTTCTAGGTAGTGTTAGTTTTTAGATACAATTACTCTGTCTTCAGATTGAATATCCCGTAGGTACATCAAAAACTCCCTATAGGACATTTAAACTTTACTGCAGAGTTAAAAACTGTGGAGAGTTAAATCTCTTGTAGCTATTAAAGTAGTATGTAGTGAGAAGAGTTGTGTTACAGATGACTAATGGGGTTTCACCACCTCCCACCCCCATTATATATATAGATATTGATATAGATATAGATATACAATGTTGCATTTCTAAGCAAGGTGTCTAGTATTTTTACTCCTGGGGGAGGGAGCAACTGCTGACTATCTTTTTTCCCCAAAAAAACTGCATTAAAACTTTCTTTTGTAAGAAAAACGAGAGAAAAAAATCAATAGAGCACGAAAGGACATGAAAAATGCATTTTAACCCATATATATATATTTTTCTAACAGTGCAATTTTTTTTAAAGCTCTCTGAAAAACAGGGTCAATGTGATTCTCAAGGAAAAAAAAAAAAAGCAACACAACTCTGAACTCAGAAGAAAAAAAAAAAACCACCCAAGAATAATGAAGATTTAAAGATCTGACCTAGTAATTTGAGGCATGGATAAAAAATGGTGAATGCCTTTGACACTTCAGGGATTGGCAGGTCAAAGTATACATTAAATGTGAAGGGGAACAAATTCGGTTTTTGGATAATTCAGCAGATATCCATATTAAAGCCTTTAAGCCTCCCAAACTCAGTGAAATGACTCCCCAGGAACCAAGTATTCCCTGGTGGACCTCCTTGCGCTTCTCTTTTTTCTCCCTCAAAGAGAAATGGCAAGGCAGAGACTGTGAGACATCCCTGACAGGGCTCAGGTGAAAAGAAAAGGGGGGAAAAGAGCGCAGGTTAAATACAATATTAAAGACGATCTCTCCTAATCAGTGTATCTTCCTTCCTCGCAGCTAAGCAATCTTTGTCAATTACAGGGCATTACTCTGCAGGCCAACGGGCAATTACAATGGCATCTTTCTTCTCATCACCGACGGCAAAAGGAGGAAATATTCCGAGTCCAGCTAGATGTAGAGCGGGAACGTGGAGCTCATTCCCAAGGTAATGGAGAGGGAACCTATCAGCAGGATGCAGATGCTATATGCAGCTGTTATGCAAAGAAGCTCCTGCGCTAAGAGCTGATGTGTTTATTTAGACTAGTGCTAAAGCCGAGTTAATGCCAATTTCCAGAGAGGATTAATATACACTAACGTGAAATTATTGCACTGTTACACACATCTGGAAAGGCGAGTTTCAACTGTTTCCTTTTTGTGGCTGCCAGCTGCACTGGAGAAGCAGCTGATCAAGTTGCCATTGCTTTTTAGGCCCAGCTGAATAGATGGCATGCTGTTGGGATAGCTACAGCCTCTTCTGATTAGACCATGGCCCCCACTCCCTTCGGATCCTTTCACTGCTGTTTGTCTAAACATGTTTCCCACCTTCATTTTCAAGATTAGGCTGGAATCTCTTCCCTTTTCCCCATTTCTCTCACTGCCAAGCCACTTTCCATGCAGTCATGAGTTTCCCCAAAAGAACGGAGAAAAGCCCAAGAATTGAAAGGCTTTGCATTTCACCTAGATTTTTGTCATTCAGTCATTTAGCCTGGGCACTGAGGTTAAACCTTGGTACTGAGCCGGATGGATGGTTGAGGAAATAATCTTTTGGCAAAGAGACCACTTAAGATTAATGGTAAAGGGCATCTCAAGGACTCGATTGATCTCATGACCTAGAAGCTTCTGTCCCCAGAGACCTGGCACACCACGTGCCTTACTGAGTGGCTGGCCCACTTTTGTGCTCGCATCTCAGAATAGGCCAATGTCCCTCTACTCCCCATCTCAGTTTTTAAAGAAGGAAGCCATGGTATTTATTAAGAAGTGTTGTGCCTAAGAAGAGCTGTGAGGTGGAAAAGCTAAAGACCCTGTGGAAGTAACAGGGCCCACCCTACCTTCTCGGTCACCTCTCCATACGTATCCTTTCTCAGATGGAGGCTAATCTAGAGTGCAAATGATCTTTAAGCATCCTAGAAAGGCTTTGTCTACTTGACCTTGCTGCCACTGGAAGGATGTGCTCATCAATAATTATATAGCACATGACAACACAAAGTGCCCTACAGATATCAGCAATTTATATTCTGAGATTCTGTTGGGGGCTTCCAACGACTCTTTGCTTTGGACCATCCACCCCCACCTTTTGTTCCCTAGCTATCCAATGGTTCAGACAGATCCCACTGAGTGAACATCAGTCAAATCGTCCGTTCGTCTCCAGTTCCCAAGTACCCTGCAATCATTTGTGCTTTGTCTCTAGAATATACCTCTTTCAGCGCCACATCAGAAGAGCTCTTTAAACGCTAACAAGAACCAATATTTTAGATTCTACGGCTAGGCGCTTCAGCTCAGTTCACTTTATTGTAAAATTAGATGTCATTGTGAAAAGCACAGATATAAATATAAGAACAAAAGTCCCTTTTCTTAATGCAGAAACCAAGGTAACAATATCCTATTTTTCCCTGTTGTCAGAAAGTTCTTTTTTTTTGATAGCTCAGCCAATATAATGCATATTTACACTTAGCATTAAATAACTATTATGCAAAAGTATTCCACAGTAATATCTAAGAATATTTATGGAAAGCTAAATTATATTGCCAAGTTTATTTTAGACCAAGGAAGCCCCTGGAAAGGGATTTTGTGTATTTTAAAGAGCAAATGTAAACTATTAAATAGAGAGAGCCTTTGTGGCATGCAACACATTTTACCTAGGTAAATCACAGAGCAATTACATAGTAAACTTTTCTTTGATGAAGCATTGAAGTGATGACATGTAATTACTTTTCCAATGCTGCACCGTGTGTTTATCAAAATGTTAATGCAAGCATAATAACAGGCTGTATGTTTTCGCTGAGAATCTCAGAGCCATCCAGCTGTCAATCACATCTGAAAATAAAATCACAAATAAGCAGGCAGCTTGATAACAGGGGTGACAGCCAATACTCACTCAGCTGACAAGCATTTTGTTCCCTCCACCAATCACAGTGTCCGTGTAATGTACCTAATAGAAGGAGTATATCTTTTATTAGCCAGAGTGGAAGCAAGTGGCGTAAATGGGCTGAACTTTGTGTGGGGACCCCTCCCCTCACCCCATGTTCTGCCAACGGGGGCTCTCTCTGATGCCAGCTGACCCGATTCCCTTCTCCATGCTCCTGCAGGGCAGTGCCATTGTTAAAGCCTGCAGAGCCCATGCCAGTTAAAGGCTGGCATTATGAAAACTCCATGTACACCAGGCTTCCCAGCCAAGGGGCCTGGTTCAATCAACTAAGAACAAGCCCTGGTAAACTTTGCTCATTCATGGTCACCAAGACAGGAAGTCTTAGGTTAGCACCTATCTCAGCAACGGGCTGAGCTGGTTTTGCTTAAAGCTCTTCATGCAGATAAGAAAGAAAGAAAAGTGCCTGGTTTGAAAAACAAGTGCCAAAACTTCTAGGGAAATTTCATTTATCACTTTTACCTAAAAGTAGGTTAAGCTAAGCAGTACTTGGAGAATAGAAAACCCACTCGGGAGCTTTCTTGGGGTGTGAGGGTGGGGTCAAGTCCTAAATAGGCCCGTGATAAGGTCAGTTTCCATATCATTTCCTTGTATGCTGGAGCATCTGGGAAATGAGCACTTAAGTTCTGGAAACTTTCTGCTCGCCCTGACTCAGGCCCTCTTGACATTCTCTGAGAACACTTTTCACTGAAGGATGTTTTCAAATGTATCTAAAAATTGCCAGCCACTTGTTCATGTATGAGCAGGTGCACACCTAAACTTTCTTATTTTGATGAGTAATTCCAGACCTTCTTTTCAGGAGGGGGCACATGTAGAAGTTCCTGTTGTTTACACACAATAGGGCAGACTGGGAGGAATAGCTCTAACCCTATAGTCACAATATCTACCTCCCTAGTTCCCTGAACGCGCACCGCAAACCAGACCAATGTGCTTGCATTTTGCTGTTACCAAATGCTGGGACAGCTTGTCTACCCTGCCCTTGTGTGAGTGTGTGACTGTAACCAGGCAAACACTCTGGGTCACAGAATACAGAGAAACAGGGGAGGCATCTCAGCAGAAAGCAGAATGCAGGGAGAAACGAGGTCCCTATGCCCTCTGCTCTTCAGCAATCTTATTTCCATGAAAGATTTTTCATGCTTTCTGGCAATGCCAACAGATGTTACAATGGCAGCAGCCAATTTTTCACGTTCTTGTTTCTTGATTGCCTGAAAGGCGGCAGAGAGCCACTCTTAGCCCCCTTCTGTGACTACGATGACCAGTGGAGAATTTTCTATCACATGCTTAGACTGATTAATTAATGGGTGCATTTTGAATGGCAGATTTCCAATTCTGCCGAAACTTAAAAAGTTACCCAAACAAAGAAACTTTTGGAGTTTCTAGGGGTAGGAACCATAGATTCAGACACCTTCAACTTCCTGGATATAACCTGCTGGACAAGGGGTGAGAGTCAGAAAGTCCCGAAGGTCTGCCCGCTGAGCCCATCTGCTGACATCCTAACTGCCTTGTGCATGCATGCTTCTCTCATAAGAGCTCATGTCGTTTTAGTTAAAAGTAATAACTAACCTCTTGTTTACGTGAACATGCATAAAGTTTGTTACTTTAATTTATTTTGCTCTTTTCTTCCAAAGAGGGACTGAGTCAGATTCTGAATCTGGGCCTAACTCCTTGGCCCCGGAGATGGAGATGGCAGAATCATCACAGGCTGCAGAGAGTCCTTGAGAAGCCAGTGGTAGTTTAGGGGAAAGGGAGGCAACTTGGAAAGGCAAAGCAAGTCACCAGAGATGGTAAGACAGATATCTTCAAACAGCATAGCATTTAAAGCCCTTTACCATCTGTTCCCAACAAATGCTTCCACTCTCACTTCCTGTCACCTCCTCTCCTGTATCCCTGTCCACCAGTTTCCTATACACATAGGACTTTGCCCTGTTCCCTAAGTGCAAAGTCACTATCACGGTTTCCATGCTCTACTTGTGCTGGCACCTCTGCTTGCAATGTCCTCTACTCATTTTCTCCAACTGGAAAAAAATCAAACCCTCTCTTCAAGTTTCATGAAGGGTTTTATTTATTTATTTTTAAAATTTTTTTATGGCAAAGAATTCATGGCTCTCAATTTAGCACTCCCATAATACCTTAATTTCAGCATTCACTGTCCCACACATATAGTTTTCTCTTCCCCATATCACACTATGAAAATCTCACTGACAAGCATTAGGGCCTAAAACTTAGGTTTGGAACTCCAGGGCCTAACAGGTTGGCTTATGGATTCATAAAAGGTGCTCAACAATGCTTGTTGATCTGAATTTATGATTTGATATTAGGAAGCATGTTGTATAAAAAAAAGAGAAGGGCTGTTGTGTATTAGTTCAGAGTCAAAACTGGAACTGAGAGGTGAAGATACAGGCTTTGAACTGGTACGAAGAACTTTCTGAAAATCAGAGCAGCTCAGCAGTGGAAGTCTCCTGAAGTCGTGGGTTTCTGATTTCTGCAAGTATTAAAGTGGGCGTTGTCTGGCCTTCTTGGGAGATGGCATAAATGACCTCAGTGATTGTTGTGATACTTTCCAACTTTACAATGGAGTCTATGATACATTAGGCCTAGAGAGATGAATAAACAATTGTTCAGGTCTATAGGTAGAAGAAAATCCTCCAGTACCATGGTGCTCGGTGTGTCTAAGATTCACTTATGAAGCTTGTTAAAAATCCTGGGCTCCACTCCCACAAATTATGTTCAGTAATGTGGAGTTGGTCACTGAGAATCTGCATTTCCAACAACCACTCTGGATGATTTTGTTGGAAGTAGTTCCAGGACTATCATTAGAGAAACACGGTTCTAGAGGGTGCCAGTCAATGGACCCTAAACTCTGTTATTTGACAAATCTTCCTTTATGTTGACATGAAGTCGACTTGACCTTCAGGTATCTCCCAGTACATTACGTGTGAAGAAGTTCGTAATTTGGGCTCAACATCCCAGCACAGAGAGAAGTGTCGGTGGTCTACAAAGGCAGATTGTCGGGAGAAAGGCCTGTCCCAGGGAAGGCATACCTGATGGTCCTGAGGAAGCCTGGGCAGACTGATAACAGACACATGCACACAAGTGGTACAGGCCTGACAGCACAGCGCTCCGTGGAGCAAAATAACAAATAAGTGAGCAGGCAAGGATCACAACCCAGGAAACTAATTAACTGATCAACTAAATGACAGATTTTTGAGGTCTATTCCTAGAGAAATGAGACAAGGAGATTTGCCAAGGGCAAGCTCAAAAGCCATGATGTCACCTCCCCGTAGAGGTTAATGAGGTAGAAAAGGTCCTCTAGAAAAGCACAACAACATCTTTTAGCACAAGGTGGAATGGACAGTAAATATATGAGAAATACAACCAGTGGTTGCTTGGCAATGGGGCATCTTCAAATTGTCTAATCAACATGATAACGTTTGCAAAGTTTAACATCATCTTGAGTTGATAATTTAACATAACCCTGTGTGAATACATGTTGGGTGAAGGGGCAACAGGTTCAGAAAGTCTTATATTGTTGTTAAATATAAAAACCCATCCATGGATTCAATGTTAATACAGAAGCCCCTCATTCATATTGGGTAGTGGTAGGAAATAGGACTAAGACGGCCAAGGCCTTGAATATGGCAGAGAAATATGATGCCAATAGATGACCACGGGTACTACGTTCTTCAGTCTTGGACAACCATCAATTTATTTAGGCATTTCAGCAGTGAGAAAGGTCCCAAATGCAGAGGTGTGTCAAGCGTGAAAAGATTCACTTTCAAGTGTGCCTGGTCCTAAAGTAATAACATGGTGGGAAACGACAGGCACCTTAGTGTGGTGTCCTCTTCTCAATGTCCACGTAGGCTTCATTAATAGCACAACCTTCCTGGAAAAAGGACAGAGACGTGAAAATGTAGAGTGTGTTCCTGAAATTCTTAGAAATTTTAAGGCATGTGCTTATCAAATGTATTGAATTTCTTAGGAAAGACAGCGTAAGCACAGATCACCCTAACATCCCAGAATTGTTCAGACTTTTGTTTGTATTGATTGTGAAAGCACTCATCATATTAATCATTATCACCATTATTGTCAATATCATTACTATCTTCATCAAACGTTCTCCCAACTGAGAAAAAGCCAGAGATACTGAATTTGACTTATTATTTTCTTGCAGGTAACCCTTCCACAGCATCTGGGAGACCCCTCTTTTCTGCATAAGATTGTGTCAGTGTACTAGAGCCCAGCAGAGGGCAGTGGGCTGGCTCCTGAGATGTCTCAAGTTGCATGCCTCAGACATGCCCCATTGTTCCATCTAATTCTAGGGTATTTGGGGTTTTGAAAAAAGGCTTCATTTTTCTATTTGGCAACAAATGTTTCATCTAAAACACTGTGAGCATTCCAGGGTAAACATGATTTCACCACTCTCTGAATTCACTGATTGTGGGTTATTGAAGGTAATCAGTAAAAATGAGGAATGGGACTGAGAGTTTTCTTTCTTCCCATGTCCAAGCTGTTTCTCACCTTAGTTCTGTGTTCTTGCTTCCCTCAGTCCTTGCTCTCTGCTCTTCTCCAGCGTGAGATCTCACCCATTTTATACTCTTTCCTCTACACTTTCCTTTGACACTGCTTGCCCTCATAGCACTCCTACACATCTTAATGAAGATGCGAAGTGGTTTGTCCCATTAAATAGCATTTAGATGGTGGTGTAAACCCAGTTCTGAGGGAGGGAGCCAGATGCGAAGGTTGCAGGCAATGTTTGGGTACCGCCCTGAAATACACAAATCCTAAGAGTTTCCTCCACGATCTCAATGTACTCATTAATACTCATTTTAAGTAGCCTCTTTCTTCCTGTTCAGAATCTGTCCCTGATATCTAAGTGCATGGATATATCATTTACTGGCTTCATTTGTACGACCTCGGCTCCCACTTTATCACCTATCAGTGCCAATGAAAGGGTATTATTCATCAGACAAGAAGTGGGATTCAATTTTATCACTAAAGACAAACTTTCTTAAACTGATGGCCTTCTGCCTGAAAACATGGCCACGTTTCAGTGCTACATTCCGAAACAGGTGTTGGATAATTCAGTAATTAGTATGCACATCTAACTCCATGCAGCCTCTGTTGATCTCTCAATTATAGTTAGCTGGGTCCTCTGAAGTTTGCAGTAGTTAATTAGAGCATTATTGAACAGTTGGGCTGGAGAGCCAAGCTCTGCCATCCGTCGACAGCTTGGTCCCATGTACTGAGCATTGGACTGGTCCTTGACTGAGCAATGCCAGGCTGAGGGTGACGCAGAGCCTGGAGGGTTTGGGTTGTTTTTGAACAGTAGTGGAAGGAGGTCTCTTTTATAAGCAGAGAATAATAGTCCCATTCTTTTTTCTGTCCCACCTTTGACAGGAAAATTCACATTCCAATGGTGATCAGTTTCATTAATGTCTCCTTAGGGGAAAAGAGAAATCTTCAACATTCAGAAAAGCGGATAATGGTTCCAAGTAGGCTCGGGAAAGTCAAAATCTAAGGTTAACACATGAGTTAGAGCTCAGTCTCCCTGTCCCATTCTTCTTCACCTTGACTACCTCCCAGAATAATTTGGGAAAGGCAGAGAGGGTGATTGGTGGATGGGAACATGCAAGGTGAGCTACACACAAAATTACAGAAGGCAATTTGGAAATTGTTGCTTCTGAATAATTGAGGTATCATGTCATCTGCAACATATGAGTCTAACTCCTGATAATTGCTCAGGTTCAGTGTTAAATGTAGCCCATGAATATTAGAGAGAGCCTGCATTCATCACTCTAAGACAAAAAGACAAGCATGTCTTATCAGTGGAACGTTGGAGAGATGCTTTGGGGATTGGAGGCTAAGGAGTAAGAAGCATTACAGATTATGGTCACGGTCAGTGTACTTTCCAAAGATTCTCCATCTGCCCAAATTTAGTTTCTGTGCTGTTCTTTTTCCAAATTCAGAAAGTCAAAAGGATCACTGCTCTTTCCTCAGCGAGCTCTGAGGCATGTTATTCTGCAGCCTATCCATCACTGCAGGGAGGGAGAAGGAGAGGCAGGAATCTGGGCTGGTCCAGCGAGTAGGTTTCCATTTCCCACCCCACCCCCACCAGGGGGCCCCAACCTTGGCCAGGAATGTAAAGGCAACGGAATGACATAAACACAGCTGAAATAATGTTTGAAATGAACCAAATATTGGAGATGAAATTGGTACAGTGGAAAGACAGCTTCATTTGGCAGGATCTAATCTCTACTCAGCCACAGTATAACCTTATGTAAATCACATTACTGCTCTCTGTTGCATCTAAAAAAAATGGGAATAGGCATAGAGTTGCTTTCAGAATCAGTTACCCAGAGGTGAGATCATCCATCTCCCAGGGGATGGCATTGAGGAGAAAGAGAACAGGGACATATATTAGAAGGTGGAGGCTTGATTCTTCTCTCCACACATTGTTCAGTGAGGGATCTTGGGCAAATCTTGTATGCACGTGGGCATCGAGTCCTTTCACCATAAATAGGAGTCCTAATAGGACCTATCCTATACACCCACAGAACCAAGGGGAACACTAAGTGTGATAATTATGTGGAAGTACCTTGGAATCTGCAAAGGGTGACAGAGACACATGCACAACACAGGCTGGAGTGAGGCAGGTGTGTGATCAAGTGGTCTGAATTGATTGTCAAGAAGCCAGGAAGAAAATTCTAAGAGTTTGGGATGATAATTTAGACATCAGCCACAAAGGCTGTTATCAGACAACTTACAATTCAGAGCTATCTGGAGCCTAGAAGAGTATTTGAAGTGAGGGAGTTCATTTCAGCTCCCCCACCTCAATTCCACTTTGCTGTGCTATGACTTTAAAGGGCTGTTACCAGATTCTTACGAGGCTCTCTACAGATCAATTCCCATAGTAGAAAAAGTGCAGGAGAACAGACCAAAAGTTCTAGGACTTTCATCTTGATCACCTACGCACCACTCTCTCCTTCATTAAGCATCCTTTTTAAAAGGTCTGGTCAGAGGATGTAAATCAGGTACTAGACTCATTAGGTCTCATCCATCTGGAGCTAGGATGTGGTGCCAAGACTCTCTGACTCCCTCCCATTTTAAGATGTACCATTTCAGGATTCTATGATTCCCTATTAGAATTTCAATGAATAAATAATAATTAGACTCTGTGGTGCCAATGGAGGTTTACTAAGTGTTAAACATCAGAGGTCCCCCTTCCCCTCAATTAAACAAAGATTGAGTACTGCCTATGTGCAAGGTAACAGGTTGGGCCCTGGGACAATAGAATTGGTCCCTCTTGCTTCCACAGTGATTCAAGTTGATGGGGGAGCAGGGAACAAGATGGCAGAGTAGATAAATGCTGTGTTTGCCTCTTCTCATGACCACATTAAAATTACAACTAAGTTATAGATTAATCAACTTGGAGAACCATCTGAAGACTAGCTGAACAGAAGTCCTATAACTAAGGATATAAAGGTAAAGGCATGTTGAGACTGGTAGGTGGGGTGGAGTTGTGACACAGGCTGGCCCCACACCTGCGTGTGGCAGTTGAGAATCAGGAAGGATATCTCAGCCACAGAGGTTCCCCCCAGAAGAACAAGGGACCCCAACTCCATGGTGGGCTTCCCAGCCTGAAGTATCAGTGCCAGAAAGAGGAGTTCCCACAAGTTCTGGCTGGGGTGAACAGTGAGTGGGGTTCCAACCATCCTGGTGGGAAGGAAGGCTGGGGAAAACCCAGACATCCTCTTAAAGGGCCCACACACAGACTTACTCACTGGGGGCTCCAGTGGAGAAATGGTAACTTGGGAGGCACTAGAGACATACAGGGAGAGACTGTGTGTGTGGGTCCTCAGAGCAAGGACTAGAGCGACAGTCGCCATTGTCCCTGCATTGAGCCTTCCTACTGTGTAGTGGGCAGGCAGGTGCCATCCTTCCTGTGCTGAGCCCTCCCCCACATGGCCAAATCTGAATCTATATTGGCTTGGTGAACTCTGCTCACCCTGAAACCCAAATCTGCCCCACCTAACTTGTGCAATGCTGGAGGCAATTTCAGTGATCTTCCACCAGCCCTGCCCTGTAGACCCCATATGGCTCTTTCAGCAGCAAACAACAGCCTCAACTTGCACACCACTGGAGGCACTTTTGTGGCCAGCAGCCAGCCTTGCCCACATTGTACTCTTTCTTGGACAACTCTCAGGGGTCAGTGGGCCCCAGGCAAGGGGCAGCTGGCTTCAGTGTGCTCTGAACCTTTTGCTGAGTAGCTCCAGGCTCAGCACTGGTGCCAATCCAGAATCTACACTAACCTGGTGAACACCACTCACCATATCCTGGTGACTACCTGAAACCCTGCCTCACCCAACTCCCATACCACCCGAGGTTCTATCAGAGGCTGAGCCTTACAGGAAGCCAGCAGGCTGCAGCAGGCTTCGGGGTGCCCTTTGCTTTTGGCAAAATAATTCCAGGTCTGATACTGGAGAAGAATCTGCAGCCATCCTCAGTTTGCACCATGGTCTCTCCCATGAACCTCCAGGTCCAGCACAGGGAGGAAACAGCTGCACATTGCTTTATAGTTCCTACCAGGTAGTCCCTGGACAGTCATAGACAGTAGATGACCTGGGACTGCACTGGAGCCCCTCCCAAGAGGCCCCAGAACTGGTCTGGAGGCCAGCTGCAGACCATAGCAGAGCACCACCCAATTAGGCTCACAAGTGGCACACCCAAAGGATGGTCTCAGTTGGCACAAGTGTCCACTCGGGAAGATCCCACACCATGGGGCAAGCCCCATGCCCCATGCAGAGCAGCCTGTAAGATGTGGACATGATCAAACACCACTGCCAGTCAGTTGGAGGGTCAATCCAACCCAACAATGCGTCAATAGTAATCAAGGCTCAACTACAATAGGAAGGCACACACAACCCACACAAGCACAATCCTGGAGCACCTGAGCCAGGTGATCAGGGAGGCAGAGCCACTGGGTCCCACAGGGCACCTACTACATAAGGTCACATGGCCAAGACTAGGAGACATAGCAGATCTACCTAATACATGGAAACAAACACAGAGAGGTAGCCAAAATAAGGAAACAAAGAAACATGTCCTAAATAAAAGATCAGGAGAAAACTCCAGAAAAAGAACTAAATTAAATAAAGGCAAGCAAGATACAGAGTTCAAAACAAAGGTTATAAGGAAGCTGAAGAAACTAAGTGAGAACTCCAACAAGGAGACAGCAAGCATACAAAAGGACATAGAAACCATAAAAACAGAAGCAGTCAGAAATGAAAAATACAATGACCAAAATGAAGAATGCACTAGAAGAAATCACCAGCAGATTAGATGAAGCAGAGAATCAAATCAGTGACTTGAAGACAAGGTAGCAGTAAATACCCAATCAGAACAGAAAAAATAAAAAAAAAAAGAATAAAAATGTGAGGATAGTTGAAGGGACCTCTCGGATAGCATCAAACATAATGTTTACATCATAGGGATACCAGAAGGAGAAGAGAGAAAGCAAGGGATTGAAAACCTATTTGAAGAAACAATGACTGAAAAGTTTCCTAACTTGGCAAAAGAAATAGACATACAAATCCTGGAAGAACAGAGAGTCCCAAACAAGATGAACCCAAACAGGCTCACACCAAGGCACATCATAATTAAGATGACAAAGGTTAAAGACAAAGAGAGAATCCTAACAGCAGCAAAACAAAGGCAACTAGTTACTTACAAGGGAGCTCCCATATGATTTCTCAACAGAAACTTTGCAAGTAAGAAAAGAGTGGCATGAAATATTCAAAGTGATGAAAAGCGAGGACCTATATCTAAGACTACTCTACCCAGCAAGGCTATCATTTAAAATTGAAATACAGGTAAACAGCTTGCCAGATGAGAATAAACTAAAGGAGTTCATCACCACCAAACCAGTGTTACAAAGAATGTGAAAGGGACTTCTTTAAGAAGAAGAAGGGGGGAAGAAGAACATAAATGTGAATAATAGAATGGCAATAACTATGTATTTATCAGTAATCACTTTAAATGTAAATGGATTAAATTCTCCAATCAAAAAACATAGGGTAGCTGAATGGATAAGAAAACAAGACCCATACATATACTGTCTACAAGAGACTCATTTTAGATTGAAAGGCACACACAGACTGAAAGTAAAGGGATGAAAAAAGATATTTCATGGGAATGGAAATGAAAAAATATCTGGGGTAGCAATACCTATATCAAACAAAATAGACTTTAAAACAAAGGCTATAATAAGAGATAAAGAGGAACATTACATATGATAAAGGGATCAGTGCAACAAGAAGATATAACCATTGTAAAACTTTATGGCCCCAACATAGGAGCACCTAAATATAGAAAGTAAACATGGACTGACATAAAGGGAGAGATCAACAGTAACACAGTCACAGTAGGGGATTTTAACAATCCATTGACACCAATTGACAGATCTTCCAGAAAATCAACAAGGAAACATCGACCTTAAATGACACAGTAGACCAGACTGATTTGATATTTTTAGAGCATTTTACCTCAAAGCAGCAGAAAATACATTCTTTTCAAGTGCACATAGAACATTTTCCAGGATAGACCACATGTTAGGCCCAAAACATGTCTCAATAAATTTAAGAAGACTGAAATCATATCAAGCATCTTCTCTGAACACAATGGTATGAAACTAGAAATCAATTACAAAAGAAAAAAAAAAAAAACCCTGAAAAACACACAAACACATGGAGGCTAAATAACATGCTGCTAAATAACGAATGGGTCAACAAAGACATGAAGGAAGAAATCAAAAGATATCTTCAGACAAATGAAACTGAAAACAAAATGACCCAAAATCTATGGGACACAGCAAAAGCAGTCCTAAGAGGGAAATTCATAGCAATACAGGCCTACTTCAAGAAACAAGAAAAATCTCAAATAAACAATCAAACCTTACACTTAAAGGAACTAGAAAAAGAACAGCAAATGAAGCCCAAAGTGAGTAGAAGGAAGGAAATAATAAGATTAGAGTGGAAATAAATGGAATAGAGTCTAAAAAAAACCCACTACAAAACATCAATGAAACCAAGAGCTGGTTCTATGAAAAGATAAACAAAATTGATAAACCTTTAACCAGACTCATCAAGAAAAAAAGAGAGAGGCCCCAAATAAATAAAATAAGAAATGAAAGAGAAATGACAACTGACACCAAAGAAATAAAAAGAATTATAAGAAAATATCATGAATAATTATATGGCAACAAATTGGGCTATCTGGAACAAAAGGATAAATCCTAGAAAAATACAATCTTCTAAGACTGAATCAAGAAGAAACAGAAAATCTGAACAGACCAATTATTACAAACAAAATCAAATCAGCAATCAAAAAACTCCCAACAAACAAAAGTCCTGAACTGGATGGCCTCATAAATGAATTTTACCAAACATTCAAATAATTAACACCTATCCTTCTCAATCCATTCCAAAAAATTCAAGAGGAGGGTAAGCTCCCAAGCTTATTTTATGAGTCTACCATTACCCTGATTCCAAAACCAGACAAAGGTATATATATGAACATAGATGTAAAAATCCTCAACAAAATATTAGCAAACTGAATTCAGATATATAGTAAAAAGATCATATACCATGATCAAGTGGGATTTGTTCCTGGGATGCAAGGTTGGTTCAATATCCATAAATCAATTAATGTGATACACTGCATCAACACAATAGAAGATAAAAATCATATGATCATATCAATAGATGCAGACAAGACATTTAACAAAATACAGCATCCATTTATGATAAAAACTCTCAGCAAAGTGGGAATAGAGGGAATCTACCTCAACATAATAAAGGCCATAAATGACAAACTCACCGCTAACATCAGACTCAACAAGGAAAAGCTAAAAGCATTTTACCTAAGATTAAGAACAAGACAATGATGTCCATTTTCACCACT
The DNA here is from genome assembly GCF_036562045.2 of Rhinolophus sinicus. NCBI lineage: Eukaryota > Metazoa > Chordata > Mammalia > Chiroptera > Rhinolophidae > Rhinolophus > Rhinolophus sinicus. The sequence continues at coordinate 12,868,583 of NC_133765.1, read as the reverse complement.
TTTATTCATCATAGTATTGGAAGTCCTAGCCACAGCAATCAGACAAGAAAAACAAATAAAGGCCATCCAAATTGGAAAGGAAGAAGTAAAACTATCATTATTTTCAGATGACATGACACTATATATAGAAAACCATAAAGATTCCACCAAAAACTTACTAGAACTGATAAAAAAATTCAGTAAAGTAGCAGGATACAAAATTAACATTCCAAAATTCGTTGCATTTTTATACAACAATAATGAACTATCGAAAGAAAAAGTAAAAAAAAAAACCAGTCTCATTTACATTTGCATTAAAAAAAATACTTAGCAATAAATTTAACCAAGGAAGTATAAGACCTATATTTGGGAAACTGTAAGACACTGAAGAAAGAAATTGAAGAAGATACAAATAAATGGAAGCACAGGCCATGCTCGTGGATAGGAAGAATTAGCATCATTAAAACATCCGGGGGGTGGGGGGTGGGAGATGAGGGTAAGGGGGATCGAATATATGGTGATGGAAGGAGAACTGACTCTGGGTGATGAACACACAATGGGATTTATAGATGATGTAATACAGAATTGTACACCTGAAATCTATGTAATTTTACTAACAATTGTCACCCCAATAAATTTAATAAAAGAAAAAAAAACACAAAAAAACAAAAACAAACAAAAAAAAAAAACGTCCATACTACACAAAGCAATATATAGCTTCAATGGAATCCCTGTCAAAATACCAATGGCAATTTTCACAGAACTAGAACAAATAATCTTAAAATTTATATGACTCCACAAAAGAACCCAAATAGCCACAGCAATTTTGAGAAAGAAGAGCAAAGTTGAAGGTGTTACATACACTATCTGACATCACACTATATAATACTACAAGGTTATAATAATCAAAACAGCATGTTACTGGCATAAAAAGAGACACATAGATCAATGAAACAGAATAAAGAGCCCAGAAATAAACCCACGCCTATATGGTCATTTAATCTATGACAAAGGAGGTAAGACTGTACAATGGGGTAAAAACAGACTATTCAATAAATGGTGTTGGGAAAACTGGACAGATACATGTAAAAAAAAAACAACAAAACTAAATAGGACCATCTTCTTACACCAGACAAAAGAATAAACTCAAAATGGATTAAATACTTAAATCTTAGACCCAAAACCATAAAACTCTTAGAAGAAACCATAGGCAGTAAACTCTCTGACATTGCTTTTTAGTATTATTTTTTTCTGATCTAGATCTATCTCCTCAGGCAAGGGAAAGAAAAGAAAATAAACAAATGGGACTGTATCAAACGAAAAAGTTTTGCCCACAAAGAAAACCATCAACAAAACAAAAAGACAACAACCTATTATATGGGAAAAGGTATTCACAAATGGTACGTCTGATAAGGGGTTAATATTCAAAATAAATTAAGAATCACACAACTCAACACCAAAAATACAAACAATTCAATTAAAAAATTGAGGACCCTAATAATCATTTCTCCAAAGAGGACATGTGCATGGCCAATAGATATATGAAAAAGTGCTCAACATCACTAATCATCAGAAAAATGCAAATTAACACCACAATGAGATATCATCTTACACCTGTCAGAATGGTCATCATTAATAAATCAACAAATAACAAGTGTTAGAGAGGATGTGGAGAAAACGAAGCCCTCATGCACTGTTGGTGAGATTGCAAATTGGTACAGCCACTAAGGAAAACAATTTTGAGGTTCACCAAAAAATTAAAAATAGAGCTACCTTATGACCCAGCAATTCCATTTGTGGGCACTTATCCAAAGAAACACAAAACACTAATTCAAAAAGATATGTGCACCCGTATGTTCACTGCAGCACTATTTACAATAGCCAAGATATGGAAACAACTTAAATGCCCACCAATAGACAACTGGATAAAGAAGAGTGATACATATATACAATCACTTGACCATAAAAAGCATGAAATCTTGCCATTTCTGACAATATGGGTGGACCTAGAGGGTATTATGCTAAGTGAAATATGTGAGACTGAGAAAGTAAATAACATGTGATCTCACTTATTTGTGGAATTGAAAGAACAAAATAAATGAACAAACAAAACAGAAACAGACTTATCAATACAGAGAACAAACTGATGGTTGCCAGATGGGAGGGGGGGTTGGTGGGCTGGGTGAAAAAGGTAAACGGATTAAGAAGTACCAATTGGTAGTTAACAAAATAGTCACGGGGATGGGGATGCAAAACACGGCACAGAGAATATAGTCAATAATATTGCAACAACTCTGTATAGTGTCCAGTGGGTACAAGACCATTCGGGGGGATCATTGCATAAATTATATAAATGTCTAACCACTATGCTGTACACCTGTAACTACTATAAAATAATATTGAATGTCAACTGCAACTGAAACAAAAGAAATACAATGAGACTTAAGGCACACAAAAAAGTGGATGAAGTCTATTCGTGAATTTATTAGTATGTGTACACCTTGTTCTCGCATACTGATGTTCATAGCACCCCTGTGGGGTAGGCAGAGAAGGCCTTATCATTCCCATGTTACAGATGAGTAAGCTCGCATCCAGGGAGGAGGGTCACACACTGCTAACTAAATGGTGAAGCCAAAATTTAACTAACGGGTGTGTATCTGTTTTAACAGGTTCATTGGGGTTTAATGAGCATATAATAAAACTGCACATCTTTAAAGTGTACAATTTGATTAATTTTGACATGCGCTCATCCATGAAGCCATCACCATGATCAAGAAAATGAGCATTTCCAACCCACCCTCACAGCCCCACCGACAGTTTTCGGAAGCCCCTTTGTCGTGTCTCCCCTTTGCCCTCCCCCACATAGGCAACTATGTGATCTGCTTTCTGTTTCTAAAAATGAGTCTGCTTTTTCTAGTACTTCATATGAATGGAATCACATACTACTTTTTGGCTGACTTCCTTCAGTTAGCAGAACTATTTTGAGATTTATCTACCTTGTTGCATATATCTGTAGTTCATTCCTTTCTACTTTCTCCTGCTGAGGTGTATTCCACTGCATGGATGCACCACAATTTGTTCTGATTTGATGCCCGACAGTTTTTTTTGTTTTGTTTGTTTGTTTGTTTTTTTAACTGCTCTTCTTTGGGGGGGGAAAAAAAGGAAAATTTAAGAAAAGGTCAATTTCCTCTACTCCTCCCACAACTGTAGATGATGAAAATGTGAGTGTTGTCTCTTAGATATTTCCTGACTGGATGGACAAACGAGTTGGAGGCTGCTGCATCGGGACTTCTGAGCACAGCATCAGGAGGAGTCGGCTTGAGTCGGTTTGATGGGGAGCTGCGCGTTAAGACAACAGCTTCTTTGCATGTAGACAAGGAGAACTCACAAAGGCATAAACAGTGGAGAGCTTTGGAAAAAATACGAGAGCAATTTAGGAGTGGATAATTAGATATCTTTTGCAGGGTATTTGGGAAATTAAATCAGCTTTTTTTTCTTTTTCTTTTTTTTTAAATGAAGGTTTAGGGGGATTACTTCATAAAAAAATATTGCTGTGACTGAATATTTTTCTAACATTCTTCGCCTTTCTTCCTTGCATATCCAAGGAAGTGGCACTTTCAGCCTTTAGCTGTGGCAGCCAATCATAGCCTATAATTGCATTCACTGCATAAATTGTCAGCGTTGTGAATAATACAATTAGTTTAAGTAAACCCACAGCCACAATCACAAATAACTACCTGGTGGAGGATCCTAGGAGCTTTCATTCTAGGGGAAAGGGTCAGTGTAATCTCTGTGGTGAGATTCTTGAATTAAAATGAAGATATCATTATTAGATGGGGGAGGGCTACAGGAGAAACCCGAGGGGAGGCAGTGGGAGGAGAATGATACGTGGTGCTTCGCAGCTGCACGAAAGAGAACTGGTCGCTTCACTGGAAGCCTTCAGAAAGTGCGTAGCAACTACGATGGGCAGCCCTGAACCGCAGTGGTGGCTGAGAAGGGGTTTGCTCTGGCCCTCACATGCCCAGTGCCGTCAACCTCCCTGTGGGACACCTGTAGAGGGAAAAGCATGGCACCCAAATGTGTCCCTGCTGTGTGCTAACGTAGCCTCTCCACGTATTATCTAGCAGCCCCAATCTCACTCTGAAAACTCCATGCACAGGCCTGGCACTAGGACTGCCCAATGGGCTGGCTGTGTTTCCACTGAATCTCCTGAAGAGGTTTTCCTGTTAGCAGTGATTGAGCCCTGAGTTTCCTACTCCCTGGCTGTGGGCAGGGTACCCTGAGGTGTGTTCTTGAAGTCCCTGCTCACCCTCTGTTCAACAGAGTGACCGCATATCCTAGCAAAGGGCTTTAGGGAGTTCTTTTTGATGGCCACGCAGTTTCCATCAGCTCTCTCCTGCAGTTACAGGCCCTGCTCAAAAACTCTGCCTTCGTTCAATGTTACCAAAGCTGCTGGGCTGAGTAAAGGGGAGCCAGGGATCAGACTGTGGAACTCCGAGTGGCCCTCAGCCTGCTGCGCCCTCTCCCACGTGAGGCCCGCCGTGTCACCATCCCTGCAGTGGCCGGCCTGTGCCCTGTGCTCGCCGTGTCCCCTTGAGGACTTGCCTCAGCACTGCTCTTCTTTGGATCACGTGGTTTTCCATAACACAGTCCTTTCAACCCAACCTCCGTTCCCTGACAGAGTCAGTGCTCAGGCTGACTCGCCCCTCTGTCCCACACTTGCCTTATTGCATTTCTGAGCCCACTCTACTGACTTTAATGAGGTTTATTGTTTGTGCTTAGTAATTTTCAAAGTCCCTTCACCCTCTTTGAGTCCACCCTTAGATCTCCAGCCTGCCAAAGAGGTGGGCTTTTGAAGCTGCCTTCATTAATTCAGCACCTAGCTTCTGCATTTAACCGCACATGGGTTTGAAGTGTACATGAGCCACAGTGGAAACATCTGAGAAGCATCCCAAGATACTGCAAGTTATAAAGGGTGATTAGGAAATGGCACGGCACTCTACCTTCTCCTCCCTTAGAACTTTATTTCTTATATCAAAAGGATTCTGGGAAATCAAAATATCACTGTCTGACTCTGATAATGACTTCCCAGAGTTTCAGACATTGGTGGAACAAAGATTTAACTTTAATTATCAGCAGCTCCATTTCTCTCTCTCTTTTTTTAAAAAAAAATCTTCAGCTATTGTAAAGGACAGGGGAGGTGGGAGGAAGGACAGAACAGGAGGAGGAGGGAGGTGAGGTAACAGTGACATTAAAGCCCTGCGTCGTGGCTGCCTGTGACAGGGTCCCCGCCTTCCTATGTGGAGGGACCCCTGGGCTGCAGGTGGGCGCTGCTCCAGCTGTTGCTCTGCCACGCTCGCATTCACACTGGCAGGCAGCACATGGCAACAGCCTGTCCTACAGAAGCCACGTGGCCTAACAATCAACGCAAATGCATAGATTTCAGAAATTACACTGAGGTCACCAAGCATCTAAAACCCAGCCCTGATCAGCGAAGTCAAAGAAAAATGGGTCCCAAGATCTGCTCTCCCGAAAGCTGTGGCAGAGGTGAAGGTAACACGGGGGCTGCACAACAGGCAACATCTAACCACCCCAGTGAAGTCCCTGTTCTCCTTGAAAGGTACAGAGGCACATGGTGCTTGGGAAATCTAACCCAGGGAAAGGAACCTTATCTAAGGTCACCTAAGAATATCTTCAGAAGTAAGGTTGGGACTTGATGTCCTTTAGGAAGTCGCCTGTTATAGGTTCTAAGCCATCGCCAACTTTGGAAGTGGGTGGTGCTCCTTCCTTTCCTTCCACCGCAACCTGGAGACAGGCCCCTGAACTCAGAAGGCCTTAAATTCAATCCTGGCCTCACCTGCGTCTGGGAGCAGCCCTGGGAGGCCACAGGGAGGCCAGTTACCAAAAGGCCCTGCTCCTCGGTGGCCTTTTGGTAATTTTCCCAACTATTTTTAGCAGTGGAAGCCTTTTCTTTTCCAGATGAAATTTTGCATGCAAACTCAATATTGAACATAGCCGAGCGGGCTGCCTCCACAGAAGGAGGTCCCTGTCTGCTCTGGTTTTCCTCTGTTCCCTTCCTACCCTCCGGCCCCAGCAGAGGCTGAAGGACCTTGGAGGACTGCTAGCCTTTCTCAGATCCCAACACGGAAGCAAAGCTCTAAACTAGCGTTACAACTGCTTCTGGCTATAACATTTTAAGATTTGATTTTAAACTGCACCATTTAGGATACATACTCAGGAGAAGCCCTGAGAGACGCACAAGTGACAGACAATTTTTTTTTTTTGAAAAATATCAGCTATCATTTATCCTTAAGGAGGAGAAAAACACCAACAACCCTGAGAAAATTATTTCCCTTCCACAACCTATTATGGATGCTGAGCACAGCTGGAAGCAAGGCACAGCTGTGTGTGTGTGTGTGTGTGTGTGTGTGTGTGTTTCTCGCGGGTGGGTGTGGTTGGAGGTGCAACCCTTTTTGGTGTTTTTGGCTTTGTTTGCAGTAGCAGGGTGAAGACAGACTGTGACCTGACCTGAGTTTTGTGCCCCTGGCACTGTAACCATGATGGCCCAAGAACCTTAAGGAACTGTGTGTTTCCTTACATCCCCGTGTGTGCATGTTGCACCCTGGGCCTCCTGGAGAGTGATCAGGAATGAGAGACTCCAGCAGAGCGCATCCAGTGGGCCATCTTCTCCTGGACCCAGAGCGCTGCCTGTCATCCTGGCTGCAGGTCCGGGCTGGGATGGTGCTGCGTATTGTAATGGCCAGTGGGATATGATTTCAGTGCGTGCCTGCACAGCTGTTTTCATGCTGGGGATGGATGTTGGTGCCACAGTAATTTTCCCCTATTGTTTGGCATGCCTGCATTCACATTAGAGAAGTACAGGTATAGGAGAAGAACACTGTTCTCAGGAGAAAATTTCAGTATTTAGGATTCATACAAATAAATACACTGCCTGCCCATGCTTCCCCCACTTCCCTTCAACCACTCACAATATTTCAGATAAACACCTTTCAAATGGCTCTTCTCCTATAATTTCACTTCCTTTAAAAATGTAAGTTGGTTATATCTGATGCCCCAGAACGTCCATCATGTAGTTATTGTATCCAGCTCAGTGCTAGGCAGCAATTAGCAACCGTAACACTAATTAGGTTTTACAATGTAATATGTGTCCCTCTAAACTTAAGTCATAGCATTTTAAGCTTCTAATGATTGCAAGGTCATTTTGCTATTCTACATAATAGCAGGGATGCTAATGAGTGCATTTGGTATGCACGAGATGCCCCTATTTTCTCTTGGGGCTTATTAGCATTTATTGGGGACAGACACTTTACTTAATTTGTTGCTGAACTTACGCCTTAAATGGAACCAGTGAACCAGCCACCTGAACGGCTAGAAGTTTTAGACTCTAGTGGAATCGACTCTATGTAAGGCCTGGCTATCTGGGTTATTATGAGATAATCATTTGCTTTTCCCTGGACTCAGAAGCTTAACATCCTCTTTGACAATTGGTTCAGCGAGCCAACCTGCATCGCCTACCTTCAAGTGCAGTTAAACTTGCTCTTTCCCACTCAGGAAAACGTTATGTTATTAAATTATGTATGTTACAAATACTTTAACATTCATGGTTCCATATTTCAATCATGCTGCCAGGATATTCTGGATATATTTTGGATTCAGTTTCTATTTCTTAGACTGTAAGCTCTCAGGAGGCAGAATACAAACCCGTGAGATCGTCTCTATAAATGTCTATCCATATGTGACTCAGTTTCCTATGTGGGCTTTTGGATGGCTGCCCTAGAACGTGAGATGCTGAAAATGATAAGGATGAGATTCAGGTTATCTAAGAATTCTTCCCTGGTGCAGCTGGAAGACATGACAAAATATATTTCTACGGCTGACATGCCGAAGTCATCGTGTCTGGGGCGACCTCATAGGATGGTGGGGTTTTGCGAGACACGTAGGGAATCAGACTTCCTGCCTTCCTTGTGAGGGAGTGAAGGGAAGTGATGAAATGAGAGAAAACTAGTTTGTCTTAATTTACTTATGCACTTGGTAAGTATTTATCCCAGTGTGGGAAGATGGTGATGAACGGGTATGATCCCAGCCTCCCAAGCTTACATTCCTGTATGGGGCGCCGTAGCAAGCAGCTAATTCCCTAAGGGATTCTTTATTTTCAATCATGATAAGTAAAACAAAAGAGGTGCAGGGTGCTATGGAAAAAGAGTTGGCCCCATCTTTTCAGTGGGATGCAGGGCATTTCTTGAATTAGTGATATTTCAGATGAGCTCTGAGGGATGAATAGAAGTTATTAGACAAATGGGGAGGGAAGGGCACGCCAGGTGGAAAGAGTAGCATGTGTCAGGGTTGCAGGGCAGAAAACAGTGAAGAGCTAAAAGACGGAGAGGAGGATGCCACTGGAGGTGGGGCATAGAGAGCTCGAACTGCATTGTTACCCTCGGCGATGGGAAGCCTCTGCAGCATTTAAAGCAGGACAGTGACGTGATTATTTAATCTAGCCCCCTGATATGTATTTTCTTAACCAGTGATGAGAAAAGAGCTCTTGAAGTTTCTAGAGAGTCATCTGACCCACCAAGAGTGGCTCATTCACAATGTGCTCCTGTGTGAATGTGCAGGGTGCAGGGCTCCAAAGCTCCCCGCAGTAATTGATACATCAGCACCGGGAAGACTGAACTTTCAAAAAAGGAACTCTCAGGAAGAGAGATGCTCAGATGCTACAGCTTGTGACCGTTTCTAGTGCTTCCATGCGATCTGCCGGCTAACAAGGGGCTTCCTTCTCAAGGAGGGAAGAAGGGAGAGGGGACTCGAGCGGAGAAATTAGGGGGTGGGGGGGCAGGAACTGCCGCAGCAATGCTCTCTGACCAATCCTTGGGATGTCCCTGCCGTCCCTTTAAGGAAACTGAAGCCGGATCATAAAAGAGAGCAATTAGTCCCAGGTCTCAGACTGAGCAAGGGACTGAGCTATGACTCTTCTGGTTACTAAAAGGCTGTATGAATAGAGCACTGGGTTTTTCAGCCTCTGGGGCAGGTGGGGGTTGGACATCGGTTCCCTCACTTCCCTGAGCCACCCTTTACCACTGTCCTGAGCCCGATGCACAACTCATTCTCTCAGGAGCCGCAGTGGCCACACGACCCAGCCGCCCCCACTGGGGAGGCTGCCTCAGACCTCAGGCAGTAAACACTGCTCACAGCACACACTTCATAGGCCATAAAGAGACGAAACTGCAGTGGCTTTGTAACTAGAGCGAATGGCACATTCTCATAGCCCGATAATGCAGAAATAAAGTGTATTTGTAATAGACAACAAAAGGATTATCCCCCGTTCGTTTCAAAGCACCCTTCATTCCACTCAGGGATTACATTTCTCTTTACTTATCTTACAAATAGTTTTTTGATTCTTGTTTTCGCTGAAGAGCACATGCATGGCTTATGGCCAATAGAAAATGTAGCTGGGCCTCTTAAAGGCAAGGCGTCCGTTAATCACAGGGAAGTCATTCTCCAGGACATTCTGAGTCCTCTAATCCACTGCTAGGTGGATGGTTATCCAAGGAACTAACCCCGTACCATCCACTGCAGAACTGCCTCTGCTCATCTGCAAGAAGGAACATGATCCCCGACAAATGGCAGCGGCTCAGAGCAAACTGGAGCTGGTCAGGAGGCTTCTCCGAGTCCTCCCAGCATCAGGCATTGGGCTCTGAGGCTCGCTTCATGGCTCCCCTTTATATTCCCTCCAGGCACCCATGACCTTCTCAGACCACTGACAGGCGTGCTTTTAAAGTCTCTCCTGCTTTTTTTTTTTTTTTTACCTGGAATGGAAAAAACATCAAGGTCTGAAAAGCAGGCAGATGTGAGGGTGTTCCCAGTGGGTAGAATAAGGGCACAGATACTCTGGAAAATTGTGTGGAGAATGTGGGGCCAACCCATGGCTTTCCATGGCTGCCTTTCAGAGTATGGGAGACTGAGTGAACTGGCTGAAAGTTTAATGCCATCAAGAGCCCTGACTCTGCTCAGAGATCCGGTGGGGGAGGCATGGTCAGAGCATCACTCTGACACTTGGGTAGTCACTTTCACCATATGTTTTGTCTCTATCATTATTTGCCTACTTAGGTCTTATCTGCACATTTTCTCCTTCCTTTTTCTCGTTGACACCCTTACCAACAGTCACATATAACCATGTATTCCACACACAGTGGATACTTTAATAAGCATTTCTGTGGCTTTTGTTTGATGCTTCTAGCTCCTTCCATTTGTTCCTCTAAGACTTTGCAGTCACAGGACACTAGGATTGGTGAGGGAGTAGCAGTAGTAGGTAATGGGTCCCAAGTGTCTTTCTTGTGCTAAACTCCCCCAACATGGGACCTTGACCTCTTTCTTCCCTGTTCTCGCAACTACCCAAGTTATCCACTTAGGAAATATCTCATGAATATGGGCTGCAAACAACTCCACACCTAAAACAAGCTCTCTGGCCACACTGGATTCAAGGAGCACAGGTGGCCCCACAAGGAAGAGCAGTGATTTGGCACCAGATGAACCAGGTGGGGGTGGAATCCGCCAAGCATTCTCAGTTTGGTGGGATCTCAGGAAGAGAAGTCAGTCTTGAATATGAGGGGAGATTTCACTGTTCAGGATAAGCTTCCCCTGAAGGTGTTCAAACCTTCACAGAAAATTAAAAGCCTTCCCCAAGTGTTCTCCGATTTTGGGAAAAAAAATAACAAATGATTGTGCAATTCAACTGGACCTCAGCACAGTCTATCGTGAGCTTTAGGCATCTGTCATTCACCTACCAAACTCCTAAGCAACACCTCTCCCCACTGCACTGCCAGGAAAGGAGAGTGAACTCCTGCTTCCAGAGAGGGTTACATTCACAGCCTCCCTGTTTGTGTCTAACGGGACCATCAGGGCATTTCTTATTTCTCCTCTCTCTGTGTTGTACAATACCACATCAAAAATACATTTGCAGTGGAGCTTATTTTCTGAAGATGGATAATTTGGTTAAATCTCTTCGACTTTGCTTTCATCTCCAGTTTCAGACAAGCAGTAGTACAACATGCAGCAGCAAAAGCCCATTTTATTCTCATGAAAAAGAAGTTAATGACCCTCTGATATAAATTTGATCCTCTGATAAGATGGCACTTGTGGGCTCCTTTGACAGAAATGTTAAACTAAGTGAGTCTGCACATATCTACTGACGTGTGACACCTAGAGTTGCAGCTGGGACTGGGGAGGACATGTAACTGTCTCTGTTCAGGAAGGAGGAGTGGACGCTTGGGTTGTCTAAGCCAGTCCAATGGCTTTGAGTCACTGAATTCCTATAAAATCAGAGTGGTCATTATGAGGCCGGCAGCTCACATAGGTTGGGATGTTTGCCTTATAGAGCCAAACATTTTATTTCAGGCATTTTTAGGTCGTGTTTACCCTGGTTCTGAAATGGCCAGGTTGGGACCCCCACAAAAGACGCCTTCCAATGTCCCTGGCCTCACCTCTCCCTGGCCTAGAGCTTAAGAATTGAAAAAAACCCTCCCTGCGGTTTGAGCTTGGAATATCCCCTGTCCCAGTTCCTGAGTTTGGAACATCCCCTGTCCCAGTTCCTGAGTTTGGAACATCCCCTGTCCCAGTTCCTGAGTTTGGAATATCCCCTGTCCCAGTTCCCTGCTTTAGATAATTACCCTGAAACTTACTGACCACAACCTCTATGGCCCAGCATTCTTTCCAGGTTACTGTCATCACTGCTCCTGGGTTGACGACTAAGTTGGAGAGCCACATCACCTGAGGGAAGGCTCCATGCAGACCCCCAGAACCATCACGTAGACTCTGGAGGAATGTCCAGATTTTCCCTGACATATTCCAGGCTGGTCTGAGAATGTTAAGGCAATGTTTGGAGGTGTTAGCCTGCTGGCTTCTCAGACCACCTGTGCTCTGACAATAAACGCTTATTCTATGGCCCAACTCCTGTGTCCATCTATTGGCTGAGCGGTGCAGGCAGCATGAGTCCTGGACTCGTTTGGCCTCCGGTTTGGCCTCCAGATGGGACAGCCTCAGGGTTCCTCCAGTGTCTTTTGGCTTGCGGAGGATCTCAGGGGCTGCTTGGGACTGGGCAGATTCCTTGGCGCAGGACCGACCTCTGGAAGCAGCTGCCGAGTGATTTTGCTCGCTGAGGTGGGGTTTGTGCCAGGGCCCGCCCGTCACAGACACCTTTTATGCTCAGTTAGGATACAATAAGTGTTTGCTCTGTTTCCTGCCTCTAATTATTGGTTCGGAAAGTGGGGTGGCCCCCGGCGTGTGCAGCCAGAGGATTTTGCACTCACCATCTGGGGCTTTTCTTTGAGGGCCATCTATGGGTCATACTGACCCATTGGTGCCAATAGGTGAGGCTGCAATATTCAGCAAGGCATAATACCCCCACCAGTAAGGGGCTCTGGTTGCAAGCTTGCTCTGGTTCTGGAAGCACGCTTGTGGTTGGCAACAATGTTCCCCGGGAAGTGGGGCCCATCTGCTGCACTGTAGAGGCCACTATGTTTGGTTTCAGCCTTTGGGCATCTGGTGGTCTTAAAGCCACATCTGGTTTCTGGTTTTAGCCCACTGGCTGATTGTCTGTTTATCAACGGACCATGTATATGGAGTAAGACGAAGTGGTGTCCAAATCTGCACCTAGCTAGGTCTGGTTTATCTGGCGTTGGGATCTCAATCTGGTTATTCTGTTGTTTGTCTGTCCAGTCCAGGGAATACTTGGATCTGTGTCTGTGTGTGTAAGTTTGTATTAAGAGCAGCTGCATTTGTTCCAGCTCAGTAATGGGATCTAAGGTTTCAATCCAGGCCAGGAGCCCTTTGGGTAAAATATTAGGCCATTGACAATAATACGGCTATAAGCTCATGACCAAAATGAAATTAATGTTCTATTACAGTACTGCTTGGCCAATGTATATATTACATTCTGGAGGGTGCTGGTCGCTCAATAGTTCATTGAATTATTATACTATTTTACAACTGGAATTGTCCTGTTAGAGTTCTGGGAAGTGGGATGAAATTTCTTATGTATAAGCCTTATGGTAGACTCTGAAAACAAGGGAACTAAATTGGTAGTTCAGAGAAAAGGGGACTCCACCCATCTCCTAATCCACTAATGAACAGGAATGCTGAGGCTGAGGTAACGGAAGCAAAAAAAGACACTTTTAAAACCAAGTGGCTAATTCTCAAGCCAGACCTCCCACCCTTTGTTCCAGCATCTTTGAAATTTTAAGGGTAACTGTAAGATCTTAGGACCTCTCTGCAATTGTTAATGATTCTGTTCATATGTATATTATCTGTGATATGTGTGTTTGTACGTTTTATATATAATGTTTTTGCCTCCAGATGTATTGCCAGTTTCTAATTGATTGGCTTAAAAAAAAAGATTAAGCACTTATAAATTTAAATAATAAAAAACTAACTCAAGTATTTATCAGGAGCATGTGATCTAAGAAAATATTTGATATTAAGGCTGGTTTAACTTTTGGTTAAATAGATATGTCTTTTAAGGTTATTAAACATTAAATATGGTATCTTTCGTTTTACCTGGGTTTATAAAAATTATGTTATCTCTGTTATAAAATTTGTCAAGAAAATAGCTTGGGTAATAATTACCTTTGAAATCTCATAGAGTTAAAAACTAATAAAATGTTAACTAAAATAAGGTTTTAGATGAAACGTTTCAGTAATAATTATGTAGTGTGGATGCTTGGACGTCTTTTATCAGCTTCTGTTGGTAACTTCAGTTTTACTAAGTTGTGTTAAATGATAAAAATTATTAAATATCTAGGTATTTCAAAATAACAAAATGCTGAAATATTAATTATTGGATGAGTCTGAATTCACCCACTTTTTGGTTTCTTGTCACAGGAAATCTGAAAGATAACTTAAGATCTGTCAGAAAATGTGTTTTGTATTTTCTTTAAAATATAACAAAAAAAAATTGGTAGATATATTGCTAACTATTTCTAAAGGTTGCAAAATGTGTTTATGGATTTGCCAATAGAAATATTGGATACTTGCTTTTAGTTGTCAGTAAAAATTAAGGTTCTGAAGGTTATGTATTCTAATTAATATAAAAGGAAATTAGGTGTGTTTTCAAGGAAGGCAGAAGTATAGAAATACATTTTTGAAGGAACTGGAAGAAAGTAGTTTGTCCTAAGGATGCTTATTTCTGAACAAGTGAGAGGAGACAAACTAAGAGGGACTGGGAAAGTTACAAAAGGTTTGTGAAGAAAAATCTTGAGGAAATTTTATATATGCTTAAGCCGAATGCTATTATGTAAATTTAAATATCAAAAGTAAGCTGGTACAAAATTAGTTAAGTTTTCTCTCTCTGTTAAATAAAACAAAGTTTGTTAGACTATTGGTCTACTACTAATATTATGAAAAAGTTTTCTACCTGAAAAACAAAAAAATTTTACGTCATCAGAATAATGTTTTATATTATCTTAATTAGGTCTTTGGTTACTCAAGAAAATTAAATCTGACAACTAAGTTTTGCGAATAGTTATGTAAACTTCTGTATTTTAGGACTGTCAGAGTTCACGTGTCCTCGGTGTCAGATATAGGCCAGTAAAGAAGCGTGGCCTGATGTTTTCGCTAATCTGGCAGGGCTTTATAATGGTTCTGGCCCACTGTTACCTACCTGACAAAGAGGCTTGGATCCTAGAGAAGGGCAGGGAATTTGTTTAAAATGTCTTTAACAACCGAGACAGGGAAAACGAGGAAAGAAAGGAACGGTGAGATCAGAGGACGAGGACAGAGACAGACCAGATTTTTGGCCGCTGTCAATAGACAGACCAAGGCTAGGACCACTTCAGGGCCACCTCAGGGCCACCCCAGCAGCCCCAGAAGAAGAAAACGAGCCTGCTTTAGATGTGGAAGCCCAGGCCACTGGGGTAAGAAGTGTCCTAATCCTGCAAAGCAGCTGTGCCCTCTGTGCAAACTAAAGGGCACTGGAGAAGGGATTGTCCCCTGTTCTGAAGGGAGCTGGGACCAACTCCTTCCCTACAAATGGCTGTAATTGACTGAGGGAACTAAAGTGCCCAGTGGCTCCTGAGAAGAAAGAGGCCATGCTCATCACAGGGGAGGAACTGCAGGTGACCCCTTGACATGGCAGGTAAGCCTGTTAATTCCCTGATTGATATGGGGGCCATTTATTCTGTCTTGACTACTCCCTCTAGACCTATTTCGTCCTTTAAAATTTGCTTGGGTATAAAGAGAGCCCCTATATTTGGGCTCGTTTTACTCAGCCTTTTCCTCACTATTGATCTACACCTTAGAGGAAATGTAAAACGAGCAAATCAGACTTAAAAAGGGCTCTGGAGAAGTTTTGTCAGGAGACCTCTAAGCCTTTGCTCTAACTGCTGCTCCTTGTTTTGATTCTAACCTCAATTCTGTTGTCTCCTATGTTGTTAACTTGGGAGAGGTTCAGCAGGCACTTAGGAAATACGGGGGACTGGCACCTCTCCCAGGCCAACCCCTCTACACGTTGCAGCCCCTGAAAGCCAGGGGACCATGTACTGTTAAAAGCCTAGAAGGGAGGGGTTTCTAACAGACCAGTTAACTCCTAAATGGAAGGGACCATTTACAGTGTTCTGAAACACCCCAACTGTGGCTGAGCTTCAGAGAGTCAAAGGCTGGGTTCACTTCCCTCAAATCAAACTTATTTCATTTAAGTCTCTCCAGGACTCCCCCAGAAGGAAGACTGTCACTCCTGTATGTATGAGCCAATTAAAGACCTTAAGCTCTGCTTCAAACAGACAAGTTCCTGTCATCTGAGACACAACAGTTTTCATCTACAGATGGTTGTCCACCAGGGTTCCAACTCTCCCTCCTGAGGATGACAAGGAGGCCAGCAGCCCCTTAACGAAGAAAACCGGCTTTTTCTCTTGTAGTTTCTCCACAGCCCCCTCCCCTCTGTAATAGAAAAACAAAGAATTCTGGTGCCTGTAGCAGGGACACTCCCACTCTCTGTAGGAAGTAGCAAGAGCTGTCCTTGCTCATATCCTTGGATTTGAAAATCTAATAGCCCTGGATTTAAAAATCTCTAATCTAACCTTACTGATTTTACAGAAATGAAATCAGCATAAGACAGGGGAATTGAAACAGGGCCCAGTTGGGACCCTCACAAAAGAGGCCTTCCAATGTCCCTGGCCTCACCTCTCCCTGGCCTAGAGTTTAACAATTAAAAAACCCCTCCCTGCGATTTGAGCTTGGAATATCCCCTGTCCCAGTTCCCTGCTTTAGATAATTACCCTGAAACTTACTGACATCCTCTGCTTACTGATCACAACCTCTAAGGCCCAGCATTCTTTCCAGGTTACTGTCATCACTGCTCCTGGGTGGATGACCACGTTGGAGAGCCACATCACCTGAGGGAAGGCTCCATGCAGACCCCCAGAACCATCATGTAGCCTCCGGAGGAACGCGCAGATTTTCCCTGAAACATACCAGGTTGGTCTGAGAATGTTAAGACGGTTTTAGGGGATGTTAGCCCGCTGCCTTCTCAGACCACTGGTGCTCTGACAATAAATGCGGATCCTATGACCCAACTCCTGTGTCGGTCTAATGGCTGAGTGGCGCAGGCAGCATGAGCCTCCGGTTTGGCCTCCGGTTTCAGTTTTAGTCTCTGATTTCACTCCTTCCTATCTCGTGGATAGCTGAGACTAAAGATTTAGCATCAAAGTTATTAGGAATGAGGAAGATAAAAATAACAATGAAATACTACTTTGTATCAATTACGTTAGTATCAATCAGAAAAGTACAGAAAAAGGGTTAGGACCATGTGGGGAGACTGGAACCTCTAGGAACTAGTAGTAAGAACATAAGCTGGTCAATTATTTTTGAATACACTTGGCATTACTTAATGAAATTACGTCTCCAATGACCCAGAAATCTTGTCTGGTGGTATGAAGGCCAGAATTTTGAAACAGGTTTATGTGAGTGAGAAATGAAATTAGAAGCAATCTTGAGCTCCATCAAAAGGGAATGTATAAACTTTGTATATCCACCTGATACAACTTTGTAAATGTATCAATTAGAAACAATAACTGGGTAAATATCTAGCAGCATGGATAATTCTTAAAAACAGAGTTGGATGGAAGAAGAAATGGAATTATATATGTAGCACAATGTCATTTAGGTAAATTAAAATTATTCATATAGGAAAGGCTATATATTTTACATATGTGTTCAAAGACATATATCAACCATAGAGTAGTTACCTAGAGGAAGAGGAAGGGAACTAGGAGTGAGGACCAGGGATAAATGTGGAAAATACAGAAAAGAGAGTTCTTCTTAAATAGGTTATAATGTGCCATAAGCTGACAAATGTGATCAACCCAAGTCTTTGCAGCTTATGTTCAGTTTAAAAAATAGCATGTAAGTTAGAACACAGAGTAAATATCAAAAGAAATGGTGATTCTGACAGTTACTATCCAGGACCCCTTTTCCAACTGTCCTCTGAACCTGTTCATCTTGTATAATTAGTAGAGATGCTGTAAGATGAGGTGACTCTAAAGCAGCTTTTCTCACCTTTCTCATTCCTGTGACTGCAGGTAATAAAGACTAACAGAGGTGGAAGGTCAATTAGAATAAATTACAAACTAACTGATCCACCATGATGGGAAAAAAAACACAAAAAACCAAGAGATGCACTACAATCGTGCAGAATGGAGATTTCTTATATATATGGCTCTAATTTGGGAAGTACATTGACTTTTTGACTTGGGCGTAATGATCATCCAGAGATGCTGATCCAAATAAGAGCTTGTCTGAATGCTTCGTAGCCTTTCACTCCTTGTAGACATGAAGATGGTTAGAAGAAGTGGATGGAGGTCGTTAAAGTCGTTTGCACTTGTAAAATGTGACCCAGTAACCATTAAACACAAAATCTCTGATAATAACAGCAAAAAAAAAAAAAAAGTCACTTATCCTGATAAAGGAAAGGAAGGAGCTGACAGTCAGATGTGGACACTGATAAGCTCCCGAGCTTCCTGTTCCTGGAACTATAGTGCTGCTTGCTTTCCTCCTTCCATTTAACCAATGTGCAAGTATGTCTTGAAAGACAAAACTTCCTCAAAGCTGTGTCAACTGTAACTGAAAATTCCATAAATAAATATTTTTTAAAGAAACTTCCTCAAAGATGGATCATCCCTAAGCCTTTGGAAAATCACACCATTCTCACCCACTGGCATATCTGACCGGCCGAACCCTTGGTCTGAGGTTCAAGCAAATGGGTTGAGGCGGGAGGTCGACGAAGCTCAAGGCTAGCAAAGTGGCTGTTCCTAAAGTCCGGTAACACTTGAGCACACCATTTAGTTCACACGTAATCCTCCAACCTGGCCCACAGTATATCATGGAGGCCCAGTGGTTGAGTTTTACATATTAGAACAGAAAAAATAAGCAAGTAGAGGCCCTGGAAGAGGTCATCTTCTTAGAGGCTCCTAGAGCTCAAATCTCCTAAAAACCCATAATTACTCCTCAGTTAAGCAAATTTGCCAGTCGGGAAAGCAACAAATAGTCATATTCATTGCTTGGTGGTTAGTATTTTGTAAAAGGAATACAGTCTCGGACTGCCTAACGATGTTTCAGTCAACAATGGATTGCCTCTATGACAGTGGTCCCATTAGATTATAATGGAACTGAAACAGTCCTATCACCTAGTGATGTGGTAGCTGTCACAATGTTGTAGCACTATGCATTCCTCACGTGTTTGTGGTGATGCTGGTGTACACAAACCTACTGCACTGCCAGTCATATAAAATTATAGTGCATACAATTATGTACAGTATGTACTTATCGTGTTACATTCACTTACAGTATTCAGTACACAACAGGCGGTATAGGCTTGTAGCCCAGGAGCAACAGGTTGTACCATAGAGTCTAGGTGTGTGGTAGACTATACCATCTAGGTTTCTGTAAGGGCACTCTACGATGTTTGCACAACAAAGAAGTCACCTAACAACACATTTCTCAGAAGGTGTCCCTGTTGTTAAATGACACAGGGCTGTAGTCAGTTGATAGATCATTTTCTCTACTCTTTAAAACAGTTGTTTTGCACAGTGAGGTCACACTGCCAGAGTCAAGGAACTAAATTCAAGTGTGTCTGTTCCCATGTATGTAAACACACAGCTCTCATGTACCTAATTTATAGCAAGTAGCCTAATACCAAAACATGATTCCTTCAGTTACCAGTTGCCTGCATTCTTCAAACCAAAGACCCCTTCATCACCAATGATCAATGGGAAAGTGAATTCAGTTCAGGTTCAGAATTACTCAAAGGTTTCCTTGACTACACGGTTCTTGTATGGGAGAAATGCAAAGCATAGAAATAGAAATGACAAAGAAATATTGCAAGTCTATTGATGGCAACCCAATAGGAATGCATATTCATTTTCCAATAATGCACTCCCACTCCCTTTACTTCTGCAAAGGGTTAAACAAAAAAGTAATTAAACAATGATTTCTTTATAAGTGCTGGACTTCTGAGGCCTGTTTTCTCTGTTGGGGAAAAAAAATAGATTTAAGATAATGGCCCTATTCTCCTCAGAATAAATTAAGCTTAGAGATAAAGAATTCCATTACTAATGCCTTTCAGCAAAGCTCAGGCATCCTTTAAAGTCAAACTTTAAAGTATAATGTGCCATGATCTTGTTGAAATCTTTCCTGTAATGATATTTAAGTGATGGGCAAGGGTATCAATGGTTCAAGCAAAGTATTGATTGTATATCTTCAGGGCTGTTGAGCTCTTCTCAGAGTATGCTTTGGAGGGAATGCGTTGCATTTATTTAAAGACACTTTCAAAACAGTTGCAGGTTAAGTCAAGTAACTGCTTTGTCTTGGAAACTATAGGAAAAGAAGGTAAGTTAGTTAGGAGGGGAGGAGAGAGAAGAAAGGAACCTGGAGGAGACCCAAGGTAGGAATCAGTGGCAAAGACCGAAATATGGAACCAATAGCCAGGCTCCGGGGTATTGGCTCAAACTAGCACATGGTACCTGCTTCAAGTTACAGGTTCTTTTCAGTGTTCAGCTCTCATCATTTTTCTTTTCTTTGGAAAGAGCTGACAAAGAAGTCATCTTCACCCTTGCGGTAAGAAGTTTTCTGCTTTCTCTTGGGGAGCCAGGGACTTTTCGAAGTGGAACTGCTAGTTGCTACTATGAAAAATCTCTCAGTCTCAGCAACTCCAGCCCCATTTTCTTGAGAAGGCAATGCAAGAGTCAGAGGGAGCCCAGAGACCGTTCAATTAGCAATGGAATAGGATATTGACTGGACAAAGAATGGGGATGCTTGGGACAATTATGGCCCTGCAGAGAACCTCTTAACGAGGCTAAAAGCCCTTGATACTCCATCCAATTATCTGAACCATGGCACAATTTAAGTCACAACTTGATGTAAAGCCATCAAATATGATGCTGACAAATTGACAAATACCCCCAAACATGGATTTGTTATTCTAATTCATCTCCCCTACATGACTGTAAACTTCTTGACGGTAGAGATTGCAAAAGGCCTTTTCTCACTTGCCAGTCTCAATAAAATATATTTATCTTGATGGTACCCCGTACAAACTCCTTCAATAACTGGTTATCCTTTAGGTAAAGAGGCAACCAATAAATTTGCCTGACACTGATGCCATCCGAGAGTTCACAGCTAAAGTGACCCCTGCTGGTTGCTACGTGTTTTCAGGGACACCTCCACTGCAGTGTGAGATGTCTGAAGAGCAGAGCAAAGCCTCTGTGGCTCCATTCTCTCTTTCCACAGGACAACAGATACCACCCCCAGTGCCCAGCCCTCTGAGATCTGAAAAGCACATCCTGGCCCCTGTGTATTACCCTTCCATCAGAAACACCCACAGAGTCTTGCTCTGGTGTTGGTACTACCATCATGGATCACGCCCATGGATCAATCACTGGCCCACCTAAAGGTGCTGTGGTCGACACTGGCAAGTAAATATCCACTGTGTGGAGGGGTCTCGATAACTGACACGAGAGACCCAGTTCCTGGCCAGATGGAAGATGCTTTTGTGTCTTCACTATGGAGGAAGAGGTCCTACCCGTTGCTTAAAAATTACAGCTTACTCTTACTTTGATTCTTTGGATTCAAACTAATTAACCTATTTGAAATTTGTGTGATATATATATACACACACACACACACACAAACACATGCATATACATATTTACATAATATATATCCATTCATGACTGTAAAGTGTACATTTCTTAGGAAATTAGTTGAAGGCTTTACAACAGGGAATTCAAAAGAATGCCCTCATACCTTCCACGCTAATGCAGCAAATTTGTTTAACAGACATTTGTGAGGTACTTGCTATGTGCTACCCAAGGTGCTAATTCCCGTGGATACAGACGTGAAAGGTGCACTCTTTTTCCTCAAGAGTCCACAATCTATTGGGGC
The DNA here is from genome assembly GCF_036562045.2 of Rhinolophus sinicus. Classification (NCBI taxonomy): domain Eukaryota; kingdom Metazoa; phylum Chordata; class Mammalia; order Chiroptera; family Rhinolophidae; genus Rhinolophus; species Rhinolophus sinicus. The sequence continues at coordinate 12,847,160 of NC_133765.1, read as the reverse complement.
ACATGAATGAGAAAACCGACAACTACAACGTATTGTGTTAGGAAGTGGGTAGGATGATGGGCAAGCACTAGGGCATGACTCCCAATATTCTGCATGGAAACACCAAATTCTGAAATGGTTGTCATCAAGGAGAGATGTAATGTTGAACTCTATTTTCCTTCTACCTGTGTCTGAATCACATTCCTTCGGAGGATATGTGTATGCGCCTTCTCAGGAAGGATTTCTTTAAATAAACAGACATCTGGTTACCAAAATGCTGCCATTCAATGTCTTTTCCTATATTTATTTCATTACCTCATCTGAATAATTTTTTAAAAAGGAAGCCCATCTCCAACCTTGTGACATAAGCCAAAAAATAGTATCATCATTCACCTAGCAACACACTGTATGTCTGACTTTTGTTTCCTTGCTTGCCTAATTATTCCAAAAAGAATAGCTATGGTAAAGCACTTTCTTATCAGCGAATAGGCTTTAGATTTAAAAAATTATTATAGAAAAATGCTGGAAGTCTTGTAGTCATCTTTGCTATATTTAGAGGGAAAATAACATCCATTTGCAATTACCATTTGGTATGAAATTTAGGTACTCACATTTTTCTTTCTCTCTCTCTTTTTGATAAACTTTTTCTCTTTTTTTTTCTGGGTTAACAATGCAGGGGTCATCGTTGTACAATTATTAAGAAGAGCCCTCTTAAATTCTACCCTCTGTAGCTACAGTGTCTTGTGGCAGTGTTCAATTAGAGATTAAAATTGAGGTTGCTAATGAATTTGGGAACTCAGCAAAGCAGGGAGAGCTGAATATTTTTCTGGCTTGCTTTTCTTGCTCTAACCCTTTTCTCATTTCCCCCCATTATCACATTTCTGGCCTTGACTGCTGAGTTTATTACTACTCATAACCTTGGCCTAAGTGGAAACAAAAAAGCTATAGCCTCTTTGCTGAGCTCCTGGAGCCATTCAGTCTATTGGATTTATAACATGTTCAGAAGGTTGCAATTGCAGGAGGCTGGCAATGATGAAAATGAGATCTGTTGGGCCACCAACACTTTCTGTAATCACCTTAATAGGTCAACATAACAATGGATATTGCTGGCAGAAAAAATAAGAAGACGGTCCTAAATCAAAGAAAATTCAATGTATCACAAGTCCTACTGCCAGCCCCTCTAGAACAGTGAGTTATTTGGGCACCTTGCTTTGTTGGCTCACATTAGCTTCAGGTGCCCAACATTGAATGCAGTCCCTTGGTTCACCCTGGAACAGAACCAGCCTTCCTCAAGGTGGTCCTATAATAGCCTGCCTTGGGTAGATGGCACATTTCAAAGCTGGCCTGGAGGTAATTCTTGAGGAGAAATTTCTGCATTGGGAGGAGGCTGTGTTATAAGACTCTGGATTATAAGGTCCTTTGTAACTTCAAAATGCTGTGATGTTATAAAGATGGCATAGCACATGGCTCTGAGGACAACACCCTTTGAAACCTCATTTTAACAAAACAGCTAAGCTTTCAGGACTATTTTTATCATTTGGACACTGTACTTCAGATGATACATTACAAGCTTCATTTGGCAGAAAATCTAGGTGGCTTAAATCAACATTCAAGGTACACATCTGCATTTTTATGGCGAAAGCCCCTGCACTGGTGATTACCGGCTATTTTGCTGTTGCTGGTTAAATTGTGCCTTGATATTTACTGCATCTCTGGCTCCAATCAAGATGATTACTCATAGGAATATTACAGCTAATAAAAGGGGCTGGGTCTGAACCAACATCAACATGGCCGACTTTTGGTCTCAAAATCTTTTATGACTAAGGGGTCATTCCTAATAATTTTTATTTTAAACTTCGTAGCTCAGCTGCTGATGGCTTTCTACTGATGACTTTAAATATATGTTTGTGACAGCAGGGAAAGAAATAATCTGTCTTATAAGACTGTTCCTACTGGGACCAAGAAAATCTGTTTCCTGCTACTGCTCAGCACAGCTATCGTTTCGGGAAGAGGGGTCAAGGGAGGAGGTAGGTATCATGTACATATTTAATCGCGCCTTATTTACTTTTAGTCCACGTTCATTCACTATTTGTAACATTCTCTTTGCGTCTCTAAGCATCAATGCTGTTCCTCTGAGACATTAAGACCCCAGAGAATAGAAACTGTGAAAATGTTGTATGAAGGAATCTAGGACAGCTCCAAGTATAGTTAAGTATCTAATAAATAATTGACGGTAGAGGATGATGATGATGATGACGCAGAACTAGCAGGTAACATAAATACCTGTCTTCATATGGGTATTTGCGGCAATGCTTCAGACAGGAAAGCCATCTGGGGAAGTCTGGATCATTTCCTGGTTTGGGAAAAAGAGCACCATTATGCTTGATGTCTATGCAGGGTCGTCAGGACACTGTTGTGTCATCAATGGAGGTTCTGAGGCCACACAACTCAGTATGTAAAGCGGGAACTAGGCTTGATTCAGAGAGTTCTTGCCTTGAAGCTGGGACTTGGTTTACTCCCAGAAAATTGCTGTGCACGGGGTGGGAGGTGATTAATGCTTTTTTAGTGAAGGAGATGCTCATATAGTGGGTGGCTAGCTGAGGGTCTGAATCAGGTATACAGACTTCCTGTGAGATGAATGGAAAACCTCTACAGAGAACAAATTGATGGTTGCCAGATGGGAGAGAAGCTGGGGAGATGGGGGAAAAGGTGAAGGGATTAAGAAGTACAAATTGCTAGTTATAATAACAGTCACGGGGATGTAAAATACAGCATAGGGAATATAGTCAATAATATTGTAATAACTATGTACGTTGTCAGATGGGTACTAGGCTTATTGGGGTGATCATTTTGTAAGACATATAAATGTCTAATCACTGTGCTGTACACCTGAAACTAATATAATATTGTATGTCAATGGTAATTGTAAAAGAAAAAAAAAAGAAAGAAAAGAAAACCTTTAACCTTCAACCATTTTGTTTTCTTATTTGCAAAATGGTATCGTGGGGTAAACATCCCTAAATAATTGCAATTCATCAACTTGGTTGAGAAGCACACATTAGGTAGGTGTTTCCATAATGCCCTTTCTAATTGGGATTCTAAGCCTAGGAGACAATTCACTGTTCATCGCTCAAGGGTAAGAGGGTCTTTTTAAGTCTTATTGGACTTGTGACCTGCAAGCTCATGGCATGCCTCATTCCACATGCTGGATATGTATGTGATTCAGGTGCTAAAAGGTATCTCACCATTCTCTAACCTGTCTGGTTGTGAACTCTTAACAAAACACCGGAGACATATGAGGAATAGAGTTATCGCCCACCTCCGTGGCACGACAACAGAGCCCCATGTGCTGGCTGTCAATCTGTGCTGGGCGGCTAAGGAGTGCCCTGGGGATGTGACTCCCCAAGTGCTCCAGGGGTTCTCTTGTCCACACCCAGCCGTGCAAGATGCCTGATGCAGCAGAGCAAACTGGAGGTGGCGGGGGTGTGGGGGGCATGATGAAAACGAAGCAGGCTGACAGGCAGAGTGATTCTGTTTGGGGTTTGTCCACAAAGTTGTCAGTTCAGTTCTCCAGGTCAAAAATCGTTTTATCTGCTAAACCAGATGCTTGGCAGAACAAAATGCCAGGCCAACTTCAAGGCCGGGAGGTGTGCCGAGCCCCAGGCTCCAATCACACTGCAGCAGGCTCCAGCCCAGCCCGCTCCTCTCCAAATTTGCTCGCTGCAGACGCCAGGCTCTCCTTCTCCCCATGCTCTCCATTTCCTTTGAAGACTTTCTGACAGGCCCTCTTCCTGCCCACTGATCACTCAAGAGGCAGCGGGTTCAAAGACAGGGCTCCCAGCCTCTGAAATCAAAGTTATCCTGCCTTGCACGGCTGCAGAGGTGCTTTTGTTGTTGGTGTTGATTTTGTTCAAGGGAAGCATTAAAAGGTAAAAAGTGTGGGGGAAAATCCTAATCCTTAGTCTTTTATCAATAGAGGGAAACTGAGGCTCAGAAAAGGAAAGTATGAACAGCAAGATTGCTCTGAAGAAGACAAATTACCCACCCTACCCGACAGCAAGAACCTTAAAAATGATTTCCCTGATGCCCCTGCCCAATAACTTGAATCTCTTTCCAGCAGATAAGTGGTTGGGGATTCTCCTGCCACAGGAAGCAGTGTTTTTGCTTCAAATCTCATTTCCTCTCACTGTTTTTAGCATGCATGGGAGCATTACATTCACTAATAATCAGGAATAGTATTAAAAACAGATGATGTGAACTTCACACATTATAAAACAAATTAGATTCTGAAAGTTTACAATCCCTTCAGACCCCAAAGCCCTCCTAAGTAGCCCCAGGAATGAGGCTTCCTTTGGCTTCCTTCTGGGATAGTGTGAATTGTTCTGTCTTCCTTAGTGCCGTGGAGGATAGTCAGACTGGTTTGGCTGAACCCCAAATTTCTGCTTCTGAGTCATTCTATCCCACAGAGGACAAGCACGAGGAATGGTTCATGGTTTGGACATCCAAGGAGAAGAGGGAAGCAAACCCATGAAGGAATCCTCACTTTCCTTATTTTTTCAAAGGGGGGCACTTCTCTGATGCATGTCAAATGGGCCGGGCAGACGATCACTGAATTAATCAGTAAATGGTGTCACTCTTCCTGTTGTTGGAGCACTAGAATTTCAAACTGAGACTTGATCAGAGCGGAAAGCTACCTCTCTGCCAGTTGAAAATGTCCCTTGAATGCTTTCCCCAAACTCCGTCATTGATTGGATACGCGAGTGAGCTTGAGCTCCCTGAACCTCCCACACCTGCCCTACAGCTGCCCTGAACATTGTGCCACCTCCTGAGAGGGAAGGGTCGGCATTTATCGAATCATTATCAAGTCAAATACAGTTATGATTATTTTCACCAGAAAATATCATAATTTCCTCAACACATTGTGATGACTACAGTACAGAGGAAATTGAAATGGAAGGTCATTTCTAATGGCACATAACAGTGCGAAATATAAGAAAAAGACATCTTGCAGATGCCAGGCCAGGCAAGAAACCTTTTGCTGGAGGGATGGGTTGAAAAGTATAGGAGAACTTTGGCCACAAAACATTTTAGAAAGTATAGAATTGGAGCTCTTCTAACACTTCTAGCTTTGCTCACAAAGCATTCTGAGTACCAGCTACAACGAGGCTCAGAGCTAAACTCTAGAGCCACAAAGCACCTTTCCTCTAGTCTAAAGGAACAATGAACTGGACTTGTAAACAGCAAATTAGAATAAAGCAACAGAGATAAACATGAGCCAGCAGGATCTGGCTGCTGCTACCCTTTTACCTCTTTTCTTCCCATCTTCTCCTTGCTCATTCTGTCCCAACAGTTTCTTCATCATATCCAGTCTCTTCCCTCTGCACCTGCTCTCCCCTCTGCCTGGGAAGCGCTTCCCCCCGGTACCTGGCTGGCTCCCTCACTGTCTTCGGATCTTGACTCATGCGTTACCTTTTCAACAGACTTTCCTTGACCACCTTAGATGAAATGACACCACCACCACAAGACCCCCTAACCCTCTTCCCTGCCTTCCTGTCCTCCAGGTACTTATCATTATATAACATACCAAACCTGTTCTTTGTTTTGTTTAGTATCCTGACTCCTCCCATCAAAAAGTAAATTCTATGAAGGCAGGGATATTTGGGTTTTGTTCCCTGCTGTAGCTCTAGTTCCCAGACACATAATAGACATTTGATAAGTGTTTATTAAATAAATAAATTTAGGTGGACATTCCAAGTGGTAGCTTTTAAATTCATAGATACCAAGAGCGAAAGAGATCTTTGTGATTATTTTGTCCAAGCAAAGGAGGGGCTCTGGAGCCAGGCTGCCTGGGTTCAAACCTGGGTTCCATCCCTTACCATCTCTGTGACTTGGGCAAGTCACTTCATGTCTATGCTTCAATTTTTCTCATATGTAGTCTGGGAGAAATAATACTGACCCTCTCATAGGGTTGTTATGAAGTTTAATTATAATTATTGTATAAAATACTTAGAACAGGTATGGCAGAGTATAAGCATCACAGAAGCATTGGCTGTTATTACTATTATTAAGAAAACCGAAGGCCATAAGAGATAAGTAATTTGCTAAAAAACAAAAACAAAAACTCATTCATTCATTCATTGATTCATTCATCCAGTCACTCAACAAACATTTAAATGGCGCCTATATACCAGAAACTGGGATTCTGCAGCAGACTAAAGAGAATTGTTCCTGTTTGTATGGAATCTGTAATCTAAGTAGGGAAATGAATGTTGAACAAACAGTCGTGCAAATATATAATTACAATCTCGATGGGTGCTATGAAAACATAAGGCCCAATGGCCTTGAAGGAGAGAGGACCTAATCTGTATACTTAAGGGGCTGAGAGGAAATGGGAAGGCATCCTTAGAGATTGAGACATGCAGCTGAGTAGAAATTAGCCACGGTAGGGCAGGGAAGGGGTGGGGTTGGAGAAGAAGGAATTAGGAAACTGAAACCCAGGTCTCAGCCTAGGGCATTTTATATCATAGGTATATGGTCATGGCATTGAGTGTAGACTTATTCACTAGCCTGGTATTACTTCCAGGCAAGAGAGCAAGAGCTCTGTAGTCATGAAAGACTCTTCATAGTTGTGCAAAAGGCCTGGCATAGTGCATCATGCAACTGGGGTTCCCCCAGAATAAAGGCAGTACTGTTCCTTCGGCACTTGCTAAGCCCCAGCTCACAAGGTGTGGCTCTGATGAAAAGACAGTGTTCCAATTTTAGATATGCACCCCCATAAACATACACCCTCTGCGTAATTTATAACCGAGAATGGGCTCTGCTGACTGGGGTCACAACAGCACCCATCTCTGAGATGACTTCCACTGTGTCAGTAGGCGAGGAGTCTCCTGGGAAGCCTGCCAGGGGAGAGGGAAATGATCTCTGTTCTCCATAAACCCAGAAGAGGCCCTCTCCTGACCTCAGAGATGACCTTTTGCTATTATTGTCTCAGCATGCATGGAAATGGTTGTACACGGGCTGAAGCAATAGCCATTATAAAACACTTGGCTAAAATATGGATTAATCCCTGGGAGGGTGTTATGCAAGATTCAGATATATGGTCTGTGATATGGATAGGATATATTTTTTTATTGCAATAATAAGTTTCTCAACTCCTAATGGACCCTGTATTAACTGAAGATGACAGGGAGTGAGGAATGGAAAGCTGGCAATTTGTTAAGGTTGCAGAGCAGCCGTTCTAGGGGTTGTAAAAGATAAAACATTTCAGAGTCATTAAAATCACCCTAAATTGTCTATCTGAACTGAAAGCAACAAACCTAGCTCAGTCCTGAGTCTATCACTAGATATCTTTTCTTTACAGTGTTTCGACGCCCATGGAACTGACACGTTGTTCAATCTTCTACTCTCAGAAGCACCCAGGCTTTGAAAAAAACCAATCTTAGATCTTCCTGGAGGAGATGGACTTTGTGAGCTCAAGAAGCAAAAGGAGGCAGCTGTGTGCTGGATGCACAGCCCTTGGTATAAAGGCTTTCATTTGAAAAAAGAGGAAGAGGTCAAACAAGGAGTACTTTGTTACTTTGTCCAGAGAGAAGGGATCCCCTGGGGAATCTTAACGCCTCTTTGGAGTTGGTGGCTAGCAACTAGAAAAGGTCTCTAATCCTTGATTGGGAATCTGTAGTTGTTTATATGGGGACAAGGGGCATCGCAAGGATTTGAGAAGGACTATGGTCAGACTCATGAGTCAGTAGGTAGTTTTAACTATAAATCTTGCCACTATTTACTAAGAGCTTACTAAGATCAAGACGCCATTTTAAGGGATTTTCATAAACTAACCCATTTGATTCTTATTACAATGCCATGCGGTAAATAATAGAATGCTCACTTTATGGATGAGGAAATTGTCAACTTTCTCAGCCTCTCCAAGACTAACAAGGCAACTAGGCTAGGGCACAAGCCCCAAAGAACCAATCTTCAAGAACATGTTAGCCATCACACGTCCCTCTTCCCAGGAAACAGTATGTTTATTCTGATGTAATGGAGTAAATTCTCAACACTTCAGGCCCCATTCAGCTGGTAGAGGCAAGGCCTCTGAGATATGCAGCTGGTAGAGGCAAGGCCTCTGAGATATGCAGCTGGTAGAGGCAAGGCCTCTGATGAAGTATCCTTACAATATCAGATGATGTCAACAGCTGAAGTCCAGCAGTGACTCTGGACCAAGACCTTGGGCTTAGCAGTGAGCAAGATAGAAAGAATATATGTTCCAATTACCAGGTGGAAGAAACGGTGGGTTTTATAAGTCCCCTCTGCAACTGTCCTGGGCCACAGAGACTTTTCTTGTATTTTATCTTCTGTGGGGGAGAGAGTCACTGTGATCAGGAGGGGATGGGGCAGAAGGGGATGAGAGGCAGGGGAAGCAACAAGAAGCATGGAGCTCCCAGGGATGACAGAGGGAGAGGGCGATGCTGGGAATGACAATGATGATTATATATTTCCAGGTCCCCTCTTCTTCTCCAAGTAGGAGCCACGAAAAAGCTAGGAGGCAACCAAAGAAATGGCAGTCACCATGCTGAGATTCTCCTTTGAAAATGGCATTGTTGTCCAACTCAGGAAACAGTTTCCTCACCTCGAATTAAACACTGACATTTGTCTAATTAAAAAAACCTAATGGAGATTTTGCAGACAGAGGGAAGTAGCCAATGCACCTGGTGGTAAAGTCTCCATATGGCCCAATCCAATGTGTACTCTGTTGCAGAGACAGAGAAGGGCACTCTAGTATTACAACTGCTCAGCCATTAAATAATCTCCGTGGCCTTGCTTGCCACTGGTGGCTAGAGAAGGGAAGACTCAGCCCAGATTTCTGTTTGCCCTTCTCTTCTCACCGCAAGAGGACTGATACGACATGTGGACACATTCCCAGGAAGTGGTAGGGGTAGGAGGCGGGAATGGGGGCAGAGAGACTATTATGAAGGAATTCCCTCTTCTGGCCCTCAGCAGATGGTGGGCTGTTTCAGAAAGAACAGCAGGTAGGCCTTAGTAGAGATTGGGAAAGAAGTCCAGCAAAGCTGCTTTTAGCCCCAGGCACCTCTGCAGAAACCCACATCATTGTTCAGGACCCTGGCAAGAGCTAAGCTAAGTCAGGAGGCCTGGATGAAGTGAGTCAGGCTTCCAGAAGTTTAGTCTGGAGACCCACTCTCTTTTCGTAAAGACAAGGTAAGACAAAAGCACAAGCAGTCAGAAGCATGGCCACTGTCCCTGAAGATGTATTCACGGTCTGCATGTCCAAGAAGCAAGCTCACCTGGCCCAGAGTGTCTCCGCTGACCTAAAGGTGCTTCCCGCAGGTCCTGGGCTCATCTTCCCTCCCTATTCCCTCCTGTCTCTTCACCTCTCTGGACCATGTCTTCCCTTCTCTCCACACTACCGCTTCCCATCGAAACTCCGCTAGTGAGTCTGTATAAAGCTTCCAGCATTTTCAGTGGCCCCAGCCCTGATCACCTCTCATGCTAGGCATCATCCAAGAAGACATCACACATATACACACAGGAGACCCACCACGAGCTGTGAGACAGAAATAACTCATCCTGTCTATTAGTTTGGAATAAGACCCTGATGAACGGAAGAAGAAAGAAGAACTTTGCCTTGCTCCATGAGGCCATGCTGTGTAGCTATGGGGTTCCTGCCTCCACCATTCATTATGTTTCCCAGGTCTTTGTTTCTAGTTTGAGGCACCATAAAACCTCCTGCTGTCAACCTAATTACCAGCCTCCCTTTCTTTGTTCCTACTGGCAAGGCAGGTGAAGCGTAGCCAAGAGAGATGTGATGTGATATTGGAACCTAGTGATGAACTAGGTTCATTCATTATCACAACTACCAATACTGTTTTATCGTGATGACACTCAGGGGGTCCTGAGTTATGACACCTGGGGTCCACCGATCTTTCAAAGCAGGCAAGAGAGGCAGCACCTTAGGGAACCGCCAGCTCCCTTGGAAAGGCTCTCAGCCAGGAAAATGTAGTTTGCTTGGTGGAATTTAGAATGCACCTCTGGTTTAACCACCCAGAGATTCGCATGTTGCTGTCTTCCAACCCCTGTGACATGGGCGAGGGAGGCTGGGCTCATCTCTCCCATCTTCCCATAGCCGTCCTCCATGAGATATCTGGGGTCAATGGGGACTGCAGGTGATACCAGATTTTCCAGCTGTGGTTGGGGAATACAGTTTATTCCCCCAAATCCATTCTATCTCTCCTCCATTGAATAGCAGCAGTGCTATTCAGGGAAATGCCCAGCTCCCTGGATAAGCCTGATTGTTCTAAGGGCTGTGCAGCCCCTCATAGGTCATCAGTGCAGAAATGGGCTAGTGATCCTATTTAGATCAATAAGATGCATAAGATGTAGAGAGGACGCTGATGGGTGTTTGGGAACTTATCTCACTCTGGGAGTGGGAGAAAGACAAACACTCTCTCCCAAGGGATATAAACCCAGAAGCATGGTGCCTAGATTGCTGTTGGCAGCTCTCCTGTGCCATGAAGGAGGCTAGCTTAGGGGAAAGGCAACCCCCCCCAAAAAAAGAAGGAAGGGATTAAGACAGAGATAGAGAAATAGACCCTGTTGCTTCATTCATCAGTACTTAACTCTGGATTTTTGGCTATGTTAACCAACAAAATTTGTTACGGCATTAGCCAATTGGAATAATTTCTGTAATTTGAAGCCAAAGAATGCTTTCTATAAGAAAGAGTACCTCCTCCCAAGTCAGCTTGAGAGGAAGCCATCACTCTAGAGTGGACGAAAGGACCTAGAAGTGGAACGGTGGAGTACAGTGCACAGGGACTGTGAAGTTTGCAGAGAAAAGGAGAGGTCTCTGTACTCAGTACATGCTTCAGGGGGACCTTGTTACCAGGCAGCACATTAATTCATGGTCATGAATAATAGTCATCCCTCTCCACCTGGAGTACAACGGATCAGCAGGATTAGGGGAGACTATATTTTGTCCCTCCCTCCACCTACTGCCACATGATCTGTTGTGCTGCTTCTAGGTGGAATTTTCTTCCCTACCCCTTTGTCAAGCTTCCATTGGCCTTTGCTTTGGTTGATGGAACATGAGTAAAAGTAATGGAGGCCATATGTGAGCAGAAACTTTGAATGCAGGGTGGCTCTACTCTCTGTCCTGAGAAAGGAATGCCTCAGGTAGGTGCTACTCCTTCAACCAAGGCCCTAAAAGGAAAGGTCATGTGGAGTAGAGCCAGAGCCCACTTGTGACATGAATGAGAGGTAAGTGGTTCTTGTTGCAGGCCGCCGAGATTCTGGGGTGGTTTGTTACAGCAGCCAAGCTAATACAAATATCTATCAAGCACAACTAAGGTGTCACAATTTAGTTCGTGAAACTGTTGCACCGATGCTGCTAACCTTTTTTGATATCAGAGGGATTATTCATTATGAATTTGTACCAACTGGACAAACAGTTAACCAAGTTTACTATTTGGAAGTGCTGAAAAGGCTGCATGAAAGTTAGACGACCTGAACTTTTCGTCAACAATTCATGGCTCTTGCATCACGACAATGCACCAGCTCACACGGCACTGTCTGTGAGGGAGTTTTTAGCCAGTAAACAAATAACTGTATTGGAACATCCTCCCTACTCACCTGATCTGGCCCCCAATGACTTCTTTCTTTACCTGAAGATAAAGGAATATTGAAAGGAAGACATTTTGATGACATTCAGGGCATCAAGGGTAATATGATGACAGCTCTGATGGCCATTCCAGAAAAAGAGTTCCAAAATTACTTTGACGGGTGGACTAGGCGCTGGCATCGGTGCATAGCTTCCCAAGGGGAGTACTTCGAAGGTGACTGTAGTGATATTCAGCAATGAGGTACGTAGCACTTTTTTGCGACTTAATTGTCAGACCTTATATATTAGGATTCTGCAGAGTGATTTGGAAAACACAGAATTATGAAGTCATGGTTTCTGTTCTCTGAGAGTTTTCCAACACAGTGAGCACTAGAAAGAATTATAGAGAGTAGTAAATTCAAGGATAACTTGTGTACACAGAGGGGCCCCCAGGGGCCCCCCAGGATTCGGAAGGAGGGAGACTGGAGGGGATTACACTAGCTGGGACAACCTTCAAGAATGGATGAGACTTGGGGGGCAGTGGATAGGGCTAACATGGAGATGCCAAGGCCTGAACAACTGAAGATTCTATGCTGACCTTGTGAGTTTGCCTCAGTGGAAGAAGGGGCACCACAAATACCTGGGTAACACACACCATTTTTCCTTCTGCCTGCCAGAGGCAATGATGCTGAGACTTTTACTTTCATGTTTGAATGAAAATATCTTAGTGTACAAATTATCACTTTACAATTAATTATGCAGAGCAAGCAATACCCCTGAGACCTCAATATTATGACAGCTTGGAAATTTACTGTTTTCAAACTTAACATGCAACCAGTCTTGTGAAAAGTAGCACAAGATTAGACAATTAACATTTTCATTTTGTATATTCGTGGCACATCTGTGGGTCAGTATAAACATCACAAACAACTCAGCAATATGATAACTTGACACCTCCCCTAAGACTCTGACCTTAAAAACCAATGTTCCTTAATTAGGCCTTTCCTTGTTTTTCTGCCTTTGGAGAAAACAGATAGTTACGGAAAAGGTATGATTACACCGTATTGGAGTTCACCAGGCATCTCGAATGGTTTGGGTTTGACAAATAACAGCAGATTTCATTGCTGGAATCTTCCCTCCAGAATCTATAAGCACCATGTGGATATCAAGGGAAATTTCATCTGTATGTTTCTGATTCCTTTACGCTTATATCATTAAAAGATTTTTGAGGGTTTTTGAAGTCCAAAATCTCTCTTGAGCCACTTTTTCCCCACCCCCAGGATATTTTTCATTTCTTTTTATAAAATTTAGGAAATTGAATGTTCGCTCTGGATTTAAAAAGGAAAAAAAAAAGCAGTTGCTTGTCAATGATAGTGGCTAAGGATGAAAACCCCAATTCTAAAAATTTGTCCTGGAGTCCTTCCATCTGATGAACATTTGTGTATTCTCATTGGTCCCAAATCTCAGATGGCAGAGATTCAGCCAATTCTGATTCTAGAAAAGAGCTTGGGAATTATAGGTTTTGCTTTCGTCCGTGTAATATATAATTTTGCTCAAGACAAGCCAGGATAATTGATTGACACAGAGAGGGTAGAGCTGTGGTACCATATGCTGGATGAGACCTAGAGTCCCATCCATCCAAGTCTCCTACCCCATCGAGGCAAGGCCCAGCTTGGTAAGGACTAAACTTCTCCCTCAAGTCTGTGCTGGTGGCTGATATGCTTTAGTCCCATTGTAGTGAACTCATTCTTTGTTATGCCTGACATAACCTCATCTTACTCTTCTTAGGTAAAAGCACTTCACATTTTTCCATTCTTTTGAGAGATCTGAACCTAATCTTGAAATAGAGTCTATAACTGTTGGCAAATATCAAAACATTTCACAAAGGATCCGGTAAGGAATGAAGACTCCATGACAGCGAGGGCTTCATCTGTCTTCTTCATGTGTCATTCTCCAGTGTCTGGCACATATGGATGATACATAATATTTGTTAAATGAATTAATGAATAAAAGTCTAATCATATGTAAAACACTTCAGCCTTCCACAGCACTTCCACACCTACTGATGAACTGTTATTCTATTGATACCCTGAGTGGGTAACACAAGTAAATTCATCCCTGGGGTGGTGGGCACCACAATTTGCATTTCTAATAAGTTCCTAGGTCATGTTGATACTGCTGGTCTTGGGACCACACTTGGAGAAACATTCATTAGGATCATATCTTATCAAGAGCAAAACAGGCATATGAGAGCGATAGATGTTTCTGAGGCTGGGACAACCCTCAAGAATGGATGAGACTGTGACGAGAATATCAAATTCAACTGATCAGTGCAGAAAGCTAGGATGTGTGGTTTAATTGCAGAAGACTTTTTCCTTCTTAATTAAAAAGTAAAACAAATGCTCTTACTAATATAGATCATGGGATGGGAGAGTCCAGCCTAGAGATATTTCAACTTAGAATGAATGCTAACTGGAATTTTACTGACTATGAATTTAGGTCTTAAATAAATAGAAATTTTGAAGCTGGAAAGGACATTAGGGATCACCTGGTCCAACCTTTTCATTTTTACGTCTGTACAAAGAAAGTGAAGTTTTCGAGAGGTAACTATGCCTGGCTCAGTGTCCCAGGGTCTCCTTATGGGTGATGCTTCACTATAGGCCATAATCAAAGGGAGGCAGGGCTTTTCCTGTAGCTGCTCCTGCAGGAACAGTTGGTCACCCTACAGATGTAAGTTTTATGGGTAATGGGTAATGATGAATGGAGCAATATAGTTCCCAGTATGGGATTTTGGGTGGTTGCCACAATTTCTGCTGTCAAGAAACACCCATTTTTGTGCCCTCCACTTGTCTCCGATGCGTAGGGATGGACTTCAGAGTCGGGGTGAAGTTTCTGGAGAATGGGATGCTAGAAGCAGCGGGGTGTGTAGACCTCCCTCCTACCCAGCTGTGCCCTGGTACATGTTCCTGGCTGTGCCTCTGGTCATGGCTAAACTCTCTATTTCACTTGATGTGTGATTACACAGTGGACGGGGACAGGGACGATTTTAGATTCTGTGACTCATCTCCCCAAGCTGAGCTTCCGTAAGAGTCCACACTGATCTCTGGCGGAGATGTTTATTGCTGTCTGGGAAACCAGTTTTGTGCATTCGAGAAATATGAGGTTAGCACGTAATGATATACATGCCTCTCAGAGGGAAGACACGGGCCCACGGTACAGCAGTTGAAGGACACACGACTTGAGTGAGATGGATGTTACTGGGAAAAAAGGAATATTTGTCATTCATTTGCTCATAATACTGTTCTCTCTCCCCTGTGTGCGTCCAGCGGAGCCTCAAACATAGCTGGATGCTGGGGACATCCAGTGCATTGTAAGTAAGCAAATAAACATGATTTAATAGTAGAAGAACAGAATTTGCCGTACCACAAAAATTTCCCCTTCATTTCTTTTGACAATTTGGTATCTAATATTTATGACAGTGCTTAGGCTGTCCAAGCAGTCTTCGTGTAGGGAGCGAAGTCTTTGTAAATGGAGTTGCTTAATCTCTGACACGGTGATGAACAAGCTGATGGGGTAGAGGGCCATCGTCAGATTTTTGCTAACTAATTATTGTATTTCTGCATGAACATTCTTTGCCATCATGATGATGATAACTCACTGAGATTTGTTAGGTACATCTACACAGAGAACTATCATGATATATTCCCTTCCTCCTAGAAATTTACGATAGGGATTGCAAATACATAGCAAGGGTACTTACATTCTTCCTTCCTGCACCAATGGCAGACATTACTAATTAAGCACTGTGTCCTTGCTCAGCATTTTTTTTTCCTACATTGAATGCCAGGCAGCCACTACCAACTGATTGCAGTAAGTGTATGCGAGGTCTTCCTGGTCTGTTTTCATTAGAGAGAGTGGAGAACTAGACTTGTAGGCATTTCTATGACATGAAATAGGGAGGCTGGGGGCATTGTTACAGGCCAAAGGATATATAATTTTAGAGCATCGGCTTACTTTTCCACGCCTTCCAAATAGTAAATAAATGTGTAACTTGCAGAATTGAGGCAAAGGAACTTTGGGGGTTTCATAAGCCAGTTCCTCAGATTGGATGCTCCTGTGCTGTGGGCAAGAGAGAGCACGGTGGTGGGTGTAGCCACCAGTAATGTCTTTGTCCCTAAGACAGCAGAGTGTCAGGCCCTTTGGTGAAACACGGATCACAGCCACTTTCTCCCCTTACTTCCTTCTCTCTGTAGTTCCCGTTGAGTAATTAAAATCATGTCTGTTAAACTAGTATGGTTGGCTCAATAAGCCAAGGGCAACTTTATGGATCGGAGGATGGAAAGCGTTTTAAACCTTGGCAGTTCTGGCCGTGGTGAGGAATAGCAATGAGAATAATTGATAACCAGGTCCTTGATGTGGCGCCACCACCCAAGGCCTCAACACATCCGAGGCGAACCTGAGTCTCTGGCTGGAGTAGATAACAGAGCTGAGATTGGGCTCTTCTGGTGGCTCCAGCTGCAGTGGCCGAGGATGTGCTTCAGTTTAGTGAGGCCAGTTGTGCAGAAGGTATTTGAACTCACACAGTCAGCTGTGATCTGGAAGAAAAACGCTTTCCCTGATAGGGGCTAAATAGGAGTACAGGACTTGCAGCTTAGCGACTGAGCAGTTTAGAGTTTAAGGTTCCTAAGAGGACAGGTGGGACCAGCTGGAGCAGGATGTGTGGGACCAGCTTAGTCGGCGACAGCAAATGCAGGTACGATGCTGACATCTAGAGAGGTACCTGGAGTCTAACTCATCCTTCCACTTTAAGCAGTAACAATACTACCATTATCATTGATTGTCATTGAATAATTACTACAAGTTTGACATGATGCTAAATGTATTTGTCATTGAGTTTCATCATTTAATTATAGCATTTACTCTTGATATCATCCCATGAAGTACTTATTCTCCCTATTGTATAGATGAAAGCACTGAAAAATTCAATAACTTTCCTAAAGTCAAACTAGCAATCAGTGGCTAGGTTAGGAATTGGACCCCCAAATTCATGCTCTTAACTACCATGCTTTATTGCCTTTACACAGTCTGATCTGCATCCCCA
This sequence comes from Rhinolophus sinicus, assembly GCF_036562045.2. Taxonomy (NCBI): domain Eukaryota; kingdom Metazoa; phylum Chordata; class Mammalia; order Chiroptera; family Rhinolophidae; genus Rhinolophus; species Rhinolophus sinicus. The sequence continues at coordinate 12,830,475 of NC_133765.1, read as the reverse complement.
TTGCTGATTCTACCTAAAAAACGTATTGTTTTAATCACTATAAGATGCATCTCTAGATCCCAAGAGAGCTACCGATTAAATGGAAATAAATGCCCAGCACCATAACAATGCTATCAAATACCAAATCCTTGTACTGACTTACGAAAGGTAAAGTTAAATCTCTCTTGATGCAAAAATCTTCACTTCACTGTGGAATTTCATCTATTTGATCTAGATTTGGGATTCCAGTTAAAGTCTTCATGTGAAGAGACACTACTGGAGCTCATTTTTTTTTTTCCTTATGGAGCAGTGCCATGGCCCTTTATTCTGAAAAAATAAATATACTTTGTTTCCTGATCATAGATTCCTAACTTTCCTGACCTGGCTTGGCTATTTCTCAGAATACGTTTTAAGACAGATATGTTTTTGGGCATCATTGAAACCTCGCCTCTCTGGCCCCTTTACTTTATCTCTATCCTATAGACACCTGCACACTTACTTTTTCCCTTGTCCAGCTCAGACCCCATGGTCCATCGCTTTGCCAATGGCACTTACATATTACATTTGCCCCCCTCATCCTTACAGCTTACCTTCCTAGAAAACCCAAACCCAGATCCCTTCAAGACCCGCCTTTCCTGTACCTAATTCTGGGATGCTGAAAGTGGCTAGGCAAATTATTCCAACACTCAGATTGGCCCCATTTGTATGTAAGTCTGAGTCCTCAACTTGCCCCTCTATCCCATCTCCAATGCCTCTGTTCTTCTGTGGTCAGATATGTCTGCCATTGTCCACAAAAGCTGAAACACACCTCTCCACTCTTAAACTTTACCACTGCCTTCCCTGGCTCCTACTCTCTGCAGATAATCTCCCTACTTCCCAGAGAAAAGAAATCAACAGATAAGTGTTTTCTCAGTGTCTTGTCTCCAAACTCATCATCCTGACATTATCTGTTCTCCTTCCACCTCCCCTCCTGGTACATGACAAGCATGTACGACACCATGTAAGGCTAATACTTACACGCCGGGCATTCTCTTCCTTCCCACTTCTAGGAACATTGTCCTGTCAATTTTACTCCCTCTCCTTCTTCCCCATAGGATTAAACTATATGCACGTCTCTCCCATGTTAAAAGCAAATAAAACGCAGCAACAACAATACCCTCCCTTCATCCCGTATTGTTCTGCAGCTGCTTCCCCATTTTTTCCTCTCAATTTACTACCAATCTTGTTGAAAGAGTTGCCAACATTCACTGTACTCATTTCTGACCCCAACCATTTCTCAGCCCACATCAGGTCTACCCTTCCTCATAAATGTCTTTCTCTGAGATTTAATGACCTTGCTGCTCTGGATTGCAATGGCCACTGGTCAGTCTTTATGTCACTAGAGTCAGTTGTCTCTCGGTGAAATATTCTTGCTTTGGCTTCCGTGACAGCATGGTCTCCTGCTTTCCCTCCTATTCTTGTGGATGTTCCTTCCCAGTTTGCCTTATGGACTCCTCTTTTTTCTTTTTCTTTCTTTCTTATTTTTTTTATTTTTTTGCCCCTTTCAGAAATGCTGGTATTCCTTGAGAGTTCTGCTCAGATTCTTTCCATAAACCCACAGAAGGTTTCTCCCCTAAGGTCCAGTGAGGTCCAGTCCCACATAGTCAAATATTTACTGGGCATCTCTACTTAGGGGCCTCATAAGCAACTCCCGCTCACCATGTCTACGATGGAACTCACTGGCTTTGCCCCCAAACGTCCTTCTCACATGGTCCAAATTATTGTGACTCTCCCTCCCTAACCACAACCCATTTGTTCAAACCAGGAACTAGAATGGCAGTCGTCCATGGCTTCTTCTTTTCCCTCAGCCCCTAAGACCGACCAATCACTGAATACTCCTAAATATTGCTCATTACTCCATTCCCGGCATATGTCATAGCGCCTTCTGGATAGTAGACACTTGATGAATAGTGGCTTTATGGCTGGAGGATTAGACATCTCTGGACTCTTTCCTCCTGTTCCTTCCCCACTTTCCTAGTTCAGGTCACCACCATCTCTCACCTGGATGAATCCACCCAGATGGTTTTCCTGTCCTACTTTCTTTTTCTAGCTCACTCATTCTCCTCACTGCAGAGTGATCCTTCAAAACACAAATCAGGTCTCCCCACTGCCCTGTTTACTCCCTTCCGAGAGCCCTCTCCAGTGCCCAGCATAGCACCAGGCACCTAACAAGTGCTCCAAAAATATTTGTTCAATGAAAACAATGGTTGAGATCTGAAACAAAGAGGATTTCCAGGCGTCCTGCAAGTCCAAAGTCCATGCACTTTACGTCATTATTGTCTCTGCCCATTTGCAATGAGGAGCACATTCGGCTTCCCCTACCACACTCACAGACCGCTCTGCAGCGTCTTTTCATTCCCTCCCGGAAACCGACCCCAGCGTGGCATTTATTGAAAGGCGGGGCGTTTGGGGATTGGGAAGAAGGGTTAACGGAGCAGCTTTGCTTCATTGAAGCCCCTCTCTCTCCAAGCAACTGTGGCTGCTCCTGTGCTCACCCTCAGTCGCCGATTGCTTGACTATGGTGAGGACCTGGATGCTGGCGGTGTGCTCGACCTGTCCCACCAACACCATCACCTCGTTTCCCCACCCCTCCTGGTTTGCACACCGTTCTCTGGCTGTTGAGGATGGAACTTGTTATTAGCATGAGTCACTTCCCAGAAGCATGGATATTCAGTGTGACTGTGGGTCTGTGTGTGTGTGTGTGTGTGTGTGTGTGTGTGTGTGTGTGTGTGTGTAGTGTAGTGTGGTAGAGGAAACAGGGACGGAATAAAAGAAAACTTCTAGGAGCTGTGCTCTCAGGGAAAAGGGGAAGGGGTGCACACACTCTTGAAAAGGTCTATGCTCTTTTCACAGCTCCCTCCTTCTACCAGGAAGACAGGGAGTGAGGTTTACAGAATCAGAAGCCCTTGCCAAGGTGTGCCCAGTGCACCTCTGCCATCTTTCCACCTGCCACACACCTCACAATCCACTACTAACTGGAAGGCTCTCCTGCCCTTGTCCTAGGCTGTTGATGCCACTGGGCTCTGCTGCGCACATGCACACGTCCTGACAGGTGACAGGGGGCTGCACACGCGTGATGAGGCTGCCAGGCAGCCACAGGCCTCTGCTTCCTTCCAGCACATACATCAGTGATGGGAGCCTGGGAATGAAGAAGGGATAGGGCAGAGAGCAGGAAAATGCAGTGGCTGCCCCACGACACAGGCATGGAGCCATCACAGAGGTGGCCTGAGGCATACAGGGGGGATTTACGGATTAAATGGAAGAGGCTGTCAGGGGCGCTGAGCACAGCATGAGGGCTGAGCTGGAGAGCAGATGTCAGTGACTGGGAGCTTGCCCAGCCTGCCCTGGCCTCCTTGGCATTATGTCATCCTGCTACCAATGACCGCCAGTCCCCCATCTTCATTCTCCATAGGACCCAAGACAGCCAACATCCCAGAGTCGCCACCAGGGAGAGCATTTAAATCACCTCGGCTGCCCCTCCCAGCCTCCCTCTCCACTGCTCCCTGGCGAAGGCCCCAAGCAGTGGTGGTGACACAGCAGCATCCCCAACAGAGCCAGCCCATCTTCTCCTCCCCCTTCAGCCACCGTGTGTATCCCCAGGCTCCTGAATGTGAGCGGTCAGAGAGCAAGGCTCTCTGCTAGGTGGGGGCTGACAGAAAACAGACACTGCTGCATCTGGGACATCCACATCCAGAAGTATAAGCTGTACTGTGCAGGCCCTCGCAGGGCTGAGGGGCCCTGGCTCTCTTCCTCAGTGTCTTTTATAGGACCCCCATCTTGCATGCTCCTCCCCTCCACCATGTTTCCATGCCTCAGACACTTGTCCCCATGTTACAGCAGCCCCGGCCCACCTCTCCAGCAACAGAGAAGATACTGGTAAATGAACACTAGAGGTGCTCACTGTCCATCAGTGACAATGGACGGGAGCCTGGCATGCCAGGATTTGATACCTGGACTGACCACCTGCCAGCAGTGCCACCTCAGCTAAGCAATTCAGTGTTTTCGTTTGCTTGTTTTTTTGTTTTTGTCTGTAGGATGGGGAGAAGACTATCTAGGTAGCGGGTTGTGAGAATGTGAGTGCACATGAAGCATTCCTAACACAGTACCCAATAGCTCAGTGAAGCCAGTGATGGGAGTTCATTTCCTCGTCACATGGTGATGGTGAGGCTCTCTGCAGAGCCGTCCTGAAGTCCTGCGTACATGCCTCCCCAGTTCTGCCAAGGTAGAGCCATGCCTCTGAGGGACTGTTGAAAGACTCCCCCGAGGAGCTGGTACAGCCAGGGGCTGCTCCCCACTTAATTCATATCTCTGCATGCCCTCTTTGCCTCTGTAGGAGGTCCTCAACTGTCGCCATCACTGCCCCAGTGACTTGCTGCCAGAATCATGCTTGGGAATATGACGAAAGCCACCTGGCATCAGCCTGAAAGGAACTGCAACATCTCCAGTGAGCCTTTCTTTTCCCACCCTGGTTGGGATGCTGTGCACAGTCAACCATCCTGGAAACCTCTGATGTTTGGGTGGCTTCTGAATACTAAAGAGGGTAGGAAAAAAATGAAAGAAAAGGGAGAAAGATGTCTCGGTCAGAAGTTTTTCTAATCTCTATGGATTTCCCCCTGTTTTAGTGGATTTGAGAGAGGGTGTAAGGGAAAGTGAGGGGAAAAAAATCAAAAGCAGATTACTACCCTTTCATCCTGAGCTGTGACAACAGCTCTGTGCCTGCCCTATCTGCATGTGAAAGGCTGAGGGACGGTGCCAGCAAAATATTGACAACTGAGCTGAGATTACAGGTTACTTGGATCTCGAAAGATACAATCAATTAAAATGGAGCTTTCCATTCACCAGGTAAATTAGCTTCTGAAAAAAAAAATCTGCTTTCCTCTGCAGTGTCCAGAATGTACTAAAGTCAGATGAGATGGAGTCATATAAATTGCAGAGAGGAAAAGCTCACTACTGCAGCAGGCGTACACACATGGTCCTTGGTACACGGTGGCTACTCAACAAGTAGTGGTTGAATTTCTGATTGCATGTGTACACACATATATCTATATGTTCTGTCCAATTATATACGTCATTCTATATTTGTTGCTACTTAGCAATGTTGGCGCGAGATCTGTCAGACTTCTGAGTTTCTACTAGATTTACATTTTTCTTTCTCTCTTTATTATAAAAATAATACATTACTTTAATAAATGAACGTTCTCTTTGACCACGCTCCCTTTGGACTACTTTTATAGGAAAATGCAGACATGAAATTTTCTACAGCCACCTAACAATACAATAGAAAAAGAGAGCGGAATTTCACATGCTTTTCCCACCCTCTCCCTATCCTCTACCCTGTGACCCTCCAGACACTTCATATGAGAGCCAGGTACAGGAGCTTGCTGTGTCGTCCACCTGGAACGCCCATGTCTCAGAATTTCAGAGGATCCATTCTCAGAATGTGTGACCTTGGAGAGACTACCATTCAGAGGACACTGTTCAAGCAGTATTTCCAGGACCTCTACTTCTCAATTCACTTAGGCTTTGCTGCCTTTGGATCTACAGTCTTGAATAGGTTATAATGAAACCTCAGAATTTTTCCATTGATAAGGGGAGAATTTAGTTGAGGAAAAGAATAAAACAGGCATAAAGAATAAAAAGATGAAAACTTCGCCTGTTGGATGAGAATTCAAAGATGGGGCCCCTGGAGGAGTTCAAACTTAATGAGGGAATCAGAATCCACAAACATGAAGTTTGTGGGAAGTGTTCCAGTAAACGTAGTTTTCAAGAGTCCTGAGCGGGGAGATTCACTGCGCATAGGGGCTTCAGGGGCCCTGAGGATGAGTAGGAGTTTGCTTGGTAGAGAAGACATGGGATGGATTCCATCGGAGGGAAGATCAGGAGAAATGGCTCTGATATATGGAAGTGCACAGAGCATGCAGGAAATAGCGGATGTGTTCTAAATCATGGCGTAGGGAAGAGTGACCGGAAATGAGGTGGGAAAATTGACTGGGGTCAGATTTCACGGGGCCTGACAATGCTTCCTACTCCATCCTTTAGTCAATGGGAAGCTATTCCAGGTCCACAGGCAAGGAATGACTTCTCCGGGTCTGAGTTTTAGAAAGACAACTCTAAAATCAGTGTAGAGAATATATTAGAGAAGGAGACGCTTCAGACTGACCCGTCTGAGAATAGAGGCTGGGCCCATGGCAGTGACAGTGGCAATAGGAGGAGAGAGAGGACTGTGGACTATTTCAGAAGTATTATCCATGTGCAAACTCAAGGGCCCCTCATTGCATGACTGGCTGGGATATTATGTTTTAATGTCAATAAGGAATAAAAGAGAAGTAGAGTTGTTTTTCTTATATTGCTTTGTTTTGTCTTATTGTTTGGCTTGGGAAGACTGAAGGCAAGAGAAGAGGTTACTGAGGAGATGGGAAAATTGAGTTTAGTTTTAAAATAAATGTTTCTGGGGTGGTTATAAGCTACATGGGTGGTGATATCTAGGTGGTTCCTCTGAGCTTAGGTGAAAGTTTAAGACCAAATTAGGGATTTGGGAGTCAGGAGCAAATCACCGATTGGTACATTTATGAGAAAGAATGAATGAAGTCACCCAGAGAAAGTGGGGGGAGAGGGAGGGAGGGAGCGGAGGGGAGAGAGAGAGGAGAGAGGGGAAAGGGGTGAGTTGTTAAGTTCAGATGTATGGATCCTTTAGGAGTTTTTATGAATGTGGGCAGAGAGCAGGGTTCAGAGAGTGGGGAGGGTGTATAGCATGGTCAGAGAGAGGAGAAAAGCACAGGAGGAAACTATCTTACAGCCAAAGGAGAAGAGAGTTTCAAGGACAACAGGGTGTTCAGTCCCCATGAAGTCTCGTGACGTGATATGGCCACAGTAGAGAGTTCAGTCCTAGCTTCTCCTCCCAAGTCTGAAATGCACCTGCTGACCTGAGTGCCACCTAGACAGGGAGCGACGTGGGGAAAGGTGTGGGTTACATGGGTGATGAGGGTGTACGTTCAGGAAGAGAGACGGAGTGTCAGGGTGAGGGGGAGACCTCTTGTGGGTAGAATGAAGAAGGCCAATTCCACACATGACACCACCTGGAAATGCAGCTTTTCTGACTTGCTCCAAAAGATGCAAAGCAAAACCAAACAGACAGAAAACAAACACATTTAAAATACAACAACAACAAAAGGGAAGTCAAATAAGACAGAACAGAAGCACACAAAGCCTCTTCAGGCTGGAGCGGCACATGACCCAATTTTGCAGGCAGGAGACCCAGAGCTCCGTCAGGGGCGTAGGCTGCCAGAGTGAGTCAACCAGGCCCAGAAACCAAGAAACCAGCCTGCCTGGAGTCCCCTTGGGTATGAAAGTTCCTGGAGAATCTATTCATGGCTTCCAATTTCCCCTCATCAGATTTGCACATTTGCCTAAGAGCAATTCCACACTAAACATAACTCAGCCCAGAAAAATGCCCCTCTGTGCTTTCTTTTCATAGCTGAATTTCAGCTTGTCTTAAGTAACATCACTTGACATATACAAAGAAATGAAATGCAAGCTCATAATTGCATCAGAGGGAGACACCCCACCCCCTCTCACCAACTCCTAACCATACTTGAGGGAGGAGGAAGGAGGAGTGTGTAATTTGTTCATTTCTTACATTTTATGGAACACTTCACTTTGCTTTCAGCATAATTATTGTTGTACTTTTCGCTGTTTCCCATTTACTGTGTTGTTTTTTTAAAAAGAACCCTTCACTCCCCCCTCCACACTTTTCTTAATGCATTAAAATTAATAACTCGTAACAGTGACCTAATTTGCTTTGAGTACTGTAACTCGGGGTTTTTCTTTCTTTTTCTCTTTTTTCTTTTTTTTCTCCCAGATCTGCAAAACCCTTGAAATGTTACTGTGGTAACAGGAACAACTTGGTAAGTTTATGAATGAAGCCCATTGTGCTCTGCAAAGTCTTGTCTCCCTCTCCTCTTTGCAATATTTGCATCTTCCCTTGCCTGGGGAGCCCCGTGTTCAATGCGTGGGGACTGGGCTGCCCCCAGCTGTCCCCAAACCCATGCTTGATGCTCATCCCCTCTCTGCCCCACTGTGGAGGTTGGTGCAGGCCTTCTCTGACTTTTCCTAGCTCTGCAGAGCTCCGTGGCAGGACTTTCCCTTTCCTCCCTCAAATTTTCTCCTCAGACTTTCTCTAGCACACATCCACTTTCTTGGTTTAAATCTTCTGCCTTTCTCTGCCATAACTGTCTGACAAGGGGCGGGTCACTGGGTGCTCTCCATTCCCAGGCCACCCCTGGGTCCAGGCCACCTTCCGTCACAAGCACCTCCTGAGCATCTCACTGTGTTAAGCCAGGCTCCCTTAACCTGTCCCATCCCCAGCGCAGTCAGAGGGGTCTTACTCAGTGTCCTATCTGCTCCTGTGACTCCCCTGCTTCAAAACCCCAGTGCCCTGCCACCCCCTGCCTTTGTTCTCGGGATTGTGACCTAGATGCTTCCCACAGACTCTTCCCAGACACTTCATGATGTGCAGACTGGGAACCACGCTAGCCTGATGGCCCACCACCCTCCTCTACACTGAACAACTCAGAAGTGCTGGATTATGCTGGTCATTTCTCTCCAGGCTTTATCCATTATGTTCCCTCCGCCCAACTATCCCCCACCCCCCATCTCCCGCTCCCACACAGGTGGAGATGTTACCTTCTCTCAGAAAACTTTGGGGAGTTGAACATCTTACTTTGGAGCTCCCACAGCCCCCTGTGCTTAGCCCAGCACAGAACTTATGTGCACCATCTGTGTTTGCCTGCTTATATTTGTTGTTTGCGCACCAGCTCCTTAATAAGCTCTGTGAAGGGAGGGCCCGTTTCTTGGGCACTGCTGACCTCCAGCACCTATCGCAGTGCCCGGCAAATGGTATGCGCTGAAATCAAGATTCAATGATGAGGGCCGGCCCAGTGGCTCAGGCGGTTAGAGCTCCATGCTCCTAACTCCGAAGGCTGCCGGTTTGATTCCCACATGGGCCAGTGGGCTCTCAACCACAAGGTTGCCGGTTCAATTCCTTGACTCCCACAAGGGATGGTGGGCTCCGCCCCCTGCAACTAAGATTGAACACGGCACCTTGAGCTGAGCTCCCAGATGGCTCAGTTGGTTGGAACGCATCCTCTCAACCACAAGGTTGCTGGTTCAACTCCCACAAGGGATGGTGGGCTGCGCCCCCTGCAACTAGAAAACGGCAACTGGACCTGGAGCTGAGCTATGCCACGCCCTCCACAACTAAGACTGAAAGAACAACAACTTGACTTGGAAAATTTTTTTACAAAGTCCTGGAAGTACACACTGTTCCCCAATAAAGTCCTGTTCCCCTTCCCCAATAAAATCTCAAAAAAAAAAAAAAAAAAAAGAGTCAATGATGAATGGATAGACTGGAATCTATTGTCCATCTTCCTTCCGTCCCTCTCTTTCCCACTGTCTTGCTCCTTTCCTCTGAGTAGTTCCACAAGCATTCACTGTTGGTTGTGGGAAAGAAAAGGGGATACAAAGAAGAAACCCCCTTTCTCCCAGGAGCCTGGGGTGACATGGGATCCAGGCTTGGGACAATCTTATCATACGCCTCTTTTGAGTAATTCCTTAAGTAAACCCTCTAGGATAGCCATGCCAAAGAATGAGCTTGTTTTACATCCAGATCTACTTCTAGCAGCGAGTATAAGAGTGAGGACCCTTAGTACTAGTTGTCTAAATACATAATTCAAATGCAGAGTAGAAGCAGTCACATGCCGCCATCATTCTTCCTTACAACATCCTAGGAAAGACTGTCATCAGGTTCCAGATGGTAGCAGTGAAGCAGGAAAGGTGCATTCCATCCCTTTACAGCAAAGAGAAAAGATGGTGACACAGGATGCAAAGAGCTGAGGCACACGGACACCTTGGGAGTGCCGTGAAAACACCCTGTATTGTTACCTGGATGGGTGTGGACAAAGCACCCTTGTACCAAGGGCAGTATAAGAATTTTATTTCCACAGCTACCTGGAGAAGGAAATTCATCATCCTCCTCAGCAGACAGCAAGAAAAGAAGAAAACAGAAAAAGAATGTATCAAGGAGACCTGGTATTGATTTTAAAATCCTGCCTGCCAAGAAAATGATTTGAATCCATTTCCATTTTGTGGCTGAAGCCTGGTGCTGTCTCTGCCTCTGCCTGACCTTCCAGAGCAGAGTTCATCAAGAATCTCCGTGGCTGACACTCTAATCCTGATTTTCAAATAGCCTCTTGCCTGTTTGTTTAGAATAACCAAGGACGTGCCTCTGAGGAGCGCAGTGTGGCTTCCCAGGTCTCATCTGGACAACAGTCAAGCAGGCCCATTTGGGGGCCCTCTTACGAGGCTGCTTTGGAACAACACATTTTAAAAGCCCTGCTTAGCCTCACGCAGATAGGAGTGTGGTTGTCAACACTCCTGTCCTAGTGGAGGTTTCCAGCCCACACCAAAGGGCAAGGCTCACTGCAAGCAACCTCACAAGCATCAGCTTCTTGCCTTGGGCAGTCCCGGTGAAGGCGTGCTCCCTGCAGGTTCTTTCCACCAGGAACTGTGCACCTGCTGTGAGTTCCTCCTCTTTGTAGGGCCAGAATCCTAAGTAAGGGCAATAGCCTGTGCATTTAATTTACTAGTAAGTGAACAGCCTTTGTGCATTAGAGAAAAAATTAACTCAACCTATGAATTTGTAATTGCTTGAGATTTCACCTCCCGGCCACGCTTCTCTTCCTTTGGAGTTATTAAAACCCGTACAATATGGTCTAATAATTTATTAATAGTCAACATAAATAGATAACAGCTCACATAACCGTAATAGCCATTGCATGTTAAATAATGAGGGATTATTTAAAAGGCATTTCACTGGAGAGGAGGAAGCCTGATTGTTAAAGTTGGGAATTACTGCTGTGGTGGCAGACAAACTCATGTATACAAGGTCTTCTTGACTATTCAACTGGCTACCTTTGTGTCACTATTTCCCCATCTTCATTTGGAAAGGGTAAGGTACATCCAGTCCTTGCTTAGCAGAAATGGACATCCAAATTAATGGGAAGAGAAAAAACCATTTCTTCATGGAAAAAAGTAGAAACACTAGAGTAGTTCAATTTCTCTGAAAGGGGATCAAGAATAATACATCTTCTGTGTCACCATCAAACATGGGCACACCTTTCTCATGGCAGCTCCTTCATCCGAGCACCTTGGGAAATGAGTAAATGAGCCCAAACTCATTGCAGGGACTCCCTGGGGCCTTCTACCGCAGCCCCAATTTGCAAGTCCTGTATCCTCCAAGTCACCACATTATCTTCCCTAGAGATCTCCTCTATACTATTTTTGAGTATTTTATAAAATTTCAAATTCAATTACAGATACTTGGCAATCAAACTGAAAGGAAGATGGAAGGAAAACTGTCTTTATTTGTAGATGGCCCTGTAGGTAAACATTCCTAAAGAGTCTACAAATTAATATATGAGCTCAGTAAGGTCACAGGATACAAGATTGACATACATAAATTAATTTTATTTCTATATATTGGAAATAATGCAAATATGAAATTAAGAAAACAATTTCATTTACAATAGCATCAAAAAAATAAAACACTTAGGAATAAATTTCACAAAAGAAGTGAAAAATTCATTCACTGCCAACCAAAAAACATTGTTGAAAGAAATTAATGAAGTTCTAAAATATTGAGGGGCATTCCATAATCACAGATAGAAAGACTCAACATTTTAAATGTTAATTCTTCCCAAATTATCTTTAGATTCAACACAATTCTTATCAAAATATCAGCAAATTAAAGCCACAATGAGATGTCACCTTTAGAAATTAACAATTTAATCCCAAGACTTACATAGAAATGCAAGAAACCCACACTAGATAAAACAATTTTGAGAAAGAACAGTTAGAAGACTTAGATTTCCTGATTTTTAAAATATGTTATAAAGCTACAGGTAACACACACAGTGTGGTGCTGGCAGGAGGTATAGACAAATAGATTACTAGAACAGAATTGAGAGTCCAGAACTAAATTCTTACATTGATGGTCAATTGATTTTTTAAAAAGATGCCAGGACAATTCAATGGCAGAAGAATAATGTTTTAGACAATCAGTGCTGGAACAGTTGGATAGTCACATACAGAAATGTGAATTTAGACCCTGTATCACACCACACCCACAAATTAACCCCAATTGATACAAACCCAAATGCAAGAGCCAAAACTTTTAGAAAAAAACATAATAGAAAACCATTGTAAACTTGGGTTAGGCAAAGAGTTTTTTGAAACAAACTGAAAACATAATTCATAAAGAAACACATTTAGAACATGGACAACTGGCCAAGAGAACTGAACCTTACTTAAGAAGATGTACACCTGGTGAATAAGCATATGAAAAGATGCTCAACATCATATGTCCTAAGGAAGTTTCTAATTAAAACAACAATGAATACCACTGCACACCTATTAGAATGGCTAAAATCAGCACACTAACTATACGAAACTCTGGTGAGGACGTGGAGCAACAGGAACTCCCATTCATTTTTGGTGGGAATGCACAATGGTGCAGCCACTTTGGAAGACAGTTTGTTAGTTTCTTAGAAAAATAAACATACTCTTACTCTTGATATGATCCAGCAATCACACTCCTGAGTTTTTACCTAAAGGAGATGAAAACTTGTCTACACAAAAAATTTGCACATGGATGTTTACAGAAGCAAATTTATTCCTAACTGGCAATTTTTGGCAGCAACCAAGATGTCCTTCCGTAGGAACGTATATGAATAAACTGTGGTACATCCAGAGAATGAAATATTATTCAGTGCTAAAGAGAAATGAGCTATGAAGCCATGAAAAAAACCAAGGAAGAAACTTAAGTCCATATTACTAAGTGAAAGAAGCCAATATGAAAAGGCTACATATTGCATGATTCCAACTATATGACATTCTGGAAAAGGCAAAACTATGGAGACAGTAAAAAGATCAGTGGTTGCTAGGGAGGTGGCAGGGAGGGATGAGTAGGTGGAACTGAAATCATTCAGAGGATTTTTAGTGTAGTGAAACTATTCCAGGTGACGCTGTAATAATGGATACATGTCATTATACATTTGTCCAAACCCACAGAATGTACAATACCAAGAGTGAGCCCTAATGTAAACTATGGACTTTGGGTGAAAATGATGTATCAACGTAGGTGTATAGATTGTAACAATTAATGACACATCAATGTAGGTTTGCAGATTGTAACAAATGTACCACTCTGGCAAAATGTGGAAAACAGTTGGGCTGTTTCCTAAAATGTTAAACATAAATTTATCATGTGACCCCGCAGTCCCATTCCTAGATATCTACTAAAGAGAAATGAAAGTATAAGTCCACAAAAAAGATGTGTGCATGAATGCTCACAGAAGCGTTATTCTTCATAAGCAAACAAGTGGAGGGAATTTAAATGTTCACCATCAACTGTACGTGCATATCATGAAACACTATTCAGCAATAAAACCCAATTAGCCACTGATACATGCTACAACATGGATGAACATCAACAACATGGTAAATGGAAGAAGCCAGGTGCGAAAGACCACATATTGTACAATTCCATTGACATGAAACGTCCAGAAGAGGCAAATCGAGCAATAGAAAGTAGCTCAGTAACTGTCTGGAGCAGGAGGTAGGTGTGGAGATTATCTGCAAATGGGCACGAGGGATCTTTGTGGGGAGATGGAATTATTCTAAAACTGGATTGTAGTAATAGTTGCACAACTGTGTAAATTTATTAGAAATAGTTCAGTTGTACACTTAGAGAATTTTACGGTATGTAAATTATACCTCAATGAAGCTGTTAAAAAATAGCAGACGCTTATTAAGGATGTCACGAGGGTCCATAAATTGGAGGGCACACATTAAGGAGACTACGTATGATTAACTTACCATTACAGGATTACTGGTGAATGGGTCTTTCAGGAATACCTCCTGCTGGTACAAGAAATTCACTGCATTTATCTAGGACATAGACTCATATTTATATTAAGCAGAGACAACTGAAGCCACCAAACCCAATCCAAACATGATCTCACCTGCAGAATGAAACAAGATAACCTTCAGCTTGGTCAGAAAGAAGATATTTATTACCTGTTGGCTAGTGCTAAAACAACCATCACCTTCCAAATGCCCTCCATTTATCTTAGTGTGGGTTAAAAGGCCTGCACAATGTAAGTTATCACTTACCAGTTGTCTCGCCTCTCCTTTGTCCAAGGGCTAGGGTAAAGGTAAGCACTTACTTTTGTAAAGCACTTACATGATGCTTTAACATATGTTGGCTTATCTATTCTCACGGCCACCCTATTAGTAGACATGGCATATGCTGTTGGTTAGTTGACTGGTCTCACCCTCATCCTGGTTGCAGTCTTTGAGGTGTGAGCCCAAATTTGCTGGCTAGGTCTTGGGGAAAACTTTTGGTTTTCTCACAAGGAGACAGATCTCCTGTCCCTTCCTCTTCTCCTTCTCCATGCCTAGAACAAGGATTAAAGGGACAGCAGTCACACTGAGACCACAAAAGGAAGAGCAGGGGGAAAAGGCCCTGAGAACCCCATGGAGAAGGAAAATGCTGGTCCTGACGCAGTGGACTTCCTGGACCATCCAGCCACATCTCCCTGGAAGGCTTGTGAAGTGAGACCAACATGTTCCCACTTGTTTAAACCACTGTGGTTGGTTTTCGCCCAAACTACTGCTCTCTGGTGAGGGAGAAATTATTAGCTGCACTCCACAGATGTCAAAACTAAGGATTTGAAAAACTACACAACTTATCCAAGGTCAAACTGCCAGCAAGTGGAAGAGCAGGGACCAGCACCTCGCCTGCTGGGTCAACTCATATAATAGTAATAACAGTGGCAACGAAAATCACTTACTGAGCACTGAGTAGGTGCCAGGCCGCTGACTCTACTAGGCACGTGACTTACATTTTCTGTAGCTGGTGTAACTCTGCAAATGAGGCACCATTATCCTCATGTCATGAATGAGCACAATGAGGTAAAGAAAGGTCAAGTACATTGATCAAGGTCACATAGCTAGTAAGTGGCGGGCCAGAATCATAAACTGTATGTGTCTTGTCTGCTACGAGGGCAGTTTAAAGGAACAGCACATGCTCCCTAGGACTAAGTGACTGCCTGTTTTAGGTCTCCACTGGTTAAAAACAGTCTCCTGGACTAGGAAATGGGTACGTAGGACTCCGGTTAGCTAGCAAAACTCATCATGCTTGAGTGTGTCGCACTGTTCATACTTTAAATTGTAACATAAAGGAAGTTTGTGGATACAACTGTCTTTCACTGTTTACAACCACTTTTACACTTTCAAAGTCCATCTCTGCCAGGAAACCCACCCCTGATTACAGCATGTAGAGGGCATTAAGGGAGCTCTCAACGGGAGATATGCAATGCTGCTTTTTTCCAGAGAGGGGGTAAAAATGAAAACACTGCTTTTTGGCAGCACCAAGCACAAGGTCAGCAGTCTCTGCGGCCCAGAATAAGCAAGAGAAGAGGTTCTTCACATGGAAAGTGAAGACCAGCCCAGGTGCCTGACAGAACAAAGGCCTCAGACAGAGAAGCAGCTCCTAGCGACACCAGGCACATACTCCATTACCGATACCGTGTTTCCCCGAAAATAAGACCTAACTGGAAAATAAGCCTTATTTTCGGGGAAGCACAGTATTATTCGAGGCATAATATCAGCAGTTTGTACTGTGCTTGAGTAGCCGTGGGGGTCTGTGCATGTTGGGATGTTGGTTGGAATTGGGAGGGTGGTCAAAGTAGTCCGGAGGGATTTAGAGATATTAAGTGCTAAAGGCTGTCTCTTCACAAGAAGTAATCCCCCCTTATGAGACTGGCTGCAACATCATTCATCTCCACAGGCCCCAATGGGTGGTTCAACCTTTAAGAGCTTCATTAGTTTTTCTTTCTGGGTTCTCTGCCTCCCCAACAATGACTGGATAATTGATTCACTTAAACACGTGGCACCCAGAATTGATGCCTTTTCAAGGGATCATGACATCCTGCGCCAGGGAGAGACAGGCCCTCAGGACGGCTCAGCAAGAGCTTGGATGGGCCGCTGGGAGGTCACCACACTTTCAGAGGCTCCGAGGCTCACGGGGCCTGTGCATCTGATTGCTGCCTCCTAGAGCTCAGTGCCTCTGACAGGTTGCCAGCGTCTCTCTGATTTGTGAGATGAGACGCACTGGAGAGCTGCACTGTGCCGCTGTGAGCAGAGTCTCCCCTTCCCTCAGACACCCTCGTGCAGGCCCGACCTTGGCCTCACCCCTCCCAGGTGGTGCTGTTTCCCTATAAGGACAGACTCAGCATTTCTACTTTACAAGAAACTGAGATTATGGCAAATCTTACCTCCATGAGAGCAAAGAATCTTGCGGCTAGCATCCTATGACCCCAGAGGTGCACCTTCTTCCCCAGGGTCACTCTGAGTGAACCACTGGGTCATAGGAAGGCTTTGGGAAAATCATTGGGGGAAACACAGTAGAAAGAAAAATCTGATTATGCTCCTGGGAGCTTCACTGCCTCCAAATTCTCACCATCCCCATCCCCAACCTCCTGTCCCTTCAGGATTGAAGATTTTCCCAGAGTCCACCTCTAGGGATAAAAACAGACTTTTTTAGCTTATTGAACAGACCATCAAATGCCCACCCCCAGGACAAAAAGCAATTTGGACCACAGGCAGGTCAGAATGCCCTGAAACTTCTGCAAACAGCCTTCCTTCAAAGGAGTATCAGAGGTGAAACAAACCAGTGTTCCCCCATCAAAAGCATCGTAACTCATTTAACATTGACGGTATTTTTTTTTTTAATCCTTTGCTCTAGATTAGAAAAACAATAGTTGTTTCTTTTTCCTTTTATTTCAGCAGGGTTCCAGAGAATAGAAAGATTTATAATTAAGCCAGTAGATTTACTTTTGCTATGCTGCCCTAGATTATGAAAAAGTATAATTATATGCAATTAAAAAAATGAACAGTATTTCTTACCCGAGTGAAGCTTTAAAAGTCATTATGAATCCATTAGCTCAGCAGACCTTACAAATGGCCTTCACTTCTCTGGACTTCATTTAAATTTACAACAGAGAGAAGTAACTTTTCCCCATTTCTGTGTTGTGTGTGTATACAAACATGTGAGTTTTCACTCTCCTCTGCTGCACCGGAGAGTGGCCAGAGAATCATTTTATGTCTGACGCCACATTCTTAGTGTTGAACTTGCCATAGTGTTGGCTCATCATAACTTCACTTTGGAGCCTACCAGCTGGAAAACTGAGGGATGACCACAGAATTCTAACTCAGCTTTGTCCCCACCTCTTTGCTGCTGTAATTCAGTCCTCTCATGCAACAGCAGCAGATGAGGCCATGACTGTCATGCAACTCGTTGGACTGTGCTCTGGTCCCCCCACTCCTCCAGCTATACCTGCCTGAATTGTTCCTGTGAATTCGCTGATGGCTGGATGATTCTGGGGTTGGTTTTGTGACCAGCAGGTGCCTCACTTATCCAGATAATTATGTAGCACGATGGAAGCTTTATCTATTGACATACAAGAGAACTGATCCAGAAAATTCAGACACCATTCATGATTTTATTTCAATGGAGTGTTCATGTTTGACAAGAAGTTGTAATTATTGAAAATTTCATCTGCATTAAAATAATGAATCGTAGCCTTACGTCCATTTTCTTTTGTTTCTCAATGTCAGAATCATCCTCAGGGTCATTCTTGGCAGTAGCCCAGGAGTTATAGTAGGGAAAAAAAAAAAAAGAAAAGAAAAAATTCACAAGTCTACACCACCTTCTTTCATTTAACTGGTCATCATTGTCATTTGATCTCTATAGCCTCCACTGTGTTTGCCCAATGACACTACAGCCTTCAGTAGTGGCTTCAAGTCTGGTAGATAATCACAATTACTTAAAAAATATATGAGTATAGATGAATTGCAACCTAGACTTATTGAGTCAAACGTTCTGGGAGTAAGATATAGGTATCTGACTGTTAGTTACTCTCCAGGGTATTCTTAGGCAGCCAGGACAGCATGGTGTGTGAACTGACATTTCTACCAGCACATGGGCTGTGCACACTCAGGTGGACATTTTCCCACTCTCTCTTCTTCCTCCTTTTTTAGCCTTCAGTTATAAGTCTGTATGAACAAGGATCCCAGGACCAGAACCAGGTACCTCCAACTCTCATAGCCTTCCCCGAGTGGGCTGGGTGGGGGTGACTGCCCAGGTCAGGTGGTACACCCTGGGGAAGACGGTGGGTTTCCCAGGTAGCTATCTCTGTGCAACTCTACCTACTCAGGTAGAGTTCAACACAGGCCTTCCCCCTTGGTTATTTTCCAATTATTAGATGTTTTAGTTCTATCGTGCACTTAATTCACCACAAGCCATCAGCAAGTTACTTAAAAATTAAAAAATACTGCAATAGTCCATACTAAAAGACAATGAGTGTGCTAAAATGAAAAGAACAAAAGACTTGAATTCAGAAGAACTAGCCTTTAATATCAGCTTTGCCATTTTCTGGTGGTTTCACCTTGCGGAAGTCAGTTCACTTTTCCAGGCTTCAGCTTTTTCACCTGAGTAACATGAACGGTCGGGCCAGATGATACCTAGATTCCCTTCCAGTTCAAGTATCTGTAATATAACACACTCCTGGGGAGTTCTGTACATGTTCTTCCAATGCTTAATACTTTTGTACTCTACTCACTAAGGAGCTTTTATAATTGTGATCAAGTTATTAAGATCTTTGATCCTTAGTTTACTCATTAATAAAAATGGAATAATAGTATTATCAAGCACATGGTTAAGTAAGGATTAAGTGATGAATGCATATAAATCCTCTAATGCCACACGTCGCACATGGTAAGCACTGAGTACGTGTTATACAGTGTCATCATTACCATCATTATTGTCATCAGTGGCACGATCCCCCACATTCCAAAGAGCTCAATTCACACTGGCCGCTGTATCACCTTGTCAAGGTAATAAAGTGGCCTCAAGAATCTGGGAACAAAGGATCAGGGCTTAACCCTAACCCTGGATTCAGAAAACAGGGTGACCCATTCTGTGAAAGCGCAGGTCCCACACTCTCCCCTGCTCTGCCATCAGGAGAGGGCCATTCAAGCACCACAGAGTGGCGGCCAGGCAAGGACAGTGACCAGCATTCATCCTGGGCATCCTATGACATGTGCTGGAGGGGTGTTTGTGTATTATTTTAATCAATGAAGTCCTTCAGAGGAATGCAGTCTCAGAGACCTCCCCTGGCTCTCACTGTGTGGCCACTCCCTGGGGACTCTCCTGGAGTCCCAGCCTCACAGGGAGGCAGCAGCCTCTTTCTCTGGGCTTCCTGCTCTCCACACAACCGCATCTTCCTTCTCTCTTTCTGAATATCTCAAAGACAAATTGTTTGTAAACGCCCCTCACCAAACAGCTCTGTTACACGGGCTCGGCTCATTAACATGCAGGCAGTAAAGTACAGCAGGAGCTCTGATTTGTCATATTAAGGAGGCATATTGCTGTGGAGAGGAACACTAAAAGATTTTATGCTAACATACCCCTTCCAGCCCCCACCCACTGCAGACAAATGTCTTGGGGTCCTCCTGTGCTCTGGAGCACCCATTTGCACAGCTTTCTGATAAATGTTCCCATCAGTCCCGTAGGCCCTGGTGCCACTCCACTGGGCCTTTCCCTTGGGGGTCTCGGGATTAGCTTTCGAGATGCCTTTGGGCCTTGAGTGGCCCTCATGGTGAAACGTTCATCTTCATCCTTTTGCTCCTCTCGCCCGTTCACTTCCAGTGAAAGTCCTGTCCCAGGGAGGAATGGGTGGAGATTCCATCTCTGCCACTGAATGCCTCAGTCCTGGAACTAGTTACAGCTTTTCTCGGCCCTTCTCCGTACAATCTGATTTTATTATCACCCACATCATCAAAAGAAGTCCCCTTTAAAGGTTGCATTGCACAAACTGAACTGCCCCACACAGCCGACATTGCCTATTAGGAGTGCACAGCACATTCAGACAACGGCACAGAGCACGGATGAAGGAGAAGCCCAGGACAGGAGTAAGTCAGACAACCAAAGATAAATGAACAGTAATGCATGAACATCCCAGACATCTCCGAGCATTAAGTGCCATGTGGGGCAGAAGGCTGGGAAAAGGGCATGACTGCAGGGTCAACTGGACCAGAATGACTGATGTGAGGGGTCAAGGGCAGGCGCTTCCTCTAAGGGAAGCATTAAAGAGCAATCTCATAAGTGAGAGGATAACAGTCCTCATCCCCTGGTCCTCTCGGTTTCATTAACATCTGCTTTGAAGGAGGGAAAACAAAGTGGGAAAGTGGCCAGCCTCAAGATTTAGGGGGGGGCGTGTTATCATTGAATTCAGGCTGGGTGAGGACTTCTTCATTTAGCTATCAAGGCCAGGGAACTTTGTCCAGGGCTCACTGTGAAAAAGGAGTGGTGCTTAAGGTGGGCAGGGGGCAGGCGAGAGAAAGAAACCAAACTCTCTCTGAGGGGATGGGGCTCCTTTGCTGCCGAAACCTTCCAGAAGAGGTAGGGCTCCACGTGGGCCTCGATGAGCTGGCGGAGCTTCCACAAGGCATGATTGGGGCCCACTCTCTGAGACATGAGCGGGGTTCCCCGCACCCCGCCAACTCCTCTCCGCACCTGCCTGCCTGGAGAAAGCCACGCCAGCCTCAGTCTGGGCTGGAGCTGAGTCTGAGAGAATCAAATTCCCTCCTCTGTTGCTCCTGGGGCTGCTAATTCATAGTTGCATTAGCTTTCATTTGGGTAACAGCATGGGGGATTGTCAGATATTGGCTCTGACCAAATTTAATCTACAGGCTGTGCTCTGCCCTCTTTCCACTTGCCTTTTATTCAAGACCCTAATGAAGAGATTTATCTGATTGGTTTACCAGAATCCTATCTGGAATGAATAACTCCAGCTCTTTAAGCTGCCACGGCTCTGCTGTCCACTCCGATCAGGAACGGGGCCCTGGCGACTCTCTCTGGTTCTGAGACAAATTAAATCTCACTGACAGATGCTATCTGCTGAGAATTCTCCATTGTGCTTTGCTTTTGGTTTGCTTTCTGGGTGACAAAACTGCTTTGACATGTTTGCAGATTCTCAGGCCCCTGCTCTCTGATGACCCCCATTCCCAACCCCTCACTGCTGTCCAGAGTGGTTTTTGTAATGACAAAACCATTGCAATCCTTCTTAGGCATCCTGATGTCTACAGCCTTTTAGCTACAAAGCAGCAACATTCAGCCACAAGCTCGGCTCTGACAGGCTGTGGAGGGGGCGGGAGAACACCTCCCCCTACTTCCTAGAGGGACCTGCAACAATTTCTGAGCCTACTTTCTTCACCCTCCTTCCAGCCAGCACATCCATTCCTTTTGAAAGAAGTAATTCTCCCCTCCAGTCTCTACAAGGTCCCTAGAAGAATGTGGCCTGGGGCTGTTCAACATCTATTTAACCTGTACTTGCAGTCTAGCAAATCTTCAGATACGTTCCCCCAGGCTGTGGGGAAGCAGCTCTCAGTGGTCCTCTGGTGCCTTCAGGGGAAGCTGCTCACCTATCTCCACCCTAACAGCCTCATTAGACTCGTAACAGATGTGCAACTCTACCACTGGGCTCCTACACATAAGCCTTCCCATCTCCTTAGAACAGCTGGAAAACGGGAAAACATCCCAGGTAGGTCACCATCATGATGGTGACAACAGCAAGCATATTGATGACCATAAATGCTGCATTTTCAAGCTTCTATTAGTGCTTTAAGAGTTGCTTTACCGAAATTTATAATTGTAACAATATGGGTTATATTCATCACTTGAGGTCCATTAAAGTTTCTTTCAGCTCTAAAATTGTTCTTTCAATGGGTTCATTCATTCTTCAAACACATACTGGGTACTTGGCATGTGTCAGCGCTTTTGCTAAGAGTTCCCTGAATTGAAGTCTTGAGGGGACTGGGCTGTGGTAAACCAGGCTAGAAGGGGAGATGAGACCTAACGCTTCCTGGATGCAGGTCCTCACACAGCCTCCTCACTTCCTGCCTTAGCGTGCCCCATAGTCCCTGTTTCCATGCAAATTCCCTTGGATCAACCCTGCACATCGGCCATAAAAAGTAGGAATGTGCTGTCTGAGAACTACCACTTCCCTCTAGAAATGGCACTGACCTCTTTCATCTCATTCCTAGACTTCTTTGTGCTCTCTTCCCAAAACCTAGGGTGACTGCTGCCAGAGTGGGGCCTCTCAAAATCTCAAATCCTGAGCTGGGTGTTTTAGAAATTCAGATAGAGTCAGGAATCCTAACCAGAACTGCCAAGAATTCTGAACTGGAACCCAACGCCCTACAACTGCATTTCAATCCCCTGGTGTGAACAAGAACCCTAAGTTTAGATGCGAGGACCCAAATTGAAATTCTTCCCCTGAAATGACAGTGAAGCCCCTGCAATTGCAAAATGAAAAGTCACACCTCAGAGAGTGGCCTCCAGGCTCTGCAACTGACCAGCCACCCTCGACCCCTGGAAGGGAAGATTTGGTTGCTATCACATGCCACCACACTAAAAATTACAAGACCTGGACTATAATTCTAATTTGGTCTTCATTTGGTCACCCAGCCCAAACTGCCTAACCTCTCTGAGCCTCAGTTTCCTCATTAAGTACTATTCTGCTTTCTTTATTTATACATGGTCAGAAAAGGATTTATAGGCAATGCCTACACAATCTACAGGGTAGACTAAATGGTTTTAGGCTTTCTACTCTAAAATCCTACAAATCAATTTATTTATTTAATATATCTTGGGAACATGTTTCATATAAATCACTACAATAAGAGCTCATAAAATACGTCCCAATATTCATAACAGGAAGGACATCACTTAGATAGTAAGATTAAATGGCTACAGAATATCAAATGCTTTGAAATCCTAACAATAGGTGCAATAATGATGATTGCTATTACTAATGTTTAGTTATATAGCAGGCAATGAATTAAATGTTCTACATGGGCTTTTGAATTTATCTGCACAGAACAACCATATAAGGTAGATGTCATTGCACACCCATCGTTCAAGTGACAATTTCTGTATGACTAAGATGTGGCAGGCCGTGTACTAGGTACTTGGCACACACAGGTATTGCATCTATAGGTGGAGAGGGGTTAAACAGCTTCCCAGCCACATGGCAGAGAGAACCGAATGTCTGGTCTGCCAGGCTCTGAGCCCCAGCTCCTACCTATTAACTGTCCTACCTACCTCAGCTTGGTTCGATGATCTTCGTAATGTCAGCCAAAGCCAGTGTTTTCTGAGTTAATAGTTTACTCACTCCTATTGTCCTTTTCCCATTCAACTTCTCTCACTCCTGGGCTAACCTTCCCCACAGCAGAACCCTATGCAATAGCCGTTTTATGTTCTCCCCACTTCACTGGTTCTCATTTCCAATTGCCACCTGAACATGCAATTTTCTTCTTATCTTCCACTCTTTGCTCTCTCCTTCCTCTCTCCTATAACTGTAAAATATGTCTGAATTGGCTAAACTGAAGGACCCTACCATGGTTTGATTCTAGAGGTACAAACTACGAACTCCTTTGAAAATACTAGCTGCACATTATAGAACCCAGAGCAGAAGGAGAATTCCGGAACAACTGTCATTGAAGCCAGAAGTGTGGGTGTCTTGGCAGGTTTTGAAACTGGGTGGCCTCTTCTTATCTTGAAACTACATTGGATTGGACAGTGTAGTGAAAGGGAAAAGCATGAACACCAACTGAGGTGAGTTACACAGAGTTCATACAAACACCATTGAAGATAAAGAGCTCTAAGTCAGGTTCTCACATATCCTATGGGAGACGATATGATATAGCACACAATAGAGAGATGGGTCTCCATAGACTGAGATGGGACTAAGAAAGGATCCTGTGGCTCTTTACATTACCTAAACTAATCTGGATGTGTTCGTTTTATAATGCATAGCATCATCTTGAGTTTGTCAAAATAATGTGTTTTTCAAAATAATGACTTGTTGTTTCAGACAAATCTGATGCCAGTTACAGTCTTTGATGCCAGTCTAGGTGGGACATGCTTAGAAGTTGTGTGGTCATTTCAGCTGTCAAGAGGCACGATACTAGAATGGGAAGTGAACCAGCCCTCATATACCATGAAGCTGTTGAGACATTGCTTGGTAAACCGGGGTGTCAGGCTTCTCAGGGGTTAACTGAGATATCCCAGCTGTGGCTTGGCTACCCCGAAACTCCAACACAGCTCATTATTTCAAAAGAGGTGTTAAATATGAATTGTTCATTAAAACACATAGTATTGAATGTTTAACTACCGTGTAATTGATTTTCTATCCATTGCCTAGTGGTTAACCCTCGATAAATGCTTTTTGTAATCAACTTAAAGTACAATACCTACCACGCTTGATATCTTTTTCCTTTGATTTAATAAAAAACCAATTCAATATTATCGAAATTATACTTGATCATTAAAAAAAAACTGGTCAAGTTTCAAGAACGGCATAACAAAAACTCTCTGGCATGACTCTGTTGCCCTTTACAGAAGGATCTCATTGCAACTGAGAGCTCAGGGGATCTAGATCCTGTTTTAAACATTGTGATATTAACTACGGTCTAGGACAGTCAAATTTTATGCTTGTAGCTAGGAAGACAGTGGAATAGTGCTAGAACTACCGTGCAGGAACCCTGGTTCACAGTCCAGTGTCCCGACCGTATAGTCCTTCCTTAGGGTTAAGAGACCAAGAAAACCAGAAGGGGTTTCAGGCTTTCCCAAAAGTTCAAAAATGGTTTGGTTTAGCATTAATATGCACCTAAAAGACCCATGATATTGAGTTTTCCTTCTTCAAAGCTTTGCCCAATGCTAGTTCCCCTTTTCTTCAAAGCCTTCCTAAAATCCCTCCTTTTCAGGGAACCTGCCTTGATTGTCTTGGAGTAAATGGTGGCTGGCCCCATCTATAAGGTAAGCCAAGTGGGGAAACAGTTGTTCAACTCCAGGGAGGCACATGGCTGGGAGTGGGGACAGCCAGGTAGGGGACGTGAAGAACTAGACCTCGGAAGCTTGTTGTCAAAAACCCTAAAGTGTTCACACAGAATCCCCCACCCTCCCAGCCTCCAAAACACACTCATGTATACACACATAGCACAAAACATACAGCACTGAGTGTAAATGAAATCTTACATGTAAAACTCTCAGAAAAGCTACAACTGGCACAGATTACTTTTTCTACAATAATATTTCTTATTCTACAACATAGTTTTTAACTTACATAATCTCCTTAGTACCATGCATTGAGAAGTGTATTATACACATATTGGGTTATTCACTTATTTCCTTAGGTCAATTTCTGGGTATAAATTTGCCAGGCGTGCAGATATGATTTTTGGTGAGCGTTAGGACATACAATTCCATCTCTCTAGAAGTGCTGTACGTAGGCAGTGTATGAGCTCACTGGGTACCATGGATTAGAAATCTTTGTGTGGTGTTGAATCTTATTTCGGAAGAAGCAAGCAAGACGCAGCAGAATGACTCCTGATTAGAAGTACTGTATCAGGAGCTTACTGATACGTAGGCAGTGGACTCTCGGGTCCTTCCCAGTTCTTAACTTTTATGACACCGATTTTTCTGGAACACTGAAAAGGGGATCCACATGCATCTTCACGTGCAGTAACATAAAGGTGTATTTCAGACTCAAACCATAATAGGCTGCTTAGTGTCTTCCCGGGATGCTCTTGCCCTTGGAGATCAAAGGCTGAGCATTTCCTCATTCAGCCTGTGACAAAAGAGAGGGAGACTGCCTAAGCAGTATGCTGTTGTTAGACAAATGGGATTCCTCTTCTCAAAGGGCATTCTCTTCTGCATAGTGAGTGGGAAGCTCGCACTAGTTAGGACACATTCCTAAAATAAAATTCAGTGGCCACCCAATGACTCAGTGCAGGAGTCTTCATTCTCCAAGAGAGAAAGAGGGCTGCTAAGAATGGCAGGAACCACCCACAGATGGTCTGGGTACCAGTTGCATCAACAGATGCATACACAACACAGCCCTTTTCTCTGAAGCATCCAGCCAAGCTTACATCGAGTTCTCCACTGTGTACAATAAAACCAAAATAAATAATCCAAGAAAATCTGCACATGTCTGTGTGTTTAGGGTCCAAGATAAATCAGGCAATAGGCCCAAAAGGAACGTAAGACATTTGGCAACTCTTCTTCTTCTTCTTTTTGGTTTGTTATTTATGGAAACCTAAGCATTAGCTCACTTTCCAGCTTTAAAATATACCAGGATGTCCAATGTCCCTACAACAAAGCTAATCTCTACTGGCTAGTGTTTAAGACCCTTCAGAATCTGGTCCCATTTACTTAACTAATTTCCTGTCTCGTAAATGTTTCAGCTCAACCAGGGTGGTCTCCTCACTGTAGCCACCTTTTTCCCATCACTCATTCTTATTTCTACCTTCAGGTCTCTACTCATGCTTAACATATTACAAAAGAAGCTTCTACAGTTATCTTCCATGTAGGAAGATGTATCTTTGTCTAAGGGCCAGCTGGTGCTGACCTGGGCTGATCCCTCTCCTCTCCTACCTTACGTTAAACACAGGTGAAGATGGGGGTGGGGAACCATCCATCTGCATACTGATCTTTGGAATTATGGGATGCCAGAAGGATCATTGGCTTAGAGCACCTAACCTCTTTCACAGGAAAAGTGATGGAGTAGATCTGGGCTGAAATTCCTCTTACGGAACAAAGACTGATCCTCCTAAATAAAGAGGCGTTTCCAAGACCAGCCCAGTTCAGAGTGAAGATTCCTATTCCATGAGGGTAAAGGACATAGACATAGGAGAAAGTTGAAAGATTTGTGTTCTATTCAGAAAGAAAACAGTTTCTGGATAGGTTAAATCCATCTAGAAATGTTCCCAAGTTCAATAGAGTGTGTCATTATTCAAATTACTTTTTGGAAAAGCCCTGAAATCTTGCTGCCAAATATCTGGGGTTGGGATGGGTATGTGGACAAAAATGCTTACTGTGGAGTCCCTGACCTGGAAACCTCTGGCTCAGAAAGTGGCCATTTGTGCGGTGTGAGCACGATCAGGAAGACCGCATGTGACTGCAGGTGTTCCAACTGAGTGCTAAAGGAAGGGTACATTTTAAACAAATGGAAAAATAGGGAGAGCCTCACTGTGAGAACACCTGGAATCTTCTCTTGAACAGCTCATGTCTGAGATGTACTTATTGATTATAGTCACTCTTTGCTTTAATAAGAAACATAGGCATGGTAAGGACTTAGGGTCCTCAGAACCCCAGACAGAAGTTCCCTATGTGGATAGATTCTGAACACTTGTCAAAAGGAGAATTGAGCATGCTGGTGAATGCTGAGGGTACCTTTTGGATCTGGTTCACAGAGCGATATGACTGCTGGGTCATGGCATAACCTCCATGAGCCGAAGTGTCCTCATCTGTGAAAACAGGGCAAAGATCCGGTGGAGTGTTTGTGAAGACTAAAAACATCTAGCAAATGGTAGCTACTACATAGAAGAGTCTAGCAACCAGTTGGGAAAGTGATGCTTGAGTTGGAAGACAGGTCAGAGCAGAAGCTACAATTTTAGAGGTTTTCCACACAGGGGAGGGGGTGACACTGCAGGGCCATGAGAATAGCTGAGTTCCATGAAAGAGAGAGAGGAGATTAATAGTGAAATTTAACAATGAAAATACTGCAGATAAAGAGAAAGATAGATGATAGATAGATAGATAGATAGACACGATGGCTCACCTTTAAGGTTATGAAGGAAAACAAATGGGCAGTTCAGGAGAAATTAGGAGAGCCAACTAGCGAAGAGATTTAGAAGACAAGAAAGACTCCAGACAGAAGCTGATCAATGCAACAGCTGAATGCAGCAGTTGTAGAGCATGCACACTGAGGAAAAGCCAATGGATTCAGTGAAAATGAAGAAGCAGGGGAGGAGGGGTAACATCTATAACTTTCTTGAGAATCATTTCACTAGCATGGTAGGTGCCAAAGACCAGTAAGTGGATGGGGTCGGGGGTGGGGGGCGTTCAGCAGGTCAGTGGAGAAGCCTGGACAGAAGTATTATTTAAAAACTCCTCGGGTGATTTTGGTGACAGACAGATTTAAGGATCAATGCTGTAGACTATTTTTTAAAGTAATCTGGCTGTAAAAGTTTGAATAAAGATGGAAGATAGAGGAACCATGAGGGTGTAAAAACAAATGCAGTTTTGTTTATTTGTTTATGACCTAAACATGTTTATTTGTTTATGACGTAGACAGACAGTGCATAGACTAGAAAAGAAGATGAAAGAGGCGAATCATGACAGGGAAGGCACAGTTGGTGCGTCCGTTTCCAATTGCGGCTGTAACAAATGACCACAAACTCAGTGGCTGAAAACACCAGTGTACGTATTAGCTTATACTTCTCCAGGTCAGAGGTCGAAAATAAGTTGGCAGAGCTGTGCTCTTTCTGAAAACTCAAGGGTCAGATCTATTGCCTTGATTTTTCCAGTTTCTGGAGGCTGCCTGCATCCCTTGGCTTATGGCTCCCATTTCACTCCAACCTCTACTTCCCATCCCCTTCTCTGATTCTGACCCTCTCGTATAAGGAATCTTGTGATTACAGTGGGCCCACCCACATAATCCAGTACAATGTCCCCATTTTAAGTTCCTTAACCAATTCTCAAAGGGAAAGGCACTTTAACACGTAAGGTAACATAGTCACGGGCTCTGGGGCTTAGGACGTGGACATCTTCAGGGGCCATCATCTGCCCATCAGAGGAGATAAAGCACATATGCTAAGGATAGCCTTGGAAGAAAGGAGCCACAGATACTTTATGCTTTAAGACAAAATAGAAGAAACAGATAAGGCCTAACTAACCATCCAGGGACCTGAGGTTCAAAAGAGAGGGGAGTACATGCTTTGAATAGAAATGCTTTGAGCATTTGATAATGGACTCTCATATTTTCGGATTTTTTCTAACTAGAACATGCGCTTCAGAGAGGCAGAAACCACATCTATTTTCCAGTGTTTTTGCCCATAGAATCTGGCTCATCGCAGGACATACAGATGCTCAAAATGCCTTACAAACTAATGTGAGTGCTGGGCACAGGAAGAAGTTATGGGGGTGCCTGCTACTGGAAGTGGGGTGCATTCTAGTTAGGAATGACTCAGCCTGTGGACAGTCCCAAACAAGAAGATTTTGCTGGATCATGGGTCTGTGATTTGGGGCTGGGGTCCCCAGGAGGAACACATGCCTATTTCCTCATCATCATAGACAGACTAATTGTACCTGAGTGTCAAGACAGCTGTGCCAATCATTATGTTGGCATATGAGACACGGGAACCAAAGCAACCAGAAGGAAAAGAAAGCCTATGAATGAAGGAAGGAAAGGCAGGAGCCACAAATCGACTAGTCCACTCAATCCTGCAGAGAGACAGAAGAATTGGCCAAATGCTCCCTGGATATCCTTTCCCCTTTACTGAAGTCTGCAGCAACTCATCTGGAGGAAAGAAGCAATTGACCAAATGAAAAGGGAAAGAAGAACTGAAACTGTGCTTTAAAAAAAAAAAGGCCAATCATGAGCTCAAGGCTCAGAATTATCTAGGATAAATATACATATAGATAGATAGATAGACAGGATGACACGAAATAAATATATATTTATCCTATATATTTGTCCTGTAAAAGGTTGGAAAAGACACAAGATAGAGGAATGAGAATTTAAGAAAAACTGTAATTCTGTTTATTTGTTTATGAGTTGAACATGTTGATAGTCTAAAGAAAAGATCAAAGATGCAATGTGAGTTAAATACACGAGAGAGAGAGAGAGAGAGAGAGAGAGAGAGAGAGAGAGAGACCCACCAAGCCACTCAGTGTGATGACAAAACAAAAAGGCTGATTGCTGACAGAAAATAATCAAACTGGTCACCAATTTTTCAGAGAAGAGTAATTCTTATACGTTTAAACCACAGGCTAGCAGGAAAGAGTTTTTGTGATTTCTGCCTCTCAGAGGTCTCTCAAACAGCTTTTCTAATATACTGTTTTTTATATAAATTCTGCAGTGACTTTTCCCTGGTGCTATTAGTTGTTTGAGTTTTTCTCTGCCTGCCACGGGCTTATTTACGTTATCCTGATTTAAATCTTTTCTTGTCCACTTTCTCTCTCTGCGGAGGCTGGGTTTCACAGCACAATTTGCTGAGTGGCATACACATAAGGTACAGGGCTGCCAGACGTGTGTATTTGCATGTCCGTGTGCGTGCGCGTGCATGCTTGTGCGCACGCAGAGTCTAATTTCTTTCCAGGGCTTTGCATAGCTCTCCTATATTATGTAGTCCCTCGAGGTTTCCAAATGAAGGAGACTGAGGTACTGAAGTCATCATAGTAGGTACCTAAGGATATAGAGTCGGCCATTGCCTGCACCCAAGTGAGGATTAGAGAGGAATTTGGGAAGTTGATATCAGCTCTCTCTCTCTGGGAAAAAAAAAAGCCTGCCTCAGATTTTACATTTTATTTTATAGTCACATTAGCGTTGAGTTCAGACATATTTTGTGCTATTATAGCTGATTATTTATCACTACAGTGGAGAACTTACTGATTTACTTAATATTCATCGTTGATAACATGTAATACCTGCAAAGTACAAATTGGGGGCTCAGAAAGGCTTAATTCTGCCCTGTCTTCCTTGTGCTCTCCTATCCCATCCCCATGCCCCTCTCTATACAGGCCACGTGGAGCAGCTGGGCCAGAACCTACCTTGACTGTCCATAGAGGAGTCTTCTCAACTCATCTTCCCCCTCATAAGACAGCTTGAGTCACAACATTATAGGTTCAGCCTAGGAAGGGCGCTGAGAGGCCATCTAGTTGAAGCTCACGGGCAGGTCATTTTCACCGTCATATACTGAGTGTCTGCCATGGTAGGTTTCATTCCCTTAGACAGCGTGGCTCCCCTTGAACAGCTGTATCAGAAAGTTCTTCCTCCTACGTGTAGGAGGCAGAAATGCCTCTCCTGGTGTGCTCACTGTCATAGAATAAGCAACTCTTACGTAATGGGCGCATAAGAGAACAGTTCACTGAGACACGTGTATGTAGGAAAGAACCCCATCTTTGGCTTGGCCCTTCCTCAGCACCCCTAACATGGTTGACGTACATATGTTACAGGTGCCTTAAAACAGCCAGAGTGGAGAGGAGGGGAGGAGCAGGGGGATTGGACCGGCTGACTACACCGGCCTTGCTGTGATCTCCTGAGCACCCAGAGAGCCACGTTGTCCAAGGGGTGCTGCAATCGACACATGGCATTCATTGCCGTCTTCCTGTTGCAGTTGGTTTAAAGCATGAATTAGGGGAAGGGGCCAGCAGGGGCATGAGGTAATGGAGGAGATGGAAAAGTGAAACGCAAGAGCTTTAACCCCTAAAGAAAAAATTTCTCAAGCAAATAGCAATTGCTTTGAAAACGATTGACAGAATGCTGGCTTAATCCTTGTTCTAAAGATACTTAAAGCTGCCTGCAATTTTTAATTAATACACTGGGCTCCCCAGTAGAGGGGAGGAGGTTGGAGAGCACTAACAGATGTACTTCCCCAAACCAGGGAAAGCACTTTGGAGGAAATGCCTGAGTTGCCTGTGGGTCTGGATCTGCTTTTCCCCTCCCTTGCCTATGTGTCAAGACTCCAGGGTGGTCCTATGTGGACCCCAGAGGAAGGGCAAGTTGTCCTGAGTTTGGGGAAATGTCATTCCATTCTGCCCCAATCCATTTGTTCCTTACATAATGCATCCACTCATCCCACAGCTATTTATTGAGAAGCTACTCTACACAGAGCACGCATGGTGTCTAAACTGAGGAATTACATTTACGAGAAAGGCTCCATGTCATGCATCACTCTAGTACGGCAATTTCTGTCAAATAAAAACATTACGGTGTATCCTCCTCCACCTTATTCACTGGATCTGGCACCATGAGACTTCTGGCTCTTCCCCAAAGTCAAAATGATCATGAAAGATAAACATTTTGAATCGATTCAGGACATTGAGGCAGCCACGACAGTGCAACTAAAGACACTCACGAAAGAGGACTTCCAGAACTGCTTCAGAAAGTGGCAAGAACGATGAGATGAGTGTGTTCAAAACGAGGGAGAGTATTTTGAGGGGGATTAATGACAATGTGTCTTTTACTGTAATAATTTTTTTGTTTTTCGTTTTTTGTTTTGGTGCTGAAACCCAGGAACGAAGTAATAATTTTTTAAAATTTAAACATTCACCATGTTTTATGATCACACCTTGTATCAAAGGTTTGAACTAGGTGCTGAGGCTTTAATGCGGCATAAAAACTAACATGATACTCATGCTCAGAAAGCTTAGGGCTGGTGAGAGAGGAACCTTCAGCATCTATATTCTGGATGGCAGTCTGGGTTTCCAACCAGCATCCATTCTGACTGTACCTACTCTGGCTGTTTGGTGTCATTGATACACCAGTTCGCAAATAGTTTGAAGATTACCCTAGAAACATGAATTGAATACTTATACAGATAAATAAAAAATGTGAAAAGTTCTATGAGGAAGGGGACATGGAACTGTGGATGAATATTGCCAGCAGGGACACATGCCAAAGCCTCCATGCTGTGTTCTGGGCTGTCCTGTGTGGCTGAGGCCCACACACACACGCCCACCTGCTTGCAAGTCCTGCATCCCAGTGACCAGCTTCCCAAACTCCGGTCTGCCTGCTGCTTCAGTTGCTCATCTGTCTTGTTCATTCATTCGTTCGTTTCTTCCTTCCTTCCTTCCTTCCTTCCTTCCTTCCTTCCTTCCTTCCTTCCTTCCGTCCGTCATACAGTCACTCACTCAGCCAACGAGCAATTGCTAGGGGTCAGGCATTGAGCGGTGCGCTGGGAATGAGATGCCTTCTGGACCTTGCAGAGACTGGGCACAGCGCTCTTCCCCTCCCATGGCAGGACCTTTCTCTTTTGGTTAGCGGATCTGATGTCGGACTCATTCCATCTGACAAAGTCTCTCCTCGTCTGAAACTCCCTGTCTCCTCATATCTTCTTCAGTCCATTTCCACATGTCTAAGCATTTTAATGGCATATGGTTCCAGGGGGGAATCTCCAAATGAGAGAAAATTAGCAACTGTGCTTATTGGGCTAAAGAAAACGACTGGAGGGGAAGTTTTCTTTAAAAATACCCACAAGCAGGAACAGCCCCTGGAGATGTGACTGCAATAAAAATGATGATTTTTGTTAGGGGTGGTAGTGGGGGTGGATTATCCACTGCATTTTCTTTGCCCTGGAATGCGTCACAGTCATTAATTTGTTTAATTTATTTTTTGCCTCCTCCCTAGTGAAGCAGCCCGACTCACTGTCGGTCTACCCATCAGAACAAATTACACTTTGAAAATATCCGAGTGCTTCAATTTTCCATTAAATATAATAAGAAATCACAAAGCCCTGCTCTGGTCTGATGACTTCTCACCAAGGATCTGCAAGCACTTTTTACGATTGCTGCCAGGCAATTCTAGTTGTCAACCTTGATGACACAGAGGCTCAGGAAACAGGCCCAGGACTATGAAGCCCTATGTTAATTTGCATTTGCGTGCGTGCCCCTCATGCGGTGTTCTTAACCCACTTCACGTGCATATGATCTGAGTATGAAACACCATTTCAAAGCCTTCACAGCAGGGGCCGCTTCTTCTGGTTCTTTGATGTCTCCGTGCCCCATCAACCCCACTGTGGAGGTGCCAATGGCTGCTGGGAATGAATTCACAGAGCTAAGCCCAGTGAGGACAGAGCTAGCCAGTGTTCATGGAAGCTGGGCTTCCACCTCCCAGCCTTTGTGACTTACCACAAGGCTCACAGGCTCATCTCTCTTTTTCCTCAGATGCTCCTGCTTCTTGCTCGTCATCAGCCATTGCTGAGATGATGAAAACCGCTCACCACTGCAGATCAGTCTCTCCTAAGGAACTGCTAATTGATGATTCCATGTCATTTTCAGGATGTTATCTTACTTGCGCAGATTGAAAATTGAAATGTCCAGGGGTTACACATATGGTATATAGGGTTCCTTCAAGTCAGAGATTAATTGTCAAGTATTAATATTTAATTTCTTTTTATTGCGAAAGCTTGTCAAAGGTTGCCAAAGGAAGGTGAGAACGCAGACCCATCTTACCTGATGCTCAGCATACTCAAGAACAGAGCCACTAACATTGCCAGCTCTGCAATTTCGGAGTCTAAGAAACAGCACTGCAGCAGAGAAAGGTTGGACCACGGCAATCTAGTAAGTTCTTGGATGGAACAAGTTTCTAAGAAGCAAGAGGCCGGGTTGGCCTGTTTGTAGGTCTCAGGCTGTTGAGTCAGTGCTGACGTCTGCCTGGCCAAGAGAAAGAGATCTGAGGCCAAGTCTCTTTCTACATAGGCAACCTGAAGGACCGTAGAGTGACCTGAAGTATCAGGTTGGTGTCAACACACCTAGATGTCTGAATACCTGGGTTTGCTCCCAGCTTTACCACTCATCAGCAAATCAGTCTCAAGGAACGTTTGTCTCCTTCTCTGTAAGACAGACAGGGCTTACAGAGGGCTGCCACATCATTTAGTATGAATATTATTCCATCGTGTGCTACTTTGCAGTTTACAAAGCACAATAAAGAGCAGAGCTCCTCTATTGTCTCTAAAGCCTTACAGCTTCTTATGGTCTCAAATGGATTGAAGTTTTAGGTTTTTCAGACTATTTCAAAGAATTGCTGGAAGAGACAAAAGAGACAGTGTATGTAGAGCAGTGTCTCGCATGTACCCAATGTTAATTTACCTTTTCTACTTGTTGCAGTTGAGAATTTTAAAAAATAAAAGGAGACCTGGGAGTGTGAATATGAAAGAATAATTGTGTGGCTGTGACCATTTATCTAGCCCTATGCCAGAATGGGGACATGGGGATGTCCCCAGAGGAGCCCAAATCCGAAATGAAATGTAGGTGGACTGATGTTCCATGGAGATAGCCTCCTTCAGGCACTGGGCAAGCAAAGTCTATAAGAAGCTCCACATTTGAGCCCACCTCCTATCCTCT
Source organism: Rhinolophus sinicus (assembly GCF_036562045.2). Lineage (NCBI taxonomy): Eukaryota > Metazoa > Chordata > Mammalia > Chiroptera > Rhinolophidae > Rhinolophus > Rhinolophus sinicus. The sequence goes on along the minus strand of NC_133765.1, from coordinate 12,795,368 downwards.
GGCTCAGGGGACCCCTCCTCCACTCGTAAGTGACGAGGTATAACAGGGACCCACATGCAGGACCCTGAGTCTGGTCGACCTGGTATTCAGCCTCACTCAGCATTTTCTTCAGCCCTATCCCTGTCCCATGGGTGTGTTCATTCATTCTTTCACTTTTCCCAGGGATGTGCCTGCCTTTTTCACTAAATTTGAAGGTAAGGAATCATCTTAGCCCATAAATTCTCCTACAGAACCTAGCGCAGTGTCCTTCACACGTAGCTTTCTCTCTCAATCATGTTAGTATGTGCCCATGAATGCAAACACGCATGCAAAACCTCCCCAGTAAAAGGAGATGATGGTGGTTTGGGGGATTATTCATACAAATGAGACTATTTCTCCTACCTCTTTTACCTCCTCTCTGTATGTATATATACACCCTATTTGTTCTGTTTCTCTGGAGAACCATGACTAATATACCCCTAAATATTGGTTTTTACTGAGGCTCTGTCTTAGCATTTTTTTTCTCCTTCCACATGCTGTACCCATTTGGAGAAGCTCACAGATTTCCAAGGCTCCAACCACCACCCACATTTTGAAAAATCACAACTCTTTCTCTTTAGTCCAGGTCACTTCCAAGCTCCAAGCTCCAATATCACCTACTCAATTGCTAACTCTATATCCTGCCATGGACGTCTCCAAAGTCCCCCACAGTCAGCCTGTCCAAAGATGATGACAGCACTTTGATGTGCCTCCACTGCACTGGTTCCTCGTTCAGAGAATGCCCCGCCTTCCACTCTGATACTGGACCTTGGGGCCATCCATCTGACACCCCCGAAATCCGACTAATGCTCAAGGACAGTAGACTTGACCTCTTGACTCTCCTCATATCTAAACCCTCCCTTTTATGTCCATTAGCACTGCTTTAGGTCATCTTTCATCATCTTGTCTAAGCGTTTATTGCACATGCTTGTTTAGGCCTGTGTTTCTATTCTAGATCCTGTCTTCTTCGTTCTGGGCAGGAACACTGATTGATCCATTTTTCTTTTCTTTTTTTTCTTTTTTTTTTATCCCTCAGTTCCTCGTAAAGTACTTGGCAAATATCAAATACTTAATAAACGGCTATTGTCTGAATGAATGGTTGAATGAATAAATGACTTCTCTTGAAAGTCCATGGGAAGTAGGGAAGCAGAGTATCTGATAAGATCTTGGCATGATTCAGGAAACAAGAAACCGAAAGAGAAGTTAATTTCCTTGTCAGAAATAAATAAAAGGCAAACTCTGTGATTAAATTTGAACTGAGGAAAATGGAAGCCAACAGTTATCTTAAGACTAAGATATCCAAACTAGCTGCCATAGGATAGGACATACTCTGCTATGAGAGGCTATATTTGTTTTTTTTTGTGTGTGTTTGTTTGTTTGTTATTTTCAGAAATGGGACCCCAGACACTGTGGCAAACCCAATCTTTTATTTTAATTTTTAAATTTTTTTAAAATTAAAGTTTATCGGGGTGACTATTGTTAGTAAAGTTACATAGACTTCAGGTGTACAATTCTGTAATACATCATATATATGCATATATGATATATATATATTGTGTGGTGAACATTGTGTGTTCACCACTCAGAGTCAGTTCTCTTTACATCACCATATATTTGATCCCTTTACCCTCATCTACCACCCCCCTTCCCTTTACCTTCTGGTAACCACTAAACTATTGTCTCTGTCTATGAGTTTTTGTTTCTTCTTTTTTTGTGTGTCTTGTTCTTTTGTTGTTTTCAGTTTTATATACCACATATCAGTGAAATCATATGGTTCTCTACTTTTTCTGTCTGACTTATTTCACTCAGCATCATAATCTCAAGATCCATCCATGTTGTTGCAAATGGTGCTATTTCATTTTTTCTTATGGACGAATAGTATTTCATTGTGTATATACACCACAACTTCTTTATCCATTCATCTATCGAAGGACACTTTGGTTGTTACCATGACTTGGTAAGCGTAAATAAAGTTGCAATGATTATTAGAGCACATATGTCATTATGGATGTTTTCAGACTTTGTGGGTAGATACCCAGGAGAGGGATTGCTGAATCATATGGTAATTCTATTCGTCATTTTTTGAGGAACCTCCACACTGCCTTCCATAGTGGCTGCACCAGTCTGCATTCCCACCAACAGTGTATGAGGGTTCCTTTTTCTCCACAGCCTCTCCAACACTTTTTATTATTTGTCTTCTTGATGATAGCCATTCTAACTGGGGTGAGGTGATATCTCATTGTGGTTTTTATTTGCATTTCTATGATGATTAGTGATATTGAGCATTTTTTCATGTCTATTTGCCATTTCTATGTCCTCTTTGGAGAAACGTCTCTTCAGGTCCTCCACCCATTTTTTACTTGGATTGTTTTTTTTGTTGTTGAGTTGTATGAGTTCCTTATATATTTTGGATACCAGGCCCTTATTGCAGGCGTTGTTTGCAAAAGTCTTCTCCCATTCGGTTGGTGGCCTCTTTATTTTGGTGATGGTTTCTTTTGCTGTGCAGAAGCTTTTAAGTTTCATATAGTCCCATTCATTTATTTTAGCCTTTACTTCCCTTGTCTTTGGAGTCAAATTCATAAAATGCTCTTTGAATCCAAGGTCCATAGGTTTATTACCTATGTTTTCTTCTATGCAGTTCATTGTTTCGGGTCTTACATTTATGTATTTGATTCATTTTAAATTAATTTTGGCACATGGTGATAGATAGCAGTCCTGTTTCATTCTTTTGCACAAGGCTATCCAATTCTCCCAGTATCATTTATTGAAGAGGCTGTCTTTTCTCCATTGTATGTTTTTGGCTTCTTTGTCAAAAATTATCTGTCCATATTTATGTGGGTTTACTTCTGGATTCTCAATTTTATTCCATTGGTCTGTGTGTCTGTTTTTCTGCCAATACCATGCTGTTTTGATTATTGTTGCCCTGTAGTACAAGCTAAAATCAGGGAGAGTGATACCTCCAGCCTTGCTCTTTTTTCTTAGGATTGTGTTGGCTGTTCGGGGTCTTTCATACAAATCTGATGATTTTTTGGTTCTATTTCTTTAAAAAATGCCATTGGGATATTGATGGGGATTGTATTAAATCTGTATATTGCTTTGGGTAATATGGCCATTTTAACTATGTTGATTCTTTCAATCCATGAACATGGAATGTCTTTCCATTTCTTTGTATCTTCTTCAATATCTTTTAAAAATGTCATAGTTTTCAGTATACAGGTTTTCCATATCCTTTGCTAAGTTTATTCCTAAGTATTTTATTCTTTTTTTGTTGCAATTGCAAAAGGGATTTTTTGAAAAATTTCTTTTTCTGGGTTTTCATTGTTAGTATGTAGGAATGCAATGGACTTTTGTATGTTGATTTTAGCAGGCAACTTTACTGTATTCGTTTATTGTTTCTAATAGCTTTAGTTTTTAGGGTTTTCTATATATAGCATCATGTATCTGCAAAAAGTGACAATTTAACTCTTCATTCCCAATTTAGACGCTTTTTATTTCTTTCTCTTGCCTGATTGCTCTGGCAAGGACTTCCAACACTATGTTGAAAAGCCAAAGTGATAGGGGACAGCCCTGTCATGTTCCTGAACGTAGAGCAAAGTGCTTCAGGTTTTCACCATTAATTATGATATTAGCTGAGGGTTTGTCATATATGGCCTTTATTATGCTAAGGTATTTTCCTTATATACCTATTTTATTAAGTGTTTTAATCATAAATGGATGTTGTATCTTGTCAAATGCCTTTTCTGTATCAATTGTTATTATCATATGATTTTCATCCTTTATTTTGTTTATGTGATGTATCACATTGATCGATTTGTGTATGCTGAACCATCCTTGTGCCCCTGGGATGAACCCCACTTGGTCGTGATGTATAATCTTTTTAATGCATTGTTGCATTCGATTTGCTAGAATTTTATTTAGGATTTTTGCATCTGTATTCATCAGAGATATTGGTCTGTAATTTTCTTTTTTTTGTGTTATCCTTACCAGGTTTTGGTAAGGGTAATTTTGGCCTCATAAAATGTGTTAGGGAGTATTGTCTCTTCTTCAAATTTTTGGAAGAGTTTGAGTAGGATAGATATTAGATCCTCTTTGAAGGTTTGGTAGAATTCACTAGTGAAGCCATCTGGTCCTGGAGTTTTGCTTTTGGGAAGGTTTTGGATGACTGATACAATTTCCTTATTGGTGATCGGTCTATTTAGATTTTCCAGTTCTTCATGATTCAGCTTAGGAAGGCTATATGTTTCTAAGAACTTGTCCATTTCTTCTAGGTTGTTGAATTTGGTGGCATATAGTCCTACATAGTATTCTTGGATTATCCTTTGTATTTCTGTGGCGTCCATGATAACTTCCCCTTTTTCATTTCTGACTCTATTTGTGTCTTTTCTCTTTTTATCTTAGTGAGTCTAGCTAAGGTTTTGCCAATTTTATTAACCTTTTCAAAGAACCAGCTCTTTGTCACATTAATTTTTTCTATTGTCTTTTTGTTCTCTATTACATTTAGTTCTGCTCTGATTTTTATTATTTCCTTCCTTCTGTTGACTTTGGGTTTCATTTGTTCTTCTTTGTCTAGTTCATTAAGGTATTCAGATTTTTCTTCTTTCTTGAGATAGGCCTGTAATGGTATAAATTTCCCTCTTAAAACTGCTTTTGGTGCATTCCAAAAATTTCGGTAGGATGCGTTTTCATTCTCATTTTTTTCTATGCATCATTTGTTTCTATGGATCTCTCCTCTTACTTCTTCTTTGACCCAGTTGTTTTTGAAAGTATGTTGTTTAATCTCCACACATTTGTGGTTTTTCCTGCTTTTCTTTTGCAGTTGATATTCAATTTCAAAGCCTTGTGATCAGAGTCTATCCTTGAGAATGTTCCATGTACACTAGAAAAGAATGTATAGTCTGATGTTCTAGGATGAAGTGCTCTATAAATGTCAATTATGTCCATTTCATCTAATGTGTCATTAAGGGCTGATATTTCATTATTTATTTTCTGTTTGAATGATCTATTCATAGCTGTCAATGATGTATTTGCATCCCCTACTATAATTGTGTTTTGGTCAATTTCTCCCTTTAGTTCTGTTAGTAGTTGCTTGGTATATGTCGGTGCTCCCTGATTGGGGGCATAAACATTGATGACTGTTACATCTGCTTGTTGTATAGTCCCATTTATCATTATGAAATGTCCATCTTTGTCTCTTGTTACCTTTTTTATCCTGAAATCTGTTTCATCTGATATCAGTATGGCTACACCTGGTTTTCTCTGGATAGCATTTACTTGGAGTGTCAATTTCCACCCTTTCACTTTGAATCTATATTTTCCCTATTACCTGAGATGTGTCTCTTGGAGGCAGCATACGGTTGGGTTTAGGTTTTTGATCCAATTTGCTACTCTGTGCCTTTTTATTGGTGAGTTCAGTCCATTTCCATTTAGGGTAATTATTGATATATGAGGATTTCCTATCATTCTATCTTTGGTTTTCTGGTAGGACTGTGTCTCCATTGTTTCTTTGCCTTTTTGTTGCTATCTCAATCTTTTTAAGAGGCCCTAGGCTATACTTAAAAGTTCTCCCAACACACACTACCTGGGATCTATTTGATTCACAGGACCAACACAGAGCAAAACTCCTGAGGCTCCATTAATCAAACTTATCAAGATAGATTTGATTTGAAATGTGGTTCCAGGAAGCTGATAACAGTCCAGAGACCAGACTGCTGACTTGGCTCCTGGATGGAGGCAATGTGGCCTGGGATACCCAGCAAAATTTGGGACAGAAAGCTGATGATTAAGCTAAAAATTCAGACCACGTAAACCCTACTTGTGAATAATTCTAAAGCCTCCTCCCCTTTCATATTCTCATTGATCTATGTTCCTCAACTATTTGAAAATATCTAAGCAAATAAAAAATAGGCTTCTATAGCCTGAATTAGTGATAGGACTGACAAAATAATGGAGAAACAAGGAACAGTTATAGGAGAGACAGCCTTACAACAGTTAGCTTTCTGAAATGAATGAACTGCTAGCCTTGTCCCTGACCATCGTTCACAAAACAGAAACACACACACACACACACACACACACACACACACACACACAATATCCTTGGAAATTTGGAAGCAGTGCTGCTTGCAAATGGGCCCATTAAAAGCAGATAAATCAATAGGCAATGCATAAAAAGGTCTCATTTATCATAAGACATGTTGAACAGGATTTTGAGTTTTACATACATTTATTCTGGAAATCTGTTTATCTGTGCAACATTTTTGAACAAAATACTTCGTGATGAACCACTTTCTCTACTGGAATCTATATGGAAAGCAATTAAATCCAAACTCCAAAGACAAAATGTGATGAATGCAGTGGCCATGCTATTGATTTGGCATTTCCCAACTGCCCCTCTCCCTCTTGTATATCATCTTCTCCAGAGGCCTTAAAAGACAGACCCTCCTACTTTTATGAAACATGTTTCCTATGTCTTCAACCAAGGCAAAGTCCCTGACTATTCCCTGAAGACGCCAAGTGACACGATCATGGCAAAATGTCAGAAGGTGGTTAGAAGTGCTGTCACTTGAGGGAAGACCTTCCTCAGTCTTACCAGCCTCTAATCCCAAGGCTAAAGATTTATACATGCACCATCTTCCCCGTCTGCACTTCTTCACAGTGGGAGAGGCCTGGGTGTGAGCATTTGCAAGAGATGGGATATCGATAAAATGAGGAAGCCATTCAACTTCGTCCATACTATGATATAAAGTTCCCCCAGTATGAGCGCATTTTTGTCTCATGCATTTTGTATTCTCAGTGCCTACCACGTGGTGGGCAATAGTAGGTCATGAGCGAGAACAATGACTTCTGTGCAAAGGAACTGGCATAGTAATATCTCAAAAAATATTCAACGAACACAATTATTCAATGATGAAATCTACATATATAAAACAATAGATTTCAGCCCAGCTCATGAACTATTCCAAGCATGTTCATGTTCTGGAGTGAAAGCTACAAGGTCTCTTTGGTCAAGAAGAGCATTATTGACTACAGTCAGCATATTCAGATTAATGCCCAATGTGCAAGTCTGCAGACACAATACTGGGGTGCATGAACACAGCACCCCCTTCTCCTCAATATAACAGGTAGATAAGCCTTCAAATATTCAGTGACTGCTATTGTCCAGTTTGACAGACTCTGTTAGGAGTTTGCTTCATCTATACTTTATTCTATGTTGGGTAGGCCCTCCTAGAAAGTCCCTCCCTGCAAGAAGAAAGTATGAACATAAGATCAGAAATTCTCTTAGAAGCTCTCTGATGGTTTCACCTCAGCATTTCTACACAAGTGCCCAGGGATACACCCAGAAACTTCATCCCTGAGGTAACACCAACAGCTTGTGTTATTAACTCCTGCAAATAGGGATTCATTAGAACAGAATCAAGTGACAGACTTGAAACTAAGGCAGCACAGATGAAAAAGACCCTGAGGTTCTGTGGAGATGTTGACTTTTATCAAGGTCAACACTGAGATTTATTGACCCAAGAGGTAAATATTGATGGAGGCTCAGGAGGTCAATATTTGCCCCAAGGAAAAATAAACCTTTCCAGCGACCCCCAAACTGAAATCTGTGTTCAGTAGACTCAATTCCAAAATGAATTATCTGTGAGATAGATTAAGATACCATTTCATTAGATTGTCTAGAGCATTGGAAAGCAATATTAATACTGAGCACTCATGTTCAAAGTACTTTCCAAACATTCATTAAAGCATACCATCCTCTGCCAGATGCATAAGAGTGCTGTACTCCCAACCCAACAGATGGGTCATTATGGCTAAGAAAAGGTTAGATAATTTTACCTAGCACACAGAAAAGGCAGCACAACAATGGGAGGATGGATAGGGATATAGATGGGTTAGGAGCTCTGGGGGGACTTTCTCCAGGAGAGTGCATAAATTAAAGTTCCTGGTAAAATCTTAAGTCCACTTGATTTAATCACTTTAATTTAGTTAATGTATTTCCTGCTGTTGACAAATCTACTTGAGCTGGTCAACTGTATTGCTTATTTACAGTGATACTTTTGGGTGTTTATACATCATAAGCTTCATTTTTTGAATACTGGTACTCAACTCTTAGGCAATGGGGAGTACATTGGTGGTTACTGGGAGGGAAAGTCTAGCCTTCTATTTGCAAAATAGTTATCATTAGATGGCAGCTCGCAGGAATTCCTTGGCTTTCACAGTGAGGTCCTGAAATGCTGGTACTGAGAATTGTCATAAAATACAAATACACAAGTAATTGGCATTTAAATGCATGGATCCAATGATCCTTTCTTTTGTATTATCTCAAAATTAAATTTTAGATATTATAAAGTTTTGGTTATCTTTGTTCACGGAGAAACAGAGACATAGATAACCTAAAATATTAGCCAATCCTACAATCTTATTTCCTTCTGATTTTGGAATACATGATTTTCCTAATATTACATGGGCCACATTATGTTCTTCAGTGGATATTTAACATTGGAAAATAATGAGCAATTCCAGAGCACCAGCAAAGGACAGCCAGAGAAGTGACAGAAAGTGACACGTTCTGGGTATCGAGACAGTAGTCTTGATGGTGTGCCTTGTATAATCCACAGACAGGTACTTGAATTGACAGGGCTTAACTTTCAGAATTTAGAATTTTCAAAATCAATCGACTTTAAATCTGTTGGAGGGAAGGAGTGGGGCTTAATAGCATGCCCGTTCTGTTCACTTGGAAAGGAAATACTTTGGACGTGACGAGATCGTAAATGGTTAGCTGGTGCCAGGATCTGAAAATAGAATTTAGGAGTCCTGACCCCCAGCCGTTTAGGAACATCATTGTTTTACTCTGCAACAGGATTTTGGAATTGCCTAGGGAAGTAAGTGATGCCAATATGATTTGATACTGTTACGAAAGGGTAATTTGACTGACAATATAGTACAGACAAATGAAAGTGTTTACCTGGTTTAATATTTAATGATGTAAAATGAAAAAGTCGGCAAAAGCAGGCGGGAGATGAAAAGATGCGTAGAGAGTCAGAATTTCTGCCGATTGTCAGAGCATCCTGTGTCTCCTGGGGGTCTGGATACGGAAGACGCTGTTCTGCAGAAATTGTTATCTTGGGTGTATTGATTGTATGTGTTCCAGTCAAGCTGTCAGCTTCTCCCTCCTGCCTTTATTTTTTATTTTTATTTTTTACATTAGTATTTTTTAGGCATCCACCTAAGCCCTCATATATCTGCTTGGCCTTCAAACTTCAGGGCCATGAACTGCTCAGTGCAGGAGACCTGGGGTGTGCCTGGAACATGTGAGTTCTGTCCACGAGTGGAGGTTCAGTGTCGCTCGTCTTGGGTACACTAACAGGCTCCTTCCCCACCCAGGTGCCTGTGTGCCTGGAGGCCAGAGGCATGGCACAGGCCTTCTCTTCATGAGCTTCGTTCGATGAGACACTGACAAACTTGCTCTTACTAACAACACTTACTTGCTCGGTGGCAAGTTATTACACCTATAAACACCTCAGCTTCCTCATCTGCAAAATGGGGATGATATCTACCTTTCGGGACTCTGTGGAAGATGAAATGAGATAATAAATTGCAACTATCAGCACACTTTCTGGCACAGAGCGATCCTTAGAATACCCAGCCGTAAACACAGAATCCTAGAATTCTTGAGCTAGAAGGGCCCTCAAGAAGTTATCTCATCTACCCAACTGTGTTCCCAACAGCCCAGACAGCTGACAATCTCTTTCCTTTTAAAACACCATTTGAAAAGATTCTGAAACTTTCTCCGACCTGGAGCCTAGTGTTTCCACAACCCCACAGCAGCTGGAGTAGCTCAAACACCTTTTGACCTGTTACAGGGAGAAGAGAGGGTACGGAGAGGAGACCAGAACCCCAGGCTCAGCACGTCCTCTTGTGAGTGTGAAGTTGCTCCATCTCTATTAGCCGTGCCTCAGTGATTTCACTTTCCTCAGTGATCTTTCTCTGGGCCCACAGATGCTCCAAAGAACACTGCAAGTTCTACCTGCTCTTCAAGACTTGGAGTGCAGGGCAGCTCCATGCTAATGTGGTCATCAAAGTCCTAAAAGGGAACGGCTTCCCAAGGGGCAAATCTGTCCTGTGGCCTCCCTGCAAACTTTCACTTCAGGAGCTATCTTGCAATAATAACAATAAAACGTACGTTCGTAATGCCCTCTTTCTATATTTGAAAATCTCCCACATCTCATTTGACCTTCACAGCAACCCACCTCAGAGACAAGGAAGCAGGTGAAGAGAAAAGCCAGGTGATTTGGCCAGGGCCATCTCATTAGAAGAAGGAAATGCCCACTTACACCCAAGTCTCCAAGGCCAAGCCCTGTGCGCTTTCCTTCATATTACACAGCAAATGAAAAAATGACAGTGGTTTTCAAATTGGGGCGATTTTTCCCTGCTCTTTCCCCAGGGATATTTGTTAATGTCTGGAGACATTTTTGTTTGTCACAACTGGAGAGAGGATGAATAGTGAGTAGAGGCCAGAGATGCTGTTAAACATCCTACAGTGCACAAAAAGCAACCCATCACAACAAAGAATGATCCAGCACAAAACATCAGCCAAAGTTGAAAAACCCTTCCCTAGACTTATCACATGGGGTCAAGTCACAGAACCCAGTGGCCGGACTGTGGGCCCAGTCCTGCTTCCGTGACTATACTATTGGACCCCCGTATTTTCCCCAAAGAAACTTCAGTAGGTGTTTGCAAAGGACTTTGGGATACTAAACCTAGAGTTGTTGGATTTTGTAAAGCCGCTGGTAAAAGTTATTTTCATTTTGCTGTTTAAATTAGTTTGGGAGTTGGTGTTCTTCTTTACATAATTACAAGCTGACAAACATGGTTCTGCATTTTTTTTTAATTAACAGATATTTGTATTCAAGTTCTCCAAATTACATACTGCAGCTTGCACATTACAGGACAGCTGTCATGCTCCAGATGTGGGCAATAACCAGAACATGGTAATGGCAAAATGCAAAAGAAAGAACGGAAACAAGAAGAAAAAGTTCATGTATCTGGATGGAGAAGAGCAATTTTAGTCAATGTGCTTGTTTTTTAATTTTTTAATTTTTTTTATTTTTATGGAGATTAGTACCTTAGATTCTCCCAAATTTTCAGCTCGGTTTGAACATTTGGGATGACGCTGTCTGGGTCGTTCATTGCTGCCATCGAAGTCTCACCAGTGCCTTGTAAAAGCAGATTACAGATGAAATGGGGCACACAGAACTGTTAACAGTGTGCCAGAGAGACTATTCAAATTGCTCCTGTTACAAGCACCCTATTAAAAGCATTAAACTCCTCCTGAATAACACTGCCCTAAGACGGTAAGCTGTTGTATTTATTTATTTAGCCCACTTATAAGACTACACTCCTTCTGCTCACTTTATCCCAGAAGTGGGATTTCAGGAGCCCAAGAATCAGGGACTAGACACAACAGGACTTTGCAATAGAAATAGGCTGGGGGTAGAAGGTGAATGTTCCAGTCATGGGCCTGTCAGCAAGCTTGCCGTGGGATTCCAGGGACTAACCCTTTCTGGGTCTCAGTTCCCTAATCTGTAAAAAGCAGGGTATGGATGGATGATCTCTGAGGTCCCTTTGGCTCTAACAGGTTACAACTAGATGTGCTTTTGACAATCTTATCAGATACAGAAAACCTCGGCCTTAACCTTGAAAGGATCTCAGAAGGGAGTGACTTCAGGCTGTGTCTGAGAACCAATGCTCTGTGACCCACAGAGAACCAGGCTCATAGCACAGCAAATTCTGCTTGGACAGAAGAGGGCACTCGGGTGCCAATTAAGCCACTTCTAAACTGTGAAAAACAGGTTGAGGGCAAAAGGGTCAGTGGACGGCAGTGTGGTCAGGGAGAGGCGTTTCATTCACTTGTCAATAAACACTTGCTGAGGCCTCCTTTGTGTCCAGGGATTGGAGAGAGAAGGTGGATTTTCTATCTATAGGAACCCCAGTCTTCCAGGGAGAAGGGGTTGTCCACCACGGAAAATGTACTGGCAATTCAGTACTGTGTAGCAAGTACCAGGCTAGAGGGAAGCTATGGGAACTCACAGAAAGAGTGAAAAAAAAACCTACTGAGGAGGTGACACCCAAGCAGAGTCTGGAAGAAGAAGCAGGTATGAACCAGGGCAGAGGGAATGAGTATCTTCAGGGTTGCAGGGCTGTGAGTAGGGTGATGATGGAGCATGGTGTGTTTAGGGCAATGTGAGCAATCCCATATTAGAATACAAGCAAGGTCCCCACGTGAGTAAAGGGAAGAGTGGTCATGAAAGAGCCTTCAGTGAATGGTGATGAACTGGATGCTGTTTTATACCTTGATGTTCTTTCATACCAAGGCTAATTTAGTAATGGATATGTCATCCCTGAATAGGGCTAGCTTTTGTGGATCTATCAAAGTTGGAGACTGGTTCCTTCCAGGACTCTCTTGCTGGGTGGAGGAAACAGGCAGCAGGAGAACCACTGCCTTTCCACATTTTCTTCTCCTCCTCTACCTCTTCCCTCCTATCCACTGCCTGGAAACTGCAACATGATGGGGTCCAAGGACATTCACAAAATAGCTTTGAAGGGTTGGCATTTAGTTCCAGCAAAACCAATGAGGGGAAACAAAGAATGTTTTGTGTTAATATGATTAATGGAAGATGCTACCTGAGTTAAGACAACACAATACAAAAGAAAATCTGGCTGAAATTAGCCTTCTTTTATCTAAGTCACAGAACAGCCAAACTGCCCTCGGTTGACACTGTCACCTAGAGGTCGAATAGGGGAACAAAGCCTTCTCTGCCATCACCCGCTTCCTCTGAGGGCTAGTATGTTCACAGCTCAGTTAATCCCACTTCCAGCACTCTGTTTTCCATAGCTACACACTTTCTCTTTGTCTTCTTTTTTATTTTAATTAATTTGAGTCTTCCAGGAAGTTCTCTCTTTTTTTCCTCTTCCTCTATTCTCTCATTCTCTTTATTAAACAGCATTTATAGCTTTATCAATTAAATAGAAAAAACACAGGTTTGGAGCAAAATTAGGCATAAAGTACCACTCAACAGTACCATCAATCTTCAAAATGCCCTGTCAACTTTTCAGAGGGTCCAGGAAAGTCGTGTATTGTACGAATATATTGTCATCTAAAGAAACCTGATTTTTATTAAATACCAAATTACAGAATAGTTTTGATTGTACTTATTTATTCAATTACTGAATTGCTAAGTTTACTGATGTTGTGACAGGAGCATTTTCCATTATATGTAAAATTACAAACATATAGCATTTCAACTACATTCCTGGTTAAGTAAAATTTTGTGGATTGGCTAAGGAAATCAGTTTAATTTAGAACATTGCTTTTATGAAAAAGAGTGGTTGCTGAGTTTCAAATCAATGACATCTAAGGAAATGTAGAAACACTTTCAAGTTAGTGTTTAATGAGACCCATTCACTAGTCGGTGTCTACTCAGCAGTGGAGAGACAGGTACGGTGGGGGCTGTGGCCTCTACCTTGACTTCGAGTCTTCCTTACCTCCCTTACAGTGTCTGTGAAGGGCTCAGGTAGTTTTAAGATTTGAAATATTAAATATTGCTTCTCAGTTTTCCTTTAATCTACCATTTATTCCTCAACACAACAGTTTTTGCCTTCCTTCTAATCTCTGTACTGTCATCTTCCTCTAAGAAGCAGATTCTTGTTTAGGTGGTTTTTGACTATTTATGAGTAGAATGTGGTATCTACATTTCTGGTGACATAGATTCCAGAAACAAAACTGAATCAACACCATGACAAGGGCAACACTTGGGAGGTTAAACCATTAGTGAGAAATCATCAAGGCATGTATCTGATTCTTGAATGCACAGGGGTTGCAGAGGCAACTCACTCAGTGCCCCAGTTCTCCCAGCTATAACCTGAGAACAATAATCTCTATCTAAAAGATTGTAATCATTAAAAATTGCTTGGAAATTCTCAAGAGATAACAGCTAGATGTGAAAATGAGAATGAGAAGCCATTGGGAGCCGGATGAGCTTTTTATGTTCTCTCTTCCCATACTGACCTTTGGCATATCATTGAGACCCTTTTTTGTACCCATTAAAATAGGATCACATTACCTTAGCTCAGTAATCCTAAGAGAGGGATTTACAGTAGTGAGAGCCTGAAAAGAACCATGGAAGTGAAAAAAAAAATCAGTCTGTTTCTCTGCTTTGAGCTCAGCCTCAGGTGTTACAGAAGAACACATTCGAACCTAAACTAGCAAAGGGCGTGGAGGCAGTACTTCTGCATCTTCCCTATGGCCCATCCTCTAAGGTTTACAGGTCAGTGGCAGAGAAACCTTGTTATTTATTTTAAAAGACTCTAATGATGCATTTGCAGTGATTTTCCAAATATGCCTGTTCTGTGTGACTTGGGCTCGCTACGTTGTGCAGACAGGATGACCAGCAACTGAACCCAGCGAGGTAAGAGCAGCGTCTGGAAATTCAATCAGTCGAGGAGAGACAGATTCATGACAGAGAATTTACACGGCCCCTTCTCTAGTTTATGATTATAAACCCACTGTTGCAGAAGTGACATAGAAGCTCATCTGGGTTCCTTGTTTGGCAAGTTGAGAACTCCAGATGAATTAGAGGGTAGGACACCTCATCGCACTTTGCATTGAAAAATATCACAAGGGGTATATAAACCAAAAACAACAAAAGAACAAGACAAACAAATGAGAAACAGAAAGTCATAGACACAGACAATAGTTTAGTGGTTGCCAGAGGGTAAGGGGGGTGGGGGGTGGGGGGTGGGAGATGAGGGTAAGGGGGATCGAATATATGGTGATGGAAGGAGAACTGACTCTGGGTGATGAACACACAATGGGATTTATAGATGATGTAATACAGAATTGTACACCTGAAATCTATGTAATTTTACTAACAATTGTCACCCCAATAAATTTAATTAAAAATATATATATATATATCACAAGGTATAATAATTTGTACACATTTCCTTGACCTTGTGATTGGACAAAAAAGGGCTGGTAGTGAGAGAGGACTGTGCACACACATTACTTCATACGCTGTATTTCCCCCAGGGTCAGACTGAGAACCACACCAGGTCTGCCTGTAGTAGATACTTGTTAGTCTTTTTGGCTGCCCAGCTATAGTAACCTTTCCTATATTGGGGCGGGGTGGGGGGGGGGAGCAATCACTGCTCTGTGAGACTTGGTGGGAAACAGAGGATCCTTCCTGCTCCAGGGAGAAGTTGCAGAATTCCAGATCCTGGTTTTCCCAACCTCCTTTGCAATAGGATTGCAGGCCCAGGACCTAGTCACTGCCAACCTGACCCACTTCCCTGACGCAGCCTCCAGAGCTAGCGATGCTGAGAAGAGGTTAAGCAGAGCATCCCTTCCAGCAGCGCTGGCAGCTGTGGCAAGATCGATGCAGGGGTCAGCTGTGTTTGCTGACAGGAGCAGGAGCTCTGAAGATGGTTGGGGTGTTATTCAGACCACCTCAGAGCCCAGCTCATTAGTCCTAGCAATTCTGAGACCTGCCCAATATTCATTTCTGTTTATATGAGCCAGATGCTCCTGTGGCTTGCGACAAAGGCCCCTGCCTGATGGAGTGCCCACGTATGCATGCATGCAAGCCACATGTATACAGACACCACACCATACATGCTTTCTCCTTCCCCACGTATTCTTTTCTTAGCTGAAAAGTGTATGGTACAGCTGGCTGAAAACAATTGAAGAGTGAAAAGAAAGCTCTTTATTCATTGCCCCTCCTCATCTACATAAAAAGTAAAAGAGGAGAAAGAACAATATACTGCTCTGATTGAGTGGATAGCCTTAAATTTTCCCTTCCTTTCACTCAAGCAGGACACTGGCCTGGCCGAAGTCAGTGGGAATTATGTTTGTATAACTAAGGGCAGAACTGAACCCATGGAGACTGGAGAACAATTTAGCATATAATTTATTCCACTGCCAACTCTAAGTTTTGCAAAAAAAAAAAAGAGGCAGAAGTTGACTCCTGAGGCCAACTGCATGGGCACGTTAGTCACAGGCCCTCTGAATAATAGGCCGGGTGTCCTGTGGCATAAAAATCAGCTCATTTTTATGGTGGGAGAGTCTTCTCGGGATTTCTGTATCACCACAATTATCTGTCGCACATTGCCAATTTCAAAGTGACCCAACCAACGCTGAGGTGGCCTCCGGAGCCCCCCACTCAGTTGCAAAGGGAGAGCTGGCTGAGGCACAGGCTTCCCTGAGGGTCTTTGAGGGTCAGGGGGTGGAGCGAGGTCAGCTGCTGCCCTGTAATGAAGAGCTCTGGCTCTGCTGAAGTCCTTGTTCAGAGCTGAGGTCTGGACCTCGTTCTGTCACAAATCATCAGGGTGGTGCTGCACAGGTCGTTTCACTTCTCTGAGTCTGAAAACAGAGTTATCTAGATGAATTTGGTGTAGTAGAAATCGTGCAAATTTAGGAGGCAAATCACTCAAGTTCAGGAACTTCAGCTCTGTCGTTTATGAGCTTTATGACCTTGGGCAAGTAACGCAACAGCACTTCCATTGTAACGTCCATAAAACAAGGATTAAGAGTAATGATATATACAAAGCATGCAATACACTGTGTGGCAAGAAGGGATTCGATACATGCCGGTTTCATTCATTCATTGATTCATTCACTGATTCATTGATTCACTCAACAAATATTTATAAATGTTTCCAGTGTTCCAGGTACATTGTAAGTGCTGGGGGTATAGTTATTTATATGACAGATAATGTCCTTCCCTGTGCTATTTACATTTTCTCTCTCTACTAGAAGAGTTAGATTCATGTTCTGTGATACTGGGGGCTGAACTAGGGCTCATCTCTGCCAGCGTTATCCTGTGATTTCCTTGAGGGCAGAGACCGACTCTACCTCTGCTTCCTATATGTATATAGTAGGTGCTTAATGAATGTTTGAGGTTGAAGTAAGTTACATACAACATAACACATTGCAGGTGCCATCTCCACAGCTGAAACATTCAGTGCTTTATGTTGGGTGCGTCTTCAGAGTTGATCACCTCTTTGTGTGTGTCAAAGGTTTGCTTCTCACTCTTTCCTGTAGAGCTCATCACCCTCTTCCTGTCTATAGACCCTCTTCCTGTCTATACCGCTCAGTCCCTTATCTCTGTACTGCAGTCAAATAATTTTTCAACATATAATATTTCTTCAACTGAGTTTTAAGAGTGTGGAAAGTGCTGGAGGTCACCTTAGTCGCACCTCTCTTCCGATACAGCAACATCCTTTATGCCGTCTCTCACGCATTATTATCCAGTCTCCCATAAAGATGGTTGTTGACGGGAGGCTGGCTGTCTAACAGGGCCACCTGCTCATTTCAAGAAGCTTTCATACTTGCAAGGTTCTTTCTCCTACCTTGTCATTTCATTAAGCAAGTGTTTGCTGACCCCCTACTGTGTGTCAGACCCCAGATCCGGAACTAGAGCTACAGAAATGAGCCTATTAGGGTTTCCGCCTTCCAGTGGCTGACAGTGGAGTTGAGGACTTGTTGATTAGGCTTCTGTCCTCTAAACCACATGGGAGAGTCTAACTTTTGTTATCTGAGGACAGTTATTTTGTTCCTTCTAAGTCACATTTCTTAAAATATGGTTCTTGGACCACTGGATTGAGAATCACCTGGCATGTCTGTTCAGTTGCAATTTCCCTGGGCTCCTCCTGGGATTAATGAATCAGAATCTCCTCTATGAATCTAAGGATTGGACTCACTGGGATCTGCAATTTAAACAAGCACCCCAGGTAATTCTCATGCATCATAAAGCTGGAGAATTCCTAACTCTCACCTTTCCTGCCTAAGCAATGCTAATTTCCTCCACCCTTCCTCATATTACATAATCCCCAGGCTTTTCACCCTCTTGGCTCTCCTAGCCTTCTATATGCACCCCTGTCTGTCTGTGGCTCTCTAAGCTGTGGCTGTCAGGGTGGAACACACTCGCTCAGATGAGGTCACCTCAGCAGACTACAGGGGGCTTGCTGGGGTCCCCAGTATGAACACAGCGCTTCCTACTGAGGAAACCAGAGTCCATTATTTGTAAGTATGTTACACTGTTAGCTCATATTGAGATTTCAATAAATAGAAATCCTTCAATTAAGACTGTGAATATACCTGATGGAGGAAGACTTGTTTATCAAATTTGTGAATAATACAGAAAAGAGACAGATTATGAAATTGTGATGCCAGTTTTTCTTAAATGAAATGTTAACATGACTTTGCAAGCCCAAGGTGGCTTCTATTGTGTTTCCCTGAAAATAAGACCTAGCTGGACCATCAGCTCTAATGCGTCTTTTGGAGCAAAAATTAATATGAGACCCAGTATTATATTATATATCATATCATATCATATCATATCATATCATATCATATCATATCATATCATATCATATCATACTGGGTCTTATATTAATTTTTGCTCCAAAAGACACATTAGAACTGATGGTCTGGCTCGGTCTTATTTTTGGGGAAACACGGTAGTGACCATAATGACCTTCTGGGTGTTTAAAAATCATCAAATTAATCTCTTGCAGATTTTTTTTCTGGAGTTGTACTTGAATGCCACCTGTCCACTGTTTCCAGAAGTTACTGACCTCTGCTTCTCTACTTTTAAAAATCATGGTATTTTTTCCACATTCTGCTTTTTCCAATATTTCTCGATTATTGTTCACCAGAATGGTTCTATGATTATATCTTCAAATTGTCTCATTATCCTGAGGGGTTAATTCTGCTGCGTCTGGGAACCAGATTTGTTTTAAATATCTAATCATCTTCATCATGATAGCCAACATTTGTTTATTTTTTTTTGTAGGTTTCAGACATTGAGTGTTTTACTGCAGTATATCTTTTAATCAACAAATATATGACTTACACACACTTGTTATTTCTCTTTTACAAAAGGGTAAGCTGAGCCAGGAGAGGTTACCCCTGGCACAAGTTTATTAAGTGACAGACATGGGGCTTAATCCTCGATCTCGGTGACTCTAAACCACTACCTCATATAGTCTTTTACCATCGCGCTAACCTATCTCAGGCTTCCATTCTTTCTCAGTCAAGTTTATTCTCCCTCAAACATGAAAGCATTATAGAAAAAACAGTACCACATGAGACATTGTCTGTAATGAATAATACCATGCCCATTTCTCAAGGAATACTGTCCTTTTAATTCTCCTTCTGTCTTGGAACCTAAAAATCTCCCTTTTGTTATTTCTTGTGGTTCTCTTTCTTCTATTTCTGCAAGCTTGGCTCGTTCGAGGACTTTGTCACCTGGTGCCTTTGTTACAGGCCCCTTTTCCTCTCTTTCCCCCATCCTGTGCTACATGCCCCACCTTCTATCCTTTCCACATGTCTTTTTACAACCCAAGCTCCTCGAAGAGCTGTCTGTGTGGCCACAATGAGTTCTTTAGATGCTGCCCCCTTTCCTTTTTCATCAGGATATGTAATTTGTTCTATGCTGTCCAAGTGAGTTTTGTTTTTGAAGCTTCCATCTTTCTGGAGCCACCTTTCCTTTCAATCTCCCTCTTTTCATATTTTCTTTTCTGTGCATTTCAGTGATGGTCCTAAATCCTAGGATAGATGTCTGACCATGCCCAGGGTCCCATTTTTATTATTATTCCTAAGGTTAGTTTCGTTTTCCTTCAAGGTTCCCATTTCCTTCATTCACGTATTCATTCCTGCATTCTTTCAACAAACATGCATTGAATGCCTATTATGTGCCTGCCTTCTTCATCAAGAGGTTTATGCGTCATTGGCACTATGCCTGGCACCAGTTGGGTGTTTGATAACTATTTGTTGAAAAAGTAAAACTGAGTTAGACTTGAACCTAGAGCGGCCGACCCCCTCATTGCTTTTTCCCAGCTGCCTGTGGTCAAGCTATCTGTGCACCCATTAAACATTATGTCAAGAGCTCTGCTTTTAGCAGGACTAGCCTTCCAGCCAATGTTCAGGTAGTTGAGGTTCCCTGCCATGGCTGTACTTACAGCTGCGCCAATTTATAATTTGTGTTAGGAAATTATCCAGTATCCAGTATACTACGCAGTCAGAATAATCACTTCAGTTTCATTTTTTTTTTTTTCATCCTCACTCACATTCTGCCCATCATGCCTCCTGTTCCTAGAGCATAGATTTCTTTACTACAGCCATACTGCCCAGTCTGCTGACAGCTATCTTTCTCCTCACACTGACCCACTCACAGGTGCCTTCTACCAACTGTGTGACATCAAGCCCAGGGGATAATTGTTAACACACTGGCGTATTATATTTTAATGCTATCTTTATTTATTATTATGCACCATGTGTAGGTAATAAATCATGGTTCTTTCACTATTGCTTCCGTCCCTCTTTTTTCACTATTTTCTTTGAAGGGTTACTATGTACTTCCTCCTCCACGAACATTCTTACTGTGTCACACCTGTCCTCTGAGATGACTATGAGGTCAGACAATTAAGTTTGCGAACATATCCTAGAAAAAGTGCTACATACTTCATTGCTGAATATCACTACGGTCACTTTCGAAGTACTCCCCTTGGGAAGCACCGATGCCACAGCCTAGTCCACCCTTCAAAGCAATTTTGGAACTCTTTTTCTGGAATGGCCATCAGAGCTATCACTGTATTACCCTTGATGTCCTGAATGTCACCAAATGTCTTCCTTTCAATATTTCCTTTATATTTGGGTAAAGAAAGAAGTCATTGGGGGCCAGATCAGGTGAGTAGGGAGGGTGTTCCAATACAGTTCTTTGTTTACTGGCTAAAAACTCCCTCACAGACTGTGCCGTGTGAGCTGGTGCATTGTCATGATGCAAGAGCCATGAATTGTTGGTGAAAAGTTCAGGTCATTTTCGTCTAACTTTTTCACGCAGCCTTTTCAGCACTTCCAAGTAGTAAACTTGGTTCACTGTTTGTCCAGTTGGTACAAATTCATAATGAATAATCCCTCTGATATCAAAAAAGGGTAACAACATGTTCATGAACTTAATTGTCAGACCATGTATGTTCTTCATCCTCCTCTTCAAACTTAAGTTAAATCACTGTTGATTAGATTTCCTCCTCCCGTATAAACAGAATCTCTGTAACCAACCTGATTCTTTATTTTTTTCCCTGTCCCTTGTAGCAATTATAGCCTAAAGGAAAGCACCCTGGCAACCTCCCACCCATTGTTGCTTCTCCTGTCCAACATAATATCTATACTCCTTGGCCAGGAAGCTCCGTGACTTCTGGTTCTATGCACAGTCCATTAAACCACTGGTGCTACCAGTGGCCTCAACACCCCTTGGTCTGGCTGCATAGAGCTCCTTGCAGCTCCCTGAGTAGACCACGTTCTCTCCAGGCTTTATCACATGCCTTTCCCTCTGTCTGGAGTGCCCTTTCCATCCCCTCAGCTCCCTCCCTGTCCCCTATGCCACCCTGGTCATTGTCTTCAATGGGCTCATTCTTGGAGCTCTGTTTCATGGAAGGAGTCTCTCTGAGAACTCTCCCCACCAGGTGGGTCAGTGCCCCACTGGTGTCCTGCCACAGAAATAATTCTGTAGACCTGTCCCTGGCCCCTACCTTTCTGCACTTGAATTTTTAGTTTTCTTACCTGTTTTCCCTTCCATGCCTTGTGTTCCTGGATTCATCAGGGCACACAGGGGTTTGCTTGCCTTTCTGACAGTTTGGCCCACTTTACAGTCAGTGCTGAGGAAATAGCAGGGTCTTACCAGAGGTGGGGGACACAATTTCAGGGAGAGAATGGCGAGTGCACAGCTCCCAAACACAGTCAAGAGCACAAACTCTCAGACAAGCAGCTATTAAAGACATAGAGTCCAAATTCACCCAGACAAAAGACCCATCTATAACCATTATTTACAACGCAGAAAACACTCTCTTTGTGTTCCATTGTCAGTGGTCCATAGACCATATATGCTTTTGGACAGAGGAGAAAGAGAGAGAGGGAGAGATAAATGAATAGAAATGAGAGTATGCCTTTCATTTATTTATTTATTTTATGTATAAATCAGCTAATCTGTTTAACATTCATATTAAAGTTGTAATCACCTTTGCACACATTAAAATACAAACTAGCACAAGTAATAGGCCTTAAGAACAACATTACAATAGCTATTAACATATAACAACTACCTTATCAACTTACAACATCCCTATAAAATAATAACTGCATCCAAGATTGATTTGAAGGAAACTCATTCTCCCCGAGCAATGAAGCCTGACAGTCTGGGGAAGCTGAGAGTCTGGCTGATTTGAGAAGCAGCTTTGAGGAACTGGAAGGATCGGAGTCAAAAGGCCGAAGCCTTCACGGTGGTCTGTGATTCACTGGAGATAGGATCTGGGGCACTTAACTGAGGTTTCTTAACCTCATTGAGACTCAGTTTCCTCGTCTGCAAAATGGACATAAGTGTCTTTTCATCATTGTCTTTTTAGAGAGGATTAACTGAAATAATGAGAAAGCACCTGGCTTATGCAGCAGGTACTTAATAAATGTCGGTGTTTTTTTCAAGACAGCTAGGTGCTGGAGGGGGCAAGAGCGGAAAAGGATGCTGCAGAAAACTGGACAAGCTCCAAACTATATTGTCTTTTCTACGTGTTCATTTCACTTACTCATTGAACATTTGTTGAGCAGTGTCATAGAGGATCAGAGGATATAAAAATTGTTAGAACTTCAAGTTTCTCTCTGTATGGGACTTACAATGGAGTTGGTAAGATAGCATATAAACAACAAGCTGGACAGGAATGAACACATGATAAAATAGAATATATACATCATGTCAAGGACAGAGAAAGAAGGAAGTCTTAGTGGGAAACAAGAAGTAACTTCATGAAAGAGGCGATGCTTGAGCCGAGCCTTAAAATGTAGAGAGTACGTCAATAAATAATGAGGAAAGAATATTTTAGGCTGATGGAATAACATAAGCAAAGACATAAAGGCATAGTATATCCAGGGAACAACAACAAAAATAATTGGGGAGGGGGAGGACTGAAGCTTGGAGAAAAAGGAGGAATGCAAAGACGATGATGGAAAGACAGTGGATGCCAGGTTGCAGAGGACATTAAATATGGAGGGACCGTGTAGATCTTAGACCAGCTGCAGGTGCTTGGGCTCTGTTTTATAGGCAAAGGGTGGCCAGAGGACTTGGCTGAGGTGGGAAGAGTAAATCTGACTTGCAACCTAGGACGACACAAGTACTGAAAGATGAAAATGGTAAAGGATGACTTTGGAACAAAGTGAGGAACTTGGTAGGATGCTCTGATAATTTGGGAGAAAATTGAAAAAATAAATAAGGCAACAGAAGACAAAACAGGGAGACAGTGCAGATAAAATGTCATGACGAGATGACTGGATACCGGTGATGAGAAAGAGGCTGGTGCTGACTCAGTTTTCAGAACAAATATTGGGAATATGGGGTACCCCTCACTGCAATTAGGACCACAATAGGGAATAAAATGATTTAGTTTTCAGATTGTTGAATTAGAGGCAACGATGGGTTTACACAAGAGCCATGTGGAGTAGGAACGTAAATGATACACAAATATATTTTCATTAGTACTTGTTTGCATAATTAGCCACCAGAATGGGTACTAGGAGTACAAACTTAGAACTAACCAAGATTCAGTTAGGACAAAATAAAATAATTTGGGGATCACTTAGAAATGTTAATCCCTAGTAATTTAGCAATGAAGAATGGTATATTTAGAGCTATATACAATGAACTACCATTAACCCAATATCAACTGCCACAAAGTGCTATCCTTATTTGACAGGCCCACACATTTTGATGCTGAGTTTTCTATATTCGGAGCCTGGTGCCACAGGCCCACCTCTTAGGACAAGCTGTTACTCAGGTCTCTAGACAAAGAGAGGAAAGATGGCCAGTTGAACGTCAGTGGGGGCTTTCTTATGCTTACAAGCCACCCTATCTTACTTATTCTTAGAGTTTAGCCCAGGGCCTACGCAGGCTGCAGATGTCAATGCTGATGTGCTCCAGTGACCAGTATCCAGTAATTTCCGACTGGAGCCTGGAAAAGGACTGATGGCCTTGAGGCCCACTGAGAGCACATTGACGAACTGCCATTATCCTATAGGAAAATAACCAGGAGGGGTATATACGTTATAGCTAAAGGACTCCAGAAAGAAGGTAGTCTAGCACCTTCCTTGATCGCTGCAGAAGAGCTACACACACTTGTACCTGTCTGGTTGAAATGTGATTCTGCCCCTTGCTACCCGATTCTATGAGGGAAAGGCAATTAGCCTTTTCTCAATATGCGAAAACATCTTGCCCTTTATGACATTGTTGAAATTATGTGTCTGGATGTCAGAGGAGACCTCAAGCCATACATGTTTGGGGAGCTGTTTTCAATGTACCCCCTCCATAGAATGGGCTCTAGCCTTGGTGTCCTGGGGCTGTGGGGGACATCTCTACCTCCATCCCAGAGGACGTCCCTCCTCCTGGCCCTGCGTCTCTGGTGGCAGTGCCCGGTGGTGCTGGTGCCTGAGGAGATTTCTGAGCTTCTACACCACATACTCCCTGGCTGGGAAACTCTGGCAGGGATGGCAGCCTTTAAACACCTCATTAATATTCAAATCTATTCAAGTCATTTCAATTTGAATTCTATGCATATTATCAAATAGAATAAAATGCAAATATATACAAATTCATCCATATGAAGAAATGAATAGGGGGAGCTCTGCATAATGGGATTATAATCACTCTCAGGGCTTGTCTCTCTCCTTTAATTCCCCAGAGCCCCAAGGCCCAGAGCTGGTTGTGATGCTCCCCCGGGACTGTTTAGCAGCAACAGAACTTTTCCTGGACACGAGCCCTTCCAGCGTTGAACATTTTATAAACCTACTTAAAGATGCTATCATTGTCTACTGATTCTGTCTCTCACCGGGCTTCCCAGGCAGAGTTGCGGTGGATTTTTGGGGAGAGTGTGGGATGGGGCAGACTCAGAGGCCTGTCTGGGGGCCTCACACTTTGCCACTTCTAGAGGCCCGAGAGCTGGTCTGGAACAGGGTCAGTTGCTCTGGCCCTCACCATGTACCTAATAGCCCCACGCCTTCTATGGAGTCTTGATGCATCGGGCAGTAGGGTAGGCAGAGAGAGGCTAAGCTTCCAAATTTCTTAAACCTTATCTAACCTGAAGGAGGCTTCATAAAGCCTTTGAAGTGTATCAACAGACTCTCAAGGTCTAAATGGTCCGAAGTGGGGTCTAATGCTATCATTATATACACTCTCCTTTGCTTTGGCACACGGCAAGACACACAAACTCATCCTTGAGTCTGCAACCCACGTTTCCTTCCACATACTGTTTATACCCCTGTGTCTCCTTCCTAGCCAGATGCTCAGTCAAAGGTCAGAAACTCAACCAGAGACAGAGGAAAAGAGAGAAAATCAGCACAGGCAGTAAACCTCTTACCTGACAACAAATCATATGTAGAAAAGCACAGTGTCCATCTGTCCTTTGTTTTACACTATTGTTGCTGTTTATCTCTGTTTTATTTCAATTACGCCAGAGACAGGAGGAGACGGAGCTATATGGTGTTTTAAAGGAGAGTTCCCATACTCCATGCTAATGAAGCCAAAGTAAATTGCTATTAAGAATCATTTAGCGAGGTTTAACTACAGACGCCAATAGATGTTCCCCCTAATTTCTTCCCTATGGGACCCAATAGTAGTTGCATCTAGTAAGTAGCTCCATTGATTAATGTAAGCATAATTGATACCAAGTTATAGTGTAATATTATAATAACCATTTCATACTCAGCACCTTTTACTTATAATCCCAAAGTACTTTGTAAATATAAATGAGGAAGATCCTTCTCTATAATTTATAGATAGGGAGACTAAGGCACAAATTGCTCACACAGAGACGTGGATGGGAACGCCTGCATTTTCCACTAAGGGAAAGAGGGGCTGCCAGCCCCCTTTTGTCTCTGGCCCCTGTGGCAAGTGGAATAAGGAGCCCCGAAGACGTCCATGTCCTGATTCTTGAATATGTTATCTTAAGAGACAAAGAGGACTTTGCAGATGTGATAAAGTTAAAAAATTCTGAGATGGGGGATTATCCTGGATTATCTGGGTGGACCTGATGTCGTCACAAGAATCCTTATAAGGGAGAGGCAGAGGGAGCAGGTTCAGTAGTGGTAGATGTCATGGCAGAAGCCAGGGGTCAGAGTGATGCCAGGAAGGGGTCACAAACCAAGGAAAGCAGGTGGCCTGCTCCTGGAAGCCGAAAGAGGCAAGGAAACAGACTGTCCCGTAGAGCCTCCAAAAAGAACCAGCCATGCTCACATCTTGATTTCAGCCCAGTGACACTCATTTTAGACTTCTGACCTCCTGAACTGTACTATAATACACACCATATTTTGCCATGTATAATGCACACTTTTTTTTGCCCAAATTTGTGAGGGAAAAATAAGGATGTGCATTATACATGAGCAGTACTAATTCTGTGTCTACATAAATGTTTTTATTCTTTTATTTATGTTTGTGAGTTAAAAGTGTATCTCTAGACATCAATAATGATATCGTATACAGAATAATACCCTGGAATACGATAATTGGTTTTGTTGAACTTATGACAAACTTGCAACGACAAAGAGTTCTTGGCCTTCTATGATGGGTAAATAGCGTAAATTTGTCACCAGTGCATAAAATTTCTTGTACCTTGTATCTGTTATTGTGTTTTGTAATTATTTGTTACATAAAATGTCTTGTACCATAATATGTTAAAAAATAAATGCTAAAATTCCTGTATAATACAAAAACCAAATACCTAAATGTAAACAAATAAAAATTTGAATTAAAAAATTAAAACAAAAGATTTTTTTCCTTGAAAGTTTGGGCCAAAAACTTGGGTGCACATTATACATGGCAAAATATGGTATATGTTATTGTAAGCCACTAAAATTTGTGGTAATTTGTACGTCAGCCATAGGAAACTAATAGAGTGCTATATAGCCTTTCTCAATTGAGGTTTCTCACCTGAACAAGGGAACCCAGAGAATAATATGAGTAATTTATTTTTGCCCTGCTCCCAAGGATAGCACATACCTAGCACCATTTTAGATGCATAGGAAATAATTTAATTCATTAATACGATGGATGCCTTTTAAGGCATTTGAGTTTAATTCTCCTGATGAACTGCTGAGAGAGGCTGCGTGGCTTCACCTTTTCTTGCAGAAGGAAACTGAGCAGATCTACTCTGAACTTGGGCACCAGGCACCTGCTTGACACATCTGGAAACACTGAACTGGACAGCTGCAGATACCTCACCTGTGCACAGCGTCTTCAACATGATTCAAAGTACTCCTCAGTGCAGAACAGCTTTCAGGCAGGAAGGAGAGGAAGGAAGCCTGAGGCCCCTTTGCATATGAGGGCCATACCCAGAACCACGCCACAGGAGCTGGACAGAGTAAATATCCCCTGGCCTCTAGTTTAGGGCCCATGTCACAAGCTTGCAGGGTGACATGTGGTGGGTGCTCTGGATGCTCAATAAGTCCTTTCTGGCTGACAGGCGGACAGACTGACACTTCACGGCAGATACACTGTGGGGAGGCTTGTGGCCGACATGCACAATGAAGGGTGGCTCTAGGAGGAGTTTCCAGGCCCTGCCAGGCACCGGTAAGTCCTTACTATGACGGAGCTACAATGTTGTCTTTATTATGCCCTATTTACAAGAGAGACAGCCCCAGTCAAGAGCAGTTTTTCGCCAGCCTCTGCACGGAGACCCTTGTGCCCCTGGAACCAGTCATCACCACATTGCTAGGAGCCTTGCCCAAGCCCACGAGTGGCTACCCGCATCTAAAGGACGCACTGACCCTATCATGCTCTGCCTGCTCTGCATGATGACACAGGAAACACCCCCGGGCCTGCTCTGCCAGCCAAACAACGTCTAAATAGATGCTCCTTAGGCGCAGGAACCCAGGCAGGAGATGTGGAGAGGGGGAGGGGAAGAACCACTGCACTTGGATTTGGAACTCCTGCGTTTTCATCCTGACTTGCACTCTTACTACCTGTGTGACCTGAGAGAGGCCACTTCACATAACATGGTCTCATTTTCCTAATTGTTTAAAGTGAGGATGAGAGTTGATTGTAATAAATGGGAGAGGGTTCTGGAAACCACCGAGTACTACGTAAATGCAAGGAGGGATTAAATTACTATCATCTTTCCCCCAAGGAATACTTGGTGCTCACAGACACTCTAGTTGCAGAAGGCAATCACAATGATTAGTTCAGCATATTCTCTGATCAAGCACGTTCGTGGACTGGCAAGAGAAATGCCAGGCACACAAGGTAGGATCACTGAGTCACAGACACGTTATACTCTTTTCAGTAAAAGAAACACTGGTCATGTGTTGACTACGTACCCATGTCCAACAGAGGAGCTGCACAAATCACATCACAGATCTAGAAGGGAAGGCAGGTAGGAAAAAGCCACTTCAATATATTGTGACAAGCGCTACAAGGGGTTTTCACAGAGGGCTGTGGAAGGAGTGGGGAAGGGCATTTAAATTTGCTGGTGAGTGAGAAGGGAGGAGGAAGAAACTTCCTCTAGGAGGTAAAGAGAGCTAGTCCTTATGGTGGAAGTCAGCTGGAACGACACGGTGGGGAGGGGAAGTCCTTCAGAGGATAAGGAAGTCAGGTGAGAGAGCTGGGAGGCTTGAGGGAGCAGAGGACACACAGAGACGCAGGCAGCTCGCTTTGGCAGGAGTGAAGGGCGTGTGTGAGCGGGGCGGGGGAGGAGAGGCCAGACCTCCAGCCTGACGATCTTTGTCCTGTAGGTGTTAGGATACCATCCAAGGACTATACTACCATCTAATGACAGAGACCTCTGTGCCCAAATCCGGCACATCTGGATATCCTCATGGCGAAGCTACTCAAGAATTTCACTGATGAATGGAAACTTCAAGACCTGGTGCGTAATGCGTGTGCCTTCATGTTCCCCGTCTGGGTTGGGGAGAGTTAAAGCTGTTGTTCTAAACCCTCTAGTCTTAGTGTAATCTCTGAGAGACGGAAATTTCTGTCTCTCATACTCATCTCAGCTTGTTCAACCTTTCTGTCCTTCTGTTTCTCCCTGCTAGCCTGACAGCCACACACACCTGTGCCTCTCTCCGCCTTCCTTTCTGCTGTCACCAGTGTTGTCATTGAGACATCTGGGAGCGTGCACAATGTGTACACAGCAGCCACTGTGGGTTGAGGGTGGCTTTAAATCTGGCGCTGGCTCCAGCTCTCCCTTCCCCTCCCCGCCCCTCTCCTCCCCTTCTCTCCGTTTTCATCAGCTCCAGCAGCTGGTTTCCCATTGGTGGTTTGGGTTGAAGAAAGAGGCCCAGAGGCCTAGTGATGAGAAAATGTTTTTTATGAATTGGAAAATGACAGTAAGCAGCCAGCAGGTCCCAATTCACAATGAAATGAATATCAATGTCTGTGATTGTATTGACCTTGAAGATTTTTTGAAACTAGAACAAGAATTCTCCGGATGCATTACTATGTACATTGTGAATCTCTTCACTGTGCAAAGCGGAAAAATCCATTCTTTTTGGACACGAGCATCTCTGGTGTACAGCGTTGACTTTAAAATAAACATGCTAAAGAGCCAGTAGAAGAAAATCTATGGCTGCTCTTAGCTGCCTTTCCTGACAGCACAGATGACCACATGGCTTTCCTGGGCTCTCCTGGGGTGGGACAGGGCTGAAGAGTCACCTGGCCAAGAACGATTCTCAGAGTTCTTCTCAGATGTGAGGAAGGCAGTGATGTCAGTGACACACTGGCAAAGCCACCATGTTCCAAACTGCATGTTCTTGGCCTTATCACGTGTGTGGCTTCCTATGCTTACCACCCACGGTGATTTCTGAGTTCATTCACTCTGAGCGAGTCCCTCTAGGGCAATGTGACATGAAAACTCTTAGTGGCAGCTCCCATGTGCATCTTAACTCCTCTGGTTAAAAACTGCTCTCAGACCCCTTGTCTAGCCCTAGTTAATATAAGTGGTTCAGTTCACCCTTGCACAACATGGGTTAAAAATCTGCAAGTCCACGTATATGTGGATTTTTTTTTTCAGTAAAGATCTGTACTGTTTTTGATCTGTAGCTGGGCGTCTGTAGATGCGGAGAGCCAACTCTATGCATTGTTCTTCATGATTTTCTACAAGGCACTTCAGCATCCGTGGATTTCGGTATCTGTGAGGGTTCCTGGAACAGTCCCCTGTGTGGATACTGAGGGACAACTAAGTTTCGTGGGAGTCAAAAGTTAAATGGGTTTTCGACTGAGCAAAGTGTTGGCGCTCCTAACCTCGTGTTGTTCGAGGGTCAACTGTATTCACATGGCGGTGAAGCCACGATGGGGTGTGGGAGGGTGTAGAGCGGATGCAGGAGACTCCGGTGCCAGAAAATGCGCCCCCAGAAGCTTGTCATCTTTCTTTGGACAAATCTCTACTAAGGAGTTATTTTAAAGCACCTTGATATTTACTGAGAGGGAACTCGTGACCTCTAGGCCTTATGCACTGCTGCCTGCTGCACATTCAAGTACTATGAATGCTATTCAATTAAAGGAGCAAAATGGCTTGGTATAAAGGGTATTCATATTTGCATTAGGAAATACTTTTTTTCAGTTCATATGGTTGTTCACAGCCCTCAAGAAAGATATAAATATCCCAGCCCTGACCATGTAAATGGTTGAGGAAGACAACAGAAGAAGACGAAGACGAACTTAAAAACATACAGCAGTCTATATATACTTTTCTCCTTGGCAAGAGTGCAAGTGCAGTGATATGGATCTCAGAAAATAAATATCTGTTAAAAACGAAAGGCAAATGTAGATTTCCTCTTATTATTAGCAACAGAACAGGGGAAGAAAGTCATATGTTTTTCTGGATGGTGTGTCTTGATTCTAACCAGCTCAGCAACCAGTTGCTTCACCTGCAAAGTATGGATTCTGTCATGAATACCGCTGCCCTGGGCTGATGAAGAGAAAACCCAAAGCAAAGCTAAGGCCCAGAGAAACAGGCATTCACAAGGATTTGGAGCCCTGGCAATGGCTGACAATGCACTGCTGATGTGATCGTGTGTTCTACTCAAGGGCTCAGGCTGTGGAATAAAAAGAAGGAATTTTATGTCTTCCACACAGAGATCTATCTACCTTGCAGTTCTCCTCTGTATTCCTCTGATTCTATCTAAAGGAGCTTTGAAAACTTCAGAGAACTTTTATGTTTTGCTAGTTTATCATAAGTGTCCATCTTAAAGCAATATTATGATTTAAGCACGGCCTCGGTAGGTACGTGCCATCTTCAGAAATGATTTCTGACACGAGCTAAGATGTACCAGCTGGAGCCAACATGAGGCGCATCGGAGGCTGAACGGCATTCAGACTCTCCTATATTCTAAGAGTCTTTTTATTTCTCCCTAACGACCATTATTAATCATTTCAGAACCATGTGGTCTCCTGACATTTTTACTATTCTAGACTTGACAAAAAGGAAGGTTTTGATGTCCTGAAATGCCTTTTCATGTAGAGTAGCTCTGTTCTTACAGCGCACAGCTAACACCGGGCTAACCTCTCCTCCAGCAGAATGGGGTTTAACTTTTTTTTTTTTAATCCACTGAAGGAAAGTTAGGTGGTAATGGATTCTTGTTAGGAAATCAGCATTTGGCTTTCGGAATGTTAAGGGCAAATCGAGCTGAGTTGTGGAGAAAAAGAGCAGCCCCTAGCCATGTAGTAAATCTTCTCAGATTCTTATTCATGCTTTTGTGTTCGATTTTATTTTTTTTCTCATTTCTATCCGCTCTTCTTTCCAAGCCCTACAAGTTATGAAGAAGGCGGACCACAGGCCAGGCCAGAGGTTTCTGTGGCTTCTTGATAGTCACACAGCTACCAAGGCATCCTTGTGACTAAATTCCTCCTGAAGGGATGGGGTCTGCATACAAGTGGCTGAGTGGCGATTCTATCAGTTACCAGGGGTGTGACTTTTGGACAAGTTATGGAATCTAAGTCTCAGTAGTTCTCATCTGCAAATGTGTATGACAATCCCGTTTTATCCGGTCACTATGAGGATTAAGTAGGGACCACACGTAAAGCTCAGCAAAGGATTTGGCCAGAGGCCCCAATCATGACTCCCCACGGCTGGCTCTAATTCCACAACCACAAGGTACAGGAGTGGAGAAAGAAATACAATGAGACCAATATAGGTTAGGGTTTGATTCTTTTCTGTTCTCACATTTCCCTCCTCCCCGGGCAGCTTTCGATTGAGGGATCCCCAAGCATTAAGGAAGTCATGTTTGTGAAAGGAGGAGAGCAGGCGACCAAATCAAGGGGCCAGGAAGGCAGCAGGGCCAAGGGCACAGACCACATTGATATACCATCTCTTCATATGCGGAAGAGGTCTAGCTGTATTATTTTTAACAAATTCTTAAATTCTGCAGTTTGATATTTTTCCTCTCTGATTTGTGTAGCTACACATCTGCAGTTTCAAATAAGGTTTTTCAAACCTTATGCAAAGAGCTTTATTCACTGACATGAGCTGCTCAAGATGTCCCCTCCCATTTACCAGTAGAACTATTAATAAAAAGGACAGACGATTCTACCTTCTCCCTGGCTCCACTGTACCTCCAGCCCCACCAGGAAGACAGGAAGACAGTGTAAGGACGGATGGATTGGCAGGTGGCAGCTCACCTTGCTCCTGAGACAGCAGCAGGAGACTGTGATGGTGAGTCAGGTACAGGAGGCTGCTCGGGTTTGAGCAAACCTTATCTGAACTGCACTGGCAACCAAAACGTAATAGTCAAATAATGTCTGATGACTTCAGGCCAAATAAATGGCCAGTTCTACCAGCCACTCAGACCACACAGAGAAGACAAGGCGGTCTCAGCCTTCCTTCATCCCATGTCCCACTATCTTTGTTTATGCTGCACAGGGATCAAGCGTGGGGTCTTAGATCCATCTCGCTTGTAGTTCTCAAGGGTGAAAAAGGGTGAGCTTCCACCTCCTAGGGGATAAAGGAAAGTGGAAGGGATTCTTCCCTTCTGCAGACCACAGGGTATCAGGTACCAGTGCCTGCCTCAGGACCTGGATACTTTGCCTGGAAAGACTCACTTTCAAACACATAGCCACGGTTCATGGCAATTTTTTTTCATGGTACTTGTTTCTGTCCACAGGTAAAAACAGAGAAGTACTTCTTCAGCCTGCCCAAGAGATCAGGAATAATGAGGAGTAATTTTAGCATCTATTTGTTTTGTTTTTTTCAGTACGAGAGCGGAGCTGCAGCAGAAATATTGGCTCTGGATCATTAAAGGGGCAAACACCTGGGGAGAGGCAGTGGGCCCAGGCCTAGGAGTGGGTCACTGGGAAGGAGAGGGGCTTGTGGCTGGCAGCCACCCTCCTGGGAGGACATTCCATCATCACCCACAGGAGAGACATCAGCGAAGGGAAACACCTCGCTGCAGGGAAACCGACTCAGCTAACTCATGATTCTCTCACTCATTCTCTTTGTAGGTCTCCCCAGCCCCTGAAGCATTTTAAATCATACCCACCTACCTCTTGGCACTCTTCACTGGTACCCTTAACACTCTTGCCTCATAGCCATCAGAAAGAAGGAACCGAGCCTGTTGGGGGAGCTGCTGCCATCTGAAAGGCTTCTTCCTCACTTCCTTGCCCTCTGCCTCATGCTCAGCTGCCCCAGCCTCCCTGTCTGGGGCAGAGAAGGGCCCAGGCACCTAGCTCCCTTCCCGGGCCTCTGGCTAGCAGCTCACTCCTGGGCTTTGCAAGCGCTGCTGCTGCCACCATCAGGCAGATGTAGGAATTGCAGTGCTCACCTGGTTTCACAACCAGAAATATTCCGCTTTGATGTGGTGCCAAGAAACAAACAAACAAACAAACAAACCAGGCCCTCCTTCCCCAGTCGCCCCTCACACAGGCGCAGCAGCCTATGTAACAAAAGACTTCAGAGTCCAGCTCCCTGATGAAATGGGATTCCCTGTGAATGCGGGGTAGACCCCAGCATACGTAAGTGAGGTGTGGAAAAGTGCGGGTCCTAGGACATGGGGAACAAAGCCACTGGGACATTCATTGGCAGTTTTTCTTTGTCAAAGGGCAGCAAGACAGGGGAGGGAGGCAGTCGCTTCTTGTGCGGTGCCTGGGATGGGTCTCCAGGAGAGAGCTCTATGTTTCTGTCTCCTGAATACCTGTGTGATGAGCCAATCAGGACCCAGTGTCACTCTGAAGCTGTCATCGCTCCCAGCATTGCCAAGGGTGACAGGTGGACTGTCACACTGCACCAGAGCTGAGTCACCTGTGACATCTGCAGGTGACTGACAGGAATGGGAACTGACATGCATTAAAGAACAGAAGGGTGCCACTGTTTCTTGCTGAAACCAAGGAGCGGGTGGCTTGTCAGAGGATGTTTCTCTTGGCAGTGTCCCTGGTCTCTCAATGGTCATTCAAGGCCTTACTCAGAGAGGAGCAACTTCCTACAGAGCAAGACCACACTTTCACTAGTTGGCTTCTTTCCTCTGCTCTCCTGTGGGAGCCCTCTCAGCATGTGCACGTGGTGAGGTCAGAAGCACTGCCGTCTTCTCCTTTTTTCTTTATTCCTCATGTTTCATTCCAACATTTCAATATTTATTCATAGCCTCCTGTGTGCCAAATAGTGTGCAAGTCACCGGGAGGTACAAAATAAATGGGTATTTTAATCAACCAGTTAAGAGAAGTAAAATCCCTGCCTTTGCTTTTTTTTTTTTTTTCCTTCCAGAACAGCCACAAGAGAAGCTGCCGAAGCAATGTGTTCTTGTTGCTAGTCAGCCCAAAAGGCTGCCCTGTCATTTCCCCAGGATGGGAGTAGCCTGGAAACCTTGTGCCCTCCAGATAAAGCTTACGCCAGAAAGACGAAGGAACCAATTCATAAAGAGTCTGGAATCAAGAAGAGATAGAGCCATAATGCTACTCAAAGGCCAGCTCCCCAATTTTCATCAGAACCCTAAAACCCCCTTCTATGCCTAGACACTGAGGATTCCCATAATTCTAAGACCATGACTCAGCTTACGCCACAGCTTAGGACCTGCTCATTCATTTTTCAGGGTTGCTGATTTGCAGCAGCTGGATCTACCAGCATCGTGAGGAGTGTCAAAGCCCATAAAAGAGTGAGCTGGACTGGGAGTGACTTTGATCAGGTGACACAACCTTTCTGAGGGTACAGCAGTGATGACAGCCACCTCTCATTGCTATCATGGTGATGAAATCAAGTAGTGCTTAGAGAGGCACTCGGTAACTTGTGAAGCTTTGTAGGATATTAATGACCATCATGCTAAAGAACATATTATTGCTGCCCCTTCCACCAACAAGCAAAACACAAGAGGAAATGTCCAGCACCTATAAGAAAACGTGCAGGACAAAGAGATCTATAACACATCCTCTACCTTCTAGGAATTCATTATCCCAAAAGAATGCTTATTGCTAACAGATAATATTTAGGAAATCTTAGTACTGGAGAGAATTTGGATGTCATCTAGTCTACTTTCCAATACATTTCTTAGGAATTGACACTTTCATTCTTGATGGCCCTAATTCCACTCTTAGTTTTTCAGCAGTGGGAGAACTTTCAGTGGGCCAGCCTTAGACACAAGGGTTAGATAGTCTTGGAAATGTCACTGTTTTATTTCTTGCAGAATGATGAGGTTTTTGCTTCACTACTGAGCTTGCCCTACTGGTCCCCACCATTTTTTGATGGGGAAATGAGAACAGGCCAAAGAGTGGCACACATGGGTAGATATGACAACATCGTTTACTGTAGAATGACAGGTTAGTTGGCACTGGAGACTTGTAAACAGGTCTAACATCTGAGTAGAACCACTTTGCTTGAAGCCTTGTTTTCCCCAAAGCCAGTGTAGCTTAGCTGCCTCTTGAGAACAGGAAAGAAATCATCAGCAAAATGTCCCTACGCATCTCTTGCTTATCTCACCCTTGCCCTTTCTCCCTTTCTGGTTTACCTTTCATCTTCAATACTAAGTGTGTCTATCTCTAGCTAGCCGTCCAGGGCCCTAGACATTGGCAAATCCCATTGCTCAGTGACTCCGTCAGACGAACCGTCCAGTATGGACTCAGCCATGCCTGCTTCTGTGTGATGCACGTTCCCTTCCACATTCGTTATCCAACACATCACTCCTAAGTATACATCTGCCTACTACCTTTCTCTGTCTTCCCTCTGGAATGCAGAACAGCAGTCAAGGCCAGTTGCTCATACTTAACTCTATTGCTCACTTTCCCATCCTTTACATAAGAGTTATGAAGGAAAAGAAACTGGAAAGAACAGGTATATTTTTCCATTGACGTCTACAGGGGAAACACAGGATTACCAAGAAGAATAAGTAACATGTTGATCCTTCCTTTTTTTTTTTTTTTCTGTCCATGGAACTCATGGTATAGAGAGGAGTATAGACCCATAAGCTACTAATAATGTTTCTAAAGCCTAGACTTAATTCTGACAATCCACCCTCAGAACGTTTAGCACGGTATTTGCAAGCGGACCCTTCCCTTCCCAAACTTCCTCTCCTACTCCTTTCAACACACTAACATTCCAACCACCCACAGGACCCATTGCTTTTGAACATGTCGCATTCTGTCCTGCCTTCTTATCTTTGCACACACACACTCTAAGGTACAGTCAGACACACTCTTCATGCTTCATTAGAAGAACTCTTAGACGTCCTTCAAAATCAAGTCACCTCCTCTGTGCAGCCTTTCCTGATACCCATGGCCATTCCAGCTGCTCTCTGAACACTCTGACAACTCTGAACCCATCAGATGGTATCCACGAGTTGAAGTGTCTGCTCCCTGAGCAGACTTACAGCTCCCCTGGGGCAGAAATATGGTCTCAGTCATCTCTTCATCAAAAGCCCTTGGCACAGTGCCTACCACACACAGTAGACCCACAAGGAATGCTACCTGAGTGGCCAGGGGCTGAGCTTTGGTGTCACAAAATGCTGCTAGATCACAAAGGAAGGGGGTAGGTATAAGTGTGGCCCTTTGAGATACCAGACTCTACGAAACACCTGGGGAAAAAGGGGAGAAAGGGGAAAATGATGTCCTGTTTTCACTGCCACAACTCTCAGTGTCAGATTTCACATTCCTGTCTTCTAGGCCTAAATTAGAAAGAACGTGAACTTGCAACAACTGTCGAATGGACACAGGCTAAGTAGACTTCTGGATAATCCAGCCTGATATGCACAGGTCCTCTTCTTACTGACAAACATATGCCATTGCAGTGTTGGTTTCAACACTGCAGGTAAATCTACTTCACTTTTCCTATGAGGCCACCAAGGCCAGCTTGAAGGTTAGAATGAGTTCTCACCTCCTATGTGAAGACAATGGCTGATGTGTGATTTGTTTTAAGTTCTGGATATCACTACACTTTAGCAATAAGTGGTGTGTGTGTGTGTGTGTGTGTGTGTGTGTGTGTGTGTGTGTGTAGAGTCACGGATGGAGGAGGCTTGGAGTGGGCAGGGTAAGGCTTCCAGACTGCCAGGAAAACCTTCCAATGGCATGTGGGCAGGTGGCTACTTCCTTGTGTTTATTTCCAGGAAGGAGCTGGGTGAGTGTCCACCTCCTACCCTCCACACCTCAGAAAAACTCTGCAAGGAGCAGGATTCACCCGTGCTGGCCTCTATTTCCATGGCTTTATCTTGTTACCAATGTACCCAGGGAAAGCTGACATTTATTTAATCCTCATAGTGGTGGTGACTGTGTACTCATAGAAACACTGTATGCTTATGGAAGACATTTGTTTCCAAGCAGCTTATGCTAAATTGCAGTGATATAAAGGAAACTCTTATCCAATATTGACATTTACTGACTTCCAGAAGTATACAGCCAGAATACTCATTTTTACCATTGGGAGAAGAGGCAAAGGAAAAATGCATAATGTCTGATCCCGAGCTCCTTCAGTGGGTTACAAGCAGAAAGTTAATGTAACTTACTGTTAAATGCGGTGGTAGAGATCTTTATTCTACAGATACTGTGTGGGTTCCAAGAGCGTGTGGAAGGAAGTCCTAGGCCCTACCATGCTTAATCCCAACGCTCTGGCAGAAAGCAGGACAGAGCATGCTTTTCACAAATGTGAGAGAAGTATTCCAATGACCTATAAGGTATCTATTTTCTTATTTGACGCGCATACCTAACCAGGTAGATTCTGGCTTTCCCCTGGGGAGAAGAAAATGACATGCAATGAATGACATATGGAGCAGTAATGTCTCAATGTAGTAGACTGTCTGCATTGCCCCTAACTGGAGATAAAATCCCACTCTGTTTGGAATACAGGGTGAAGCCATTACAATCTGGGCACAGGACACTGGCTGGCTTTGCACCTTGCTTCCTGGTGGATCGCAGTGTTGGGCTGTGAAACACGAGAGGACAGACACCGCCAGAGCAGCGGCTCCAGTGGGTCCCACTCAGTGAATGCCGGGCTGTCCACTGTCCTTGACGGGAGGTTGGGCCCCAATCACTCTGCTGCAAGAACCACCATTAAAGTCAGAGTCTCGGATTCCAACTTGCTCAGGATCTTGGGGACCCTCTGCACTGCTGAATTAGTGTGTCCCTGCTCCCAGGCACAGGAAGAAGGAATTCAGTGCCTCTGTGTTTCTAGGTTGACCCTGATTAAAATCCCTACACTGGTTTTTCATCCTAAAGTCATCTCAGCATCTTACAAGGATAAGGGCTGTAGCTGAAAAATGATGCCTCTGACCACGTGACCCCCTTCCCACCCACACTTACATTGAGACCCAAAAATGAATGTTCTTGGCCCCCCTCCCCACTCCTCCATCACAGGCAATTTTCTTTTCCTCATTCTTGTTTCCAAAACAGTTTATCTTTTTATCTCCTTAGAAGAAAAGCACTCTGCAAATCAAAGGTATCATTAGTATTGTTACTATTTTGCTATTGAAATTTCTTGAATTCACTCTGGATTATTCAAGTGCTTTTTTTGGGTCTGCAATATAATGCCTCCTAAATCACCCCCACTGGGTTGAACAAAAAAGACAAATTGCATCTTCAGGCCGAATCTCCTGCTCCACCCCGGCTCCTGCTGGCCCTGGCTCCCACCAACACAGGCACACCAGGCAGAGCCTCTCCTTGGTCCTGTGCCTAGCTCACTGCTGCCATGTTCCCAGCGAGATCCTCCTTTGTGACCCAGGAGGGAGGACCCGCAGTGTCCTCTAAGTGTAGTATGAAGGTGTTGACCCCACTTCACGCCCCTCTACCCCTGGGGAGCTACTCTTCCCTCTGCACTTGGTCTGGCTGGCACGTTAACTCCCTGCTGGGCAGCAGACACGGCGACCATCCCCGTGCTCAACAGATGTGTCCCAGTTCCCCTCACCCAGAACATTTGCGAAAGAAGTGGCTCCACACTCTTGGCAGCTAGGCACTGACCTCCCGGCATAAAAGCAGCGATTCTTCCTCCTCTAGACAACACGTCATACCACTTGGGGTGCCAGTGAGGGGAGCATCACACTTCTTTCTTGCCTCTTCTTTTGTTATATGACATTTCTGGGCAAGGATCAATGTTTCCAAAGTTTCTGGGCACTCCCATTGCCTTTTCTAGTGTCTTCTCAGCCTGTGCCTCCTAGGACCCCCCTCGTTCTTCTGGCTGCCTCTGAGGTGCTCTTGAGATCTTCTGATGCCCCCCCCTTCCCCAAGGGAGTTTCTGCAAGGTAACCCTCTCACTGCTCCTCCCTTTGCAGGCTTCCTGTCATCCCTAAGGCTCCCCTCACCTTGGCTAACTCCCCCCTTTCACATTCTATTTTAGCCTTCTGTCTTCTGGATGCTCTTCTATTCCCAGGGAGATGCACCTCACCATGAACCTCTGGCCCTAGAGTGGACATCTGACAGCCCCTTTGGGTGATTTCTGCCAGCAAGTCAAGAGAGCACGTTGCTTAAATTCTTCCCAATAGGTAGATGACATCCCGGATAAATCTTCAACTCAAGGACTTCATTGACAGTGACATGCATGTTCTCATTTTCACCCCAGCATGCTTGGAGCATCATGGCACACGGGTAAACCCGACAACAGATCTGGGTTCACCAGAATGAGAACTTTTAGACCCACAAAATTACTGGGCAGGACAGGACACCCTGGGAACACTAGAGCAAAACGCCAGAGAGCGGGGAAGAGAACACATTTCCTAGAGGATCTGAAGTAAAAGGCACTAAGCTCGTGCCACTGCACATTCCCTAAACTGTCTTGGAACTCCAGACCCGGTGGGAGCATCAGTCCTGCCAGAACACGATTCTTCCAAAGCCACTTAGGATGTGGCTGTCCAGGCTGGATGAAATGGGTCTTGAAGATGAAGGAAGGCACAGAAAGAAATAGTTGTGGGCAAACTGAAATGGTAAAGGGAAAAAATAGAGCAAGTTCTAAGTTTATGGATGACAAGAGAATCGATTCCTTTTCACCCCGGGGCAGAACATGCCTCTTCTCTACGGGAGGCAAATTGTGCTGTGACATTATCCCTCTCCATACAAAGCATGCAGTCCTGACAGCTGAGGGAGGAGGCATCCCCAGCAAGAGGAAACCTACAAGCAGTATACTGGCAGCTCTGCATCTCCTCCTGGGGAGCCAGGCCAGGCAAGCTGGCAGGGACAAAAAGGGGGGAATGCCATTTGGCCTTTCTGCTGCCACCTTAGGAAAGATAAATAAATACTTAATCTCCATGAAAAGCCCAAACCGTAAAAGAATAGGGGCACAGCATAGCACTGAAATTAATCATACCTTAATTTCATCCTCTAAAGGGTTATGAACAAAAACAAAGGTGAATAAAATATTCGACAAATTGGGAGAGAACTCATGATTGAAATGGACTTTAAGGGTTTTCCTACCCGTTTCAGAGCACTGTTTGGAACACTCCCTCTGTATGAGAACTAAGACAACCAGGAGGGAGCAGGAAGCTTGAGAATTGTGTTTCCAGAAACTCCAAGACGACATGCAGGTTCCCACTGTGAGAGAGGTTGGGCAGCAGATGGATGTACCCTCGGAGTGCCAGATACGGCCCTAAATAGAACCCTGGACATTCGCCTTCTCCGAGTGGAGAGCCATCCCTGAGTCTTTGCACATTTCCTTGGAAAGCATCCTATGAAGAAGAGCATCCAGGAGGCTGGGGTCAGACAGGTGGCTCTGGGGGGCTGGGGTATGCAACCTCAGCCAGGAGGGTGACAGCCAGAGTCATCTAGAGCCTGTGGGCCAGACCTCTCATGACCCGTTGAAAGTGGATACACTCTATTCAATAACTTGATAAATACGTGGCACCAGGTAGGTAGGGGCTGGGCACTGTATGTGCCTATACACAAAGCATATGTGTATGTGTAGAGAGTAAAATAGATTCCTCTGGGGAATTTACAATACTCAAAACAACATCCAAGTTAAAATAAATGTCCACAGATCAAGTCAAAATGCATTCAATTGCAATGAAGTCCATAAAACATCAATCCCCTTGAACCCCACTTCCTGTAGTCAGATGCTGTCTTATTCCAGGTACCTACAGGGTCCAGTGATTTAGGGTATTCTGACGGGCTACATCCACTTTG
This sequence comes from Rhinolophus sinicus, assembly GCF_036562045.2. Classification (NCBI taxonomy): domain Eukaryota; kingdom Metazoa; phylum Chordata; class Mammalia; order Chiroptera; family Rhinolophidae; genus Rhinolophus; species Rhinolophus sinicus. The sequence continues at coordinate 12,753,756 of NC_133765.1, read as the reverse complement.
GTTTCAGTTTTCTTTTAGACCGATTTGGAGTCCCGTGAACTATGCATCTACCATTTGACAGGGTGGCAACACTGGCCAAGCTCAGGGCACTCAGGAATCAGAAGGAATTATGGATGGCAGGATGCTGTGGTTTCTTCCTAGTGCCCTCAGGGCTAAGGGCAGATGAAACAGAGCATTTAACCTCTGTAGGTAAATATTTAAATATTCACATGATGTAGTCAAGAAATAGCTCTGTACTAAGCAAGGAATAAGTGAAGTAGAAGATGCGTGCTCTGATGATTAAGGCAGCCAGAGAGGCACTTAGAGACCTAGGGACTTCTTATGCCAATCTAGGGAAGAATCGCATGGATGTGCCACAAAAGAACACGAAACACTGACTGACACATTCACTAGTCTCATGAACTCTGTGTAGGGGACAAGGCGGGATCCTCCTTTCCAGGAGTCCACAGGCAACTTCCTGACTGGAGAGAGACAGACAGAGAGAGAGACAGAGAGAGAGAGATGTTTGCCCATAAACAAGTGCGCACACATCCAAGAAAGAGGGTAATCTCGCACACAGTAATATAACCAAACTGTTTCTATACCAGTGTTCTGAGATAGTTCTTATTCATTCAGCCTGAAAACTCTGGGGAAGGCAATTTATCTTCCTGCTGCTGTAGGGAGCCCTGGTTAGGTGCATACAGCCCCATGAATACATGAGTGAGTGAGAGTGTGTGTGTGTGTGTGTGTGTGTGTGTGTGTGTGTGTACATTATAACTACATACAGCCATGGGTATAACATGCTCGTATGGGGGGAAACCCCCCTCGGGTTTAATGAGGGTGATCATAAGCAAAGTTTGATAAGGGGAAATGTGCAGCGATCACAGTACCAACAGAAGAGGTAAGGAAGGCAGCTGGGATGCAGCCTACATTGGGTTCTCCCTGACAGAGGAAGAAAGGGAGCCATGCTGTATGCTTGCAAAGCCAGCCACCCATGGCAGTACTCTGCTTTCTCGTAAACTTTTACCCTTCATTTAATCAACAGATGGACATGGTCTGTTGGGGATTTTTCTGAGAGTCCTGTCCCTGTCAGAGCTGTGCAGGCTGGCACAAATGCTGCTTCAGATGGCAGAGGCAGCATTGGCATTCCGAGACAGTGGGAAGCAGCCGATTTACTTGTCCCCTTGGAACTCAATTCCACAGGTGACTCTTGAGGCCTTGGGCTAAGTAGGCATTCACAATCCCTCTCCCAAATTCCCCTCCCCTCCGTCAGCCACTCCCAGCCCCACTCAGCCCAGTAGCAGGGAACCCAGAATGGCAAAGTTCTTTTCTGAACATTCACCAGCTCCTCTGCCCCTGCTAGGCTGCAGAAAGGAAACAATCAGTACCAGGGGCGAAATTCCATTTCATACCCTGAATCTAGTGCTGTGGAGGACTCAGAATTCAGTCTTATTCAGAGAACTCGATTAAATTCAATGAAACTCTTTACAAGCTTTTCCCAAGCACTGCAAATTACCCCCACGGTACATTCCATAATTGCAGCCCCTTCTGCAACTGTGCGACGCACACACTCGCTTTTGAACACACTTGCTTTTGAACACGCTCATGGAAGTCAGACCCTATTGGAGCTGAAAATCCACCTAAACAAAGCTTTCCTTCCCTGCTCGCTCCCTCTCCAGCCGGGTCTGAATGAGAGGAGGTGCCCAGAAGTTCAGGGCGGCAAAGCCACACAGATCCTGCCTCATTAACATATCAGGGCCATAAAGGGCTCATTTGCATTGGAGAGTTTGAGCTGGGTGTTGACCGCAAGTGAGAGGAGAAAAGTCACCCCCAGCCCCATACCCCTTCCTTCCAAAGGAAAATACACAGTACCATTTTGTTGCATTTTCAAAGGCAAAGGAGCAATGCCAGAGCATCTCGACCGGGCAAGAGAGGCGCATCCATCAGCTGAGTTTGCGGAGCCTCCCACCTACCGCCCTCTGCCTCCCGCGCCCTGGCAGCCCCGCCACTTTCCCTGCAACTCCAGCGGCCCGGGTCCTACCTTGACTGAAAAGGAAGAAGCAGACGAGGAGCAGGTGGAGCTGGGAAGGTTTCATTCCTCGGCGCTGCGAGGGCGAGCCGGTGGACAACTTGGGCTCGCAGTGAGTTTCTCCTCCTCGGCTCTCGGGGCTCAGCCTGAGCCGCGGTCCTCGCGGGGTCGCCCACCAGCCGTCTGTCCGGCGGTCCCGGCGGCCTCCGGCTCTTGCGCCTCGGGTCTCCGCAGCCAGCGGCACAAGTGGCCTGTCTCTAGCCGCCTCGGGAAGCCGGGGTCGTCAGCAGCGTCCCCTCTCGGAGCAGATCCATCTCCGCTCCCGGCCTCCCCGGCGCACAGCTTCCTCCCGGCTCCTCCCACCGCCAGCCAGCGAGCGAGCGAGGGACCAGTGACAGAAGGGCTCCTTTCACTGGATCTGGGGAGGGGAGAGGGAGGGGAAACGGGTCATAATTAAAGAGGAAACACTTGGAAAAGATCTACGCAAAACGGAGAAGGGGAGGCTCTGTTCTTTCTTTATGTCCCCAAACAGGGGGAAATTTAGCTTTTGTCACCGTGCATGATCAAAAGGCATGTTGGACAGCGAGTGGAGCTGTGACTTTTTTGTTCACACGATGTAATGTTGTTTAACGGTTGTGAAGTTAAGGACGACTATATGCACACATTGAAATATGCACGCCTCTCCCGTGCACAAGGGACTGGCAACTGGGCTGAAAGGGGAAAGAGAGAGGCAAGGGAGGATGCATCTTTCCCCAGAAAGGACCTGGCCAATGTACCCAGCGGGAGTCTCAGAGTTGGGGAAGAAACAAGCATGCTTTGCATTTTTGGGACTTTCCTCGGAGGGGTAGGTAGGTAATAAAACCTGAACGGTTGGACCGTGGCGTGCTTTGTGCTACTCCTAGAAAACAAAATGAAGGAACTAGAGGGAAACCAAGTAGATTTGTGACACACGCCCGTTTATCATTATCATTATTATTATTATTATGGTTTGTGCATTTCCTACCAAGGATAGGGGAGAAGCCTGTCTTTGCATTTGCAGCCTCTCCTCTCACAAGCGCTCCACCCCTCTGTCTTTTCTCTAAGAAGTGCTGTGATTCCTATATGGAAGGAGAGGCCAAGGTCATAGGGAACTGCCTCCTGAGAACCATCGTCTTTCACCTGTCATGAAACCCACATTCAAATCAAACTCTGTTTCTTCCAGGATATCAAAGTGAATTTAGTTAGGTCTATTTATTTGATAGACATTAGATAAGTCTGGTATAAGCAGGGAATTGGGGCAAATAAAGTCATAGGCACAGACCATGCCTTCAGGAGTTCATGATTTAATGTGAAAGTAGAGTATACACATAAGAAACTGTAAGGATAGTTACAAAACAATGTATAAAATATGCAGCATTATACAGAAGGGGAGGTAATGAATAAAGAGAGGAAAATGAAAGATGCTCTCTCCATCTGTGCCATTCAATTACAAAATCAACCATTATTATCTTCAGTCACTGGACCTTGGAGAGGTCTTTTCTTCCATCACTATTACATATTTTGGTGACTTTGCTGATTGCAAAGCATTCCAACTCCACGTTTCCATGTGGATGTATCCCTTGGTATTTAGGAACAAGATAGAGAGAAGTGGGGGCACCTGGGAGGTGCTGGCAGGAGCTGACATCTGGTGGTTCACATCAAAGGCCTACAAATTAGTACCTGTCGGCTGTGTTGACTTTTCTATTCTTAATGTAATAGTTTATTTAACTGCACCCCTTAGAGGCTGTTAAACATATCAAATGGAAATTTGTAGGCAAGCTTTGGGGGGGGAAAAAGAGACACTGAGCAACAGAAACTAAGAGGATCCAAAAGAGGCACCTAATCAATTAATTAGCAAGCAAGGTTCAGAAGCAGTGTCTGCACAGCCTTAGTCCATTGACTGGTTGGAATAGGCAATGCAATGAAACAGAAGAGGCAAATCAGAAACACATGCAAAAGATGACTAATTCTAAACAACATACGTCAAATAACATATTAAGAGTGAAAATATGGCATTTATAGTGCTGTAGCTTTAGTAGTCCCTTCCATTAAATCTATGGGGTGGGTGGGTGGGGAGAAATTTAAGATCTGGGTTCAATTCCTGAAGTCAAGCTTTGTAGTGCAGAAGACTAATATTAGAATGTACAGTGTACCTTACAAAGCAACATTTGATGTTCTAACATTTATCCTTTAAACTGTTGTTTAATTTTGGTTGCTAATTCCTAAGTGGCCTGGGGCTCAGATTTACTTAATTCGGCCAGGAAGGAAATAGTACAAAACCCGTCACGAGTCCAGTGAACTGTGCAATACGCGAAATCAGGTACAACGTGTGCACACCCCACACACTCACTCTGGGACAGGAGAGGGTTGGTGGGAGTCCGAGGTTGGAAGTTCCTTGGCTAACTGTCCCGCTGTTCCCGGAGACTGACCTCGTGATCCTCAGCCAGCTGGGCCTGTTCCCTTCTCCACCCCTTCCACCCCTCTCTGCAGCCCCCGGTCTCTGGCGGAAAGGTAGTACCTTGGATTAAGTCATGAGCTGCCTGCCTCTAAAAGGACCGGAAAAACCACGGCAACCTTCTGCAGCCACCGCGTGGGCAGTGAGAACGACAGCGGTGCCTGCAGTACCTGCAGCCGGCCCGGCCCTGGCGCCAGCCCCGACGGCGGCCCCGCCACCTCCGCTCTGCTGCTCCTGAGCTTCACCTCCTCTGGGGGCTCGGTTAACCTCCTGGCGCTGCAAGGTGCCTGTGCTGTTCCCGGCGAGGAGGGAGGAGGGCGGCGCGAGGAGGTGACGGCTCCACCTGATGGAGAAGAGCGGAGAGTCTTAGACCCAGGAGCACTCCGGGAGGGGAGGGGAGCGTTCTGCGAGGGGAGGGGAAAGGGTGGGAGGGGAGGAGAGACCGCCACTCTTGGTGGGCACTTCCGCGTCCGCAGCACGGCGCGGTGGACAGGGTCTTTAGGCACGTCCGTGGAGGTGGCAGCCCTAAAGAGACAGCAGAAAAGTAGCAACTTAGAAAACCACCTGAATTCTTGTTCTCTGCACGTTCAGGCTCCAGGTTCTCCTACTTTGCAAGCCGAGGTCCCTCACCAGCAGGTGGCATCCTCTCTAGCGTTTCTCCTGGCGTGCAGCCCAGGAGGCCCAGTTCATCAGGTCCCAGACTCCCTCTCCAGGCCTTCGGTACCAAGGGCTCTGTCCTTTGAACTACTCCACCGTGCGAGCAGGAGCCCAGTCGCCAATGGAGTGAAGGTTGGCTCCAGATTCTGCTGCCTGCTGGCCAAGAAGTTTCAGAAAGGAAAGTCTCCACCCGATAGCTTCCAAACCCTGCTCTTCTGGCAGCAGGCTTACCCCTAGAGTTTCCTGAGATCTGGGGCAGTGAGGCAGGGGGTTCCGGGTCCAGGTGCAGGAGTGTTGGGGGTACTGTCCTTCGGTGACCTGAGCAGGCCCTAGTTCAGACAGACCATACAGACCCCAATCGTTCCTACATTTCAGTGACCTTCATTTGGGCTGTTTGTCATCTGTAACATTTATTATTCCCTCGATTTGTACAAAGGCCTGTTTGGGGTATTTAATAAAGACATATGGAATGAATACATCAATTCCTGTTCTTGGAAATTTTGTCCTCCAGTTAGGGAGAAGTATACGCAGGTGAATACATGAAAAAAATTATGAAACATCTCATTGGCGTTTTAATAAGACAAATTGCCCTGGAGGTCATCTGTCAGGTTGAATCCTTTCTACGTTTGTTCTTCTCAGCCCACTTGCCTGAGGCTTTGCAGGAAAGTCTTGAGATGCAGCACAGGATCCTACCTTCAGTCCAGGGTTTCTGTTGGCCTGCCCTCCTCGCTTTCTCTAGCACTTTCCATGAGGGGAGGGGCCCAGGTGCCCTCCCACTGCCTTCCTGTATTCAGGAAGGACTGCTGCCACAAGTAAGGAGGAGGGTAGTCATCACAAATACAGAATTTCCTGTTTAATGCCTCATCACAACATTTGTTGCACAGATACATTATAAACCACATTTCCTTTCATTTTTTTCATATATCCTGCCACTGCTGGTTAAAATCTCCTTGTCCAGGGATTTAAACACATTTTGAACAGGCCCCTCCTGGGAGTTCAGGGTAATCTGACTCTCCATCCTGGATAAGTTAATAAGGGCACAGAGCTACATACACTTCCCAAGACCAAACAGTCTTCAGAGGTCCTCCCCAGGTGACAGCCTGTCTGACCTGGGCAGTCACAATCTTCTAGCCTATTTTCTCATTTGTATGAACCACATTTCTTGCTCACATCTGTGCCAGTGGATTATAAGACCTTACCCCATGCTCACTGTGGTCAGTGTAGAAGGGCCCCCCAAACCAAGGATTCAGCTTTCAGAAGCATCCACCAAAGGGATGCTGGAGCACCCATTCACCCCAGGCCAGGCCTGAGTGAGAGTTCATGGTGTACCTTTCTGGTACCACCCAGCAGCCTACTGGTTTGTCTCCTCGTACCTGCCCCCAAAGAAAGGAGAGTCTGTGAGACGGATCCTTTCAGGGACTTTGCTTTACCTTTGTGCTTACACCTATGTCTCCCTGTTTGACCCCAGAACGACGGCTGGTCAGCCGATGACAGGTATGACTCCCCACGGTGGGGCCAACCCAAGCTAGGCAGAGTTGTGAGGGGACCAACAGGAGAACCCACGGGGTTCACAGAGGTGGGCACAGCCCCCCACCTTCCCGGGCTAAGGAGAGCCTCTGTCTCTGTGGCTGCATTCCTTCCCACAACCTGCAGGGAAAGTGACTCAATGATAAGCTCTCCATCTATTCATATGCATATAGGTTTTGTCCCTTGGGGAAGTACATACATCCTGAGACTTAAGGTTCTGCTGCCTGCAGGCAAGGGTGATTGGCTTGAATCAGTTTCCTATTATGATGTGTGGGATTCACAGATCTCGAGATTGACAAGCTTTATCTCCTTTGCTTCCCCACCTAACTAATAAAAGCTAATGGTAGGCCGATTTGGGGCCCAGTCCTTGAGGCTGGAGTCCCTTGGTCCCGCTTGCACTCTGTTCTTGGCTACTGTCTTTATTAACCCTGAGCCACCCTCCTCGCTCCCCACAACCCTTGTCGTGTGGGACACGATACCTTTTCACATAAGCTCTGGCCTGGACACTGCCAATTTTTGTAGTGACTTAATGAAACTGGGCATATCTTTCTTCATCTATAAAAAAGACTGGTTGGGACAGTGGCTCTCTGGAATGCCTACCCATTCTAAACTCCTAGTGTCTCCTTTCCAGAGGGCACGCCTCTCAGCCTGGAGAGATTTGGAATTCCTCCCCAGTGCCCTAAATGTTAGGGCCCATTATGGCCAGTGATGGTCCCCACCTGGAAGAAATTAAGAGATGGTCCTGGAATCTGAATCGCCCCTCTGCTCTCACTGGTTACGACTTTTCTCCGAACCAGTTCATATTCATCCTATTCTAAATGCCGTCAGCCTTGACCCAACTTGCTTAAGTTGTGATTTCCCTCCTCTCCTTATTTTCCCCAGAACTATGCCCCACATCCAGCCTGGATTCTGGGTTCCAGAAGAGCTCTTCTTCCCATTGTAAGCTCTTCTTACAATACACTCATAATTGTATTGGATGCAAACCTTTTATTAAAGTATGGGAATGCTGGTCCCAGGGTGGCTAATTATACAGACTCCCTTTAAAGGCAGTAGGGACCATGGCACCTTGCATTTTAACTCAATCTTAACATGAATCATATTTGATTGTTAAATTTGTCTGATTGTGCATCTTTCTTGATGCGTCTCCAGTTCACAGCTGTGCCCCAGCTCTTACCCTGGTAGGAAGTAGGCACTCAATATGTAATGTTGAATGAATGGTAATGTTTTACCTAGTGCCCCATATCCCATTTCCTGTTTTCTGAATCCAATTTAGCTTATTCTTCACTCTGTTATTAAACCATTGTCAAACATCTGGCATGTGCCTGCCACTGCTCTGGCTGTATTTTATGGGGATGGGTAATGAATTGAGCCTATATATAGTCTGCAAAATGTGGAACACACTTTAAGATGCATAGCAGTATAGAAATGAAAGATATTTTTATCTCTTCAGCATCATTCTGCACAAGGAGACAATTCTACGGCAGCACTGTTTAAGAACAATAGACCTGTTTAGCCTTGACACTCTCCTGCATGCAGGGTACCGGGTATGCAATTCACACGGGAGCAGCATTATCTCTCTCAGCAAAAGCCTGAAAGTGTATAATTTACAGAGAAGGAAAGATATGAAAACGTTATGAAAGGAGGGAGCTGTGCCCCCCATGCCTTGTCTCATCACTGGCTGGAAGCCAGGACCTTCATCCGTGCTCCAGGGATGGCACGGAAGACAGGTCTCAGCATCCCTACTCAGTGCTCAGAACCAGTCCTATGTCATTTGGAATATGCCGTGTGCTCTTTTTGGGTATATGAATAGGCTGATTGTGTGGAAAATATTGGAAGACAAGTGAAATTCCAGTTTATGACTCATTTGTGGTGTTCAAAGTCTTAGAAATTAGACTGCGTTTATTCTTTTCCTCCATTTTCTTTTCATAACCCCCTCGCCACACAAACATGCACACATCCTCGGCCTTTGTTATAAATCAGGAAACCTCTATGGCACCCAGGGAGTGGCTGCATCTCACTTGAAGTCCCTGTAAGCTTTCTTCCTGGATGACAAACTTTACTTTTTCTTTTCTGGTTTTTACCTACAGTATTTTTCTTTCCTTCCTTTCTCCCTCTTTTCCTCCCTTTCTTCTTTTCTTCCTTCTCTCCATATAATAAACATATACCAGGGGTGCCAAAAAAATGTACGAGTGTACAAGGGGACACTTTGGTCAACATTGCTCAAGCAGTAGTTCGCCGTAATCAGAAGTGTCTGGACACTGATGGTAACCACTTTGAGCACCACTTGTAATTGCAGAAGTCAAACGTGACTTGTATTCATTTTTTGTTATCAGTATATATTGAATATTACAATTTTAATAGTTTTTTTCCTTTGTAAAATGTGCATACATTTTTTGGCACCCTCTGTATATATAAATTGATATAAGAGTTACACATGTAACTTTTATATTTATCTATCTTTATAAAGCTATTTAAGTTTGTGTATATACAAAATTTTACACACACACATACAAAACTTCCATTAACATGCTAGCAATGGGTCTTCTATCCAAATATTCAGAACTATTGAGCCCTAGACCAGGTTTTCATCATCTCTGCCTGAACTCATAGCCTCCTCAACTCATTGCTTAGTCTACACACTAACAAACTCCCTCCACACTATCTATCCCACTGTTCCACCAAATTGTTTGAAATTCAGTTCTGCACTATCTTCCTTATGCTTTAAAACACAGATGGTCCCTAAGATGGAGTATAAACTTTTTATCATGACATACAGGGCATGTCAAACAAACGTATCTTCTCTGTCTCATCACCAGCCCCCTCTTTCACAGCTCACACTTTAGTCCTTTCAGATTATACTTCATTGATGAGAGGTAGCAGCCACTTTCACTTTTCCATACCTTTCTCATGCTATTTTTCGCTCCTGGCATGCCTTCTCCCCTTCCCCCACCTCGTTGCCTGGTAAACAGGTGCTCCCTGCTCAAGAAGAAGTTGGACTATCTTCCCATGAGAAATTTGCTTTACCTCTTCATCCCCTCAGTCACAAATGAACAGCTGTACATCTAGGTTTCCACAGCGTTCTTATCATCTTTTATTAGATAACTACCGGGGTTGCCAAAAAAATGTACACAAGTGGACACTTTGGTTAATGTTGCTCAAGCAGTAGTTTGCCATAATCAGAAGTTTTCTGGACCCTGATGGTAACCACTTTGAGCACCTCTTGTAATTGCAGAAGTCAAACGTGACTTGTATTCATCTTTTGTTATCAGTATTTATTGAGTATTACAATTTTAATACAGTTTTCCTTTCTTAAAATGTGCATGCATTTTTGGGCACCCTCTGTATTAATGTTGTTTTATAGTTGTTTATTTATTTATTACATGTCTACCTTCCAAACTACATGTGAGATCTTCCAGGTCAAGGACAACTTTGTGGAATTTATTTTGGCACATTCCAGAGAGTATTGTTCAATGCTTGGCATATAGTAATGATGTGCTAAATGGAGTTTAAATGAGATAAAGTTAGCCCCAAAGTCCTGGTGTCCTTGTTACTGTCCAATCTCAAGCAGAAAATTTTCTTTCTTCATTATCTGATACCTTTAAATCTAACTATATCCAGAAAATTCCATATCCATCTTCTGGAACTAGATGGACTCGAGGAAAAGATTTCTGACTACACATTTTGAACCCAGGAAAATATGGGAAGCGGTGCTGTCGATCAGTATAAATCACAACCGAATGCCAGCTCTAGTATCACAAGAACAGTTAGAAATCCTGCTTGTTAATATTGCTTATTGGCAAACCAGTTGAGAAGCTCACACACTCCATAATAATTATGTGGACATAGGTTCAAAGTAAATGAGAAAAATCAACACTAAGTTTTCCCAAACAGTCCCATTTGAATTAAGTTGGTGGTTCAGTGCTTTTTCTGTTGTATCTGTCTTTTTTTTTTTTTTCCTGTTGTCTGTCTGACGGTGTGAACAGGCAGAGGTAGAAACGCCTCCTCCTCCATCTTGCTTTGTTGTGCCAGCCCAATTAGGCCTCACTTGAAAACAGAGACTATAGTACAATACAGTGGCTCTCAATGAGGGGATTCTAGGCTGGCAGCATTAGTATCCCCTGAGAACTTATTAGAAGTACAAATCTTCACGCCCCTCTCTAGATGGCTCCTGAATCAGAATGTCTGGGGTGGGGCCTAGTCACCTGTGTTTTATCAGCCTTCCAGATAATTCTGATGCATGCTAATGTGTGAGAATTACAATTATTAGACCTCCTATGTACTGTCACCCGGCCTCAACAAGGATCAAGCCATGGTAATCCTGTTGTATGTATCATCTTTGTTTCCTTCCATCTCATTGGATTATTTGGAAGCAAATTCAGACATCATATCCTTTCATCTGTAAATATTTCCGTATGTGATAAGGGCCTTTAATGTGGATGAAAATAATACTTTATGCTATAATTTGTTAGATATCTGACCCAGACCATTCATCTTTAGACAATTCAGTCTTAGAATACCCTCCACAGCCTTAATATGGTAATTTTCATTAAAAAAAAAAAAAGACAGCTCAACTAGATAAGACAAAGGTTTTTGTTTGTTTGTTTGTTTGTTTTTTTGGATTAAGAATTTATTATTTAGAAAAGGATGCGCCTGGTCATTATAATGAGGAAGAAAAGTGAACATCAAAGCCCCAACTGAGGTCCCAAACAAAATGATGTATACCTTCATCTTGAAAGAGCTGACTCCTTATAGTTTATGAAGTTTTGTGCTACATTCTGTTCATAGGGTGTGTGGTCTAATTGTTTTCCCAGAATTGTGATAGATTCACAAGTTTTATCCATATTCTTGTTCTGGTCTTCTTTCTGGTCCACTTGGCATTTGTATGAAAATTGGCTGGAGATAAGACACAATCATGACTAGAGATAATGCCATGATCTGACATCACCTGAAAAATGCAAGGGAGCACACCTCTCCCCTTGTTCTTATCAGCTGAGTGTGCAAGCCATCTAAGTTAACCAGCCAGTCTCATCAGAGGGCTATGCCATTGCGTTGTCCCTCAAGTCCCATTATACTCCACGAGTGCTTATTAGACTGAGAAACTCAAGAGAATATTTGCCCCCCCCCACCTTCAGATGTCTGTGGCAAAAACTGACACTTGCATGGGGCATGATTTGATAGCACTATCTGCAAAGTGTCAGGAAGGGGAGGCGATCGATACACTTAATTTACTTGGAATAATTCATTGCCTAACCAGAGTTTTCAGTGAAGGCAGACAAATTCCACACTAAACTAACTCACCCACCTGGATCGAGAGGAGTACAGTGAATCCATCTTTTGAATGAGATGTAAAACTGAGTTTCTTGCTTTCATTAATGACTCCCTTGGCCCTTCCTTTCTTGAGACAAGGTGTTTGTTCAGTCAGCCATTTTTCAAAGTGGGTGATGTATGCTATTGACTGAAAGTTCCCTTGTTATTCCCACCTGAGCTGATTGTTTTCACGCTCTGTCCTTATACTTGGGTGTGTTGCTTGCTCAGAGGCAGTCAGTTAGAGCTCGGCTCCACCCCAAGAGGAAGGAAAAGCACAGATATTTTTCTTTGGTGGAGAGTGGTGGTGGTGATTTTTCTTTCCTTTCAAGGCTAGACTGATAGGAAATCTGTTTGTCATGGGACTGGAAGTTACAAAAAAGAAAGACTTGTATATGGCAGTGATGTGGGAAACTCAGCATAACGTACTGTGGTCACAGAGTCCCTTCAAGATAAGTATTGAAGAGGCATCTAGACTTAGTGACTTCACAGTGATCTCTCAACCTCTCCTCTCATTTATTTGGTACCATGTGCAAAACGATTTGAAGTAGAATTTGCCACATAGTAGCAGCGATCGCCCATGAGTTCTGTGTTTTTGAGAGAACCCATTGGAGATACCCATTGTATCTTTCCTTGTTAAGATACAGCCATCCCTGATAAGTGCTTAATATAGGGCCAGTGGCTTTGCACTGACACAGGACAGGAAGAGGACAGGGACCAAAAATAGCAGCTGAAGCATTTAAAGGAGATTGGGGAAGAAGGGTGTAATTATAAGGTGCCTTCGAATAATTATGCTATTACTTTCTAATTATGAAGTGCCACTTTCTACTTTAACTACCTGAAATTCAGAGATCACTCAGCTATGGGCTTTCTACAGAGTTTTGGCATTCTCCCTGAAGAGGAGGGAACAGAACACAATAAGAAAACCTGGGGCTCTTGAGGGGGCCAGAAAAGTCCTGAGAAATTATCCTGAAAATGTCAGGAGGTGAATTTCCATTCTCATTTCTCAAAATTCCTCACCTTTCTGTGCGTCATTTGAGTTATCTACAAAAGGAAGGAAAAAATACGCCTCTCCTTCCCTTGTTTGTCAATAGGCTGGCAAAGAAAAAAAATCAAGACATGAATCTCTGTGAATATTTTTTACTATCCTTTGAAATAGGAGGAATCGATCAAGAAATATTTGTTGAATACTTTTCTTACGGCACTAGAGAGGAAGCAGAAGATGTAAGACATATGCCCCTGGCCTAAAGCACCTTCCAAGGCAGTTGAAGACACAAAATAGACATGTTATTTGATTCAGCCAACCATTTATTTATTTATCAAATGTTCATAAGACACATACAAGATCTAACAATTAAGTTGGCAAACTCGTTGCAATGGTGCTGCTAACCTTTTTTGATATCAGAGGGATTATTCATTATGAATTTGTACCAACTGGACAAACAGTTAACCAAGTTTACTATTTGGAAGTGCTGAAAAGGCTGCGTGAAAAAGTTAGACGACCTGAACTTTTCGCCAACAATTCATGGCTCTTGCATCATGACAATGCACCAGCTCACAGGGCACTGTCTGTGAGGGAGTTTTTAGCCAGTAAACAAATAACTGTGTTGGAACACCCTCCCTACTCACCTGATCTGGCCCCCAATGACTTCTTTCTTTACCTGAAGATAAAGGAAATATTGAAAGGAAGATATTTTGATGACATTCAGGACATCAAGGGTAAGACATCAAGACAGCTCTGATGGCCATTCCAGAAAAAGAGTTCCAAAACTGCTTTGAAGGGTGGATTAGGCGCTGGCATCAGTGCATAGCTTCCCTAGGGGAGTGCTTCGAAGGTGACCATAGTGATATTCAGCAATGAGGTATGTAGCAGTTTTTCTAGGATGAGTTCATGAACTTAATTGTCCAACCTCATATTTACTGAGTGCCTACTTTGTGTCAGGCACTCAATGCAGGGACTGGCAACACAGAGATGAAAAAGATTTACATTCTGTCCTCAAGGAACCTGTTATTGGTCTAATGAGACATGAAGAACAACAGTATAAGCTTTTGAGATAAGCTGGAAGCGATCCAGTGATATAGATACTCTGGGAGGGGTGCACATGCTGGCTGGGCAGGGAGGTTTCACAAAAGGCTTCAGCTGGAGCAGAAGGGACTGGGTTCAAATCTGACAGGGGTTCAATTAGAGATTCTGACACCTATTGCCCCCTTAGTCTCCACTTCATGTTCCATCTCCCGGAACATAAGCAATAAAACTGAATCGGAGAAGCATTATTGTGGTAATAGAGGAGGAGATTAATTCCTAATTTTGATTTCTTTTGAACCATTTTTACTTGACTGAGTCAAACTTGCTGTGGCAGATGATTCATTACTATCTATTTTAAATCATGATCAGGAAGCACAGTGACACACCACAAAGACAGAGAATATGTTTTAAATGAAAAAAATCTCAATTTTTTAAACTTTCGAAAAATTAATTTGGTTCTTCCTTGTAGAACATAAGGGAAAGAAATGACCTAAAAAATTGTTAACAAATTCACTACTGGTGACTGAATCCATGCATTACTTATGTAATCAAAAATTAAACAAGATAATGTCATTTTAAAAAAAATCAAATATTACAGAAGCATATAGAGTCAAATGTGAACACCTTTCATCAGCCCTCACCCCAAATTTCCTCCTGGAGTCAACCGGTGTTAGCAGTTTTGTATGGACCATTCTAGTCTTTTGTTATGTGGTCACACACATAAATAAGAACAAGCATTTTATATACATATGCACAAATGGAATTGCACATGACATGCTATTCTCCAATTACTTTTTTGATTCTACCAATATACCTCATAGATTTTCCCAATAATAGTGTGCTTTAATATGCCTGAAGGAAACAGAAATTGAAGCATTCATTTCCTTTTGGTCTCTGCTTTCCAAGCGAAGACTTGCTTCTTTCACCTGTATCTGATCCAGGCTCCCAGTGAAGCAGTGATTGTTATCTCTGTCAGGGAGAGGGGGCAGAAAGGAAAGATGAGGGCACAAAAGAAAATCAGAGCCACACTGAATCTCCAGCTTTTTAAATCTGGTCCAAATACAGGGACTGGAAACAGGAGCAAAAATTAACTCCTGAAACGTGTATGCCAACAATAACCAGCTGGCCTCTGGGAGCAAGATAGTCTGATCTCAAATCAATCACTATCAAGCCCACATTCACTCATCACTTCCTACGTGCAAAACCATACAAGTGTTTTAGTGCTATTCTTTCCATCACTGCCCCTTTTCTGAAGAAAGAAAGGAAGGAAGGAAGGTGGGAGGGAGGAAAGGAGGAAGAGAGGAAGGAGGGAGGAAGAGAAGGAAGGAGGGAAGACAGACAGAAAGAAAAAGGCAGAAGTCAGATGTCTCTGCTCCCTAGAGGCCTGAGGCTGAGGTCTCAGGGACCCCTCTAGGGCGAGTTTAGAGGCTTCCATTCTCTCTGCTCATCCAGGAGCACGCAAACAAAGCAGAAAGGGTTTGTTCTGAGTTTACAGTGTGACCACGTTGGGTTCATTACATCAGGTTGCCACATTCAACCCTTCCAACTCTGGAGAGATGAAGACTTTGGGGAAACATTCTTTAATTTATTGTGGTGGTGGCAATTAATCAGATACTTAAATATCCATTGGGCCCTTATCTACTACACCTCTCCCCACCTCCCCAAACATTAACAATCACATCAGACAGGATAAGTGTTATTTTTGTATCAGAGAAGGAGATTAATTCTTAAATGTGCAAGTTGTAGCGCAGTTGGAGAAACAAACAGAACTCCTGGGGCTTTGGTGAAGATTCACTCAGTCCTTGGAGAATGCAGGAATACACAACCCAGGGCCTCTGGAGGCTAGCATAGAGAGATGTCTGTGGAACAGTTAAAAATTCTGACTCGTCCCCATCGTGTTGAAAAAGTGTAATGCAGGTCATGGAGCAAGGGCCTTGGCAACCATGCCAGTCTGTACCCTGGCATTAAATAACGTACACTTAGATAGGTTTCTGAAGGAAATTTCATAGGCTATGCACAGAGGTATGGGCAGGGTTAAGGGAGCCGAGAAGAGGTGATGTTCAGGCACTCAGGGAGGAAGAACAGTGGTTAAGCCATTACCACCCTAAGCCCTGAAACCGCGAGGGAAGGGACCAGTGTATACTAACACTTCTCTCTCTCTTTCAGCACATTCATCTCCGTTTGGTGGCTCTTAATGGCTGAACCCAACTCGGAATCAGAAGGAAAAGGAATCTGGAGATGAATTCACAGAGTCAGTACCTCAGGGAACAGAGCAAAGTGGAGAAGGTCAGAGAAGGAATCCCGGTGGTGGTGATGGTGGCGGGATCCAGAGAACAGCCAGCACTTCAGCTGAATGGAGATTCAGACTGAAAGCTGAAACACGCCAAGGCAGAGAAATGTGGAAGTTTCATGAAGCTCTGGATCAAATCAAAAGGGCAAAGAAACTGTTGTCCCTGTCACCCTGGCGTGCTTAGCATTTGAAGGATGCAGGGTGACCCACCACTCACTGCATGTGCAGAGTCCTGGTCCCCTGGGTATTAACGCCATCATACGCTCCACAAGCTGCGAGAGAATTCCACAATTCATCTTCCTGCCTCCAAGGAGGGTAGTACCAGACTATTCCGGGGAGATGGGAGGTCACGACCTTTTTCGGTACACAGTTTTATGAGCTGTTCATTTTTATCCATCATTAGTCATGCAGGCAAAATAGAAAAAAAAATCATTTCAGTCACAAACATACTGTGGGACATACACCGTTTTAAGCTTTGCACTGGAGACGGAGATAAACATGATATGGTCCTTGATCTTCTGAAACTTTCATTCTGCGAATGAAGCAGATATATGCATGGCAAATTATAATTCAAAGTGAGATGTGCTTTGGTGCTTTAATAGAGATCAATACAATACGTTAGGAAGAATAGAAAAGTTAGGGGTTAATTTTCACTGTGAGCATTCGGAAAAGCAGAGTGGTGCTTTGGCTGGGTTTTAAGAAGAGATGAGCTTAAAGAAATAGTGGGCAAGGAGGTGGGTAAAAGCAGAAAGGCAGAAAAGCACCACAGCTGCTTGGGAGGGCATGGAGAGCTCTGAGACGGCGGGAATATGAAGCCAGTGGCTGGGGTGAGGGGGTAGTAAGGAGTGAGCTGGGTGGAACTGGAGAATGTCTGAATGTCAACACTAAGGTATATGGGGCAAGATTGCCAGTTCCCTGTTCAATACTCAATCTCCTCTTTATCCTTTCTAGCAGAATCCCAATTTTTTCAGTGTCATTATGTCCATTTAAAACCATGAACCTCCTCAGCTCCCTTGCAGCTAGAGGGGCATCATGTGACCTCACTCTCACCTACAATATGTAAATAGAAGTCTACTAGGTGAGGTTTCTGGGAAAGCTATTGCATGACCAACCAAAAGGGACTCCCCTGGCCCATGCCTTTTGCCCTTTGCTCCTCCCTCTTTCTTCCTGTTTAGAATGTGAACTTCAGGCCTCGAGGTGGAGCAGCATCTTGTGACCTTGAAGCATGGGCTCCTGCCTGGGAGGGCAGAAAAGGAATGAGAAAGAATCTGAGTCCATAATGACTTCCTGGAATGGCAGCATCTGTCTGGAAATGCCTACCTCCTGACTTGTTATTTTTTCTGCCTCTGTAGTCACATTTCTGTGATATGAAACTGCATATACTCATCTAGTGCTTGAGCGCTTGAGTCTGTTCTATAGGATGTGTGGAACCACCAAAGGCTGAGAAGTAGTGCGGCCCTAGTATTCGGAGACTTTGCTTCTAGTCCAGCTCCAGCCTTGGACACGATAAGAGTACAGATCTCGTATTTGGTGATCTGGCTGCTTCTAGTCCAGCTCTACCCCTGACTTCCAAGCTGACTCAGGGTGACTCACTTCACTTTTCTGGGAATGGTGTCCTCATTTATAAAATAGAGCTTTTCTTCGAAGATCTCTAAAGGATCATTGAGTTCCATGGTTTCCTGACGAGAGCAAAATATTAGGAAGATGGCACGAGGTAATATGGAGGCTGCTTGCAGAAGGGAGAGCCGAGAGCAGGAAAACCGGTGACATGGTTCTTAGATTTGGAGAGAAAGAAGGTAGTCAAAGCTTGAATCAGGGGCATAGAGATACAGTAGAAGGAGTTGGCTGTGCAGTCAGTAGGTCTCCTGGATGGACTGGATGAAGGCTGTGTGGTACAGAGGGAGAAGCTGTAGCGACTGATTCCAAAGGTGAATAAAACACAAAGACTGTAAGAAGACTGAGTATTCTTAAATATTACAAGGGGATGCTGAAATAGCGTGGCCTCATCTAACACTCTTAGGAAGTCATAGATGCAGAAGCCAACAATAATAAAAATAACTGCAATTCATGTCACACTCTCCCCCTCAAGAACTAAAGCATGTTTGTATAGTTGTTACAAGTTTATCATTGCAATGCCCTTGCACAGTGAAGAAGGGAAGAATATGTCATCTCTCCCCATTAGACTGATGGAAAAAGTGCAGCTGCAGGAGTAGGGCAGAGCGGGCATTCAGAATTAAGTGTACCTCCCGCTGACCTGGGCTCCTCAGTGCCCGGGAGATGTGAGAAAACCCAAGATTTGGGTGCTGCCACCCCAGGACACATTAGTAGTTCTGTTACCACAGGCAGAAAGAATGGGGCCACAGAGAGAGAGCAGGAAGGGAGGTAAGGATGAAGTGTGGGAAACAAAAGAAAAAGGAGATGAGAGCATTCTTAAGAAAAGGTGCAGCTATAGCTACTTGTAATGATTCTAATACTATTAGCATGGCAGGCAGGAAAAAAATCTCCAGCCCCTGTGTGGCCCTGACAGTTCCAACAAGGGCCAAATACAGGATGGAGTGGTCAGTGAGGACAGCAAGGACCGACCTGGAAGTACCAACAACTCCACTCCTAAAACTTGAATATTTCGTACCCTCATCCTAATAAAATCCTAAGCCTCTTTGTTCTTGGGTGCAGTTGCCCTCCTCCTGGCCTGCCCATTCCCAATAGTTTGGGAGTGCACTATTTCCTTTGTTTTAATAAATTCATTGCTTGCTCTATTCGGTACATCCTTGAATTCTTTCCAGTGACCATACAAGAACCCCCTTTTCCCCCGGCATCAGTTCCAGAATGCATACTCAAATAAATGAGCTCTCTACTTCTTTTAATTTCTGATGACACATTGCATTTCTCTCTGGAGTCAGATCTAGAGGCACTAGAATATGGATATCCTACCCAAAGCTTGAAAGTTCTTCATGGAAAACAAAAGTGAGGTGTTTTGGCCCCAGTTTTGCACAGTGATGGGGTGCTGAGAAAGCACTGTGATTCCAGGACGTGTGTTTCTTCTTAGCTTGCGTTTCCAGTTTTGCTCACTGGCCAGCTTTGCCTATGCTGAAAATTCAGGTTTCCATTTCCAATTTTTTGTAACCTACATTTCAATTTGGTCCAATCTCAGACACAATTCCTTTCACAGATCTCTCTTACAAACAATGGGGGCATAACTGGTATATTTTAATCCCAAAATGGCATCTGCAAGCGTTCTGCAATGCCGCCAAGCCAGCACTTTTAGAAGCATCTGACGATATTAATTTCAGTCTATTTCCTGAGGTTTGCAGGAAACTAAAATGTAAAAAGTGCTGTGGCAAAAAATTAAAGCTTCATGGGGGGAAAAAAGGAAGATTGACAGGAAACCAGGCTTCAATAGCTTGCAGCAAGTATTGCTGTCCTCTTTTCTACATATAAACATATACGGAGGGAAAAATAGCTCTCTCTCCTATGGCAGCCCCGTGATTGGGCATGGGCCTTGCCTAGACGCTGTAGGTGTGGAATGATTGGAATAAACATTCACGGGGTCCTTTGGACTGGTGCGTAAATCATTGCTGCAGCCAGACTCTTCCATAAAAACAAAGTTACATCCGATTTTCATTAGAGTAAAAAAATCTGAGACAATAAGATCAGTTTTTCTAAAACCCATGATTATTTTGTGCTGCTTGATTTCCCCACATCCATTTTGTGTTTTACATTTGAATCTGACGTTTTAAATTCAGGCCTTTTGAAAAGATATTCCTGCTAAATCTCTGAAGTGCAATGATAATTCGAAGCAAATTCTACCTCCAAATACACCATCTTTGCTTTGAAAAGTGCACCTTTCTTTGTTTTTCTCTTTCTTCTGAAGATTCTAGTGCTGGTTTCCTCTCTCTCTCTCTCTCTCTCTCTCATCTCTTAATAAATGCATTATAAAGCAAACATCTTGTAACTACCACCCAGGTAAAGAAATGAAATGGTCAATCACTGCCAAATCCTTACTAATCTTGTTCCAATCTAAATCCTTTCTCCCACCAAAGTTACCCCAATCTTGACTTTTATAGAAATCACTTCCTTGTGTTTCTGAATATTTTTATCACTGAGGCAAAATTCCTAGACACTTCAGTTTAGACTTGCCTATTTAAAAATGCTTAAGTGTTCTTCAGTCTTTTTAAACCTACAGCTCCCTCACCCAGCCCCACGCAATAGCTTTCTTTTCATTACCATTTACCTATTGAAAAACCTGGTCATTTGTCCTGTAGGGTTCCCACAATTTGCACACTCATGGGACAATTTGACGTTCCTGGGGATTTCCTGCAAACTGGCAGCAGGATAGGGTTGAACAGACTCAGGTTCCATCCTTTTAGCTAGAATATAGGTTGTGTCTTGTTTTTTCATCCAGAGGTATTATGATAACGCTCTCTTTTTGTGATGTTAACACTCTTTTTTCTTTTTTTAATTGAGATATAATTAACATATAACATTATATTAGTTTTAGGTGTATAACATAATAATTAGATATTTGTGTACGTTAGGAAATGGTCAGCACAGTAAGTCTAGCTTCCCCATCACCCCACCAAGTTACAAAATGTGTAGTATAATGTTACTACCGTAGTCAGCAGCTACACTGATTTTCTTGACTGTTTCCTGCAGTTTCCCTGCCTTGCTGGGCTCTTTCAGAGGGTCTCTTCCTCTTTCTCACCAGTAGGTGGACACAGTCCTGCTCAGCACAGACAGGATTTTTAGCAGGTTCACTAGTCCTCCCTGCACAATCTTAGGAATCTCCAGGAAGAATTACCACAGCAGCCATTGGTCGCTGATCCCCATAGCCTGTGATCAGAGTTGGGAAGGATGAGTTCCAAGTCTTCCAAAGAAAAATCAGTCCTGCAGCTGCTCACCGCCACGGGGACACGATCTTTAAAATTAAGGCCTCATGTGGTATATAAACCAAAAACAACAAAAGAACAAGACAAACAAGTGAGAAACAGAAACTCATAGACACAGACAATAGTTTAGTGGTTACCAGAGGGTAAGGGGGGTGGGAGATGAGGGTAAAGGGATCAAATACATGGTGATGGAAGGAGAACTGACTCTGGGTGGTGAACACACAATGGGATTTATAGATGATGTAATACAGAATTGTACACCTGAAATCTATATAATTTTACTAACAATTGTCACCCCAATAAATTTAAAAAATAAATTAAAAAAAAAAAAGTAAGTCCTCGCCATTCCGATCTTCCCCAGCCGTCTTTGCTTATTGCTGTGAGATGAGCAAGGGCGAGAGGACAAAGCCTGGAGGGGCTCTTGGCTTGCAGATTTGTGGGTAAGATTGGGAAACATTGGATTTTAGGGAAAGGCTCAGGAGTCATTGCAAACCGTGGAAAAGGCATTGGGGCCTGCAAGACTGACTTTCTGAAGGGGCCACACTGTCCTGCAGGTGAGATTGAAAAGCAAATTAATAAGGGGATTAGGGAAGGGAGAAATGCTGAAGGCACCCAGACTGGGCTCAGCGGAGACACTGCACCCCCTGAGCTCTTCCATGCCCTCTCTGTGTTACAGCCCAAGTGAGACTTTCTCTTTCCTTTTTCAAATGTGTAGGTGCAAGACATGCCCAATGGCACCATGGATAGTGTTAAACCTATTATGATTTGTTGTTATTGAGAGAAGGTGAGAGATGAGGTGGTGAGAAAATATGCGACCTCACTCTGCTGTAACTTTTATAGACACAGTCTCAAATTCCGCAAACACTCGCGCCTATGGTGGCCCCTTGAAGAATTCTCATTCAAATATCCCAATAACCCCACTATCCCCATGGTACGGAAGAGAAACAGAGGCTGAGGGAGAATTCTCCAGATTCCCCAGGCCATCCCCAGGCCAAGCGGGGACCCCTTCTCAACCAAGTGTGTTGTTAATTGTAGATGATTCTACAAACTTTGCTTGTTACTCATATTCTGAGGCAGGAAACTAGATGCATCACGAGGAGTGACAATAGCAGTTGGGCACAACTAGTAATAGGATTAGAACAGACTTTGAAATAAAAGTCATTGGGTCTCCCCCCTGCTTTGTTCCTCTCTGATGTGAGCCCAGCTTGTGTCACCATGGTAATCTGGATCCTGACATGTCTTGGAAAGCCATGATGACACATGAGACACAGGGAAAGGGACAGGGGTGGCCCTCAGAGGTGTTTGCTGAATGAAGGAGGGAGTGGATGCGTGACTTCAGGAAGGAGTGTAGACTTAGAGAGCGAGGTTTCCTCTGGGACCTGCAAACCTTTAAGATTCTGGTGAGTCATGTGAAGGTGCACTCGTTCCAGTGGCTCCTGTCCCACCTCTGCTCAAGCTCTGGGGCGTTTAGTCCTGGCGTAGTGGTTATTGACACAGATGTTAAAGGCCATTTGGGGGGGGGGGCATGGAAAGCTTTTTCTGAGCTAGAAAGTGTGGATTTGGCCCATTGATCTGAGCATAATTTGAAGGCCTATGTTGTCAGACACACAAAGGGCATTTGCTAATCCCAAACACAGTAAGCAGAATTTGGGAATGTGGGAGTGGCAGGGGTGGGTCAAAGAGAAGAGACAGTGGGCGGGCGGGAGTTCAAGTGCAGCTTGGAGAAGTAGCTTCCAAGATTCTAAACATTGTATCAAAAAGCTGGTGTTTTCAAGCCTGCTTTTCCAGAGCAGATTTGGACCCCTCTATCTTCTGCTTTGAGGGATAATTCTGAATCCTGGCTTCCCGTAATTATCTTTGATATTGTTCTCTTACCAATGAGCCTAGGGGAGCTTGCTCATTGGAACAATTGTTCTTCTTTCCCACTTCTGGGAACTTGGTTTGTTAACTTACCTGTGGGTCGCCTCATAAGAGCTGGGGGCAGAATACCAAACCTGAGACAAATAGAACCAGCGTCCGCAGGGCTCGCAGTCTGGCTGCGAATTGTCAAGGCCCTGAGAGCCCTTGTGTGAACTGCTCCAATTTGGGACCCAGGGAAAATAATTTAAAAAGCTGAAACCGTTTGAAGTAACAAGCGGCTGCTTTTTTATCTTCTTATTTCAGGCCTGCTGAGTGTTAGTCTGGAGGGGTTGCCAGGGGACCTCTCCTTCGTAAATCTGGAAACCCTCTATCGTCAAGGATTATTTTGCAGATTTCCTGAAAGTAAAAGAAAACTGGGAAAGCTGAAAACTCGAGGTTTTCCAAATGCTTGACCTTTGAGAAACACAGGCCAGCGCTGCCCTTTCGGTAGGAGTGTCCGCCTCAGAATCCTTTCCTTCCTTGCCTCATACCACTCCGGATTCATGCCATTCTCTGACTTCCGAAGCCTCAGTCCATTCACATCCATACCCCAGTTTGGAATTTTGGTGTGAACGCCAAACTTTCATTCATTCTTCTTCTCCTCCTCCTCCTCATCTTCATCCTCTTCTTCCTTCTTTTTAAATCATTAGATAGCCCTGTTAGACAATAGGAAGACACCAGGCGCCATCTTGCACAGAGCCTGGGGTCTAAGACCACACACACAAAAAGAGGTGAAATCAGCTGTCGGAAGTCATTTCATGACTAGGCAGCGCAAATGATCTAAACCTGCACTGCCTGATGAAGTACCCGTGTGACTCTTTAAACTAGAATTAATTAGAAGTAAATAAAATTCAAAATACACTTCTTTAGTCATACTAGTCACATGTCAGGTGCCCAGTAGCTCTATGTGGCTAATGGCTGCTATACTAGTCAGTGTAGATTTTATAGACCATTTCTAGCATCACAGGAAGTTCTATCGGACAGCGCTGGTCGAGTCTTTTTACCCAATTCGTTTTAAGCTGACACTGTATAGGAACAAGACTGGCAATAAGGGTTTGCCCCTTATGAATGATAGTCACAGAAATGATCAAACCGTGGTTTGAAAACTGTAATACTTTTGAATAGAGCAAGCAGAGATAACTTCACAAAATTAACGGTGTTCCCATTTAGGTCTCCAAGCCCTGATGGAAGATTAAGCAACTTAGATCCATTTGGAAATTAAAGAATGTATACCAAAGTACCATGAATGCTATGGACTGAATTGAGTCTCCCCCAAATTTTTATGTTGAAGCCCTAACCTCCAGTGTGACTGTATTTGAAGACAGGGCCTTGAAGAGGTAATAAAGACTAAATGAGGTCATAAGTGTCGGACCCTAGTTTGAGAGGACTGGCCTCTTATGAGAAAAGGAGGAGAAACCACTGCTCACTCTCTCCACCACATCAAGAAGGCAGCCGTCTACAGGTCAGGAAGAAAGACCTCACCAGAAGCCAACCATGCTAGCACTCTGATCTTAAACGTCTAGCCTCCACAACTGTGGGACAATAAATTTCTGTTGTTTAAACCAGCCAGTGTATGATATTCTGTTATGGCAGCCTACCAGACTATCTCGATGACCTTGTATTTGAGTTGCTAATCCTATATGAGTATATGTATGGTATTTTCAAAGGTGATTTTATGTATCTTATTTGCTTTTCCCAAAAGCCCCGGAGGCTGGTGTTAATATTGTGATTTCACAGATGAGGAAAAAAGGCCCGAGAATTCTCAAATAATCAAGGGTCAAAGTGAATCCAGAAACTAGGGCTTCTAAATTCTAGCCCAGTGCTCCAGCCATTCTGCCTTACTGCTTTAGAGATCTGTTGTCATTGCCCAATACACACTGCACCTGGGCACCTCTGTGTATCAGGGCTTTTCCATGGCTGGTCTCATATTACAGTCTGCGCAATAGAAATAACTGAGTGTTCAGGAACATGGAAATCAATATTGCATAGTCAACAAGGGAATTATTTCCAGAATATTAAGACTATTGTTCAACAAGTGTGTTTAAAGAAAAGCAAGAGAGAGATTGACACAGGACATGAACAATAAATCTGCAGAAAATTCAAATAGCCAATAAACATTTTTAAATGTGTAAACTTGTCAGTAAAAAGAAAATACGTATTAAAATGGAGGTCACTTTTTGACTTAACCGATTAGGGGAAAAAATGTTAAAGTCTCATAATATCAAGAACTGAAGAAGAAAGAGGAATTGTCATAAACTGAACATAGGAGTACAAATTAGTCCAACCTCTTTGGAGAACAATTTGTCAATATCTAGTAAAGTTGAAGCGATATATGCCCTATGACCCAGGAACTGACTTCTAGATGTATATCAGAGAGAAATCGTACACATGTACACATGCACTTATGACCAAAGATATTCACTGTAGTCTTATTAGCAATCATAAAAACTTGGAAACAAGCTACATGCCCATCAATAACAATGGATAATGTGTAGTCCACTTATACAAACAATGTTTTCTAGTAGTTAAAACAAAATGAACTGGATTTAAATATATTAATATATATATAAATCTCAAAAACATGATGTCAAGTGAAAGGACTAATTACAAAAATATATGTGATGATGATATCATTTACATAAAATGTAAGGAAAAATTAGTATTACATTGCTTGTGAATACATAAATAGGAAAAAATATAAACAATATAGATATAAAAGGAAAATCCAACTTTAAGATGGTGATTGCCTTTGAGGAGGGACGAAACGGGCATGGAGGTTCAATTATATCCATAAATTTTGGGTTTAAAAAATGTTTTTCTAAAGCAGACAGAAAAAAAATAACACAACATGTATCAAATCTGGATGGGGCATGGCTAATTGTTAAATGGTTCTCTGTACTTTTCTGCACATACATTTTTCATAACTTAAAAACTCAAAACATTTTGCAAGCTCAGAATTATCCTATCCTTTATTATCAGCACTCAGAGCCCCTGTCTAAACCTTGTCATCTCCAGAGCAAACAGACAAGGGCAGAAAGAGGCACTCAGAGAAACTGTCATCCAAGGACCGCTGGCAAGTCAAGGGTAGAACGGGGGTGTGACATTGTAGCTTTGGGACGTGGCACAATGCTCACCCAGAGCTAAACAGAGACCCAGCAAGGAGGCTGAGATCTTAAATTCAGACAGTGTGAAGGGGTCGGAGCAATTCCCCTCAGCTTTGCCTCTATTCCTTCTGGATTAGTAGTCAGCACCCCACGTATGACTCGTACCGCTCGGCTCTAACACACACTTAACATCTTGAAAAACAAAGCCAAAACTGAAACTTAAAAACTGATTTTAAAGCAATTAATGATAGACTCAGGCAATTGTTTTCTTGGGTCTCCAGAAAGCTCGACATTGCTAAAAATGGTTTGTTTCTTTCACAAACAAGATATAAAGATGTAAAAAGGATAAAAAGAATAAAAATGTAATCAGTGTTTCATGAGTCACTCAGCTGACACACACCTTTTACTTTAAAAAACAAGCAACGGAGACACCTTTCCCATTGCACATCTCCCCCTGTACTGCTGCCTCCCTTCTCCCCACCCTGATTTCAAGGCTCTCAGATTTTCAAAAAGTTTGTGGGATTAGATATTTAATGATTTAGTCATCTTCTTAAAATATGTCTCTTTTAGATTCTTCCTGGATGTCAGCTGATGTAACCATTTGAGTGAATAAATGAACATCTTTTGAGCAACGATTATGTGTTAGATGCTTGTTCACTACTTATTTCATTTGACTTTTTTGGATTCTTATAACAATCCTTCAAAATAGATGCAATCATTAATATTATCCTCCTTGCAGAATTAAGAAAACTGAATCCCAGAAATAGTGAGGGGCTTGTCTGTGTTTTTAAGGCTGTAACAGCCAGGATTTAATGCTGCCCTGGGACTCAGAGTCCCGGGTTCCAATCCCAGACCTGCCACTAGTTAGGTGATCCTCTGTGGGTCATTTTGCCTACTAGGGCCTTCCTTTTGTCATCTCTGAAATGAAGGGATGAGACCAGATGATATGAAATCTGCTTCTAATTTTAAGGTCTCTTTTTGTGGCCTTTTATTATACAAAAAGAACAGAAGAAAAAAAGAAGAACACAAGAGACAGCTTATGCTTACAATCTATTTCTTTTCCTACTTCTCTGTGGACAACAACTCAAGGGATGAATGAACTGACCAACTGAAAAAATATCAGCGAGCAAAATATATCCTGCTGGGCCAACTGCCCAGTGCAGCCATGGTTTCTCTGGGCAGGACTCATATCTGACTGTTCTCTGAAACACTGGCACATTTGGAATCAGCTTGTGTTATTGTTATTACTGAGTGTCTATTAGTCACAAAGATTGGGGAGCTGAAAAGCCCTATGCACATAAAAACTCGAAAAGCAGTGCCTTGAACTGCTTCTACTTGAATTACTTGGGAACGCTCTTAATTCAAGACAAAGGGATCTCCTGTTTATAGGATTGGGGCTGGACAGTTCAGGGCCTGGTCAAATAGGTTTTAGATCTGGAAGGACAGCCGTCTATTTATTCCCGTGGTAATTCTGGCTTCAGTGACACAATAAGGAGAGGTACAAGTTTGATATTGTATCAGAAGGTGGTGTGCACTGTATGGGGGTGGTAGAAGATCAAGATCCCAGGGGCATCTGGATAAAGGCCCAACATATGCAGAAACGAGACTCACCTAAATGACGGGGGAAAGGAAATAGAACAGAGGACACAAACATGACATATAATTACAAATAATGATAACGTGAAATTTGTCAATAGGCAGTTGTAGTATGACCATTTAGAGCAGGGGAGTCCAAACTTTTTTCAACGTTTTTTTACCAAGGGCCATATGCAGTGAAATGCACAAACAGCAAAATACACAAACAGCTGGGCCATTCATTCGAGGTGAAGTACGTATTGCCTCACCTGGTTTATTTAAGTAAACTAAATATATTTTTGGAATTTGCTGCAGGCAATTAACAATGGATTGCAGACCGCAGTTGGCCCGTGGGCCGCAGTTTTGACACCCCTGGTTTAGAGTAAAGATGCTGGTATTAGGGCTACTTGGGATGGAATTCTGGCTCTGCCACTTATTAGCTCCTGACAAGTCATTCATTTAACCTCTAAACTTTAGTTTTCTTGTCTATAGTATGAGGAACCCAATTCTTCATCATAGGGTGGTCATGTAGATTAAATAAGAAACTTCCTGTATGGCTTTTAGCACAGAAAATTCAATAAGTGTTAGTCACGATTAGCATGGCATTGGAAATCCTGGCCATTGCCTTCAGGGGAAGCGACTGAAGGTTTTGAACATGGGAACAATGATTTTAAAGCAATAGCAGAATGCAACTGAATTTAGACGGAGACAGGAGAATAGTTTGGAGGTCGTCACGATGATCTGGGGATGAGGTAATTGGGTCATGGCTCGGAATGATGTTAATGAGAATAAAACGAAAAGGGTAATGTGACAGTCATTTCAGGATTTAAACATTTAGTGAATAAAGGGAACAAAATAGAGTTGAATAAAAGATAACATCCAGGTATTGGCTTGCCCTGCTAAAATAATAGCATCATTGAATAAATGAAGTAACTAGTTTTAGGGGAAGAATCCATTTGAGATTTATTCATTAATTTTGAGGGTCAGGTGGACCATCTACGTGGAACTCTCCAGGTGGCCATCAGAAGTATTCACCAACTGAATGGGACCGACTACATTTATTGTTCGAAGGTCCATATTTATTTCCTAAACTTCATTTATGTATGACTTACATTCCCCCTATTTCATACCTCCTATAGTATGGTTTATTTAATAGTTTAATTTGACTTAAATTGATTTATTTGGTTTTATCTAAGCAACAATATCTGTGAAATCTCAGGCTTTAGTGCTAATTATAATTTGTCTGATACACGTTAAAATAAAATCGTCACTGTTAAAATAAAAGTATTCATCCATATAGCTTCTAACATCATTCCTCATACCATCGTTATACATACATTTTGTGAAACATGGATAAAAATGAAAATTAAAGTCATAAGAAGCACTGATTTTCTCGTGGAAATAGACCAGCAAGAAAATCAGGAAGCTAAAGTGAGGGGAGGAAAGTGGGCAGCAAATTAGAAAGAAAGAAAGAAGTACAGGAGAACTGGGACAATATCATGTCATGGCAAGTAGGTGGGAGCAGAGTCAGAGGGGAGAATTGTGGTGAAAAAATTGAAAGAAAAGGTGGTAAAAAATGCTAATATCTAGAAGAACATATTTTTGAAAAAGCCATGCTGTCTAGAATTAGATAACCAAAGGAGAGTCAGATTCTGGATATAGTTGAAAAAATAATATATGTAACACAGTAAGGTCAGTAGGTATGATGGAGTCAATGTGGAGTCTAAAAGAAAGAGAAGGGACCAGAATACTCCCAAGGCTTTTGGCCTGAGCCATGGGAATATTACTGCTGCTATTAATTGAGATATGGAAGATTGTGCATGGTCCAAGTTTAAGGAGAGGGAAGATCAGGAATTCTATTTGGACATGTCTAGTTTGAGATGTATATTAGTTTTCTGAGGGAATACTTAGAGAAAATGGTAGGATAAATGAATCTGGAGTTCAGGGCTTAGGATCAGCCACAAGATAAAATTTTGGAGCTGTAAAAATATAGGTTATAACAAAATTCACAAAACTAAACGTTTCCATTGTAGCAGTTAGAATGGGCTTGGTTATGCTAGGTAACAAACACTGCTCACTTTCCCAAACTTAGTGGCTCATAACTTGAACTTTTTCTTTCCTGTTTATGTTATTTGTCCATTATGGGTCATCTGTGAATTCTCCTCCATGTTTCTTCATTCCAGAACTCAGGCTAACAAAGCAGGCAGAGGGAAAGAGAACTCTGGGAAGGCTTGCATCAGTGATAGAATGTTCTTTCTGGCTTGGAAGAGACACGTGTCACTACTGCTCACAATCACTGGCCAGAAGTAGCCACACAGTGTCACTTAAGTCTGAGAGGTGTCAGGAAGTGAAGTGATCGCCTTCCTACCATGTACCTGGAAGCCAGAGAGGCTGATTTATCTGGAGTCCTGGGCAGTCATGGTGTCCACAATCCCTGGGGAAGAAGGAAAGGCAGGCAAAGCATGACCCCTGGGGCACTGGGGCATTCAGAGGTTGAGGGAGTTAGAAGGAAACAGCAAACAAGGAGAATGAAAGGAAATGAAGAGAACGTGGTTCCCTGAAAGTCAAGTGAAGCTTTTGTGTCTTGATTTAGAAGCTTCAGAGAATGGTCATGACTGGTAAGGGCCAAGCCCCAGGACATGAGAGAAAGGAGAAAGGCATCTGGGATTTCCATTAACAATAGGGTACATCTGATACTTTACATCAAATCAGAACATCTCAAGGTCATGCATGACCACAGAGAATAAGAGCTCCAGCTTTCAGGTGACAAGGACCCAGTTGGAGCCCCAGCTATTAACTTTGTATTATCTTGTCAAGTCTCTTAACCTAGGTTTCCTCCTCTGCATATGGGGCTGCTGTGAGGATTAAGTAATATAATGCCTGGTCCAGGTCACGTGGTGAGCATTCAAGTGGGGCAGCTAGTGTCACAGTGCTGGTAGGGATGGGAATTGCTACTACCGTTTTGGAAAATTCTGTGGCAGCATCTACAAAAGCTGAACATGGGCATAACCTAGGATTCAGCATTACAAACATATGCACCCAATAGGTCTATGAGCATATTTCACCAAAAAGCATGTATTAGAATGTTAATGGCAACCCCAAATAGGAAATAACTCCCAAGATCCATTCTACCAAGAGTAGAATGGATCAGCAAATTGTGGTGACCATATATACATACGGTCACACAGTCATGTGACCCAGCAATCAGAACAATATAAAACACAGTACTGTGGGTGAATCTCATAACATCGTGTTGTGAGTAAGAAGTACTTAAAGAAGACATTCCCTATGATTCCATTTATACTGGGTGTCGTGCGGGGCGGCCTGCGGGCTCTCTGCTCCTGCTCCCCACATAAGAATGCAGGATGTGGCCAGAACCAAAAGGAACACTCACGGAGCCATAGGTAGGGAAGTCCTACCACTATGGTCTCACTGGAGGCTGGGTTCACCGGACGTGCGACCTGCTGTCCGCTTTTCTGCCAACTGGCCGACTCCCCTCGCTAAGTGCAATCCGCGCTTGCCAGCCACCATCTTCTTGCTAGCCCCCATTTTTCTGCTAGCGTAGCCACAGCAGTTATATTAGTGGCCAATGGTTCACTGGTTACAGCTGACAGCCAACTAGCCACAGCTGATGGCATCCAATCACAGTTGATGGCCATTTACTACCTGAGCCAGCACCTTTCCACGTGAGGCCGAGAGCCTGGAAAATGCACTCCTGGCTCTGTCCCCACACTGGGGGAGGGGTGCTAAAAAATGTATACAAGTGGACACTTTGGTCAATATTGCTCAAGCAGTAGTTCACCATAATCAGAAGTGTCTGGACGCTGATGGTAACCACTTTGAGCACCTCTTCTAATTGCAGAAGTCAAACGTGACTTGTATTCATTGTTTGTTATTGGTATATATTGAGTATTACAATTTTAATAATTTTTTCTTTTCTTAAAATGTGTATACATTTTTTTTTTGGCACCCTCTGTACAATGGACAAAAACAGGCAAAACTAAGCTTTGTGGATAGACGCTAGGACGGTGGTTACTCTTGGGAGGAGAGGGGTACTGACCGTGTTCTGTGATTGCTGCAGTAAATGGATGTATTCCATATGGGGAAATTGATCAAGCCACACATTTATATGTGTATTTTCATTACAAGGTTTTTTTAAGAAAAAGGAAGGATTGGATATATTGTAGCCGGCAAGTAAAGCTAAGTTACTTTGCAGAGACACCTGATCTCACTTGTTTTTTGATCACCAGTTGATGCCTCCTCTGCCAAGGGGCTCAGTTAAGCCCGGGAGTAAACATTTGTATAAACAGGATGTGTATCAGTTTGGCTTGATTGGCAGTTTAATTAGGTACATGTCCTTTCACTGCCTTTGAAATTAGATTGGTGGAGAATCCAGAAATTCCAGGCTGTTACATTTGTCTCTTGATGTCTGGATTTTTTTTTTTTAAAGAATATGTTGTACTTATGAATATGATGGTGGCTTTGGCTTGGAGGAAGCTACACCCACTGAGGGAGAGAGTAATCTTATTAGGTTAATGAGGAAATTGTGATTTACCTCAACAAAGAGGTAAAATGGGGCAAAATTGCCCCCTAATCCCCTACCTTTGCTGCTAAGTGTTAATTAGTAACAAAACAGGGCTCCTGGAATGTGGAAACTAGCCTTGAATTTAATAGCTCCAAGCAAAAAAACAGTGAAAATCCTTGCCAATTTTGCAATGCAATTTCTCTTGTTTTTTTTTCTTCTTTCAATGTAGCTAGTTTAAAGCGATGCTGTAACTCGCATGGTTACCAGGAATAAACACAACCCATATCCAGCAGGGCTTATCCAAGAAGGGTGAATGTAGACTCAGAAAATAAAAATTGAGGGGCCATCTGATGTGTGTCCCTGGCTCTGGGCCGGATTATTTGGAAATCATTGCTCAGGAATCCTGTCATTGGTGTCAGGAAGCTGGCTGGTGACGAGGGTTTGCTCTCTCCTTTTGCCTACTGCGACCCTTCCGGATTCAGCCTGAATTGTCTCAACTTGTTAATTTTAGTTCTGTATAATTAGAAAATGTCTTTTTTATTTATTATTTTTTTAAAGAATTGCATTTCCTCTTAGACATTTTTACTTAATTCAAGGTAGGTAATTAGAATCCTATTTTCTCCCAGAGTGAACTAGAGGGTGTTTGGATATAAGTATGTGTTTGCGTTTGAGATTTCTGTAGAGATTTCAACTCAAACCTACACACTTTATAAATATGTGGTTTTCAGATATTAGTCACAGTATATTACTTTTAATGGAAAAGCTAAACATGGTAAGCCTTACGTATTACATTAGATAATCTTTTCCAGAAGACATCAATGTGCGGATAAGCTTTTATCACTAATTCTTAGCAATTATCTGTCACGTCTCCACCTAATTCTGATCTTATCCCTGATTATCAGGGTGCTTCTCTCTAAATCACCCACAACGCCAACTTGGAAACAAGGGCAATCAGTTCAATTCATGGAATATTTACTAAATGCCTACTGTATGTCAGGCACAATACTTGGTATTAAAGATAGGGAGTTGAATAAGAAACTGGCCCTATCTTAAAGGGGCTCAAATTTCGACAGAAAGGCAAACATAATAATAGAATGTTAGGGGATAAAAGCAAGTAGGAATTATAAATATAGTACAGAGGAGGGAGGAATTGGTTTCCAAGGTGGGAGGGTTCTAGGAAAGGCTTCCTGAAGAAGGGAATATCTGAATTTGGATTTGAAGGATGAAGAGGAGTTTTCCTAGTAGGTTTCAAGACACAAAGAAGGCAGTGAGCAGGGGCACAAATACTTGCAACAGCCTAACACATGCTAGGAAATAGATGTGGAACCTGGATATATGTAGACAGAGGCAAAATGTACCTCAGCAGAAATCCTGGACCGTTTTCTGTTGGTCATGGGACAAGTGTGAAGGTCTCTAAGTAGGTGTATGATGCATCGCCTGGCAGTAGCCTAGAGGATGGGCTGAGGGTGTGTCTGGAGGTGGAAATACTATTTCTTCCAGGCATGAAGAACAATGACAAGGTTGTTGCATTAGTGATCATGAAAATTTGAATAAAAGTGTTAGGATGTTTGCAAACGAGAGGTCAATCTGAGACATTTAGAAGGACCAACGATACTTAGTGAGAGGTAGCCCTAGTTTGAAACTCTTCCTTCAGCTCACCTCACAACCTTTGCAGTATTTCATTGCCTCCTCTTCATTTTTAATTCCCAGTAACACAGCAATACTACCCAGAACGGGAAAACTCCCAACCTGGTCTCTCAAACCTAGAAGGTTTCTTAGGCATTTGTTAGAAAACGAGGAGAACAACCTGGACTGTTTCTCTCCATCTGCTCCTCGAGCCTTTACCTGGCAGCTGTTTACTGAGTGTAGCACCATTTAAATACGTTTCGGAAGAACATGTGGAGTTCATGATCTGACTGACTTTACAGATTCCATGTATACATCTAAAAATATATCAGAATTGAGTCTCTGAAAAACACAGCTTCACAAGACAGGAACCTGAGTCATTCATGAACAGATATTAATGGGTTTATTTATTCTTTTAATCACAAAAGTAAACACTTATAGAAAAAAATCCATTTTAGTTGTAGCAATTAGGACACTTTGGGTTGTCAATAACAAAAAGATAACTTAAACTGGGTTAGGCCTCCAAGGGAATTTATTAGCCTGTGTGGCAGGAATAAAGGCATGGCTTCCTCCTTTGCTTCTAGCCACTGGTCACAAGATGGCAGCCAACAGCTCCATGTCCACATACACAGCCTGCTTAAGTGCAAGGGTAAAATCAGAGAGGCAGGCCCGTTGGATGCTCTGACGAAAATAGAGGAGAATCCCCCCAGCCAACGTGGACTGAGAGCGGTGGAGAAGTTGTTCCTCAAAGGAAGTTCTCCGTACTGTTACCAGAAGGGAGAATGAATTACAAGCGGGTAAAGACAAGAAATAGTTACCCTAGTAAGAAATCACAAAATTCTGAGAGGAGCACATACATTTGAGTTTATTGAATTTACTGCTTTATTTGCAATTTACTCAGCAGCTAACTCAATGGTAGGTGTAGGAGACGTGCTTACTAAATATTTGTTGAATGAATGCATACAGTATGTTCGTCTTGTCAGAACTACTACCTGGTTTCCTGAATCTGAGACAGATTATTGTACACGAGACGGGTGGCTCTGTGTCATGAGTGTCACCCTCCTATATCCCACAGCACTACCACAGAACTATCACACGGTACTTCAGTTGTCTGTTTACTCACCTGCAGCTCTTCCTCTACACTATGAGGGCAAGGCCTGTGCCTTTCCTCTTTGAATTGTAAGGACCCAGCAGAGCACTGGCACAAAATCAGTTCTCAGTAATTATTCGTTGCATATATGCATGCATGCACGCATGAATGAATGAATACATAAATAAATTAACTAATTGCCAATCAACTGAGAGGCAGCTCTCTTGAGTTCTTCAGAATAACTACAGTTTCTCTCTCACCTCACTTAATCTATATACTACCCTATAGCAGTGATTCCCAAACTTGTTTGCACATTAGAATCACCTTGGGGTGTGAGGGGGTAGAGTTTTTAGAAAAAATTCGAAAGCCCAGGACATACCCCAGACCAATTAAATTACAGTATTTGGGGTTATACCAGGAATCAGCAATTTTCGAAGCTTCCCAGGTGACTGCAATGTACAAAGTTTGGAAAGCACTGCTCTATGGGTTTGCCCAGAAATGTAGCACTATAAAGGATGTCTATGATTGCCTTTTCTGGTGCATAGCGCAGGTTATGGTAGTGTGGTCCCTGTGCCCTCAGGGACTAGGTGGGGAATCTTCTGAGCTTTTACAACCAGGACCAGAGTGTCTCCATGGACATTGAAAAAGTAAAGAAGGGAGGTTTATAAGGCTCTAAAATTTAAACTCGTGGTTGCCTCAATCATCTGCTTTCTGTTATTTATGTCAGTGCAGAAGAGTGAGCTGGGACACCCCATTTATTATAATAGTTAACAAATTGGGTGCCTTCTCTTGGTCTTACTGACTCATCAAAGCTCAGGTGATGATAAGAACCTGACTGAATGGAGTCAGGGTTTTGTGTCTCTCAAACTCCCACCCCTGCCAAGGTGAGGTGGCCATACCCATCCAAAGAAAACCTTAGAAGTTAAACTCCAGTTACATGGAGATGAAGCTGCAGAAACCATAGACCCAATCTCATTGCCATTAGATCTGTGCCATTCAAAGTCTAGTCAACTTGATGTATGGGCTTCCACTAGGAGATTTTTGGAAATGCAGATTTTCAGGCCCCACCCCAGACCTACCGATTCAGAATCAACACTTTCACCAGACCCTCAGGTGACATGTAGGCTCATTTATATTTGAGAAACACAGTTTTAGACTACCTTGATGGGGAAAAGAAAAAAAAAACTGTTTTGATGTTTTTCCCATTGCTGAGAAAAAGTCTGAAAATCTTTTGCTCTGGTGGAAATTTGACTACTTTGTGTGTCTACTGAAAAATGCCCAAGGTATCTACATCCTTTGCTTGTGAAAAATAGGCTAACCAGGAGAGCTCTCAAAACGGTGGCACTTCTTATGTTAACGTTTTGGCGCTTGAGTCTATCTTTACATTGGACTAGACAGGGGTGTCCAAACTTTTTCCAACGTTTTTCACCAAGGGCCATATGCGGTAAAATACACAAACAGCCGGGCCACTCACTCGGGGGGAAGTACGTATTGCCTCACCTGGTTTATTTAAGTAAAGTAAACATATTTTTGGAATTGGCTGCGGGCCAAGTAACAATGGATCGCGCGCCGCAGTGTGGACGCCCCTGCACTAGAGGATCTGTAGAATCCTTGTTTCTAGCTGCATCGCACTAGCAACTTTGTGAAGTGGGGAAACGATCTGACTGCACCTACACTGGAGAGTTCATGTTCCCATCGTCTATCTCCTTTATATTGGCACGATGAGAGAACCCTGCTTTAGCTGAGAAAACAGAAAATGAATTATGAAACGACCAGGACCAGGGTGTAGAAGGGTGTCGTGTGGGGGACTGTCATGCGGGGGACCCTGCTCGCTGCCACTGTCTGTTGTGTGGGGCGGCCTGCGGGGTCTCTGTTCCCACTCCCCATACAAGAACGCAGGATATGGTGAGGCCAAAAAGGAACACCCACGGAGCCATAGGTAGGGGAGTCATACCAGTATATTCTCACTGGAGGCTGGATCCACACTGTCTGCAAACCGCCATCCACACCAGCCCAGCCGCCATCTTCTTGCTAGCCCCCATTTTCTCTCTTCTCTTTTCTCTCTGCTAGCGTAGCCACAGCAGTTATATTAGTGGCCAATGGCTCACTGGTTACAGCTGACGGCCAACTAGCCACAGCTGATGGCCATCCCATCACAGTTGATGGCCATTTACTACCTGAGCCAGCACCTGTCTATGTGAGGCCGAGAGCCTGGAAACTACTTTCTGGGGCTCTGCCCCCACAAAGGGTAATCTGCTGATTTGTGAAAAGCGGTGATTAAGGAGATCAGAAGCCAGAGAACAACATTTAAAGCTACGTCCCGGTGGAATGGGAGTGAGTGGAGGGTGAGGTTGTGGTAGTGACAGACTGGGGGGAGTGGGGGGAGTGTGAAGGAGCAGACAAGGATTCCGTGGTTCTTGGACATGGAGCTCAGGGAAATAAATTGCCACTAGTGTTGGGCATTGCCGAGAAAACTTGAGGGACTGCAGTGTGGAAAGGCCCTGGCTTTGTTGGAGAACTTGGATACAGGAGCTAATCGGTCTGATAGTGAAATGAGATCTAGTATGAAATTAGATTTCCTTTTTTTTTTAAAGGTTTTATTGGGGAAGGGGAACAGGACTTTATTGGGGAACAGTGTGTACTTCCAGGACTTTTTTCCAAGTCAAGTTGTCCTTTCAGTCTTAGTTGTGGAGGGCACAGCTCAGCTCCAGGTCCAGTTGCTGTTGCTAGTTGCAGGGGGCTCAGCCCACCATCCCTTGCGGGAGTCAAACCGGCAACCTTGTGGTTGAGAGGACGCATTCCAACCAACTGAGCCATCCGGGAGCTCAGCGGCAGCTCAGCTCAAGGTGCCATGTTCAATTTTAGTTTCAGGGGGTGCTGCCCACCATCCCCTGTGGGAGTTGAGGGATCGAACTGGCAACCTTGTGGTTGAGAGCCCACTGGCCCATGTGGGAATTGAACCGGCAGCCTTCTGCTTTAGGAGCACGGAGCTCTAACCGCCTGAGCCACCGGGCCGGCCCCTGAAATTAGATTTCTGCATTTAGACTCTCATCTGGATTTAGTTATAAAAGCTCAATGTGTGTGAATCAGTTTTCTTGAGCTGCCATAACAAAGTACCCCAGACCAGGTGGCTTAAACAACAAAAGTTTATTTCCTCACAGTTCTGGAGGCTGGAAGTCCTATATCAAGGTGTCAGCAGGGTTGGTTTCTTCTGAGGCCCCCTTGGCTTGTAAATGGTCATTTTCTCACTGTGTCTTCTCATGGTCTTCTTTCTGTACATGCTTGTGTCCTGGTCTCCTCTTCTTGGTAGGACACGAGTCATATTGGATGACAGCCTATCCTA
Source organism: Rhinolophus sinicus (assembly GCF_036562045.2). Classification (NCBI taxonomy): domain Eukaryota; kingdom Metazoa; phylum Chordata; class Mammalia; order Chiroptera; family Rhinolophidae; genus Rhinolophus; species Rhinolophus sinicus. The sequence continues at coordinate 12,715,423 of NC_133765.1, read as the reverse complement.
ATGATCCCATTTAACCTTAATTCCCTCTTCAAAGGTCCTATCTCCAAACACAGTCACATTCTGAGGTACTGGGGATTAGGGCTTCAACATGTGTACTTGGGGGAAAACACAATTCAGCCCATAATAACATGTAAATTACCAAAGTAGATTATAGGAAAGAAAGAAAGGGATATAAAAGGTTACTTAGGTCAGTATCTCCATTTTGTTTATAAGGAATTAGAAACCATCAGAGGGGAATTGATTTATTTTATCACAAACCCTACCCTATCAGTAGTAGTGCTGGAACTAGAACCCAGGTCTTCCCTGCAGCTTCCCACTGTCGCAGGCCTCCTGCCCCTTGAATAGTATGCAAGGCAATAGAGGCAAGACACGCAGGGCAGCATTTCCTAAACGTGAGTGTGCACACAGATCACTGCGGGATCTTGTTAAATGAAAACTAATTCATTAGATCTGAGCTGGGGCTTATGAATCTGCCTTTGCAGCAAGCTCCCCAGTCTTGCGCTAGAATAGCTGTAGCAGAGGTTCCCGTGCTTTGGGTCTTCACCAGCCTCACCTGGCAGCTTGTTAGATATGCAACTTCTAAGGCCCTTCCCAGGTTTACAGAATCTGGAGCCATTGTGGTAAGGCCTAGCAATCTGTGTTTTAATAAGGCCCTAGGGTGATTTGAGAACCCCTGCTCCAGAAACATTTCTCTTAACCTTGCTCTTCCTCAGAATTACCTGATGGGTTGGTTAAAAAGGCAGATCAACTGAATCAGAATCTATGGTGACTGTCTATGTGTTTGGGGGTGATGGTGAAGATGATGGACTATCTATATTTTTCTGAAAAAAAGAACCACTCCAGGTAATACTGCTAGGCAGCTAGGTTTGGCAACCACTATTCTTGACCTATACCATGGAACCATCCAGGTTGAAATCAATCATTTAAAAATGTTCTATTTATAGCCAGCTGTCCAATGAGCACTTTGATTAGCTGAGAGAACTTCCTTTTTCCTCCCTCCTCATCCATAATCCCCCAATCCTCTCCTTCCAGCCTGGGTCATTCTAGACTTCAGATAACACCTGCCATTAGCAGAATGTCATCAAGCTGAATTTCATTATTGTCATGCAGGGAGGCCTGCGGGGTCTCTGCTCAGGCTCCCCACAAGAGAATGCAGGACATGGTGAGGCCAAAAAGGAACACCCACGGAGCCATAGGCAGGGGAGTCACACCACTATATTCTCACTGGTGGCTGGATTGGAGACACAGGAAACAGGAGCCACACAATTCTCAACCCTCACTGCGCTGCTTGCAGGCTCAGCCACCATCTTCTTGCTATCCCCCATTTTTTTCTGCTAGCCTAGCCACAGCAGTTATATTAGTGGCCAATGGCTCACTGGTTACAGCTGATGGCCAACTAGCCACAGCTGATGGCCAGGCAATCACAGTTGATGGCTATTTGCTACCTGAGCCAGCACCTGTCTATGTGAGGCCGAGAGCCTGGAAACTACTTTCTGGGGCTCTGCCCCCACTATTATGTTCTGTCACCTTTGCTCTGCATATCTGTGGCTCACCTTTATGTTAAATTAGTTCTCTCCTACTTGAATTATTTATACCAGCCCTTGTGCATTATCTTTGTTCTCTACCCTCCTGAGTGCCCCCTTCCCACTTCCCAGCACCTAGGTCCTATGGGTTTGCATGCTGGGACAATCACACTTGGGATGACTCACTTACACTGAATACAGCCAGGACATACCATAACAAAGACAGAGATGGCATCAGCATGGTAAAGGTGAAAAAGCTTGATCATACTCAGTGTTGGTGAGGTTACAGGGAAACTCTTATACACGGACAGGAAAAGTCAATTAGCTTATTTGGTGGGCAATTTGGTAATATCTATTAAAAAAAACACCCTTGTTTTTAATCACATACTCTTTGGTTCAGCAATGTTATTTCTAGGAGTTTAGCCTGCAGAAACACCCATACGATGCTCAAAGAGATGTATGGATAAGCATGTTCACTGCTGGATTTTTTGTATTGCCAAAAAACTGGAAGCTACAATAGACCATCTGGAGAGTGGTTAAATATGTTGTGTCCTATTTGTGCAATGGCATGCGTTAACTAAGAGAGGAGATCTGTAAGTACTAGAGAAAGCTGACAGGCTGGACCCGGCTGAGACCATTGCCCAGAATGCTGGAATATAGCATCCTGGCAAGGCTGTCTCAGGGAGGCTGAGTTTCTCATATGGCAGCTCAGGGCTCCCACAGGTAGTGTTGGCTGAACCAGATAGATGCTGCAATGCCTTTCGTGCGTTACTCTTAGAGGCATATACTGTCACTTCTGCACTTCTCTGTGGGTGGGAGTAGTTGCAAGCTTATTCAGATTCAAGGGGGGTGGATATAAACTCCCCCTTTCAGAGGGAGAAGCATCAAGAATTTGTTGCCATGTCTCATACCCACCACACCACTATTACCTCCAGGGAGAAGGAGTGGAGGAAGATTTTGCTTGTCCTTTTATACCCTTATATATTATTTGATTTATCTATAGATTGCTTGCATTACTTTAGAGATTAAAAGAGAGATAAAATAAGAAGAAAGTAACTGGAGGAAAAGGCAGGCCAGTAGTAGAAATGTGCAAGTGGAGGAAGGGATGGGAAGAGAGGAAGAAAGGCACGTGAACCTGGGAGATGAGATGCACAGAGGAAACATGCAGGATTGGTGAACATAGAGGGAGGCAAGTTGGCTTTGTGCTGGGTGCAAGTGGGACAGCCTTCTGTCAACAGCTCCACATTACCTACCCTTGGAAATACAACTATTCCTTTAAGAAACAATTTAAACCTCATCTCCTCTGATAACCTTGGCTCCCTCCCAGTGAGAGTGGTTCCTCTTGCTCTGTACGCCTGTTGCGTTTGTGTGAGGAGACCTTCGTATGGCACACACCAGCCCTACTCTCTCAGTTAGTTGAGTATACCTCCACACTCCACTCTGTTAGTTAAGTATACTCCAGAGACTGTCTTCAAAGGCTGACAGTTTGTTCCTTTTGTGCACTCCCACATTGCTTAGGACCATGTCTTACAAGTGGGCAGTGGGTAGTCCATAAATATTTCTTAATTAAAAAGTCTCTTGTTTAACAAACACTGATACCTCACTTACTATGTGATTGGCAATGCACTCAAATATTGGCTCATTTACTGTCTGATAACAACTTTCGGAGACAGGTACCATCACGACTCCCATTACCCAGAAGACAAAATTGATGCATAGAGAGGTTAAACCTAATAAATAGGAAAACTTGGAGTCAACTCAAACAACTTGGCTCTAGAGTCTGTCCTTTTACCAGTGTACTTTCCACTTTCCATGCATAAGAGCACATTTCTAGGTTTCCCCATTTAAGAGTCAAGAAGAAGGTATCAATGTATTTTGTAAAATGTAGCAGCAACCTGACAGAATTGAAATTCTATCTACAAATTGCTGTCTGGATGGCACTGCGGTAAAAGAAACAGAATGGCACTCAGTCTAGTTGATTAGAGCTTTAGTCATTTAACCTTCTCTGTCTCTTCACTGACTCCAGCCTAGACTCAACCAGGCCTCCCAGGAATAGTGCAAGACTCCCAGAACTGTGATCAATGGCCCAGAAGCATCTACAAAGTGAACATTATAGGAAGTCTAAAGAGGTCACTTAAAAGAAGGGAACAGAGGCTCAGAAAAGTGCTGGGATGTGGGAAAGAAAGAATCATGGATAGACTATGAAACAATCCTGTGGTTGAAAACTCCAAAATAATGAGGTCACAAATTTATTTTTTACCAATTTATTCTCCCAATGATTTCAGAGGTAGGATTGCATGAATAAAGAACCAAAGTAACCAATTTCACTATTTGTTATTATGGCCTGTATTAAAATAGAGCAGGGAACATGGGGAAGCAAACTCATGCTCCAAGTGTTACAAAGTTGGAAGGAAATAGGGTAGTCATTTCATTGAGCCCTACTCAGCTTCACTAGGGAGGGAGCTTAAGTTAGATGTAGGGATTGGTACAAAGCTTACATCAAACATGGGAGTACTTTGTATGAAGCTTTAGTTCTGCTTTGCCGTGAGGTTCTACAGATAGACAGCAAAACTATAGGAGTGTTGAGTATTAGCCCTCTTGCTGGCTTATTGCTTTTTATTGTCTAAATAACTCGGTGCTAATTTCTAACATTCAACATTTATGTACTTCCAGGAACCTATAAATGTCACATCAGGCTGCCTCTTGGTGAATTTTTAATCAAGGAGGAGAAATTCAGCTGCAAATAGACCAAGAATCAAGAGGCCCAATATTGATCGCTCAAAGTGGTACTTATGAACCTGAGGTTGAAGCCGTTTGGATAAAAGGATGCTGGCCTTTGGATGGTCCCAGGGCCGTCTTTTCCCATCAAGCCCAGGTGAGTATCAGATATCCACTCAGAGTTATTGAATAGCAGCAAATGCCCATATCAATAGCTGCAAATATAAGGAAGGAAAGCTGAGACTCTGATTCAGGCCCAGTATCATCTCAGTCAGAAATCCTATAGATGACAGTTCAGTCCCAGGGTAGGTTGTACCCTGCTTCCCCACACAGGACAGATGGTCTCCTTGGGTGGAATGAGCCAACGCCAAGATGCTCAGATTATCCATCTCTGCCCAGGGTCTGGCCTCTTAAGTCTGAGGCTTTGAATAGTCCCCGGAGAGCAGTGCTTGTTATGTCAGGGATCACTCAGCCTAGTGAATGATGTCTGTCCCAAATGCCAAGCCATGAGTCATTCGTCTGTGGTCCTGTAAAATTAACATGCACCGCTATAAATAACTCATCTATAATGGACTGTCATTGATGGCTTTTTGGAAAGGTTTGACTCTGGAGTAAGGGTCTTAATGATTGTAATTGAAATTAGATGAAAAACATCAGTATTGGGTTTCTTCTCACCCATGCGAGAACAAATTTCACCATATGTCAAAACAATTATGCCGTGTCACACCTGAGGGACAGGATGCTGCAGCGCCTCTCCTCTAGCACCTCTGCCTGCAGTCCCCTGCGATGTCTCCTGGGGAGTGACAGCACTGCTTGTCCTCCCTGGTGAGGTTCCTTCACAGAAGACGTGAACAGAGCTGCAGTGCTGGCAGAGCCACTGCCCCCTCAACTCCCAGATTATAGCGGTTACCAGTGGGAAGAGTCATTATTATTAATAACAAGGACTTCGCTTTGCATAGCAGAATATGGTTTACAACCCCCACGTCCATTATATCTCATCTGATCCTTACTAAAGCACCGGGAGATTGGTCACCCATTATCGCCGTTATCATCCTCTGATGTCTGAAGAGACGGATGCTCAGGGAGCTCATGAGTTGCCCAAGGTCACAGAGCTCATAAGGGATGAAGCTGGGAAACGGGAAGGTCTGATCCAAGCATATCCACACTCTAGGGCCTCCTACCCACGGTCTAGTGGCTGATGCCCCATATCTCCCTCCTGACTGTCCAGCATGTTTCTTGCTTCGGTGAAACACTTGACCCTAAGTAATTCCAAGAGGCCCTGCTTCTCCATCCGTAACAGGAAAATACAGACAGCTGAGGACAAGAGTACACGTAATGTGCTTTTCACAAACTGACTTGAATTCTAACCAGCTTTTTCTAGTACAATTTGAGTGATGAGTGGAGGTTCCAACTGGGTTAGCGGAGAGTTTTTGAACTAGGCCAGACGGTGCTTCAGTGCTGTCTTTTCATTTTGCTTCGGGTGTAATAGAGAGTTTCGAGAGTGTCCTTCCAGGTGATGCCGAGTAATAGGGGATCAGGCTTTCACAAGGAGAAGCCCAAGATTGCAGCTCAGGGCTCTCAGAGACACTCATTTTCCAAAGTCCAGCCACCTCTCCGTTCCCTAAACTCCGATGCTGCTCTACATAGAGGTTTCCTGGTCCCCTGCCTGTGTCCTTGGAAGAAGGGGCTCTGAAGTCACTGCCTTTCAGCGCCGTGGTGACGAATGCTGGCCTCACTCTCAGGAGGCAGAAAACCTTAGAAGCAGTAGACACCATATGCTTCAGCCATTATCTTCTGAACCTTTGGGCCCCAGACAATTAGTCAGAGGAGCTGAGCCCACATGTGCCTCCAGCCCTAACATCTCCCCAACCGAGCCTGCTCCACTCTGGTGGAGGTTTGCAAATGAACACGCAGCATACCTTTGTTCCTACAGCATGTCACCACTCCCCACCTGGAGACAGCTCCGTAATCCTTCTGTGCAAAAATAACAAGTCCCATATAGGATTGCGTACATGGTCTAATTACATGTAACAAAACATCTCCTCTCAGGAGAGAAGGAGTGTTTGGTAGTACGTGTAAATTAAGAGATGCAAAAACCACTGTGAGCCGTGCTGATTAAGCCAGGTCTCTAGCAATGGGGAAGGATCCTTGAGAAATGGGTTTGCGGTTTGATGATTACATGCCTACTATGGGGGCTTTTCATGTACACTGCTTTTGTGTCGAGGGGTGGGACTGTGACTGAGATGGAGATTGCTGAGCTGATTCCTTTAGTGTTGTGCTTGTGGAATGGAAATTGCTCCAAAAAACACGAACGCTTATTAAATTGGTTAAGCACCAGGGAGCCCACCTGCATGGGCTCTGAATACTTCTCATTGCAATTTGGGGTGGGACAGCGTCTATGCACGTCAAAACTTTTATCCAGGTTTACGCTTAACAATTGTGGATCTATTGGATTTGCTTTTCCCCTTTCAGCCCGAGCTCAGAGATCCACTCTGGGCTCCAGTCTATGGGGACCTTGTCAACTAAAAGGAAGACAGAACAAACACATTAGAAAAACATGCTTACAACTAATCACGACTATGAGATAGACTATGTGTGTGTGGGGGGAGGGGGTGCTGAGGAGAGGGAAGCATGCACGTGTATATGCATAAAGCTTCATGGTTAATACAAAGTGCCTAAACTTTCAAATACAATCTGTGTTTGAATTTTTGGCTCGTCGCTTCCTAACAGCCACCTGATCTCTTTGGGCTTTAGTTTTCTAATCTGCAATATGGGATTATTCATTAGTTTTGCCCTTCCTACTTTAGGGGTTATTGTAGGGATCATAGAGGAAAACAGATGTAAAAATGCCTTGTAAATTGTACAGCATTATACAAATGTCATTTCCCCTCATATTAGCACAGAACGTGTAGCACAGAGCAAGTGTCTAATAATTACACTCATTGATGGATGGGCGGACAGATGCTAAAGGGGTGATAATGGAGTTATTTGAAACATTTGAAAAACTCAAGGGAGAATTGCTGTAAATCATGGATTTTTAATAGAATCTGTAAATGAGAAGGGATGTGAAATACTCCCGACTGTAGAGATGAGCAAAATTTGAGTAAGAACAGCATATTTCCTTGGCTAGAATCTGAGTAGAGGAGACTTTGAAGGGGATTAAGTAAAGAATGGAGAGAAGGAGAATTAATGGAGGCTGAGAGGTCAGAGGTTAGGTGTTAGGGTGGAGCTTGTCCGGGAGCAAACAGCTGATTGCTTAAACACCTGTGCAAGAATGAGCATCCACGCAAGGATGGATTTCCATTGAAAATGGGCATCTATGCAAAGATGGGAATCTATACAAGAATGGGCATCTCTGCAAAGATGGTCACCGTGCAAAGAGAGGCATCTATGCAAGGCCTATAACATCCTTGCAAGGGAAGTGCAGGTTTGCAGTTGGTAACAAAAAAGAAGATAGAACGTTCACATGCCTACGTCAGGTACAGAATCCAGAATTCAAGTGCCTCCAAACTCTTGTGGTGGTGACAGTGGTGGGTAGTAGAAAAGGGATAGGGTGGGAATAGATAGGATTGAGTATGAACTAGAACTCTGTCATGTACCGATTAAGTGCCCATGGGACTGTCCCATTCCAATCAAACATTCCAGTTTCCCAAGGAATGGGGCAGTTAAAGGACGCTAATCCAGAGGCAGTAAAATCTCCAGGGAACCAAAAACCAGCCTGTGTACTTTCCAGGGAAGCAGCAACCCCGACCCCCACCCCCTTTGAGCATGTGTACTTCTACAGAGCTGTAATCCCTAAAGATGAGAAAAAATGCATTCCCACTACAATAGAGGTAAATTCTGTGAGAACAGAGCTGTGTTTTGAATGTTTTAATATACAGAAATTGACACCCATCTACTTCGGTATTCATAAACCCTCTCTCTGGAATAGAATAACAGTGCTTTCTCCTCTATATTTTCCTTGCAGGCTGCCACGAACTGCTGCTGTGAAGCAAATCCTTCTGTTGCAATCCTTTATTTTTACCTTCCCCCTCACCCCCCTCCCACTTTGTAAATCACTTTCTTTCTCTAAAAGATTAAAGTGTGGTAAAAGCTGCTAAGTGCCTAAGACGCTGACCCTTCTGAGTCAACAGATCTGCCCTCCGTGTATCTTTGAGTCATCACTGCTAACATTTCTTAAAACAATCCAGTTTTGCTTTTGATTCTTTTTTTCTCTCTTGGTAGCAGGGTTTGCAAAAAATTTTCAAAGTGCTTGAGGATGGGAGATTTTGCCCTGATACATGAATCCCCCTTACCATCGCGGAAAGCCCCCTGTCAAGTAGCACATGAGTTTGACATGACATGTTCATTTCTTGGGACCACCTGGGTATTCATTTGCTCCAACTGCCAAGTCATTCTTGGGAGCTATCATCACGGAGCTCAGTGGATTTCCATGAGTTCCAAACAGCCATTTATAGGTGGTGACCACCCATTGGGGAACAGGTAGGACAGTGTAGATTCTAATCCAGACCCTTCACTTGCTAGCTGAGATCTTTAGACAAGTCACTTGACCTCTCTGAAACTCAGTTTCTCACCTGTCAAATGGAATGAAAATATAAAACCTAGAAGAATGTTGGATGACGAAGAGTGATAACCCATGCATGCTTGACACGTAAGAGCTTTTCAATAGGTATGAGCAGTCTCTCTCTCTCTCTCTCTCTCTCTCTCTCTCTCTCATTTTATCCCTGTCTACATAGGTTTATTATTATATGGATGAATACGTAAGAAACTGGCATCTGTCGCTGCATCTAGAGAACCTGTAACCTGATATAGGCGTTTGATTTTCCTTTTTATTGTACAACATTTTGTACTTTTCAAAATTTTTGTCATCAGCATGTATTTCTTAAAAATATTATACAGAATATGTATATTTAGAAACTCTGAGTTCCTCACTCTTGCTCCTTTTTTTTTTTTTTTTTTCCTTCAGTGTCTTCTCTTTCTTTCAGGGTTTGGCAATATCATACTGAACAGACATACAAAGAAGATTCTGCAGGTGCTGGTTTCTGTTTTGACATACCTAACAATGACTGTAGGACTTGTGTAGTATAAAAGCCCTCCAAATTCAAGAAGCTTTGGGAAATAGATGCACTTCTTGATAAAGGATTGGACAACTGGATAGGCATTTAGGAAAAGCTATAAATGGATCCATAGCTCACACCATATTCCAAAATAAATTCCAAATGGATCAGAGATTTAAATGTAAAAAAAAAAATGTGCAAGTACTAGATGAGAACATGACTGAATTTCTTTGTAATCTGGGTATGAAAAGCTTTTCTAATCATTATTCAAAATCCAGATTTAATGAGAGAAAACATTGACAAATTTGACTATATTTAAAAAAATGACAAATTTTTTGCATGGCCAAAACATTACAAAGTCAAATGACAAGCAACAAACTTGAAGAAAGTATATGCAATATACAACATAGATAAAGGGCTAATGTCTCCTAATACATAAAGACATTTGAAAATCAAGAAATGAAAGTCCAAACACTTGAAAGAAACATGAGCATGATAGATACTCCACAGAAAAATATATACAAATGGTCTTAAAACACATAAGAAATGGCTCAAACTTACTCTTAATAAGAGAAATGCAAAATAAAATTACCCTTTGGTATTGTTTTTCATCTATCAGATTGGCAGAATTCTGCAGGTTGACAATCCACACCTTCAGCGAGGCTGCAGGGAAACATACTCTCATATTGCTAGTGAGAGAGCAACATGGTCAGTCTCTGTGGAGGAGAATTTTGCATATTGAGCAAAACTGTGCATTTACCTTTTGAGCTAGCCATTATTCTTGTTGGGATTTACCTGAGGTACATTTCCACCAATATGAACTACTTGTGATAAGGTTATTTATTATGGTGTTATTTATTGTAAGAAAACATTGGAATCAACTTAAATGCCATTCTATAGACGATATGTTGAATAATCTATGGTATAGTCACACAAGAGAGTACATACAATCTGAAAAAGAATGAAGTCGCTCTCTACAAACTGAAATGGAATGATTTCCAGGATATTTCGTTAAGAGCAAAAAGTAAGGTGTGAAAGAGTACATATAATATGCTACCTTTTATATAAGAAACAAACAAGAAAACGTATGCTTGTTTCCTTGTTTTTGCAAAAGGAAATGCAGGAAGCATTAGCCAGAAACTGAGGAAAATGATTGCCCTTTAGAGGATATGTGGGGATGGGTGGCAGGGGTGGGGAGTTCAGGCGTATTAAGGATGATAGTGAGACTTTTCTGAGTATACCTTGTCATATAGTTTTGACTTATGTAAATGTTTCATATACATATTTTAAAATAAAATTAAATCAATAAGAATGAAAAAAAGCAAATAAAAACTGAATAAGAAAATCAAACAAAGGAAACTAACCACATACCCATACAGAAAAAAAAAATTAATTCAAAAACTCTTGAGCACAGTGTTCCAACTGTATCCTGAGGGAGTTATAAAAAGAACTGTAGACACTCTGAATTTACTTGGCAGGTTTGTTTTGGGTAGTAGTGTTGTTACAGTAATTCCAATAATTTTGAATATATTGAAGGACTGAGCAAAGGAGTAAATATGTTGATGATGACAGGAACCAGGAAGAAAGTTCTAGAAATTTAGAACAGGAAAAGATGAGGGAGAATCCTGCAATGTTGGATTTGAATTAAAGGAGTCAGTCTGAACTCAGGTTTGTCCACCGAAAAAGCCTTGAAGCAATAAACTCCAGTAGCAATTAGCTCACCTAGCACCTAGATCTTAGCTTCTAAATACCATTCTCCACTGAAAGAAACCAGGGCTCCTTGGAGGAATGACTAATTACAAGTCTGGAGAATGGGACACCTTGTACCAGAAAGCAAACAACAGCTCCAAGAGTGATAGTGGCTTATCAACACGACACATGAGCTGGCTTGAAGCGGTTCTTACTAGCCAAACTTGAGACAATTTCAGCATCAAAAAGAATAATGATGATAATAGATTATAACACAATAAAAAAAATGAGTCCAAAGCAATGCTAAAAAATTAAAACAAAAGTTAGAAATTTAAAATGTAGTGAAATCTAAGTAAAGTCTGTAGTCTAGTTAATCATATTGTGTCAATATCAATTTTCTGGTTTTCATAATGTACTATGTAGGATGTTATCATTGGGGGAAGCTAGGTTTTGGGTACACTGAATGTCTCTGTAATATTTTTGCAATTTCTTATGGATCTTGATTTCAAGATAAAAACTTAATGAATAAGTGTGTGGAGTGATGGGGTAGTATTGTGTAAAGAATAATGCTAGCCTATATATGTAGAAGAAATGGTAAAAAATCATCATTTGCAACCACCAATGCAACAGTTCAGTCAGACAAAGATCATCAATGGATAATAAAATATTGAATGAAAACCATTAGAGAATGAGATATTCACATGGTCTCACCCCATAGATTACTTATTATCTACAAAGGGTAGAGGAGCTTTTATGGTGGATAAATCTGGCAGACATCACCTGAACCAAGTGACAGAAAAAAAAATGTCCTGCCTGGCTGCCTCATTAGTTCTTGCTCCTGAGCCTTTCTTTGATGCCTTGTAGGATCATTATCTATATTGAAATAAAATGACATGAGTTTCCTGATGTGCTGGGATAAGTATAGAAGATCACCTATGTAGTACTTAGACCCAAACTGTCTAATCTGAATTCAGTAATGAGGAAACAAATACCCAAATTTAGATTCTAGAATATTCTATAAAATATTAACTTGGACTCCAAAACTATCAGTCATAAAAGACCAATAGAAAAAACTAGGAAACTGTCCAAGATTAAAGAGACTAACCAGACTAAAGGGAATGAAATTACATGGAGTAGATGATTCTTATTTGGATCCCAGATCCGAAAAAAACACACAAAAAAACTATTATATTATAGAGAAAACTATTATATTATATAGAAAAAACTATATATATATAGAAAAAAACTATATATTATATATATAAAAACTATATATATAGAAAAAACTATTATATTATAGAGAAAACTATTACATTATATAGAAAAAACTATATATATAGAAAAAACTATGTATTATATATATAAAAACTATATATATAGAAAAAACTATTATATTATAAAGAACATTAATAAGACAATTGAGAAATTTTATATATGGATGGTATATTAGACAATATTATTGTATCATGGGAGTGAAATGTCTTGGGAGTGAAAAAATACTGTGCTTATGTAGGATAATGCCTGGTTTTTAGGAGATACATGCTGAAGTATTTCAGGGGTCAAATTTCAAGATATCTGTAACTAATTATTAAATGGCTTAACAAGAAATTTTAAATAAAATAGGAGATCAGCAAATAGAGCAAAATGTTAGCAATTGACGAACCAAGTGGAAAGATAGGTATATATGCATTTTTATCATATCATATTTTCAACCATCTGCAGGTTTGGACATTTTAAAAATAAATATGGGAAGAATACAATTAGCTGACATTGGTTCTTTTCCTTGTACCTGAATAAAAATTCTGCCCCTTTGAGCTCATCCCTTCCTCCAGATTTCAGCATAATGTAGCAAGAGTTGCTTAGGGCCTATTGTACCAATGGGGTCCAGGCTTCCAGTGAGTCTGCGGAGAAGGCTCCCTCCATAGCCACCTTTGGGATCTGCTGCGGCACCAGCAAGGAATATTAGTGGAAACTGGTTGGCTCATCACTGAACTTAAGAGAGTATCAGGGGAGTTTGGGGCCTCTGTGATCTAAGGCTTGCTCAGCCCTTCAGCCTCAGAGCACTAATACCTGAAACTGAAAACTGGTGTAACTCAATGGACTTCCTTTTACAATGGGGACTGGGAATGAAGTAGATTTTTCCCTGGAGCGGGGACCACTCTAGTCACTTTTGAATGGATCCACTAGTTACTGTGGAATATTCAAATAATGAGGCACAGTCATGTAACCACCAATAAATCAACCAATAAATGCGTTTGTTCACTCAACAAATAAGCACTGGATGGTTTACACTGTGATCTATACCACTGCAAAGATAAATAGGACACAGCCCCTGCCAGCCAAGAGTTTATTGAGTGTTTGGGAACAGAGACTACAGATCAGTACCACACAACGATTGGTGAATGAATGATAGCAGTCTTCAGGTCATAGCACTGAGGTGGTGCTCTTAAATTAGGAGAGGAGGCATGAGAGAAAGTTTCTTGGAGAGGGTGAAACATTTTCCTTCAGTTGTAAAACCATTGCCTTTCCTCCTCAAAGGAGAAAATAAATCAGGAACCAGGGTCCATGCTAGGTAAGTGGTTCTAAAAGCTTCATTTAGCTACTGTCAGTTTTCTCTGCCTCTTCACTAGGGTTAGGGTGACCAGCTCATCCTTATTTGCCTGGGGCTTTCCCGGGTTTAGCACCAGAAATCCTGAGACCTGAGAAACCATTACTCTCAGGCAAAATAAGGTAGCTGGTCACCCTATGCCCCTCCTACCCCCAGCCCAGAATCTTTAATTATGAAGGGTCACACGTGAAGAGCAAATCTGATAACATACAAGATCTGAGGATTCTGAAGCGGACGTAGAGGGAAAAAGAGAAAAGGAGCCAGCCTCGTTTCTACTTTTTCCATTCAGATCGGACAGAAAACAAATCTGGCGGCAGGGGGTTGCTCTATCTCAGCTCTGCATGAGCTCCTGCTCTTCCTTCCTGCCCCCTGGAAGGTCCCCACCCTGCCCCATCTCCATCAACACACACAAATGCTGCTCGTCCTCCAGTCCCAGCTGAAATCACATTTTCTCGTTAAAACCTTCCCCAACTGTTGTAGCTGAAAGTGATCTTCCCCTCTTGAGAAATGTAATAGCACTTGTCGTCTGTGCATTCACGTGGTACATATCAACCCTTATTTTAGAATTAGGAAGAGCCTCAATGAAATCGTAGGGAATTCAGACATATATTCATTCATGTGTAATTCAGTCATTCATTCACTGGTTTATAACTAGGTATCAAGCACTGTGCTAGAACTGGGGCTTCCAAGATAAATCAGGTCCTGTTCTGAAGGCGTCACCATCGGCGCAGTGACATGGCCAGATACATAAGCAATGATAACATAGGTAAAACGTGCTGTGATGAAAACTAAGCATTGGTAAGCAGTGTCATTGGAGCGTGTACTGTGTGGCAGACACTGTGTTACATGCTAAAGCTTACAAAGCCCTTTAAGAGGTTACAGTCAGTTTAGTGGCAGAAGCAGATCCAAAAGCACATTATTTTAATAACGTGTGGCAAGTACTACAAAAAATGTAAACTCAGGACCTCTGAGGTTACAGACGAGGAACACTGAGCAAAGCTGTGGATTGGGTCAGGGAAGTTGTCTTGGAGGACCTGACACCTGACTTGACTAGTTGGAGGTGGTGGTGTGTGTGTGTGTGGGGGTTGGGAGAAGATGATGAGGGCATTGGGGAGGGGGAGGGTGGGGGTGTGGGGGGCGCTGGCAGGTCAGAGATAAATTTAGCAAAGCAAATCGGTAGAGATTTGTGTTGATCATAGCTGCAGAGAAAATAATCTCAGACTTTGTATCTCCTGGAAAGTCTTGTATAGGACACCGCACACAGTAGGCATTTAACATACACCTGCAGATTGATGCAGGTGAGACATTAGGGGGAATCCAAAAGATATCCGACTAGATTATCCAGGGGGATCTTCAGCCAGGGTTTCCTGACATATATTTCTATGACAAGCTCTAACATAAAAGGTTAGGCAAACAATGCCTCCCCACACTGACAAAAGTTACTGAAATCTTGTGTATGTGTGTCCCTTGTCTAGAGGAGGCACTAGACATAGCTAGACTCAGATGAACAGCTCCAATTCCTGGCCCCTCTCCTTGAAGTGCTCGGAGGGGTGGGAAGATGGAAGACAGGGAAGAATTTCCCTTCTGCCTCGGCATCTGTGCCGGAGACTTCCCAAGGCCCTTCTCAATCTGTGCTCGCCTGTGATGGCCTCCGCCTGCACACCTGCCTGCTGGCCATGGCTGCAGCATCAGCAACCCTGCAGGCTGGTCTTCAGAAGACACCCAGGCACAGCAGCTCCGGTCCCTCGGAGGCCTGGCCAGGTGGGGACAGAAGACTGACTCTGGTGTTCCAGTTGATTTTGGGTCTGGAGAGGGCAACTGCTTTTGTCTGATCCTCTTGCCTTCTACTTTGAAAAATATGGACGTCTTAGGTTTTTATTGTAATACTGCATCTTGGGACACTGGCTAAGATTCAGTGTCCCAAGGATTTGGGACTAAAGGATTTTGGGACTTTGATGAAGATCTAGGAATCAGAGGGGACCAAATACTCCTGCTGTACAGTCCCTCGCTGACTGGATGACTTCCTACTACACCTGTAGTCAATGAGTACCACCCAAAACACACCCTCAGTATTAATAATTATTTAGTAATTCCCGTGAAGGGGCACTGGCTATGCACCTACATGATCATCTCATTTAGTTGCACAAACCTGGCAGGACAGGCATTGTTATCCCTATTTCCCGGAGAAGAAAATCAGGGCTCAGGGAGGCAAAGGTGCCTTACCCAAGGCCTCAGGGCCAGTGAGCAGCAGAGTCAGTATCTAATCGTAGGTTTGCCTGGTCCCAAAGTCTCTGCTCTCCCGTCTCCCTCAGCGTACGGACCACGGAGTTATCATGGACTGTGTAGGGTAGTGATTTGTGTCACACACCTATCTTATGGACCCTATTAGGTTGTCACCTGATTGAGAGTAGAGACCACACCTTACAGTTGTTTTAGGACACACTCTCATTACCTGTGAAAGAGGGAAACCTTCCCATTTCTTCTCAACTGAGTCCATTCAAATTAAGTTCCACCTGAGCCTTTGGAATTTGGGGGAGAAAGTGGGATTGGGGCCCCCGGCGCAAAGATGAGCCACGTAGTTTCGCCCCAAGCACACCCTCTGTCTTCCAAATGCCTATTAGACTCAATCAGTCCTGCAGATTCCTTCTGGAGCGCTGTGCCAAATAAACAGTCTCTCAAATTTCTTATATGTTATGAGGCATTGCAGATGACTCTGTATAATCAAATATGCCATTCCACATCTCATTTGTAATTTCACAATTTAGCTCTCTGCACCATTTAAGCACATATAGAGCCTCCAGAGAAATCCTTATTTTTTCCTAAAGCTTTTATATGTGAGCTTTGTGCTGATTTTGGTCTTTGCTGTGTCTAATAAGATTCCCACAAAGTTTTCTCATTACGAAGGACTTTATAAAATTTAAGAAACCATGGAAATAAGTCCTGGCCTAATACAAGTCAAGGCAGGCCAAGGAAGTATCAGGGAGGAGGCCCAGATGGGGAGATGAATGTTCTTCTCCTCTTCTATTTCTTTTGTGTTTGGTTTGACTAGGTCTCTGGAGGGTGCTACGGCTGCTTTACAGTCATGCACTACTTGGCAATTTACAAAGCACGTCTCATATATCACATCTGAATTGAGCTTGACAACTACCCAGCAAGTGAGGCAGGACGATTATTATTATCCCCATTTTATAAATGAGGAAACAAAGGCCTGGAGAGGTTAAGTGACTTGCCCAAATCCACGAAGCTAATTTTAATGATCAATTAATCAATCACAAATATTGATCTTTGGATTAGAAATCTGGCGTCTTCCTGCTAACCCAGTCTGCGTTCCTAGAGGGAGTCCTTGGCGATTGCTGAACTGAGGTTTTAGAGTTGAAATTGTGACATATTCACTCTGCTGCCATGCAGTTCTTGAATCCATCTACCACTTTCCATCCCCACTGCTACACTTCAAGCCCTGGCCCCTGCACGTCTGGGTCACTGCCACAGTCCTAGGTTGGTTTCCCTATTTCTAGTCTTGACCCACTGGGGTCCAATATCCACACTGCAGCATAAATGAGTTTCTGAAATAACAACTTTATCACAGTACTCCTCTGCTTAAAACACTTTTATGGTTTCCACGATCTTCAGAAAACATCCACGTTCCCTAACGTGGCCTCCAAGGGTCTGCGTGAAATGATGCTGCTTACGTCCTTTTCCCCACCTCTTGCTCTCTCACCCCCAGAATCTGAGCGCCCGTCCCTTCCCATCACCAAACTCTCTTGTCTGGGGCCTTTGTCATTTTCATTTTATGACTCATTGTCACCTTCCCTCTGTTTTGTCTTCTTCTCTTTACAATGTTTAATAATTGTGAAGCAGTTTGTAACCTGCTCCAAAAAGAAAAACAAACAAACAGAAGTTGTTTATAGCTAATTACTATTATCAGTAGTGGTAACCTTCATTTTTGTAGCACGATTTCGAGTTTATAAAATGCTGACATTACTTCCAATAATTAGCATAATAACTGAAGTGTGCAGGGATCCATTTTATAAAGGAAGACACCAAGGCTTGGAGATGTTAAGTAACTTGCCCACCTTTGTGTCACGGTCAAGTTGCAGACCCAGCATGTGGGAATCGAGTTTTAAGATTCTAGTTTACACAAAATTCTGCAACCTGTTCACATCATTTATCAGCTCCTGGCTCCTGTCAAGCATTTTGGAATACATAGTATAAAGACTCACTGTCGAAAACTGAGATGTATTTCACAGACTAGAAGGACTCTTGTAGGAGAGGTGTTCCTAGGCAGAAGGAGGAGAAGCAACAAGCAAGGGAGCAAAACAATGCTGCTGGAACAGCCAGCACATGGGCTCATTAACCTCTTCCACATAATCTCTAATCTCTCCTATCTCCCTGTTGACCAGAAATAAGACAGAGGGGAGTTGTGTGGTAAACTTTCACCTGCAGGGAAAAGCTCTCTGGAGAGAGAAAACATCACGAGTGGACAGCTTGCTGTTCTATGCTGAGTCATGGTGGTAGTTTTTCTTTCTTTTCTTTCTTAATTGGGAATTATTCTCCTGTAGGAAAAATATCTGTGTCCCCAACAGTGTTGCCTAAATGACATAAATTCCTAGGGCAATACAGCTCTGGTTAAAACTCTCCACTTACCAAGAGTCTTTCCTAATTCAATCACTCATGTATCATTTTCTCATACCACTCATTCAACAACAGAGAGTAATACACTGTCGGAGAGTCAAAGAAAATTGGGACATGGTCCCTGAGGTTGTTCACAATAAGCCATTTAAGGAGAGGAGAAAAAGTACCCGAGCAGAGGGAAAAGGTTGTGTGAAGATACTGAAACAGTGAAAAATATGGCAGGTTCTACAGCAATCTGCAAGATGGAAGTTACAGGGCTTAAACATTGATGGGGCTGTGGGAGGAATGAGGGATGGTTCCCAGGTATCTGCTGCAGCGCCTGGGTGGGTGTGCATTTCGTTAGCTAGAGATTCAAAAGTGAGTCCTGTTTTATTTCTTTCCTTTATTCTTTCGGATCTGATGATCAGTACAGTTCAGAACACCTTGACTTTGACGTGCCTATGGATATTTGAGTCTGGAACACTGAAGGTGACTTTGGACTGGAGATATAGATTTGGGATACCTTAGTGCACAGATGGTACTAGAAACCATGGGGTGGATGAGATCATCCAGGAGAGAGTCTGGAGTCGGAAGATTCTTGCTTGAGGTGGTCAAAGGACATATTTCTCATTCCAAAGTCAGAAAAGGAGACAAGAAAAACTAAAGTTACACAATTATAATTGGGAAGAGAATAGAATGTGCCATATCCAAAGAGTGAAACAAGGACACGATAAAGATCAACTGGAAAAATCTAGAGAGAACGAGGTAGTTTAGTGCCTAGGAGATGAGAGAGATTGGGTGAGGGGTGAAGAACTGGATGGATTAAGTGGCTCCGTTTATTGCTGAGGATTCTCTAGACTCGAGAGGCCCTTTGCCGTGGTGCTGGCATATGCTTGGAAGGTGGTCATGGGCACTTTGAAAAGCAGCTCTGGATACTATAATGCCTCACATTGTCAGTTAATCCTTGTGAAGCTAATTTAAAAGGAAAGGGCCTCGGGTTTGTGCTCTGATAAACACCTTGTGCCCTACCTAGCTTCCCTAAGATCATCCTTCTTTGGGAAGCTGTTGGCAAGTGATTTGTTGATATCAAAGAGGGAAGGAGGCATACGGTTGTTGGACCTCCTCTGCTTGGGAGGCACCTTGCAGGCAACACTCTCCACAGGTCTACGGTACGATGCGAGTCATCTTCTCACAGCCCATGTGAAGGCAACAGTGCCTCTTGGAAACAATGAATCCGTCTGCTATACACCTTGGTGTTGTGTGGATGGTTCATTTGTCAGTGTGCTCTAAGTTCAAATGTACCTCTAAGTCTTAGACTTGTAACCTTTTGAGGTGCAGGAATCAGCAATTCTAAAAGTCACAGGGTCTTCCTGACTATACACTGGATCAGGCGCTAACACACATACCTTCAAATCTCAGTTGTTTAACCCAACACAAGTGTATTTGCCAATGATGCCAGGGTGAAGATATGGTCCAGGGGCCCCAGCATTGATGCTACCTGGGAGTTCATTAGCATTCAGAATGTCAGCCCTACCCCAGACCTACTGAACAGGATCTGCTTCGGAACAAGGTCCCTAACGGCACGTACGCACATTGACATTTAAGAAGCACTGCCCTAGAGGACCGAAGTCCCCTTGATGGGTGAACACGTTATTTCCTATATAAGAGGGAGAAAGAGGAATCAGTCTCAATTGGATAGAAAGAGAGAACAAAAAGAGGCAGAATTACCTGCTGGGAAATCATTAAATTATACGAAACGATGTAAAGTCTATCCCTCAAGCCCCAGCACACTGGTGCCAGGTTCATGGGCTCCAGGAGCCAGCCTTGGTTCATGGCTCTTTGCGTTGTTGAGTTGGACGTCCGCTTTCCATGCCTGGTCCCAGGGAACAGTCCCCAGGGCAGGCTGACTACCATTTCTCCAGCTTCTTTGCAGTTGTTGCCTGGGCATGCAGGTGGGAAGAAGAGGGACTAATCAACTGCAGTTAGTCCTATTAGAAAATTGGAAAAGCCAACACAGGTTTTTTTTTCTTCTTACCTTTGTGACACCCCAAAGTGCTCACGTTATGGGGGTGATTACTGGCCCTTTATTATTCTCCTTTCGGTAAAGCTGTTTTTCCTCTCCCACACCTGTGTTTAAGGTTAATTCTGTGTTATTTTCTCCCCGCAGGCCTGTGTGGAGTGCCACAGGGAACAGCATTTAGCAACACCAAGCAGGAGAGCCAGAGAGAGCAGCGTTAACTCCACACATAACTTGGAAATTGGCTGAGTCTGATGGCAGGAGAACGTGTATTTTTATGGTGTTAACTGTGAAGCGGAAAAGCAGCCGGGGTTCAGGAGCAGCAATGCAGCTCTTTCCCGGGAGCCCTGGCACACTGAGGTGCCCCCCGCTGCTGCGGGAGAGTCTGCTGAAAGGAGGCCCAAGGGGGAAAGACGAAACCAGGTGACAGTGAACGTGCAGAGAGTTTGGGCTGAGTGCAAGGGATGAGTGGGGAATACATTGTGTCTCAAGGGTGGGTGTCCCCCCAGGGCAGAACCATTTTAGATGCCCATGCCTTTGCCTCGTAGGCCACTGAAGCCAGAAACAGCCCAGCACATAGAGGGGCAGCCAGCAATCACATAACCAGTCTGGGCAGTCTCTTCTGATTCAAAACCACTATTCCCTTTCTTCTTTTCAACAAAGACTCCTCGTGTCCCACCCTTCCTTACTAACAGAACCCTGTTTTTGTCCTGGGTAGCCATGTGCTATGTGAAAAGATGAGGTTTTCCAGCCTCCCTTGCAAGAAGGCATGGCCCAGAGCGAACAGAGGTCCCCGGGTGGGATTTTATGCAAACCCTCCCAGGGCGCGGATTCGGCTCCAGGACACCTCTCCTTTGTGCTTCCTCCTTCTGTCTGCCTGGAATGCAAATGTCTGCTTGAATCTGGAGGCAAATCTGATGACAGAATCACGTACTAGAGATAGTGAAATAGTGAAACAGACATTTGGGAAGACTGATTCCTGGATGACATTGTACCTGCCTATTTCTGCCTGAGAAGCTACTTTTTGGAATTTTCCATGTATGTGGGATACTCAGTTCTAGTTTATTTACCTCTCCTCCCTGCTCCCTGGATTAAGTAGGACCAGTACATCTAGATACTGTAACAAACAAACGTCCAAATCTCAG
Organism: Rhinolophus sinicus; assembly: GCF_036562045.2. Taxonomy (NCBI): domain Eukaryota; kingdom Metazoa; phylum Chordata; class Mammalia; order Chiroptera; family Rhinolophidae; genus Rhinolophus; species Rhinolophus sinicus. Next base: position 12,694,055 of record NC_133765.1, on the reverse strand, counting down.
TAAACTTAATCCAATACAAATTTGTCTTTCACATCAAGCCCAGTGCAGAAATAACGGGGTTGGCAGGCAGGCTTTCTTGGGTCAAGAGCCTGTGCTCCTTCCATCTGTGACTCCACTGAATGGACCCTCCACCTCCTCTTTACACAGGAGTGGATGGAGAAAATGAACAAGAACAGCAAGTGGGCCATGCCAGGATGAGGTACATGTGCCTTTGACTGAGATCTCATTGGCCAGAATTCAGACACATGGCCACAAAGGGCGCTGGAAAATGTCATTGGTTATGTGCTCAGGAGGAAATGGAAATGAGTTTTGGTGAATGCTCATAGTTTGCCAAACACATGCATTCAAGGGAAAGAAAGAAAAAAGAAGGAAAGAAGGAAGGAAGGAAAAGAAAGAAAGAAAAAAAGGAAAAATCATCAAATATTCAATTGTTCTCTGGAGATAATTAAAGTATGTTTCTGGGACACAAACTATACCAGTGAGTAGAAAGAATGGAATCATGCCACCTGCTTCCCGATGGATCCATGTGTGACCCAGTCTTCAGAAGAGTTTCCCTCAGTACCTGCCATGTACAGAGCACTGTGGGGACAGCTGGTGGGTGGGAATGAATGTCTATGGAGCCAGTGTGGATTCACAGCAGCCGAAGATCAGACTGTAAGCGGCTATTTTGCCCAATAAGGTTCCTGGCTCAGGAGCTGGCTAGGTGCCACTTAGATCTGGATCCCTATTGTTAGCTATACCTGTGGCTGACCTTGAGCAAGCAGCTTCTGTTTTCTGACCTTGATTTCCGTTTCCTCATTCGTAAAACAGAAATAATAACTTCGTGCTGGGTCTCACTACCTCCCTCTCTTTAGAAAATTAGAGGTAACATAGTAAAGACCCAGAGTAGAGGCTCTGTAAACGGCAGCTGTCATTTTCATCAGCTCCAGCTTTCTCTGTTAATTGGCTCTTGGTTCTCTGTAAAGCAAAATTTCATAGTTTGGTATATGAGACCTTTCTGTCTCTGGCTCAAACCTATATTTCCAGCATCATCTGCGTTGCCTTCATTTACTCTATATTTCTGCTTCACACTTGAACTTCTACTGTTCTCTAGACTTGCCTGACTCTTATAAACGTGACGTTATTTTACACATTGTTCCCTTTACTTCTAATGTGGGGACTCTCAGCCTTGGCAACTACTGACATTGTAGGCCAGGTAGCTGTTTCTGGGGGACTGTTCTGTACATTGTAGGATGTTTATCAACATTGCTGATCTCTATGTAACAGAGGCCAGTACCACCCTCTTCCCCCAACCCTGATAACCAAAAACATTTCTAGACATCAACAAATGTCCTATGGAGACAAAATTCTCCTCCATGGAGAACCCCTGTTGTAATATCTTTCCCTCCCTTCTCTCTATGGCCGACTTCTACTGATCCCCAATTCCCACCGATAATGTCACATCCCCTCTGTAAAATACTCCCTGTCTTCTCCATAAAGAATTAAAAATAAATTGCTGTCCTCTGTGCTCTCATGACCCTTTATTCATGTTTTCGTGTTAGCATTTGCTTCTTTTATAACTAATCTGTCTACTAGACGTGGTGCTTATTAAGGGAATCTGCCTTTTTAAAAATCATTTATTTTTTCCAATTACTATTGGCATTCAATATTATTTTGTGTTAGTTTCAGGTGTACAGCATAGTGGTTAGACATTTATATAATTTATGCAGTGATCCCCCTCATTAGTTGTTGCAACATTATTGACTATATTCTCTATGCTGTACTATACATCCCCGTGACTATTTTGTAACTACCAATTTGTATTTCTTAATTCCTTCACCTTTCTCACCCAGGTCCCCAACCCTCCTTCCCTCTGGTAACCATCAGTTTGTTCTTTGTATTTACGAGTCTGTTTCTGTTTTGTTTGTTTGTTTATTCTGTTCTTTAGATTCCACATATCAGTATAAGTGAGATCACATGATATTTGTCTTTCTCCATCTGACTTATTTCACTTAGCATAATACCCTCTAGGTCCATCTTTTATTTTCTTTTATTTATTTATTTATTTTTTTAAGATTTCACTGGGAAAGGGGAACAGGACTTTATTGGGGAATAGTGTGTACCTCCAGGACTTTTTTTTTCCAAGTTAAGTTTTTGTCCTTTCAATCTTAGTTGTGGAGGGTGCCATTCAGCTCCAAGCTGTTGTCCCTTCAGTCTTAGCCGTGGAGGGCACAGCCCATCTCCAGGTCCAGTTGCCATTGCTAGTTGCAGGGGGCGCAGCCCACCATCCCCTGTGGGAGTCAAACTGGCAACCTTGTGGTTGAGAGGACAGACTCCAACCAACTGAGCCATCCAGGAGCTCAGCGGCAGCTCAGCTCAAGGTGCCGTGTTCAATCTTAGTTGCAGGGGGCGCTGCCCACCATCCCTTGCGGGACTCGAGGAATCGAACCTGCAACCTTGTGGTTGAGAGCCCACTGGCCCATGTGGGAATCGAACTGGCAGCCTTCAGAGTTAGGAGCATGGAACTCCAACCGCCTGAGCCACCAGGCCAGTCCTAGGTCCATCTTTTTATCCCCGGCCTCTAGCACAGTGTCTAGCACATTGCAGATTAAAAAAAGTTAATGAATTAATCAATGATGCCTAAGTGAATAAATGCTCTTGCAAAAGATGGATTAGCACTTAACATTATTAACTTGAACAGTGGAACCATTGTCTGATTGAAGTTAAAGCCCAAACTGCAAGAGCTCCTCGGTACTTTGGTGGGTTTGCTGGGACATACTCATACAAGTGATGAAGTCAGTGCTTTCACAAAATTTAGTTTCAAGGTGGGGAGAGATGTCAGACAGATGTCAGACAGCTAGGGATGTCAGACAGGAGAGAGGTGATGACCGTGAGGCTTGGGAAAGACACAGAAGAAAATCTGGAGAAACGTCATCTGCTCTGGGTAAAGAAAACACAAGTGTGTGAAATGGTGAAGATACAAAGCAGGTCCAAGTTAAAGTCCGAGCCACTCAGGCAGGGCCAGGACAGGAGTCAAGGATGAGTGGGACAGCCGAGCTGGACTAGCTGGAGCAGGAAGGGCTTCTGATCAGAGGCCAGCTGTCTCTATGACCACATGTGTTACTATTACAACTCACACTTTGCACCGGCTCCTGTCCAACCACACTGCTCCCTTGCTGTTTTTCAACACTTGAGTGTCTTCCCACCTCAGGGCCTTTGCACCTGCTCGTCCCTCTGCTGTGAAGTTTTCCCCTGGATACCTAACTTTCTCTCTCATTTCATTCAGATTTATGCTCAGGTGTCAGGCCGTGCATCACTAGATCTACAATAATATCCTTCCCAGGTACTTTCTACCCCTTACCCAGTGCTATTTTTATTCATAGCACTAAACATCTATGTGCTTATTGTTTGTCTACCTCCCCATTGAAGATAAGGTACATGAGGACAGGTGTTTTCATTTTCTGTTTTATTCATTGCTGTAACCTCAGTGCCTAAAACAGTGCCTGGCGCACAGTAGGTACTCAACAAATATTTGTGGAATAAATAAGTGGATGAACGAATGGATGGCGTTTGTCTTGAGCTGGCCTTGGAATGTGGACAGAGCAGTGGAAGAAGTGAGTATGGAGCCAGCAAGTGAGTGTGGACGAAGAGGCTGCAAACTCAGGACATATCGTCCCTACTAACACTCCTCTCAGGGTGTGTAGGAAGCCAGGACCTCTTCCTCCGAGGCTGGCAGGAATCAGGGAGGGCACAAAGATTTACAGGTGGCCTGCTACTTCTGTTAAGGCAGACATGTTAGAAAAGATAATTGCAAACTATCAAGTGCCATGGAAACAATTATTAATACTGAGGGCTGGTGCTATGATGGCGCTGGAGGCTTGCTCTGGCTCTGATTAACAGCCAGCAGTTCTGAAGTGCGTCCAAAGCACTTGGCTTCTTGGACCCCAAATCACAATCCTCAGGACACAATGATTTAGTGCTATCTGTCAGAGCGTCTCAAAGCATGTCACCAACAGTCACCCTACCCACATCCTTGGGAGGAGGTAGCACTGAGAGGCAGGTGCCCAGTCCAGCTGGCCTTTGACTCATGTGTTTTTAGAAGCTTCTGTGCCCTTTGCTGCTATCACAGATCCATTTTTCCTTTCACTCCAGCTTATCTCAGGGCTGTCCCTTTGCTCTGGCCCTCTCCCCCCAACATCAAAACCTGCTCCCCACCTGGACGTCCTACAGGTTCCCAGCCCCAGTGGGATGAGGAAGGAGGCACCGGAAGGCAGCTGGTCCTGACACAGGCGCTTGTATGGCCAACAGGAGGGGTCAGACCTGTATCCTTCCCAAGGTGACTCAGGTAGGGGTGGAGAAAGGAGAAGGGGCTGGGAGACGTTTGGGGGTCAGTGCTTTGAGGGATGGGCACATGCTTACTCCACTTCCCGGCTGTCTGCATTTTCTCAGTGGAGTGGCGAGAGAGTTGGTGGGTGGGAGACAGAAGGGTAGGTGATGCCAGGGGATGCCAGAAACAGGAGCCACTTAGGACAGTGTCAGTCATACTGGCCTCTCAGATTTTTCCCTGAGGGAGGAAGGAAGAAAGCAGGAAAGACAAATTTACGTAGGTTGTGTACTCAGAATCTCCAAGTATTTTAGCCTTTCCCCAAAGATGCTGGTTTCTCTTAAGGTAACTTCTGTGTTCTTTTGATTTGATGGTTCAAGAGTGAGAAAATCGGTTGCCTTTCATTAGAATATTTTAGTGTTCCGGAATGGTTGAATCCCTCCTCCCTCTAACCCTTACAGGAAGGGGTAGCTGTGTGGCCACAGGGCTCAGCAGAAGTGCTCCAAAAGCAGCCCCTGACCTGGTTTAGACCCAGAATAGGCTGCATTATGTTCAGGGCACTAGCTTCTACCCCTCTCTGTGTCTGTTCTGCACTCAGCCCAGGTCAGAGGAGTTGGGAGGTGGGCTCAGCGGGCAGTGGAATTAGATGCAGGGAAGCCAGGCTCCTGGCTGGCCGACTGACGGAGGCGAGCAGATGCTCATGCCAGCGGCCACTGGGCATGCTCGCTGTGGACTAGTGTCAGCTTAGAGGCAGGCACTATTGTGATTGGTTTTAGTTTTAGAGGTCAAAGGTGGAAGATAGAGGGAGGAGAGGCTGAGGACTCTAGGAAAGCAGCAAGAGCATCCTAGAGAATTGTTGAAGCCGGGATGGGTGAGCGGCTTATCTGACTTGCCCAGTGTGCCCCCATTCTGTGCCTGCCTTCCTCTCCTTTATCCCCAGGTCAGCCCTTTCAGCCTGAGAAAACAGATCCCCTGTCCTGTCGCCCTCTTCCCCTCTACCTGCTGGAAACCCATCTCCTGCGATTCCTTTTGATGATTTCTCCTTAGTTGCCACGAAGTGCTCATATCAGCAAACAGATGGCAGTTGAGGCATGTAGCATAAAATATATTTATCAAGGCAAACAGCTGTAGCCCATTTCATTCCGCAGATTTCTATTAAAAGTTCTCCAGAGCTACAAGCCACTCTGAAGCACAATCTGAAGGCAGCCCAGGGCCGGCTTTGTGCAGCTTTCCTTCTGCCCTTTCTGTGCGGGGCCTAAGAGATAGTGGTGGGCTCCAGATTCTTCTTTTCAGGCTTTGATTAAAGTGCCACAATTGCAGCCTCACTTCTCCTGCCTCATTGGGTAGGTGTGTGTGTGTGTGTGTGTGGGAAGCTGTGGGGACAGAGCCAGGAGTGCAGTTTCCAGGCTCTCGGCCTCCTGTGGAAAGGTGCTGCCTCAGGTAGTAGATGGCCGTCAGCTGTGGCTAGTTGGCCGTCAGCTGTAACCAGTGAGCCATTGGACACTAATATAACTGTTGTGGCTATGAAAAATGGGGCCTAGCAAGAAGATGGTGGCTGAGGTAGCAAACGTGGATAGCAGCTAGCAAGTGGCAGAGTGAGGGTTGCGGACTGTGTGGCTCCTGTTTCCTGTGTCTCCAACCCAGCCACCAGTGAGACCATAGTGGTATGACTCCCCCATCTATAGCTCCATGGGTGTTCCTTTTTGGCCTCACCATGTCCTGCATTCTTATATGGGGAGCAGGACCAGAGACCCCGCCTGACACCCCGCATGAGTCCCTGCATGACACATGGCGCAGCGAGCAGGGTCTCCCGCACAACAGAGGCCCTTCCGAAATGCTCCCGCTTTCCAGGCACTAGGATAAACAGTGGTGACTTGGCAGCCATGCAATTACCTTGTGCTGTGAGGGCAGAGGTCAAGTCCCCTGGGAGGGGAGCCTGCCGTGCTGGGAACCATTACGTGTTCTCTGTTCCATCTCCAGTCATCCTCACACTTTATTTCTCACTGTGCTTCATGTTTTTCTTTTTTCTTTTTTCCTGATGGCCAGGACTCTGCTGTTGTTCTCCCTTTGTTGTGGTTTGGAAGAGCACTGGCTTGGAAGTTGGGGAGCTGGGATTTATTCCAGACTCTGCCATTAATTTGCTTTGAACTCGGACAATCTGTTTCATTTGTCTGGGCTCTCGGTTTCCTCTTAGAGGGGTGGAGTTGGATCACGGGGGCAAAATCAAGTGCCTTTAAGGGCTAGACAGGTACTAGAGGTGTGAAATGGCCAGGTGGAAGCAATGCCAAGGTACAGAGTATGGGCCTCTCCAAAAGCATTTCTAAACAGAAGACCATTTCAAGGCTGCGGAGTCACGTTTAGTAGCTGGAGATCCTCTTAGATCCAATGTTTGCCAACATGCTGTCAAGTGCTAATGTTCTATAATAGTTCTGTAATATTCTCTCTAGAGGGCAAATGGACATCAATAGGGTGGGCTACAAGAAAACTACTACCTTTTGCATTTTTATTCTAATAGACTAGAGCAATTTTAGGTTCACAGCAAAATGGAGGGGAAGGTACAGAGAGCTGCCATATCCCCCCTACTCCCACCCATGCACAGCCTCCTCTGCTGTCAACGTCCCCCACCAGAGCGGGACATTTGTCACAATCTATGAACCTGCTTTGATGTATGATCATCACCTACCTTTCACACTTTATCTTAGGGTTCACTCTTGGTGTTATTCATTCTGTGGGTTTGGATAAATGTATAATGACATGCATCCATCATCATAGTATCGTACAGAGTAGTTTCACTGCCCTAAAAATCCTCTGTGCCCGGCCTATTCATCCCTTGTGCATTTTTTAAAGAGAGATAACAGGGTAAATAAACTGGAGAGTCAATGTTCTGTCTATCATTGTGGAGACCACCCATCACCTTTAGAAATCATGTGGTTGAATGAGTCAGAAACAGGGACTGTGGAGTCAGACTGCCTGGGATCAAAGTCCACCTGTGCTCCTTAATAGCTGTGTGACCTCTCACAGGTTACTTAGCCGTACTTCAGTTATATCTTGGACAGGTTATTTAAATATGAGTTCTGACAATTAAGTTCGAGAACTTGTTGCAATGATGTTGCTAACCTTTTTTGATATCAGAGGGATTATTCATTATGAAGTTGTACCAACTGGACAAACAGTTAACCAAGTTTACTATTTGGAAGTGCTGAAAAGGCTGCATGAAAAAGTTAGATGAAAACGACCTGAAATTTTTGCCAATAATTCATGGCTCTTGCATCATGACAATGCACCAGCTCACACAGCACCGTCTGTGAGGGAGTTTTTAGCCAGTAAACAAATAACTTATTGGAACACCCTCCTTACTCACCTGATCTGGCTCCCAGTGACTTCTTTCTTTACCCGAAGATAAAGGAAATATTGAAAGGAAGACATTTTGATGACATTCAGGACATCATGTAATATGACGACAGCTCTGATGGCCATTCCAGAAAAAGAGTCCCAAAATTGCTTAGAAGGGTGGACTAGGTGCTGGCATCGGTGCATAGCTTCCCAAGGGGAGTGCTTCAAAGGTGACCATAGTGATATTCAGCAATGAGATATGTAGCACCTTTTCTAGGATGAGTTCGTGAACTTAATTGTCCTACCTTGTATAGTTCAGTTACACCTCAGTTTCCCCAACGATAAAATAGCAATAAGTAGTACCTACTTCATGGAGCTGTTGTGAGGATTAAATTGACCAATCTGAATAATTCATTTAGCATTACGTCTGGTGTAGAGCAAGTGCTTAATAAATGCTAATTATTAGTTATCAAGATGACCTTCCAGGTTTGGTGTGGACAAGCAAGCAACGAGTGGTTTTGTGGAGCTAACAGTATTTATAAATAACTGTCAAGTGTGGAAGGAGTATCTTCTCCATCAAACAGATCATCTTATGGCTTTTAGTTCTAGTCAAGACATCAAACTGAAAATGTGTCTCATGTATGATACACTTTTACATGCACCTTCTAATGCGATTCCTTGAAGTCCAAGAGGCAAGTAATGCCTTCACTGTTTTTTTACAACAGCAGAAGCACAAGTTCAAAGAGGTTACATCATTTGCTCAAAGCCACCTAGCTAGTAAGTGTTAGAGTCAGGATCTGAGTCCTAGATATTGAATTCCCTTGACAGTGTTCTCTCCACTTTACAGGACTGGTTTTCTACATGCTAAGTAGTTGTTTGTAATGATGGTTGACATGTTGTAGCCAGGATAGTTCTGTAGATTTGCAGAATTTCTCCAACTTGCCCAAAGTATGATTTCAGGTGCTAGCTCTTACCCCTCATTTCTGGACCCCAATCCAAGCCTACAAATCAAGATTCCAAGAGGAGAGACCCAGTAATCTGTGTATTTAACAAGCACTCCAGGTGATTCTCATGATGAAGATAGTTTGGGAAACAAACCTTGGGCCAGAGAATTCTGCCAAGAAACCCCACCAGTCAGCTTTGCACCAGATATTGGAATAGCTATTTTAAGCATGTGTGATAAGGTCACGAGGGGGTAGGCAGAAGAGTGTAGCCAGCTCCAGGGATCAGAAGAACAAATAAAGTCCAGGGCCTATTAATTCAATTCACCAAATAGGTATTGAGTTCTTATTTATGGGCAAGGTGCCTTGTTAGGTCCTGCATGTCAGGTCAGGAATGTCACAAAAGAGCCAGTTATCAGAGCTGCAAAGCATTTAGTGGTTTAAAACAATGATTGTACTCACTTGCCTGACCTACTTCCCAAGGAAAGGTGCTGACACCTGGTAAGGATGTCATCTCTCAGTATCTGATAGATTATGTTTAATTGAACATTGCAATTAGTTTTAAGCTATTTTTTGGTCAATGAGTCTTTTGGGGATATGCACAGAATACAGAGTAATATGCCAAGAGCTTGATATACAGAGAAAATACTGTGCCCAACCTCAAAGAGTATTCAATTCAGTAGGCGAGAAAACAATTGGAATACATCATTGTAAGATGTACTTCAGGAAAATTATAATTCCCTAATTGCAGCTCTATAGGTAATGGTTCGTTCTCTCTTCAGTTAGTGGTATATTGATACTTCAGGAAGCATGGACGGTCTCTACACTTACCAGTACCCTCTTTACCCATAGTGATTTCCTACATCTGCCCTTTGTCATGCTAGTTTTATTTGGCATGTGTTTCGCTCATTCTCAAGCTCCGCCTATGAGAATTCTACCAATGTCTTAAGATTCACGTTAAATGCCACCAAAACAGAATTCTATTCCTTTTCGTGAGGCATGACCCACCTATCCTCTGAAACACCCAGTGTTTCCTTTGCATGGTCCTGTGCCCTGCCCTACAGTTTGTTTTCTGTGCTCTAAGCTTCTAGAAGCCTGGAGTTGGTCATACTGGAGTTTCACCAGCAGATGTTATCACACAACCTTACTCACAGCAGGTGTTAGGTAATCATACAGTTTATCAATTAGATTATTGGCAGAGGTCAGGTATGACGAGCCCAAGGCTCTTAGTTTGATTCTTGACAGTGATCTGTGGTAGCTGGACATTTTAGGTTGTCCCTGATGGAAACCTAATTTAAATGACTTTAAATAATAATGGGATTTCATGGCTCACATAACTGAAAAATCTATGGGGATAATTTTGTTAGCTTCAGGCACAGATAGATTCAAGTTTATAAATATTGTCAGGAATCTATCCACCTCCATCTCTTAGCTCTGCTTTTTTTCATGTCAACTTGATATTTAGGTGGGCTCTTCCCATGTCGGGTCAAAGATGAATTCTAGTATGTCTGGGCTTGTGTGCCACCCACTCAGCAATCTCAAGGGGAAGAGAGAGTCCTGAATGAAAGTCCAAGCCTGCACCTCGTCATGAATCTGACTGGACACTGGTGAATCCAAAAGTGATTGAATATTAGTTACCCTGGAGCCACAAGAATGGACAGTAGTGGCCACTGAGAATTTCTTATATAGAAAAGGGAGGGTGTGGGATGCTGAGTAGGCAAAAACAACAAATGTCCAACAAGGGTTATTTAGCTTTCCACTGGAAAACACCCAACAAATGAAAAGGCTTTCTTAAACACTGATGTCATTTCTGATGCTAAACAGGCATTGCGAAAAATGTATGCATTAATCATAAGATGAACCAGTCCTGAGCCCATGAAAAGCTCAAGCCAACTTGTCTTCACTATTGAATATAGTTCTTAAATTTTAACCTATGCAAATTTATCCTAAGGAAGTAATCAGAGGCACATATAAAGTCAAGGTTGTTAATTGAAGCAATATTTATTTAGAGATACCAATAAAATTGGAAATAACATAAATATCCAAGTAGAGAATTGTTAAATACATTATAGTACACCCATTAAAAGTGATGTTCCTGAAATGTATAGTACTTGATATAGACAAATGTTCAGGAAATTATGATAAAATGTGAAACAAAAAGCCGAGTTTCAAAAGTATTTGTCATGATCCCAAATTTATGTGAATATAGAAAGTTGCAGTAAAGAATGAAAGGAAATACACTGAAATGTTAACAGAGTTCACATTTGAATGGTAAAATTACCAATGAATTTTCCCCTCCTTTGTACATTTCTGTTTTCCAATTTTTGCCCGAGAGCAGGATTATTTCATGATTGAGAAAAACATGTTTTATATTTCTAAATTCATGCCTCAGTGTCAGTGCAATTGAAAACACATCCCATTGAATTTATGGTGACTGCAAAGTGGGACAACACATTCTCTCTGGGACAGATCCCAGAATGCACACAGAGAAGAGCTTCGCAGCTTGCCCTGCCCCAGGCAAGGCAAGAGGGTCACACTTGCTTCTATTTCTCAGGGGCCAGCTTTCCGTTATTTCCAAATGGGCTGCTGCTTCACTTGCTACTCACTCAGCGTTTGGGGCAGGTACCCACCCCCTCCCCATTGATTAAAGGATGGAAGGAGAGAGGGAGGAAAGAAAAAGAAGATGAAGGGGGGGAGAGAGAGAGAGAGAGAGAGAGAGAGAGAGAGAGAGAGAGAGAGAGAGAGGGAGAAAGGCCCGAAATCTTTCCCCTCATAGGAATGTAATAAAGGAGCATATGTATCAACTAAAAAAATTCCTTGGCAACAAAAGCTTTTTAATTGAACACAGTCTCTTCAGCCAACTTATGTAAATTCAATCCCAATTTTGGGCATCTATTTTGAGCACAGAGAGAAGCGGTATGAATCTTGCCCTAAAATTGTGCTCAACAGAAGGGGTGACGCCATATGGATGCCATGTTATGGGAGCCTGTCACCTGCTAACTGAGATGAGAAATTACAGGTTATAATCGCTCTCCTGCTGCCTGAGCAGCCTTGGTGGGTGGGGAGTGCTTTGGGCATCAAGGTATAGTGTGACAAACTAGCACTTGCCTGGGGCTTTGTAGCCACAGGTGTTTGGGAAGGTCACATGGTGAAGGATAGGAAAGCAGCAGTCTCTGCATGGGGAAAAGTGTTACTTCTACCTGAAAAGGAGCTGGATTTCCTTCTCCTCAGCTTAAGTGGAAATCTGGCTCATCCTGCAAAACTGCAACCACTGAGAGTCAGTGGGTGACCCTCGGTGACTAGACCGACCTTGAGCAATTATCTCCCATGGAAATTGGGAAGTGGGAGGAGAGCAGTGTACCTATTAGTGGAGAAGATGGAGAAAGAGATTTAGGAGGACTGTGGGCCACTGCGAGCAACCTCATCTGTGTGGAGGTCTGAAAACAAACAACCCCTCTGCTGGTGTCTTAGGAGAAGGACACGTTTTGTCACGTGGCCATGGGACCTGCAGGAGGTTGGCTGCAAGTCAGAGAACAGAATATGAGAGGAAGGTTACCTGGCTTTTGTTTATAGGTAGCTTCTAATAAATCTGGAGATTTTTCTCTGGAAAGGCATTTTTCAGAGATAAGATCATTGTTACATGTGATGCAGGAAAAAATGAAGTGGGGCACATTTTACATTTATTTTCTATGCATAGCTTTTCTCCCAAAGCCCTCCAATTCTTAGGCCCTTGTCAGAGGCCGATTCAATTTCAGGTGCTCATTATTTCTCTCTCCTTGCTCTTTGGGTAGGCTTAAAAGCTTTATTGGCGAGTTGAGTACAGTAAATTCTCACTTGAAGTCATCAATAGGTTCTGCAGCTTTAAGCGAAACAACCTAGAATGAAACCAATTTTACCAGAAGCTAATTGATACAAAGAAAAGTTAAGTGCCTACATACCTCATCAACATTATAAGGAAGCAACATTGAACAAAACATTACTCGAGGACCTGCTGTACACAGATATTGCCACCACAGCTGTACTAACCTTGGATGGTTTGAGTAGTAGGATTCATGAAGGCGGTGAGGTGATACAGGAAATCTCAGAGCACAGGGCTCTGTGTCCCCAGTGCCTGGTCGCGTACCTGGCACAGAATGGGTAGTAAAAGATGTTATTAAATAAATGGGTACACAATTTCCCTTGGTCTTGCCCACTTTTGCTTGGGGAAATAGAGCACACAACAGGCCAATGGGACTGTCTTTGAGAAGCGTTGGGTTCAATAAAGCAACGGGTTAGAAGTAAAAGATCTCTTTGCCTAAAGTCAACTGAGAAGAAAAGGCCATTCATTTTATCCAGATTCCTTAGTGTTCTCTTTATAACATGGGAGTGCTTTATCAAGTGATATACAGCTAGTAATTGTTAACTCATTAATTCCAAGCTCCACTATGTTCACTGATTTTGTTTCTTATTTGCCTTGCTGAAGAATATTTGGGTTTTATAAGGAATATTTTCCATCTGAATAACTGCCCTGGTCTGCGGTAGATATTGCCTTTCTTTCCTTCCTTCTTTTTTCTTAAACACTCATTGAACACTTACTGTGTTGTAGGCACCATGATGTTTATTTGAGATAAAGAAAAGGAATGAGGCGTGCCTGATTTCGGGAAATTTACATTCTAGGGAGGGAAGCAAACAATCAAATTAATAGCGATACTAGATTGATGTGTTTGTATGGACCTCTGCAGGGCACTATGGATATACAGAAATAAGATATCTGAGTCAGATTATCAACTCTAAAATAGTAAAGAGTTTCAAAGATGGCTTATAAGATTCTGAGAGAGAGAGAGAGAGAGAGAGAGAGAGAGAGAGAGAGAGGAGAAGGAGAAGACAGGAAAAGCAATAATTCATACAATGCATTCTTTGTGTGAGGTATCACTTACTGGAGAAGCAACCTCCGATTCTTTCTGCTTTCAAAGTTGTTTTGAGGAAATGTATGTGAGGTATCATAATGCCTGGCTCATAAAATTCTCCAAAATCATAGTTATTGTGGTGGTTTTAATAGTAATACCATTACATCTTGTACACAGTTCTGTTCAATGGACATTTAAGAATATCTAGTTTGGGATAGTCACTGTATTAAGCCTTCAAGAAACATGGTCTAGTAAAGACTGTGGACAAGCAAAAATTTCATCAGACTTTAGACAAAAATTTCATGTGCAAAAAGAGAAATATGAAAAAGGTAGAGCAGTAGTATAGGAAAAGGAAGGTTTAAAATGACTGGGATAGTCTGAAAAGGGTTTTTAAGGATGAATAGAAATTTCCATATGGACAAGGAGTGGGAAGAAAGTGCATGACAGGTGAAGGAATTCATCAACATGGTATATCCAAGGAATTTCTAGAGAACAGATGTGGAGAGCGGAAAGTCTGTCAGCAAGCAATGAAATAACATTTTAAACAAACTAGTCTGCAGTAAGGAGTTCCTGGATGAATATTCGTGTCATCAAACTCATCCATCTGTATTGGAAGTTTTTCACATTTGTCTCCCCTACTGGATTGTGAGCTCTTTGAATGTAAGATGTTTCTTCTTATTTTTTCAGCTCTAGTGCCTGGCATATACTAACTATGTACTCAATATTTGTTGACTGATGGATCAATTAAAATTAATTCCTAGGAGGAATCCCAGACTTGTCTCGCTATCTGCTTGGTATTTCAGAGAGTTGGGCACCACTCCCAGGGTTACCCACGGAGGATGTGAAATGGCTTTTCTCCATGTCTGAAGAGACCAGGCTAAGATGCTTTAGCCGCAATAGAGAGACTGGCTATTTAACATCAGATCATCACCTACTGATAACATTTGGGGAAGGGGGCACCAAAAATTAGGTGATTGAGGGTGGCCATGGGATCATTTTCTCAGTGTGTATTTTTTTTCCCCCTTAATTTTTACAAAGGACAATTTGACTGGAAAGCGTCAGGTTGAGGATTAATTCTAGCTGAAATGGCTCTGCTAGGAAATAGAATCTGGAGGCCTTGGTGAAAGGTGGTTTTTCAACAGGTAAATATAGAGTTGAAACAAAATGGGATAGGCTTTCAGTCTAAGGGCGTAGCTTTGACAATTGGTGCCTTGGAGAGCCCGAGGGGAGGCTCAGAGAGTGGGTCCCCTCCTCTGCCTCTCAGGCAGGTCAGTTTGAGCAACCTTTCTCACATACCACCGTGGAAAGTGGGAATTTGAGTGACTGCTCTTCCCACCTCATAGGGCAGGTTTCTATGCCCTGAAGAAGAGCATAGAATGCCTGTGGGTTCTGCCCGTAGAGTCTTAGCACCTTGAGGGGCAGGTCTTCATTACCCACTGTGATACCTCCAGTGCCTGGCACATAGCAGATGCTCTCTGAGTAGTCATTGGATTAAACGAATACAAATAACGATTAATATTTGTAGAGAGCTTACTCTGTGCCAGACACTGTTTTTAGGGCTTTGACTGCATTAATTCATTTCACCTTCACAACAAACCTATGAGGTAGACACTATTACGAATAAATGCCAAAGAGGGGATAGTGGATGAAGCACGCTGAGCATCACCTGATGCAGCTGCAGTGATAGGGCCGCACCCTGAGGCTTCCTCCTTGGGTAAATGACAGGCAGCACGTGGTGGAGATGATCTCTTGATGGTTGCTCCCTGACTAACCACTGAGAAGTAGGGAGGGTTATCTAGTGGCTTTGGGGGATCTGGGCCAGAGAAAAGGTGGTTGTTGTTTTTTTTTTTAAAATTATAGTTGACATTCAAATTTTATATTAGCTTCAGGTGTACAGAGTAGTGGTTAGACATTTATATAATTTATGAAGTGATCCCCCCAATAAATCTAGTACCCACCTGGCACTATGCATAGTTATTACAATATTATTGACTATATTCCCTAAGCTGTACTTTGCACCCCCATTGACTATTTTGTAACAACCAATTTGTACTTCTTAATCCCCTCACCTTTTTCACCCTGCCCCCCAACCCTCCTTCCATCTGGTAATCATCAGTTTGGTCTCTGTATCTATGAGTCTGTCTCTCCTTTTTGTTGTTGTGTGTTTGTCCTTTAGATTCCATATATAAGTGAGATCACATGATATTTGTCTCTCAGATAGAGAAAAGTTTGTGACAACCATTTGTGAAGTTGTAGCAAAGCCAGGCAAGTCTCAGGCTCCCTGTGGCATGATCACATCGATGGTAAATACACTCCTCTCCTTGAAAGCGGAGCCTCCTCTGAGCTGGGCTGTGCAGCTGAGTGTGTGCGGGAGCCTCTCGGGGAGGCAGGTCACCCTAGAGAGTTAATACAAACACAGCTGCGGTCCCCAGTGGACAATGGTCTCTTAGTAGCAATTGCTGGGCCAGCAGCAGATCAATCTCTTGCCATGTAGTTGATGAGAGCGTGTTAGGTCTAAGTACCTCCTCCTTCAGGAGAAGTCCCTGCCTACATCTGAGGGGCAGAGATGGAATGGCCTCTGAGCAGGGTACTGGAGAAAATGCAGGCTCTGGGTCTTGCACCTGCTTCCTCCTCCCCAGGAGACTGATGGAGCTCAGGGAAGCTTGAACCAGCCATGCTGGGAGCAGTTTTTTCTCCTGTGGCTGACCTTACTACCAGGACTCCATTTTGGTGGACAGCAGAAATGTACTGACAGCTATTCATTAGTCATTATTCACAGAGGTGTGTGTTACTGAAGAGTGGGCATCCCAAGACCAACTTTGACTTTGGGAAGCATTAGCTGTTTTGTTTCATATATATAGCACAGAAATTTAGAGATAGATGGAGCTTTAGTGATAATTTATTCCAAAATCTGGATTTCACAATGGTGGAAAGGAAGGGTTAGAAAGGAACTGACATGATACAATTATTTCATTAGGTGGTGTCTGACTCAAAGCCCCACTGTTCATTCCATTCAATTATTGTATTTTCCAGAAGTAAACAAATGTGTCTACAGCAAACTTAGTCGTAATGACTGTCACTGCCCTAGATGATGAAGGTAAGGGAGGTTCCCTTAATTATTCAGCCAGAAACACCCAGAAATTTGCATTTCCCTTGTAGAGGAAATGGGCTTGCCATGTGGGCCAGAGAGTGGTATGACAGGTCTGCAGAGTCCTAGGTGGCACAGAAGTTTGCACAGGACCTTTAGAGTCAGCTAAGCCTAGGTTTGTGTTCTGTTCTGCTACTTCCTTGCGTTCCTTGTGGCTTTGGGCAGGTGAGTTCAGTTTTTTGAGCTTTAGTCTCTTCTTTTGAAAAAGTCAAGGTCTGACAATTAAGTTTGCGAACTTGTTGCAATGATGTTACTAACCTTTTTTGATATCAGAGGGATTATTCATTATGAATTTGTACCAACTGGACAAACAGTTAACCAAGTTTACTATTTGGAAGTGCTGAAAAGGCTGCATGAAAAAGTTAGACGAAAACGACCTGAACTTTTCACCAATAATTCATGACTCTTGTATCACCACAATGCACCAGCTCCCACAGCACTGTCTGCGAGGGAGTTTTTAGCCAGTAGACAAATAACTGTATTGGAACAGCCCCCCTACTCACTTGATCTGGACCCCAGTAACTTCTTTCTTTACCCGAAGATAAAGCAAATATTGAAAGGAAGACATTTTGATGACATTCAGGACATAAAGGGTAATACGATGACAGCTCTGATGGCCATTCCAGAAAAAGAGTCCCAAAATTGCTATGAAGGGTGGACTAGGCGCTGGCATCAGTGCATAGCTTCCCAAGGGTAGTATTTCAAAGGTGACCATAGTGACATTCAGCAATGAGGTACGTAGCACTTTTTCTAGGATGAGTTTGCGAACTTAATTGTCAGACCTCATAGGCCAGGGCCCTGTTCCCTCTTTGTCAACATTCGTCATG
Organism: Rhinolophus sinicus; assembly: GCF_036562045.2. NCBI lineage: Eukaryota > Metazoa > Chordata > Mammalia > Chiroptera > Rhinolophidae > Rhinolophus > Rhinolophus sinicus. Next base: position 12,676,617 of record NC_133765.1, on the reverse strand, counting down.
CAGGGCTCAGGACACTGAATTGGGTGGCCTCTGTGCAGTGTTTTGCTTCACCCTCACAGTATTTTGTTTTTAATGAGATAGGTGTTATTGTCATCTCCTGTTATTGTGGTCTTACTAAAGCCAGGAGCTGACAAGTAGCAGAGCTAAGGGTCCGAGCCAGGTCTTAGAGGCAGGCCTGCACTCCAACTGGGATGTTCTACTTGCATGTTCCAGGCACCAGGACTCCTGTGATGAATGACAAAACCTTTGTTTAAGTGACTCACACTAGGGCCAGAGAGACAGACAAGTAAGCACAATGTCATAAGTCAGTGTGATAAGGATTGTAGTACAGTTTTCACGATTTAGGGAGGAACACCTGTCTCATCAGGGAAGACCAGAGAAGGATTTCAGGAGCAGGCGATGCCTCTACTGACTTGAAGCACAAAAAGAAATGATCTGGCTGCAGAACTCTGATATTGATATTGGTATTCCAGGTATCCCTGAGAGATGAAAGTGTTTCAACCACCTGGCGAGGCAGACTAGCTGAGCAAAGTTTAGGACCTACAGGTAACTGTGAGTGACCGGAGTGGGGTGGGAGTAGGAGGGGAGTTAGCCCACGGTCTGATCATAAAGAACCACATATACTATGTTGAGTGGGGATAGGGACCCTAAAGCACTGGGGACACACGGAGCTTTGTAGGGGTGATAGCATCAGATTTGACTTTTAGGAAGCTCACTACCTACCTCACAAGATTTCTGCAGAAATAGTCAAAACCTAACTGCCAACCTGTTCCAGGTTATGGTTGAGGATGAAGCCAAAATAAAATACAGGCAGCTAATCAACAGTGTTTTCCAAGTCTTCTTCCTCGATGTTTCTGCCTTCGCTACCTGAGATGTAGTAGCCCTCCCCTGCCTCATCACAGACACTAAGCCCAGCCTGAGAACTACTGTAGGAAGCCCAGACTGGATGGGAAAGTGCAGGAGGGGAGAAACCACACAAGGCACCTTGACATCTGCACAGCTCTTCCCCCACGGGCGTAGGGGAGCCTGAAGGTGTCGCCCGCAGGGAGGACATCTCACGTCTGGGCTCTCATCCATCCCACAGGAGACAGCCTGTTGGCCTACTTGCCAGAGTTGCATCTGCATCTCTGCTTTAATTGAAGTCTCATTCTTTTTAAAAATATATTTTTGTACTGTTGCCTAGGGGCATTCAGGTAATGGGTGCATTTTAATAAACCCAGTAAGTAAATAACTGCTTTTTCTCCCCAGAAAATCCAGAGGGACTAAAGTTCTATTGCAGCTTTGAAAACAGTGGTCCCAGAAACAGGATTGGGAGACCCTCCCATGCTGAATCTCTGGGTGATTCTCATCATTGTTCTCAGGTCAGAGGATACTCAGCTGGACCCCCACACGCGCCAGTTAGCCGTGGGACTGAGCTGTGCTGGGATACCCTCTCCCAGACACCTGTGGGTCCACACACTGGCAGCTAACCCCCTCTAGTGTTGATGAAAATAGGTCAGGTGCAGCTGTGAGAACAGAACCTACAGGTTTGGGTGGTAAGATTTTCAGAGGGTTCCCCACCGCACACTCCACTCCCTGGGTCTCCAGCACACAGGAGTTAGACCCGTGGTGTAGAGTGTCTTAATTACGCATCATGCTGACTGCACCACACTTCTGCTAACCTGCCCCTGATTGCTTCCCTACAGCTGAGGTCTTTGCCTCTCCCCACGCTAAGCACCCCCGCACATGCTCTACCCTCAGGTTGTACCACCACCCCCTGTCACCCTGTGCTGTTATGCTCATTTTTATTGCCACACTTATGAGTATGTTCATGCCACTCTTTCTGCCCCGAATGCCCTCTCCTTCTTCCACTCCAGCTCCTTGAGTTGCAGACGAAGTTCCACCTCCTCTACCCACACTGTAATGAGCTCCCTTCCCTTGAAATCCTGTAGCCTTTAAGGCACCAACATCTTGCATTTGGGATATGCCACCCTGGGCTTTTGTGTAGCTTTTTATGGTTATGGGAATTCTCTGAGGGCAGGATGTTGACTGGGGTCTTCCCTGTGGCCGATGATCCAGGCTTGTTTATCCCACAGAGTTCACATCCTATAGCAACCTTCACTCAGTGTCTTGTGATAGGAGCCTTTTAGAAAATGGCCTCTCCTACCCACCCCCTGCCCTCCAGTTTTTTGGTCCCTGTCACCTCAAACCCAAAACTTCTCTGACATTTTCCAGAACATTCTGAGTCACCAGCACTGGTAAAACCCTTGTGAACTCTGTGGCTTGGCCTGAAGAATCCAAGTCTAGTCCCAAATCTGCTTTCAATTGTGAGGAGCATGCAGCTTAAGTGACAATAAAAGGATAGTGATTGTCTCTAGAGCTATGTCTCATGGTCATGTATTGTTTTAGGCTATACCCATCCAGATTCTTCTGAAAAATAAAACAATAAAACAACAACAAACTGCATAGCTCTCATTAGGGAGAAATTTTCCAGGCCTGCCACCTACGTAGATGGTTTGGATCCATTTCACAGATGTGCCAACTGAGACAGCCATGCTCTGACTGCATTACAGGAGACATCCTGTAATTATAGAAATCAAGGAACTTGGCTTCAGAACTAGCCAGGTTGTCACCATTACTTACTGGATCCCGAGCTTTCACAGCTCCTGTTTTGCTAATAGACGTAGGTTAGTTCAAAGTCACAGAGCAACTCTTTGCAGTGGAGGGTTGTCTGAGGTGGGGAATATAGACTTTAGTTTCTAACAAACCCTAATGAAGCCTTTTTCTTGGTAAGCTGTAGAACAGCCCTTCCAGAACTCTCTATTCAAACCCCTGCAAAAGCTGCTGGCCATAGACATAGGAGCAGATGTAAGCACATTTCTTTGGTGCCTTTTGCCTAATAAATGTCCTCTCTCCCTCCTCCTTCCTAAGGCCTCTACTCCACTTTAACCCCCTCTATTTCCTTCTTGCCAGATGTAACAATGCCCCTCTGGACCCTTCTGTCAAAGAATAGGGGTGAGTATATGGGATGTGTATACTCCCACCTCCTGCAGAACCTCTTCAGCTGAATTCCACAGAAAGCTCAGCGGCCGATGGGAAGTGATTTATAATCCCAAACACAGTTTCTTTTATTGTTGGTTCCGGTTTCCTGCATCACAAATTGCTTTGCATATTAGCATTACATTCATGACATTCAAAACAGGAACCACTGCCTATAGAGCAGCTGCTGCGGCCCACTGACAGCTTCAAGCCGAGACCCCAGTGCGTGAACCCTCCTTCTGATAAGCTTCAGAGCAGGTAAAATCATCATTAAAGGAAAATTGACTTGTAAGTGCGTGCAAGATTGTAGTCATTGCATCTAACCACAAAGAAAACCGAGGCGGTGGCGGCCAAGGGAATCTTCTTTAAAAATGTATTCAACCGAACAACAGAAAAGAAATTGCCATCACAGGAGAGTGGCATGGCACACAGCTTTAAGATGCCAAGAAATCAGACTATGTGTATATGCTCCTGGAATTGGGGGTCACAGCCTGGAGCTCAGAAGGCCAGAGAGCGGCAAGGTCCTAGTGCAGAAAAAGTGGGGTAAGAACTTGTACTGGGGGGCGGGAAGCACAAAGGAGCCTGGGGCATCAGATGTGGAGGCCATCTAGCTAAAACTGGACCCCAATATGTTACTTTTGTGATATTGGATTTGGAAGAGTCAGTCATTTTGAAGATTGCGTCCCTTTTAAACAAAATGACCTTAACATTTTTACAGAAACAGGCTGGAACTCAGAAATGAGGTAAAACTGAAGGTGGCCTTGAGTGTGACTTCCACAGGTAATTCAGGCCCCTAATTTACTCACCGAAGTACCTACCACTTACTGAGTACTGCCAATATGCAGGCACAACGTAATACTCACCACAAGCACATTTGACAGGTGTACATGTCATTTGTCTTACCAATAAGTAAACTGAGGACCAGGGCAATTATCACCTGGTCCAGCTCAGAAGCGATAAGGCAGGATTCGAATACAAGCTGCCAACTCGAAAATCGAAGGGCTTAACTCTTTCTCTGTTTTCCCTCCAGAATAACATGTAATTTATTTCAGAGGCACAGAAAAAAACAAAGAAACAGAAAAACCCCAAGAAAACGGGGCATAGACAAAGCTTTGGCTTAATCCCCTACCTTTTCTTTAGTATATTATCAACAGAAAAATGTTACTGCCAACAGTGTGGGAGAAAAGTAGATTTCTCTTATAAACATTTTTTTTCACATTTTAACAGCTCTATTGAGGTAGAATTGACAATCAATAAAGGTGTGTAAACCACCGTGTAAAACGTTGTATGGTTCGTACAATCCTTCGGCAGACAAGAGCGCCGTCTCCTTGTGGCTCAGTTCCAATTGTTCAGCGATCATCACACCTTCTTTCTACTTGGACTGTCCTTGCCCAGAGTTAGGAAAGGGACTGGGATGGAAAAGTTTACAGAACAAAAACCTCACTGTGTGGGAACACAGTTTAGGCTTAACCATCTTTCATGTAATTCCTGGCTACTCTCTGTTTTTTTTTGTTTGTTTGTTTGTTTAAGATTTTTACTAAAAATATAGCTAATATACAATAAAATATTATATTAGCTTCAGGTGCACACCAAAGTTATTCAACATTTATATACCTAAAGAAGTGATCACCATGATAAGTCCAGCAACCATCTGACACCATACTGTGCTATCACAATATTTTTGAGTATATTCCCCATGTTGTACATTACATTCCCCTGACTTATTTGTTTCATACCTGGAAATTTGGACCTCTTATTCTCCTTTACCTTTTCCTCCCCTTTTTAAAGTTTTCAATTACAGTTGACATTCAATATTATTTCATGATAATTTCAGGTGTACAGCATAGTGGTTAGACATTTATATCACTCAAGAAGTGATCCCCCTGACTGGTCTAGTACTCACCTGGCACTATACATAGTTATTACCATATTATTGACTATATTCCCTCTGCTTCCTTTTACATCCCCACAACTACTTGTGTTGTTGTTGTTCTTGTTGTTTGTTTGTTTGGTGAACTATAGAATCTTCTTAGAGGTGGGAGGAGCCTCAGTGATCACTTGGTCCAGATAAGGAAGTGAAGACCCAGAGAGATAAAGAGAATGGTGGCTGTAATGGAGACAGGATCAAACAAAGCACCTCTTTCATCAGCTGCCCCAGCACAAGTGCCTGCCAAAAATCCATTGGACGGATGGGGGTCACTGGAGAGCCCAGAGGGTTTTAATCAAGGGACTGAAGTAGATCTGCTTTTCCAATAATCCCCATATTAATTAGTGTCACTTGAAAAATGGACTGTCGCATGCTTCCTTCTTCTGGAACCACAGTTGGCATTCCGAAAGGCTGTGATGCAGCTCTTTTCCTGCAGGCTGAGTCTAACCTGCAGCAAGAAAAAAATGTAATTTTGTTTCAAAACCTTGGGGGAGGTATCAAAATTTCTTGCATGGAGAGGAAAACAAAGAGAAGATGGTCTACCAGGTTCTTCCTCCCTTTGCCTTGGTCCAGTGGCAGTAATTACTCAAATTAGAAGTTGTGTTTGAAAAATTGGTTTTCTCACAGCCCCCTCCTCACTGCCTTGTACCCCACTGGGCGCCCTTTCACTGTCCTGACAAAGAAATACAGGCTGGGATCTCACCTGGGCTCACCACATCGACACCTCACTATGGCTTATTCTGCTCAAAAAAAGTTCAGCTTCCATACCTCCCCTGGAATGTTTTCCTGACCCCGTTTCCTAGTGATTGAATGTAGCATTTTGGGGACTTCCAGTGAGAAGAGCAGGAAAACAGCAGTTTGGGGCTGAGGGGAGCAGTTCTAACAATAGCGACATGAACGTACTATTAACAGCATTTGCTTATTAAGGGCAAGACAGTGACAGACACTGGTTTAAGCAGTTTGGCTATATGAACATATTTACTTCTCACTTTAAGCTAGATTCTGTAATTGTGCCCATTTTAGAAATGAGGAAACTGAGTCGCAGAGAAGTTAAGTAATCTACCCCAACACACAGAGGGCATCTTTTGGAGCTGGGATTAGATCCAGGTCTGACTCCAAATTCCAGATTCACAACCACTCAGCTGTGTTGACCTCTTGGTGTGACTTGCCCCATTCCCAGGGTGAGCTTATCTTATCCCTAGTTTCATTTCTGGCCCTACACAGTTTCCCCTTGGGTCCTAGCATGTGGCCAGGGCCTATCCCTTTGATCTCCTACCTTGGCAGAAATCAGAGTTTTCAACCCTTTCCCTTCCCTGTTTCTGATGTCGCCCTCTCAGCCTCTTCTAGGAGTTTAGACAGAGCAATGGCTGTCCAGTCAGACTCCCTATCCCCTGATCCCCTCGTTGGAAGCCCCTGGAGTGGGATAGGGGGTGCAGGACTGAGGGGGCAGAGTCTATTCACAGCACCATATGCCCCTGCTTTGTATGATATGGTTCACGTAAGATAATGTGTATCTCACTACTAAAAGCAAATGTAAGAATCATTGTACTAGAGCACTTGTGAATTAACCTAGCCTGTATTATTAATGTTAATAATGGGACCTCTCCCAAATAACAGTTCCACCTTAGTGGAGACCTTTTGTTCAATGAGTTAGGCCACACGGAAGTTTCATTTGTGAATTTCAGATACTAGTGAATGCCACATGGCATGATACTCATGGTTATGGGGAGTTTGGGGGATCCTGCAAACGCGCCATCCTGGATGAGACTGATGCTGTGGCTTTGCTATGTCCATCCTGGTGGGAAGAGGGCACATGTGGGGTGGTGAACAGCCTGCTCTTTGATCACGTCATATCATAAGCTTACTTCTCTGTTCCCAGTCCTACTGTTTCCTGGGGCTTTGGGTACACATATGTCTGTCTCCCTCTTTCCTTTATGCCAGCGACTTTCCATAGGCCACCTGAGTTCTGCCTCTCCACCTTGTCAAAGAAGAAAACTGCGACCATATAATTATGACATCCTGGAGGTAATTTTAACTGTAAGTCATTATTCTAAAACAACCGATGCAATCCCCATTTGCCAGCACAAAGAGATGATTCTCACTAGCCTGAACTCACTGTCAAACACGCCAGGAGAAATAAAAAGGTGCTAATGCAATATAGCCCTGAAATAGAAAATAAGATTAGAGGCGATGCTTGAGATTCAGGCTGTGGGGGGAAAAATAGCACACAAGGTTTAGTTATCAGCAGAGCTGTCAGACAAAAAGCCTCCGAGGTCATTAATACCGGCACCTTCATTAAGCCAAGTGGATAAAATTAAAGGGTGTTTGGTGAGGATTTAATTTTTCCTGGAGGTTTGCTGTCTCTGAAGGGCATTTGGCACTGGCGATGGGGCCAAGGCAGTAGGCCCTGGAGTGGGGGATTCAGATATTAGAGTCCTCCTTCTTGTCATTCTCAGCGAGCCTGCAGAGGATGGCAGCATAGAGAGAGCCTGCTGAGCTCCGAGTGCTGCGAAAGCAGTGAACCCAGTCTCCCTGCCCCGAAGTCATGCCCTTTCAAACAGCGTGGGGGCTCCATAGCCCCACAGCCTGAACCAATTCTAGCTTCGCCCCAGTCTGGGTGGGGCAGCGGGAAAGGCCTGTATCAGGCCTGGTGGCTTTTGGAGGCTACGTGAGTTTTGAGGTCAGCCAGGTATCCAAGGTGGCCCTAGGTGGTTCAGGTGAAAACATGAAAAATGCACTGGATTTCAGCAGAGCTGGGCAGCAGGCAGTCCACTCAGGAATGTTCAATGTTTCAGAAAAATATTGTCCCCATTTTTGTTTGTTTGTGATATAATACATGTAACATAAAATTGACTGTCTTAACCATTTTGAAGTGTTATAGTTCAGTGGCATTAATACATCAATATTGTTGTGTAACCATCACCACCATCTACGAGCTCTTCAGCTTATAAAACTGAAATTCTGTCCCCATTAAACAACTCTCCGTTCTTCCTACCCCCAGCCTCTGACAACCACCATTCTATTTTCTGTCTCTACGAAGCTGGAAGCTGACTACTCTAAGTACCTCACGTAACTGGAATCATACAGGATGTGTCTTTTTGTGTTTGGCTTATTTCACTAGCACAGTGTCCTCAAGTTTCCTCCATGTTGTAGCAAGTGTCAGAATGTCCTTCTTTTTCAAGTCTATTCCATTGTATGTCTATACCACATTTTGAAGTTAAAAAGGACTTACAATCCCAAAGGAATCTGTTTTAAATGATGAAATGCAGGCATTGTGCATGGTCAGTGAGGATGGGTGAGGGAATTGACCTTTTCTCTACATTCTGAACTAAAGTGTAGGGTTGGAGATTGGGGTATTGGAGTCCTGTCTTGACCTTGCTGCAGGATCCTGGGTAAGATAATCTCCTTCCTTGTGCCCTCCTTCTTCCTCAGGAGAGACCAGAGTAATAGAGCTGCCTGCTCTCACCCTACAAGGGTCATGAAGATGGTGACAGAATGTGTTGAGATTCCTTTTTTTAAATTTTAATTTAATTTTATTTTATTAAATTGAAGGAAAACAAGGAGTCGAGTTTGCAGCATGGCGCCAATGAGTGTCCCTTCGAGTCTCCGTGTTCCAAGACTTTTGGGAGCTTTACAAGAGCCAAATCAATGAAAACAAGGGGTCTTCTCCGTGCTCCTTCAGCTGGGCCATAACTGATGCTCAGGAGAGGTTGGACTTTGGTTTTGCTCACAGTGAGTGACAGAGATCCAGAGAGGGTCTGTAACCTTTGCAGGGTCACCAAGTCAGGCAAAGGAAGGCATGTCTTGGAGCTGAAGACCACTCAGCCCTCACTAGGAGGTATTTGTGACATCTGCTCTAGAATTTTAATAGTGTAAATTCAACTATATCCTTTCAAATGAGGGGCCAATTGTCTGGCTTTTACTGAGACAAGTCTTTCAATCACAGCATCCATGGACATGGCGTGCAAAGCCGTGCTACTCACCGGGTGAGCGATCCTGGACTGGCAGTGCTGGCCTCACCTGGGAACCTGTTAGAAGGCAGAGTCTCAGGCCACAGCTCAGACTTGTGGAGTTAGAATTTGAATTTCAATATGTTCTCCCGGTGATGTTTACATCAAAGCCTATAAGTACCAGCCTAGAGCTCTGGATTAGGCCTAGAGGAGATGGATGGCAACCTGGGGAATCACCAAGGCTTCAGTTAACTTCTTCCATGGAGGGGGGAAAAGAGCACCTGTGCTGCTTTCGCTGGGTGCTGGAAAGATCAAATGACACAATAAATGGGAAAGAGCTCTGAGAGTACAAAGTGCCTGGGAAATGTATGGCCTTTCTGTGCTCATTGGCAGCTGGCCAGTCCCCACCCTTTGCTTTAGCCAGGCCGTCCTCTTCCTCTAGTCAGCCAAATTAATCTGTTTCTCCCCTATTGCTCCTACACCCTCTTTGAAACAACATCAATTTTGGTTGCTTTCATCCAAACCGCGACGTGTGTTTGAATTCACATTATTGCCTTTAGTGAGATTCTCTTCTTTGCCTCCACTTTTTTTTGTACACATTTGCGGTGGTGTCTGGGACCCAGTGCAGAGGAGATTAGCGTGGTGTTCAGCCACTGGCTGTGCCTCTGAGGAGCGGAGCTTTCTGTTTATCTCTTAGAAGCAGACGTTTGGATTTTATCCCAGGGGGAATTTATCAGGGTGTCCTGAATTCATTCATTCATTCATTCTCACATTCCTCCCCAACACACACACACACACACACACACATACTCCCCCCCACACACAAACACTACTACATGCCAGCCACGTCAATGTGGTTTGCTGTACATTGGGGAGGCTGTTTTTCATGTAGAGCCATTTTGGGATTGTCTGCTGTTTCATCTTCTTTCCTCTAAGCACATTCTTGGGCTGGGTTTCCTTACCCCCTCAGCGGCAGCTTGGGTTGACCCCAGTCCTTACTCTCATACCTTGTTTCCCCCAAAATAAGACCTAGTCGGACAATCAGCTCTAATGCGTCTTTTGGAGCAAAAATTAATATAAGACCTGGTTTTATTTTACTATACTATAAGACTGGGTCTTTAGAATAGAATAGGATAGGATAGGATAGAATAGAATAGAATAGAATAGAATAGAATAGAATAGAATAGAATAGAATAGAATAGAATAGAATAGAATACTGGGTCTTATATTAATTTTTGCTCCAAAAGACATATTAGAGCTGATTGTCCTGCTAGGTCTTATTTTCAGGGAAACATGGTATTTATCCAATGCATGTAGATTTCTTCCAGTCCCAGCAGCTCTTTTATCTGGTCTGGCATTTTCAGAGCCACTTGAGTGTTTCCATTTTCTTCCATACAGGTGCCCATGCTAGAATGACTTGCAGTACTCAGAGAAAGAGTCATCATTGCCCATTTGTTCAAAGAGTTACTTTTTCCTTCTGTTTAAGTATGAGTGCACATGGGCATGCAACTAAATATGCACAGCTCTCACCGTGGGGACATTGTAAATGTGTGGTTGATTGATTTATATAGTGATTGATTCATGTATTTTTGATGTCATGAATGGCTTTATGTTTGGTGAGCAGGTATGTGCGTTCAGACACCTGCATTTATTCATATATGTATTCATTAATTCAGTGCCTATTAAGCACTTACTGTGTAGAAATCACTAGGTAAGAGTTGTGTGAGAAACAGCTGCTGTGTGCGTGAAGATACTGGCTTTGCTTTCAAGGACTTTCACTTTTCTGAAAGAGATGAGATATCATGAACTTTATAATACAAAGCTGAAAGTGATAAGGGTCATGAAAAAAATAGATGAATGAGATCAGATGATCTAACTGCTTTCAGCTGGAGACCAGGGATGACTTCTAGGAGGAGATGGCATTTGAGGAAGGGATTTGCATCTCTGGAAATGTGAGCCCCAGGAAGGATAACAGAGAAAAAGAAATGGTCTTGTGTAGCGAGTGGCAAATGTTTCGTCCGGGTGCAATGCTCAGGGTGAGTGAAGAGATAGGGAGACGTGGACAGTTTATGTTAGATTGTGGGGGGCTGCGGATGTGGATTAGTGTATATATTTTTGGACTGAGAGAATCAGGAGACAAGGAAGTTTTTTAGACAAATAAATATGATCAGAGCAAGAAGCTCAAAGATCTGTCAGCTGCAGAGTGGAAGAGGAAGGAGGAAGATGAGGGTTTGGGGCCTGAGATGATGGAAGTGTCGTAACAGACACAGGTAATACACTGAGAAACATTTCTTTTTTGATGGCGCATAGGAGAAATGGTGAGTTTAGATTGGGAAGTGTTGAGTGTAAAGTACAGGTGGGAACATCCAGATGGAGAAGCTCACAAGCTATTGGACATTTGAAAGGGATTCTTGGGACTGATTTTAGAGCTGAAGTTAAATTTGATCATCACGTTTATAAAAGCGATAATTGAAGCCTTATCCACGAATGCAATTGTTATGAGAGAACATACAGAGAAAGGATTAAAGAGCTGGTGAAGGGAAATACCTATATTCAGGAAGAGGGAAGAGAGAAAGAAGAATGAGGGTCCCTAGCCTGCATGAGCACACACACACAGAGTTTAGATTAAAATGCACACACATCCAAATTACTGGTACATTCAATTCCACACAGTTGAAAGAAAACAGTGTTTCAGTAACCAGTGAAAGAGAGATGGTCAATGATATGAAATATAGGAGAAGAGCAACACACGAGAATGGATAAACAGCTGGTTCTGCCGGTGGAGGTGTACAAACACGTGCATGCATCTGGATGTCCATCCCAGTGCTTGCAGGGGCAAGAATTACCTAAGCAGGGAATGGGGAAGAAACTGGGTAAAATTCTTAATGGGGAGAGAGCAGTAAGTGGAATCACGTATCAGAACAGATGTCTATCCTTGTGAACATTGTCTTGATTGTTACTATGTTGATTTTTCAAACCCTGAACTTGGTTCTGAAACTTGATTAGATTTTTGTGTGGTGTCCTCAGCTAATTTTATTTTATTTTAGGCTCCTGGTCTTTTATTATCTACGGAATTGTCAGGTCACTTGCTTTGCCCCAGTTCTCATCTGATGTCAATGAGAGCCTTCCAGTAATTAGGCTCTTGATTATGAAATTCACTTTACATAGAGAGCTGGTCAGAATGTTTAGCTTGTTCCAGCCCATGTGCTGAATGGTGGGGATGGTGCTTTGTTGCCAATTTGAATGATTCCTTTCAAAGAGGAGTAGCTGCGTTCTACCTATTTTTATGGGTTAGGAGTTTCCTTACCTAAATTTAGTGAAATATACAACTCACATTGAATGTGGAGAGGGCCTATTTTGGGGACAAGAAACCAAGGCAAAGGATCATTACAAGCAACAAATAGGATAATGGGCTTAATTTTCAATAATGTCCTATAATTTTTCTTGCATCATGTTCCATCTGATTTCATACTCTCATTTTCTTAACATTTAGCTAACATTTCACTCTCAAAAGCCAAATCCCAGTGAGTAATGGCTCAGGGGATCTAACTCCAGTCAATACTTAAAGACCATTATTCCAAAGACGATGAGCGAAGGAAAGGCCATGAGATGACTTGGCCTGTATATTGGTTATAAGCCCTGTATTCCCATGATTATTATTTTTCATTTAACAGCTGTTTATGGAGCTCACACACCTCTGTCTGCAAGAGTCCCCTCCCTCCCTCCTTTCTTTCCTCCTTCCCTCCCTCCCTTCCTTTTTTTCCTTCCTTCCTTAATTATAAAACAGCATGTTAAAGATTCTGGTCCTGAAATCTCATTTCAGTTCATAGAAAAACTAAATTCAAAGAACCTTGGCTTTCTTTTTTTTTCTTTCAGGGACTTTCTCATGAATTCTTAGCTGATTTCCCTTGTGGCATGGCTGAATTATGTGGTGTGTGTGTGTGTGTGTGTGTGTGTGTGTGTGTGTAGATGAAAACAGGCCTTTCTTTATAAGGTATGGAACAGGTACAGTATTTCACAGCTGGCTGACTAGTAATGGAATTCTTTTATCAGAAGTTACTTTTCTGGATTCTAAACTGATTAGCAGATGCAAACCCTACACTGTATGCTGAAGACACTGACCCACACATGTCTGTGAGTCTGTAGATGGTGCACAAGTGTATACACACTCTCTCTCTCTCACACACACACACTCATATACACACACTATTTTCATGACAATCCACACACATCCATACTACTGATACATTGACTTCTACATAGTTGGAAGTCCTTCTTTCGCAGTTTGAAAAAGTAGTTAGGCAGAATTATTTAATAAGATGAGAGGATTTTCTAAGGGACCAAACATTAGCAGGAGGATTGGAAGTCTAGGGTTCTCTTCCCAGTGGAGAAGAGGCTCCATCAACCCATCAAGCGTGTAAGGAATGATGGTCATTCCTGCCATCCTTTGGGCTCCCAGGTGTTCTCCTTCAAGTGCATGGGCAAGTGTTTTTCTGGGCCAAAAACTGGAGCTTTCTTTCAGTTCTCCCTGAAAGAGAGAGAACTGCCCTTCTCCAACATAATTCTTTTAGTAATTCAAACCCCAACTATAATTCTGTAATCATTTGTGTGTGTGTGGCTGTTTCCATTGCCTCATGCCTTCCTCGGAAAAGTGAATTGCCAGAAGTCAGGCCCTGGTGGCAGCTTCTGCAGCCTCTCCAAGCTCAGAAGTGTGGGCTGATTCAGCACTTGCCTGGCTTGATAGTTCAGGGCTGAAGGCTCTGACCCCAACTTTCCCTGGGCTTCTGCTCCCTTCCGCTGGTCAGGTTCCAGCCTGAGGAGCAGGGGCCCTGGGGCCTCCACAGGCCAGTGAATGAGCAATGAGTCTGCTCTACAGCCTCAGTTTCTCATTCTGTCTTTGTCCCGTCCAATTAGTGAAAACACTGCCACATCCAATCATGGTCTTATGGGAAGGCTGCCCCTGTATGTAAGAATCAAGTATATATGGGATTCCACCTTTTATCAGGGTTATGTACTTCTCACAGGCATGCGACTCAGGGCTTCCCCACCCCCAACTCTCCTGTCCTTTCCTGTTTCAACCATTGCTCCCTTACCTTATCCTCCTTCCCTTTCCAGGAGGGGAGGTTTGGGGTCCAAAATGACGGGGACTTAAAGGGCAACTTTGCTGCCCAAAAAAGTCTTCCTGAGTGTGGGCCTGCTGGCCATCCTCATTCTGCATGTTGTATCTCCCTTGTTAATACCTCACCTCGTTTACTCCTGGCCAGTGTAAGGTAAAACATGGTTTCCATCAAAGGAAGACACAATGAGACCACTTCTTCTATATAGCGGATGCCAGGACTGGGGTTTCCATACCTTCTCTGGGATGGAGAGTCGCTTTCATACTTTGATCTACTCATTATCATTAAAGCCCTCACGAATACTCAAGAACACACAGCTATCGTTGCTCTTAGTAGGGCCAACAACTCAAATGAGTCATTATCGTTATGTGCAGAACCCAAGCTAATGTACTCATTAATAGAAGTACTGAATCTTTACTGAGAGACGTCATTTCTATTTTTCCTTGTAATAGTCAGATCATAGCCTTTCACATATTTTAGGGGAGAAGAATGGAGGCTAGACTTCCTGCACCCAACAGGATGCTGAAGGAATACAAATGCATTCTACATGAGAATGGTTGAATGGATTGGGTGCCTGGTGCTGCCATGTTGTTAAGTGTCAGATGGGCTGACCTGTGGAAGAGCTTGGACTTACTCTCTATGGCCCTATGAGTAGAGCAGTTGGGGGTGGGGTGGGGACCATCAAGGAGGAAGATACTTTCAAAGTACAGATTTACACTCAGTAAGAGGAAGAATTTCTAACAGCTGGAGCTGACCAAAGATGGAATATTGGGGGAACATCTCTTCAGGAGGAGAGTCTGAACACAGGCTGGATGGCCAGTTGATAGAAACACATGTGCATCAGCTGAGTGTCTGGAATGGGGATGCCCATACACTGTGCTTTCAGTCCTGGGAGTCTAATTCAAATAGCTAACAGCCATTCAATCCAAAGAACAGACACATGCTCACCGCATCTCTCTCTAGGGTCATCATAATTATTCCAAATGAGAACTAAAGATGGGATTTCCATTCCCTGATGTGTCAGGTCCATACAGAATTTACACCCATAGCCAAGATTGTGATCTTTTCTAAGAAGAGCTCACAGAAAGTGTTTGCTGAACAGCTGGACCAAAACTTAGGTGAGCAGAGGTGAGGCCTAATCCGGTAGCCTGCAAATGCTCACCTTCCATTAGCTCCACATTCCAAAGTGAGAAATCAACGTACTTAGCTGCAATTCAGAGCAATTAGTTTTTGTTCCCACATGTTCTCAAAGGATGACTTTAAGAAGCCCAAATAAATATTTTCAGGAAAGAGAGCAAATTTGTATTGCTTAACCCAAGAATGCAAACAAGTGTAATTAAAGTGAATATCCATAAATAAAGTAAATACATTGGTTAGGAAATGAATTAATTAGTGTTTAATTACTATCAATTACCAAAATCACTACAGAATTGCTTGTAGAATGGATTGAATCTCTTGCTCCTATTAATAATTTCCATTGCTAATTGTATGCAATTGTATTTTCTTTTCTTTGGGTGCATCTTAGCAGAGCTAATAGGAGGAAGACACAGCACAGTGAGCAATGACAGGAACATTTTTATTTTCTTTGTTTAGTAAAACACAAAAGTGATTTGAAAAAAATCTGCCTGGTTGTCAAAAGCCAACATGGGTGAGGAGGGTGCATAGGAAAGAGGCTGTTCCTGTGGCACGGAGCAGCCCCGCCATTGCGGGGGAGGAGAGCAGCTGATGTGTGTGGCAGGGCATAAGGTGGAGGTGTGTGAGTGTGAGTGTGAGTGTGTGTGTGTGTGTGTGCGTGTGTAGGAGGAGGAAGGCGGGTGTTTGAACCCATAATGTCTGAGCCCTTCCATCAGGCTTTGAAGAACCCATGGACCAACTGGCAGACAGGTGTCTCTACATACTGGGCTTGCCAGGTGAGACCACAGGTGTACGTTTACCTGGAGGACAGAGTTCACCAGCAGCTATCTTCTGGGTGGAGAGCATATCTCTAATGTCATTCTCCCTAACAAGCATCACACTAGGTAGTGAGGGAGAAAGAGATGCACCGAAATGAGAAGCCGAGGGTAAGAGAGTACTTTTCAGGGACCTGTGCTGCCCACCCATGGCCATTCTCACTCTCCTGTTTGCACATCATCCCCTCTCCCCCTCCCTGCCCTCTTTTCCTCTGTCTCCTGGGAGCACAGACTCTCAAGCGAGATTGCTTGGGTTTGATTTCAGGCTTCTCTACCTGTGTGACTTTGGGCAAGCTACTTAACCTCTCTGTGCCTCAGTTTTCTCATGTGTTAAAAAAGAAGAAAAATAGTACGTCCCTCATAGGGTTATTGTGGGAGCTCAGATCAGGACCTGACACATGACGATCTCTGTCTATATTAGCTTTTATTATTATTGCTGCCACATATTGCTTTGCAGAGTAAAGAGCCCACTGGGAAGCACATGATGTGGAGGTGAACTAGTTGAGGTCTTAGAGGAACAATTTGAGTGGGGAAAGAAGGTGGAGGAGAGGGATTGTTCTTACACGATTGCTCTGCTTGCATGGAAGCAACATGGGCTCTTGCAGGACGGCCGGTGGTAACAGAGCCCGTTCTGCCCCACCCTGCCCTCCCCACCCAACTCCCCATGCCTTCCTGGGATGCTCTTTGTAGGCTCCTACTTTCCAGACGTGTCAGGGCCTTAGGTGGCTGGCTCCGTGCATTAAAGCCTTCCCACAAACTCACCCCTATCCACTTTCAGAGACTGCATGTGGCTCCCTGGCAGGCCTGTGGTTTTTCCTTCACAAAAGAGCTGTGGTCTCTCAACTCTGCTGCCATCTCCTCCTCATTGGCTCAGAATGAGGGTAGTGTCCTAATGAACGTAGGTACCAGTGGAGAAATGCCACCTCCTCCAGTCAATTCAACGTTCACTGAATGATTGGCACATGAAGGCTGAAGCAGATACCCATGGCCTTTGAGAAGCTCAACTCTGTAAGCACCGTGTTGTCACTGCACTGGACCCTTCTGCTGGAGATCAAAAGCCCGAGAAACCAACACTGGGAAATATAAAAACTAAAAGTCTCTTTGTCCTGGATGGCTGTTATCTTACCTTCCAGTAGAAGCGTGCAATAGTGATTCTGAACCTTAATAATGAAACTGCATCCAGGCAAAATTGCCAAAGGGGCAAGTGGAGCTAATCTCTAGAATGTCTCTTGTCCAAATTATTTTACTCCCCCTTGTTTGTTCATTCATTCATTCATTCGCTCAATGTTAATGAGGTACAGAGGATATAACATTGGACAGGGCACATTCCCTCCCCTTGAAGAGTATGCCTTGGTGGGTACTAAAACACAGCGTGATGTGTATACTGCATATATCATATATTCAGAAAAGGGTAAAATAAGTGTGGGTGAAAGGTTAGGGAGGCCTCCAAGAAGAAACCCCTAAATAGAGACCTGAGAATAGGTGGTAAAGGGGGTACCATTATCCCTATTTACCAGATACGGAAACTGACAATCAAATGCAAGTGATTTGCCTCAGATCACACAAAGCAGGTGAGATGATGTCAGAATTGAGATTCAAATCAGAGTCTGTGCCACTTTAAGGACATTAATGGTTCAAACACATCATGCTCTCTTTTGTTCCTCTCCAGTTCTTCTTAAAGCAAAAATGTCCTCACCTGCTGTGTTCCCTTTCCCCCAACTTTTGCTGCCCCCCTAAGCACCTGTAGCAAAGGGTGCCATGTCGGTCAGACTAACTGGGTTTGATGTCCAACTCTGCCTTATTTGGTGTGTAACCCTGTATACGTTGCTCAGCCTTTCTGAATGTAAAATGTAATACCTCTGCCTCAGAGCTGTGGTGAGGATTTAAAAAAAAAAAGAAAGGAAGGAAGAAAGTTACTCTTTGCGGAGAGCATAGCATAGTTCCTGGTACATAGTAATTATTCGGTAGATGATGGATATCATTATTGTGGAAGCTAAGCCTCATTTTTAGTCTCTGTTGATTGTTAGTAAGCCAAGCTATTGTGCTACCTGATGAGGCATTGGCCAAAGTTGCATTTGCATTTGAGATGGAGATACTTGAAGATGAAAATATGTACTGCCCTTAAGTGAGGGCAGCCATCTTTGCCCTTCACTGAGCGGAAACGCACAAAGACTGGACACACCCTTGCAGTGCAGTTGGCAGGAGGAGGGTGGAGGTGTTTCCAAGATTTCCAAAATAAAAACTCAGAAAGGTGACACTCATGTGCTGTGCCAATGTGACTGCTTTGCCATTTGTGTAAAAGTCTGTATAGCCTGTAGGGTAATAGTTCCTGAGAAACCTGGGCTCACATCTTCACCCCTTGTCACCCTTCTGTGCTGACTCAGAAAGAAAATAAGCCCCAGTAAGAAACTTGCCCTTTGAAATGTCAGCATCCAAGAGGTCAGGCTGAATTGCCTTAAAGCGTGACCATTCCAAACCCTCATCCTGTTCAAACTCCCCTCACCAGGGAGGCTGAATTACCTCTGCAGGCGCCCCCTGCAAATGGGACAGCACCAGTGGTCATTAGTTTTCATTTGCTGAAATCAGCAATTTAATCCTAGCTTAACAAGAGCCTGAATCTTCCCTTCCTGGGCAAAGGCCCACCCCAGGAATGATTGAATTTCACAGGGTGCAATAAAACAAAGGGCTTCTGCTGAATCAGGCACTAGACTCACAGGCCTGTAAATCATCACCCTGGCTCTTTAGGTTGGAGATGTTATCTCTACCACTACCATCACTCCCACGCCCCTCCATTTCCACAGCCTCCCCTACTGAGGACCTGTCCCTAGGTCATACATCCTTTCCAAAGTTAAAAGCCAGCAGGACTCTGGGTCCTGACTTATAAAACCCAGAGCAACAGGGAGTTAATTTTACACACACATGCCCTACGTTGCCAGATTTGGTTAGTCACAAAATATCCCCAAGTTGCTCACTGCTGCACAGTCACTGATGGCATTGAGAAGAGGGAATGTGGAAACGAGACCATCGTGAGAAATTCCAGTCCAGGTGTTCCCCGAGACTCAGTCCTTTGGATGGGAGAGCAAGGTTTGTACAATCAATTCCCCAGAGACCTTTAGCTTCAGGATGTGTTCGATAAAGGCTGTTGGTTAGGATAAAGCAGAGAGTTAATCAGCCAAGTGAGATTTCCTTTAAATAGGAGTTTTCAGAACCTGGTGTTGAGTGAATGTTGGCCTTGGGAAAGAGGTGAGATTGACAGAAGCCAAGACCCCCAGTCAGCATTTCTCTATTCATCCCCAGTTTGACCTAATAGATAGTATATGCTAAAGCCAGCTGCTCTCCTTAAGAAGTTCAACTTTTCATTTCTCTGCTAAGCTCCAGACAGAGAATAGCAGATAATTGGAACACTGGGGCCTCTGACTGTACCAGGATAAGTTGGCTTGAGCCTCAGTTTCCTTCCCTGTAAACTGGGGGTGGACTAGTTGACTGGATTATCTCTTAGGCCCCTCCCAGTCTAAATGCTTATCTCGTCTCTGGGAGACAGAGATTCCAGGGTATGTGGGAAGCCAGGGAGTCAGAAATACTTCCAATTCTTGGACACAGGGGCCAATTTGTCCCTGTCTGTAAGCTAGACTAGGAAAGTGGGCAGGTTTTCTTTTGGTGGATCATCATGAAGGAACTATCAAAAGCCACCCGGCTGAGACCATGGCGCTGGGAGAGATGGCTCCTTTCTCTGAACTGCCACTGCACTCTCTGACACCTCGGTCCTCTTCCATGTACCTTGCAATATGGTTATCAATGTTCACATGGTGGCCAAGACCAAGAGCTCTGCTGGCAGACAACCACCTTTGAATCACAGCTGTGGTCAACCCTATGACCTTGGGCCACATGGCACCCACCTCATGGGCTTGCTTTGAGTTAGGACATGACATGTGTGAAGTGCAAAGGGCAGTGACTGGAGCTTGCTCCACAAAGATTTAGCACCAGGGCACAGGGGGTGATGTCATCACCTCTGTGCTGTGCTGTGAGCTTCTGGGCCAGTGTGTCTCTGCGTCCGCCATGGGGCCTGCCTAGTCAGCCCAGCTCTGCCCGACACCAACGACAAATGAGTGCATAGATGAATAAACACAGTGGGTTGGTGGCCATGAGTTCCCAGCGCCTGTCTCAAGATATAGATCACTTGTAGGAGGAGAAGCAAGTGTGAAAATGTCTTCCATCATTCCTAAGAAAAGTTGCTGCAAAAGCTCTGTTACATTTCTTCAATGAGTCTCTCCTCCCCACTCCCCCACTCATGACTGTACTCCCTTCAGACCCTTGATGGCTGCAGCCCAATGAAAGTGAGCAGAAAGCTGAGAGCCTGAGAGAGGAGGGACCTCAGCTGGCTTCCTTCTCCCCAGAAACACAGCGTGGCTTCTCAGCAGGTATTGCATCTCTGTCCCATACCTTATTAGTTATCTTAGTCCTAAACAGAGAGGACAAGGGCTTGGTAGAACCCTGTGGCACTCTCACCTATCCCTGAGGGGCCTTGGGAAGATCCTATAGCTGTTTGGGATCTTACATACGTCAATTGTAAAATAAAAATAACCATAATAAGGACGTTTCCGGCCTGAGTGCAGGTGCAATCAATGTTGTCTGGTTGTAAGAAGCGCTTTAGCCTCGCTGCCGATCCATGTGACTGTTAAACTGCACCCTGGAAATTCTGCCAATCTAGTTGGAAAATACTAAATTCTTGCAATGGCCCACCGGACAATGAGGGGCAAGGATGGCATACCTCCTGGGACGTTCCAAACAGGCTCCTGTCGCCAACACTACACGTGCCTCTTTTCCCAATGACTCTTTTCCCATGTACAAGTTCATAATACTTCCAAAAGTTTTCAAATCCTGTGTGGCAAAGCCAGAACTCAGAATTCATTTCTCAGAAGAAAAGACTGGAATAAAGATCTTTTCTAAGGGGCAAACGCAGTGGTATGAGAAGCCTGTCCTGTGGAGAAGGTCCTGGTTACTTGGTGAATTGTCCAGGCTGTTAGAGATGTGCCTCCATCTTTCCTCCTATTTACATCCTCCCAGGGAGCCCTGATTCGTCTCTTCTGAAAGCCAAAGACAGCATCCTCATCAGGGCTCTTTCATACAAACTGCCTTCCCCCTGGCTCCTCCCCATACCCCACTCACCCTCCTGCCCCTAGCTTCCTCCTGCCACCTCCCAGCTCTCCCTCACTAGTCTTCAAGTGTCACTGGGGGAGCAGGGTTATGGGACCTCCCTACCCCCAGCAATGCAGGTGTTGAAGTTCGGTGGAACTTCAATAGTAATTACCAGGACCCATGGTGGTAGGAAGACATCAGTCAGCGCTGGACTGAGGCATCCATCCTGTGACCCACCCAGGGGGAACGTCAGAAATAGAAATAATGAAAAAGCACATTCCTCCGTCCTTCATGTGCTGACTAAGCAAACCAGGGAAGCCATTTTAATAAGACAGTGGGACTCCCATTTGGGCAGTGAAGCAGCCCTGGGCAGGGGGGTGGAGGAAACTTAGAAAATCAAATCCTTGAATACGGGGACAGTGCTTTTCCTTCTCTCCTTGCTCTCTTTTCAGTGACAGTAGGATAAGGACAAGTACCTTATATCCCCAGAAATCAAGCAGGGAGTGGTTTATCAGAGACAGGACCAGCCCGCGACAAAAATGGAAAATCATAAAAACGTCATAGACGTGCGTCTTCAGTGCTCCCAAGCTTCCTTTGTTTTGCTCCTCCTTCCTTTCCATGGGCTCAAATTCCCTTTCCCCACCTTGTACCCTCTTACCTCACCCTAAGCAGGAAAACCCTCCAACCAACCGTGGATTCCTTTAGGCCGGGACCTACGCATTCATTGTGGTTATCCCAGAAACTAACACCATGCCTGCATGGCAGCAAATGCTTTTCAAATATTTGTTAAAGGAATAGAAACCTTTTCTCAAAGCCCCCAGTCATACCTAGATATAAATGACTGCTAACAGGTTAGAGCTTTACCCCTTATAGGACATCTGTAGTTTAAAAACAGATCAAAGCAACCTGGGAGAAAGTTCAATTAAATTAAATGGTGGAATTCCAGACAACATTTGATCCTTTCTTTAAGCAAAGGACCTTCTCCATCCCCCCAAAATCACAGAAGCCTGTGGTGTGTCAGGGCCACTGAAAATAGGTGAGTGTTGCCCTTTGCATTTGCAGAGAACAGCTGTCAGTTTTAATGCACTGAGGCCTTCTCCTTCAGGGGAGGGGTGGAAAGCCTACACTGTATTCTGTGTGTCCTGAAGTCATTCCATTTAAATGCAGATTGGGAGCCTTCCTTCCTCTAAATGGTCACTGAGAAAACAGAGTAAAGTTGAAATAATAATTTGCTTTAAGAAGGAAGGAACAGGTTGGTTCTTTTCCCTATGACACTGACTCATTTCTCATCACTGCTGTATTCCCCACCTCGACTGTCCCCCAGCCCTAGGCACCCTTTCTCATCCCCAATCACCCCTATTGAGTCAATAGGCTCCTTTACTTAATGCAAATCCTCCAAGCCCCGCTAGTATCTTCAGGTCCCATGGTTATCTTCCTCCTCCTATCTCTGTTTCCACCTGATCTGAACCCTTTTATATTGAACCTCAGGTAAGATGAAAGTCCACATTGCTGCGAAGTTAACAGCAGGGGCCCAGGATCATTTAAAAAGGAGACCTTTCTCAACTTTTGATTTTCAAGAGACATTTGAAAAATCTCTCCCTTCTGAACAGCTGACTGAGGCAAAGAACGCCCCCCCCCCCCGAACAAAGCCCAGCTGGCTCCGCTTGCTTGGGAATCCGGACCCTTGGGCTCTGTTCTTCACTCTCCCATGGTCTTATAACTGGAGAAAGAGCTGGCTGATTTCCAAGGGTTATTTTCAGAATATTTAGGGGCTAGTTAGGCAGTTTGGCCCCATATCTGTCTGCCAGGGGTTAAGGAAAATTTTGATGCCAGTTGGGCCCCTGGCTCAGACATCCACTGATCAGCTGCTCTGAATCTCAGCTCACTGATGGCTATAATGTAAGAACTGGGCCGGTGTCTAAGCGCAGAGTAGGGCAGATTACCTTTTAGATCTCTGTCTACTGCTAGTCTCCCTCTGGGGGAAGAATGAGAACTCATTTCCTGGGAAATTTTATCAGATTGCCATGAGACCCCTCCCAAAACAAAGCCCTTCGTATCTCCCTCTCTCTCCTAAGCTGCAAAAAGGAAAGAGCTCATGAATCTGAGAGAGTGCAAAAATAAAACACTTCATATTCCCATCTCCCTCTGTCCCAGTGGCTTCAGGCTCTTCTTGGGAGCATGACACTGAAAACAGAAATAGCTGCAAGAAGACTTCAGGCAAGTTCATGGATAATGGAGCCAAAAATGATTACTAAAGGGAAACTCAGAAAGATTCAGAGCTCCATCCTTAGAGGGGTCAGTGCAAAGGACACTAAAAAAGGGGAGTCAGGATGCTTGCATTCTAGCCTTGGTTTAAACATGAGCTGGTTCTGGGACCTTAATCAAGTCACTTTGTTTCTCTGGGTCTTAGTTCTGCATCTGAAAAATGAATGGGCCAGTTTACGTGATTTCGTATCTTTCCTACTCTGATATTCTGAGAGTCTAGAAGGTGTGTGTGTGTGTGTGTGTAAAATACTGAATTGCTGCTGTAAGGGAGAACAAAGAATTTTAATCTACCCTCTTAGTTCTGTGGCTGGGTACTCTGGATTAAACTGACAAAAGACAGATTAACAGAAGAAAAGCATCACATTTTGTTTGATATTTTTACATGCACACAACAGCCTTTGTAGGGAAAATGAAGACCTGGAAGGGCGGTTAGGACTGAGCGCTTATACCTTTTTAACAAAGAAAGATAAATTTGTGGAGAAGTGTCAAGACAAAGGAAAAGGGGTTTAAGCTTCTAGGGGTGGCACATTATGGGAAAGCGACTAGGAAATATATGGGGGAAACTAATGGAAGATCAGAGTTGTTTGTACAGATCCATCTCAGCCTCGACTCCCATCCTCCAGTGATGAGAATGTTTTTCTCTTCCTGGGGAAGAGAAGGTAGGACACCTTTCTCAGGGGAAATGTTATGACCTGCTTTAGGTAGAAAGGCAGAGGGCAGAGAGCCCTTCCTCGCCTGCTGTTTCTCAAGTGCCTTTGGCTCAAAATAATCAATATGCCACAGTGGTGTGTTTTGAAGTGACCTGTTCTGAACTTCTTCACTGCCCACTTCCCCCTCTCCCAAAGGAAAACAAAGGCCTGAATAGCCCAGAGAATGGGCAGGACTTGCACTGCATGTCTGGCCTTTCTGAATATCTTTTTTCTCCTTTCTTCTCCTCTCTTTAGCTGGAAACCCAACCATCAGACTTGTGAAATAGAGAAAGGGGAATGAAGAAACTGCGAAATGCTTATTTAGACAGTGCCAACATATCAAAAGAGCATTTGACACAAATGAGGTATCTGGTTACCATAGATCTTATGAAGCTCATTCAAAGAATGTAATGAAAAAAAATCAAATGATGAATCATTCAGGGAGATGCAAAGGATCGCTCCCATTCTCATTCTTTTGTTCTTTTTGCTATCTCAGGAGACAAAAATAAATGGGAAATTAGAACAAGAAGTAAGGGAATATTACAGAAAAGAGAAGGGATAATAGTGAGAAGGATGAAACAAAGATCCAAGGTTAGGAGAAGAGCATAAACAGAGGCTATGCACCTCTAACAAAATAAAACATTGATGAAAAGAATGTAGAGGAACATTTTCTTGGGAATGTAGCTTTAAAAGAATGGCAGGGAAGGAGAACTGTAGGGAAAGACAGGGTAGGTAGTGAGATGGGCAGAAGGGCAGGCCAAGGCCAAACCTTCCTTCTTCATGATTTTGCTGAAGGCAAAAGGAACTGTGTCTTTGGCCAGACGGGCGTCAGTGCGACCCAACACGGCATTGCACTGTTCCCAGGACCCTGCTGGAGCCAGCCTCACCCCCTGCACCATGCCTCCCACGCAGGAGCCAGCTCTGCTTCCACGCCATGATTCAGCCACTGCTCAATGCTTGACTTATCAAACCTGCACTTTCTTTTTCCAAAGCACTTTCCAATGACCATGCGTCATGTGATTTGTGTCCCGGGGCCAGTGCTCTGTTTTTTTGCGTGCTGTGTGGAAAATCTGGGGTCTGAATCAGACTGATCTGCCCTTGAATCAAAACCCTTATTTAGGCCTGGTAGTTTCCTCCTTGATAAAGTCATAATACTGTCTACCCAGAAGGCTTGTTGTAAGGACAAAGCGAGATTGTGAATGTGGAAGGGTTTAATGCAGAGAGGTATTCAGTGAACTTGGGTACCCTGCTCCCTAAGCCAGATCTAGCTACCAAGATAAGAAAGTAGCAAGAAGCACTGTGGATATTACAACTGTCTAAATATACTGGTATCCAGAGTTTTCATGTGGTCACCAGAGTGCCAATGGCTTCCTGTAGGACTTGGATCTATAATCTCTAAGTGCCTCTGATTATGTATACATGATGTGAGAAGATAAAAACCAACCTCCCCCAAGTAGTGGGAGGCGTCCTGGTGAAAGTTTTACAACCCGTGAGCTCTCAGGTATATTTGCTAATCGTAAAATTGAGTGGTTCTCGGAGAGTGAAAATAGCTCTCTGAGAAAGTTGCAGAGGTCCATTTGCTCCCTAGAACCCACGTATCGGGGACCCACCCTGCGGGGACAGAGTCCCAGAGAGCAGTTCCAGGCTTTCGGCCTCGCATGGGGAGGTGCTGGCTCAGGTAGTGAATGACCATCACCTGTGATTGGTTGGCCATCAGCTGTAAGCATTAGCCAATTGGCTACTGATGTAACTGCGGGGCTGCGTTGATTGGTTGGTTGGTTGGCAGGCAGAGAAGTGAATGGCGGATTGCAGATCGTGTGGCTACCACTGCGTGTGTCCTGCCGGGCCGCCAGAGAGAATATAGTGGTATGACTCCCCTATCTATGGCTCGCTGGGTGTTCCCCTTTTGGCCTCACCATATCCTGTGTTCTTATGTGGGGAGGGGGACCAGAGGCCCCACAGGCCGCCCGCACGACACACCCACTGCTCACAGAATGCAGAGCAGGCCAGCATCCATCCTCCTCTTTAAAAAGCTCCTCACTACCTGCTTTCACACCCTGTTTTCACCACATGTTTGAGCAAGAGAGAGACAGAGGCACATGCAGACATTTTACCATCTCTTATGTTCACTTTTTATCATCTTCCAAGGAGGACTAGGCACATGTACAACTTCCAAAGCAACGCGGGGTCAGAAACATATGTCCTGCCTGGGTCTGCTGCTGGGCTGTCCTGGGACTGACCTGGGCTCAGAAACCAGGGCAGGAAGCCAGGGAAGGGCAGAAGCCCAGCCTCTGTCCTGGAATCTTTTCCTTCCTCTTCAGAGAAGGCTGCCCCAGCGAGGTGGTGGGGAAAAAGAGAGGTCCTGGAGAGAACAGATCTTAACAGTGGCATCGATAGGATGCCTTGTATTGTTTGCTTTAGTTTCTCTTTTATTAATGTGGATTATTTATTTGTCCTCAGCTAAATTATAACCATATAAAAACTCATGTTCTATATCTTCCTAATTCACTATTTAATGATTACTTCTTATTGTGGGGGTGTTCATTTTATCTTCTCTCTCCTCTGTTCAAAATCTGCTCATAACTCATTTTTTTCCACAAGTAAAACTCCTTTAAATAACTTCGTGTGGCTACCATTCCTCTATTTTGTCCCATCCTCAGTACATCTGCACTCTTTACGTTATAATAATTAGTACTATCAATATCATATATATGTGTATGTGTGTGTATATTGCTTATAGGCACTGATATCTCATTGTATTTTATGTGTGTGTGTATTTTATGTGTTTTACCTCCAGCAAATTGTACACGGAGCCATTTCCAGCAGATTGTTAGGGTCTGGGAAATTACCCCATGCTTTTCTTATAGGTGAGATCTGATTAAACAATAGTGGCTGTCTTAATCAAAGTTGCCTGGGGAGGAAATGGCAGAGAAGCAGTCATCTGGTGAACATACTGGAGGAAAAATATATTACAAAAGGGGAAGAAGTTTGAGGGGCTGCCAAGATGGATGGAGGTGGCTGCTACATCTTAGGTAGCTCAGTAACTCTGTGACCCTTTCTCTTTTCCATAGGGGAGTGCGATGGGGGTGAGAATATGCAAAGCCTTGCCCATCACTCATATTTGCTATTCTGCAGATGGTTTTGATAGCAAGTTCACTGTGATGAGGGCTGATAGCCTCCGGGGCTGTCAAGAGATTGCTGGGGGCAAGTGCATACCAGGTATTGCCTGCAGACTGCATGCATGAAAGTGCAACTACTTTTCTGTAAAATTTCTAGATTTTTTTTTTTCAGATACAGAAAGAGGTCTTCAATTTGAAAAGAGTTGGGAATTATTCACGAAGTAAAAGAGCTTTGTAATTTTGCAGATCTGAGGTGGAGTTCAGGTCTTTGTTTTCTAGCTGTGACTTAGATCAAGTGACTTAATCTTTCTGATTCTTTGGGCAAAATGAGATTAAAGAGTGCCTATTTTGAGTGGTCGTTGAGACTCTCAATATAACACGTGAAAGTGCTTGGCTCATGTGTGGCATGTGGTAAATGCTCAATGGTAGCTACCGGTACGAATATTTCCCCCTTGTGCGTTGTCCCCTCTATGCTTCAATTTGTATTGATGTCCTTCAGTCATGCTGACATATTAGTAATAGTAACAAATGCACATGTCACTACATTAAATTCTTGGTCTACCCGAAGTCCTGGATCTTGCTTTTATGGTGTTGGTCTACCCGTCTCCTCCTCTACCCTCACATCCTGCTGTGCACGTGGGGCCCTCTGTGAGGATGCTCCCAGCCTGGTCTTCACAGCGAGGCCCCAGGGCCTCTCCAGGGGCCTGCAACGGGGACCCCCACATCCTTCTCAGACCTTGTTTATTCTTTCCGTGGCACTACTCATTCACATCTTCTGGAATGTCTCTATTATCTCTCTCTCTCTGTCTCTTTTGAGAGTCATATATAAAATGAATAAAAATAAAACAAGGACTGTCGATAACAAACCATGTGGAGAACAAGAGCCTGGTGGGAGCATTCCTGTTCTCCAGGCTGTCTGACTAGCCTTCCTATTTTAGTCCAATCTTATACCCACTGTAGTGAGTAAATTGGATTGCTGAGTGAGGGGGGAAAAAAAAAAAAAAATATATATATATATATATATATATATATATATATATATATATTTCCCCCCCTTATTGTGGAATAAACTAAAAGGGTCTTTTCTGATTTTTCAGATTCCAGTCATACAGCCCAAAGCTCTTTTTATCTGCTTTTTATATATTTTTTTAACATCTCACGATTAGTTTTGATCTTCTTAAAGGCTTTGACTAAATAGTCTTTGCACTTTCAGATGTGCGAGTTCATCATTTTCTATGGGAAGATGTCTCGATGCCTCATATAGACTTCAGAATGTAAATGTTATTTTCACCCTCAAGTCATAATGGGCTTTTCATCTTCAACATTATTATTATTATTATTTTATTTTTGACAGAGAGACAGGGCGGAACGCCTCTCCCCGCCCAGCTGGGCCCTCCAGTCTCCCCTCCACAACCCTAAGGCTGGAGGCCAGGGCGGCGTGGTGTCACGCGCCACCTTTGCCCCTCGGTTTGACTCACGGGCCCATTAATGGAAGAATCACGGCATGAAAGTTCACGGGGAGACATGCGCCCTCCCAACTGGAGGCCATCATCAACCCACCCAGGACATCTAGGGGCTCCAACTGCATCTCTGAGGGGCCATCAGCAGTTTCCAGGACATGTGTTTGTCCTTGTTCTATTCCGGCTGGAGGACTCCAAGGGAGATCAAGTCTTGAGAGCATTTCCAGAGTCTCAAAAGACAAACCACCAGAGTCTTACTCTAGGAGAAGTCATGATGGCAGTTCTATACCAGAGCCCATGCTTTCCCAAATGGCTTATTTGTAGCATTATACAAGGACCATAGCAGTCTCCTACCAAGGCTGGGCTTGAGGCCTGAAGCAATAGCAGCAATTATAGTCCACATGTCAGCTCTCCCACAGGGGACATGTTGCCCTCTTTTCTTCTCTAGTTGCTTTACATACACATATTGCATTATGTCCTGAACTAAAAATGTTAGATCCTCAAGAAGAAGGGCTACAGCTTCCATTTTGCCAGTCCATCTTTTCATTCAGAACAATGAGTGATTCACACAGTAGGGATTTAATCTATGTTTGTCAGTCAGATCTTAGTGTACTAAGGGAAACAACTCACTCAGCACTGGCGACTTTCTCTGAGGTTTTGCACAAGGTCCATTTTTGTGGTTGATGTTCAATGCACGTGAACTAGGCATTCGAGCTTTCCACCTACCTCACCGGAACCATGAGGCTGCATGAGCTAATGTCTAAAAAGCACTTAGTGCATTTAAGACACACGCACACGCACACAGAACAATGAGCTATTCTTATCTCTGCCCCTTGTGCTTGCTAAAACGGAAGTTTCACAAGCTCTCTCTGGCACTTCCTCCTGGAAATAGTCTAAGGATATGCTCTCTCTGCCCTTCATCCAGCTTTCAGCTTCAAAGTCCATTGTTCAAAGTCAGAAAGCAGGGTTCAGAAATAATGAAGGGAAGGTTAACCAAACTTCACTGAACCTCAGGTAATTAAGAGAACCAAGTATGAGAAATTATTCATCTCTCGATATCCAACAAATGCTAGGCTATGTATTTTTTTCTACAGGCCTTCCACTGTAATTGGATAAACAAAGCATATTACTTTATCCCTAACTTGGATCAACTGCCCAAAAAAAAGGCTGATTCAGTTGTGGTTGGGAGAAAGCTAATGACCAGGCAAGTCTATTCCTGTGATGGCCATGAGCTTTCTGGGCCTCTGAACCTTATATCTCATCCTCATTTTCAGGCTCACATTAGGGCGAGGCTTCAGAGACTGTGGCTTGATTTTCCAAACCATGAGTGTGCACGGCAATGACGGGGCCACTGGGAGACATGCACTTGAGTAATCAGGCTACTTGTTTTTCTACGTTTTTCCTGACTTGGGGTTCAGACATGACTAGGGATTCAGAGGTCAAGGGTATAATTTTGACAACTCATATGCTTATAAAGCGTATATTGTCCAGCATTATGACAGACTCTGGATAGTTCAATTCATTGTCTGAGTGTGTGTGTGTGTGTGTGTGTGTGTGTGTGTGTGTGAGAGAGAGAGAGAGAGAGAGAGAGAGAGAGAGAGAGAGATTGCTGGTTTTGAAGCCATTCAAGGTCATGGCCTTTTATCCTAACCTATGTCTTTTAGCACATTCCAGCTGTTCAGAGCCACGACTTGAAAGAATGGGCTGATTGAAACGCTAACTCTACACCAGACAGGCAGTCAACCCCATATGACTAACAAAGAAAAGGGCCCCTCCCTGCTTTTCCTACTATTCTTATTTTTCCCAGAATTATTTCTTTCCTTCCAGAGCAAAAGGAAATGTACAGAGAAGCAATTAATTATAATTATATATGTGCTGGAATATGGGGGAAGTAGTCACAAAGAATTTTCAAGTCCCAAAATTGTCTAATAAAAACTACCCAGCAACGTCATAATTTTTAGAGGAAGTTAAATTTTTATAGATTTTGGTAATAAGAAAAATTTGCTAAAAGTGAGCATTCTTAATCACCACACTGTCACTTTGCAAAGTAATTGTGGAATTAGGAATAATTACACTCTAAAGAAAGAAAATGAAACAATCTGCCTTATGATGTTTTAAAATAGAATTATGATTCGGGTTTGTCCCAGAAATCAAAAAGAAGCCAAGCACAAATTGTGGGTGAAGTAATAACCTGGAGTCTTAGAAGCTTACATTTAATGCTTAAAGTGCCTCATGATGGGACTTGACTTGCTGACTTATTAGTAGCTCACTACCCAAGAGAAGAGGGAGAACCGGTATGTTGAAATGTAGAGGACATGAAGTCTTCAGGATGGGGTGCGTGGTCTCCCAGGCAGTGCTGTGGTACCCATTAAACATCGTTGGGTTGGAAGTGCTTAATGAATAACTCTGTTTGCACACTTCCGGTAAAGCTTCTATATCGCTGTCAATGAAATTGCCCTCTACCCAGGCCCAGCCAATCCAAGATGATGAGTGAATTAGTCAGGAAATTTCAGAGAAACAGAACAAATAGGATATATATATATATATATATATATATATATATATATATATATATATATGTGTGTGTGTGTATGTGTATGTGTATATA
This sequence comes from Rhinolophus sinicus, assembly GCF_036562045.2. Taxonomy (NCBI): domain Eukaryota; kingdom Metazoa; phylum Chordata; class Mammalia; order Chiroptera; family Rhinolophidae; genus Rhinolophus; species Rhinolophus sinicus. The sequence continues at coordinate 12,645,379 of NC_133765.1, read as the reverse complement.
TATATCATATATATTCATATAGATGTATATATATCATAGATGTATATATATGTGTATATATACACACAAGTTCTGACAATTAAGCTCGTGAAGTTGCAACGATATGCTATACTTTTTGATATCAGAGTGATTATTCATTATAAATTTCTATCAACTGGACAAACAGTTAACCAAGTTTACTATTTGGAAGTGCTGAAAAGGCTGCATGAAAAAAATGAAAATTACATGACTTTTTGCCAACAATTCATGGCTCTTGCATCACGACAATGCACCAACTCACACAGCACTATCTGTGAGGGAGGTTTTAGACAGTAAATATATAACTGTATTAGAACAGCCTCCCTACTCACCTGATCTGGACCCCAATGACTTCTTTCTTTACCCAAAGATAAAGGAAATACTGAAAGGAAGACATTTTGATGACATTCAGGACATCAAGTGTAATACGACGACAGGTCTGATGGCCATTCCAGAAAAGGAGTTCCAAAATTGCTTTGAAAGATGGACTAGGCTCTGGCATCAGTGCATAGCTTCCCAAGGGAAGTACTTCAAAGGTGACCGTAGTGATATTCAGCAATGAGGTACTTTTTCTAGGATGAATTCGTGAACTTAATCATCATACCTCATGTATACATTAGGTTGGTGCAAAACTAATTGTGGTTTAAAAGGTTAAAAATAATTGCAAAAACCATGATTACTTTTGCATTAACCTAATATATGGTGATGGAGGCCAAGAAGTCCCACAATCTGCCTTCTGCAAGCTAGAGAACCAGGAAAGCTGGTTGTGTGATTCAGTCTGAAAGAACTGAGAGGCCACAGGTGTCAAGTTCCAAGTCCAAAGGTCTGAGAACCAGGAGCTCCAATGTCTAAAGGCAGAAGAAGATGGTCATCTCAGCCCAAGAGGAGAGAGACAATTCTTTTTCCTCTGCCTTTTTTTGTTTGTTTGTTTTATGCAGGCCCTCAATGGATTAGATGAGGCCCACCCACGTTGGTGAGGGCACATCTTCTTTACTCAGTCTACTGATTCAAAAGCTGATCTCTTCCAGAAATACCTTCACAGGTGTATCCAGAAATAATGTGCAACAGCTATCTGGGCATTCCTTTCTCTAGTAAAGTGGACACATACAATGAACCATCACATGAGTTATAGTCAGAACAGTGCTGAGTCATTCTGAGGATCCTGTGTATAGACATAAAAAAATTCAATTTGTTCTTATACTGTGGAAGTGACATAATAAGTATTATAGGGATTACCCTGAAAATAGAATCCTATCCCTAATAATTCCCAGCACCATGGAGTGAAATCAGGGCAATTTAGAAACCTGGGTCTGTAGCACTCACAGTAGGACATTATTTCTAGTAATGTCCCTAACGTATAGTACTGACTCTAGGTAGTAAAAGTGGAGAAATTTAGAACTCTAATCTGGTGAGCAGAAGATGAAGAGCTAAAAGTGGACAGTTGGCCCATTGAATGAAGGCCTGGTAGGAAATAAGGAGACCAGAATATAGGCCTTACGGGAATAACAGCTGAATAGTAATAATAGTACATTATGTCGACAGCAGTGACAAAAGAAACACTGAGTGTATTTATAGACCTAAATAAAAGACAGATCCAGGTTCCACGTTTTTGCTCCGAACCTTCTCAGTTGGATTTTCCTTCTGCTTAAGGATTATTTTGGAAAGAGCTATTATTATCCGTGATTTATCATGCTACACTAGGGCAAACTTGTGCTTTCCACAGAGACAGTTATTGAATTCTCACTGGAGGCCCTTAAAGGAGCCAAGACCTGTTCCAAGGGTTCAAGTGGAAAAGATGGTCCGACAGGGGCTGGGATCTAGCACCATGAGATCCAGCGTGGTGTGCAGTATGGGCTCTTTCCTCTGCTGTGATGCCTCAGGTCCTTTCTTACTAAATGTACTCTCTGATCTCTTCATTATGATAAGAGGACAGAAGAGGATTTCACATTGACGATGAGTCTCGTACAAGAAGTCCCTTCAACAGGTGCTCATCATCCCAAGGAGTCCTGGGTTGTAGTAAGTTCTGAAGCATCATTGAAATGAAAAACAAGTCAAAGCCATGACCTAGAAAGACAAGAGTCTGGCAGAATTCTGGAAGCAGAGTCTTCATTTGAATAGGTAGGTACTTGAACAAGGCCAGTGGTGCAGCTGTGTCTGAGGGGAAGTCATCAGAGGTTTAGAAACAAATAGAGAAGTCATTGTTAATATTAGAAAAGAGCTCTGAGACTCTGGAGGAATAAAAATGCAGTATTACTTCTAAGCAATAACTGTGAAAATAAACAATGATAAATATCGTATTAAATCTAAAGTGCTACATTAGTAGATAATAACAAGTAGGAGAGCTAATAGCAGCTGTTACTACAGGCCAATTTATTATTTAAAACACTTATTAAGATTTAACAATAGCCAAATAATTTTTTGTTAAAACAGTTATTAAATTGAAGTCCTGTGTACATTAATCAACTGATGTTTATCATTCAGATTGTATCTCATTATATCCAAACGGGTGAATATACTTCCAACGAACTTGGAAATTTTGAAAGTGTGTCTATGTAAAGATTATTGTGTCTGCCAGCTGGGTAGCCAGGCAGTGGAGTGGACTTGTCTAATTAGGAACAAATCAATTCTTTCTCTTTTATAGGAAAATTAGAATTTGGGTGTGTTCTAAATTCTAACTTGATTTTGCACATTGTTATACAGACAAGTTAATTCTTTGAAGCTCTCTTAGATCATGCACATTTTCCATAAAATGTAATAAGGGTTATTACTGTTGTATCAGTCATGCAAATAAACCAAGATCCATCTATTCATTTATTCTCATAATTCAGGCATAAACCACATATAATCGCTCGTATGATGCCTTCAACCTGGCTTACTATATTGGACCCCGAACATGACTTGTAATTATTCCCCTAATATTTTCTTATTTATACTATTTCTGTCCCAAGAAAGGCCCTCTTTATCATCATTGCATTAAAATCCTTCCTAGTTTTCAAGCGCAGCTCAAAAATCACTTACCTGATTTCTCTCATTTAGATGTCATGTCTCTAACACTTGCATCTCCGCGTCTATCTCTCACTGTGTCTAGCATAGTGCTTTGCACAGGGACATTGAAACAATAAGTTTCTTTTTTTTAAATTTTTATTTCCTTGCCAGAGTCTGAGTATTTTTTTTTAAAGATTTTTATTAAAAATATAATTGACATACAATATTATATTAGTTTCAGGTATACACAATAGTTATTCAACATTAATGTACCTAAAGAAGTGACCACCGTATTAAGTCCAGCAACCATCTGACACTGTATTATGCTATCCCAATATTATTGACTGTATTTGCTATGCTGTATGTACATTACTCTACATGACTTATTTTCTTCATACCTGGAAATTTGAACCTCTTATTCCCCTTCACCTTTCCCCCCTTTTTTAACTTTTCAATTACAGTTGACATTCAATATTATTTTATATTAATTTCAGGCATACAGCATAGTGGTTAGGCATTGCTATAAATTAAGATCCTCCTGACTAGTCTAGTACATACCGGCTACTATACATAGTTATTAACTTATTATTGACTACATTCCCTATGCTTTACTTTACATCACAATGACTATTTTGTAACTACCAATTTGTACTTCTTAGTGCCTTCACCTTTTTCACTCTGCCCCCAATCCCCTTCCATCTATCACCCAGATAAATCTAGTAGCTTGACCCCACACATAGCTACTATAATATTATTGACTATATTCCTTATGCTATGCCTTACACTCCCATGACTACTTTGTAACAACCAATTTATATTTCTTAATCCTTTCCCTTTTCTCACTCACCCCTAAAACCCCTCCCATCTGGCAACCATCAAAATGTTCTCTGTATCCGAGTTTGTTTCTGTTTTGTTTGTTTATTTTGTTTTTTAGATTCCACATATACGTGAAATCACATTGCATTTACTTTTCTCTGTCTGACATACTTCACTCAGCACAATACCCTCTAGGTCCATCCATGCTGAAGATGGCAAAAACCCATTCCCTTCCCTGGCTCAGCAATATTCCATTGTATATATGTACTACCGCCTCTTTGTCCATTCATCATTGACAGACGCCCAGTCTGCTTCCACATCTTGGCCATTGTAAACAATGATGTAATGAACATATGGATGCACACATCCCCTCAAAGTAGCATTTTGGGTTTGTTTGGATAAATACCCAGTGGGACCACTGGGTCCTTCTTTGTCTTTGTCCCTTGTTACAGCCTTTGTTTTAAAGTGCATTTTGTCTCCCATAAGTATTGCTACCCCAACTTTTTTTGTTTTCCATGAAATACCTTTTTTCCATCCCTTTACTTTTAGTCTGTGAGTGTCTTTGGATCTGAAGTGTGTCTCTTGTAGGCAGCATATGTATGGGTTTCATTTTCTTATCCATTCAGCCACTCTGTCTTTTGAGTGGAACATTTATTCATTTACATTGAAAGCAATTATTGATAGATATGTAGTTATTGCCATTTCATTATTCATATTTTTGATCTTTGTTGTTGTTGTTCTTAAAGAAGTCCCTCTAAGATTCCTTGTAATTCTGATTTGGTGGTGATGAACTCCTTTAGCTTTTTCTTACCTGGGAAACTCTGTATCTGTCCTTTGATTCTAAATGATAACTTTGCTGGGTACAGTAACCTCGGTTGTAGGTCCTAACTCTTTGGTTGTAGGTCCTAACTTTTCATCACTTTGAATATTTCCTGCCATCACTTTGAATATTTCCTGCCAATCCCCTTTTGGCCTTCAAAGTTTCTGTTGAGAAATCAGCTGATAGTCTTATGGTAGCTCCTTATAAATTACTAGTTGCCTTTCTCTTGCTGCTTTTAGGATTCTCTGTTTTTAACCTTTGCCATTTTAATTATAATGTGTTTTGGTGTGGGCCTGTTTGGGTTCATCTTTTTTGGGACTCTCTGCACTTTCTGGGCTTGAGTATCTATTTCCTTCACCTGCTTAGGAAAGTTTTCAGTCATTATTTCTTCAAATAGGTTTTCAATTCCTTACTCTTTCTCTTCTCCTTCTGGTGCCCCTATGATGTGAATGTTGTTATACTTGATGTTGTCCCAGAAGCCCCTTAAACTAGCCTCACTGTTTTGGATTCTTTTTAGTTTTTGATGTTTGGGTGTTTTCTGCTACCTTATCTTCTAAATCACTGATTCAACCCTTTGCTTCATCTAATCTACTGCTGATTCCCTCTAACATATTCTTCATTTCCATTATTGTAGCCTTTATTTCTGACTTGTTCTTTTATTATGTTTTCTATTTCCATTTTTATGTTTCCTATTTCTTTGTTGAAGTTCTCCCTGGGATCATTGATCATCCTTATAAGCAGTGTTTTGAACTCTGCATCTGTAGATTGCTTATCTCCATTTTGTTTAGTTCCTTTTCTGGAGCTTTGTTGTGTTCTTTCATTTCAGACAAGTTTCTTTGTCTCCCCCCTTTAGCTGTCTCCCTGTGTTTGTTTCTCTGTATTACATAGGGCTGCTATGCCTCCCAGTCTTAATAGAGTGGCCTTATGTAGTAGATGAGCTGTGGGGCCCAGTGACACAGTCTTCCTGGTCACCTGAACTGGGCACTCCAGATGTGTTCCTTGTGTGGGTTGTGTGTGCCCTCCTGTTGTAGTTGAGCCTTGGTTACTGTTTTCTTGTCAATGGGAGGGATTGATCCTTGGACTGATTGGTTGTGAGGACTGGTCATGGCTACAACTGAGGAGCTATGGAGCAGGGGCTGAGCATATAGAGCAGGATTCACTTTAGCAGGGCTCTGGTGCTTGCTTAGAGTGCCCTTTGGATGTGTCTTTTGGGTGAAGCTTGGGCTGAGTCTAAAGCTGGCCACCAGGCATGCCAGCCCAGATGTCTCCTGAGAGGGGACCCACTGCAGGCCAAGTTCAGCTGTAGCGAGTGCCCTGCCCAGGGCCACTGGCATGGGCCACAAAGCAATCCGCAGATGGCCACCACTCACTCTAGGCTTGGGGGTGCCTCTTGAGGCCAACCCACAAACTGATGCCGGATGTCAGTAATGCTCGGCTTATGACTACTCAGCCAGAGGTATTGTACATGCCAAAGCCAGATGCTGCTTGTTTGGGCTTTTTGAATCTTTGAGAGATTTTAAGACAGTCTGTAGCATAAGCCAAGAGAAGCTGTTTACATGAAAAAGCCACTGGAAGCAGCTTGGTGGGCCTGGAAGTTGGGTGGGGTGGTGTTTCAGAGAATCAGGGCCAATGAACAGTGTTAGCCAGACTGATGGAAACTGAGATATGGTGACCACCTACGTCTGCACGCTGGTAGTGTGGGGGGGGCTCAGCGAAGAAACAACGGATTCTGCGAGCTCCTCTGTCTGGGAGAAAGTTGCCCCTCCAGCCCTCACTCTGAATCCAGACGTCTCAGTTCCTACCTGCACATCCTTGTCTCCCCTTGAGCCACCACCCCAGCACCAGAAATCAAAGGGAGTGAGTCCGACAGTAAGTCCATGAGTGGGCCCTTTAAGAGCAGCACCTGGAACTCCAGTTGCCCTCTGTCTCACTCAGCCACAATGTCCGCTGGTTTTCACAGCAAGAAGTGATGGGAACTTCTTTCCCGGGCACTGGGACGCTGGGCTGGGGAGCCTGGTGTGGTGCTGCAACCCCTTGCTCCTCCGGAGGGGACCTTCATAGCTGAGATATCCCTCCCGATTGTTAATGGCCACATAAGGTTATGGAACCAGTGTTTTCCACGGTCTCTGTCTCTCCTACCGGTCTCGAGGTGGCTTCTTCTGATTATCCTTAGTTGTAGGGCTTGAAACAATAGGTTTCTTGACTGAATGAGTAAGTAAAAAACACAAGTTCCCTGAGAATAGAAGTGTCTAACCTTCCTGCTCTGGCCACCTGGAAGAGAAAACTGACCATGGCATGGGTGCTGAAGAAAGTTCAAGTCCACATGTGGCCAAATGAACTCAGGGGAGAACAATTCACTCACATGGAGAGGGGAGGATGCAGTCATCATCCTTCTTCCCAAAGCTTGGGATTTCATTGGCCATACTTGCCTGGGGGAACTGCTTTTATTTTTTGGCTTGCAAATCTTAATCTTCAACAATTAAGGAGGGAAATTGTCTGTCTTCCACAGTATGGGGCAGCAAGGTATCCTTGTGACAGCTGAAGTGCTGGGCCTCTTTGTGCATGAGTCCTCCCCAGAGGCAGTGGTGGGGAGCAGTCTCTGTGCCTTGGATCCAGGTCAGGAGGCCTGGAAAGCCTGCTGCCCCCTGAGTAATTAGACTCACTACACCACATACTATATGGTAACCAATTAGGCTGTAAGAGAGCAGAGGCCCACGGCTTTAATTTCTCTAAGGTCCTGTTTGTGTACTATGTGGGGAGCAATTTTAAATATAGTTTCTGGTTTGCAGAACCTTGATTTCTAAGGGAGTAGTATTTTGGGGACCCTCACAGATACTGGCAGCCATAAGTGTCACGGAAGAGAAATACGTTTTGGATTTCAGCTCTACTTCCTAGTCAGTTTCACCCAGTAATCATCTTTTAGGGGATCAAAAGGGTCTGTCATTATCTGGTCACACTCTATGTCACTGGTTTCTGCCGGTGAACTCTTCTGTTGTGAGAATTTGCATATCTGTCCATTAGCAACTTCATCATATTCTCTAGTTCACACTGTGCTGAGAAGAACATAGGCTGGGTTCATGCTCATAAACTCAATATACACAAATTGACCACTTATAACTATAAAAAGAGGTCGCTCAATATAATGCAATATAATGAAATATAACGAAGCTGTCAAATCACCTAGATTTTATCTCTAAAGTGTTTTAGTCACAACTTTTTAGTCATTGTTCTCTTAGTTAAGGACATATTACTTCTTGCTGAGATTAATGTGATACATTTTGCCTGGTCTCCCACCTCTCAACTTTCCCCAATCCAGTCCAGTCTTCACATTTTGTCAGCCTTTCTTCTTGGAGTGCATAGCATTCCCTGCTCAATTACCTCTAATGACTCTTTGCTGTGATTTTTTGTGCTCCACCCATACTCTCTGACTTTATTTCCCTTATATCGTCTACAGACATTTTACTAGCTACTTCAATGGTGTCCATCCATTATTCTGCACTTCTGGCCTTGTTCTTTTCCTGACTTGTCCTAGTCTTTCCACCTGGAATGCTTTTGCCTGTGTATCCATCATACATTTTCCATCCATCCTTAAGTTTCATCTTTAACCATACCTCCCCTTGAAGCTTTTCCCACATCTCACTAACTAGAACACTTGCTCTCTCTGTCCAATTTTATAATGTGCTGAACTTCACTCAATCTGTGTTAGAGTCACTTTTGTGTTTGTTGTTGTTCCCTAATCCAGTATCTCCCCAAGTGTCTTTCTGGAATGTTAGACTCATGGGATTCTACATGAGTAAAGAGTTCTATGGTTAAATTACTTTGGAAAGTGCTGCAAAGTGTTGTTTTCCCCTCTTATAGCTTTGTAAAGTGAATCAGCATTATAAAGGTTGTGAGGAGTTATATAGACCAGAAACCTGTTTACTTTTGTTTAACCTGAAGCTTCTGAAATTTATTTATCCATAAAACATTTTTTTATGGACATCTATTCCATGGAAAGAATTCATTTTGGGGAATCTTCTCTGGTACACTGTAAGTTCTTTGAAAGCGGGGAATCTCTTTTGTCTTTGACTCCTTCGTAGTAACAAGCAAAGTGCCTGTATGTAGTAAGTGCTCAACAAAAGTTGAAATACATTTTATTGACACCATGAGCTATTTGGGCTCCCTAAGAATATAATTCGTAATTCTGGTTTTATAATTCATTTGTTGTGTCACCTTGGGCAAGTCATTTTCATTTGTTTTCTTAATTCTGTGGTATATTATTCCATTTATGAGATAGTTACACAATTATAAAAATATGATGATGTGATGATAAAAGACATGAGAAGGATTGAGACAAAGGAATAATATGATATGCTAAGTAAAGCATCACACTTCACTCAGATGATCTTTATTATTATTATTATTTATTATTATTTTTTCCCCTACTTTAGTGGTAAGAGCAATAGCTCTTGTTTACAGAGCAATTGTGATGTGCCAGACACTACACTGGTTACTTTACATATATTATCCCATTTTGTCTTCTTAAAAACCCCAAGAGATAGGCATTACTACTCTTATTTTATAAACGAGGACACTGAGGCGTGCAGTGTTTGACTAATGAAGCAGAGGCATGGGCTTAATAAGGAGGGTAATCATCTGATAACCAAAGCCTCAGATGCCCTTCCACTGTCGCTGTGGGTACCCTTCCGCTCCACACTGTTCAGGCACCGAGCTCCTCCTCTTGTGGTTATTGACTAGTTGTGAGGTAGTGGAGGTGAGTGGAGGAACACACATCCTGGGCTTTTGTTATGGAAACAGAGCTGAATGATAGACCTCTGAATATTCTGAAATCCTTACATTTATACACAAAGTAGATCTAAGTTTTGTGATGTCTGAAATATATACAATTGGGAAGATTCTTTTTTTTTTTTTAAATTTTATTAGTTTCAGGTGCACAAGACAAAGCACTACTTAGACGTTTATCACTTATATCCCGCACGCTGTGTGATCCCTCCTCCCCCCATCCACTATCCCTCTGGCATCAGAAGATTCTTTTTTTAAAAAAAAAAGAATGTAAAATTACAAATGGAAAGTCAGTTAAAAGACCTAGGAATGGATTCTTACAAGTGAGAGGCACTGAAGTTTAAGATTTATTGGCTTTCCTAGCTGTTTACCTTGGTCTGCTCCAAATACAGAGCCCTACACTGGGAATTCTGCAGAGGTTTAAAAAGTAGAAAGTATTTCCTTTGCTTGTTGAGAGTGGATTTACTGTTCTTATGTGAACATGATTGGAGAAGGACCACAAAGCAAAAGGGCAATGAGTAATCCTTGATTTAGTGCCCGCAAAGAAAGTAAAAACCGGGTAATTTGCCGTATTAGATAATCTCTCTGCTAAGACTAGAGCTAAACCATTTTAGACAAGGGTGGTGGAAAAGTGAGAACATAAGGAAAAAGATGTCATAATTGTTATATTAAGAATTGATAGTCTTGTGTTAGCCTCTCATATTTGTGATTATGAAACAATCAGAAATGCACAAACTTGACCTTATATAGAGAGTTTATGAGCAACTTGCTGTTTCAGGGAAGAGGCACTGAGTTGGCTTTCCAACACCTACCTATAGGTAGACACCTGTGGAAGGTGGTCTAAGCCTGTAGGAGTTCTGTGGTCTAATTGGAGGCATCTCTGAGATACCGTGTTTCCTGGAAAGTAAGACCTAGCTGGACCATCAGCTCTAATGTGTCTTTCGGAGAAATAATTAATATAAGACCTGGTCTTATTTTAATATAATATAAGACCAGGTCTTATAATATAATACCATATAATGTAATGTAATGTAATGTAATGTAATGTAATGTAATGTAATATAATATAATATAATATAATATAATACCATGTCTTACATTAATTTTTGCTCCAAAAGACGCATTAGAGCTGATTGTCTGGCTAGGTCTTATTTTGGGGGGAACACAGTGGTATGCGTATGCCCTGACCTCTCAGGGTTTTCCCTCCAAGCCAATTCCACTGATGCCCCTGAACCAAGCAAGGTGCCCATCACGGGCACTCTAAATTTCATTTCAAGAACTGAGGCTCCAGTGGCCCAGCCCTCTTCTAAATCTCCATGACCTTTCTGAAAGTCATCGCGATGTTACAGAAGATGGATCAGGGTAAAAACAATTGTTTCCATTCTGGAGGGCTTCATTGCAATTTTGCTATAATTCTCTCATTTCATTCCCACCACCCAAGTTTTCTTAAAGCGTGAGTCCTACAGGCTTGATATGCATTCTGTGGAGCTTTATTCATATTTGTAGGATTGCTTTAATATTGAAAGAGGACAGACAGAGAGATTGACATCGAGATTGTAGGCTCATAAAACATTCAAGGGAACTTGGAGATTGTCTGGTTCACCTTTCATTTTACTTTATTTTTAAAAATTTTATTTGATTACTTTTATGCTAAAAAGATATAAGTTCAATCTGGCCATATTACCGAAAATAAAAAGAAAATCATTCATCATAATAATGTCCTATTGTAGCCAACGTTATGAATTACCGTATGCATATTTTACCAACTTGCAATTGTAGTGTACAGATGAGATTACTTCCTTTTATTTTCATTTTTAAACTTAGTAAGACAGATGAGGTCACTGAGACTATAGATCCCATCACTATGCAGTATCCACCATTTACAGTATTTATTTTTATGCCATCTAAGAAGACACATGTCCTTTTCTTTTATTTCTCTCTCAAGGCTTCCTCTACTGTAATTGTTGAGTGGACAGGCTCTGGAATAAGATTGTCTGGGTTTGAATACCCGACCACTTCCAAACAGGTTGGCATTGGGCAAGTTACTTACATTAGTTTGACTGTTTCCTTATCTGTAAAATGGGGATAATATAGGGCTAGCATACGGACTAAATTATATAATACATATCAACACACATCTACTGGATTTATTACCAGTTCCTGGGCCCTTTGGTTTGCAGTTTGGACGAAACAGAGTCTAACTTCATCTTTAGTTGGGAGATCTGCCAGGTGACAGAGGGAGAGAGGAGAGTGTGGTCAGAGCACTAATTCCCTCCGCTCTCTTCCTGCTGGGGAGCCTTCAGCTGGTTGTGTTCCTTAATCAAAGATTCCTGCTTTCAACGCAGGTATCTCTAAAGAACTTTTCTCACCAGGCTCCAATAACTGCTTCTTCCATCCTTGTTCCTCTGACCTAGGAGAGATATCAGCTTAACTGTTGTTAAGCCCCAGGTTACCGTTCTATACCTTGTGGTTCCCCAGCACCCACACATTATAAACAGCCCCCTTTGTAAGTAAACTCTCCTGAAAGTGGCCTATTTTGAGTGTATCATCTGTTTCTTGCTGAGACCCTGATTGAGACGACATGTTAGTATTGCTTCATCCCCTTTTACAATGAAAAATGAAATTACAGATTTTAGAAGACAAAAGATTATGATGGTCTATTTAACACTTGCAGGATTTGATGGTGAAGCCCCTGAAAGGACACAGAGCTGGGTGTGCAGAGAATAGGATGTCTACACACACACAATGGTCACCACAGGTAACTTCCTATGTTCCAGGTCTGAGTCGAAGGCCTTCACATGTGTTATACTGTTTTTATCTTCACAGAAAGTCCAAAAGGTAGATATTAATATTATTTACATTTTGTAGATGAGGAGACTGGGACAGCAAACTTAAATTAGCAAGGGGTAAAACTGACTTCCGGTTCCAAGACTGATTTTAACCACACACCACTGGTGCTCCCCGTGGGGTCCCCACAACACCAGCTCCATCTGAGGACCGGTGAGAAGCACAAATTCATAAGCCTCACCCCAGACCTACTGAAGCAGAAACTGTGTGTATGGGGCCCAGTCGTCTGTGTTTCCGGAACGCCTCCGTGATGCAGATATGTGCTAAAGTCTGACAGCCACTGTATTTCCCAAAATCGCTTGCCAGAAGGATCATGGTCCTTCTTCTCTGCTGGGTTTACTTTGAGGTCACTATGAGAACCTGGAATTATACTCAGGATGCCACATGTTGGTAAAGATAGTACAAATAACCACTTTTGGGCAGCCCTGTAGAATTTACAAAATGTTCTCACACCCATTACCTCAGGAGGCAGTTATATTCCAGGGCTCAGTGATGGGCTCTGAACTGTGCCAACTGGGAAAGGAGCTCTGTTGTCCTGGGCACACAGTTATTTAATCTTTGTAAACCTCAGTTTCCTCATCTCCAAGATAATAATAGTGTGTGCCTGTGGGGACAGAGCCCCAGAGAGCAGTTTCCAGGCTCTCAGCCTCACATAGAAAGGTGCTGGCTCAGGTAGTAAATGGCCATCAGCTGTGGCTAGTTGGCCGTCAGCTGTAACCAGTGACCACTAATATTATATTGACCACTAATATAACTGCCGTGGCTACGCTAGCAGAAAATGGGGGCCAGCAAGAAGATGGTGGCTGAGCCAGCAAGCGGTGGAGTGAGGGTAGCGGATTGTGTGGCTCCTGTTTCCTGTGTCTCCCACCCAGCCACCAGTGAGACTATAGTGGTATGACTCCCCTACCTATGGCTCCGTGGGTGTTCCTTTTTGGCCTCACCATGTCCTGCGTTCTTATGTGGGAAGCGGGACCAGAGACCTCGCCTGACACCCTGCATGACAGTGCCCCCTCAGATTGCTGGGAGGATTAAATAAGAAACTCACATAAGGCACCATGCTTGGCACATAGCAAGCATTCAAAAAATTATAGCTATTATTATTTCATAAAAACCTGAAGAAGTAGGGATTAGTATCCTCATTTTATAGGTGAGGAAACACCAGCTCAGAAATGTTGACTTGCCTAAACCGAAGCTGGGATTCAAAACCAGTTCTTCTGACCTAAACTCCCCACTGTTTTTCTACACTCTTTCTGAAGCTGCCTTAGAAAAATCTGGTTTAAAATCTCCTTGTTAACTAATGGACAACGAATCTTAAGGGTAATATGCCCAAGGCTATTCTCATCCTAAATTAGGGTCTTCAGCCTGCAGGAGTGGCATTCCCCTTTGAGTGGCCTCAGATACTAAGATTCCGCAGGCCAGGCTGCCTCCCTCCCTGGAGGCTGGTTAGCTCCCAGTGTCCTTTCTGAAGTTTGTCTTTTTTTTCCATCTAGTCCTGCTCCTCATGGTGACTTCTCATGCCAGTGCGCCTTTTCTCCTAATAGAGAAAGTGGAAGGCCAAGGGCAAATAGTCACAGAAAAACAGGTTTGCCTAGCTGCCTGGGTGCAGGAGCTTCCCAGATGTTCAGTCTCTGAGAGACTTCCAGAACCATTGAGAAGTTGCCAACCAGGAATGTAAAAGTTAATAACTTCCTGATTTGAAAGGTAAACCTTTCTAAACTTATCATATGCACTTTTCATCATGGAGGATTAACGGCCTGCCAAGGTTGAACTTTGAAAGGAAAGCTATTTTTGACTTATGGGGAGCTGGGGAAAAAAGGTCTTGACTTTTTAAAAACAAAACAAAACAAAACAAGTAAACCAAAACACACTAATTTTTCTCAGGCCTGTAACTCAAAAGGGCACCTCTGCTTCGGCTGAAATTTTCCAAATGACTCTCCTCCGAGTCCAAGTGAGGTGGAAGCAAGTGGCATCTGCACAGAATTGATCTGGTGATGTTTATAAGAGTTGAAAATAAAGGTTCACACGGGAATTGTTTCAAAGTCTAAAATGATGGAGCCTTTTCTAGCAAATCATTTCTTTATTTCCAATAACCCAAGGCAGTTCTGGTAATAGGTCACCAACTCTGACCACTCTCCTTCCAAATTTTTTAATGATTTGGGTAAGGGTTTGGAATTGAGTTTATTTTTGCAGGGGTTTCAAAGGAAGTTAATAAAATAAGTAAAGTTTTAGGAAGCGAGATTCAGGGCAAGGACTCCAAAATGAGAGTTTGTGTCCCAGGATTTATTAGTGTGTACCTCTGGGCATGTTACTGCTCCACGTCTCTGTAAACAGGCATAATTATAGTGCATTGTAGACAGGCTCAAATGGAGCAACCCATAGTAAGCGTCTGATAAAAGTTAGCTGTTTCTGTTATTAGTGATAAAAACTGGACTTGCGTATTGGTTTAGGATCAAATGTGAAGTGCCATGTATATAGCATTTATTTATGTTAAAGCAGATAACCTAGGGTCTACAGTCAACAACAATTGTTAAACTTGGTTTTCATTATTAATTGTATTTCAAAAAAATGAAGCTGAACTTCTTTATTAGGTGGATTAATTTAGATTTTAAAGAATCCATCATTCTTTTCCCACTCCCTCTAGTCTAAAATAATGAGCGTTTTCCGTATATAGTATTTTTGTAAGTTTGGGGTGTCCCGAGGTGCTGGGAGAGAACTGAAATAATTTAAAGTGGCGTCCTCATCATTATCAGCATTTGTGATGTTAGTGTTTAGCAAGGTGACATTTTTGTCCCTGACCCCATGAACTTTACAACATAAAGGGCAGATAGAAGAAGAAAGGTGAGCGCACCGATGAGCACAGCTAAGAGCATACCGGAGCACAAGAGAGTGTCTGGATTGGAAGTAAGAAGCAAAGATTTGTGGCCGGGGCAGTTGGTTTGAACAGAGTTTGTTGGAAGGGTAGCAATGGTAGGAATTAAGCAGAGTTCTTGAGAAGATCGGTGATGTCCAAAGGGATATTGCTGCCTGTTTTACAGAAATGACTCACAAAGGCGGAAAGAGGAAATGCAGGAACGCCAATAGAGAACAGAAATATTATTATTTATATTATAGCGGATGTCTAAATTGTATGGGCAGAGTCAGTGCTATTCTGGTCCTCACAGAGTAAATAATACCTGAAAACCCTGAGTCCAATCTGAGGAGGGAAATGTAATAAGTAATAGGGAAACTGCTGTGGGAAATGGGAGACTTGTAAGTAAGGTTTAGAGTTAATAAGTTAATAGTCCTCTGAACAGTCAAACATTATAACTGGTATGTTTCTTTTTATCCCAAGTGCTTGAAGCAGTTTTATAAATCCATTAGAATCTCATAATTTGAGCCCATTTTCTAAATTCTGGATTTTTTTAAAAAAATGCAGTTTTGTTATTTTCAAGTACTTGTAATACCTGAAATAACAAACCAGGGCTATGAGGCATAGTGACAAGTTCAATGTTTTTTAAACCACAGGCTGCATCTCATTAGTGGGTCACAAAATCAATATTGATGGGTTTTTTTACTAGAATATTTTTCTATTGTTTATTTGGGACTATTTTTGTATTTTATTTGATATTTAAAATTTGATCATGTCAGCATCACATTTAATATTAACTGCATTTTTACTTTGTCATATTATTTTATGAATTTTCTATTGCTTTATACCCACACATAATATGTACAAGGTCTGACAATTGAGTTTGTGAATTCATCTTAGAAAAAGTGCTACATACCTCATTGATGAATATCACTACAGTCACCTTCGAAGTACTCCCCTTGGGAAGCTATGCACTGATGCCAGCGCTGAGTCCACCCTTCAAAGCAATTTTGGAACTCTTTTTCTGGAATGGTCATCAGAGTTGTCATCATATTACCCTTGATGTCCTGAATGTCATCAGAATGTCTTCCTTTCAATATTTCCTTTATGTTTGGGTAAAGAAAGAAGTCATTGGGGGGCCAGATCAGGTGAGTAGGGAGGCTGTTCCAATACAGTTATTTATTTACTGGCTAAAAACTCCCTCACAGACAGTGTCGTGTTAGCTGGTGCATTGTTGTGATGCAAGAGCCATGAATTGTTGGAGACAAGTTCAGGTCGTCTAACTTTTTCATGCAGCATTTTCAGCACTTCCAAGTAGTAAACTTGGTTAAAGGTTTGTCCAGTTGGCACAAATTCATAATGAATAATCCCCCTGATATCAAAAAAGGTTAGCAACATTGTTGCAACAAGTTTGGGAACTTAATTGTCTGACGTCATATGTATTGTACACTGGAATACAATGTAAAATATATTTCTTCCTGTGGGTCATGGTAAAAAACAAGTACAACTTTCTTAATTTAACAAGAATATGTAAAAATTAATTCATTAGGGATTTGAAGAAACAGAATTCCAGTGTTTGGAAACAGATTATATTTAAACAGTGCCATTACAAGCTCATTTACACCATAATGCTGTGTACTTGTCCTGGTCCAAAGCTGAGCTGCTGGCATGAGAATCCCCTGGGGAGTGGGTTTAGAGCCTACATTTTAAGGCTGAACCTCTGCAGAATCAGGCTCAGTAGGTTTGGGTGATTTATATTTTAGGAATGTGTATTTTAACAAGTATCTCAGGTGATTTTGATGCAAGAAGGGGGTTGTACATCCCTAGTGTAGGAAACAATTCCTGCAAATACAGTTGGCCCCCATATCCATGGTTTCACATCTATGGATTCAACCGACTGTGGATGAAAATATTTTTTAAAATTCCAGAAAGTTCCAAAAAGAAATACTTGAATTGGCCACACACCGAGCACTATGCTGAATCCACTTGAATGAAGTGATGTAGGCATGTCCTTCTGTAGCCTACGTGCAAATATAGGTTATGTGCAAATACTATGCAGTTTTATATAAGGGGCTTAACATCCTATAATTCCGGTATCTGCAGAGTCCTGGAAGCAATCCCCATCATATACCGAGGAACGACTATAACGGCAAAGTAAACATTATCCTGCTGCGTTTCTAAAGTTTATTAAAGTTGATTTAAAATGTCCATATCCATAAGCTTCAATGCTAAAAGCAAGGCCTTTTACAGATGAACGTCATGGAACTGAGAAAGAGGGACATGGGGCAAGGACCAAGGACTGGAGTTATCCACAGAGGAATTCTGCAAACCTGACAACAGTCTCCATCCTTGGTATGTCTTTTCCAGTTTTACTTTGGCCAACAAATCTCCAGTTAGTTTGTGTTTTGAAGGATTTATATTTTCCCATAATTTTTGTAAGTTTTATGGGAGGGGAAGATGGATGGTGGAGGGGAAATGGGAAAGAGTATAAACCAGCAGTTTGCACAGACAATGTTACACAAATAAGTATAAAGAGCATTATAGACAAAGGTCAGAAAACTCCAACCAGGCTGTAATTGAGTCAAACCTTGATCTTTAAATCAGGTAAAAGTTGTTTTTTTATTGAAAATAAGCCTAGCATTGGTTATTTGGGGCTTTTTATTTATTTTTCTTTCTGTTTATTTTGTTTAGGTTTTGTATTTGTTTGTTTCCACCTGTATGATAAGGTCACCGAAACATTTCAAAAATAACAATACTAATCACACATTTGATTAATGTCTGTGTTGATATAAGAAAACCAATAATCTTAATAACATTCTCATGTATTGCTAAGAATGCAGGCTCTTCATCATTCAGTGACTTTTTCTCAAGCATCTGCTTTGGGTCGTATACTGTTTTAGGAGACAATGGTAAGAAGACATGTGAGGCTTCTGCCCACATGGTGGAGCTTACTATCTATTTGGAGGTGACAGAAAACAGTCAAGGTGGTAGATAATGGTAGTTGATACAAAGATGATAGTACAACTGAGTATTGGAGCGTAGTCAGGGAAAACTCTCATTCATATAATGGGACAATGGTAAAGATGAGGAGTGGGTGGGAGGACCAGTGTAACAACAGCTATCATTTCAGTTAGTCTTCTTCCTTCTCACTTTCATGTACTCAGTAAATCCTTGCACAGTGCACAGCAGAGCGTGAGTCAGCATGGTCCTGCCATCAGGGTCGCTCAGTGTGGCAGGGGAGGCAGATTCAAACAAATAATCACTCTGTGCCAAATATTATGAGTGAAACGTGGGTGATGTGCTGAGAGATTATACATAGAAACACTATTGAGACTGAAGGATTAGAAAGACTTAGAATGACATTAAGAGTTGAACAAACAACCAAAATGTCCTTCGATAGATGAATGGATAAAGAAGTTGTGGTATATGTACACAATGAAATACTATTCAGCGGTAAGAAAAGATGATATAGGAACATTTGTGACAACATGGATGGATCTTTAGAGTGTAATGCTGAGCGAAATAAGTCAGACAGAAAAAGCAGAGAATCATGTGATTTCACTGATATGTGGTATATAAACCGAAAACAACAAAAGAACAAGGCAAATGAAAAACAAAAACTCATAGACACAGACAATAGTTTAGTAGTTACCAGAGGGTAAGGGGGGAGGAGGGTCGGAGATGAGGGTAAGGGGGATCAAATATATGGTGATGGAAGGAGAACTGACTCTGGGTGATGAACACACAATGGGATTTATAGATGATGTAATACAGAATTGTACACCTGAAATCTATGTAATTTTACTAACAATTGTCACCCCAATAAATTTAGTAAAAAAAAGAGTTGAACAAATAAGTAAATGGATTTTAGATAATGGGAGAGAACAAGCAAGGAAAGAAGTTTCCAATAAGTACGGAGCAGAGAGGAAGGCTATACCGAACACTGTGGTCTGGATGCATGCCAGAGACATCGGTATGAACTCATGTTCATATATATGCACATATCTGTATACATGTATGTATGCACACACGTATACACACATATACAGTTGCTTAATAATGGGGATACCTTCTGAGAAATGCATCGTGAGGCTATTTTGTGTGAACGTCACACAGTGCACTTACACAAACCTAGACTGCGTAGTTACCACACACCTCAGCTATGTGGTACAGCCCACTGCTCCTAGGCTGCAAGCCTGTACAGCGTGTTACTGTACAGAACAACAGGAGGTTAAATCAAACACAAGAGACTATGATGCAATCCAGAGACGAGGTAAACACAAGATGTAGGAGGCTGCTGCCAACGTAACATGGCATACTATTTTACAGCAGACGTTTTCTCATAAGTAGAAAGAGTACACTCTAAAATGACAATAAAGAGTAAATAGTAAATACATAAACCAGTAACAGAGTGTTCATTATCATTATCAAGTATTACGTACTGTACGTCATGGTATGGGTTACACTTGTATCCAACAGGAAGCACAGTAGGTTTGTTTACACCAGCATTGCCACAAACCCGTGAGTAATGTGAATCCTATGACGTGATGATGGCTACGACGTCCCTTGGCAATGGGAGTTTTTCAGCTCCATTATCATCTTAGGGCCCATCTTCATATATGCGGTTAGTCGCTGCCCCTGACGTTGTTATGTGGCACGGGATTGTATGCAGACAGATAGATATTAACATGTGTGGGTTAGTATACATACATGGATTTCCAACTCTGTTCACTGAGATGACCTGGAAGGAGTGATACCCCATCAGCAAGGAGCACACTTAGAACCAAGATTTGGTTTCTATGTGTCATTCTTCAATAAGAGGAAGTACGGTTTCTGGGAGAAATTCCAAGGAATTTCTAGGGACTAGGTTGGGGGCAGGAAAAATTGAAGATGAGCTTGGAGCACTTCATAGTGGCAGAAAGGAAGAAAGTATTAAAATTTTTGAGAGAGAGAGAGAGAGAAAAGGGAGACATATCAAGAGAACATGGGAGTCAACCTGAAAGAGCTCCCCGTGGCCAAAGCTGGAACACTGTGCAAGAACATAAATGACAGAGGATTGAATTATAACCCAAATCTAAAACAAATATACATAAGTCCATACTAATATAAATAAATAAATAGTGCTGAAGAGACAGAGCTTCCTTATAAAAGAATTCCAAATAATATGTAAATACCCTCTCCAGGAGGGAATGAATAATTGCCTTCTGCTTGAGTGTGGGACAGACCTGCAGAGAATAGAGCATGGAAACAGAATAATTGTAAGTTCATGGTAGAGAGACTGGATGACACCACCTACACCATGTGACCAAGGTTCACATCACCAGTGACAGGTCACCTTGAGACCATGTATCCCCTCAAGCATGACAAGAGGGCACATCACCTCTTGTGATATTCATCCTCAAAACCCCCAATTCCAGTCTAGTCACGAGAAGAACATCAGATAAATCCAAACTGAGGGACATTCTATAAAACACCCAACCTGTACTCTTTAAGGTCGTAAAAACAAGGAAAGGCAGAACTTGTCACAGGTTGAAGGAGACTAAGGAGACGTGACAACTGCTTGCAGTGTGGTAGCTTCGAACAAAAAAAGGATATGAATGGAAAAACTGGTGAAAAAGAAAAGATTATGAAAGAGCAGCAACCCAGGAAGAAGCCATTATCCCCATATTTCGTTTCAAAGGGACACTGACCACCAAATGATATTTGTAAGTCATTAAGGGACTTAACCACGCAAAGTTCTATTAACACAGGGAACAGCCCCTGGGACAGAGAACTGGGAGAAGGTCCCCCGGTCCTTAGAATGCTCAGAGGCCTCTGAGCCGCCCCAGTGTAAGACATGAGCCCAGGCAAAGCTCAGACTGTTACCATGCTGTGCAGGGAAGGGCACGAAGTGTCAGTGTGTCTGAGTGGCATGTGAGAAATTGTATCAGGAAATGAGGAGCTCCAGACTGATAAGCTGCTGTGGCCAGCCCTGCTGCTCCTGTCTTATCCAACATCTCTCGGCATATGCGGATAACACAAGACTGCTCATATTTGTAAATAAATCGCCTAATATTGTTTAGCACTTCCGGTTTGCTTGTTCAGTTGTCTCCTTTCAAAGAAGCAAATAGCTTCTACAAGGCAAGAAAGGCAGCCTCACTGCCTCAGATCCCCCTCTGATCTAGAGAAATGGTACCTGTGAAGTCACTCACAGCACCCACAGATTCGGCGTTGGCAGGCTGACCATTATGTTGATTTTTCTAAGATCAGTGTTTGTCTCTTGGGGTTTAATTAACATACAGACAGGATTTGAGTACATACGTGTTCTTTATATTCAACAGTAAATTGGAGAAAGTGGAACCCTAAAAAGACAAGAGTCTTGTTTAGGTCATAGAGGGAAGTCTGTAAATGAGTGAGGCACACGTTTCCTACATGTGCCTAATCCATCCTTTCTCCACCCCCCACCCCGCCTCTCTTTGCCTTTTATAGGTGAGGATTATCCATCTTTCCTGGGGTTTCTATGACTTGCTTATCCCAGGGGCTTTTTTAAGATGTATGTTCAGTGGGAAGAAATTATTGTTTCCGGTCCCCAGCCCAACAGTAGTGTTCTTTAAATGTTAAATGTCATTAGAGGCAACAATACCAGTAATGATGGTGGTGGTGATAATGCTGATGATGACAGATCCCACGGAACTTTGTTATAAAACCGTTGCCATTATTATTATTGCATTTGCTGCAGCACAAAAATGATTTCAAGTGCTGTAGCCTGGAAAAGATCCTCATTAACTCCTGCTTCAAGCAGCCAGAGAGAAACCTAACAAGATCTTGAAAGGAACCCTCCATGTGGTTCTCCATTACAACACAAAGCTGCGGAGCTCTAAAAGGCACTCATCTTAGCAGATTTTCAGTCATCACATCTCCATGGCCACTGTACACTTGGTCATTTGGGGAACTTTTAAGACTGCATGGGTGAAGTGAAGAAAGGACCAAAGGAAATTACCAAAATCAGGAAAAAACTGGAGATGCTGGACTCTAGACTGGGCCTAACAATAGCATATCCCCTCTGAGTTTTCAACAATAAGCACATCCTCTCTGGCCACCTGGTTCAGTTCCGTTATCCCCAGCAATTCCCCAAACACACTCATGCAAAAGTCCCTCGTGTGCCATCAGTGGGTTCTGCTCCATTTTATTCTCACCTCTAGACCCAGGCTGATGGCACTTCAACCTTCTGGAACATCTCTAGATGTAGGGGTGGGAAGATGAGAAGGCATTAAGAACTGTACACTGGCTCATAAGTGATTTTATCTGGAATGGACACACATCACTTATGCATGCATGTCATTGGCTAGAGCAAGTTACCTGGTGGTATCTGTCCTCATGTGGTGGAGAAGCATGTCTCTCAGTGTGGCCAGAAGGGGAGAAGAACTGGGAATATTGCCGAGCAGTAAGAGTGCCTATCCCCGCCCTTATTCTGTGTGTCTGAGATAGGTAAAGTGAAAGGCCAGCTGAGGGGGTCAGATACCATTCTTTTAAGGTCTCTGGCAGATATAGCAGGTTGACTCAGCGCCATCTCAACAACTTTCTGCTTTGCCTCCTTTTCTACAGAGGCTGGGGAATGGAACACTTGACTTCTCAGCTTCTCTTGTACCCACAGATGGCCAAGTGCAGGTTCTGGGGCAACCAGATGTAAGTGGAAATCTGCTGGGAGAGCATCTCTTTCCTAAAAAAGACACAGCCTCAGGAAGAGGAGGTTCCTTGCTTGTCCCCTTGTTCTTGTATGGAACATGAATATCACATCTGAAAGACAGAAGCCATCTGGGTGACCATCAGGTGGTAAGATGAGAAAAAGCCAAAACAAATTGCAGAGATGCTGATCTTGGTAACTACAAACTGCTGAAGCAACGTCAACAGCCACTTATCTCTAGATTTCTCGTGATGTAACAAAGAAACCCATTTGTTCTTTTACTTGTAACAAAAAGCACTTGTAACTGTTACAGAATCAGCAGGAATATTTGAGATCCCAAGGACTGCACTTAACAGGTAAGAAACAGATAAGAGACCCAAGAAGTTAAATAACTTACCCAAGGCTCACAGTCAAATTAGCAGAAACGTTGGCCTACAGATTAGAAATTGTGTGCTTCTGTGATGGCACTTGCTTCTGTTCTTTGTTCTCTGGGTACAAACCAATTCTGCCATAACACAACAGACATCTCTCCTCACAGGTCATGTAATTTTTGCCTTTCTCTTCCCATCCCTATTCTCCGCTGCCCATCATAACCCTCTCCCCCACCCCTGAACCTTACCAATCCGGTTAAAAATGCATCTACAGAAGAAACCCCTTGTTCCAGTCAGAGGCGAAGCTAGGTATGGCCACATTCCCATCAGGCAAATGTAATCAGTCTGTGACAGGACGTGTCATAATGCTCTGAGAAGTTTTCCACTTTCGAATTACTACACGAATGTCAAGGGCAAGAAGAAAAGGCAACTGAAGTCAGTGTGCTGAGGTGTAGCTCATGCCACAACAACATATGCACTATGGCAGAGAATCATAATTGATTTCTAATGGCAGAGAACATTTACCCTGGATGTGCGCAGAGACAGGGCTACGGAGCAGGGAGGAGCACAGAAGCAGAGCTCAAGCTCCCACTTTAAAACGTCTTGAAGTCTAAATTAATTTGGTCCTATCTCACTTACAGGGAAAGTATCTATTTCACTTGCAGACAAAGTGAGCGGTTGCTTAACCTCTTGGGGGATAGGCTGTAGCTGCACGTAGACCTTTGCAAGAAGTGGCACGGTTATCCAATTTCCCTCTAATTGCTCTAACAAGGATGAATTAGGACTTTCATCACCAGGCCGGAGTGATCGGTTTGGAGTCAGCCATGGGCAGTGAAGCCAGTTATTAAACAAAACTACAGCGTTAACTCCTAATAATACACAGTGAGGGCAAATTAAGCAGAAGACAAATATGCCATCGTGGTGACACTGGAGAATATGTTCTCTCAACTTTATGTTTCAAAATGATGCTATTATTAGTGCCTTCTAAGTTCATTTCTGCAGCATAACAGGGAAATAAACGTTCACTTGGGCTTTCTATGCAGTGAAAAAAGAAAGAAAGAAAAAAGAAACCATCTGACAAGAGAACACGGGATACTGTTTAAATATCCTCTTGAGCTAGGCTCCACTTTGATAAACATTAATTATTCCAAAAACATTACATCAGGAGAACTTACAGAAAAGCTTGAGCAATGCCATGCTCCCCAGAGAATTGTTCCTGGTTGAGAAGGACCGTGGCTACCACTGACATTGTTGTCTTTGCTCCAAATGTCACTGCACTTATTCGAGGTGGCATACAAGATAACATTTCTTTTCTACCCAGCCTATCTCCAGTCACACCACCTTGTCACTGACGGCCTTTCTCAAGTATAAGTTACAGCAGACATGCTGACTCTGGAAAGAGAGGGCTATTGAAATGCAATTTGAGTTAAATACATTGATCGTCTATCAGGAGGGGAGAGAGAACCATTCCTGTGTCTCATCAAAACCTCAGAAGCCCATTCTGGTAGAACCTCGTTAGTTTGCACTAAGGGCTGGGATCAGCTTGACTAATTACTGAGAGGTAAGCAGCGTGGATTAGAGTGTTTGGGAGCAAACACAATTTAGAAAGCTGGGATCGTGGATCAAACAAATGGACTTCATTGTGCAATTAAAAACCTACTTGAGCGCTGACTGAAATGAAATCCAATAGCAAAATAAGTGCTTTAATAATAACACTTTCCAGAATGCAGTCTGGCGACAGGCACAAAGCCTTGGGGAACTAGCATCTCTGCATGCGAGACTTTGCCCAACCATCGAATCCCTGTTGACCTTCCAGAACTGACTGGTCTCTTCTGGGCTCCTCATTTTTATCCTTTGAGGAAGAGGAAGTGTGTGCAAACCTTCTTTCCATTCTAGTTACTCTATAGTCTTCATGAATGAACGTTGGGAGAACACTTTGAACTTGGCTAAATCAAGTATATGCAATAGGCTTTTCTCTAGGGAATCTGTTTCTTTTCCCTTTTCTTCTTTTATGTAGCCCCGGAGAAATCAGGATTATGGTCGCTTGTCTGTTAAAGACACACCTGCTTGTCATTCACCAACCTGAAGCCACAATTGGGTATTTGAACAATGTGGTGAGCTTGCCCCAGAGGCGGTTATGTGACGGCCAGCAGACGAACAGCACGTCAGGTGGGAAAAAACAGCAGGAACGGATGAAAATCTTAAATAGCAAAGATCTTATTTTCATCTCCAGAACTCTAGTAATAAAGGTCAGTGGCAATATCCTCGCTCCTACCAATGTCTTGAAATGAACTAATTTCCCCCCAAACTTTTCAATTGTCATTTAGCAATGGCTGTCTGCTTTCTCCGCCCACCCCCTGTACCCATTTGTGTATACACACCGGGCTAGGAGGTCACCAAGAGCTAGACACAAAAAGTCATATTTTTGACCCTGCTGGCTTGCTCGTGTACTGAACTCTCAAATAACTGACCAAATTGTGCTGGGCCCAGTACAGGCAGTGGGCAGCGTGCTTAAACTTGTTGGGAATAGACGTGACATCCACCGGACTTTCTCGATACTCAGTTAAGCATCATGAAGCTGGCAGACTGTGACGATGGGGTAAAAGAGATGGAGTTATGCAAGCATACGAATTTGCAGTGCAGGGTATACATCCCCTTCATACTGACCTTGGGTTTGGCCATGTGACATACTTAGACCAATGGTGTGGAATTGGATGGGACACGACAGAGGCTTGAGATGTACATGCACGGCTTAGCTGGACCTCTTGCTCCCCTGCTAGTCACCAGAGGAAAAACTTGCCTCAGGTAGCTGCTGCCTCTTCAGCCTGGGTCCCAGATTGCAGATGGGTGGAGGAGACTGGAACTTAGTCTCCAGAGGAGATGTCCCGGCAGATGGTCAGACTCAAGTGAGGAGAAAGAGTTGTTGTTTTAAGTCAGTGAAACTTTGGACATACATGTTATACATCATCAGAATAGCAAACTAATACCGCCCCACCCTCAAAGCCAACTAATACATGAGGATACCGAAATAAATCAGATATAAATTGTGCCCTCAAGGAGCTTGCAGATGAACTAGTATAATAAAGCAAATGCATTTAATAGCAAGAATATGAGATAAATGCCCAAGAGAGGCAATGCTCATGGAAGGTTTCTTCCAATATGGGAGAAATGTGAGGGGGAGGGAAGAGGATAAGAGAAAGCTGCATGATGGGTGTGGCATTTGAGTTAGATTATGGAGTTTGGGGGGATGAGACCATATGGAAATGCAACGAATGGCATCCTGGGCAGAGGGACAGCATGAATTCAGGAAGAGGCAGAAGTGTGAAAAATCCCTGAGAAAGCTTGTGACTGCCAGTTCCATTTCAGCAAAAAGAAAATGGTCAGTCTAATACTTTCTCTATACAAATGCATGCCTCCTTTGCCATTCAGATTTCCTAAATAATCTCACAAATCTGAACCTGAATCTCGTTGAAATTGAGAAGTGGGACAGACAAGGAACACTTTAGAAACCTAAGTCGTTATATCTTTAAAGAGAAGTACTTTTTTCTCTTCCACTTTGTTTAGGGTATGGAATATGAAATTCATCTCAGAAAGCCCCAGAGATGACTCTATCGACTGTCCTTTAAATAGAATTAAAATTGACTCAAGACATATCTGCGAATCTATTGAATTACAGAGTCCAAATTGAGCTGCAGCTGGTCTTGCAGGAGGAAATTAAACAGACGAGGAGAGAAATCGAGTGGACAGGCTGCCACTAGATGCTGAGGTTTCTTGTAGAGGCAATGGGGGAACAAGTTGAGTCAAATGTGAAACCGGTAGCATACTGGGAGACTTCAGCTGAGTTGCAGAACAGATGGGCCCAGGTCATTTTCCTTCATTTACTTGAAGAAATACAACATTCATCACTTTGGGTTCTTCCCCTCCAATTTCAGAAAGCTGTGGTTGAGTTTAGAATGGAAATCTCCCCAGTATTTTTCCTTTGTATGATTTACATACTTTACAAGTTCTATCTCCTATGATGGGACTGGAGACACAAAGTAAGCAAGATGTCATCTCTGTCATCACTCATTTATTTTTTTTTCTTCAAGCATTGTCTTCTTTTATCCCCCTCCCATTCTCCACCAACAAATGTTTCTTGACCTCCTACTCAGTGCCAGGCACTCTTCTAGGCTTTGGGGATACTGGTCACAGCAAATGCCTTCTCTGGGAAGAGCTCAGCCTCCTGGGCTTGCATGCCATGCCTTTTATGTCAAGGAAGTAATAGATTTAACCTCTTTGAAATGAGTCCAACCAGTCCCTTCTACTGACTGATGGCACAATGGAGGGTAAGAAGCCTTCCCCAAATAACCCTTTGCTGTGAGCATGGTGGCTCTGTCCTGAGCTAGGATGGAACTTCTACCATTTATTGACATGAAGAAAACACTCAACCTTCTCACTATAGCTGTTATTATTACTCTTCGATGTAATTATTCATGGTAATTGGAGAATAAGATTGGGGTTGCATGCTGGGGTGGGCAGTGTTTGCCTGGGAAGAGCAACTGCATATTCTCTGGGTTTCCTGTTTGTGGGAAGACATGCTTTGCTTGGATAGCTCAGTTTAAGCTCTCCCAACACCATACCACAACATCCACAGATTTTTCTCCTTAATTTATTTGTTCATTTAATGCAATAAATATTTATAGATTGCCTATTTTGGGTCAGGCACTGTTCCAGGCATTGGGCACAAAATAGTGAACAAACCTGTGATGATATCTTGCCTTCATGAAGCTTACAGCTGCAAGTGACACATATTAAACAAGAACTTGTGCTATAGATCATTAATTATAACTGCGGCAAGTGCCATGAAACTCTGCTTTATGTGACAAAAGGTAGAAATGTAGATAGTGTCTACACTGTGATCTTTTGGCTCCAAGAGGAACCCCACCTGGGTGACTGGCAGAGGTTTCCCATGAGGAGAATATTGTTGGCATGGCACTTCTTTGGAAGAGTCTCTAACAGTTCTCAGCCATTTTAGTTTTTCTAGATTAAGGAGGGGTTTTTAGAGAGGTGTGTGTTGGGGTGACCAGGCATCTTGGTTTGCCCAGGTCTGAGAGGTTTCCTAGGACATGGGGCTTTGAGTGCCAAAACCAGACAGTCCCGGGCAAACTGAGGCAGCTGGTCACCCTCGTGTGTATGTTTGTGTGTGTGTGTGTGTGTACATACATGTGCACATGTGTGCATGTATGTGTGGTCATGTATAAATTTGGAAGTCTCAGTCTCTCCCCTGTCTGAAAAATAAGAGGAGGGCCAACTAGGCTTGCTTTCAACCATAAATGTTTGTACTTCCTTATGACATCTGAAGGTGGAGAGTAGGAGTCTGTGTACTCTATAAATGGTTGGGAGAGCATCTCTGTAGCTTCTGGTGTATGTAGGTTGGGGATTTAGTATGACCTGCATCCTAATGGGTAGGTGTGGTACCCAGTGTGTGACATAAAACACGACCCTTCCCCATCATTTTCTATGAATTGCAATTGAATTTAATTTCGATGGGAGCTTTGAGCCAGAGGCTAAACAGCTTAGCCCTCTTTGTGCCACACTAATCTACTGTACTGGATTGCAAATGGGCTGCCATTAGCCTTGTTGTGAGAGTGGGAGAACCTTGTGTAATTGCTTAGTAATTTTTTAAAACTTTTGAGTAACGTGTATGCATGTGCGGTTCTGCAGAGCCCATGTATCTACAGGCTGTCTAATGGGTTCCAGTGGGAGCGGCACAGCATACCTTGAGCCTGGCAACTCGAAAATTCATCAGTGCTTCAGGCATAAGTGGCCTTTTAAAGGACCTTTACTATGAGTGGAATTAGCATGCAGTATCCCTTTGGAGCCTGTTAGCTTTGCGATTCTGACCCCCATGGTGAAAAATAAATGCACGTAGTTTAGTTGGAATAAAATGTCTTTAGGGCATTTGTGATACTCCTGCTTCTGCTCTATAGGACAGATACCTTTCTCTCTCTCTTTCTTTTCTTTTTTATCAAGTTCCCAAATGGTAGTCGTCAAAACTAATATAGGTCACCATCCACAAGGATAGGAATTTATGGCAGTGGTGACTGGCTACTCTTTGCCAAGGCACTTACAATGGCCCTTGGGTTTCTGTCACCCAGCTTCCACAGATTTGGGCCTCCGCTGGTGTCCTCCTGTGTGTGGTCATGAATCTACAGTTCATTCTAACAGATGAATAGTGAATAGAATTTGTCAGGATTCAACAGTGTGGAAGAAAGCGTAGTTTTCAAAACAGATTATTTCCGAGAATGCTTCAGCCTGGAGCCAAGACTAGGCCTCATGGAACTGGGAGTTTCTGGTACCATTTGGATTCGGCTCGAGCTTCCCTCCTGTCAAATCCTGTAGTGATTGTGCTACTTGTTTAGCACCTTTTCATAGATTGCCTTGTGTCTACTCCTTTTAAGTTCTTGTTGAGCCTTTATCATATTTTACTGTTGGAATACATGCCACATCTCAGAGCCAGCGTGATTCTAAAACTGTTTACCACCTGCCTCACCCTAGGGTGATGAGACCTCATCTATTCTGTTACAGACTAGGGCATGAGGTATGTTAGTTACATTCCCAGCTTTTCATTCTCTTATTAATACTTTATTGAAATGATCAAGGGGAAAGGAACTATCAGAATGGCAGATGTTAAACAGTTTCGGAATCACTTCCTTTCCCTGGGACAAGTCCTTTACTAAATATCCTTTCCTTAAAACTTTCTACGATACTAAGGGGGTGAAAATGTTACCCACCACGTTGTGATTGCGGAGAATCCCTGTTATCCCAGAATTCATTAGCATAGTCACCAAGATGGTACTTAACACAAGATAGCTCTGAGAATTTTGCACAGATTATACCAAAATGGCCTTCAATAGCTTAGTATTTTACTTTTATGCATTTCATCAATAACTTTATTATTTTTCCCCTCTAAACTCCTTTGCCCCATCTGGACTTTAATGGAGGGAAACAGGGCTAAGATTACAATGCATCCAGATTTATATCCAAATACAATCTAGTTGCATTTGGAGCCCCAGAGAGTCAGTCAAGGCTATTATTGGCTGCCAGGATTTTTAGAAAATACATAAATCTCCCTTTGTGCCATAAATACATTTCTGCATTCAGAGCTCAGAGAGAGACCTCATTATACCACATCCTGAGAGAGGGAGAAGCACATCTCATTCCGAGTGACAGGTGACATGTTCTCTAGAAATACGTAAAAAGATTGCAAGCTAATTTAATTCCCTCCTCATTTTTAACCGTGGTTGAAATAATTGTAGCAGTGCAGATGATGCTCCGTAGCCTGGAATCCAGGAGTTTTGAGCTGAGTACTTGCAAAGCCTACGTTCATTTTGTGACCATACCTTGGTGGCATAGGTCTTTGATGACATGCCCCTATTTATAAATGGCCTGCTGATTCTTGGATGAAAGATTGCTTAGAAGTACAGAAGAGCTAGATCTGTAAAACTAATATTATTCGTCACGGGGTTCTCAGTCATTGGCTGCATGTTGGAGCCACCAGGGAGCTTTGAAAACTACTGAGAAGCTTGGACTCCACTCTTGTGGATTGTGCCTTCATTGTTCTAAGGTGGGCCCTGCATCGGAACTTGTTACGTACTCCCCAGGCAATTCTAATGAGCATCCAGAACTGAGAGCCAGGGGTCCACTGCAGTGGTTCTTGAATTTATTGGGTATCAGAATCATCTTGTTAAAACACAGACTGCTGGGCTCTGTCTCCAGAGATTTTAATCCTGTATGAGGAGGGGTCTGAGAATTTGTGTTTCTGACAAATTTCCGAGTGATGTTAACGCGTTGGTCCCAGGTCCATCCTTTGAGAACCACCGATGTAATAGATTGAGATTTTAAGGCAGACATGCTAGTGCACATTTGTGCTGAATTGTAAGTTATCTTGATAATTCCCTACTCTCCACTTCGAGTTATGTCAACCTCTATTAGGGAAGACTCTAATCAAATAATTAGTCAGTTTCCTAAAAAGGGACTTTCTGGAACATGTCTTCCCACTCTAAATATCAAAACAAAAAATCCTATCCTCTAAATGTCTCTATTTGGTTATGAATTACAAAATGCAGATGACAAATCTTATTCTTTTGGGAACATATATAAATAAAGTTCTTATGAAGATAAAAAGACTGAAATGTCAAAAACAGTCTTTCTGCCTTACCTAGATCAGAAGAGATATCCCTGCAGAAGAAGATAATTTTCTAAGACCCAACCTCAATTTCTTTTGATCCTTCTGAAAAACCTCAGCATCAAGTGTTCAACGGGTTCATAGAAACCTATCTAAACTATAGAATCTTCTAAGCCAATGTCTTCATTTGCACCTCTCTCTACCTTTCCTCATTCAGGGATTTGTGTATTGGAGTCATGACAGTCAGGGGAACTCTTTCATATCTTAGGGCCTCTTAATGTCTTTCTAAAGTCCCTCTAGCACTCTTAATGTTGCCTAGCAGCAGGGTCCTCCAATAATAGACACCCTTTAACTCAGAACCAAAGTCCTAATCAATGTTGTAATGTTTTCAGTAACTGCAGTCCGGGGGCTATGACTCAAGGATGTATTGGAACAAAGTAGGCCTCTCTCTACCTTCACCTCTGGAAAGGAATTAAACAGGGAAGAGATAAGCCTGCATTTGCAAACCATGATGGGGTATCTGGGAGCTGATTCCCAATTTAAAATGTTTTGATTATCTTTGAGTTTCCTGACCTACTTTGCATTGGGATCACAAGGCATGTTCTTTACTATCAAAATTGTATTTCTGTGACAATCGCAGAGGCTCTTCCACATCCATTCAATGGCCAGGAAAATGGACTTGAAAAGACTGACTCACAGCTGAAATCAGATTTACCCTGAGCCACCAACCAATATCAGGGGCTGGTCAGGGAACAGGGGGGAACCCCGGTCACTGATTTTGCTTTCCGTTTCTATCTTTGGGGTGGGAGGAGAAGGACAGAGCTACACCTTGCTTATGGCCAGTACTGACCTTAGATCCAGGAAAGATAGGCTGCTTTTAGGCTCCAAACGTTAGAGCAGCACTTTTTTTTAATTAGTTTCAGGTGCACAAGACAAAGTAATACTTAGATGTTTATCATTTATATCCCTCACACTGTGTGAACCCGCCTCCCCCCATCCACTATCCCTCTGACATTGCACAGAGCCGTTACATTTCCACTGTCTCTATTCCTAATGCTGTACTCTGCTTCTTGTAAGTATATACATGCACATATATATATATATATATATATATATATATATATATATATATATATATATATGTATATAAACTTGTTGTAGTTGACATTCATTATTGTTCAGCTTCAGCTTCAGGTGTACAGTGCAGTGATCAGGCATCTACATCATCCCTGAGGTGGTCTCCCTAACGAGACAAATGTCCATCGGATACCCTACAAAATCTTTACCACATTATTGATTACATTCCCCAAATTAACTTTCATATCCCCGTGGCCATCTTGTGGTTACCAACTGCTTTCTAATCCCCTCACCTTCCCCCTTATCCCCACCCCCTTCCCATCTAGCAACGCTCAGTTTTTCCTCTATGTTAGAGCAGCACTTTTTAAACATCTCTGTGCATTGAATTCATCTGGGGATCTTGTCAAAATACAATTTGAATCTCCTGGGTGATGTGGATGATGCTAATCCATGGACCACAGTCTTGAGAAGGTAGAGCAGCTACCTCTCCTCATGGGGCAAGGAGTCTGTGGGGCCAAGGGACTGTACATACTCTGAGCCTTTGTCCCTTTTCTAGATCATTCTCTGGCTACCCAGGATCCTACAATTCTCCACCCAATGGCTCTTAGCTCACTTATTGCACCTGAGTGTGCTTCTTTCCTCACCTGTCCTTCTGAGGAAGTCCTGTACCAATGTGCATATACTAGGCCTGCAGAGGACCAAGGGAGCCTGTTGGCTGTGGGTAGGGATGGCGCATGGGTGTGAGGGCTGGGGTCTCACAGACTTGTGGATGAGGCTCTTCGTGTCGTGGGTCAGATCCAGAGGTGGGAGGAGAAGTACACAGGCTAGGCACGAGGTCTTTGTTTGCTGCCACGTTGCAACGTAGAATTCAGAGGAGTCCCAGAATTCTAAATTCAAGTCTAACTTTTAGGTCATTATGAATTATGTTTGCTAAGGTAGGAGGATAGAATAGATTTTACTTGGTTTAAAGCTTTTAAATATTTAGGCATATATGTAGGTCTCGTCTTGCATAAGGTCCCATTATACTTACAGGCAAGACTGCCTCTGGTTGATACAATTTGCATCTTGTATATGTGATTGTGTGTGTGTGTGAGGTTGACATATGTCTAACTAGTATTTCCCAATTCAAAACAACAAAATAAATCTAACTAGTATTTTCTGACCTTCACATACATCTCACACTTACTGGTGGAAAGTAAGCTGTCAATTTCTCCCTCTTCAAAATCATCCTGGTTAATCGGTCCTTAAGCCTCTTTTCCGAGTCACTGCTCTGCCTAACAGGCCCTCTTGGTTCTACTGAACCTCATACTTTATTAGCTTTATTTATTAGGAAATTTGATTCATGTGTGAGCACAACACAAAACCAGAGTGAAAACAACTGTGAAGAAAAGAGCAAATCTATGTCCTCTGTCTTTCCAAGAAAAAACGAAAAAGAGAGAAGCCAGTGAGGCATGACGAAAAGCACTATAGTGTCAAAGGAGCACTATGTACCATGGTTATCTGTGTTTGTGATGCTAAGCAAGTGTGCATACAATCCAAGGAGAGCTGACGCACTACTGCGAACAGAGTAGCAGAAAGGCATCAGCAGTCAACATCTGGGCAGTCAATGTCAGCTGACCAGGCTGACATGTATCCCAGACAATTACAGACATGTGCCAACATGGGTGCAGGCTCGGAGAACAGAGTGGGCGAGTGAGGAGTTGGTCCAGGGGACCAAATGGGAGCAGACTGCTTGTTTTAGGGGCAATGCAGGCCCTCTCTGCAGGAAACTGGCCCAGCGAGGTGGAGTGCTTTGCCCAGGCTGAGTACCAGCTTCCCTTGCCTTCACCCTAAGATGGCAAACTCCTTGAGGACAAGGTCCACCTTGTACTTTGATATCCTGGAGGCTGCATTAGACCCAATCAATACTTGCTGAATGGAATGGAATTGCAAGTAGAATTTGTCTCTACTTTCCCCCCCTGGGCTTACTGACAGAGCTAATGCTTCTAAATTCTTCTGAGATCATTCTTTCTTAAGGCAGCTCCCAGGAGGGAATCAATGACTTCAGTCCCTGTGGGGAATTGATGATTTCCTAAGCATTTCTAGGACTGAGAGCTATCCATGCTTCATTGGCATTCTGCTGTGTATTATGCAAGACTGTGATAAGAGAGCATTCTTGTCAAAGGCAAATGAAACCTAACTGGCAGATACGCAGATTAAAAAAAAAAAAATCTCTCCCACAATGGCTATACAATAGATTATAATTGCCCTGAGTATGAAATACCTACTGCCACTCCCCTCCATCTAAATATAGCTGGTTTCTGCTTTTCCTAGTGTGCGTCCCATTGCTATAGGCTGTGTGAGTTACAGAACGTTGTCATCACACAGTTTGCAATTTCTTTAAGATGTACTAAAGAAGAAGAAGAAGAGGAAGAAAATTAGACTGATGTTTATCACAGAGTGGTGTTGACTAAAGTCTCAGAAACTGCCTAGCTTAGGGTCAGGCTTATAGAAAACTTTTGACATCTAATTGTGGGTGCTCGTTAGTCAGGGAGGGTGCTGGTTATTACCAACTGGCCTGGATGTACCAGCGGAGACCCGTGATTATCAGTCCTGGATATTAACTGAGTCTCAGGTCTTTGTTTATTCACATTGTAAAGCTGTAATGATTAGGAAGACAGGACTAGTTAGCAATTTGATGTAAGTTTTTTATTGATCTAGTTCAGTTTAGCATCAACGGATGTAACAAGGTCACAATTAATCTAGAATATTTGTAATGCATCAACTGTCTTTCTGGATAATTCTGTTTCCTTTTACCATCACCATGACTCACTCCATTCTATTTGACATAAAACCATCTGAACATTCCAGGCCAAAACAGCTTAGGATATATTCCAATATATGAAAATAAAATCTGGCTTCAATATCTTGCCTTCCATGTTTTAGCCACGCAATTCTTGTTGAGGTTGATCTTTAGATTTCTCATCATAAAATGAGAATAATAACAAGATTAAAGTCATAGAATTGTCTAAAGAGATCATGAATAAAATATTGGGTGAAAAAGCATTTGTAAACTTTACAGAGCTGCTAAAGAAATGTCAGGTTATTATTGTTGTAAATGACATTTGTCAAAAACTTAATGTCTTTAAAAGACCTTGATATTGCTGAGAAAGAGATTCCACATAAACACAAACTCCTACTATCATTTCTTGAGTTTGGGTCGGAAATTCATCTGATTTGAAGTTTATTTAGGGGTTTGAACGCCCAGCCAATTTCTGTCACTAATTGGTTCACATCAGTGTGCTATGAAGTTTCACACTTTCATAGCACTCCTGGCAGGATAAATTCCCTGAATCTGATCAGAATCATTTAGTGAATGTACACACAAAAATGTAAATTGCTTGCAGTGCTTTGAAAAATCCCACATTTATTTAAACCTTTGAAGTGACTATTTCTAATAAAAGATGATTCCCTTGGGAAAGTATGGAGTTTGAAAGTTTGGTTTTGTTTGAATTATTTGTATGCAGAGATTCCTGCGGGCAAAACAGAAAATAGCTATTTCCTGGCTTGTTATTAGAGGGGACTAGAGTATATTTTCCATAAATCCAAAATAACTGATTATACAGGAGAATGCTTTTTCTTCCCCCCAGGTTTGGTCAGCTCTGTAGCTTCTTAACAACTTTCTGCCATTAATTAGCTAATCTTTTTAACACCCACCTCTTTCAGTTTTCAGACAACAGGACTACACATGCTCTGGGTTATAAAATTCTTAAAGGCTTTGGTTCAGTACAAGATACCCAGTGATTGCCCCATAAATATTCATTGACGACAATGACAGTAGCAATGATGGTGTCAATTAAATGGACATTATTAAGAATGAGAAGCCTGATATTAAATTGAGTGATATTAGAAGGAGAGGTGGGCCTAGGATTCCGCATTTATCTAAAAATGAAAGCAAAATATTGAAGACACGAGAGGTTACAGGGTTTGACTAGCTGAGATTTTCAATTGTGAGGCTCGATCTCGTTAGATAATTGCTTGTGCTGAATGCTGTGTATGATCAAGTTCATTGAGGAGCAAGGCTGTACAAGTGAGTCTTTTGAATTTACAAACTCAATAAATATTTGTTGAATGAATTAGTTAGTGAGCAAATGCTCATTGTTTTCCATGTCTCATATTTCTTCATTCTTCTGCCACCTTCAAAATAATCCATCACTAATCCAATTATGGGAATGTACCAATGGTGTGTGTGTGTGTGTGTTTATGTCTCCCAACTGAACCATGCATGTGACTCCCAGGGTTTCTACTGACGAGTCCCTTGTCACTTGTAGGGAAATGCTATCTTCTCTGATGCTGGTTACTCTCAGAGATATGAAACAGTATAATTGGCAGACACAAGGTCATGAGACGACAGTTGAAAATAAACTTTTCAGTTAAGAGTCACCAGGTGAAGGGCATTCTAGGTGAAAATGGATGTTTAAGGAGTACAAAAAAATCAGGCCAAATATAAGCTAGGTGGGGAAGTAATAACCCCATAACTTAAAAATGATGATGACCTTTTCAAGCAGCCAGTGTTACCTGAGACTGCTTATCTGACTTCTGAGCCATTGTTTCGTACCAGAAAGTCTAATTTCAGCTACCCAGCACTGCAGGAAGGAAGCAAAAATAGCAAATAACTAGCAGGTCAGTCTCTTGTCTCTGGAGAAGGAGGACTAGTGTGTCCTTGAGTTTAAGTTTAAGTCACAATAATGGTGGAGACTGCTTTGGGGAAACCATGAGCCATTTACAGGATATCCAAGGTCATGTGCATATATCCAGTTGGATTCTGTGCACTTTCCACCAGCTCTTTTGCATCCTCCCCACTTTGAGTCTCACTAATCAATCCCTCTCCTCCTGGCATTGGTATCCTTGGCATGTCTCAGATATTCATCATTTAGAAAGCTGCCACACACACAACCCTTCCGTTACTCTCCCCTTGGAAGCCAGCTCCTCAATCTTTGATGAGTGTAGAGAGCAGGGCATTCTCTGAGGACTGGCAAAATGACCTTGGGCCAAGTCATAGTTTGTGTCTCACTTTGCCCCAATTGGCTAGAAGCTTTATTGATTTTTTTTTTCTTTTAAAGCACTTTGCAATCACTGAGTAAACCAAAGAAAACAAATAACAACAATAACCAAATCTCCAAATAGCTGCATTGCTTTAACTGCTGTTATGAGAGCACTTTAAGAAAAAGGTACATGAACCCTGATGACGATTTGCCCTTTGAAGTTTCTATGCTTGGAAGGAACATTTTCTTTCAATGTTAATAATTAAAGTAAATTCCAAGTGCATAATAGAAGCTCTTCAAATAAGCATATGCAGAGAGGGTTTTAAAAACTTTTCTTGATGACTTAGTTTTTTTTCTCTTTCCCTTTTTAGTATTCTGTGGAGCACTCTAATCTTTGTACTACAAAATAGTTCCCTTTAAGATTCATAACTTGAGAACAGTTGGATGTGATGTAATAAAGTCTCTTGTAATAGTAACCTGTTGACACAGGCACTGATCTCAAGGAGTGGGAGAGAACTGAAATCTTCTGGCAGAAGGTTTATACTCTTTCCTGGAAGTCAAATCCAGTACCAGGGATCTATTCCAGCTGGTTACTGCCTCTGAAGGAAAGAGAAAGTTCTAAGGCTTCTTACAGTGGGGAGGGGCATGGACACAAAATCACACTGAACAGAATTTCAGGTTTGCAGATTAAAGAGAAGCCAAGATGTTATTGCTGTTATCATCTTTTAATAAAATATATCTTGAACCAGGAAAAGGGGGGTGGGGATGAAAGAAAGAAAGCTATAAAGCCAAAACCTCAGGTCGTCCTCCTCTAAAGGAGAGTTAGAGGAAGTGATTACAGTCAGCCATCTTGGCACTGGATACCCATTACCTCCCCGTGTTGGTTGGATTTTGAATGCAAAGTTAGTTTGCATTCTGAGGTCCTCTTCTTTCCTGTCCTGTGATCCTCAGGTTGGGGAGTGGAAGGGACAGCTATTCAGTTTCTAAGGATCGGTAAGAAACTGCACATATGAATTCACTCCAATATCTTGCCATTCAAGCTAGCTCTTCCTTCTTATATTATCTACTTCCAGCAATAGTATCCTTTCCCTCCAACATCCCACATTTGAAATCTAGGCATTGTCCTTGAGTTTTCCATCTTCTTCTGGAATGGTCATTTAATTTATTCAAGTCTATCAACTCATTCTATGTGAACTCCCTTCCTTTTCTGTCATTACCACTCTTGTCCCTCCCTCAGAGTTTCACACTAGGATCATTAACATGGTTTTCTAACATTTTTTTTTCTTGTTCTCATTTCGAGTTTCTTCTCCTCTAGTTGGTCCTGAACACCACTACCAGCCTTTGTTTCTTTCTGCTTGGTAGGCCAAGTTCTGCAATTATAGGCTTACAAAGGTCCCCTGTAGCTCACATCACTGATTTTCAGTTTTCTTTTTGTGGTAAAATCTTTGTAAAACAGTATATTAGCACCAAGGCCAAATTTTAAAAAATGTAGAGCTGATCTGTATAGGGGATTTCGAGGGGGAAATCAGCAGTATTTACTGCTTCATAGCCACTACTCTCTACTGCCTTTTTAATGGTCGCTGAGATCCTCACAGAATCCAATAACTCCAGATGATACCTGTGAGAACTATTGTCCAGCCAAGGGCTGGCAAACTTTTCATGAAGGGACAGATAGCAAATATTTCAGGCTTTGCAGGCCGCGCACTCATACTGTCACTTTGTCACATATTATTATTGTATTTGTTTGTTTGTGTGTTTCTTTACTTATTTATATAACCCCTTAAAAATGCAAAGATATCTTCTTAGTTTATGGCCTATACTAAAGTAGGCCATAGTTTGCCAACCCCCAAAGAGGATAGTCCTAAACTTCTTATGGCACAAGGAAACTTCCACAGTCTGCCTCTGAATTCCCACCATTTTATCTATGAGAGGCAGATGAGGGAGGCTCTTTCAAGTATAGGATCTGGAGTCAGACTGCCTGTTCTGTGCTTATTACCTGTATAACTTTGGGCAAGTACGGTAGAGTCTCTGCCTCGGTGCTCTCATCTGAAAAATGGAATTCATTGTGAGACCTCCTAAGAGTATTGAGGGAGTCACATGAGTCAAAGTGTGTAGCGGGCCCAGATCAGTGTTCCGACAGATAAAAATTTGATAAAAGTCAGCTATTAAGGTCATATCACACAACTGTCAAATTCTGTTTTCTTATCAAACTTTTTCTGCCAGTCTTATTGGTTTTTTACCCAAGAGTCTTGCTCATGTTGTTTTCTACTTTCCTACTTGTCTCCAGCCTTCTAGAATCTATAACCATGACATGGGTAACCCTACCTGGCTGGTGGTTAGAAGCAGGGACTAGACTGACGCCCAAGAACAGACAATTAGCCCCACCTTGAGAGCTGCTCAGAGGTGATTCTTAGCCGCACATTATTGGGGCTGAACATGATAAATTCTAAGCAGCTCCGCTTCTAGGAAGGAGCGCTAAGACCACCTATGCAGGATCTGCCAGGAGGTTCCTGAAACTGCTTCCTCATAAACAGAGACCACCTCATCCAGCCCAAGGAGCAGCTAAGTTTGGAAAGGCTGGGAGGAAATGTTTGGAGTACCAAGGCATTTCTCTGTCTTCTTATATCAAAGTAGATGAGAAAAGCTTCAAGAAAGCCCCTCAGAGAGCCTGTCAGGAGCTCTGCCGAACTGGGAAACCTAAGGACTGGTATGTAATTCTTGCCTAAGGATGACTAAAGCTGAGCCTGGAGCTGGTCACCTGTTGGCGGCACAAAGAGGCCCTTGGGAGTGCCTTCTCTTCTTTTAATACAAAGGGAGATGTGTTCCAGGGCCCAATTTTAGCATCCACAGGGGACATGGCCTGTGAATGTTTAAAGGGGATTTTGCTTAAAGGGGGGAAAAAACCCTCACAGTGAGAGCTGGGTGGGTTGAGTTTCGGGAAGGGGAAGTCCTAGGTGGTCCTGGAAGGGGAGACTTTTGCTCATATCAAGGGAAATGCAGTGAGAGGTCACCGCAGGAGGATTTTTAAACCAAAAGACCACAAACCGAATACAACAAAAAAGGCTAGCAATCATACTTCTGCCACCCAGAGGGTATTATCTCCAGATTACAACTGTTCCTTCCATAAAAAATTGTGTTATTTCCATCTAATTCCCTCTCATCCTGGGCAGGGGGTGGGGTATAGGAAAAAGAGAACAGAGTAAGGAACAGAGAAGACAGACTTGCATATCTACTGCCTCAGCTCGGGCTGCCAGCCTAGAGGAGATCAGACTGGAGCTTAAGGAGAATCCAAAAGTTGAATGAAGTTTGGTGTTTTGACGGTGGCAGGGTATTGGATGTTTCTGGACTCCATTACTGAATTGAGTCTGCTTTTGTGATTAATAAGAGCTTGGACAGCTTTAAGACTACTGACATTTTATTCCAGGGATAGAGAAGACTAATCCTGAGTGATTTTGTAGGGACTATGGAGGAACAAATAAATTAACTCTTTTGGTTGCACTTTATCAAGTCCTGTTCATTCAATAAAATAGTTACACCGGTGAGACTGTTTTTCAAGTAGTATAGGAGTTATTGTCGCTAAAATATAAATTCAGCCAAAAATGTGTGTGTATGTATGTGTGCATGTGTGCGTGTGTCAGTTGGAGAGAGAGAGAGAGAGAGAGAGAGAGAGAGAGAGGTTCTAGAATCACAAAGATTTTCCTGGCTCTTTTGCTTTGCTAGTTACTTAACCATTTTGAGCTGGGTTGTTTTCCTCATGTATAAAATAGGCATAATAATGCCTATTCCATGGGGTCTTGTAAGGACTGAGATAATGCTTGTACCTGTTATACACCTATTGTTAGCGCGAAATACAGATGAGCTATTGCAATGATTCATTACAATATGAGAAGTAG
The DNA here is from genome assembly GCF_036562045.2 of Rhinolophus sinicus. Lineage (NCBI taxonomy): Eukaryota > Metazoa > Chordata > Mammalia > Chiroptera > Rhinolophidae > Rhinolophus > Rhinolophus sinicus. The sequence goes on along the minus strand of NC_133765.1, from coordinate 12,604,068 downwards.
ACCTCTCATCTACTTCTACTCACTTCCCATGATTTCAGCCTTCACATGTGTCTTATCCCACCACCACTTCCAACCAACATCCATTCTGGAGAAAACAGCATGACCCTAATTTATCTCTTTATTTTGTAAAACTCTTAGAACATTTTGTACTCAATAAACAGGTGTCAAATGAGTGATATAAAAATTGAGCATGCACAGATTTTTCTCTGAAGAGCTCATTACTAAGTTAAACATAACTAACTATAATAAATCAGAATGCCAATTGCCATATAAAGTACAGACAGAGTGAGGGTTCAGAAGGGTGATATTCCATCCAGCTCTGGTTAGGTTATAAAATGGTGAAGTCAAGATTCCATAGTTGAATGTCACAGGAATTTTCATTCATGCATTCGTTTATTCACTCAAGAAATATTTGAATGCCTGGTCAATTTTACAGTCTTCAAGCCACTGGCTATAACTGAAAAAGTCAGATACAGCCAGCTTCTTGGGATCTTGAGGATTCCTTCCTCAGGGAGGTGAGTTAGCAGCCACAGGCTGGAGAATACAGTTCAGTAACATGGGCCATTGGTTCATGTCAAAGTTCATGCTTCTGAGGCAGCAAGGAGAGGGCAGGAAGAGGTCAAGGCTCCAGTCACCCATTGGTTGACTAGTTGGATAAAGAGCAACACGTACTGATCTGGAGACTATAAAATAGCCCAAGGTCAAGGTCATCCTAACAGGAGAGCCCAAATCTAACTAGCATTAAAGGGAAGGGCTCTAACAAAAGCAAATTCTATGACAGTTTTTTTGTTTTGGTTTTTCTTTTAGGAAAGGGTGTTCCTCTCTCTTTTCTTTCCTTTGTTTCCTCTTAGAGAAAGTTTTGCATCCTTTCTAAAAGTGCTGATGATGATCAGGGACATGCAGGGCTGGGTGTCTGTGCTGTCAATATGAGAGCCATCTGTCTGTCAAGCTGTCAGTCCTCATGAAGGTACTGTGGACTTGCCTCAGCCAGCTCCAAGTCCTCTGAATACACAGTGGCCTTTTTGGACTTGGTGAGCAGTAGCAAGGATTCAACCACAGCCATCAGTGGGCCAGATGACCCTGATGCCTTCAACTTTCCTTCCTGATCTGTCAAGTGGCCAATCACCTTCCCCTGCTTCACTCTATCCCTCTGTCTCGGAAACACTTGTAGCCCAAATCACATCAATTTTCTCTGCTCCGTGCCGTCTCTCCTTTGGTTTAAACAAATCATTTTTCCTTGGAAGAGGACATAGGTTTTAGGTCAAGTTTTCAGATTTTTAAATGACTTCAGGCTTTTGACCTTTAGGCAAAATGAAAACCTTTCTATTGGTGCAAAACCACCTTGATAGATAATTTTTCAGCCATTTATGTGTTTTAAAGAAATGTGTATTTATTAACTGTTCCCTGAGGATATAGTGTCAGACAAAATTTTTGTTTAAAAGGTACATTATCCCCCATAGATTGGCATTGGCATTAGGAAACAAAAAGAGGTGAAACATCACAAACAGAGCAGCGGGGTCTTGGAGCTCATGCACTGTGAGGTTAAAAGTCCCCTGACATCTCCCCAGCTGGGGCATGATCCTGGGGTGGTGGAGAGTCCACGGGGCTGGGAGTCAGAGACCTGGGTTCTTTCCCTGTTTATTCTTTTGTCTGGGTGACTTCAGTTTTGAGCACATGTAAACAACAAGTGACGTTATGGTATGAGGAAAATACTGAATTGAATTCTAAGGTTTTACTGCAATAAAACTCTTGGACTACCCTAAGCAATGCTCAGCATCTTTCTTTTCTACCCTGTAGGAATATAGACTTGATGGTTAGAACAATTCAACTGATTAATTATAATCTATTCCACTTTGCTCTTTTTTCTTCTGTTTATTCATTCATGCATTCATTTATGTGCTAACTCACTCATTCAATTATTCATTCATTTGTACAACAAAGATATCATTTGTTTTTTGATCATATATTGGAGACACTCATAGAAGGGACACTGTGAGATCAGAAATTCTGGTTAATTTCCTGTCTTTCTCTGAAAGATGCCTTAAGAGCACAGCCCTTTGGTCTGATGGACATACATCTTAAGGCCATGAAGGAAGACCCATTTCTATAACGTTTGCGCCAAATACTCTTCAATTTTGGATGGTAAAGTATACTAAGGTATAGACAGTCTAATTAACAAAAGAAATGAACTCTCAGCAAATTGCCAATAACTTAGTTGCCATAATGAATATTTAATAGGTGATACTGGAGATGAAACCAGTTACGTCTCCAGCTGAAGCTTGAGTAAGAGTATTTGCTTCAACTGAGATTTGACAAAAGAAAAACAATTCTTCATGATCCTTTCAAAGGTAATAGACTTGAATTGAGGAGCAGGTGATAAATTGTGAGGAAAAGGAAAAGGGGCTATTACCTTTCTTGCAACTTGATAGAACTTGATGAATGTGGGAAAGGTCAGAAGGGCCCAAATGGAAAACTTTCATTCAAGTCTGGAACATTTACCAGGGGCTCCGTCTACAAAGAAATAATGCCATTCCGAAGCCAGTGCAGGAGGGGAAATATTGCTGTCGGAATTTATAGGTAAAATAGTCTCAATTCTCAGTACAGAACTAAAAACCTTGGGGGACTAGAAGAAATAATGCAGATATGTATTTACTATAGAGGAAAGAACATGTCATGATGGAAGGTCCCTTAAAATAAAAACACCTCTGCCCCTAACTCTCTGGGTCTTGGTGTCCTCGTCAAATAACGAAAAAGGAATTGGAGTAAAATCACAAGTGATAACAGGCTCAAAAACCTACAATGCCCAGCAGGTAAGGCATATACATTACAATAGGGAATGATGGAGACGATGTTGAATTGGAAAATTGGAAGATGCAGGCCAGATAGAGGATATAGATACAAGGTGTGATAAAAAAAATCAGTGAATGTTTAAATTAAAAAAAAATTTTACAGTAAAAGACACATTGCCACTAATCCCCCTCCCATACTCCCTGTTGCTTCAAACACACTTATCCCATTGTTCTTGCCACTTTCTGAAGCAGTTCTGGAAGTCCTCTTTCATGCGTGTCTTTAGTTGCGCTGTCATGGCTGCCTCGATGTCCTGAATCATTGTGACTTTGGGGAAGAGCCAGAAGTGCCAGATCCGGTGAATAAAGTGGATGAGGGCACACTGTAATGTTTTTATTTGACAGAAATTGCCCTATCAGAAGCGGTGTGTGACACGGAGCATTGTCATGATGGAAGATGAAGTAAAGACACTCGTGAAAGAACTTCCAGAACTGCTTCAGAAAATGTCAAGAACAATGGAATAAGTGTGTTCAAAGCAAGGGAGAGTGTTTTGAAGGGAATTAATGCCAATGTGTCTTTTACTGTAATACATTTTTTCATATAAACATTCACCGTGTTTTTCGATCACCCCTCATATAGATGTAGATATAGGTATAGAAACAGAAAAAATATTTCTAGAGCCAGGCCCACTTTTCACCTTGGGACATTAAGTTACAACCCTTGGACTAAATTTGTTTGTTTAGCAAATACTTATATGTTTCCCTATTTTCTCTCATTTACCATCATTAGAAATCTATCGAATCCCTCTAAATTTAACAAGGTGTGGTGTGTTGCTGCATTGTTGAAAATAATCTACCCATCAGAGTGAGATTTGATGGGTCTCAGACAACTTCCCTGCAGTATCCTTCCCCAGGAAACTCATTCTACAACCCCAACACTTTCCATTTCATTGCCAAATGACCCAGAAGAAGACTCCAGATAGAGAGCCAGTTGCTGAACTCTCATACTAAGTGGGTGTTTGCCAAAATTCACCCAAGAGCCTGGCTTGAACTTTCACTCTGGATCCTTGGTCTGTGTCTCCGTTCTTTACTGCAGCAGTCCCACTGCCATAAATGGAGTTCTCCCTCCTCCCTGATTCATGAATGGACTCCTCCCTCCTCCTTCCTTCCTGATTCTCCAGTGGACATGGCTGTTTCCCTACCAGTGCCATTCCCTTTCTGGATTAATATGTGTCTTTCTAGCCCAGCTGCATATATCTTTTGGGAGCTCAGCGGCCACAAAGCCTGCCTTGCATTTGATCTAAGTACAAGGAATCCCCTCCAGTGCAGACTCACCTTTGCTGTCATGTCCATTGTTCTTCCACTCTTCGAAGGACTGCAACAAGACCCACAGCTCTGTAAAAGTCCCTGTTTTGTCTCCTTGAGGGGGCTACTCACACACTCCATAATAGGGGCCCGTGGCTCCAAGTCCATAGCGCTAAGGAGCCATCCTTTTTTTTTCTTTCTGATTAGTGTGTTCATTTATTCTATTCTTTAGATTCCACATATAAGTGAGATCATAAGATATTTGTCTTTCTCCGACTGACTTACTTCACTTAAGATAATGTTCTCTAGGTCCACCCATATCGTTGCAAATGGTAAGATTTCATTCTTCTTTATGGCTGCATAATACTCCATTGTATAAATGTACCACAGTTTCTTAATCCAGTCATCTACTGATGGGCATTTCGGTTGTTTCCATGTCTTGGCTATTGTGTATAGTATTGCAATAAACATAGGGGTGCATAAATACTTTCGAATTAGTGTTTTGGGTTTCTCTGGATAGATGCCTACGAGTGGAATTTCTGGACCATAAGATAATTCCATTTCCAGGTTTTTGAGATACCTCCATACTGTTTTCCATAGTGGCTGCACCAATCTGCAATCCCACCAGCAATGCACGAGGGATCCCTTTTCTCCACATCCTTGCCAGCACTTGTTGTTTGTTGATTTATTGATGATAACCATTTGACTGGGGTGAGGTGGTATCTCATTGTGGTTTTTATTTGCATTTCTCTAACGATTAGTGGTGTTGAGCATTTTTTCATATGTCTGTTTGCCATCTGCATATCCTCTTTAGAAAAATGTCTCTTCATGTCCTCTGCCCATTTTTTAATTGGGTTGTTTGTTTTTTGGTGTTGAGTTGAATGAGTTTTTTTTTTTTTTTAATTAATTTTGGATATTAACCCCTTATCAGGAAGTAAGAAATTTACAGGATTATGTCAAACTAAAAAGTTTTTTCACAGCAAAGGAAACCATCAATAAAACAAAAAGAAGTCATCTTTCTTACTGCACTTTCTGACACAGAGGCTGGAAGGCACAGGCAGGGAGTGACTGTTCCTACTTGCATCTCTTCCATGTTTGCATTCTGTAAATTTCCAAGAACAGCTAGTGGGAGGTCAATGAAATAATTTCTTCCACCCAAGAATCCCAGAGCCCCGGGCAGCTTCTCAGTAAATAAGTATTTTCCTTAGATTCTACGGGCAAGCAAAACGCATTCCTCACCTCTGGATATGAGGTTTTCTTTACTTTCCCAGGCAGGGCCTCAGGTCTTTCTTTTCCTGGCTTGGATATCAGCCAAGACATTTCACCTTTGCCCTTCCTTTTCATTTGAAAAGCTAAAAGTGATGGATGGGAGGAAAAGGTTGGCACTTCAACCTTCCCCTAGCTCCACTTCTTTTACTTAGATTTGGAGGTAAGGAGGCTGAATAATTGACACTGTCCACCTACCTCTTCCCAGCAGATAGAACAAAGAAGAATGGCACAGAGGAGCAGTGCTGTTGGTCTTCACCAGCTGCTTTGAGGCAATCAAGAATCTGGGTGCCATCGGTGAAGCCAGGAGTGAGGTTATAATACATACAAGGTCTCACTCATTTGTATCTTTAGATGTAACACCAGATAATTTTCTTTTTCTTCCTTCCTTCCTTCCTTCCTTCCTTCCTTCCTTCCTTCCTTCCTTCCTTCCTTCCTTTCTTCCTTTCTTTTTTTTTTTTTTTGTAATCTTTCTATTTGGAGGATTTCTGGCCCTTATTGTTGAAATACTCCTTGGGGGAAAGTGCAATATTTTACAGTTCAGGAGGGGTTTTCTCTGGAGGTAGAATTGATGGGAGTGTAGAATCTGATTAGTTTTGTTTTGGTCTTGCAATCTCTGCTCCTTGAAAATATGTTGGCTAATTCTCTAGTTGTTACTGGTAGGAAGCCTATTTACACGTCTGACAATTAAGTTCGCGAACTTGGCACTGTGCGCTTACATTGGCAGCACTGTACAAACAGCTCAGTACGGTTTCACAACCTTGGTGTATCAGGGCCTCACAGCTGTGTTTGTGTTGACATATGCTGGTGTCTTGCTGAGTGGCATTCATTATTGTTGTTGCGTGTTTTTGTGTGCCATCGCCAGAATGTCTGAGCTTGAATTAGAGCAATGAACAAACATTAAACTTCTTGTTAAACTTGGCAAGAGTGGAAGTGAAATCAGGGACATATTAATCCAACTTTATGGGGATAATGCCATGAAGAAAATGGCAGTGTACAAATGGATTAAACAATATTCTGAGGGGAGAGAACGTGTCACTGATGAAAGAGGTCTGGGCGGCCAGTAAGAAGCAGAACTGACGAAAACATTGCACAAGGTGGTCGAATTGTGCATCAAAACCATCAGCTGACTGTGAGAAGCATAGCAGACCAAGTAAACATCAATAGAGAAACAGGAAAATCATCACTGAAAATCTTGTCATAAGAATGGTGTGTGCAACAATGGTTCCAAAGGAGCTCACCCATGAACAAAAGCAAAGGAGAGTCAAAGTTTGCCAAGCAAGACCTTTTGGAGAGGCAAGATGATGTTTTGGGCCATGTTATCACTGGTGATGAAATATGGATATACCAATATGACCTTGAAACAAAGCGTCAAAGAGCACAATGGAAGCCACCCAATTTTCCATGACCAAAAAATTTCCGTCAGTCCAAATCAAGAGTCAAAATGATGTTGCTAACTTTTTTGATATCAGAGGGATTATTCATTATGAATTTGTACCAACTGGACAAATAGTTAACCAAGTTTACTATTTGGAAGGGCTGAAAAGGCTGCGTGAAAGAGTTAGATGAAAACGACCTGAACTTTTCACCAATTCATGGCTCTTGCATCACCACAATTCACCAGCTCACATGGCACTGTCTGTGCAGGACTTTTTAACCTGTAAACAAATAACTGTATTGGAACACCCTCCCTACTCACCTGATCTGGCCCCCAATGATTTCTTTCTTTACCCAAAGATAAAGGAAATATTGAAAGGAAGACATTTTGATGACATTCAGGACATTAAAGCGTAGTACGATGACAGATGTGATGGCTAGTCCAGAAAAAGAGCTTCAAAATTGCTTTGAAAGGTGGACTAGACTCTGGCTTCAGTGCATAGGGGAGTACTTCAAAGGTGACCATAATGATATTCAGCAATGAGGTATGCAGCACTTTTTCTAAAATGAGTTTGTGAACTTAATTGTCAGACCTCATAAATGAATGCAAGGATCTATTCATAAGTATGTAACTAAGAGATAAATTCTTCAGGACTGGCCCATGGGGATACCTTTGGGTAAGGTTCTGTAGATAATTTTCTTTACCTATAAAATGGGCCTGACACATTGTCTTCATAAATCTGACGTTTGGAAGAATATTCTTGGGTAGCATTGTTCTGCGTATACCATGACTTCCTGTGTTCACACATGTGTGTGTGTGTGCACGCGCGCGTGCACGCGCGCACGCACACACACCCACACACACATAGTGCAGGAACAAAGACTTCTTGTATTGAAGACTTGCCTACATATAACATCAAGGTACAGGGCTCTCAGAAAGAACAACTGGGCAGAAGTTTGTGGGCTACAAGGCTGCAGAATACAGCCATGGTAGTTGTGGCTTATGGCTTGAATTCCTGGCATGGGACTCTCTCTGGCTTCTCATTCAGAAACTGAGAACAGTTCTGTCCCTCTTCATTGTGAGGCAAGGTGCACAAGAGCCTCTTAGCCGTTCTGCTCAATCCATTGGGCAGATAAGAAAATGGAAGCCCAGATAATCAGAAAGCTAGCTTGCACAGAAAACCAGGCGAGGTGGATTTTATCCTAACAACTGGCAATGCTGAGCTGAGATGACATTTTAAATTTAACCAAGTTAGCTTATTAAGTGAGCTTGTGGCTTATTAGAAACGAGAGCACATTAGAAATCACGTAGATCAGCCACTTCCTTTTAAAAATAACAAAATTAAATCCCAGAGAAGTTTGCCTTTATCCCTCTTATTGTCACCTTTCTCTAACAGTTTCTCCCTTAGCGTTGTCCCCCCTCTCTAAGGTTCTCAGTGCTTCCGTCTCCCTGGGGAAAAACATTATTAACAACTCAAACTTAGCAAGATTTTGGAGTCTTAAGGTGTTTCTCTACCCAGAAGTTTTATACCTATTCAAAAAAGACCAGTTAGTAAAGGAGAAAAATGTTTACAAAAGATATTCACTTTTGATGTGGAATTTTGATTTCAATGAGGGAAATATGTTAAAATTGGGGTCTTTTTAGGTGTTCTTAAAAATCATAATTACAATGGGATTTATAGATGATGTAATACAGAATGGTACACCTGACATCTATGTAACTTTACTAACAATTGTCACCCCAATAAACTTTAATTAAAAAAAATCATAATTAAAAAAAGGCCATTTGTGATTATCCAATTTAATAATAGTAGTAACTATTATTATAATAAATAGTACTTATTGCACATTTACAATGGCTTAGCATTAACTTAATGCTTTAAATGCTTAAACTAATTTAATGTCATAATAATGAGCTCCTGTGGATGCAGTGTTTTAATTATCTCTATTTAAAGATGAGGAAACCAAGGCACGATGCTAGCAAGACACATGCATTGTATGCTGACTGTGTGCCATTGCTGGACCCGAGGACGTAGGTGGGACCTCTGTCTTCATGGAACTCGCAATCCAGGAATGGAGGGAAAACATCATGTCCCCGTGTTTAACCAACCCCTTCCCAGGGTCATGGAGGCGTCAGGGATGTTAGGGTAAGAGGGATCCAGAATGCATCTGTTCTCCATGCAGGGACTATTTAATAAAGAATTGACACAAAGCCCGCACATAAAATTCCAGGAAAGGCTGAAGGGAGCACCCAGCTGCACCTGTGTATCCAGGGGAAGTATGTAGGGCGGAGGGGTGATGGCGAGGCGAGGCTGGCAACAATGAACCTCCCCTGTTCTACTCTGGCTTTTGTCCCATACTTGCCTCTGCTTGGCCCTTCAGTCCTGTCCTTAATTCATAGTGTTTCTAAAAATTTTTCTGCCTTCAATCAGAGCAACTCTGGCATTATGAAGAGATAAAGTGAATGAGGACTATAGACTTCTCTGTGTCTTAAGAGTTACCTCTTTTCATTCTCTGCAGGAGGGGGTGAAGCGTGTGTGTGTGTGTGTGTGTGTGTGTGTGTGTGTGTGTGTGTGTGTGTGTATGTAGCTGTAAAAGAGACTCCATCAACTTGTCAGCTAGTCCTGGGCTTTTCTCATAGGGGATTCCGCGCTGGAAGCTCTTCAGGGCTCTGTGATCCAAGCCACCTTGACTTTCCTTTCTGTTACTACTATTGCTTTGGGGTTTTGTGCTGTTTCCATTTGCTACCTTCTGGGAACTTTCCATAAGTACAGAGCCTCCATTTATTACAATTCTGCATTCTGTTATTTATACTCAGAAGCTGTTGGGTGTGAGCAGCTGCATATTAACATTTATTATGCCTGCAATCTAGTGGATTTGTAAGAGCTGCACAGGACTTTCTTTGCACCAGTATTAACAGGTATGGGACAAAGAGAGCGCTCTATAGCTGCAGTCGTATTTTTCTTTTGTTGCTCTTCTTTCTGACCGAAGACAGGCAGAGCATTGCTAGAGCCAATCTATAGGGACATATCTACCAGTCCAGTGTACTTCCTCAGGTCCTTAGCTACTCAGGAGTAGATCCCTCTTCTCAGTGCAAAATTTATTCTGTCCATTTAAGATGGGCAACTTTGGCAAAATCTGATGTCATAAACTGATCCGCAAACTTGATACCAAGTGTAGCAATTGCTTCCGAAAGGAGGTTCAGCAAGAATTAAGAAAGTATGGTGAAGATTAGAGATGCTTAGGTGCTATTCATCTATTATCAGAGACAATGTGAGGTGAGATTAGAGGGAGAATCAATTAATCCAAAAGTACTTATGGAGAACCTACTCTAAGATAGACTTTATGACTGTGTAACAATGCATAAAAGATGTTTCTTATTTATTTCAGAGAGTTTGAAATCAACTGGTATAGTACAAAATGTATACTCCACAAAACCCTATACAACCCAAAGCAGTGTCTGCTTGATGATCTGAGGAATGAAAAATGATGGATTGGGCAAGGAAGCTTGAGATCTGCCTGGAAGGATAAATTAGGATTTGATGTGTGCAAGAGAGGAAGGCTTTCCAGACAAGAGAAACACTGCGTATCTTTGATTTCTGCCTTACTTCCTCATTGCTAATTAGTTGACAGGTTTGCCAGCCTAATTTCTGCAGTGTAATTCAATCCATTCTCAAATGACTAGTTTTGTGTTTGTTTGTTTCCCGATCACAGACTCCAGTAGGTAAAGTGAAAGAAACTTAGAAGACTATAATTATACAGTCTTGAAGAACTAGAAAACAGAGTTCAGGGCATCCACAGAAGCTGGGAAGTGAGAAGAAGGGGAATTCTTGAAAGGAGAGTGTCAGGATGGGGGAGGCTTACCTTCTGTATATAAACAAACTTTGCCCAAGTTTGTGACTAACGTCTGAAATACACATTCACAGAACAGACTCCAAGCATTACAGCTAAGGCATACAAAATGGACAGAGCAGAAATAAATACTGACAAGAAAATACAAGAGAAAAGATTAATGAAAGTAACAGAAGAGCTGTTATTTTGAAAAGACAAACAAAATTGACAAAACCTTAGCTAGACTAGAAAGAAAGAAGACTTAAATAATTAAAATCAGAAATTAAAGAGGAGATATTATAAATGGTATCACAGAAATTTAAAGGATCATAAGACTCTACTATGAACAATTGTATGTTGACAAATTGGATGACCTACAAGAAATAGACACATTTCTAGAAAAATATGACCTATGAAGACTGAATCATGAAGAAATAGAAAATCTGAAGAGACCAATAATAAGTAAGGGGATTGAATTAGTAATGAAAAACTTCCCAACAAAGAAAAGTCCAGGACTGGATGATTTCACTGGTGCATTCTACCAAATATTTTAAAGAATTAACACAAATCCTTCTCAAGCTCTTCCAAAAAATTGAAGAGAAGATTCCCAAACTTATTCTGAGATGAATATTACCCACATACTAATGTTACCACAGGCTTATGGAGATGTCCAAAAGATGACCAACCAGCAGCAGGGGAGACCAGGTTTTTGTCTTCACACAAGAAAGAATTCAAGAAGAAGATATATATAAGAAAGCACAGGAAGTTTGTTGAAACAAAAATATATACTTGAGAGGGAAATGCAGTCGAACTCAGAGAATGAGTCATACTGAGGAAGCCCTGACCATGGGTATTTATACATCCCAGGGGTCAGGTTTTGGTAACATCCCATTGTAGTAACCACAATGTAAATTAGATGATAATGACATGATAATTAGCTAGAGGTCAGATCCTGGTCAAGGGGATTAGCCTTGGTGGATGAAAGTGGTTCTTATTCTCTTGCCGCAGGAGCTGGATACAGTCACTTGTTACTGAGTAACCACGTTGTATTCTGGAGGGATTTGTCAATTTCTCAGGCTACCTATCCTGCCTCACCAAAACCATATAAAGATTCTACAAGACGGGGTGGGGGGGAATAAAACTACAGACCAATGTCCCTGATAAATATAGATCTTAAAACCCTCAACAAAAACATTAGGAAACCAAATTCAACAGTACATTGAAAAGATTATGACATGCAGGGCGGCCTGTGGATCGTGTGTCTTGCCCGACTATCAGAGAGAATATAGTGGTATGACTCCCCTATCTATGGCTCCGTGGGTGTGCCTTTGTGGCCTAGCCATATCCTGCATTCTTATGTGGGGAGCGGGACCAGAGGCCCCGCATGCCGCCCCACTCGACAAATGGCGCAGTGAGCAGTGTATGGTGCCGGCCGAAACGTACGAAAGCATGGTGGAGCAGTTTGTGCGTGTAAAAGTGCAGTTTCAGAAGGCCCGAGAGGAGTTGCGCCCGGAATGGGAGGTGCGGTCTGCCTGGGAGACTCGAGCCTCTGGATGGTACACCTCCCTCCTAGCCATAGAAGGTGTCAACTTCCTTTTAGTAATGTGCTGCTGCTGTAAGCTCCAAGGGTTGCGGACATCTTGCACTGAGGCCTCCACCCAATCGGATGCCTGGCACGGTTAGCAAAATTCTGGCCAGGTAGGAATGGAGTCTGACTCTGGGCAGAAGGACGTGTGGCCCCCACACAGTGTGTGGTGCCTGGTGGCCATTGTTCTCAGGAGTTGGACCCCCAAGGAGGGGTGGGAGGACATGGATGGCTCTCCAGCCAGTGTGGAGAGCGCCCTGCAGGCTCTGGCTGAGCGGTTGCCAGAGGAGGCGAAGGGTACAGCCAGCTGCATGGGCTGGATGTTCCTCACGGCCTTGAGTCTCAACACAGAAAATGCACCTAATGAAATAGCCCAGGTGCCAGACCAGGTGTCCTGGAAGCCTGGGTCCGCCTGTTAGAAGAGGGGTCCCAAGGTGGAGACTCAGAGGTGGAGGCGGAGCAAGTGAGTGGAGACAATGTGGCTCCCAACCCCCAAGCTCAGCCAATCTTCAAACAAAAGGTAAAGCATGAGCAACTTTTGGGCCCCGGGGGTGTTGCTGCCGGCAGCCCAGCAGTGACTGAGTTCACAACCTACACCCCTTACACTGCCACTGAGTTGCAGGAACTGGGAAGGCGGTGCCGACAGCGCCCTGGAGAGCCAGTCTCGGCTTGGCTATTACGTTTATGGGATGAGGGAACAGACAACATTCTATGCTCCCCAGGCGAGATGGAAAAGCTAGCCTTCGTGACAGTGCATCGGCCCCGCATGACAATTATATACCACAATCAAGAAAAATTTATCTCTGGGATGTAAGCAAAGATACTTCAATGTATTCAAATAAGTAAATGTGATACATCATGTTAATAGAATGAAAGATAATAATTATATGGTCATCTTAATAGATGTAGAAAAAACATTTGACATAATACAACATTCTTTCATGATAAAAATGCGCAACAAATTGGTATATAAGAAATATACTTCAGCACAATAAACGCTTTGTAGGACAAGGCCACAACTAACATCATACTCAATGGTGAAAGACTGAAACTTTTTCCTACAATATCAGGAATAAGACAAGGGTGCCCACTCTCACTACTCCTATTCAACATTGTACTAGAAGTCTATGAGGGATCAGGCAAGAAAAAGAAATGTAAGTCATTCAAACCAGAAAGAAAGAAGTAAAATTGTCTCTGTAGATGATTTGATCTTATATAGAGAAAGTTTTAAAGATTCCACCAAGAAAAACTGTTAGAACTAGTCAACAAATTCAGCAAAGTTGCAGGACACAAAAACCAACATGCAAAAATCAATTGTGTTTCTACACACTAACAAACAAAACATTAGAAAAATAAAGAAAAGAATCCCATTCACAATAGCATCAAAAACAATAGTATACATAGGACTAAATTTAACCAAGAAGGTGAAAGCTCTGTACACTGAAAAGTGCAAGACTTTGATGAAAGAAATTGAAGAAGTCATCAATAAATGAAAAGATAGTCCATGTTCATGGATTGGAGGAACTGATCTTGTTAAAATGTCCATACCACCCAAAGCCATCTGTAGACTTGATGCAATACCTGTCAAAATTCCAAGGACATTTTTCAGAGAAACAGAAAAACTATTTCAAAATTTGTATGGAATTACAAAAGACCCCAAATATCCAAGTCTTGAGAAAAAAGAACAAAGCCAGAGGCATCACACTCTCTGATTTCATACTATATGATAAAGCTACAGTCATCTAAATAGCATAGTACTGACATAAAATTAGACACATAGATCAATGGAACACAATAGAGAGAAATAAATACTCTGAAGTATAGTCAATTAACTTATGACAAAGGAGTCAAGAATATGCAATGGGTATAGGATAATCTCTTCAATGGATGACATTGAGAAAACTAGATAACCATATACAAAAGAATGAAACTGGATCCCGATTTTACACCACTGGCAAAAATCAACCCAAAATAGATTAAAGACTTAAACATAAAAACTGAAACCTTAAAACTCCTAGAAGAAAATATAGGGAGTAAGCTCATTGACATTGATCTTAGTAATGATTTTATGGATATTTCATACCACAAACAAAAGCAAAAATAAGCAAGTGGGACTACATCAAACTAAAAAGCATCACTAAATATAGGTTGGTACAAAGTAATTGAGGTTTAAATGATTAAAAATGATTGCAAAAACCGCAATTGCTTTTGCACCAACTTACTATAAGGGAAATGCAAATCAAAATAACCTCATACCTGTGAGGATGGCTACCCTCAAAATCACAAGAGATATCAAGTCTTGGCAAGAATGTATAGAAAGAAAACCCATGAGCACTTGTTAATAGGAATGTAGTTGTATCCACTATAGAAAACAGTATGGAGGTTCCTCAAAAAATTAAAACTGTGATAAGATCCAGCAAACCTACTTTTGGGTATATAGCCAAAAAAAAAAAAGAGGATCTAGAAGCAATAGCTGCACTACCATATTCACTGTAGCATTATTCATAATAGCTGAGATATGGAAACAACATAAGTGTTCGTGAACAGATGGATGAATAAAGTATGTGGTATAAATGTACAATCAGCTGTGAAAAAGAAGGAAATTTTGCCATTTGTGACAACATGGATAAATTTTGAGGGTGTTATACTAAGTGAAATGTCAGACATAGAAAGACAATGTATGATATAACTCATATATGGAATCTACATAAACTGAACTCATAGAAACGTTTGAGTGGTGGTTAGCAGGGGTTGGGGGGTTTGAGGGAAGGGGAAGATGTTGGTCATAGGGTACAAACTTCCAGTTATAAGATGAATAAATTCTGGGGATCTAATATACAGCGTGATGATTATAGTTACTAATATTGTATTATATACTTAAATGTTACTAAGAGAGGAAATCTTAAACACTCTCACCAAAAAAAATAATAATAATAAATGGTAATTATGTGACATGATGGAGATGTTAGCTAAGGCTCTCGTGGTGATCATTTTGTAATATACATGTATACCAAATCAATATGCTGCACACCTAAAACTTATACAATGTTATAAGTCAATTATATCCCAATAAACCTGGAACAAAATTTAAAAACAAATTTACTAGATATAGGACAAAACAGAAAAAAAGAGGTAACAATCTATATTTAAGAGAAAAGGCAATCAATAGAGACTGACCCATATGTCGGATTTAGCAGAGAAAGAGTTCAAAGTAGCTATTATGTCTATGTTCAAAACGTAAAAGAAAACAAGATGGTAATGAATAAACAATATAAAATTATAGCAGATAAACTGAAATGATAAAAAAGAATAAAACGGAAATTTTAGAATAAAAAAGCTCACTCAATGAGCTTAACAACATACTGGCAATGACAAAAGAAAAAGAGAATAAAGGATATATATATATATATATATATATATATATATATATATATATATATATATAATCACTAGAAGTTATCCAACGTGAAGAAAAAATAAAAAAACATATTTTTAAAACAGAAAACAGGCCTCAGAAACCTTGAATATCATGGCAAAATTCTATCACACAAGTAATTGGAGATCCATAGGAGAGAAAAGAATGAATGTAGCAGATAAACTAATTGAATAAACAAAATCTGAAAAAATTTTAAGTTTGGTAAAAATATAAATTCTAGATTCAATAAGCTCTGAAAAGTCTGAGGATGAACACCAAGGAATTTATACCTATGTACATTAAAGACAAACTATTGAAAAAAAAAATGTTTAGAGAAAAACATGAAAACAACCAGAGAAAAATGACACAATACTTAGAACAATAATAAGGTGTCTACAAACTTATTATCAGGAACAATGGAAGTCAAAAGACAGAGGAATGACATCCTTAAAGTGGTGAAGGCAAAATCTGCTGACCCAGAATTCTATACTCAGTGAAAATATCCTTGTAAATGTATACAAAAGAATTATTATTTTCAGATAAACAAAAACTAAAAGGTCTGCATGACAAAAAATGCTAAATGAAGTTTTTTAGGCTGAAAGAAAATTACATCAGATGAAAACTGGGATTTTCAGGAAGAATTGAAGGGCACAGTTCATGCTAAATACATGAGTAAATTTAACAGTTTAATTTTTAATTTAATTTTTTAAAAATACATATCACTAAGCAAACATTATATTCTGGGTTTCATAATATAGGTAGATGTAATATATATGACAAAGCAGAAAAGGCAAGCGGGTTGTAAATACATTTATGTACCTGCAAGATCCTTACATTTTATTTGATATAGCCTAATATTAACTCTAAGTATACTGTGTAAAACTGAAAATATATATTGCAATCTCTATTAACTACTAAAAAATGAAAAGAGGTATAGCTTAAAGAACCAGTAGAAGAATCCTTGATCATATGATAGTTCTATTCTTAATTTTTTTAAATTAAGAACCTCCGTTCTGTTTTCCATAGTGACACCACCAATTTGGATAAAGAAGATCATGTGTATATATATATATATATATATATATATATATATATATATATATACTCACACACACACACACACACACACAGAGGGTGCCAAAAAATGTATACACATTTTAAGAAAAGAAAACTATATTAAAATTTTAATGATATATACCAATAACAAAAGATGAATACAAGTCATGTATATACATTTTTTGGCAACTCCTGTATGTGTGTATATATATATATATATATATATATATATATATATGTATATGTATATATATATATATGCTATATGTATATATGTAATAGATTACTACTCATCCATTTAAAAAGATGAAATGTTGACATTTGTGACAACATGGATGGATCTTGAGAGTATTATGCTAAATGAAATAAGTCAGAAAATAAGGACAAAAGCTGTGTAATTTCATTCATATGTGGAATATACAAAACATAACAAATGAACTAACAAAACAAACAAACACATTGACAAATACAGACCACAAAATTGTTCTTATCAGAGGGGAAGAGGAGTGGGGGGAGGGTGACCTGGGTAAAAGGGGTCAAATATATAGTAATGGAGGGAAACTAGACTTTGTGTGGTGAGCTCATAACAGAGTATGCAGATGCTGAATTATAATGTTGTACACCTGAAATTTATATCACTTTTTAACCAATGTTACCTCAATAAATTTAATTTAAAAAGAACCAGTAGCTAAATTATAATTAAATATAAAACAGAAGTATTAAAAAGTCCAGAAATGACAAAGTGAGAAACAAGAAACAGAGGAACAGAAAGAAATGTAATGACTTAAGTCCAACTTATTAATATATACATTAGTGTAAATGTAAGACAAACACTCCAATTAAAAGACAGAGATAGTCAGAATGGTTAAAAAAGCAAGTTACAATTATGTGCTGTTTATGAGAGATGCACTTTAAATGTAAAGCTACAGATGGGTTGAAAGAAAATGGGTGGATAAAGATACAACATACAAAGAATAGGCATAAGAAGGTTGGAGTGACTACATGAATATCAGATAAAGTAGATTTCAAAACAAAGAGTAGTACTAGAAATAAAGCAACACATTGCATAATAATAAGAGTCAATTCATACATACCACAACATGTAACAGTTATAAAGGGTTTTACACTGAAAAATAATTTTTAAAATAGATGAATACAATATTGACAGAATTTAAAGAAATGTAGAAAAATTTCCAATATTAGATGGTTATTTTAACATCCTCCTCTCAGTTACTGATAGAACTATTTGACAAAAAACAAACAAACAAACAACAATAAACTAAAGATATAGAATATCACAATCAACCACCTTGATCTAATTAATATTCATAAACTATTATACCAAACAACTGCAAGTAACATTATTTCAAATGCACATAATATGTTCCTCAATATAGACCATATACTGGGCCATAAATCAAGTCTCAATAACTTTAAAAGATTGAAACCATACAGAGCATGTTCTCTGACTACTGTGAAAGTAATCTATACATCAATAATACTATTTGAAAATTATTTAGAAAACTTGAATTTTTGTTAATTAAACAACTAATCTCTAAGTAATCCATAGATCAAAGAAGAAATCACAGAGAACATTATAAAATATGACTAAGTGATAATGAAAATACAATATATTAGAATTTGTTTCTAAAGCAGTGACTAAAAGGAAATATATAATATTAAAATGCCTCTATTAGAAAATCTGAAAGGTGTGATATCAGAGGCTTAAGACTATCTTAAAAAAGTAGAAAAAGTAAAAGACAGGAAATAATAGAAAAGAGAAGAAATCAATAGAACACAAAACTCACAGAGAAAATGAACAAAGCCAAAAGTTAGTTCTATGAAGAAAATCAACAAAATTGATGAACTTCTAGGTAGGCTAATCAAGAAGAAAAAAGAGAAAAAACAAATTAACAACATCAGGGATATGAATCACCATAGATCATACACAAGATGAAACAGAAAATCTTAATAGCCCTAAATCTATTAAAGCAATTAAATTTATTATCCCACAAAGCAAACTCCAGACTCAGAGTGTTTCACTGGCAATTTTTCTCAACATTTAAAGAAAAAAAAATACCATTTTTCATAAATACTTTTAGGAAATAAAGTGTAACTTTTATTGAGTACTTATTTGTCAGTGTACTAAGAATTATATATATATATATATATATATATATATATATATATATATATATATTTTTTTTTTTTTTTCCTTCTGCAAATATTCCCATGACGACGTAGGTCACATTTATCCCCATTTTACAGATCAGAAAACAGGCTTAGAGAGGCTAAGTAAATTAATTTAGGTCACATGGTTAATAAATGGACCAGCCCAGACCTGACCTTGAGGGGTTTGACTTTGAAAATTGTACACAGCAAATATGCCACAGTGTTTTCCCTGTGGTTCACCATTATGCTTTTCACAATATATTCTCTGATACATAATCAGTTCACAATATATGTTTGTTATATGAATGAAAAATGGACACAACTGAAATCTTTTGGCGAGGAAATATTTATTCTTATTACTTACTTATCCCCTGATCTGTAAAATGGGGATAAATGTGACCTACGTCATGGGAATATTTGCAGAAGAAAAATAAATATGTATATATATACATACATACAAACATACATACATACACACATACACATACATATATATACATATATATGTATGTATATATATACAGGAAGCATAATACCCAAAGAAAACCATGGATTCTCTCTCAGGACTAACTCTTGTTTCTTGACATTTTGAAGTACTTTCTAGCCTCCAGGCTCATTTTGTCCTTAGATCTTAGGTGACTTTGCCCTTCTAGCTACTAAGCCCAGACAATAAGAATGTCTCTGTTCTTCCTGGATAGCCTGATTCTCTGTGCTTCCAGCATGCTCACTCCCTCTGCTCAACTTGGGGAAGCTGCACTTAAGAAACTTTTCTTTAGTTATTTCGAGTTTGATCGTGGACAGGGATTGTAGTGTTATGTGTTGAAGTGGATGCACTCACTCAAAAATTTATCTTTGTTATTTAAGATAAAAAAAGTGATAAAATATAGCTCTTTACCAATTTAGTAAATATAAGATTAGAAAAATGCCATTTATCAGAATGAGATATTTTTACATGGTATTGCTTAAAATCTGTTTCTGGGAATCTCTTCCTTTTCCTGTGGGCCTTATAAATTGCAACTATAAATCATTTACTTTGTGTTTATGTTATATCAATAAACGTGCCAATTGTCAGTGAAAGTGAAGAGCTGAAAAAGTTGATGAACTAAGCATGATGCCACTGGAAGTGGAAAAAATAAAATAAAAACACAAACTAGATTTCTGACTGAAGAAAAACATAAATCAACTTAATTAGTTAAAAATAGGAAGGAGTCCATATCCCAAAGTAGGCATTACTTGGGAGTGGTTTTCAAGTGCTTCCACTGTTTTATTTTGTGTGTTTTTTTGGAGTTTGTTTGGTTTTTTTTTTTTTTGGGGGGGGGAGGTGTGTGGTGGTGGTGGCAAGTAGTTCTTTTTATTTTTCTAAATTTTATTGAGGAGTAATTTATATATCATAAAATCCACCCACTTGAAGTGCACATTTAAATGATTTTTTGTAAGTTTACCAAGTTGTACAATCATCAGCATAATTCAGTTTTGAAACAGTTTTATTACCCCATTAAGATCTCTTATCCCCATTTATAGTTAATTCCTATTTTTACCCCAGCCCCAGACAATCATTAATCTACTTTCTGTCTATAAATTCACCTATTTTGGACATTTAATATAAATGGAATTATATGGTATGTGGTCCTTTGTATCTAGTTGTATTTCAAACCTCATGCTTTTGAGGTTCATCCATGTTGTAGCATATATTAGTTAATTTTTATATTTTCATTATTTCATTTCCTTTTATTGCTGAATAATATTCTACTCTATGAACACACCCCATTTCTTTATCCCTTTACCAGTTGGTAGATATTTAGGTTGTTTCCACATTTGGCTATTATAAATAATGTCTTACACTGGAGTATAACTTGTTTCGTTCCCAGGATAGAAGGCCAATAAAGCTCAAACGTACATTTAAATGTAAGTGAATGTGTATTTCATTTGGACAAGTTGTTTACTAGAAATGAAAATGTCTTCTACAATCAACATTCAATACACATATATTGAGTGCCTTCTATGTACTAAACATTATTTGATATTGTGGGGAATATACGTAAGACAGAAAGAGACTCTCTTCATACAGCACTTCCATTCTATTTGGGGAAAGAGACAAAAAAAAAGAATTAAAGACATAGAGAGAAGGCAGGAAGGAAGGAAGGAAGGAAGGAAGGGAAAAGGAAGGAGGAATGGAGGAAATAAAAATAGGAAGGAAGAAAAAGTGTTATAGAAACAATGAAATTAATTAAGATTAATGAGTTAAGTCAGTGGCTCCTTTAGATTGAGGAAGTCATATTTGAGCTCAAGTCTGAATTATTTAAAGGAGTCAGCATAGAATAATCTAAGGGAAGAGTAGCATGAGTAAAGGGAACAGTTAGTATAAAGGCCCTGCAGCAAAAATCAACTTGTCTTATTTGAAGAATAGTAACAAAGCCAACCAGGCTGCAGTGTGATGGGCAAGTAGAAAAGTGATAAGAGGTGAAGTGTGGGAGGTAGGTGGGGCCCAAACTGCGTAAGGTTTTGTAAGCCAGCATTAGGAATTCCGATTATATTCTAAGTTCAAATGGAGACCGTTGGAAGATTTTAGGCAAGAGAATGCCAGGATCTTCTTTAGGTTTAAAATTACCTCTCTAGTTTCCAGGTGTGGAGAACGGACTATAGGGGGCAAGAGTGGAAGCAAGATCAATTAGGAGGTGCTGCAGTAGTGTGGGGGAGAAGTGAGGCTGGATTAGATAAAGGTGATGCTAGTATAGTTTCAGAGAAGTTTGGGGAGTAGAATAGAGAGAAATTGCATATTACAATATGGGAGTGAGTGTGTTCATTGAATAAAAATATTAAGGACAACTTCTAGTTTTAAAGCTTGAGCCATTGTTTGGAGAGTGGTGCCATTTACTTTAACGGGGAGGATTGAGATGAGCAGATTTCTACAAGGAGAATGATGATGGGCAGAAATGAGTTTTGTTTGGTCACTTTATGTGTAAGATGGCTGTTTGACATCGGTGTGGAGATACTCAAAAAGGCTGTTGAAATACAAATCTGAACTAGGAACAGGTGAAGGTTGAAGGTATAGATTTGAGAATCACTGGCAGGTAGAGAGTATTTAACACTCAAGGCAGGATTCTTTTATCTGGGGAGGAAAGGTAAATAACAGAAGACAAGGGAAAGCAACATGGAGCCCACCCCTTTCCATCATTTAGAGTTAGTGGTCTTCCTCTTTTCTCAAGGGAGCCTACTCACAAGGTCACAAAGTTCTATTTTGATTCTCATGTCCTTATAATAACACAGTTTTCTTAGAAAAACCTGATAAAATTGGATAAGTTCCTTTACAGTTTGGGAGAATTAACCATTTACTTCACTGGCTGGGTGTAGATGATTGGGGCTCTCCCCATCATTAATTAATTAATCAACCCATTAATTTGTTCATTCTGTGTGATGACAGCTATAGGTGATTTCGAAGGCCCCAAATGAGAAAGTTCAGGGCCCGTATGTTGAAACCTAAACCATAGCCACACAGGGAACACCAACTTGGATTGTACAATGAAACTGGATATAAAATGATGCTCTTGCCTCATGTTGTCAGGCTTGTTGCTGTTGACTTGAAAATCTATTTTATCATTAATTAATTAATTAATTAACCCATTAATTTGTTCATTCATTTCCACTCATTTAAAAAATAATTGTTACTTAACTTCTTACTTAATTAATTGTGGTAAAATAGGCATATCATAAAATTTACCTTTTTAACCATTTTTAAGTATACAGAGGCCTGTGGCATTAAGTGTACGAGCTTGGACAATTAAGTTCGCAAACTTTCCCCCATGCACTTACACATTGTTGTGCAGTCATCACCACTGTTATCCATCTCCAGAACTTTTTCACCTTCACAGACTGAAACTCAATACTCATTAAATAATAACTGCCCCCAAACCCCCAGATACCGCCATTCTACTTTCTGTCTCTGTAAATTTAACCTCATATAAATGGTGTCAGACAATATTTGTCATTTTGTGACTGGCTTATTTCACTAACATAATGTCTTTAAGCTTTATGCATGTTGTAACGTATGTCAGAATTTCATTCCTTTTAATTTCCACTCATTTTAATGGAGACTGCACATTATCGTGGTTAAAAGTATAAGGTTTGGAGCCAGAATGCTGGGCTTGAAGTCTGTTCTGCCATTTTCTAGCCATGTAACCTTGAGCAAGTCACTTGGGCCTCAATTCCTCCTCTACAAAATGGACATTCTAAGAGTAGCTACTTCTACAGTTTGCTGGAGGATTAAGTTAATACCGGGGCTGCCAAAAAATGTATGCACATGACTTGTATTCATCCATTGTTATTGGTATATATTGAGTATTACAATTTTTATATAGTTTCTACCTTTCTTAAAATGTGTATACATTTTTTTGGCACCCTCTGTGTATACAAGGGTCATAGAACAGTACTTTTAACACAGAAATAATTCAATTCAAGGTGGTTATTATTATTTATCAGCAGCTTTACAAAGTTAATTAAAGATAAAAATAAGAATTTAATATGAATACTGACGCCAGGAAGCTTATAGATGGGAAAGGAGCTATATCATGTATAGAAATAGCAACAATGCAAAGAAGAAATTGCTAAGAAACATAAAAGAAGCATCTAGGAAGGACAACATGGCTCAGGAAGGGATACATTTGTACCACTTTCAGCAATAAGGAAGCTTTATGTCAAGACTGATTTTTAAGTTGGGCTTTGAAGGATGAGCCAGAAGGAATTCTGAGCAGAGCGATTGGCATGAATTAAAAGCACCATGGGAAGAAAGCATGAAACCAGAAAGTGTGGCAGTCAGGGTGCTGTCAGGAATCAGCCCACTCAGAAGGAATCATTAAGGAACGTTCAACACTGTGGGCAGGGTTACGTGAAGTCAACAAGGGTTGCAATGCCGTGCCTTGGGGCTAGCAATAATGGGGAGCCATTACTACCCCTGAGCCTGAAAGGGCCGGAGGAGGGATCAGTTATTAAAACCCAGAGGGGGGAGCTATAGGGACAGGACTGACTGGCAGGAGGTGTAACTTTATGTAGATGGATGGCGGGCATTACCAGTGGTAACCTTGATCTAACATCCTTAGAATCTGTTCTCATACATTTTTTTGGTATAGTTTGCCATACAAACAAATGAAGTCCTCAACTTTTCCTATGCATGGGCTAAAGCTTACAGGAACAGACCTTATATTTCTCTGTCTGGGACCTACTTTTTTTCTTTAAGATTTTTTATTATTGGGGAAGGGAAACAGGACTTTATTGGGGAACAGTGTGTACTTCCAGGACTTTTTCCCAAGTCAAGTTTTGTCCTTTCAATCTTAGTCGTGGAGGGTGCAGTTCAGCTCCAGGTCCAGTTGCTGTTGTTAGTTGCAGGGGGCACAGCCCACCATCTCTTGCGGGAGTCGAACCGGCAACCTTTGTGGTTGAGAGGACGCGCTCCAACCAACTGAGCCATCTGGGAGCTCAGTGGCAGCTCAGCTCAAGGTGCTGTGTTCAATCTTAGTTGCAGGGGGCGGAGCCCACCATCGCTTGAGGGTTTTGGGGAGTCGAGGAATCGAACCGGCAGCCTTGTGGTTGAGAGCCCATGTGCGAATTCTCACACTGGCCCATGTGGGAATCGAACCGGCAGCCTTTGGCGTTAGGAGCATGGTGCTCCAACCGCCTGAGCCACTGGGCCGGCCCTTGGGACCTACTTCTTGTTATGGTCCTGGAGGCACTGCAGGGTGGTGGTGTTGGGAGGGGTGATTCCTCAAGAAAATCAGTATTGCCCTGTGAAGTAATTGGCTTGAGTAAATTACTAAAATTGTTCTGCAGGGGAAGGCAGTTTCTACCACATAAGGGTAGGAATGAGGGGGAGCTTCCTCTGCTGATAAGGGAGGTTCAATAGGATTTGCAGATTCAGAGTTCTCAGACTCTTCTGATTCATCTGCCTAAATGTCCCCATCTCATGTCAGGAATTTCACTCCTATTCTGCCAGTGTCCTTACCCTGACATAAGATGTCTGGTAAATTTTGACGTTTAATTGTAACTATGACTCTGCTCAGCCATATCTGCCTGTAACTTTAAAGCTGTCATGGAGCCTTCCTGGTTTTTCACCCAAGCACTAAGCTGGACATTGAAGGACTTCAATAGCCTCCTTTTCTCGTGTTCTCTCCCTATGGCTGGCAGGAGTGGTGTCATCTGACCTCACAGCTTTAGAATTGCTATTATCATTAGAGTGTCACCACTTCCTAATTACTACCTGTCCTATGCTGTGACGGTTACTGATTTGAGTAATCCTAATGCCATTGAAAGCCAGATAACCAGTGTCTTGTTTCCCACTTTCGGGGTCATTCATGTGCTCCTCAAATTCATCCACTGAATCACACTAGAGGGCTGGTTTCTCTGAGCCACTGCTCGCACCCATTACTCTATCAGCCAATGTCCCCGCAGGAAACATATGGGTGCAAATTATTCAAACTGTGGATTTGAAGAGAGTTTAATAAAGGGTTTGTCTATAAATGTGTGGTCAGGCTTTAGGAAAACCAATGAGGGATGGTCTTATATCCTGGCTC
Organism: Rhinolophus sinicus; assembly: GCF_036562045.2. Classification (NCBI taxonomy): domain Eukaryota; kingdom Metazoa; phylum Chordata; class Mammalia; order Chiroptera; family Rhinolophidae; genus Rhinolophus; species Rhinolophus sinicus. The sequence continues at coordinate 12,578,715 of NC_133765.1, read as the reverse complement.
TTGCGTAAAGAGCAAGGACGGGGAGTAGTTCCTAGAAGGTTGCTAGAGCTGCATGGAGAAGGCTTCCTGACAGCACCTGTGGCTTTAGTAGAGGGACCCTATACTATTCCTCCAGTACTTTGACCCCTTGTTTGTGCTTTCCAATGGCCAAACCCAGCTGAAAACCAGAGAGCAAGAAAGCCCCTACACACAATGGGATTTATAGATGATGTAATACAGAATTGTACACCTGAAATCTATGTAATTTTACTAACAATTGTCACCCCAATAAATTTAATTAAAAAAAAAAAAAGCCCCTACTGGTCAGCTTCCTGGTGCACAGAGTGGGGGAGAAGGTAGAGAGTGCATTTGGAAATAGTGCACAAATACGTAAAGTGAAAATATTCAGTATAGCTTAAAAATCCAGTCTGGCTACCAAAGAAAGCTAACGAAGAGAGCAGTGAAAGATAAGGCTGGAAAAGAACCCGAGGACCAGCGCATGGAATGCTTTAAATGCTAAGAATGTGTCCACGCATCCCTGCCTTTTGTAGGTCATGGGGTATCATAGAAGACTTTTGAACAGGAGAATGATATAACCAGAGATATACCTTTGATAGATTAATATGGCAACAATGTAGAGGATGGACTAGAGTGTGAACAGACTAGGTAGGGGTCATTGTTGAAGGTTATAATAGTCATCTAGACAAGAGTTAGTGAGGCCCATGCAGTGCTATAGAGAACAGAGAATAGGAAGTTGATACAAAGGCAGAATTGACAAGCATTGAAAAATGATCGGTTATAAATGACGACAAAGGGGAAAGAGTCCAAGATGACTCTGATACATTCTCCAAAAAAGAAGGTCTTGGAGCTTGTCTGATCCATGCACTGTACCGATTAAGCTGGCTGTTAGCTTCCTCATTAGCAAAAAATCTGAAGTCTTTACTAGACAAAGTTAATACAGATTGATGGGAAATTTCTACCAGCCTAATTTGATTTTCCTATCACATTATTAAGATATTAAAGAAGATGATTAATAATAGAGAATCCTATAATGTGAAAGAAATCTCAGCTTAGAGGAAACATTCACACAATGATTTTAATCCCTTGATATGGAGATGACATCTTTTCTAGAACGGAATGATCATATTCAAACACGGGCTGTTAATATTTGACATGCCAATTGAAATATTTGCAACCTATGCTCTGAATATGTTATGAATATGAGAGGTTCTAGACATTTTTCTGATTTAAGAGGGCCATATGTTCATTGACATTTACTGGGTCCCTAGCTAGGTCTTTTAGCTTTAAAAGTTAATGGGCCTTTGAGAGCAAAACCTTCATCTTTTTTATACTGTTGATATTGAAAAAATAACAATAACAACAAAAATAATAAAATTATAAAATCTAGCTAAAGCTTATCAACTATTTACTATATGCCAGGCACTATGTTAAGAAGTTTCTTATTTAATTCTCACACATCTTTCTGATGTAGGTACTGTTATTAGCCCAATTTTATACATAAAAATGTCAAGGCACAGAGAAGTTAGTTACCCAAGGTCACACAGCTAGCAAGTGGTGAAGCCTAATTAAGAACCCAAGAGATGACACTTTACCCTGATGGCAACTGGACTTTCCTTGAGATCAAGGTATGAAGCTAGAGAGTAGGTGTCCAGAGAGGATGCCTTGACAAGAAACATGAGCTTAGGGAGAGGGAAACAATCAATTCATGGAGAGATCCAAGGAAATTCACACTCTGGCTGCAGTCTCCTCTTGCCCTGTGTATCTTCTGTTGGTTCCTCCCATTGGCTGAACCCCACCAGGAGCTGGAGAGAAAGGGGATTAATTGATACAACCATACAAAGCATCTCTAGAAATGTCCTGAGACTTGGTTGAGTTTCTTGAGAGGTGTGATCCTTTGATTCCTCCCATCTCAATGTCTGCTTACTCTTTTATTCAGTACAATCTATTCTCTCTAACTCCAAATCTTTGACTCCCAGTCCTGACAAGTAGCTCATCAGATCAACAGTCTATCTGTTTCCATGTTCATTCTCTTTAGAGTTGCGGTACATTTTCTTGCTACATATAGGGTATAGCATGTATGTATAGGAAGTTGATGATTAATATTTCTGCTACACCAGGACTGAAGGAGAGGTGATTGACTAGAAGGTATAATTTAACACATGGAGAGATACTCAAAGTGACTCCATCTTGGACAGGCAACATACAATAGCAGAATATGGATTATAAAGTAAAAAGACATTAAGTTTAGATCCTAATCCAACCACTAACTAGTTTTTTGTCACATGGAACAGATTGCTTAAACTCAAGCAAAGCATAATTCCTGCTCAACTTAATATTATGAGACATTTCTCCATCAGTCTCTTATATTTCTGCACATCTTGTAAATAGAGGTACTGGCTACCTTTTTGCTAGACTCTTTTAAAGGATGTACGTATAGCAAATATGCCTCTAGAGAGAAGGGGAAGTTTCTTCCGTCCAATACAATAAAGATAATGCCTCTCTCCAGCACAAAGGTCAGGTGTGCTTACTACCCATTATAAAAGGCTTGGGTTCCCTATAGCTGGGGTTATTCTCCCATAATGGTCCTTACTGCATGTGCAGGAGTCCTCTGTCCCAGTTCACAGAGGTACCTGGGCTATGGGAACTGGGGTTAAAATGCTGTTACTCTGACTATGACAATTTCTATGAATAATAGTCCTCTGTCTCTGAACCAGGAATTTCATGTTTTCTGCCATCATCCATGAGACTGTGGCACTCTAACTTTTCAGCTTGCAAATGGGGTAAAATCTGTCTTATTTTATTTCTCAGTTCTTGACATCTGGCATCTAGGATTGTCACAGGAGATAGTAAAGAGGGAGCACTGGGCCAGGTGTCAGAATAGCTTGTTGTGATACTTCCTGGCAGTGTGACCTTGGACAAGTCACACAAGTTCACTAAACCTCAGTTTTTTTTTTTTTTTCCAAATGTGTGGGGATAAGAAAATATGCCTTATATGCATGTGAGAATCAGATATGATAATGTGTGTGCAAGTACTTTAAATAGTAATAAAGGTACTTAATTCTATTGAAAAATAGTCATCTTTCTAATGTACTCTTCAAAGGAACATGCTTTTTCTTTTTTTTATTAGTTTCAGGTGCACAAAACAATGTAATAGTTAGACATTTATACTTCTCACAAAGTGATAACAACCCTCCCCCAATCTTCTACCCCTCTCATCATATATAGGAACATGCTTTTTCTAGTGTAGAGCTTGGGAAGAACCACACTAGCTGTATAATGGGCAAGAATAAGCATGGACATTTTTCAATATTGCATTTGATTTGCTTCCTATTAGGCTTAACAATAATGTCTAATCAATTCCATGTCCATTTAAAAATATGAAGTAATAATTTCAAAGGTTAAACATAAGTGAATTGCACAGGACACTTCAAAATTGAGCAGAAGAGATTTTTATGATTTAATTTCTTGTAGTTCCTAATGAGAAAGTACATGCGAATACAACCTGCTACGAGTGAAGTGCCACCATGCTAAGGACCAAGGGGCTGCATATGGCTTAGAAGCTCAAAACGTATCCATGTTTGAATGAAGATGAGGAATATGGAGTACGATGGTGACCAAGCCATTTGCTAAAGAGTGATTGATTCTAGACCTAGAGAAGTATGATTTTTTTCAAAAAAATGTGTAGAATGGAGAAAAAGGCCAGATCTACACATTGAGAAATTAATTGGCATTATGTAGGTGATCAACCACACCGATGCTTCTCGAATTAATTTCTCAATGTATAGACATGACCTTTAACAAATTAACTTAATTGATGATCAGTTTTTATGTCCACTGTAGCCAAGAAAAGACTGTGTGCTTCCCTTTCTTCTCCAAGAACAACAATAACATTTGCTTGTGACCCCTTGTTTTCGTACTTGCCTATGCATGCTATTGCTCTCTGATGATTCCTTTGGTCTACAATTTTGTTCCCATACATAGACTAAATTTCTTGATCATGTAGATTATGTCGTATACTTTGCTTATAACTCTCAGAATGACTTGCACAACACTGGGAATATCATAGGCTCTGTGTGGTTCAGTTGAAGTGAATTGTCTAAAAGAAAAGCTGCTGGGAAAGCACAGAAGCTCTTAAACTCAAACAGGAGAACTGCAGTGAGCTGTGCTAGAGAAGGTGCGAGAGAAACACGAAGGAAACAGAGTGATCACAGGAGTGCTGGCACTGGGTGCAATCCAAGTTGAGTAATTGCATCCTGTCTACCAAAAGCCCCCTGCAGTTCCAATCAGATATGGTACTCAGATTGATTTCTTTTTTGAAGTCTGTGCTCTGATAAATAGAGGCCGTACCCAAGGAGTGGGTGAAAGGCACAGGATGCTGAGTAAGTGTGACATCGAGCCTCAGTGCATGCCACTGTCCCTTCCATCCACATACTTGAATGGCAAGTCTTAATTTCCTCATCCTTATCTTCAGGGAGGTGGCTTGCATCGACTCCTGAAAAGAAGGAATAAAACCAGGGGTAAAATTTTTGAAGAAACCCAATTTTTCTTAAATAATCTCCCTCCCTGCAAGAGAGGATAGCACAATTATCTGATGAACTGTGAGCCATACATATGTCAGGTTTTGGAAATCCAGGGCCTCCTACCACTTGACTTGTGCCTAAATTATTTAGAGACTTCATGTAGTTCTGGTCACAATGCTGCTCTGAAAGAGATGGAAGCGAGGAGGTGGAGAGATGGACTCTCACATCCTTACAACACCCCCCATTACACTTAGGTCCATTAAGAACAAGCTCCTCAATGATTTCTCTTCTTGGCCTATAATGAAGTCAGATTGACTCTGATTATCATACAAAATTAATGAGCCCAATGGTTCTCTGCATCTCCAGGCCATTTGGCAGATGGCACTGTCGATTTACTATTGTGCTTGCCATTCTGGAAGCTTCTCAAAGTGGCTTATATTGTAAAACCTAGTTATAAAAGGCTTTGCACTTCAGGCATTCTCCAGGTTTTGACATACTCTGTGTTACTTTTTCTTCTTGTGGCTGTGGCAGAAGAAAAATAACCAAGTTATATTGTCAGAGTTCAATTCCCCCCTTTATTCCAAGGTGAATAAAACAAGGAAACATATATGTATTTATACAGCCAATGAGAAAGTACATTGGTTAATATAAATGGCATTGTAGGAAGGTATGAAGCACCCAGTGACCCAATATCAAAGGAAAGATTTATTTTGAAGGTTGAGACATGTTGAAGGAGCAGTATTCAACCACAGTATGAAAACTTACAAGCTTAACATTTATTTTTGGAGTTCAAGCTAAGATAAATGATTCAGGTACTAGTGAGAACTGAGTGAACCCAGGTAAAAGTTTCAAATAAAAATAACACACCAGAAGTGATATAAATATAGAGATATAGATGACATATAGATATAGATAGAGATATAGATATATAGATATAGGTAGTATTAGGTAACCTAAGGAAAATGATCACCATACTTTTTAATTATCATCAGGGCTGGGATTCTATCATAAGATTTTGTGTGATGTCCCATACATTAATTCAGTGTTAAAAAAGGATCAGATAAGGTGGGGCGCCCAATGAAATGCACCAAACACACAATCATACCAGACAAAAATGTGCGCTGTAAATGTCAGGAAGACCTAGGATAAATTCTAATCCATATTACAAACCCACGTTCTCTAGCCAAATTTCTTTTAGAAAATTAAAATTTGTGAAATGCCACATACAACATATTACTGAGATTTTCTTGTTTGGAGCTGTTCTATCATCAATGAATAAACAAACAAGTGTTGGTGAGGATGTGGGGAAAAAGGGAACCCTTGTGCACTATTGGTGGGATTGCAAATTGGTGCAGTCACTACGGAAAATGGTTGGAGGTTCTTCAAAAAATTAAAACTAGAACTATCTTATGTCCCAGCATTTCCACTTCTGGGTGTTTGTCTGAAGAAATCCAAAACACTAATTCAAAAAAATTATATGCCCTATGTTCATTGCAGCATTTTTACAATAGCCAAGATATGGAAGTAACCTATGTTTCCATGGATGGATGATTCGATAGAGAGGATGTGGTACACATATGCAATGGAATATTGCTCTGCCACAAAAAGGGATGAAATCCTGCCATTTGTGTCAACAAGGATGAACCTGGATGGTATTGTGCTAGGTGGAAAAAGTTAGACACAGAAAGACAAATACCATATGATTTCACCTACATGCGGAATCTTAAGAACAGAATAAACAAATAAAACAGAATCAGACTCATAGATATATAAGACAAAATGATGATTGCCAGATGGGAGGGGGTTGGGGGGTTGGGTGGAAAAGTGAAGAGATTAAGAAGTACAAATTGGCATTTACAAAAAAGTCATGGGATGTAAAGTACAGCATAGAGAATATAGTCAATAATATTATAATAACTATGTATGGTGCCAGGTGGGTACTAGACTTATCAGGGGATCACTTTGTAAGTTATATAAGTATCTAACCACTATGCTGAATACTAATATACCTGAAACTAATATAGTATTGAATGTCAACTGTAATTGAAAAAAAAAAAGGCAGAGTCTGGAGCTAACATGTTTCCTCAGAAAATAGGCTCATTTTTGTATAAGTGCTTTAAAAAACGTCTTCCAAGGATAGAGTTCCAGAAAAATGCAGGTCCAAGAATGAAAATTTCTCTGCACAGATCCTACTGCTGGGGAACAGGTACAGTTCGGAAGTCCGAGAAATGTCTTTTTATCTTCTGAGTCCTTGTTTAACTTTGCTGATCACTAGCTTCCCATTAAGTAGTTGAATTGCATTTCAAGTCATAGCTTCACATGAGACCTGCTTTCTGACTCTGACTGCATCTGCACGCCCACCATGGCTGGAAGGTTTAAAACATGTAAATTTTCTCTTGAGGAGAACATCTTTGTTTACTTTTTTTCAAAGCAGAACCTTCGGTGTACCTTACCCAGCCTAGGAAAAGTCCTAGACCAGCAGGAAACCTCTGCCAACAAACAATGGGAGTGAGATGGTTGGATGGAGAAGACTGAAGCCTTCGGTATATAAGAAAATAAAACAAGGGCAAGGAAGTTTTCCCCATTGTCTTTGGGAAGCTTGAGAGCTTGGCATCGAAAGAGTCAATGTTTGAATAGAAAGTGTATCTTTCAGAAGAGCAGTGAGCACATCAAAATATAGGCTTTGCACAGAAAGGTGGTGTTTTCCATAAACCTTACTTCCTCCTTGTCTATTACTAGGTGCCACACTCTACCCAGGTTATACTTTTTTTTTTGCACAATTCTATCAAGGCCTTGATATGTTAGTTCTGTCACTTGCACACTGGTTAAAACAACTGTTAAAAAACTGGCTAAACATCCCTCAACCATCCGAGCACATCTCCTTCAAAGAGAAGTGTAACTGAATTACATATAGATCTTCGCTGTCAGATGATGGAAAGAAGACATTAGGTCATTCATGTGCCTTATGAATGTCGACACAACCTCCTTCCTCTGCCTTCTACTGTACGGTGAGCCATCTTTGCATTCAGCAACGGAAAATCGCAGTCCAAATTTGCTGCATGGAGAGATGATTTTGTTGGTATTGGATAAAATGAAGGCATCGGGATTTTAGGGGTAATGTCATGGAAAAAAGTAACTAATAGGCTCACTGATGTTGTATGGATTTTCTGTCCTCACTTTCTCTCGTTGTCTTAGAAGATTTCAATACTATTGTTAAGGTGGGAGTGGAGAGGGGTGAATATAGTTGTTCCTAACCAACATAATCTTGGTTTAAAATAGCATTTTGTTTTCTTTAAGTTATGAAAATATTATATATCATTGTTTAACACTCATAAAAGGCAAAAAAAAAAAAATCGAAATCAACCATAACCTCACAATCCAGAAATAAATGCTATCAAGATCAGTATTGTGGAGTAATAAAGTTTTGGAATATTAATATTTTAGACACTGATATTGCTATTTGGCGTATTTACACACACAGCACAAACAATTTTGACTCATACTAAATAGGGAGTTTTGTATCTTGCTTTTAAAAGTTAGCAATATAACAAGAACATTTTGTCCGGCTGCTTAAAATCATTAACCAGGTAATTTTTAAGGGCTGCATAGGCGGTATTTTATTAGAAGGCAGTAATATGTTTTATTTAGTCCTGGTAATTTTAAGAGATAGAAGAAACAGCTATTGTTGAAACAAACACTGAGGGACGTTTCAGAGTATGTGAGAATGAGAATTCAATTCAATGATATTCCACAACAATTCATTGACTGCTTACCATGTGCGAGGTCATCTGTTGATTCTGGGGCCACTAAGATGAGTAAACACATGTCTTGTCCTCAACAAAGGATTCCGCAAGTAATAATAACAACCACCTTATTTTGTTTAGCAGCCTGTAGTTACACTAACTTCTCCCACATACCACTCATTTGATTTTCACAAAGGCTAAGAAGTAGGTAGAATTAACAGTGCCCATTTTACAGATGAGGCTCACCTGTATGATATATGATAGACGTACCAAGAAACACAATAGCAGAACTGGTCTCCTCTCTTAATCCAATGTATCTATACATCTTACTGCCTTAGAGCCCTGTGCTCTTTGCTCGCCCCTGCAGGGTTCTCTGTCTTCCTGCTTTTTACTTGTCTTTCATTATCAGTTGCCTCTGGCTATTGGTTGCTGTGAAGAGAAATAGCTGGTCTCCTGCTTCCTTTGGTCTTCATTCACCACCATCCTCCCTGGGTCTTCAGCATACTGCTCTTTCTGAGAATTAATAGAACCTGGATCCAGTAACGACAGCCTGTGATGGCTGAAAGGAAAAGAAGCTGGGACTGTTGGAGGACAATCTTTCAGGGAAGAAGGGAAGGAGAGAAGAAGGATGGGGCAATGGAAGGAAAGAAAAGAGAATCTGGGAACCTAGACAGCCCAAGGAAGAAAATAAAAACATTGAGGAAGAGGGAGAAGTGAAGGGGTTGGTTTGTTGCAGAAGGTGGCTGAATAAGAGAGATAATAAGGAAGGGAAGGAGGACTCTTGTAAGCCATCTCAGCATTCTGAGCCTTGGGTTATTTTGTTGTTATAGTTTAATGGGCTTTGGCTCTTTTTCTCTTTCTCTCTCACTGCATTAGTGGTACCATTCAGATGGGAAAAAAAGAAAAAGAAAATTCTAATAGTCAATTTAAGGAGAAAAAATAAACCACACACACAGGGAAAAAAAATCGCCGGACGCCAGTGCAAAGAGGCACTCACCTTTTCCTACAGGCCTCTCTGCCAGCTGGTACAGAGCTGACACAGCTTTCCTAAAAAGCTGACGCAGAACAGCAGGAGAGGGCCCCATGGGAGCACTGGGGAAAGGGGCAGAAATGGGGATATTGGAGGGTGGAGAGGTGCGTAACGCAGCACGAGGGATTGGGGGCGTCCATCTACAGACTATTGAGAATGTCTGTCTTCTACTCAAGAGGCAGAACTGCCATAAGTTAGAATTGGCAGAAGAGGAGCCAAGGATACAACACACCTATGGACATGTCCAGGATGGATTTCCTGTCTGACTCCTTGGTAGTTTTCACTGACTTCTTCTTCTTCTTCTTCACTGACTTTGTTATTATCATCATCACCTTTTGTCTCCACTGCCAGAGACTTTCATTGCCAGCTGAGCATTCGTACTTAACCCTCCAGATGTCTCCTGCCAAAGAGGGCTTGTAATGTACTTGATGTTAAAGTCTGGCTCTTTATAAATAAATGGACAGAGAACAGAATTCCTAGTTTAATTTTTAGATCATCTTATAATTTGTAGACATACAATATTACTGATCCTATTGATTAAATATATTATCAATGTATGTGTGTGATGATGATAGTTTACATTTCTGAGCTTTCCCAGGAACTCCCCCGAGCAAGCAACAAACATTATTGCATTTGCTTTTCACAATTGTACTATGAGGTAAGTACCACTGTGATCATCATTTTATAAACGCGTAAATGGAGTCCTGGACAAAATAACTTGAATCAGCTAGTGAGCAAGATCAGAAACTATTATAAGCCATTGAGAAGAATATTTACATGATCTAACATATTTTAACAGATCACTTTGGCTGCTATGTAGACTGTAGAGCTTGAGGACAGAAACCAGAGGTCATTTAGGAAGTGAGAAATTATGGTGGCTTGGACCAAGGTAGAGGCAATGTAGTTGATTAAAAGTGGTCATATTCTCAATGGTTTGATGATAAACAAAACAGAAGTTATGATAGATTTGCTGTGGGGTGTGAGAGAAGGGAAGAAGCCATGGATGAAAGCATGGTTTTGGCATGGGCGAATAAAGAATGAGTTGCCTTTAACTGGAATGGAATTAATTGTGGGAGGAGTGGCTTTGAGGAGGAAGATGAAGATGTCAGTTTTGGACATATTAAGTTTGAGATGTCTGTGAAATATCCATGATTTGGAGTAAAAGGTAGATGTCAAGGTTGGCTATATAAGTTTGGGAGTCAACCACATGAACATGGCATTTAAAGCCATCATGCTGGATGTCATCACCAAAGGAATGGACGTAGATAGAGAACAGAGGAAAAGGGCTGGAGCCCAGGGACTCTCAAATGTTTAGAGATCAGGGAACTGAGGAGGAACCAGAAAAGAAGACCAAGAAGGATCCACCAGTGAGGTAAAAAAGAAAACCAAAAATGTTCTTTTGAGTCCTGAAAGCCAAGTAAAAAGAGTGTATCAAGAAGAAAAAGTGATCATTCCTTTATCAAATGCTGCTAATCGATCAAGTGAAATAAAAACTAAAAGTTAGAAGTTGGATTTAACCATATGTTGGCCACTGTTGATCTGGCCAAGAGCAGTTTAATTGGAGATGGGCAGAGGGTGTGAAAGCCAGATTGGAAAACGTTCAAGAAGGAATAGAAGAAGATAAATCGGAGACAGTGAATATAGAAAATATTTCCTGGGAGTTTTGTTGTAAAGGGGCTAGTAGGTTGAAGGAAATATAGGTGTAATTCGACGGGAGTCTTTTTTTTTTTTAATGTGAAAAATTACAGTATCCCTGGATGTGAATAAGAACGGGCCAGTAGAAGAGAGGAAATAAGGAATGATGCATGAGGGAGAAGAGAATTTCTGTAGTGATATTCTTGAGTAGACAGAGGTGATGAGATCTGGTGCCCAGGGCTAGGGCCTGCTTTTGGTTAGTAGTAAGCCATATTCATCAATGATTAACATAAGGGACGGTAGAATGAGGGCTCAGATGTGAGAAGATACAGCTTTATGAAAGTTTACTCCACTGGCTCTTAGAGAAACAGGAAGGAAGGTCATTAGATAAGTGTAAGGAAGAGGAAGAAGTTGTTGGAAGTTTGAGAAGAGCATACAAGAGATGAAGTTAACTTATTCCTGTTGATTATTTTTTTCTTTTTTATATATTTGACGCTAATTATTTTATGGCATGAAATATACTGTAGAAAATAAGCATGAAGATCTTTTCCTTTTGAGTCAGATGCATTTGGATTTTTTTCCAATGATAAGCATATGTAGTTGACATATTATGTTGCCTTTCACTGCATGCCACCGGCTTTTTATAGGACCCAAGTGTGAAGCCTGTGGATTTGATTTCATCACAGGAAGACCCCCATAAAGCTACTGCTGTAAAATGCTCCTCCGGCAGAGTCTTTAGGGTCCAAGCATGAGAATTATATCACATTCTTTTGGTCCATGAGCTCTTGTTTGCTTTTGGATTGAATTGGGCATTTCATATTTGGGATTCCTGTGGATTTCATATTGGTGAGTGTGCTGCACAGCTTAAACAAAGATATAAAAGGTTGTCAGGAAAAGTGAAAACTGAGAACACAAATGCATTGCAAGGAGATACTGTTGGGAGCCGCTGTTACTGTATTTTAAAATGCCACTTATTTTTCATTGAGGGACAATAGAATAACGATACTGTTCAATAATGGTGCACCTTTGTCTGAGGTCCCATGCATGATGTAATGTGTCCTCACATTCCCAAGGAAAAGAGCCAAGTATGGATGCCTTATTTCTGCAAAACAAATGAAAGTGTGTCATAGACTGAGTATGTCTCTCCCAAGAATATTCTGAGAAAACCGTTCCTCTGGACCCCAGAAGTAGCAGTTCAAGTGAAAGTGACCATGTAGAGACAATTGCTGTTGGGCAACTCTCTAGATAATAGAGGTCAGAAGTAATCAGAAGAGCAGTCAACTATGCATGTAAATTTACCTCCAGGTAAATATCTGACAAATAAGGAAGTGTCAGAGATCAGGACAAGCAAATTTCTGCAAGCTACCCAGAACAAGAAACTCAAACCAAAAATACTATATAGAAACAGGACCATAGGGTTTCAGGAATGAAAGAGACCTTTAAGATGAGCTACGTTAAGTTGAGTTTATTCCCTTTCTGGCTCCATAAAGTCTGTTTTCAAAGCAAAGATTTCCCCCAACTATGATCTCTTTGTATATGTTCTGGCAAGGCAATAGTCACCTGGGATTGAGATAAACAAGTGGATATAGACAATTGGATGGATGTGCTCAGTGAGGAGGTGAGGCTAGGTAATTAGGTAGGTAGACCTTAAAAGTCATCTTCGTCCAGGAGTGCAAAGTAGAGCTCTTTGTTAATTCAGGACTGTAACAATGGCAAAATGATTTTGTTTGAATTATTCTAGACCAGTCCTTCTCAAATATTAATCTGTATATGAACCCCCTGGGAATCTTGTTAAAATGCAGATTCTGAGTCAGTGGGTCTGGAGTGGACCCCAAGATTCTTCATTTCTTACAAGCACACAGGACCAAACTTTGAGTACGGTGGGGAGAGGCAATTTCCTGGTCTCCATTTTCATGTGAACTGCATTTACTCCCCTGCTGATTATTTGATCGTGTATTCTTTTCCCGCTAACAGAATTCATTTGCATGAGGTATTTTTAGTTCACAAGTTCCTCTTGACACAGTATAAGTAGCAGCATTTCTCTTCCTAAAGTGACGGCAATGACTGGGAGCCATCACCTCACAACCATGGTTGTGGATCCAAGGCCATTTTCTAGCTGCCACCTACTGGTTGCATGGTTTTGCATGACCGTGGGTGGGTAACAACCTCTCTGGGCCTCTCGTTCCTCATGTATAAGGATGAGAAGACTAGTCCCCACTTCATTTACTTTACAGAGTGGACAATGGATGTGACATTACTTCACAAAGTAAAATTGTGCTTCGTAAAGAGAGTAAGCAGACTTCCTGTCATTTGTGCCCTGTATCCAAAGTGTAATACCTTTTCTCATTGAAAACACTTGATAAATCTGTGATGTGTGATACAGATGTTAGGCATAAGGGTTACCATCATGCCCTGGATGCTGCATATTTCCTTAATTTGACTCATTCCTGCTTTCAGAGATGAGGGGCTAATCCTCTCTGTCTTCATCTCTGCCATTTCTGATCTTTCCTATGGGGTCCAGGTCCCAGTCTACCAGGACCCAGATCCACTATTCAGGTGAGGGTTATGATTGCAATGAATCATAATTATTCCACAAACTACCATTTTTGACTCCTAAGAGCAGCTAGATGGTTTATATAAAGCATGCGTTTTTCTAATTATCTTAAAATATTAAGTATCATTCCCATTTTCCAGATGAGGCAGCGGCGGCCTCAGAGAGACTTACTATAGTTAGTTCAACATCACATAGCTGATCTGCACTGCTACAGAATTTCAAGTCTTAGCATGTCTGACTTTAACGCTTGCTTGAATTTCATCATGACAAGCTATTGTCCGTCTCTTATCCAAGGATTTTCATAGTAGAGTCTGGTGATGCGCCTTAACCCAAAACCTTAATTCTGATGACGCTCTGGAAGGTAATGAGAGAGCTTTTGGGGAAAGGTGATGAATGTCGGATTTGAAATCATTGACAAACATGTGACAAGGCCTGAATTTGGGGAGAAAAGAGCAATGTTAGACTTTTTCCCAGGGAGAAGTTATCAGTGACGGAAGGAGAACAGTGTCTCTCCTAAGGGGACTGAGTGCGTCTGTCACTTACAAAGTAAATGAGAACTACTATCAGGTAAGGGAGAGGTGACCTCCACTTACATACTGACTAGAAAGAGACTGGAGAAGAACCCAAGGAGGAGTTTAGGAAAATACATGTAAATTGTGTTCCCTATGGAAGGCCAGGGCGGTCAGTGTCACTGTGGATATCTATCTCCCCAGCAGTGGTTTCAATCCTTGTCATGATATCTGTATTTACTTGTCACATTGCATTTGTCTTACTCTCAGAGACTTACTTTGTAGTGTGTGTTTTATTCACAACAATTCTCAGAAATGTTATTTCTGTGATTTATTGCCCTTTGGTGTTTATCTGACTCTCCCAGTTTTGCCTTTTCTTCAACCATTGTCTAACATTTTAGAGTTTTCCTGTATGGTCCAAATTTGTCTTCTTTTCATATTTATTTTAGCATTTGTCGTGGTCTCCCAACATGTTTCATTCTCAGAATTTATCTTTCTTATTTTGAAAATATGTCTCAGGATATGATCTTTTTCTTTTCCTGACTTGGTCTTCATTTGTCTACTATTTTACATCTTTTCTGTGTTTTGCTCCGAGCCTGAAGCTTTGGCTTTCTGTCAGGTAGGAAAGACCTGGCTGTTTCCAACAGACGCGGGTTTGGTGCGAGCTGCTTTAGTTTTCCATGCACCTCAACTTTTCAGTCCATACAAATGGGGGATATTAAAAGCCCAAGAGATAAACTGTGAGCTCCGCTTTGTCTCAAAATATCTTTGGGAGTTGGCAAGAACGAATATTTAGTTTGAAGACAGTAAAAGGGACATTCTTGCTAAAACGATAGTCCATTTTTCATTTCTCTTATCAACATGAGAGGGAGGCCAGGTCTACTTCAGTCATGTTTTTATAATTTTCTTTTTGACAGATCTAGACAGCTACGGTTCCTCAGCAGTGCCTATAGTTATAACATCAGCATTTCCATAGCTTTTAATGAATATGCAAATTGATATGCCAGAATCACCATTTTTAATCAAACATGATGATAATACCAATTATGGATTTAATATTTGAAGAGCTACATTCTATAGCTTACTAGGCACATTATAGGCTTTCTCTCCTTGGTGTTCATGACAATCATGTGAGTTTGTATTATTTTCCCATTTCCTAGAGGAAAACTGAGACTCAAGGAGCTCAAGTCACAACTAGTAACTGGCAGAGCCGGAATTTGAACCAATTTCTTTAAATTCTATTCTGCGCTCTTTTGCAAAATCATGTTATATTCATACTAATTTTGGTCTGTGGTGTTGGATATAATTTTTAAAATTACTTTTCATTCCTTAGACTTTCTTTTATGGACGTCCTTGTCTGGCTTTGCTTAGCCTAGTCTTTGTTTCTTCTATCTGTCCCTAGTCAGACCCTCTCCCTCTAGCCTAGCAGCTTTCTCTAATGGATGTGAATGGCAAAGATGTGAGAGTGGATGGATTGTGGATTGTTACTACCTTCTGCCATCATTTATTTCCAAGCTCTTTTCATACTCTGCACTCTAGAAAATACTGCATACTTTCCTGATCATCTAGGCTTTTCTCTGAGGGCTGATGGTAGAAAAGTTTCCAAGAGGGAGAAGATAACAAAACATGTCATTCTGAAAGCAGACTTCTTTCCCACTCACAGCGACTAGATTATACAAGTTCAGCCTGACTTTATGGTGAGGGTGGCTGCCCAGACCTGACCTCTCTTTTGCTCTGTGCCTTTAAAATTTCTTCGGGCTGGGACCTGAGCTTTCATGGGGACTGGTACTCTTCTAGAGATCCTGCTGGTGTTTAACAAATGTCAACCTGCTGCCCTGATATCCCTGAACAGTTGAAAGGGCCCACATGCTGTGATTAGACCGTTCAATCCTGGGTCTGTTTTTAACACTTGACCTTACTCCAGGGACAACTGTTAGGGGAGTTCTGTCATCATACCAAGAGGGGCAGTGATGTTCGAACTCTTAGCGCATCTGCCTAAATTGCTTGCCATTTCAGACTGAACCTTGGCTGTGAATACCTCAGGGTTGCTTTTGTTTTCCTAGTCATGCTACAGCACGTTCCCTGGAGCTCTGATGTAGATGCCTACCCTTGTGTTTCATATCACTTCCCCACGATCTCACCTCTAGCTTGCCTGATGCGATTTGGAGCAATTTGTAGAGAAGCCCTTCCTTGCCTTTCCCTCTCCTGCCCTCCCCATTGTGTCCTCTTTCCTGCCCTTGTCATCGCTTCCTTTTTCTAAGAGAAGGGGAGAGGTAGGGAGAAATGTGTTTCAAATGAATAAGAACATATCCACATTTAATATACTTTCGCTATACCTCGGAAGACTTTCTACCCTAAATTCATCTTCCAAAGATATTGTTTTGCTCTTTTGCTCCAGGAATAGGTGCCATATAGTCCTCCTAATATTATCCATCATCTTCATTTACTCACTATCCATCTCCAAATCTAATTCAGAGTTGTCTCCTAGGTTCACAGAACTCTCCACAGAAATGCTCTTTCTGGCATTTATCTTTAGGCAGAAATACTTCTAAGCCTCAACTCCATTCTGTATTCCTCCCTCTCCCTTTGTTTAGTTTCTTCTTTTATTCCATTTATACCCTTAACATTTCCCTGGTCCTTTGTATCAAAACTGATAATAAATGCAAAAATGCTTTGTAAACTATTGAGTGCTGTATCTATAGCACTGTAATGTGGATACATTATTATATTGATTATAGAAGGTCTGACAATTAAGTTCATGAACTCATCCTAGAAAAAGTGCTACATATCTCATTGCTGAAATCACAATGGTCACCTTCAAAGTCCTCCCTTTGGGAAGCTATGCACCAACATGAGCGCCTAGTCCACCCTTCAAAACAATTTTGGAACTCTTTTTCTGGAATGGCCATCAGAGCTGTTGTTGTATTACCCTTGATGTCCTGAATGTCATCAAATGTCTTCCTTTCAATATTTCCTTTGTCTTTGGGTAAAGAAAGAAGTCATTGGGGGCCAGATCAGGTGAGTAGGGAGGGTGTTCCAATACAGTTCTTTGTTTACTGGCTAAAAACTCCCTCACAGACAGTGCCATGTGAGCTGGTGCATTGTTGTGATGCAAGAGCCACAGATTGTTGGTGAAAAGTTCAGGTCGTGTAACGTTTTTCACGCAGCCTTTCCAGCACTTCCAAATAGTAAACTTGATTAACTATTTGTCCAGTTGGTACAAACTCATAATGAATGTGGAGACAGAGCCCCAGAAAGCAGTTTCCAAGCTCTCAGCCTCACATAGAAAGGTGTTGGCTTAGGTAGTAAATGGCCATCAACTGTGATTGGATGGCCATCAGCTGTGGTTAGTTGGCTGACAGCTGTAACCACTGAGCCATTGGCCACTAATATAACTGCTGTGGCTATGCTAGCAGAAAAATGGGGCCTAGCAAGAAGATGGTGGCTGAGCCTGCAAGCGGTGCAGTGAGGGTTGTGAACAGTGTGGCTCCTGCTTCCTGTGTCTCTGGCCCAGCGGCCAGCGAGAATATAGTGGTGTGACGCCCCCATCTATGGCTCCGTGGGTGTTCCTTTTTGGCCTCACCATATCCTGTGTTCTTATGAGGGGAGCGGGACCAGAGACCCCGCAGGCCACCCTACACGACAATGAATAATCCCTCTGATATCAAAAATGGTTAGCAACATGGTTGCAACAAGTTCGCAAACTTAATTGTCAGACCTCTGTATATGTTGTTATATTCAGCATACTTTGATCTGGCAGCACTTACTCCTTTGAGCAGCCCAGGCACATTTGCAAATATTGCTTAAGAATGACTCAGAGGACAGCCACATGCCCCCAGTCAACTGGAAATTGTTAATAGTCATCAAATTAGGTTGCAGGTCATACCTGCATTATCATTAAGACTTTGCGGGCCAGTTTTGTAAAAGTTAGGTTGACTACATTAATCATCCCAATTAATGCCCTCCCAGGATCCACACCTTTTGCAATTGACTTTGCCACTCTTCCCATCAGGGGATGAAGTCTGTTTTCCCATTCCTTGAATCTGAGCTGGACTTGTGACTTGTTTTGGCCAACAGTAAGAGGTGGAGGTGATGGTGTGCTAGTTCTGAGTCTAGGCCTCAGGACGTCCTTCACTGTCTCCTTTACTTCTTTGCTTCCATGATTAGAAGATGCCTGTGCTACCCTGAGAACAAGCCTGGGCTGGTCTGTTAGAGCCTGAGAGACCAGCTTACAGTCATCTGACACTCAACACCTGAGAGCCAGTGGAGCTGACACCTGAAGAACTGACTACCTGCCCAACCAAGTGTATTAGTCAGGGTTCAATGGAGAGAGAACATTTCTCTATAACTATCTATCTATCTATCTATCTATCTATCTATCTATCTATCTATCTATCTATCATCTATCTATCTATCTATCTATCTATCTATCTATCATCTATCTATCTATCATCTATCTATCATCTATCATCTGTATATATATATCTATATATATATATATAGATATATATATATATAGATATATATATATAGAGAGAGAGAGAGAGAGACAGACAGACAGACAGACAGACAGACAGAGACAGAGACAGAGACAGAGAGCGATTTTAAGGAATTGGCTCACAGGACTGTGGTGGCTGCCAAGTCTAAAATCTGTGAGGCAGGCCTACAGGCTGGAAATTCAAGTAAGAGTTGATACTGTTGTTTGGTCCAAAAATCTGTAGGGTGAGCCAGCAGATGGGAAACTCAAACAAGGCTTCAATGTTGCAGTCTTGAGGCAGAATTCCTTCTTCCCCTTATCGTGGAGGGTAATTGTTTTATTTAAAGCCTACTGATTATAAATGTTAATTGTATCTACAAAATACCTTCACAGCAACATGTAAACTGCTCTGTTTCTATTCTAAGGAATATTTGCATTTTAAAACCTTATCCCTAATCACAAAGTGAAAGGCTTTGATCCTTACAAATAATTCTCAGGCGATATGAATAGGTGAATGAGATCTTTCCATGGAGACAAGGGACCAAAGGACTTTTTTTGGACCCCTGAAAGCATTGTATTCTAGGTATAAGCCAGGAAGGACAACTGCCCTGTAGCAACCTAAGGCTGTGGTGCAGGTTCCCACCTGTTGCTTATGTTCTGAACACTATCTCCTCTTTTTGGGTCACTGAATCGAATTTCTATGGGAATGCTCAAAAGTCAACTTTCTTATGAAGCTTATCTGATTTTTCCCCAGCAGAATAAAATACTTCTTCTGAACTACTGAGGTATTTTTTTTTATTTTATTTATTTTTATTTTTTTATTTTATTATTTTATTTTTTTATTAAATTTATTGGGGTGACAATTGTTAGTAAAATTACATAGATTTCAGGTGTACAATTCTGTAATACATCATCTATAAATCCCATTGTGTGTTCATCACCCAGAGTCAGTTCTCCTTCCATCACCATATATTCGATCCCCCTTACCCTCATCTCCCACCCCCCACCCCCCCACCCCCCTTACCCTCTGGCAATCACTAAACTATTGTCTGTGTCTATGAGTTTCTGTTTCTCATTTGTTTGTCTTGTTCTTTTGTTGCTTTTGGTTTATATACCACATATCAGTGAAATCACCTGGTTCTCTGCTTTTTCTGTCTGACTTGTTTCGCTATACAAGACAAATAGTAACAAATGTTGGAGAGGCTGTGGAAAAAGGAACCCTCATACACTGTTGGTGGGAATGCAGACTGGTGCAGCTGTCTGACTTATTTCGCTCAGCATTACACTCTCAAGATCCATCCATGTTGTCACAAATGTTCCTATATCATCTTTTCTTACCGCCAAATAGTATTCCATTGTGTATATATACCACAACTTCTTCATCCATTCATCTATCGAAGGACATTTTGGTTGTTTCCATGTCTTGGCCACCGTAAACAAAGCTGCAATGAACATTGGAGCACACGTGTCTTTATCTCTAAATGTTTTCAGATTTTTTGGGTAGATACCCAGGAGAGGGATTGCTGGGTCATATGGCAATTCTATTCGTAATTTTTTGAGGAACCTCCACACTGCCTTCCATAATGGCTGCACCAGTCTGCATTCCCACCAACAGTGTATGAGGGTTCCTTTTTCTCCACAGCCTCTCCAACATTTCTTACTATTTGTCTTGTTGATGATTGCCATTCTGACTGGGGTGAGGTGATATCTCATTGTGGTTTTGATTTGCATTTCTCTGATGATTAGTGATGTTGAGCATTTTTTCATATGTCTATTTGCCATTTGTATGTCCTCTTTGGAGAAATGTCTCTTCCAGTCCTCTGCCCATTTTTCAATTGGGTTGTTTGTTTTTTTGTTGTTGAGTTGCATGAGTTCCTTGTATATTCTGGATACTAGCCCCTTATCTGAGGCACTGTTTGCAAAAATTTTCTCCCATTCAGTTGGTGGCCTCTTTATTTGTCAATGGTTTCTTTTGCTGTGCAGAAGCTTTTAAGTTTCATATAGGTATTTTTAAAAAATTTTATTTAGCACCGATTATTCTGTCTTAAGTTATAGTTGCTTGTCTTCCACTGGAGGGTGGGTAAAGAATCCCCCCTCCTTTTCCTTTTTCTACTTACATATTTGCAGGAAATTCTCTACTGTATACTGGTGCTGGGCTTGGCCTCAGGAGTGTAGATATAATACGGTCTTGAGTTTAAAGAGCTCTGTTGTCACTGGGAAGACAATCTTGTACATAGGAAATTATAATGCAATGTGATGGGGACTGTGGTAGATATTGATTTGAGTTTTATCCCCTATTATTGCAAATATTTCATCTCTGTCTTATTGGGGCTCTCTATAGGAAAGGAAAGAATTCACCATTGTAAAGCTGTTCCTTGGGCCGACCCAGTGGCTCAGGTGGTTGGAGTGCTGGGCTCCTAACACTGAGGTCCTGGGCTAGATTCCTGCATGGGCCAGTGAGGTGTGCCCTCCGAAACTAGAATGAAGTCAATGAGCTGCCGCTCAGCTCCTGGATGGCTCAGTTGGTTGGAGTGTCTCCTCTCAACCACAAGGTTGCCAGTTTGACTCCGGCAAGCGATGGTGGGCTGTGCCCCCTGTAACTAACAACAGCAACTGGACCTGGAGGTGAACTGCGCCCTCCACAACTGAGATTGAAAGGACAACAACTTGGCTTGGAAAAGTCCCAGAAATACACACCGTTCCCCAATGAAGTCCTGTTCCCCTTCTCCAATAAAATCTTTAAAAAAAAAAAAAAAAAAAAGCTTTTCCTTATTTTTTCTTTCATCCTAACCAAAAACTTTTACAAATTAAAACCAAACAAACTTTTCTTTTTTAAGTATATAGTGGAGGTCAATTGTTTTGTTTGTTTGTTTGTTGTTGTTTTTCCTAGACAGTTCACCCCTCCTCTCTTGTGAAATTTACTTGAAATTCCATCCACAGGCAACTATGCTATTTAGTCCCATTGGACACAGGGCTGGTCTTGTGACCTAGGCCAGGCCTATGAGAATCTTCTTCTGGGAACTTCTTTTGAACTGAATCCAAGGAAAGAGACTATTGAACTCCCTGATAGTAAAGGTGAGAACACATGAGCCCTGGGTCCTGGGTCTGTCAGTGGCCATTGTCCAGCCTCATAAAGAAATCTAATATGAAATATTGAAAGTGACATTCATAAAGAAACAAGGTGAAAACAAGGGTCCAGTCGGCTGTTTCTATATTGTGGCTATTGTACATAGTGCTGCAGTGAACATCGGGGCACAGACTCGTATATCTTTTCGAATTAGTGTTTTGGATTCCTTTGAATAAATATGCAGGAGTGTAATTCATGGGTCATAAAGTAGTTCAATCTTTAATTTTTTGAGGAACCACAGAAACGCCCATCAATAGATAATTGGATAAAGAAATGGTGGTACATACCATGCATCCCTGAAAATAAGACCTAACCAGACAATCAGCTCTAATGTGTTTTTTGGAGCAAAAATTAATAGAAGACCTGGTCTTATTTTACATATAGTATAATATATTTTATAATATAATCTTTTATAATATAAGACCGGGTCTTTAATGTGATATATGATATATGATATGATATGATAGGATATGATATGACATAATAGACTGGGTCTTCTTTTAATTTTTGCTCCAAAAGAC
Organism: Rhinolophus sinicus; assembly: GCF_036562045.2. NCBI lineage: Eukaryota > Metazoa > Chordata > Mammalia > Chiroptera > Rhinolophidae > Rhinolophus > Rhinolophus sinicus. The sequence goes on along the minus strand of NC_133765.1, from coordinate 12,556,599 downwards.
ACATTAGAGTTGATTGTATGGCTAGGTCTTATTTTCAGGGAAACATGATATGTACAATGGAATATTATTCTGCCATAAAAATGAATAAAATCTTACCATTTGAGACAGCTTTCTAAAGGACTGTTATGTATGGCCTCACTCAAATTTGGGGATGGGGACCCTTCTAAAGAGTGTGTGAGCTTAGGTCCCCCAGTTTGGTCTAGCTGAGACTTCGTATCTGCAAAACGAAGGTTGTGCTGCCTACCTCATAGACTCCTATGAAGTTATCTAGCACATAGTAGGTATTGAAATAAATGAACTCCCTCAAGCAATTGTACATGGCTCTTGTTTGCACATATGAGACGCTTTCTGTACATGCGGCAGGCTGATGAGCGTCTCACTGAAAATCCCCAGAGAGTCTCAGAACCACATAATGGCCTGAATTTGCTTGCCGCCGTTCCTGATATTTTCTACTAGTTGGGCACAGGTTCCAGCTCTAAGTCTCTGCTAGCCTTTTAGGACTTTCCCTTTACATTTCTTCCTTAAACTTTTCACCCTCGTTAAATTAAACTCCAGTTTTTGGCAAAACCCTGCTCCTGGGGGAATTCTTAAGAAGTCCCATGTTGAGTTAAAATAAAATATTTCTTCTGCAAGTGCTGTGGTAGCAGATCTTGTCTGTATTGAAAGACCTGGAGTCCACACGGCCTTAGTAGCTCAGGATGCTTTGGTTTGATAGTCGAAATTATCCTTTCAGCAAAAACACCAGGGAGGCTGGATTGTAACCACTGGGTCCTTTTAAATTTGCTTTACTTCTTGGATAGAAGCAGCTCATTATAAATCCATTCCTTATCGTGCATTTGAAGACAAGAGGGGGAGATCATGCCTCCCAAACCAAAGCCTCTCCTTTTCTTTCAGTCATTTGAGCTTTCTGATGTTCTGCCCTGTATCTCTGCCTGCACCTGCCGGAGCTGAGAGACAGGGCTGTCTCTTAAAGGCACAGATCCATTAGGATAACAATGCCACCTGCTTTCAAACAAGCTTGCCCTAATATCTGTCTCTGGCCTTTCTTCTTTTACCCCTAGTAACCGTGATTAAACCATTGCGTTGGCTATGCTGATCTTTTGTTATTTATTGTATTTTCCTAACACACACGCATCTTGTGGTAAGTGGACATTATCAATGAATTATTACTATAACAATGTGTTACTGGGTCATAAAGCCAGTAGCAATTTATACAACTGCTAAGAATTGTGAGGGAACGAAACTACTTATCTTTGCAGTGCATTAGAGCAATGCTGGGTCAGAGTGTGAATATCTAACAGCGGCCTGCGTGGAACACCTCTTTGTACTAACTCCTTTGTTCCTGCTGGGGAGAGACCCCACCTTCTGTTCAAACCTCAATTACCTCTTGTCCCTCCCGAGACTGCAGCAGTTTCTTCCTGGAGTCATAAATACAGTAGTGGTTGACAAAGAGAGCTGAATTTATTCATTCAAACATTTATTCATTCACACACTCAAAAGTTTCTCTAGCACTAGCATTTGCCCGACTCAGTGCTGAGGGTACATGCAGAATAAGTATCTTAGTCTCATAGGGAAATGAAACTGGGTTCTAATATAATGTAAAAAGAGGGAAACAATAAAACCTTTCCTTCCCTTGGAAAGCACCGAATACAGCACAATATTCAGGAAGGGAGCTGCAGGCCGGGATAGGAAACATTTTCATAGAGAAGATGATTTCTGAATTGTGTTTGGGGAAATGAATAGGAATCTGGGACATAGTTTGGAGGTGATTTGCGATTGAGATGTCTGAGAGCCGGGACCGGGTGTCCGGCTCTGTATGTAATAGTGCGGACATTCCCAAATTTGGATGTGGATAAAAATCACATGGGAATCTTGTTAAAATGTAGATTCTGATTCTGTGGGCCCAGTATGGGGCCTAAAAATAATTATTGATATTAATTTCAAACTTACAGAAAAGTTGCAATACAAGTGCAAGAAATACTATACACTTTTATCAAAATTCAAAGTCAACAATTGTACACATTTTCTCTACATATTTGTATAATGTTATTACTTCTGAATTATTTGGAAATCAGTTGGTGATATTGTACCCCTCTACCTCTAAATTGTTCAGTGTGTATTTCTTAAGAACAAGGATATTCTCTTACATTTATCAAAATCAGAAAATTTAACATTGATCAATATTATTATCTAATACAGTCCATGTTCACAATTTTTCAAGTATTTCAATAACATTCTTTACAAGAATTTCCCTCCTGGTCCAGAATCCAATCCAAGATCACACATTGCATATGGTTGTTGTGTCTCCTGAGTTTCCTGTAATTTGCAGCTATTGCTTAGCTATTTTTGTCTTTCTTGACCTTAACAATTTTGAATAGTACAGGCCAGTTATTTGGTAGAATGCCCCTCAATTTGAGATTGTCTGATGTTTCCTCATAATTAGATTCAGGTTGTGTATTATTGGCAGGGATACCATAGAGGTGATATTGTGTCTCAGATCATGTTTTGAGCAGCAAAAAAAATCTAATGAACGCAGGTAACTGATACTGGCTACCAATATCTCCACCAAGGATGGCCTCCCTGCCGGGAGCTCTGTGCTACCTAGATAGAGTTTTGCTTGAGATCCTGGCTGGGCTATACATGCTGTATTGTGGATTCACTTTGAAACTTTGAACAATAGAGCTTACGTTCAAACAGTTCTTTCCACTTCCAGACTGGCCTTTACATTTTGCCCCAGGACTGTATACCCTTTCTCAGGTCACCTACCTCTGGCTTCTTTTTATGTGACTTGCAGTTCTGATGGTCAGGTCCCGCCTGTATCTCTCACCTCATCTCTGGATAGTTTGGTCCCGGGGATCTAGGGTGTTATTAGGATGAGAACTGCAGGAAGTATGACTCAATGCTGGACAGGCTGAGTGACTTGAGGTCCCCTGACCCCCACCATGGTTGTACGCCTCTTGCCTATGCTTTTTTATTGCTGCTGCTCCCTCTGCCTAGAATTCCCTTCTCACTCTTCAACTCACCTTTTATGAAGCTCTCCCCTTCCCCAAGTTGCCCACGAGTAATTCATGTACATGTTAAAGTTTGAGGAACTCTGTATAGATTTCAAGATCGAGAAGTCTAGTCCTGAATACGACTGACTGCAAGTGTTGGCTAGATCAAGCCACAGGACAACCGGAGGCAGAGCTGGGAGACAGCAGTGTGTAAGGAGTTAAAAACCAAGACTCTCATGAGTGAATTATTGGCTCCAATACCTCCTGGCTAACAAGAGGTTTAACCTCTTTGGGCTGCAGTTTCTTTATAAGTAAAATGGGAGTCCTACTACCACCTACTGTACAGGGTTATTGAGAAGAATAAATGCGATAATGCAGACCACTTATTTATAGATGATCTGATTCAATAAATGTTGTTAAGATGGGAATTGCTGAAACTCTGACTTGATGCTTAATTAGCGAACTTGTATCTACCTGCCTGGGGACAGGATCAGTCTCAGAGGCTGGGGGAGGGCTGAACCTGCAGATGGTGGCAAAGTGGCTGTTCCTTCACAGATCAGAGATATTCAGAGCCCAGTCGACAAACAAGTCCTGATGAAACCATCACAGCATCAGTTGCAGGGTGATCAGGACTGGATAGGGTACCTGGCAGGAGAGGAGGGCTTGTAGGCTTGTTGTCCTCAGGAACCGTGTTTTGGACCAGAAGTACAAGGAATATTTCTACATTATTTTTAGGAGAATCACTGATAACTGTGTCAGTCTGTTGTGAGAGTAAGTTTCCTGCAGAGCCTAAAGAGGGGTGCAAAGGAAAACAATCCTGATCAAAGCCCAGATTCCTTTGTCACTGGCATTTTCTCTGCAACACACCCAAAGGCGTTTTATAAAATAGCAGCAGCTTCTGAAAGGAAGATGTGTTAATAGGATACGGTTTGTGTGTCGTCAGCTCATTCCCAGAACGGGTTTCGCATCAAGACCAACATCACAATGGAGAGTAGAGATGAATTCACTCACATGTTGGCACTTGATGGAGATAAGGAGAAAATCAAATGCTTTAGTGTCCTGGATACTACGACTCTTGACATGAACATTTTTAGCTCCATTTAGCTCTCTCACACTAATGGGGGTTATAAAATCATTCTGCAAGAGTGACACCATTAGTGGGTACAGTTCTGCTCTTCCTTGAAGCTTGAAAGCGTATCAATTAGCAAATATTTACTGAGCATCTACTGTATGCGAATACTGTGCTAGGCATGTGCTGCCTAGAGTGGCACATAGAAGGGGACTGGACATTTATGTAAAGTGAGTTCCTCGGTGGTAGTAGCAATAATAGCCACTACTACTTCGGGAATGCATATATTAAGCTATTTCAAATTCTTTTCTCATTTCTTCTGGGATAACGCTAATCTTCATTTTACAAATGAGAAAACAGGTATGAAGGAAAAAAACAACTGGCCCAAGGTCATACAACAAAGAGCTGAACTGGTTTTCTCTTCTCTCTGCTTTTTCACTATGTCATGATGCCTTAGAAGAGAAGAGATTTCACATATTAAAAGATACCAGAAGATCCAAAACACTGATACGATAAATGCAAAACACATTAGTATGAATGTTATTCTTTCAGTTAGGAGTCAGCCCATTTAACAGATGAAGACACTAAGATAGACAACTGTGCTCACTAACTCCGGAGAATTTATTATTGAGAGAAGAGATCTCAGGTGCTTTCATTATGCAAATTAACCCTTGGCACCACTTTGGTTGCTCTGCAGGATGAGCTATCTACTTTCTGGATGTTTGTGTCCTGCACAGATGGCATCTGGAGTATTTCATGTGACTTCCCTCAGCTACAGCTTGGAGGAGGCCAATGTAATCACTCATTCTAGGTGGCCCACCTCCTGCCAGGGTTTCTCGAGGTGCTGGAAGCAAAGCAGCTAAACATTGCCAGAGAAACACCATGTGCATCACAGTAAAGTGGATGGAAACCATTTAAGGATGGGAAACAGACTGCTGGGAGATAGATGTGCACCATCCGCCCCTGCACAGAGAGGAAATCGCCACCCTGCTGTCGCTTCTTCTTCTCTGCTCCCTGACTGCTGCAGTATGGCTGTTTGAGGGGCATTGAAGGAGTGTGTCTAGGTTGATTCAATGAGGGGCATGGCTCTGAGATGGAACTTTTCCATAAAGAAAGGACAGGAGAGACAGGCAGTAGAGTTGTGGTGGAGACATACTGCTGTCCGATGAATTTATCACTGAGCATTCTGTTCCCATGCGCTAGGAAAAGAAAGAGGAGGAAAAAAGCGAAACACCAGGCAAAGAGAGTTAATCTCTGTCCAGAGCGTTTTGAAATAATAAAATCAGAGCAGGCTCACTGGATACCATCCATTTCCATTTCACGCTCTCAGACCCTGACGACAGACAGATGAGTTTGGCTGGCAGAGGTCTTCCTTTCTCTAGCTAGCTATCTAACTTAGTTTTTCCTTCTGGAATATTGGGAAGAAGTCTAAGGGGCTTGGAAGCTTGACTTAGGAAAACAGCACCAAGAGTCCATATCCTTCCTCTGGCCCTGGGTGAAGCCATTCAGGAAATCTCAGCTTCCCTGTTTTCCTCCAAGTCTTTATTATACCCTTCCAGGAGGGTTGCAAGGGCAAACATCCAGGGGCACTGCCTCGTAGAGCTCTTTGTTCTAGTCATTCCTGTGAGCCACGACCCACAGACTGCCAGGGTAAGCGTAACACATGTGCGAGCATCTCAAGCCCATCTCAAGCACAGCTTTCCCTGGTGCCCAGGCCACCTGATGTCCCAGCGTCTGCCACGTCACGACTCACGAAAGTTCGCTGATCTTCTGGGACCCAGGGAAAAGACAGATCAGTGATACCCTGGTTTCTTCACAGGATCCAGCCAAATTTGGAGAAACGGAATGACCCCTAAATCCTCTTTAATCAAAGCATTTGAGAGGACCTGACCTGCAGTCATTGTGGTCCAAATTTACTACTACAACAGAAAGTGGGTAATGCTAATGAGACGGCAATCCTTGGGAACACAATGCATGTTTATGGAAGTGAAGCTCTGTCTGCAAGCTGCAAGGAAAATACGATGGGGTCAGAATGTGGTAAAGGACTGTTATGCTTTACGGTTTGCTATTGTCACATCATCCTCATCATCATCATTATCATCATCATCATCGGGTCCAGAGTAAAGAGCATTAACAGTGGTCTTGGGGGAAAGACACTCCATCTAGGCTGAGGAACCCCAGGCCTCGAGCAGGCCCTGCTGTCAGTAGTTGCTGCCTCAGGTCTCCAAAGGCATTTGCAAATTTAGGAAAGGGATGGAGGAGGAAGTATAGTTACCTTTAACTGAGGGACTGCCACGGACCAAGATTTACATATTTTGTTCTATTTGATCCTCAACATTTTCTGCATCCCAATTTTGCACACGACACAATTCGAGCTTATAGGTGCTAAATAATTTTTACCCAAAGCCATAGAGCTTTCATCTAGACAGAAGCTTGACTTCTGGCCTGTCCAACTTCAAAGCTTATGCATTTATCTTTCCCCCACAGATTACACACCTTCAGTTCAAGATTTTTGCCGCCCCTTTCAATAAATGAAAGTAAGATTTCTCGTGAAATCCTCCTACTTCCCACTTGGGAGCTGTAGGTGGGCAATGGAAATCCTGTCCTTCAAATACCCTCACGTGCTAGGTTTCTTTCTACGTGAATGCCAGGGTTAATTAGATGTCAATTAAACAAGTAAACAAATGTTTATTGAGTCCCTACTATTTTCTGAGCACCGTCCTGTGCACTCCCACTAGCCTGTGAAAGAAGACAAATCAAGTCCTACTCTGGTAAAAGAAATAGCAAAAATTTAAAAAGGCATTAAGAATGTAAAATCACATTAAATCATTACAGTTTATGAGTACTGCTACTTGAAAAAAAAATGATAAAACAGGATACTATGATAAATAATGGGAATGGGGAAAACAGCTTTAAATTCTATGCTTGGGAAGCTCAGTCAAGGCCTACAGGTAACAAGCTAGCCAAGCAGTTGCAACACATGGGGAAAAAAGTGCTAAGCAGAGGTACCAGTGAGTACAAAGGCCCTGAGGTGGGAGAGAGCTTGTCATGGTTAAGCTACGAAAGAAAGCCCAGGAAGCGGGGGAGAGCGAGTCAGAGGGGGAGGTGCACCCTCCACAAGAAGGTGTAGATCGGGTGGGACCTGACTGACTGTTGTGGAGTCCAGTCGGTTGATCTAAGTGCGATAGGACACAATGAAAGGGTTTCCTGCAGGAAAGTGATATGAACTGATTTAGTGTCTATAATTAAGTTTTTAATAGAAAAATATGTCTATGGTCCAAAATTAAAAAAAAAAAATTTTTGTAGTAAAAGTATCTCCCTCTCATCCTTGCCCTTCAGTTCCCTTGCCAGGTTTTATATGCTTCCGAATAAATTATATTCATATTATAGTATACATCATATCGTATCATCTCATCTCATATATTATATCATATCATACATATATGTGTATGTATACATATATAAAATCTATAGTATACTGGGGGCGTCAAAAAAACGTATACGAGTGGACACTTTGGTCGACGTTGCCCAAGCAGTAGTTCACCGTAATCAGAAGTGTCTGGACGCTGATGGTGACCACTCTGAGCAATTCTTGTAATTGCAGAAGTCAAACGTGACTTGTATTCATCTTTTTTTATTGGTATATATTGAGTATTACAATTTTAATACAGTTTTCCTTTCTTAAAACGTGCATACATTTTTTGGCACCCTCTGTATATAATATTTACTTATGTATTTATATAAATTACATATAAAATGAACACACGTACATAATCATTCTGTAGCTTGCCCTATTTTCTTCTCACCTTATAATATAGCCTGAAGATCAGTATTACACTGGTGCATAAAGGACCATGTCATCCTTTTAACAGTTGTAAGGCAGTCCGCATGAGCATACTGCTGAGTACTGTCTGTGTGACCTGACGCAGCTTACTTACCCTCTGAGTGCCTGGTAAGTGATGCAGTGAGAGCACCCCCCTTGTAGGCATGTCACCAGGATGGAATGCGTTAGTACATGTAAAGCATCCAGGACAGTCAGTGGCCATGTGATATAAATTTGCCCTGTTGCTATGGACATACCAGTCCTTTATTGATGGTTATTTGGGTCATCTCCAGTGTTTGCTCTTATACATGTGACAATGACTATTTTTATATGTATCTATTTCTGCCTAATATATATGTAGGAACAAAATTGTTGGGTCAACGAGAGGTATCTTTGTAATTTTGATACATAGTTTCAAATTCTCCATCACAGAAGGCTTCTCTATTTACAAGTTCACCCATAATGTATGTCATCAAACTTTTTGGTATTTGCCAACACGATAGGGAAATAAATAATAAGGGTATGTGATAGTAATTTATATTCTATTTACCTTAATTTGATAAGAGTCTGAACATCCTTTTTTTATATATACTGAGTTATTGTATTTCTTTTTTTGTAAACTCTGCTCAGGTTCTTTGCCCATTTCTTTTCATGGTGTTAATCTTTTCCTGTTCAACTGTATTAGTGTAGCAGGTTCTGGAGGAAACTGGTTAGAATCACGGTCCTGCCTCTTACTAGCTGTGTGATTCCGGGCAGGTTAATGAATCTCTCTGTGCCTCAGTTTCATCTGGCTAACATAGTGTATATGTCTTATGATTGTTGTTAGGCTGAAGTGAATCATGCAAAACTAAATATACAAATGGACTATGATCAGACCATACATTAGGTTGGTGCAAAGGTAATTGTGGTTTAAAAGGTTATAAATAATTACAAAAACTGCAGTTACTTTTGCACCAACCTAATGTAAAGACAGAACTGCCCAACAATCAGCAGTGACCAGTCCAAGAAACCAAACCACAACCTCTGTACTAATCAGCCCCACAGGATAGAGACTTTAATCAATAACTGCAGGTTTCCCTGAATTTTGCCCCTGCTTCCAACTGAAGACCTGCTGGAGAAAGCCAAGTATGTTCCCCTAAGCAGTCATGTAGGGATGCCCATTTCCAGTTTGTCCGTACCAACAGCCGCCACTCAGGACACATCCAAAGCTTTCCCTTTTTTTCTCTATGCAGATTCCCCACTCCTCTACCTGCGTCTGAGTCTCTGCCAAATGCAGTGATGGTACTGGCTCCCTTGCCATAGCAAGCTCTGAATAAATCACTTTTTCTCATTTGGGTGGTCTTCATTTATTTCCATAACTGGTATATGGAAAATGCTTAGAAGAGGGTTTGGTATAGAACAAACCCAGCGAATGTTCATTCAATACTACAGGTTGTTGTCATCCGTCTGTGACATATGATATTGTGAATAGTTTTTCCCAGTTTCTCTCTTCCTAGAATGCAAGCTCCATGAAGGAAGATACTGCCACTGATACATTTTGAGATCTTCCTGAGAGCCTACATAATACCTCACACAGAGTGTGATCATGTGGATGAAAGGGCTGAATGAATCATGCCAAAAGCTGGTAGTTCAGAGCGTAACAATTATCATGCACTTTAAAGCTTTAAGCCCCTCTGTGAACCACAGGGAGAATTAGAGTCAGGCTAGTGGTTCCCTTTATACTCGAGTAGGGACAAAAAATTCAATAAGAAACGTTGAAAGATAGAAAGGTTTGTAAGTCCAGATGTGCAAGCTCTGTGACATCTGGCAAATATACAAACCATCTTTAGTTTCCTCCCGTGTAATTGGAGGATAATAGTAACTGCACAGAGGTGTTGTGAGAAGTGGACGAGACGCTAGTCTGTTTTTGGTTATCAAAAAGAGTTCCTAATGGGGCAGTAGCCCATGGCCCCTGTTAGGTATGTATTTGTTAATTCATCTGCATTTATATGACACTTTACCATTTATTAAACACGTAGTATATATGGACTTGATAACTATAATATACCATTAAGGTAGGCAGGGCCAGAATTTTCATTCCCATTTAACAGGTTAGAAAACTACCTAAGGCGCCAAGCCATGGAGGTTGTTTCTTAAAGGCAGGAGGCTAGTGGTTGCAGGTCGAGTCAAGAGTTAAGCCCAGTCTTTTGATTTCAAGTTCTATGTTTAGTCCACTTCATTATGTGGCCTCATAGCTTCTCTTTGCATATTTACACCTCTGTTAGAGGATAAGAAAAAAAAGAAGAAGAAGAAAGTTTACTGAGCTCCCAAGCCCCACCTGGAGAAAATGTGAAGGCCAGTGTGCCCAAAGCTATGCGCCCCTGAGTCTCTGATGTCACTTCCACAGGGTCAGAATCAGTCAAGTAGGGAGAGGTCTGCAGAGCTTACTTGTTCCCACCACTCCCTGCCCATTTGATTCATTATGTGCTCATTGTTGCTGTTCCCCCTCAGGCTCTTGGCCACTGCAAGAAACAGCAGCTGTGCCCATCTAGTTCATGTCACTAATTAAATAGAATTTATGTTTCAAATTTGAAAACGGATACCTTCTTGCCAAGGCAGGACAACTATCGGACATCAAGCAATTGAGCTCATTAAGCTTCAAAAGACTCTTTTTGGCCACACACCCCTCATTCCATTCCAATCAACATGTATTGATCATGTGCTATATGCCAAAGATATAAAAAGACGAGATGTCTTTGCCATATCACCCCCACAATGTTTCTTGAGCACCCACAAAATGTAAGGCCATGTGCTATGTTCCTGTACAGAGAGTGTAAGGAGAAATGGGTGAAGAAATTCAGAATACAGAGAAAATGGTAGATACCAAGGACTAGAGAGTGAACGCAATATGAAGTGAGACATCTATGGCAGTGCCAGCAAGGTCAGGGGAAGTCAAAAAATGCTGAGATCTTTACTCTCCATCCTCGTATTAAGAACTTTAGTAGAAAGGCAGCCCCCACCATTTTAACGAACCCCCCACAAATTGTGCTGTTTTCGCTTGCCTTTGAACCCATGAGGACCATTCCTGATGGGGAAGCTGAGCTACAGAGGACTCAGATTCTGGAATCCCGTTACCCTGCTTGCTCACCATCACATCCCTCACTTGTGCCAGACCCTGGCCTATTTTCAGTTATTTCCTCTCCCCTTCCCCAGTTATTCTGCCTGAAGCTCATCAACAAGACCCATCCTAGCCCTTGATCATATGTAATCACGTATCTCCTCATTAGAACACTAGTTGGCGAAGATAAACCCACTTTTTTGGATGTCCTCACTCTGCTCCAAGGCTTGCTGCATTAACTTGATGTGGGTTGAGGGAGGAACTTGGGTGTCCCCTCCTTTCCTGCCATCCTCAATGGATGCAGTGCTGCTCCATGCTGTCTGCTTTTGTGAGTATCTGCAAGGCTTTAAATAGAATCCCGTGGGAATAAATCCTTTTAAAGGGAAGTTGAAAGTGCTGGGCTCAGCCAGGACTCGATATGCATCAAAGGTTTGTGTCTGCTCAGCAGGGGGTGTCCTTTTTAGTTCTGCTCTGATCAGAATTAGCCACAAATGTCCTTTCATTAAGTGGTCATTAAAAGCCTCATTTTTTAAAGTGAGGGGGTAAGATATAAAGAAGAAATGTCTAAAACTTTTCTTCAGAGGCTACGTAATGATAATATTATAGGAGTGCTTTTCTATAGGACAGAAAGGACAAGGAAGGAGGTAAGCTAAGTGATTGTTCTTGGGGTTCTCCAGGGGACAGACCAACCCAATATAAATACTTACATATGTCATACATATAATTGATTATGAAGGATTGGCTCCTGTGAGTGTGGAGGCTGAGAGTCCTACAAACTTCTGTTTGTAAACTGGAGACCTGAGAAAACCGGTGATATAATTTAAGCCCAAATCCCTGAGAACCACGGGACTCGACGGTGTAAATCTCAATCCAAGGGCAGGAGAAGATGAGATGAGATGTCCCAGCTCAGCGGTGAGGCAGGAAAAAAGGAGACTTTGTTCTGTTCGGGCCCTAAACGGATTGGACGACACCCGCCCACACTGGGGAGGGTGAGATACTTCAGAGAGCCCACCGATTCAAATGCTAACTCATCTGGCAACACCCTTACAGACACACCCGGTAATAATATTTAATCTGGACACCCCGTGGCACATAAAATTAACTCTCATACTAATTATTATAGTTCTTAATACTATGTCTGAAGAAAAACACTTGGTTAAAATCTTTGCTCTTAGCTACGTGATTTTGAGTAAGTAAACTGGCATCTCTGAGCATCAATTCTGTAATCTAGTAAACGGAGATAATAACCACAGCTCTTGTACAGGATGACTGAGTGGATTCAATGAGATCAGTTGTGTAAAGAACCCAGGAATAAGGCCCGACACAGTCACCTTTAATTACTGTCAGCTGCTCATGCTATCATCCTTCTCCTCCTCACTGCTGTCATCATTTCCATTCATTTCATGGATATTTGTTTAGCTTTCATTATATGTTAGTCAGTCGCTGTGTTTGGCTCTACCAGGATATCAATGTTGTTCCCACCCTCAGGGAAGTTCAGATCTAAAAGGGTAGATAAGACATATGCACAAATGATATTAATACAAGACAGAAAATGAGAGTGCAACAAGAAATAAATATGAAGTGTAGAGTAGGAAAGACCAGAGCAGGAAAATTTAATTTCAGCTGGCAGCAGGGTCGGAGGTAGGTGTTTCAGGGAAAGTTTGATGGGAAAGGAGCGTTTGGTCTTTGTCTTGTAGGATTTGATGCAGCAAAGGGCAAAAGGTGATTCCAGGGGGAGAAAACAGCATGATCCCAGGGATGGAGACTCCCAACAAATTGAAGGAAAGTCAGGTCATTCCATTTGGATTGAGTGTAAGATGTTTACGGAGGAATGAATAGGGAGACAGAACGGGCAGACTGTGAACAAATCATAGAAACACCACAAGAAGTATGACAGTTTTTTAAAATTATATTTTCATCAGAGATCTTCAGCCTTTTATATAGGCACTCAGAATGCCTGGAGCCAGAGAACGTTGGGCATTGTCCACCCCTGGCTTCTGCAGAGAGCCATCCCTGAAGCCCTTAGACGTGGAATCATTGTTGCCCCCTTGCTAAAGGTCTGCAGGGGAGGATAAGCCTCATGGCTCTTAGTCAAGTATTTGGATGTCTCAGGGGCTGGGGGCAGACATCATCCGATCTTCTTTGCTGAAAGGTAGAGTCCTATTCCAATTCAGCATCTCCGAACCTTGCTTCTCCTTTCTATTCCTCTTTTGTTTGCTTTTCATGGGACTTCAAGTCTGCAAAGAAAATCAGGGTGTTTGCCATTGACTTTGAGGATGGGAAGTGCAAAAGGGAAGGAAAACAAAATTTTCTGCATTTCTGTTGTATGACAGGCCCTACCTTCCAGGTTTTCTTGTATTAAAGTTCATTGTCATGATTCTTCAAAATGCACATCATATCCCATTTTTTGCAGATGATGGAACTGATTTTGAGAAAGGTGAACTTCCTGACATTCTCAAAGTCTTTAGCCAACAAGCTGTAGGGGACAGATTTGCACAGAAATGTGCCTAGGTACAAAGTCCAAGTCCTTTCCACTTGAAAATCGATCACTGGGTCATTCAAGGGGGTTATTGTTTTTTTCAAAATATCTAAAATGAATTATCTAATTGCCAAAGGTGGGGGGTAAGCTTAATTTCTTTGTCCTTTTCCAGTCTATAGTTGTTTAACAATTTTACCTGGGGTAGTAATTATGTTTGATTTGTTTTTCATTATATATTTATATAAATATAAATACACGCATGCCCAAGCGCGCGCGCGCGCGCACACACACACACACACACACACACACACACCTAGCATGTACCCATCAACTATTAACTGAATGAATGAATCTTGTCTCAGTCCAACCCCCACCGCCACAGAAGGGTAATTTCATTCAAGAAATATTTTCCAAGGTCTTGCTCTGTATAGGATCAGGTCCCAATCATGGACAATAATTACAAATAATTAAACCTGTGAAGAAAACTATGTTTATACAAGTAAAAGTCAAGGGACTGTTATTATACACAGGGCATCAGCAGCTTAATACCAAGAAACTCTCATCCCTAGAACCTGAGTTCCCGACTGGATTTTTTTTTTTTTCACCCTGTTGAAAAATTGAGCACATTCTTTTTCTCATGACATTTCACCTAAATCAAGTTGTCAGGAAGGTGTAATTTCTTCTAGGTGTGCGTATGGAAATAGATAGGCTGCTTTTTCCTTGGGGTCATTAGCACTTACCTATTTTCTGGATCCCTGGTTTGCTGAAAGCAACAATGGATGACATTCACAACCAGCAAGATTGGCTGAACGTGTTCCCTGCAATATCACAGGTTTGTCCCTTGGCTTCCCCCAGTCTGCTTGATCCTGGGCCATAGCACTATTTCTTTTCCTCCTAAATACGTTCAGATTCTTGTTTTAAAAGTTGTGACGTATCTGGAAATCAGTGCTAAGTAGAAACTCAGGGATTATATATAATATAGGTCAAAATTTCAAAATTAGAAAAGAACTTGGTAATCGTTTAGTTCAATTCTCTCATTTTACAGGTTAGGAAACCCAGAGCTATCCACACATCCATCAATTCATTTATTTAATCATTAATTAAACCCATATTTCATGAGTTCCTACTAAATGCTAGGCACTGGGGATAAAATATTGAATAAATTGAGGAGAGGGGGGGTCTAAATTCTCAGAAACCTCGGTAACATTTGATTATTCTTATAACAAAAACAACAACAATAATAACTATTTACTGAGTACTCCATATGGTTCAGAGAAGTGCTTTATTCATGCATTCCTTTTGATTTTCATAGGTATACGTGAGATAGCTACTATTATTATTTCTATTTTATACATAGTAAATCTGAAGTGGAGGGAAATTAAGCGACATGCCACTGATCATGTAATTATTAATAGAGTTAGCATTGCAACCCAGCTCTAACTCCAAACCCACACTTTTTAGATTACACAGTAACGTTTGACGGTCCAGAGAAATCAAGTGATTGCCCATGAGAGCATAGAACAGCTCACTACAAGAGCATCTTCTGAATCAAATCACTATGTGTGTAAACACAAATATGTGTGTATACGTATCTTTTTCTTAAACATTACACTTGTCAATCAGTTGAGAATTTGGCACTTGGTACCCATGCTAGAAAGTCAATAATCCTATTTTTCCTTTATACAACCTGTTAAAGTATTCAGTGTTCTTCTGAGTGTGAGAGGAGTGAGAAGGAATAAAGTTTGAAATATACTGACGTGATAATCCAATTTCTAAATATTTCCATAGAGAAATCACGTAGGAGTAGAGGATTCTTTGAGGACTGGTAGAGGGCACATGTGGTGTTATCCTTGAAAAATGATTACCTGAAAATTGCAGCCCCATCAATATCGGCTAATCATAAGATAAATCATTAACCTATCAATTCACAATCACCTAGGAAAGCATAAGTAATAAAGCATACTTTATCAAAAAATAAATCCTTTAGAGCACGGATACTCAAACTTGAATGTACATCTGGATCACCGAGATTTTGCTAAATGCAGCTTTTTATTCAGGAGGTCTGAGGTGGAGCTTGCAATCCTGCATTTCTAAGAAGCTGCCAGCTGCTCTGCTGTTCCTTTGTTCATGGACCACACTTTAACAAGTGTGGCTTCCAGAGCAATATGGCTTCCTTTTATGACTCTTAGATGAAGTAGACAATGATCTTTCTTAATCTCTCAGTAAGGTTTTTTAATTGTGTAAACGATATTTATAAACTTATAAACTATAAGCTTATAAGGCATGGTCTTGATTGTTAGCTGGATGAATGATTCTGTTCAAGACCATGCCAAAAATGTAGTTGCCAACTTGTAAGCAGACTAGAGGTGCATTTTAAGTGACATTTCAATGAGAGGCACCAGATAATAGTCATATCATTGCAGTTCCTAAGCATAGAGTGAGAAAGTGTAAAAATAATCCTAACATGTATCTCATTGCAAAGAAAAAGAAAATTCAAAATGAACTTGAAAAGTCATTTGGATGACCTTGACAAGCTGCAGTCAAACTCAAAATAAAGAGGTACAAAGTAGTACACTTTGAAGCCAGAAAACCCAAAATATAAATCTAAAGTGTGGTAAGACTGGGAAAGAGCAAATGAAAGATCTAAAGGACACACCAAATCACAAGCTGCAATGGGATGTTACAATGGGGTGGAAATAAGGGTGTTAAGATATTCTAAGAGTTTAAAGTAATCTTTCCACAAGAGCTTGCCCTAAGATTTCCACAAGTGCTTGCCCTTAAGATTTTACATATTTCATTTTAAAGAAAACATAGGAAAATTGGAGAAGATTTAAAAAGTAGCAACCTCACATATCTTTGGGTCAGAGGAATTTTCTCCATCCCTGGAGAGTCCTCAACTCAACCCTGCTTGCTCAGATGGTTTATTCCCCTCCTCTGGTCATTTACAACATTACAGAAAACTGAGCGGCAGAAAACCACCTAACCAACAGGAGCCACTGGTAGATGTTTTGGCACACCTGTAAAGTACACAAACCTGAAATTCAAGTTATATAAACTAGTTAGTTTCCTACTATGACAACGCAAAGAGTTTGAGATGTTATATGCTGAGTCCACTAAAAAATAACAGTGGTATTTGTAGAATTGCTTCATTACAACAGAGATTCACAAAATTGGCCCCCTGTGTCCAACAGAAGAAGCCTGGGAGCAAATCCCTTTCTACCAACTGACTGACACTTGACATTCATTTTGGACTTTAAGGCAGAAATACATCAGTGAATAGAGGTCCATTAGACATTTTGGAATTTGTGTGGAAACCTAAAACTCATAAAAACCTGAGGGCCTTTCACAGTATTTCTTGTTTTCCATTTGTTTTAGTCCGGTTTGGGTTGTTGTTGGGATGTTCAATTTGAGCAGTGAATGACCTTGTAGGTAAGAGCTTAATGGCTGAGTTTATTTGACTTGATTGTAGGAAACAGGTGTTGACTCTTTTTCTTCTCCTTCCTATATAGCCAGAGGTTCTTTCGGGTTCTTCTGTACTGGTCTAAAACTTCCTCCCATGAGCAAAAGGAGCTGGGGTAACAGGAGCACCAGTCATGTAAGTACCATGTTCATTTACTGAGGAAAATTTATTCATCCATCTATCTATCCATCTATTCATTATCTGTCATCTGCAAAAAAAAAAATGTCTCCTGCATTTTTGATCTACAGCAGGAATAACATGACTCCATCCACATTTCTTTAACATCTCACTTTCTTTCTCCTCCTACTAGCCAAGAAAAAAGCGGCGTTTTTCCTTCCTAGGGGGAAACACACGCAGCCATGAACAGATCTATCCAGGGGAGCCATGTAATTGTTTTATTAGGCTCAGGAGTAGGTCTGAAAGCTAGCTGGATCAGAGTTTCAAATATTTTCAGTTCCTGAAAGACAGTGGATACATGGAGACAGTGGATAAAGAGACACATTAACATTCTTCTTTATCTCCAGTAAGTCAGCTTCTGTGCTTATTTACACTTTTCTTCCCCTGTGTAGTATTCTCAAGATCCGTGAAAAATTTGGTTCTATTTTCTTCATTTTATTTGACGGATGTTGAGTCCCAGAGAAGCTATAAATTGCCTGTAATCATGTGAGTATAATACCTGTAAAAAACTTAGATCCTCATATGGTCTCATTTTTCCTTCCTTCCTTCCTTCCTTCCTTCCTTCCTTCCTTCCTTCCTTCCTTCCTTCCTTCCTTCCTTCCTTCCTTCCTTCCTTCCTCCCTCCCTCTCTTCCTTCCAAGTACTAATTGAGTTCTACTATATAATAGATACCCTTAATTGCTTGAATAAAAAGATAATTCAGATATATACCTTACCCTTTAGGAAATTAGAGTCTAGTGCTAAAGAGAAGCATTATTGTACTCTTTCAAATGCTAGTGTAGAAGTGTATAGATATTACACTAGGAGTCCAGAGGAGACGGTGATTGTTTTATCTGTGTTAAGGGGAGTCAAGGAACATTTTATAGAAAGATGGATATTTGTGTTGAATCTTGAAAGATGAGTTACTGTTTATAGATTAATGGTAAACAAGCAGGTAAGATTAAGAGGGAAGTTTGGGGAAGGGAATTTAATGTTAGAAAAGGGATAGAGGTGTTTTTTTTTTTTTTAAAGTTTATTAGGGTGATAATTGTTAGTAAAATTACATAGATTTCGTCACAAATGTTCCTATGTCATCTTTTCTTACCGCCGAATAGTATTCCATTGTGTATATATACCACAACTTCTTCATCCATTCATCTATCGAAGGACATTTTGGTTGTTTCCATGTCTTGTCCACCGTAAACAAAGCTGCAATGAACATTGCCAAAAGCAACAAAAGAACAAGACAAACAAATGAGAAACAGAAACTCATAGACACAGACAATGGTTTGGTGGTTGCCAGAGGGTAAGGGGGGCGGGGGTTGGGGGGTGGGAGATGAGGGTAAGGGAGATCAAATATATGGTGATGGAAGGAGAACTGACTCTGGGTGATGAACACACAATGGGATTTATAGATGATGTAATACAGAATTGTACACCTGGAATCTATGTAATTTTACTAACAATTGTCACCTCAATAAATTAAAAAAAAATTACATAGATTTCAGATGTACAATTCTGTAATACAGTGTCTATATCTCACATTGTGTGTTCACTAGCCAGAGTCAGTTCTCTTTCCATCACTATATATTATACCCCATTTACCCTCTTCTAGAGCCCCGCACCCCCCTCCCCTCTTACCCTCTGGGGACAGAGGTTTGAAACATGGTTTATTATGGAAATTGTTACTGATTTCTCATGGCTAGAGGTTAGGCTGGGGAGGTGGGAGAATTACAGCCAAGGGAGAGTTTTAGGGGCTATGTTATGGATTTTACCTTTCAGGACAGTGTTTCTAAACCTTGAATAATGTGTGTTTTACTTTTTAAAGGAAAAATAAAAATCTCCATTATTCTGGTTATTCTTCATTCTGTGGTGAAAATTTCCCAGGGCCGAGAGAATGAAGAAAAAGGCTGACAACCCCAGAATCACTTCAAGAGTTTATTAAGGGAATTTATAGACAGAAGAGTATCTTGGGTGACAGCAAGACAGTGGATCTCTGTGCCCAAAAGGGGATGAGGTTTGTTTAATGCAGAGCCAAGTGGCCCACGCTAGCACAGGTGGCTTGTAGCCAAGTGGCACACGCTGTTCAGAGCTGTATAATCCAAAGCAGTATACAACTTAACGGGCCCACTTATCTTTGCAAGAACAGTTCCTCCAGGTGATACGGGCCCACTGCTCCAGGAATAAACTGGTGGTCAGCTTGCTTCCTAAAATGGCAGCGGTCACATTAAGGACTGGGGAACATTTCACCTACCAATTCCCTCCCCACCTTCCTCTAGTCTCTACCCTTCTTTGCCTCCCTGTGGCGCCCAGAAGGCTTGCTCCATGGATTGCATCAGCTAGGTTCTCACGTCTTCTGGCTCCTAGGGTGAGAGGCTGAGCTGATCAGAAGACAGTGGGAAGAGAGAATAGGTCAAGCCAACTCAGCCCTTAAAGCTGACTAAAATATTTTTATTATAACATAGCTTTAAATGTACAAACATAATAAAGCATGCAGTTCTTATAGCTCTAGCAAAACTAAAACAAATCAAAAGAAATGTATAACTAAATATACATGAAATGAAAAGCCAATAAAATAAAAACTAGCAGCATAGTTGAATATGGTGTACCAGGTTGTTTGCTAAATTCTGTGTGGGTTGCTCACTGCCACAGTGCCGGCTCCTTGTGTTTGCCGTCCTTATATTACCGTGCACATTGCGATGACTCAATTCTCCTGCTATATCTCCTTGGTTAAGCCCCTGGGACCTCGTCATTCATACAGTGAACATTGAGGTCATTTGACCTTCACTTTGAAAGAAAGCATAATTTATGTATTTAGCTGGCCTCTGTTCTTCTCTCATTAACTTTCAGTATTAGAGAAGTACAATTTGTCACCATCACTGTTGTAAACACAAACATAAGCATGAGTCCTTTAATTGCTTGTATTCTCTTACAAGGTGAGCATTCTGATGACCCAGAATATGCTTGTGTTAATTTTTATATTATCAGGAATAAAAACATACATTAAACAATATCCCTAATATTATCGAATTATGTCTGAAGACCCCCAGGTGTCAGGTACCTGGGTTCCAATGTGGAGCCGCTAAAGATCAATAACCCGGGGCCTACAGAATCAGATTTGCACATGGGGTTGTAGGAGAGGAGACAGGAGGCAAGGGAATTAGGTAGAAAAGCACCCAGTTCAGGGCTCCTTCAAGTGCATCTTAGCTTTAATTTCAAAATGTGATTGAGAAAAAAACAGTAAGATTTAATCATCCCTCCCCACGACCCCACCCCGACTAATCAGGACACCCTCTCATCTCCTTCCTGAGTCAGAAGAATACTGCAAATTAGGGAAGGAGGGACTTGAAGACTGGTAACTGGGCAACATTGCAGAATAAGTAAGACTTAATCTCTTAAAACTGGGAAATTACAGTCCAAATGGTAATAAAGACAGACAGAGACAGAGACAGAGACAGAGACAGAGACAGAGAAAGACAGAAACAGAGAGAGACAGAGAGAGAGACAGAGGGAGAGAGATAGAGAGAGGAAAGGAGAGAAAGAGATTAACAAGGCAGTAGGAAAAACACTCCACAGGCATTGGAAAGCTGCACCTTTGAGGATTCAATGCTCTTATCTATAAAACGGGGGGAAATGATAGAACTAGGGGATGTTTAAGGTGTAGCTATAGCACTATCACCCAAGTTTCAGTTAAAACAAAACAAAACAAAACAAAAAACATGATGCAGGTTTTGTGTGCAAGCAGGTGTGCTTATCTAGAGGTTCTCTTTGAATTGGTTCCCAAACAAATTGGAGCTACTTAGAAATTTCAGTCTTCCTTGCTGGCTGCCTTGAAGCTCCTCTCTCTACGCTCACCTTTTCTTGGCTGCACAGCAAAAACACTTTAAAAGTAAGTGAGGGGTTCAAGCTGGCAGAGGAGGTCAGAATGCACTGACTGAGTCCTAAAACACATCTATAAAGAGCAAAGCCTCCTCAGCATCCTCTTCCTGGGGTAGCCCAGGAGGAAATAATGCTCCAGGTGAACCCCTATGTTCTTAATTGCCCACTGTTGGGGTGACCATGTTGGAAAGGGGAACGAACGCATTGCCCTTTTTTCCGTTTCTGGAAAGGAGAGAACATTTGCTGCCTTTCCTCACACCACAGAAATGTTGGAGGACTCTCTTTGAATCCCTCTGTCCGTTCTCTCCCTCCCCGCAGGAGAAGTAGCCAAACCCTACATCTAGGGTTGGAGGTCTGTGTGGTTATTTTTGTTGGTGGGGGGAGGTACACACCTAGAAGGTAGGGATCAACCCAGCAGCATCCTTCTCCCTGATCGTGGTCTTCTGGGCTCAGGCGCTATCATTTCCTATCTCTTCTCTTCCTGTCTCTTCCTATCATCATTTCCTATCTCTTCAACGTAGGCACACCTGCACCTGGACAAGGTATGGATATAGGCTGGGGAGTAGGATGCTGCATTTTGACGTCAACAAAAAGAAAAATCTGTGTCATACAATGGAGTTTACCAAAAGCCCTGCATTGTGGGGGCTCAGGGGTAAGTTCCCCAATTAATAAGGGGGCGGGGTGGTTATTCAATTCTCAGATTTCTGGTCATCTCTGTATATCTCCATTGGTCAGGTCTCTGGAGGGGACAAGATGAGAGGTAGAATTAGGAGACTTCAAAACCCTAACATGTGTCACTGTCCGTCTTCATGGATCAATCCCCACCCAACTACCCATCCGTTAAGCGCCGTTGCTGCCACACGGGACTGGGTACAACTCCAAACTCTGTATGCAGTGCCCTCTGCATAGTCTCAGCTCCTGTGCCTCCACTATCAATGCTCCTCTGTGCTAACAGGTGACACAGGGCACCTTGCTAAACAGAACTTGGATTGGCTGAGCATTGCTAGCTGTCTACTGTTACCACTTTTGGGGAAAAAAATCTATTATTGCTGAGCCTGATCTGCTCCCAGATGGAGAGCTAGCAATTACCATTCACTGGGTGGCCGGCCCTAAGCTTTTCCTTTGCTTTTAGGGGCAGAAGCAACTGACTGAAGTGTTATCTCATTAAATCTACCCCATGAGGTATAGGTATGCCAAGGGTCTTTTTCTACCTGCTTTCAGGGGGCAAACACCTTCCTACTCTAGTACTCAGATAGGATTAACTAGCTCCACAGTGCTTTCCTGGGCTCTTGCACATCTTGACTACCTTTGCTGACAAAAGCTATGCAGCCAGTGTTTCTGGTGCCCTGTGCCTGCCAGCAGGCAAGGATTAACTTGTGCTTTTCCAAATTAGCAAACCCTCCTGAGGGGCCGGTGAGTCAGGTGGTACATTCTGTTTCCCACATTTCAAAACAGTTTCTTTTTACCTAATCTGGCTTACACATACGCAGATAAATCCAGAGCATTCCATAACGTCTCCCCGTGCCATCTGCCAGGGGCAGAGAACCCTCTTAGTTACATTCATCCATGTGTTGAACCCCTGACTATTTGGAACATTAATCTCCAGGGTCTTCATAGAGCCCCTATTCACATTATTGTCTTTGGTTTTTCTAAACTTTCTCCTACCCATTTCTCAGAGATCGTTATTATTAAAATGATGAATATGGTCCCTCAATTTAGTTTTTCCTGTGTGAAAACACATCTCTATGTCTGTCTATGTATGTATGTATGTATCCACCTATCTATTATCTGTTTATTTATCCATTGATCTATCTATCTGCACACGTACACACACACACACCAAAAAACAAAACAAAACAAAACAAAAAAACAAACAACAACAAAAAATCTAAAAACAGCACTGTAGGTTTCAAAGCTTGTAGTTTATCATTTTAGGATTCTGGGCCTCTGGAAAGTGAGGGCCAGAACTATCGCCAACTATTTGTCTATAAAATGTCAGCCCTCCTCCCACGTGAAGATTGATAAAACTGAGAACCAACGATAGATAAAAGCTACGTGAGCACTCTAGCCTTCCCATGTACCAGGCACTATGCCAGTCCTCTCTTCACTCTTCATGACTCCAGCACAGAATTGCTGTTGTTGTTTCTATTGTGTAGAGGGAACCACAGGCTTAGAGCAACTGCCTGAGGTCACAGAGTTGGGAAGTGAATGGGCAAAGGTTAGCCCTGGAAGTCAGACTCCAGGGTCCTGTTGTCCAGTTCGGTTGTTCACTGTATCCTGACTCGATAGCAATTCCTTGTGAGGAACTTCGGTTTTGCTGTATTTTATTTCTTATTCTTAGAGCAGGGAGCTGAGTCTCTCATTTTTGGTCATTCTAAGCTTAATGGTTGAGCCCAGAACTAATACTTATCTGTGACAAATAGTTCCTCAAGTATTAGGAGAAAAATAAAACAGAAGCACAGAAAACCCTCAAGTATATGCTTGCTTGCACAATTTACTTGAATCTAGATCACAAAAATCCTATTTTTTTCCCTTTTACAGATGTAATTGTCACATATGTTCATTATGAATTCATAATGAGGGCCCAGAACAGATGGTGCAAACTTCAAATGACATACCCTGCAAGTAACGCTTGCCTGTAAAGGGGCTGCTGCCCTGGGAGGCAGTGGGAGTGGGGATGGGGTAGGGAGGGTGCACAGACCCTGCAGTGGGTCTGGCTTGCCAGGGGCTGGGCCAGTGTTTGCTGGGCACGGAGCCATATTTAGCTGAATCTTGGAGCAGGCTTTGGAGCTCATTTCTGTACGTGTCATGGACTTCTTGGTGTTCTAGTGATACCATAGCAGCCAGAGAAGGGTAGGAGCCTGAAAATTTATTTAGTCAGAATTAGCTCAGGCAGAGTCATGAAGGAGCCAGGCAGGACCTGTGCCCAGTGTTGGAGACCCCTCCTGAGGGGCTTTCTCCCATCTGCCCCATGTAGGCAGGCTTCATCTAACTATGTGGGCTTGGCTTAGCTCCTGCTCCAAACCCATCCTTTTTCTCTGTGAGGAGGTCCTGCTCTTTCTTTTATGCCCAGGGTTGGAGAGAAGATGGGGTACTAACATCAGTGATCTGATGTATTAGATCATGATAATATTGTGGAGTGAAGTGTCACATGTTGTCTGTCACATGTGTTGGGTTACTTAATCCATACACGTATTTTAAATCATGTATAATTGTATATGTGTTTTGAATCTCATTCTAAGTGGGAGACACAAGATTTGAATTGCGGTCCATTTGATTACAAAACCTATGAATTGTCTAATCTGGCCTATTGCGAAACGTTAAGTTTTGTTAAAGATTACATTTGTAATCCTTCTCTCCAAGAATATTAATTACGTTTTCAGGAGATTCGTAAAAGTGAACACCAAGATTAGATAGGTGACTATGACGTGATGGAACCTCAGTTTTGAAGAACGAGAGTTCCTCTGGTTGGCGACTATCCAGACGATAAGCACAACACAAACACTATACTCACACTTCACAATGAGCTTATGCTAGTTCTCCCTCACCCCGCTCTCTCCTCTGGCCATAATGTGGACTATGAGAGCTAGAGAAACGTTGCAGAAACGTCCTGGTCCACTGTTGGAAAATGAAAAAGCATGATCAGTCTCTACGTTTTCACTCAGCTGTTCAGTTAGGAAGCGTGCAGGCTGGTTCAACAAAAGTAAAATCTAGGGAGTGGCCTGGACCTGGGAAGGCCAGATACTTGGGCTTCCTTTAAAACGAAAGGAGCTTTTGCAGGCGGGCATGTTATAAAGATCAGCTAAATAGGTAACTATCATTTCTCCCATATGCCAGCACTGAATGCTACTGAAGGAAGAAAGGGAAGGAGTGAATTGTGTGCTTTCCACGGAGATTGTACTCATTGATCTAAAGCATAAATTGTAGACCTTTTATTTATGTGAAATGTGCCTCACAAGCTTCAAATTATGATGCTCTATTCCGCCATTGAGAAGGAAATAAACATTTGGTTCCTGTTATTTTCATAGACTATCGGAAGAGCTTGTAACGACGCAAATTTTCCTAGAAAGGGGCAGCCATCTCACATCTCACATATATAACAGCGAGTCTATAATGGCATGGCTCTACACCAGAGATGCATGGATGTTAGGACCCACGGTTTCTAGTGTTGGCATTGCATCTGTACCGCCTCAGACCAGTCACCCCCACTTGAGCGTCATTCTTTATCTGCGACATGAATGTGGCGAATTCCATTCTTCTTACTTCAGGGAAATGTAGTAAGATCAAATGAGAGAACATGGTCAAAAGCCTTTTGGAAATTTTAAAGTGCTTTATAAATAGCTGTTGTTTCTAGACTATCATTCGAATAGAAGTTGTTGTAATGTTCATACTGTTGATAGTTTGGGCCAAATAATTCTGTTTGGGGAATGAGGTCTGTCCTGTGCACTATAGAATTTTGAACGTCATTTCTGTTCTCAACCCACTGGATGCCAGTAGCATCCTCCCCCCATAGCACCTTCCTCCACCAAGTGGCGACAACCAAAAATGTCTCCAGACACGGCCAAGTGTTCCCGGGGTGGGGGTGGGGGACAAAAATCTCCCCCACGGATTGTGTGACCTTGAATGTTACTTAAACTCCCTGAACCTTGGTCACCTCATCTGTGGAATGGGGTTAATAATAATCCCATTGGCTCCATAGGTATTATTTAATCTGCATTGTGAGGACTAAACGAGATAATGCACATGAACGTCAAGCAGAGTGCATGTTACACATGGTACACGATCAGTACTTTTTTGCTGCTGTTAGGAGAGCATAAGCGTAATGCTCCTTTTGAATGGGAACATTATCCTGCTCAGACACCATCCAGAGAATATGCACTAAGAGTCTAGTTAAGAAACAGTGATGGATTTTCTCCAAAGCACCGAGAAATGGGCGTTGGCATGAGGCTAGCCTGAGTCAAGCTATCTTTTGAGTGCAATCCTCTGGCCTCCCTTCCTTGTCTCTGGCCTTTTGCTGAAAGCATCGTCTATTGCAGTTCTTCCCAATATCTTCCTAGGGCTTTGTTGCTTTCTTCTCCGGCTCCACATCTGCTTCTAGGACAAGATCTGATCAGCTCTTTCACGTCCGAGCAGGCACGTCTATAGAGCTTAATATGTACTCTTCACAGGTGCATTTGAAACTTTTGAAAGGATTTTAAGTCAAAGAATTTACTTCAAGTATTAACAGGCCAGTGAGCTATGTATTTAATTAGCAAAGTTGCCCTGGAGATGTTTCCCTGTGTTCTACTCATCACGTTGGTCTTGAGCGCGTTCTGTGGTGAGGAAATGAAACCCGCTCAATGGTGCACCTATGACGTGAACTTGACATTGTCATATCAGTATCATTGAGGTCAGGGGAAAGAAGCACTGTTGTTGCTAATTAAATTTAGGGGGCCAATCAACGACCTTGCTATTCTTCCAAGTTTGGCACCATTTGAACAATAGATACAGAGATGAAAGATGAAGTTCAAAACGTCACCTGTTTGGAGATGAAGTGATTTGGAGACTGTGGCTTTACACTTACGGCCAAAGGCACTTCCTAAAATTTCACCCTAAATGCAAACAGACTTCATGCCCCTCACCCCCAGTCTTTGCCCCAGATGATCCAATAAGGGCATGAAAGAGGGCAGCTCTCATGAGGGGGAGGGTGGGAGTTCAGACGCATTGCTCTAGTGTAAGACCCTCCACATAGACACACAAGCCAGGGCAGCAGGTATTGCCTCCTCCACACTGCAGACAGTCCTAGGGAGCTTGGCTTCTAACCCTATGTTATACTCTATGTAGTGTGCATGTGACTACATGCTGGCATTTTCTAAATATGCTCCTATGAATAATCATCTTGCTAAGAAAATAATTAAGATCAGAGTGGGGAATAGAAAATACTATGGTGAAATAAGTTTGGGAAAATCTGTATTTTCTTTTTGCTGGATTTCTCAGAGCCATTAGTGTACAAATATACACTGTAAGTTTTCAAGCAGTTAGTTCACCATGCGGAGTGCCCTATGTAGAGTGCCATCCCCTCACCCTGCAGAGCATCAGACACCTTGATAAATGTGGTCTTAAGCTACGTGAAGGAGGTTTTTGTTGTTGTTGTTATTGTTGTTATATTTTAAACTAGCAAACCAAAGAGAATTGAGACTCTACTAATGAGAAGAAAGCCATGCAAAATTAGCTACATTTCCCCTGTTTAGCATGAGGGAAAGACTGAGACCCACAACTTTTGGTGCAGTACTCTGTTATATCAAAAGGATATTTGTATAGGCACATGCAATGTGGAAATTTGCTTATAGCTTTGAACCAAATATGTATACAGCTGCTCCTTACCTTACAATGGGGTTACGTGCCATTAAACCCAGTGTAAGCTGAAAATATCGCAAGTCAAAATTCATTCAATTCACCTAACCTACTGAACATCACAGCTTAGGCTAGACTACCCTAAATGTGCTCAGAACACTGACAGTAGCCTCCAGTTGGACAAAATCATCTCTCCACTGCTGCCAAGGATTATGACAGAGTATTTGTACAGCATTTTGCCAGATGTAGAAAAGATCAGAAATTCAAAATTTGAAGTATGTTTTTACTGAATGCATATTGCTTCTGCACAATCATAAAATTGAAAAATCATAACTTGAACCATCAAATGTCAGGGACTGTCTGCATAATGTATGCAGGTATGTATGTGT
The DNA here is from genome assembly GCF_036562045.2 of Rhinolophus sinicus. NCBI lineage: Eukaryota > Metazoa > Chordata > Mammalia > Chiroptera > Rhinolophidae > Rhinolophus > Rhinolophus sinicus. The sequence continues at coordinate 12,528,921 of NC_133765.1, read as the reverse complement.
ACAGTCACATGCACAAACACTCACGCACTGGCATGGTTTCTTGACGACGAATGTGTAATTTTTATTTTCTGCTGGTTTTTTCTTTTTTTTTTTTTTTTTTTTTTACTGATGTCTTATGTGAATTTCTATTTTTTCCTCTGTGACTTGGGACATTTTTACTAATTTAATGAAGCACCAGATGATTTCAGGATGTGGAAGCAGGTCAGTGAATAGTTTACATGACTGTTGGAGAAAGAACCTCCTTATGTGTTAAACAACTTCTTTGCAAAGAGTTGCCTTTTATGCTGTGATGTTTAGTAGGAGAGCGCAATCCCATCACCTTGATTCTAAACTGGAATGGAAAGTTAAGAAGATAACTGGCTCTGGAACCGTGCCTGGAATTGCTCAGAGAGGCTCAGGGGCTGGCCAGGAGGGAATTGAACCCTGGTGAACTCTCCAAGCGCCCTGAGGTTATCACAGCTTCCTTGTGACAGTTGCCTCAAGTCAGAGACCAGAGCCCTTCATAATTGATTTTTCTCCAGTTACAAAACTTCCTGTTCTTACACTAAGTTTTTCTCCCATGAAACTTGTGTGTCTTTTTAGCTGTAAATGGAAGAGATTGAGAGAGGTGATAATCTAGAAAAAGATGACTGTGTATCCTAGCTGTCCTTCCAAGCATCATTTAAATGATTCTTCTTAGTATAGTGCTTGTACTTGAGGACAGTGTCACACCTCTGCAGCAATGTAGTTACAGTTGCGATGGCACTTCCATTATAAATCCCTGTTTTCAGGTGCTTCTGACAGCCTTGGGGGAAAATCACTCTTTGGGCTGAAATTTCTCATATCCGTTCTCACCTCCGAGGTGAAAATCTCATTTTAAAGTCTGGTAGAAAGCTATACAGAAAGCCTCTCAAATGACCTGTGGAAGTATGGGTGGGAGGTCTGGAGTGGGGGGGGGGGTAGGGTTAGAAAGTTCATAGGACTGAGAATTGGGAAATTCAGGGTCCCCCTCTATGTGATATTTGGGAGTCAGGACCCCTTGATTATTTTGTGGACTCTGTCCTGGAGTGATAAGGTGAATTTGTAAGTCACCTTATTTATCTGATTCCTGGTTGTTGAAGAAAGTTTGCTCATTCTATAAGGAGGAGAGTGAAGTAATCTGCAGGGAAATTTGGGATTTGACTGCAGGCGTCTCGGAACCCTATGTCAAAGTAGTCACTCGTCTCCCGGCTGAGGTCTGGCTTTCCCATCACTCACCTCTGTGTACTAGTCTTCAAGTAGGTTTCTCAGCCTAGAATTCCTGTCCTGTCCTGTCCTACCAGAGTCCTAAGCTTTCTATAAAATCCATCTCATATGCCATCTTCTCTGTGAAGCCCTCCACTCATCATCTCAGCCAAATGCTTGTTACTCTGTAACATGCTGTACAAATAACAGCATGTTATTTGTAGCACTGATGTAGCACTCATTTTATTCTATTCTCTTCTGCTTATTCATGTCTTCTCCTTATGCCCCTCCCTTCCATTAGCTTGCAAGCTTCCTGAGGCTAAGGACTCTTGAACTTCTGTGATCATTGCAATACAGCAGTCAGATGGGTACTCAATAATGGTACCCAATCTGTGAGATGACTTCATTTCATTATCACCACCTATCGAACATCAGCCGTTTGCCTAGCACTCTTGCATTGAGATTTTGAATGAGAAAAACCTAAATGGATAGAATTCTTGCTCTCTGCAGACGTTTGATTTGGGGTGTGTAGAAAGGAGGCAGAAAAATGGAAAACAAATATTTAAAAAATAAAGCTAGCAAGCCAATATGGGACCTGACAGTAAAGTTTCAGCATAAAACCTGTCATAGGTAATACCTTTGTGAGTGGAGGGCATGGGATGGACTTGTAGTTGGGGAAAGAACCTGTGGGGACGTCTGTTCTGGATCTCTCTGCCTCGCTAAAGTCATGGAAAGCTTGTTACAAAAGCTGTCAGTAGAGATTAATCCAAACTACTTTCTGTGATGGTTTTCAAATTCTTCTTGAAATAAATCAACTTGCTATTAGACCTATGGCAAAAGTTAGTCTTTTTAGCAACCTCAGGAGGGTTCCATTTCTTCTTTAAAATGGGCCCTCATTCATGTAAGATTACTGAAAAGTAATGATAACTCTCAATACAAAGAGTGTCTAAAAGGGAGGCTTAAAATATCTTTCCTCCCCCATTTTCAGCATTTCTATTATTCATGCCTCCTCACCAATTGATTGTAGCTGTTCCTTGTCTCTTCTTGTGTCTCTGTTGTATTGAATTTGAGGTTTGTTCTGCTGAGGAGATCCTGACCGCGAGGATGTGGAAAAATGCTCAAAACCAGCACGTTCTCCTTAATTCTGTCTGCTGTGTTGCTCCCTAGAATGATACCAGCAGCCAGCACCCAGATGAGCCATTGTAATGTCCCTTCTCTATGCAATTGTTGCATTTGTTACCCTATTACTGAACAAGCTATCTCTTCGGAGAGAGTGCCCCTCCGGTCAATTTTCAAATGGATTGGAATGTTGGAAAATCTTCTCAGCTTCTGTGATTAAATCCAACTCCGGATTTAAAAGCGGGCAGTCTGCACATTGGGATAATTAACTAAAGCTTATCCCACTTTATCCCAAATCCCTGTTGACCTATTTTAAGTGAAATGTTTCAAGAGTTGTGATCTGAAGGTGGAAACAGTCAGTCAGTACCATCTTGGCCCCCTCCTATTGCTTGCTTCCCACCCTCATATTTCCTCCTTTAATGCCTGACTAGCCCACCTGGAAGTTAAACTGAGTTCAATGCTCTTTTTTTAGAAAGCTCGCCAGATGCGAGCTTGACACTAGGACTCTAGTGTAGAGCCTGGGGAATCAGAGAGGTTCGGGCTCACCTTGGCGGCACCAAATGCTCCTATTTACACAACCGTGAGCATGTGAGGTGTGCACACTCTACGCAGTATGAAAAAAATGTCTCATTCTCCAAAACTGCTAGCCATGATGGCACTGAAAGTCCCTCTCTCCTCCTATCTCTGCCCTTCTCCATCTCTCTCTGTCTCTCTCTCTAACACACACACACACACACACACACACACACACACACAGAGTCAAAGGAGAAGAAGGAAAAGTAGTATCAAAGGATTCCAGCAAGAATGTCTGAACACTCAGATAAAACAATGCCCTACCACTGTGATCTCTGTTCTGTCCTTAACTTCAGAAAGGAAAATTGAAAAGATCCGATTAATTAAACATTCCAGAAAGGGGAAAGTGCCATTTAAAGGGGCATGGCTCTTTACACAAAACGTTTTACCATTGCATGGCAAGCACACCTTCTTTTTCTTCCTTTCCACTTTTTTGACCTCTGCTGTTATCTCTAGATTTATCAGCAATACTAGATGGCTTTTCACATCAGTAAGCACCATCCAAAATATAACAATCAGAAAGAATCAGAGAAAATAAATCAATGTCCGCAAACAACCACCCAATTTTGGCAAGTCCTATTTATTCATAAAAGCTACCGTTCACTGGGGACTCTCTTGTCTTGCATCAACAATGCCCTTGATTCCGATGCCAGCGTGGAGAGTACCAGGTGGCAGCCGAGATGGGAAGACATACAATGTTCCATCCAGTTGCTTTGTTCCCCTAATACCTCTGGTCTTCTCTCTTTTTCATCTCAAAGGCACACTTCATTCTAACAGTTCTATAAAGATTGTTATCCTACCTAATTGAAGATAGAAGTTAAAGTTGAGCCGACGATTTTTTGGGGGAGAAGGGGTTGTAAGAAAGAAGACTCCTGGTCTTGTGGATAGGCTCCCTGCTCTGAGAATTTCCGATGCCTTCCTCTGATCATGTGGGTCTTTGCTCCTCAGAGGTCACAATCATGTACCAGCAGAAACCATGTTAGCAGGAAGACTTCCATATTTCAGCTCTATATTCTGTCTAGGATGAATTGCATCTCTTTTCCCCAAAGGGACCCTGTGTTTCCTAGCTGCTACTACAGATATTATCCCCGATTCCCTCTTATTTTCCAGTTTACATTTACATTCAAAAGGATTTCTCTTCTTCTCTTTCTGAAAGCCTGTCTATGTCTGGGGTTCGAGAGGTAGGCTAAATGCTTTGCTTTCCCATTAGGAACATGAGAAAGGTGAAGAGGAGAGAGACAGAGAGAGATTAGCTGCCAGAGCTGTGGGTGGGAGAAGAGGATACAACAAAAGCATTCTTTTACCAGTAAACAAAGGTTCCTAGGCAGGAGAACCAGAGTAAATAATTCCGCTGGCAATAATTAATGAACAATAATAGTTTGCACTCAAAGCTCTGCTTTCATCAGGCAACTACAGAGCAATTCACAAACCACGCATAATTAAGGCCCGTGGCCCCCTGTCGAAAGTATACAGGTATTAATAGCCCCCTTTCTCTAGCACGGAAAAAAAGGCACAGTGGAGTTCAGTGGTTCATGCAGTGGCTAGTTACTCTGAAATTGCTTCTCAGTGGGGAAGGAGCTCAGGCTACCAGGGTCCGCGTTTGTGTCATTCGAAATGGCGGGAAATGACCTACTTGGGTGACCAGTGTGTACTGTTGGTAATTAGTTGCTGACCTGACACAAACCTGCTGTGAGTGTCATTCACTCATCTCGTTCTCGCCTAGGCTGACTAGCTGGCTTGCAGCCTCTTATCTGGTCAGAGCCCGGACACTCTCAGCTTCCTGTTCCCAAAGCAAGCTGGGAGGTGAACTCTCCGGTACAGACATAATTTAATTTGTGCCAGCTTGATGAGGTGAGTCACCTTGCTCGTTACCTCTGTGTTCTCCTGGCCGTGTGTTCACCGACTTACTTGCTGCTGGTGCCTTGTCATGGGGGTTGATGGAGAGGGATCTGGGAGGAACCGAGGAGAGATGGTCGCGTCTGTCTGGGTGGCTCTGCCACCGCCTTTCCTGCTCTTCCTCCTGTTGGCCCTCGCTTGGCAGCTGCTGCTGAGCTCCCTCCTGAGCCCCCCAGATGGAAGGAGGGAAGATTAGCTCTCCCTGCATCGCGTGCCAGGGCTGTGTGGTAGATTAGGTTGGCAGAGAGACCTGAATAGCTTCATCTTCGGGAGCAGAAAGTTCTTTCTCAAGGTCACTCTGCAACGTACTGAGTTGCTTTGGGAAGCTGCCTCCCAGGTCCACTCAGATCCTCGGTTCTGACTTACAAGAGTGGTTCCTAAATGTTTCAAGTATCGACAAGGATTTTTACATCATTTTCAGTGCACATTCCTTGCCAACTCCCCCACAATAAGCTTTCACGTTAGTATTAATCCTTTTAATGATATTTTGGAGGGAAATTCATAATGACAAATAGCTATTATGAATTCAGTAATGATCTTATATAGATATACATTTTATTTATAACAACACAAAATACACTTGAAAAGAAAATTAGTGTGGATTATTTGCAAAGCGCTAATATTTTTAAGTAAGAGATGACACAATGCACACTCAAATTTGAAACCATTTGCAATAACTCCATATCTTCAAGGGCCTTTGGCATGTAGGTTGGAAACTTTATAATATAAAGCATATAAAAGTTGGGGTGACTAAGTGTGTGAGAATTCCCAGAAATAGACCTAACACATTCCTGGATGCTTGGATCATTTAGCGGAATTTCTAAGATCAGGATTGCACTGGACTTTTCTTTAAAAATCCACACCAGCCCATTTGGGAAAATGCTTTGAACTCTCAGGGAACACCTCTCTTGTAGGTTTCTTTTACCCTCATTACTCTTGAATTTCTCTTGCATGTCTTTTTTTTTTTTTTTTCAGGGTGTCAAAATGTTTTGCTGAAAGTAACCACAATAAGGAATGCAAAAGCAATGCAAAAAAGGACCATAGTGGATCTAAAGTATATTAGAGGAAGTTCTAAATATTTTCTTTATTTGAATTTGAGTTCTTGTTCCCATGCACTATCAAGGTGTAAGAGGCAAACAAAAAGGGCTTATGAAGGATTCAGAGAAATTGTTGGAAAGAACAGATTGTTGTACAGATCGAGCATAGTTTGACACCACTCATGGGGAGCATTTATTGGGCGCCTGCTATTTCCATATATTTATGGAGATTCAACAATGAGGTTTATGAAAAATGTGTATATCATTGCTATTGTAGTTTTCTGTTCAGCAATTGTGAAGGGTCGTCATCTTTATCCCATGGCTGAGAAAACACAAGATCAAGGTCACAAAGCTGGTGAATGGCAGAGCGAGAGTCAAATGCAGGTTCAACTCAAAATTAGCATGTCTGTCAGGGGCCTCACTTGTTCCTAAGAGTTATTTGAAAGCATAACTTGGCCGCACAGCTATGAGGGCTGTCAGTACCTGGTGTCCCTAACTGTAGATGGCTGGCTGCCCTGTGGGCAGGTGGAGGTTCTGCTACCCACGAAAAGGAGCAATACCTTGTGGAGAGTTTTCACAGTTTTCAGAGATGCTAGCTTTGGTTTTAAAGAAAAGCACTGCGAACACAGACAGCCAAGAGTTTTCAGTCCCAGACATACCAATGTTCGGCTTTTCACATGATGCTCAACTTCTCCAAACCGCAGTTCTTCTTTCCGTAAGTTGATGATTCTTTCAATCTCCAGATAATTTTTTGAGTGTCAACCTTGAACTAACCAGTGATCGGTGGTTGTTTTCTACCCTTTATGAACTAAGTACAGTGCTGGATGAGTCAAAAAAGGTAATTTTAATTTAGTGTAACAAGTGAAGTAATAGAGACACGAAAAACCCACAATGGATGCCTGGTGGAATCAAGGAAGGCGTCATAGAAGAGGTGACATTTGCATCAGCTCTTGAAGACTGACAAATTGACCAGACAGGAATTCAATGCAATTTAACTGGGCTGTGTGTCTATTATGTACCAGGTACTGCACTGGGCTTTGGGTATACCACTGTGAATAAGACAAACACCTGCTCCCTAAGATGCTTATCTGATGAAGGAGAGAGGTCAGTAAACATGGGACATTAACAACTGCAATGACACAGGAGCACCAGCAACTCAGTCCGGGACAGGGGAAACATTTGCAGTAGGCATAACAGGTTGTGTTCCCGTGATATATCAGTCATGAAAAGGCACTGCCTCAGCACATTGTCTATGGGTGAAAATGTAGATAGTGAGTCTGGAGAGTGATGCAAGGGAAGATGGCAAAGTGTCCCATGTGCCTAGTCAGAAGGTTGGATTTTAATTTGAGACAATGGAGAACTTCAATCGGTATAACAGATTCAATGGGAGATTTTGGGGGAGGATGGAGAAGGGATTGAGTCTGAAACTGGAAATAATCTCCTGGTGGAGAGAGTCCGGGTAGCATAGCACATCCACACTTGCAATGGGGGCAGCAGGTTGGTTGGCAATGAGAAAATTTGAGCTAGGACATGGCTCTGAATTAGAAGAGACAATTTATGGATTGATGAGGGTTGAGGGTATGAGATGGACTCAGGGGTAATTGCTAGGTTTCCCTGTTGAAAGACTGGGCAGAGTAAGAACAGGATCTAGTTTGCCAAAGAAGATCAACACTGCAGCTAGAAGAGAAGGGCTGGTAGAGAGATCATGCGTTCACATCTGGACATATTTGGTGAGGTGCCTGTTAGATTCTCAGGTGGAGGTGTCCACTTGGTCAGATGGGGATTTATGCCCAGACCTCAGGAGAGAGGTAGGAGCTGGAGGTTTGAATTTGGTAATTATAAAGATACGGGGGGCAGCCATAGTGACCAGAATGAGAGGCCAAAGATCAATCCCTAGGAAAGGGAACATTTGGGGGTTACACTGATGCAGAAGATCGGAATGAGTAAGACCCTGGCAGTTGAGAGAAGATAGGTGGGGGGTAAGGCAGTCTGTATTGCAGAGCAGGATGGAGATGGAAGGCAAACCATTGGGTTGGTAATCGGACGACCACTGGTAGACAAGCATCTCCCCTATAAATTTTATGGGACTGCTCTGTGGGGCTGATGTGACAATGCCTGTGAAAACAATAGGCTGTGAAATGCTAGACAAAAGTCAAGTATGTGTTCTCTGCCTGCATCTCTTCTCCTTCCCCTCTTTACACCTCGGACACTTTCAGACACTATTTTCAGCTGCCAATCCCTTCTTTAAAATGAGGCCACCTCTATTGCTCACAGACCTCCCTTCTGTCATGCTGTTTTTGTTCTTCTTTTCTTTGCTCATGCTGTTCCCTCTGCCAAGAAAGCATTACCAACCACATCTTGTGCCTTATTAGCTCCTCTGTTTCGATTGGGACTCCATTCAAACATCTCTTCCAGCAAGCCTTCCCTGATTCTCAGTAATGGAAATCTCTCCCGGGTTCCCTCCCACCACACTTCCAAGGCTGGGTGAAATGCTCCTCCTCTGGTCTCCCATAGCATCGTGTGCGTCTCTGTGTCATCACGTGTCCACATTTACCATCCCTATTGTTTTTATAAAATGTTCACTTAATGCCCGTCATCTGTGCCATGTCTTATTCTCTTAGAATTCCCACCATCCAGCGCAATGCCTGACACTTAATAGATCCTCGATAAACAGTCGTTGAACATGAATGAACAAATAAGATGCGGACCCCTAGGTGCTGTTTTCCTTTTCTAGAAATCAGAGCATTCAACCTCTGAATAACAGCCTTCCACCACTCGCCTAAGAAGCCAAGCAGTCGGTGGGGGTGGGTAGCTGCGAACAAACCAGCTGACAGCACTAATTAAAACATCCATCCCATGTGTATGCAAATCCAGTAACAGCGTGTCAGAGAAGATAACTTCTGATCCCATCTCATCCCCAGAGCTTTTTGTGAGCCCAGTGGTTTAGAAGCAATCTGCAGTGTGGCCATTTGATAAAATTATTTCTGTTTGGGAAGTGTGGGTGGGCGTTGGGGTGTGTGAAACCAGCCAGGACAGTCGGGGTAGGAGCTGATGGGAAGTCAAATTGCAGAGGCTTCAGGAGTGAAAGCACAATGGAAACACTCCCAGGGACCTCATCAAGTTTGGCATTAGAGAGCACAGACAAGGGAAGAAATAGCTAATTGTTGTACGTCCCTTAGACTACCTGACTTCCATGTTCAGTGCAGTGTAGCCTCAAACACAAATTCACAGGCCTGACCCTTAGACAAATTACGTCAGCAGCGCTTGGCTTTCTAGAGCTGGTGTTTAACTCCTTCCAGTCTTCCAGTTCAACACAGAGCAAAATACCATGTTTTCCCGAAAACAAGATCAGGTCTTATATTGATTTTTGCTCCAAAAGACACATTAGGGCTTATGTTCAGAGGATGTCATCCTGATAAATCATGCTAGGGCTTATTTTCCGGTTAGGTCTTATTTTTGGGGAAACGCGGTATATGTTTATTTGGTACAGAGAGTTGTCTTTTAAGAAACTGAAATGCTACTCAGAGGAAACTAAAGAGGTGACTGAGATGGAGCAGGAAGTCTGGGCTCTGGTCCCAGCTCTGTTACAAACTGGCTAGGTGACCGTTTGTCTTCTCTGAGCCTTTGGCTCCTCATCCTTAAAATGAGGGATTTTGGACTAACAGATGTCTAGAGTCCCTTCTTATATTATGGATCCTTCTGGGTCAGGGACCCAAACCGAAGACCTTCTGTCCAGCACTGTTCATATGAATAGAACAAGACTGAGTTCAGCAGAAACTTGATTCTTTCTTCAAGGTATGGAGAAGACTGAGCTCATGTGCTGAGCGCACCTTCTCCCTGACTGGGGAGGAAATTTCTGTATTTATAGGGTGTGGTGTCGAGTGATTAAATTCTAATAGGCATTCCTAGTTCTTCTTCTGTTGCATTGGGAACTTTTGTGCACAGTCCTTTTGGTTCCCTCATCACCTTAGTCTTTGCAGTTCAGAATCCTTTTCAGCCTTGTAAGCTGCTGACATAGTTTAGGTATTGAGAAACGTTAGGGTCTTTTGGAAGAGAGGTTGGTGACACTTATACGACGGCTGTAAAATGCTACTCTCCCAGTGCTGTCGATGAGAATCAGCTAAGCCCAATTTCGTTCAGAGAGGGTAAGCCTACCTGGCATACCCATAGAGGTGCCATCTCTCTGGGTGTTGGTTTGGACCACTCTCTTCTCTTCAGACTCAGACCCAGTTTTGTGACATCCACTCGCCTCTAGTGTGTTTTTTATTTGGCTTAGTCTCTGTTATCCTCCTTCTCCTGGCCTTTGAAGAATTTGATCTGATTTTTGGCACCGCTGATGGGCAGTTGTAACCATCTAGTCAGGTGATTGCATCTTCTTGCCACGAGAAGAAAAACAGGAAATGGAAATTCAGTCCACTTATGCCAGTGCAGCCTCGTGGAACACACAGCTCTCTGCCCCTGAACACAAACAGGACGAGGATTTCCAGCCAAAGGGCCTCCTGGAAGTGTCTGCCATAATATTCGATCATGATGTTAGACTGTGAGGAGATCACCTCGGACTCTGCACTGCTGTCTTCAAGCTAGCTCAGCCGATGGGGACAGCACACTCTGCTCTGTGTGATGTTGGTGGACGTGGCACTCCATTGTTTTCATCTACAGAGGGGACGGCTAGAGTTTTCATGGAGCTGGAAAGAATTACAATCCCTCCTGCTCACGAAGGGACAGGCAAGCACTGAATCAGTAACTCACTAAGCAGAGCCTTAATTTTACTGGCATTTCTTTTCAGATTCTCAATCGCTGTCACTCTAACAGTTCAGCCTTCATTATCTACACTCAAGAGAGTCAGCAGGGGATCAGTAAATAACGAGAATCCATGGGTTTTATTTAATAGCCTCAATTCATTTAACAAACATTTGTTAAATACCTACTATGTGCCAGTCCTGCTAGATACCAGGAATACAAGACTGAATAAGCCCTACACTCTGGCACACAAGATTCTGAATCTAGTGAGAGAGCATCAAAGAGAGAATTTTCAATCAGAGACGTGGAGTTGAAGGGTGCTTTTGGAGCAGAGGAAGAGAATGGCCACCTCTTCTGGGGAAATACAGCAAGTTTCCTATCAGAAGAATTTTTTTTTTTTTTTTTAACATGGAGAGTGGGGAAGGTTGCTGGAGGGAGAAGACTGCCTCAACAAAGCATGCACAGACATGAAAGGATAGGGCTCGATTGTGACCAGAAATGCACCATGGCTGCAGCAGAGGTGGGAGAGGAGGCAGCTAACATTTTGGGCAGGGCCCCCTCCACACAATGAAATCCTCTGAGAGGTGACAGCATTAAGGGGAAAGATGGGATCACCGAGATTGCATGTGCCAGCATCGTTCGAGGCATTCTACATAGTAAAGCAGACGACGCTTTTAGAAATCACAGTGAGTTTCTTCCTCACAGAGCTGGTAATAAGGTTAAACACAGACACGGAAGAACTTCTGTTTCTGTCACTGTGGAAATCCACGGGCTGGTAAAACGGGCCCTAGACCACGTGTGGGTTCTGATCCACCCATTCACCTCCTTTGAAGTCTGTTTGGTGAGAGCTGAGCAGAGACAGAAACTGAGGAGAGAAAATAATGTTCTTTTCTCAGTATTCAAAAATCACTGGTCTGCAAATCACGATCCTGTGGGGCCAATGTAAGAAATGCCATAGCAGACTGGAGTAGTGTGTGAGGTTCTGAGGGTCAGATGCGCCCTCCCCAGGTGGGCATGGGTACTGGTGAGGGAAGGGAGGCCCGGCGGAGGAAGAAGTGCCGCAAACATGTTCATTGAGTGTTGTTTCAGACATTTCACTTACTTAAAATTTCATAACAAAAAATGCAATAAAGAAATGATAATAGTAATAAGTGTCTACCATTTGCTTATTTTCAATAAGACCCAAGATGCTATACTGAATCAAATTTTACAACGTGACTTACTTATTTTCTGTTATGTAGTTGAATCCTCACAAAAGCCCTCTGAGGTAGGTGTTAATGATCCCATTTTATAGACAAGGAAATTGAGCTGCAAAGTGATTAGTAGATGTCTCAGGGTCATTCAGCCCATGAGAGTACAAAGTACAGGCTGCACAGGCTGGTGCATCGGGGAGGAGAAACCCACCAGCGAAGGACTTACTCCAAAAATGTGCAAAAGGCCTCGTTCTTCCCTCTTCAAAGGTAGAGACTGGTTCTGTGAATTCTTGCCTGCGTCCATGACAGGAAGGGAAAACGGTCCGTAACCAGGAGTAGGACGAGCAGACGGCACTGCTGAGAGGAGATAACTCTGTAAACAGCCACGGAGTAAAGCAACTCCATCGAAGCCTCTTCTCTGGGGCTGGGGTGGGAAGCCCTGCTCCGCTCGCCTCTCCCACAAGTGCTTGCTGATAACTGTGTATTACTGTGCAGAATACAGGCCGCAATTACTAGACAGGACTTTATCCTGCAAGGTGAGATGAGAGAGATTGGAGCTGGTGTGCTTTAGTTCCCTCTCCCAGGGATAATGTTCGGGGACAGAGGACGGGGGATCCCTTTGGACCTAGAGGAAGGGAGGAAATTAGGAATTCTGGAGGCCCTGTGCCCCTGATAGTAGAGAAATCTCAAACAACTCCTTCCAGGACTAAAACCGACATACTCAAAATGTTTTTACAAAATGACCATTGCAGAATATTTGAAAAATTCAACCTAATTGCTCTGCTGCCTCTTTAGAACAGAGCCATTCCGAGGGACCCCCAGCCCCAGATCTTTAACTCACCCCATGTGAACACCCCACCTTGGATACCTGAGGGGTCATTTTCATTTTAACTTGTTTTCATTTCTCAGTTTGGCTCTTATTGCCTGAACCTCACTGTGTTTCATTTCATGGCTACTGCTATTTTGGGTCTGTGAAGTCATTTCTTTTCCTAAGTGAGGAAGTGTGGTCAGACAGGAGCTCCAGCATCTTCCAGCGGGTGAGATATGTGAATCTACATTCCATCTCCCACTTTGCTTTCTAGGAGGCAACTGAACTAATTTCCAGTTGAAGATATGCCAGGTTAGGGGAAGGCCTTTTTGCTGGGCTTTGGGGTCCCGTGCCTGAGTTTCTGAAATGCATATCCAAGGACCCCTAGAGACACCTGGCCAGGTGCAGGGAGGCACCCTGGGGCATACAGCACAAGCCTGGGGTGGAGGCACTCCGTACTCAGTTCTGAACATCTCTGTTGCAAACAGCACAGACAAAAGTGCCCCAGAAACCTCTAGAACCTCCTGTCTGGGAAGGGTTGGTCTTTCCTGAAGAGAACCAGATATTCCCTTGACCCTAAAGACAACTCTCAGCTACTGTCCCCCCAACAGTACATCCATTCTGACCTCAGGCCCTGCGGACACAAGCAAGGCGTCCAGCAAGCCAGTCCACCTCCCTCTCTGCCTTCCTGTTCCAGCCATAATTGGGAAAATGCCTTCCTGTCTTAAAAATGCATGGGGTGGGCACAGGAAGATGAACGGGACTGAGAGTTAAATCCACTATTACTATTCTCCTCAACCCTGATGTTTATTTTCCACAGAAACTAAATAATGGATCTAAACTGTTTGCTATTACTTTAAGGAGCTGCTGATGCATCATAGAAACCTTTGAAAACATTCTCTTTAGATTCATGATTCTACTTCAAATATAGCCATTTTCTCCCATTTTCCTCCAAAATCTTTGCAAGGAAAAAGAACCTTGCTTGGAGAGGAGTTCTGGCCACAGTTTTTCTTTATCCTGAGCTGGAGTCACCAGGTTTGGTCTTAGGCCTTGTGAGTCTGTCAGGGCATGGAATCCACAGCCACCATCCCATTCCTAATTCTGGGGACTTGGGTGCTGTGCAAGCACTTATTTCTTCCCTTAATAGTCTCCCTCGACCTGTGAGCACGGAGAAGAGATTGAGCCAAGGTCAAATAAGAATTTGATGATAGGGTTAAAATTCTTAGCGCTTGATTTCATTCTTATGATTCTTGATTCTTATTGCTTTGGGTTTAACTATTATTAGACCACGAAACCAAGGATTGATACTCCAAAGGGCGAAAAATATTGATTTCATTAAAGGTCAATTACTTAATTTTTTTCATCACATAATTTTGGGGTTGGTAGGGAATTCATTAATTGTTCATGCCAATCCCATCTTATTATGGGTGAAGAAACTAAGATTAGAAAAGCGTTCGAGAGTATGCCTAGCTCAAGGTCATCTGAATAGGAGGTGGTAGGACCACGCCTGCAGCTGAGCCATCTCAGCTACTGCTCTTGACTCCCCTCTCCTTGGACTGATGACTTCCGCAGGAAATGGCAATTCAATGGGCATACTTGGCTGTTTGACTTATACATCTGTTAGGCAATTGCTGTGCAAAGCACCTGCCCTTGAAGTGTACTGCATAGGTTCTAATAACTACACGACCTTTAGAAGATGTGGTCCCTCCCTCCTGGAGATCAGAAACTTAGGGCCCACCAGGCCTCACCCTTGTTCTCTTCTACTCTCTAAAGCAGTGATTCTTAGCCAGGAGCTCCATTCGCAGGACGTCTGAGGCATGTTCTTCATTTGCATAACCTCCGCCTGGAAATCTGAGGAAACCCATTGTTAAGAATCACAGCTCTGATGCATCCTGATAACGGATAAGGATGGTCACAGAAAGGAGTAAATTCTGACTCAAGGGAGGGAGGTGGGTACAGTGCGTTTCTGTTGGTCATCTGGAGGAAATCTCTGGAATAAAAGGAGTTGGTTACTCTCTGTCCTAATCTAACCTGGGAAATAACCTGAGTGATGTCTGTGTGTGTAGGGATGTGGGACCACCAAATGTACATGAAAAGTCATCCATTCCAGCTGGTCCCATCTTTTGGATCTCAGGGCTTCTAGGAGTAACAACCGGTGAAAATCAGTCACAAGATGCTTGGGTCATTCCCAAACCATGAAGCATAATGCTGTGATTGATGTCAAAAGGTGAAACCTAAGCTTTCTCCTTGATTCTCTGTTTCTAGTTCCCAGCCTGCCATTGAAAGATAAATCTGAGTTGGGAGGGAGCCCTTGACCTGCAGGGATGGTGAGCATTAGTCGAAGGCTATTTTCAGTTTCTAACCTGTAGGATCAAAGGCTTTCCCACAGAGTAAGGTGGAATTTCACCTAATGTGCTCCTGACCTGGGCCACAGGTCTGCTGTTGTGACATTCAGGTTCAGCTTCTGAATAACTAGGATGAGGCAAGCTTCTCTCCTGGAAGACTAATCCTACTGTGTGGTAAGACCTGCAACAACACAGGTGAGAGGGCCCAAGACTGAGCAGACACGTGTCTCATGGGCTACTGCAGCCTGCATCCTCAGTACATTCTGACCTCTTGCCCCATGGTGTCCCTGCCAGCCATCTTGTCAGTCCCTGGATTTGGGCTGGCAGCAGGAGTGCGAGGGAAGAGGGAGGCAGAAGGGACACTGCAGCAGCAGAAGGACAGGGAAGCATCTGGACAGAGAGATTGTTCCTGGTTGTAAATCAGCAGTTCTCTCTTGGTCTCAGTGAGGGATGCCTCTAGCGCTCCTAGACAAAGAAAGCAGTCAGGTTCTGGAACTGGCTCTGGCTCAGGCCAGGTATCTTTCTTTACAGGAGGCTGGAATGTCTGAGCTGGCACTTTCCCTGGTGGAAATAACACTAACAGAACAACCACAGCCTCATTTTCCTGATATGCATTTTCCTATGGAATAAAACCTGGTGGGCTGGGGGCCATGTTTGACTATCAGATACACATTGATTGGCTCCTTCTAAATTGGATGTAAATGCTTTATGTGGGGCATGCACTTTATAGTTTGCCCCAGTCCCTGGTTTCCGTTTTTATTGCACCCAACTGAGTTTAACTTTTATGTTCTTGCCCTTAATAGCATGGGTCCTATTGCCATTTGAATTTTCTGACTCCCTTACTATTATTTGTGAATCTACACAATGAATGTAGGGGAAGGCGCTGTTACTATTCCCCCTTCTACAGGTGAAGAAACTGAGGCTATGAGAGAACATGTTTTGGCTGAAGTCTCATAGCTAGTAAGTGTCAGAGGCACAACTCCAACTTCTGACTAACACTAAAAAGCATTTATTCTTTCATCCTATGCATGATACAGTCTCTGGGAATCTATTGCTCACCCCCTCCCAATGTCCCTCTCTCCCTATCCTGACACACACACACAGACAGACACACAGACACACACACACACACATAGACACAAAGACATACACACACAGATACACACACAGACACACACAGATACACACATAGACATACACACACAGATACACACACACACACACATGCTGTGTTGGCATCCTTGAACCTGGAGATGCCCTAGTGCATTTCTCTTCCTCCTCCGTTGGCCTGAAGCTGACTCAGACACTAAGGGGGGAAATTTGCATTTTCTTGATGATTAATGATGTTGAGCATCTTTTCATGTACCTGTTGGCCATTTTTAGGTTGTCTTTGGAGAAATGTCAATTCAATTCCTTTGCCCATTTTTAAATTGAGTCATTTGGGTTATTGTTTATGTGCCTGTTTGACTATTGGCTTGTAGGAATTCCTCTGACTTCCAGAAGCAGAGGAGACTGGTGGTTGCCAGTGGTGGGGGCAGAGAAATAGGGCTGTTACTCGATGGGTATGAAGTTCACTTATATAAGATAAAGACGTTCCTAGACTTGCTGTGCAACATTGTGCCTATAGTTAAAAATACTGATTTTACACTTAAAAACTGATAAGAGAGATCTCGTAAGTGTTTTGTTTTTTTTTTGCCATAATTGAAAAAAAGAAAAAAAGAAACTATTCTGGGGAGAAGGTAGGAGGATTTAGCACAGAATTAACACTACATTTGTTTTTTCACGGTGCTCAGATGGAGCAGCAAAAACCTAGAATTGTTTGAATTGGAATCCATACAGCCCTTTGCCCTTCTCGATCTTGTTACCAAAGATTGAACCAGCCCCAGTGTTGAAAGTTTGTCCTGAAAGAAATCCGAGTGGCAAGTGCAGGAAGTTAAGCAAGAGCTGGATTTGCATTTAACTCGAGGCAATGGCAACGTGAGGACGCACACATTCTGGGGATGTTGTTTATGGTTTAAAAATCCTCCTCAATTTCAAAATGCACATGCGCCTTCTCCTGCAGATCCATCTCTCTGGGACCTGTGACAACCAGAGGAGGTCACCTGTCAGCAGGTAACGTGCAGTCCTGGCTGATGGAAATTGCTGGGTTTGCTGTCTACTGAGCAAACAGCTGCTGGGTCCAAATTACTTTCTGCACAAGTATGAACAGTGAGCCTGTCATCGGGCCCCTTCAGGCTAACGTGGCTTAAAGGTCTAACCTTCCTTATCACCCCTGCAAAGTGTTTTTTTGATGAAAAAAGAAAGTGTGTTTACTCCCCTATCAGAGTCATTTTTTTCCCCCATATTGAAGGCCAGGGGTCATTTTCAGGATGGCAGTGAAGCTTGGGGAGGTTTAATAGCCACTGGGGTGAGGTCTACTGGGGTACTGGGAAAGGTTTTATGTGCAACTGGGTCAAATCCGGAAGAGGGTATTGCTCTCTCTTGTCATCCCTGAGGATGAATTAATTTTTAGGGGCTTATTATGCACAGGGACATTAGATGACAACATCATTTCACAGCAGAGTCCAAAGCTCAGGACAGACTTGTTGACAAATCACACACCCAAGTCGCCCCTGATTTTCTCTTGTTCTGACTTGGCTGTTGGACCACTCCCTCCCACCTTCTTGATTTGATGATTCTTGCACAGGAGAGTGAAAGCAGCAATGTGTCCCCCTTGAAAACCCGAAGTGACAATACTGATGGCTTCCCAGGTGTTCCAGCATCTTTCTGCCTGACCCAGGCCTGGCAGATAACTCCTTAGAGACACTTGATTGTGCTCAGCAGAGAAGCTAAATGAGAGTGTGGACTGAGGATCAAGAGGGAGGGGCAGGAGAAAACAGTCCTGGAAACAGTGATTGAAAATGGTCGTGAAGGGACTTAATTTTTTTTGACAGGATGTGAAAGTGGGAACCAGGAATCAAAAAGAGGTTGGCACCAAGGAGTTTGACTTAAGGATAGGATGGATTTGAAAGATAAATTAGCTAAGGTCAAGAATAAAAATGTGTATTAATTTGGGAATTAGGACCAAAAATAAGTTCTGATTCAACAGAATGGTCATTCGGCAGGAGATAATGGAAGAATATTCTTGTTTGGAATCTAGACTGGGATCTGCTGGGCGGGATGATGTAGCATAGCTGCCACCCATGTGACATGCCTCCCACCTCTTCTCTCTCTGTGCTCCTTCCGCTCTGCTCCAGTCATATTGAAGTAGGACTACGTCTCTGTGAGTCCCCAAATGATGTAGGGGACTTTGGAGTGAGTGAGTGAGAGCCGGGATTGTGTGTCGTGAGACCTAAGAAAGGAAACACGGACCCAGGAGAGGCAAAGAGTTTTAGAAAGAGGATAGTTTATTGAAAGCAAAGGGTCAGAGCTCCCTCCCGAGTGGGAGGAGGTCCCAAATGGGGGTGCCCAGTGACTGAGGCAAAAGCTCTTACTTTTGTACCTTCCCTTGCTTGTTTAGGGAAGGGGAGCTGGTGCCTTTAGTGAAATGCGTCTACCAGGTTTGTTCTGCTTGCCCATCCTGAAGGAATTAGCAAAGTAACCCACTCTTATCTATCAGATCTGCTTCATTTTCAGGCAAAAAGGAATTTTACGATTAACCTCAAGGCGTTTGTTACAGTTTGTCCTGGAGCCAGTTTGTCCTGGAGCCAGTTTGTCCTGGAGCGAAGGAGTGATTTCAAAACCTGGAGTTTTAGGATCAGGCTGTCTTTGTTTATGCCACTTGGGACCTCCCTGTCTACCTAAAGACATGCTAACTAACCTGTCTCAATATGGAACCCCACCCCACCTCAACCACCATGAGAAATCCACATCCCCTGTTCTCTCTTCCTAGAATATTCTAACTCTAACCTCATTACTTGGCTAATAAATATTTCTTCATTTCAGACTGTGGCCTAAGTGTCATTTTCTCTAGGAAGCCTTCCCTGCCCAGCATTCCCTCCTCACTTTTGGCTAGATGCTTCTTCCATGTGCCCTCATAGCTCTGGTACATTACCCCAGCACTTGTCACACCTCTTTGTAATTGCTTATTCATTGTATTCTCCCCTAACAGCCTGGAAGAGCCATGAAAGCTAGGGGACGTGTCTATATTGATTTTGGCCCTTGCAATTCCAGCAAAGTGATTACCTTCAGTAAATTGAAATCACATTTTTATTTATTCTTATGAGGCACTTTCTTTCCCCTGCCCTGAAGAGAGTGCCAAACATAATTTCTGACAAGAAAAATGGGTGCTGTAAATGACCATTCTGTTGTCCAAAGTACTTAGTCTTGTCTCCTTAAGAGACCATGAGCGCTTTGAGGATAGAGGCTGGATGTTCTGCTTCACATTCCTCTCTCTCTCCATTGGCTATTTCCTGGGCCTATAGTAGATGTTCAATAAAAAGTGTTGTTTTACTGCAGTGGTTACCTCTCTGATGGCAGGTATTATCTCTGCCTTAAGAGAGACAACAATTTGCTTCAAACTTGTCTGAGTGTTTGGAATCAGACAAGAGTCCTTTTCAAAATGGGAAAATGGGGCTTTAATAGGTCTTGCCCTCTTTCTTACCCTCCAGAGGATGAAGCAGTCATTTCATTCAGCCGGAGATGCGTCTGCAGCAAATCACCCGTGGGATTTGCGAGGGATTATCTGGCCACTGGAGGCCTCTTTCGTTTTTCCACACGATGCAATTGAAACCTATTCAGAAGGACTAAATAATTAATGCCACGTTGTACAAAGTGTGCTCCCCTCTTCCCATCGCGATTTACTTTTAAATGCAGCATTTCAAGAATACCAGAATTAATTTACTGTGTGTTTTGCTTCTTCAACAAAAAACATGAGATGAATAATTTCCCCACATCATGGCTTTACATTTCCCCATAAATAGGGCATCTGTTATCATGGATTATTATGTATGTGATGCTTCCAGGAGGAGGCTCAAACACTCACCCAAAAAACTCATTTTTTAAAAGGAATGACTCATTAAAAAATGAGAGTGTGAGTGAAGGAAGAAACAATATTAGGGAAAACCCTGTGAGGGCAAGAAGTTAGGAGGATGTTTGGCATTTCGGAGTCAGACGATAAGGGATGTTTGTTCAATAATATTTGTAATGGGTCTACCGTGTGCCAAACACTATTATAGCTACCGCACATGCAAACACAGCTAATAATAGTAACAGTAGCAGCGTAGCCCACGAAGGGCCAGCGCTTGGTCTTGCTGACCACTAATCTGGAAGCCTGGAGCACAGCCTGACCTGCAGTAGGAGTGCAATACTGTTAAGTATATAGGTAATGTTTCCTGAACCTCACACATGGGCACTGGAGTGTTTTCAGAACTTTACAAGTGTTATCATTTTTAATTCTGATGATAATATTGTGAGGTCAGTAGTAGCACCGCCCTTATTTATTGATGAGGAAACTGGGGCCCAGTGGGGTTAATTAGTTGCCTGCGGTGACTAGAGATAAAATTAAAACCCAAATCTGTCTGACATCAAGTCTGATATAAAAAAATACAATGTGCTTCCGATCATTAAGCTATACTCTGTAAAGATGATATTCCTGCAGTCTGGATGTTCACACCTAGGCCCAGAAATAAATGTGCAAACAAGTAGCCAAAATAAAAGTAGCGTAATTGGAGAAAGATACTTCTGCTATCACTTGTCTGCTTAGAGAATTCTGGAAAAGCTTCACATAAGAGTTAAAATTCAATCTGGTTCCTGACAATGATGTGAAGTAGTGCCCTAGCTGATGGCTGAAAGACACCTTGAGTGGGTGAGACAGAGACCTGTGTCATAAGGGGTCATTTGAAAGTATTTGTTATTCGACGACAACCTATCTTTTTCTGACTGCTGCACCATGGTAAGAGGGTTTCTTTCAAAGTTTAATAAAGAGTAATTATATGCACTTTTAACTTTTTTGAAGCGTGATATACATATTGAAAAGTGCACATGTAGGAAAGTGTACACTTCAATGAATTTCCATAAACTGAACCTAGAACAAGAAACAGAATTTTATCTGTATTCCCCAATAACCCTTCTAATGACCCTATGTTAGTTTTTAGGGCTTCTATACCAAATTGGGTGGCTTAAGACAACATAAATTTATTCCTTTACCATTGCAGAGGTCAGAAGTCTGAAGTCAAGGTGTAGGCATAGTCAGCCAAGACTTCCTCAGGGGGCTCTGAGGGAGAGTCCATTCCAGGTCTCTCTCGTGATTTCTGGCGTCCGTCAGCACTCCTTGGCATTGCTTGGTGTGTAGGTGCATCCATCCAACCTCTGTCTTCATCTTCACATGACCTTCCCTCTATGTGTCTCAAACCTTCCTCTCCTTTCTCTTATAAGGACACCAGCCACTGAATTTAGGGCCACCCTAATCCACAATGATCTCGTCCTGAGATCCTTAACTAAATTACAGCTGTAGAAATTCTATTTCCAAATAAGCCCTCATTCACAAGTACCAAGGGTAAGGCCTTGGACGTACCTTTTTGGGAGGCATAATTAAACCCCTTACAGTTCCCTTTTGGTTACATATTTTCCAAGGGCAATGATTTAACAGCTTCACCTATTTTTTACTTCACATAAAAGGAATCATCTAGTTTTTTACTAAACTTGAGTGTGGCTTCTTTTTCTCAAAATTATGTTTTTGAGATTCATTCATATTGTTGCATATAGCTCTAAAAATTATTATCATTGCTATATGGTAGTTCCTTGTGTAAACATAGCATAATTTATCCATTATACCATTATGAGTATCTAGGTAGTTTTCACTTTGGTGCTTTTATAAATAATGCTGCTCTGAACATCTTTGTATACTTTTTCGGTGAGCTTATGCATGAACTTATGTTGGGTGTATATCAAGGAGAGAATTTGCTAGCTCATGGGGTATGTACATGATCAGCTTTAGTGGAACAGCTGGTTTTCCAATGTGGTAAAACAAACACTGTTTGAAACAGGAGTGGAATGATCTGATTTGTACATTTAAAAGATCACTGGCTGAAGGGTTACAATGGCACAGAGGTTTAGCTTCAAGATATCATTTACACAGGAAAGTAGTAGGAAGCCAATCTAGAAGAGATCCAAGATTAGAGTTTGGAGGCTTTTAAGCCTCAGCTTAGAAGTTTGGGCTCTTTTTGTTGGGAAAAATGCCATTTTTAAAAATAGGAGAATGACATTGTTAGATTTATTCCTCAGGAAGATGGATGGGAGCCAGTTAGAAGATATTAGACCTTGAGGGAGATGCTGAATATATGAACCCAGGGGTATGGTAAGAGGAAGAAGGAGGGAGAGAAGGGGGAGGATGGGAGAGCCATGAGCGGAGCCGGGAGACCCTGACAGTTTCTGGAATGTGGTGTGTAGAAAGGGAGCAGTCGGTGCTTTCCAGATGCCCAACATTCTAGGACACTGTCCAGGGCGGTGGAACTGGAAATGGACTTAACGTGCCATTTTCATGCCAACACTCTGGATGGGCTGTGTTTTGATTAGAATGAATGGTGTCTTGGCTGAACTTATCAAAGGGTTTTGCTCTGGGGCGATGATGAGCTCTTATCACCAACTTTGCTTCTGTCAACATTGGACAGAGAACCCCGAGGCCACCTGGAAATGTGCCATGACTTCTGTGTTTCTAAACATCAGAAAGGAAAGTGAATGTAGACTCCTTCAACCAACATTTAAGAACACACTATGAAACACAAAATCTCAGCAAAGTCTTATTTTGATCACAAAAGGGTGTCAAGAGGAGGACGCACTTCATCGACCAGGGGTGTCAGGGAGTCTAATGGTGGAGAACATTTCAACTGGGTTTTGCAACATGAGTAGGCAGTCTCAGAAGGAGAAAGGGCTGATGTAGTCAGGAAGAAAAATGGTCATTTCCAGCAAAGGAAATAGCATGTACCAGGATACCAAAGAATGAAAAATAATAGCTAAAAGGTATTGTGCTCTTACTGTGTACCAGGCGCTGCGCTAAGAATTGAATCTAGGCTTTTTCATTGGATCCTCTCTGTAGCCCAGCAAAGCAGGTGAACTTACTATTTTTATTTTGCAGTTGAAAAAAACTGAGGCTTAAAGAGGTCAAGCTACTCAATCTCAGAACACACAGCTCCTAGAGCAGAGCAGGAATTCTGACCTTAGGGCTCAGGTCTTTAATCAGTGAGCGTTCCCGTCCCTGAGAAAGAGCTTGGAAATGGTGTGGAGTCCAACGCAGGCAGCTTGCATCTTGCTCACAGTGAAGTCACGGCAGGTAAACTCTTCATCCATAGTGACTGGCAGCTGATCATTTTCCAGAATTCTCTTCCAGTCCATGCCCAGAGGAATAGGAGTGCCACATTAAGACTTTGAAAAAGCTGGTGACATTTACCTGTGTTGAAACACTGGAATAAAAATAGCCCCTTCCGACCCCTCATTTAACCCTTTCTCTTCAGCTCAGCGTCCCTCAATTTTTGCTTCTGCTCCATTTTTTTTTTTTTTACCTCTTTGAAGATGCATCAGGTCTCAAGTTCAGCTTAATCCAACTTCTAGATGTATTATTCATTTCTATGCTTTAATGATGTGATAAGGTTTCTGGAAATAGGAAAAGGCTCATTAAACTGTCATTTGAATATAGATCACACCTAAATTCTAAGGAAGACAAAGTCTGCCAGCTGGGGATGAGTCTGCCTTCCCATCATAGCGTTCTACAAACTGGGGAGGCAGAAAAAAGCATTTCAAAGAAAAGACCCTCCAGATTAGCACGTATTCTTGATTTGCTCTGTAATTAATGATAACTCACAGAATGAGAGATTCAGAGAGACAGCACAGGAAGACTGGCCAAATGAAGAAGGAATCCAGGATGTCAAACGTGGTGAGGGGTGTGTTTTGTCCCTGTCTGTGCTGAGCAGTTTGATCAAGCTGGTTCTCTTTGAGGTAGGGGAACGTGTAAGCATTTTAATTTGACTCCCATGGCTTAGAACACAACGTCATCCCTAGCTGCAGAAATTGATTTGAGAATACAACTTGCCTGCAGCTTTCCTTCTCTGTTTGCCATTAGGTGTGAGAATAGGCTAGAAAATGCAGGAGTGCAGGAGAGGGACTCAGAGCCAGATTCGGGTGAAACTGGGAAAATGTCCAGCAATTTCTTTACTTCTCAATCCATAAAGGATGTGACATTAACCTGTCTTAAAAACTTATGTTGTACCAGACCCTGGTCCAAGCACTCAACACATATGTCCTTGTTTGTTTTTTTACCACGGCTTTCTGAGATGGGCCAGCATTGCCCTTACACTCAGGAAAGAGGGACATCTCCCTGGATTTCCTGCTTTAGTGGGGGTATTTTGGCTCTCTTCCAGGTGTGTCCCTTCCCAGAGGGTAAGACGCTGCTCCGTGGGAACAAGAGTACATACCCACTGGGCACCTGGGGCCCTGTACTTTTCTTACCTAATATCCCCAAGCCAAATTGAGGTTCTGAGTAGGCCTATTGCCTAACTCTGTCCTTGCTGGCACCCTGTGTCCCTGATGTGATCCTGGGTCTCCAAGCCAAGGGCTGGCCCTCTGCATGGCCTATGGACACACAGTGTTTCATGTAGGCGGGGTGATGGCACTTACTTCCACGTGACCGCAATGTACGATGGAGCCAGGTGTGGGAAAAAAAAGGTTGGGGAGTGAGCCATGAGCAGAGCTGGGGCGGGCTCGCTCCCACGTTTCATCAAGAAACCCCATGGAATCCAATAATTATGAATTCAATCTTTGTGCTTCCAGGTCACTACAAATGTGTTCTTGTCAAGGTAGGAGGAAGGAACATGTTTTATTCAGTGATTTGTTAGCTTAAGTTTTACTTTTTCATATTTGACATGCGGTATATAGCAAGCCATTTATACTCTTGCTCTAGGCCCTGACATGTTAGGGGTGGGCTCAATGTAGGAATATTGTCTATATTTTATATATAGAAACATGGAGACCTTAGTCACTTGCTAGTAGATATGAAGTCAGAATTTGAATTCCAGCAGTCTTATTTCCCCTATGGAGGCACCTTGGGGAAGTGCCCATTCAAATCAGCTAATATCCTGATGGGACTGGAGCCGTTAGACAAATATGAGCAACCTTCTTCTTCTGCCATATTTTAAGAGAAGTGGAATGGGACCCCTGAGGCCTCCAAGAGGTGCATAGGTGGAAGGGGGTTGAGGGAGAACCAGAGATATTGGAGACAAGAAAAGTTATTTGAGTCACATTTATCAGTGTCTTTGCTATACATGTTTAACCTGAATTTAATTGTGAGAAAAGAAAAACAAAACAGACAAGTCTGGCAAATCCAGAATGGAGGATGTGATAGGTTCCTCAGATGGCCCTCTAGGTTCCTGACTTTTGTCCTGCGTGCCCTGACTAATCCCTTACCTTGAGTGTGCAGGTCCTGTGGATGGTGGGACAGTCATGCCCTTGATTACATTTATGGCAAAGGTGAAAGAATTTGGTTGATGTAATTAAAGTCCCTAACCAGTTGACTTTAAGATCAGTAGTAGGGAAATTATCCTGGGTGGACTTGACTCAATCAGTCGGAAGCCCTTAATCAGGGCGTAGCCCTTTCCCTGGGGAGACAGAAGGAGCTGCAGACATTCTGTTAGCCCCGAAGAAGGAAGGCGCTGTGCTGTGGGGAGGGCTGAGTGGCAGGTGGAAGACTTTAGAAACT
This sequence comes from Rhinolophus sinicus, assembly GCF_036562045.2. Taxonomy (NCBI): domain Eukaryota; kingdom Metazoa; phylum Chordata; class Mammalia; order Chiroptera; family Rhinolophidae; genus Rhinolophus; species Rhinolophus sinicus. Next base: position 12,503,341 of record NC_133765.1, on the reverse strand, counting down.
GAGAGCCTCAGACCTACAGCTGCAAGGAACTGGATTTTTGTAACAACCAGTGAGCTTGGAAGAGAACGCTGACCCTCAGACGAAACCACAGTACTGGCCAGCACCTGGATTTCAGCCTTTTGAGCCCCTGGGCAGAGGACCCATGTAACCCAGGTTCAGACTTCCGACCCAAGGAAACTGAAAGCTAGGAAGTGGGTCTTATTTTAAGATGCTATATTTGTGAGTTTGTTTCACAGCAACAGGAAACTAATATGAGCAACATCTTTCAAGGCAACATCTTTCATACTCTTCAAAAACTCATTATCATAAAAAGACAACAGCTATAAGGGTGGGGGAGGATTTTAGTGTAAGAGTGACTAGAGAGAGAATGAGTAACAACAAAGAATAACGAGAGCAAAACCCCACTTGGGCTGGCAGTGATTTAAGTTTATTCACACTGTTTTGGAAACTCCATTTTTAAATTTTCTTTCTGTTTGAATGTCCTTTTCCTTCCATAGATCTCCCCTCTGTGTTTGGAGCAGAGGTTAAACCTCATAGCTTTGATCCTCACAATGTCTCATTCTGGCTAGGATAGTTACTTGAAAACAATTACACTGTCTCTCAGCTATAGAGAAGTTACTTCTGTCTCCAGAAGCTGCTGGAAGGCCAGGATTTTAATGCCAGTGGTGGGGTCCTAAGAATGAACACTTATGACCTGCACCCACCCTTTCCCACAGCTCTGAAAGTTTGGGGGGTGGGCTATGAGCTCCTATGACAAATTTATAGAGATAGCACAATGTATTTGGATAAGGATGATACTTCTGCAACATGGAATTTGTGTGCAGGAGGCCCTAGAAGAAGTTTGACTGCAATATCTGGCTTGTTCATTTCCCCACATAGAGGACCCTACTCCCCACCTAGCCTACTGTCTTTGCCAGGGAGGAAAAAGTACAGTAAGTCCCCACTTATCACTGTTGACAGGTTTTTGAAAACTGACTTTAAGCAAAATGACGTATAAGGAAACCAATGTTACCATAGGCTAAGTGATATAAACAAGAGTTATATTCCAATGGCATATTTCTGGTCATGAAAACATCACTGAACTTCTAAATGAAGACCCAAAACACTTCTAATATTAAACATTGAAATGCATGGGAGCTATACGTACACATAAGAAAGCTTAATAAAAAGTAAGATGATTGTTTTCCAACATATTTATCCCAGTTTAGAGTCGCAGGGAACCTATGTTAGAAGCTCAGGGTACAAGGTGGGATCCACCCTGGACAGGATGGTTTTTCCTTTGCAGGTTGCATGCGCGCGCGCGCGCACACACACACACACACGCTCAGACTGGGACAATTTATAGTACATACCAGTTCAGCTAACGTGCATATCTTTGGGATGTGGGAGGAAACCGCAGTATCCAGAGAAATCCCACATAGACATGGGGAGAATGTGTACCCTCCAGACAGACAGTGGCCCCAGCTGGGAAGTAATTATTTGTTCTCATCAATGTTATAACAAAACTATGTTGAATGAAACTATGTGATTCAAAGAACTGCTATACTGGAAAATGGAATTTACATTAAGATGTGAATGATTTTTCTGTGGGCTGAATTTTGTCCCCCACTCAACGTCATATGTTGAAGCTCTAACCCCAAATGTGATTATATTTTAGGAGGTAATGAAGGTTAGGTGAGGTCATAAGGCTGGGGTCCTAATCTGATAGAACTGGTGGCCTTACAAGAAGAGGAAGAGAGAGGCAGATCTCACTCTCTCCACATGTGCACGCCAAGGAAAGGCCATGTGAGGACACAGAGAGAAGGCAGCGCCTGCAGCCCAAAAAGAGATCTCACCACACACACTGGCTCCATTAGCATCTTGATCTTGGCCCTTCGGGCCTCCAGAGTTGGGAGAAAATAAGTTTTTGTTGTTTCGGCCTCCCAGTCTGTGGTGTTTTGTGATGCCACCCTGAGTGGATGAACATACACCTTGATAGAGGGTTTTCACATTAAAAAAAGATGGCTGGGTGGCCCAATGCTTATCCCACATGAAAATGTCTCTAATGGTGGAATTTCCATTTTTGTGATACCTTAGTATCAGGAGTCAGTTTTAAGATCTCCAGAGAGTTCTAATTCTTGTATGTATAGGAATGGGTCTATTAGAGGCACTGCCAAACATATTACATGTGTGCACACACATGACAACAGAATAGCTGAATGGCAAACACATTCACTGAGACAGGAAAAGATCTGTGGGTAGAAATAGATTGCATTCATTCATTCAATCAATCAATCAATCAATTGATCAATCATTTGTTCAATAGATAGGCATAAATTATCATAAATTCAGGGTATATATTATAGAAAGAATGGCATTTTTCTAGGCAACATGAAGCCTGTGAAGAAATATAAAGCCTTGTCCTTGGAGGCATCGCAGCCATAGACAAACCCAGGACAACACAACTACTGTTTATTAAATGCCTAAAATACACCTGGCCTTGTGCTGCCTGACTTCTCTTATATCAGCTCATTTATATAACCAGTCAACATGTATATAATTACTTTCATTTTATATGTGTTCTATTGAGTCTCAGAATGCTTAAATCACTTCCTCAAAGTCACACAGACAGAACCAAGATTTGTTTGCTCTCCAATATAGCATTCTATATTAATTATAAATAAGATGGTGTCTGATTGACCAAGTCCCTGAGAGAGAGAACTCGGCTATAAAATGTTAGAGACTTGGCTGCACTCTATCCCTCAGGACCTCCAAGGCTCTATGCATCCTGGTCAGGACACCAACTTTAAATCAGAAAGATCAAGGTTTTATTCTCACGTCTACACGTATTCACTAAGTGGCCCTGGACAAGTCATTTAACTTCACGGTACCTTGGAAAATTATGTTTAAAATGTGAATGACTACAGGGCCCTCCCCAAAGAATCCTGATGAGAACCAAATGTGAGAGTATAATTAAAGTGCCTAATCTAGTATGTACTCAATAAATGATATCTGTTGTTAACATCAAAAAAAGTAAAAATAAAAATAAATAAAGTGTTGGAGAAATTGAGGGTTTGATATTGGAGCTAGTAATAGTCAGGAAAAGCTTCACAGAGAAAGTGGCATTCATTTGGGTTTATGTAGATGAAGCAGAAAAGTGGGGGAGGACAATCTAAGTGGTAAGAAAGGGCTAAACAAAGACACAGTGGTGGGTGTCAGCTAAGCAGGAGGAGCGAGACATCCAAACTGGCCACGGCAGTAAGAACTCATTTAGTAGAGGACCCAGAGTCAAAGTGAAAAGGAAATGGTGAGCAGGAGGAATTGGAGGTGGGGGGGTGCAGGGAGGCCAGTGGCCAGCCTCAGAGCTAGTCCTACCCAATCCAGGCAATAGCTGTGGAGAGCCTAAACCAGGGTGGGGGGAGGGAAGAGCAGTGGGGTGAGTCCTCCCATTATTATTATTATTATTTTATTTATTTTTTTACATCTCAAATCTTCAGAGCCTCATTAGCTTTGAGTTCTCACCTTGTTGCCAGTGTAGGAGTTGGGTCCGGATATGCCATCTTGTGGTGCCGGGAGGAGGAAGGAAAACGGGGTGAGTGCTGATAAGGATGATGATGATGAGAGGGTCGGTGTTCAGTAAACTGTTCTGTGCACCGTGCCCTGTAGGGAGTATTGTTGGGGTAAACTCGTAACAACACCTCTGGAAGATAGACACTGTTCACACTTGCATTTGACAGTGAGGTTAAGTAATGGATCCAAGTTCCACAGCTTGCAAGTGGCAGGAACAGGATTGGAGCCCAGACTGCTGAACAAAGACCCAGAGTTGAGAAAACGTGGAGAGATTTCCCAGTTGTAAGATTCCAAATGTGAGAGGGTCTTCAAGCTTCGCCTTTCTATTTGTCGTCCTGCAGCCCACACCGGATGGGTCACGGTGAACAGGAAGAAAATACTGAGTCTCCTAATTAATGAAAAGGGATTTGAAAATGTCTCTATGGTCCCTAAAATTAGGAGCTCTGGATCATGCTGCCTCAGAACTTATCTTTTAACAATTTTTTTCTTCAAATTTAACTCTGCTGCCTTCTGCACTGAGGATTACCTAAAGGCCAAGTCTGACATTCTTAATCCAACCATTTCTGAGTTATCTGAGAACAGAAAAGGTACAGGGATAAATGCTTAAAGCATTAACTGTGGAAGTGCCATAGGGAGCTGAGACGGGAGGGGTTCCCTCCCTGAGGACCCTGCAGGGTTCAGATCGGGGGATATCCCTACAAGCTGGACAGCCCTAAACGATCCTGTCGGGTCCCAGAGCCCCTTGTTTTCTTTGGCTGTTTCTAAAAACTGCCTACAGATAAACTATGTGGCCGCTGAAACCGCTGGGAAGATTTTTTTTTTTCCCTTGAAAAGTGCTTAACTGGGAGAATTGGAGCCCTAGGAAGGCATTGACAACCTAAGCTGTCAAGGAAAATCTACAGGTGTTTATTTTGCAGGTACCTGCCATGAGCCCCATAAAGTACTGAACCAAGAACTATCCTATGGAAATATTCCAAACCTATAGGAATTTTTGTATCAACTCAGTCATTATTGAGCATCTACAATGCAGCAGGCATGGGCTCGGTGCTGACTGGTAAATCAGCGATGAACAAAACAGACCTTGTCTCCTCCTGCCCTGTACATTTTGTACTATTTATGTAAAATTAAACCCTGTTCATTTTTTAAAAATTCTATTCTGAATAGCAACAGAAAATAATAGGGAGGCGTGGGGCGTGGCAGAGATATACTCTTCACCTGAATTAACAGGTAATATGAGATTCTAACACATCATTCATTGCAAGATAGGGACAATGGCAGTAGGCTGTTACAATCTTACACACGCACACACACACACACACACACACACACACACACACACCCCTTATCCCACGCATGAAGGATATGTTCTTTTTTAGAATTAGCTGGAAGAAAAGTTGGCTGTTTTAAAGGTTTTAATAAAGAGAAAATATTGCTCTAAATTCACTTTATTAAGTGTCTTATGATTGGTTTGAAAAGACTCACATGTGAAAAAATTAGAGAACAATTCAAGCTCTATAGTCAAGTTCTATTACACAGGCCACTTCTATCCAATTTAAACACAGATTCTGCCTCTTTAAGGCAACAGACTGAAGAACTTGGCATTAACCACTGGGATGTAGATGGGTACAAACAGATGCTGCCAGCTGCAAATGAGTCTTATCTGTTCAATAAATTAGACCTCGTCAGGAATACGTTATATGTCTTCAAATTCATAAAAGTGCATTTATTCATAATTCTATCACTTTCCCATTACACTTCAAAGTTCATCTGAATTGTTGGAGTTCAGTTAACCAAACTAACTGACCCAAAGGCTACTATGTTCCAGGTGTGATAACGGACCCTGGGGTAACCCAGTGAACAAGAGTCCCAGATGGTGCCTGCCTTCACAGAATTTATATTCTAGTGAGTCCTCCAAGAACAGGTAAATAAACATGTAAGTAAACTCACTGCAGGCTGTGAAAAGTCTATGAAAAACAATAAGGCACCAATAAGGGAGTGAATATAGCAAGGGTCTACTTTAGATGGAATGGTCAGGGAAGGCTTAAGGATGAACAAGGGTTAGAAAAGTAAACAGCAGGGGAGAGCATTTCAGCCATAAGTAAAAGGATAAAAGGGCACGGCGTTTCTAAGAAGCCCAATGTGCCTGATTGCTAGAGAACAAGAAGTGTGGCCAGAAGTGAGAGAGAGCGAGGCGAGGGGCAGATCCTGCAGGACGTGAACGACCATAGTAAGAAGTTTAGATTTTATTCCAAGTAGGATAGGAAGTAATCTGAGGGTTTTAAGCAGACCTGGGCCATTACACAACTTGGAAATTGACAAGATCACTCTGCCTTCTGTGTGGAGAATCGATTAAAGGTGGCCTGGAGTGGAAAGCAGATACTTACTGGTGAGGAAGCTATTGCATTAGCCCAGGTAAGAGAGAAGTGCTGACCTGATAAGGGTTATGATCGTGAGATGGACCAGGTGGACACATCCAAGAGAGACAGTGAATTTGCTGTTCCATCAGTTGAGGGGGATGAAAAAATAGGAAGAACCAAAGGTAACTTTTATTTTTTTCCATTTACATCCATGAGTGACTGGAAGGCCCATTTGTAACAGAACTCACCAGGAAGAAAAAGAAAAGTAAAGGGAAAACAGATTTGTAGATTTGACGTCAGAGGATGATCATACTTGATGTACGATGGTCTTACATTTTCCCAGCAGAAGCTGATATCCATGATCAAATTTTTGTTGCAGAAAAGATAATTTTCCAAAACAATTAGCTTCCCTTCAAGACTCCCCACCACCAAATATTTTTTGGCCTGCAAATTTGCATTGACCATTTTTTCAAATTTCCCCCTTAGAATTTTTACTGCCTATTGCCCCCTCTTAACACTTCTACCGTCTCTTCTACTGTTTGTGTCACTTAGCTCCAAAAAAGCCAAGTATCTGAGTGCAGCGCAGACATACTCAGAGTCTTCCCCAGACACAGATTCTACTGAAATCCAGACCCAGGAGAACTATAAAAGAGAGGTAGAGTATGTTCAATTTCTTTTATTATTACTGTCAGTCTCCCATTTTAGGGCACCCTGATTGCTTTAGGGGAATATGGAGCAGTGCTTTCTTCTATTGTCAATTTAACGACCCTATTATGCTAATTGTCTTTCACCTTATCATCTTTCTCTTACATCTCTCAGACAAATGACCTAACCCTTTAAACACAATCCTTGGAGGACTTCCCCACACCCCTAGGTAGACTGAAACTATATCATGCTGGTGTTTGTACATATATACGCATAACATGAGGTTACAGGAGGAGATGCTAATCTAAAAATAAATACCACATAATTACTACATAGTGCTTTCCTACCATTATTTGCACAACCTGACATGCACCAGGCAGAAGGATGAGGGGACTCCGGTTTCAGCAGTTTATATTTAGGATAGAAACATATGGAAAAATGAGAAGTGAACATGAAACCTAGCTGATGGGGAACTAAGACTGATCAGTCTGATTCACTCGGTCATTCATTAATTCTTTCACATCGTAAATGTTCATTGAGTGTGTGCTCAACGATCTCACCTTATGTTCTTGTCATTGGACATTTGAAAAATAAATAAGAGCTAATTATAGAAAGAGAAAAGCAAGTAGAGCTAAACTCAAAGTGTCATGGGGACTCTGATTTAGGAGGGATGCCTGAGCAGTTGTGAGTCAAGGTACAGGAGGGCTGGGCAGTGACATGAAGGTCAGGGAAGGCTTTCACAAAGGAGGTAATAGTCAAGTCTAGTCTCTGTAGTATGAAGTGGCCATGGCACAAGGTATATAGATGAGAAGAGGGGTGGAGAATGGGAAAAAAGATGAGGTGAGTAGAGGAGATGAGGCATAAAAAAACATGTAGTAGCTATTTATCTATCTGGAGAGGTGTTCTGCTGTGCAATTCATGAACAACTTCTATAAACATCTTGTAAACCTATGTTGACAAGTGTTTGACTACTCTGGATATTATATTTGTATGCATCTCCTTCCTCAATCTTTATGTGCTTGAGTACTCTTTTTCAAAAAAGATGTTCCGTGTTGTTTAATTGGAGCTATGATTCCTCCTTCAGATTAACAGTGCTGTTCTCTTTGCCAAGGCTGAGTTCTAACCCTTGCATTTGTCCCCTAATCGCTCAGCATTATGTACTGTGCATATGCCAATGCACGGGGTTTTCATGAGGTGTGGTGGTGATGGGGAACTGAAGAGAAAGAGAGAGAGAGAGAGAGAGAGAGAGAGAGAGAGAGAGAGAGAGGCAATAACCCAGAATATAGAAACAGAATTCTGCTTTAGTCCTCCAATTCCTTAAAATTGAATTGATAGGAGAAAATATACTAACCTGAAGTGACTTAAGAGTACTTAACAGACGTCATCAAAATGGCGGCATGAGGTGAGCCTCTGTAAATCTCTCCTGGAATTTACAACTAATCAAACAACTATAACTCCACAAAGGACTCCTTGCACAGCAGACAGGCAAGACGAAGAGGCCCACTACTGAATTCACCTAAAGGAGGGTGAATTGCGCGAGTGATGCAAGGGGGTTGGGGGGGAAGGAGGGAAGGAGAAGTGCGGAGACGGAGCTGCATGGGCGCAGGACGCAGACCTAGCTCAGTGCTAGGAGGTCGCCGCATCCTGGAACTACCGCAGCTGCGGGAGAGGGAAGAACTCAGACTGCTAGGTCTCCGTTTATGGCCCACAGGGCTGAGGGGACAGCACATAACATGGCTGAACCCAACACCATGGGAGAGACCTCGGAGAGAAGACTGAGGGAAGAAGGCTGAAAACAGTGGTTTAAGCCCTCACTGCCAAGCAAAGAACGGAAGACTTAGGCACTGAGACTAGCCGTCCCCTCCCTACCCTCCCAGAGCTCGCCCTGCCCCCACCTGCCTGGTGCTAGAAGCAGAACAGTAGCAGTGTCAGATCAAAAGAACAGAATATTTGCTGTTCTGAGAACTGTGGCCCACAGACACAGATTCGCAGCCCAAATAATTCTGGCAAAGGGGAGGGAGCTGTGAAAGCAGGACCGGCTGTGGTGGTCATCGCTGCCATTGCTCTGGGCCACCTCTCACAACTCACCCTGCTCCTGGCCCCACCTATCTGGGCTGATCCCTGCAGGAGTAAACAGAACTGCTGAAACATACGGGTTCTGAATCAGGTTCAGGAAGAGCTTTGGAACTTCAAAAGCTCTCTGCATACCCACACAGACAATGCACCTTGTGACCCAGGTGAACTATTAACAGAGGAGAAGCCTGTCTCCCAGGTAATCCCCCCATTGCGTGAGAAGCTGGAATAGTGCAGAGAAAACATAGCACTACCGTGTGAAAGGGAAAAAAAGGCTGCAGTCGGAGATAAATAAAGCATTCTACCAACAAGTACTGGAAAACAAAAGAAAGACCTCTTCCTATAAACCTGTTGCAGAAGCCACTCCTGTAGATGTCTAGGAAGATAAATAATAAATCAGTAATTGCCATGAATAACCAAGGCAACAAGACAGCTCGGAAAGAAAGTGAAAAGTCTCCAGAAAAGGAACTTAAAGATATGGAAACATGTGACTTAAATGACAAAGAATTCAAGATTTCAGTTCTAAAAAAACTCAACGAGATGCAAGGAAACACAGAAAGGCAGTTTAATGAACTCAGAAACCCAATCAAAGAAAAACATGAGCATTTTATGAAAGAGATTGAAACTTTAAAAAGAACCAAATAGAATTTCTGGAGATTAAGCACTCAATAGAAGAAATTAAGAATGAAATAACCAGGTTAGGTAGTAGAGTTGACCAGATGGAGCAAAGAATCAGTGACATCGAAGATAGAAACCTGGAAATGACATGGATGGAAGAAGAAAGAGACTTGAGACTTAAAAGAAATGAAAGAACTCTACAAGAACTTTCTGACTCCATCAGAAAGAACAATATAACAATAATGGGCATACCAGAGGAGAAGAAAGAGAGAAGGGGGAGAGAATATATTCAAACAAATTGTTGATGAGAACTTCCCAAACTTGTGGAAAGAACTGGATCCTCGACTCCAAGAAGCAAATAGAACAACTAATTACCTCAATCCCAACAGGCCTTCTCCAAGGCACATTGTATTGAAGCGGTCTAAAATCAATGACAAAGAAAGAATCCTCAAGGCAGCCCGGGAAAAGAAGATGGTAACCTACAAAGGAAAGCCCATTAGATTATCATCAGATTTTTCAGCAGAAACTCTACAAGCCAGGAGGGAGTGGAACCAAATATTCAAACTATTGAAAGAGAGAAATCATGAGCCAAGAATAATATATCCAGCAAAGATATCCTTTAGATATCCAGACCTTTCCAGACATACAGAAGCTGAGGGAATTTTCTCATACATGACCTGCACTACAAGAAATACTAAAGGAGGGTATTTGGCCACCATCAACAGGGACAATTTGTGGCAACCAAAACATAAAAAGGGGGAGAGTAAAGGCCTGAACTGGAATATGGGAATGGAGAAAGTAAGCGTGCTGAAGAAAATGGAATACTCTAAATATCAAACTTTCTTTTACATAAACTTAAGAGTAACCACTCAAAAAAAATCCAGAACTGAAATATATACCATAATAAAACAAGAAACAGAGGGAAACATCACAGAATAACACCACACAGAAATAATAGACAACAACAAAAAGGCAAAGAAACAATGGAGACACAGCCTTACCAGAAAACTAAAGATAGAATGACAGGAAATCCTCACATATCAATAATCACCCTAAATATAAATAGACTGAACTCACCAATAAAAAGGCACAGAGTAGCAGATTGGATCGAAAAACTAAACCCAACCATATGCTGTCTCCAAGAGACACATCTCAGCTACAAGGACAAGCATAGACTCAAAGTGAAAGGGTGGAAATTGACACTCAAATGTATCCAGAGAAAATCAGTTGTAGCTGTACTGATATCAGATGAAACAGACTTCAGGGTGAAAAAGGTAACAAGAGACAAAGATGGATATTTCATAATGGTAAAGGGGACTATACAACAAAAAGACATAACAGTCATCAATATTTATGCCCCAATCAGGGAGCACCAAAATATACCAAGCAACTACTAACAGAACTAAAGGGAGAAATTGACCAAAACACAATTATACTAGGGGACTTAAATACATCATTGACAGCTATGGATAGATCATCCAAACAGAAAATAAATAATGAAATAGCAGCCCTAAATGACACATTAGATGAAATGGACATAATTGACATATATAGAGCACTTCATCCTAAAACATCAGACTATACATTCTTTTCTAGTGTACATGGAACATTCTCAAGGATAGACCATATATTGGGACATAAAATCAGCCTCAGCAAATTTAAGAAGATTGAAATCATACCAAGCATATTCTCTGATCACAAGGCTTTGAAACTGGATATCAACTGCAAAAAGAAAGCAGGAAAAAACACAAATATGTTGAGATTAAAGAACATACATTTAAAGAATGACTGGGTCAAAGAAGAAATTAGAGGAGAGATCAAAAGATACATAGAAACAAATGACAATGAAAATACATCCCACCAAAATTTTTGGTATGCAGTGAAAGCAGTTTTAAGAGGGAAATTTATATCATTACCGGCCTATCTCAAGACACAAGAAAAATCCCAAATAAATAACCTCATGTTACACCTTAAAGAACTAGAAAAAGAAGAGCAAGTGAAACCCAAGGTCAGCAGAAGAAAGGAAATAACAAAAATCAGAGCAGAACTAAATGAAATAGAGAACAAAAAGACAATAGAAAAAATTAATGTGACAAAGAGCTGGTTCTTGGAAAAGTAACAAAATTGACAAACCCTTGGCTAGACTCACTAAGATAAAAAGAGACAAGACACTAATTAACAAAATCAGAAATGAAAAAGGGGAAGTTATCACAGACGCCACAGAAATACAAAGGATCATCCAAGAATACTATGAAGGACTATATGCCACCAAATTCAATAATCTAGAAGAAACGGACAAGTTCTTAGAAACATATAGCCTTCCAAGGCTGAACCATCAAGAACTGGAAACTCTAAACAGACCGATCACCAGTAACGAAACTGAAGCAGTCATCCAAAACCTTCCAAAAAGCAAAAGTCCGGGACCAGATGGCTTCACTAGTGAAGTCTACCAAACCTTCAAAGAGGATCTAATCCCAATCCTGCTCAAACTCTTCCAAAAAATTGAAGAAGAAACAGTACTCCCTAACTCATTTTATGAGGCCAACATTACCCGGATACCAAAACCTGGTAAGGACAACACAAAAAATGAAAACTACAGACCAATATCTCTGATGAATACAGATGCAAAAATCCTAAACAAAATTCTAGCAAATTGAATACAACAATGCATTAAAAAGATTATTCATCACGACCAAGTGGGGTTCATCCCTGGGATACAAGGATGGTTAAACATCCGCAAATCCATCAATGTGATACATCACATAAACAAAAAAATGGACAAAAATCATATGATTATATCAATTGATGTAGAAAAAGCATTTGTCAGCATACAACATCCATTTGTGATTAAAACACTTAATAAAATAGGTATAGAAGGAAAATACCTTAACATAATAAAGGCCATATATGACAAATCCTCTGCTAATCTCATAATTAATGGTGAAAAACTGAAGCCCTTTGCTCTACGTTCAGGAACACGACAGGGCTATCCCCTATCACTTCTGCTTTTCAACATAGTGTTGGAAGTCCTTGCCAGAGCAATCAGGCAAGAGAAAGAAATAAAAGGCATCCAAATTGGGAATGAAGAAGTTAAATTATCACTCTTTGCAGATGACATGATGCTATATATAGAAAACCCTAAAGACTCCACCAAAAAGCTATTAGAAAAAATCAAAGAATACAGTAAAGTTGCCGGCTACAAAATCAATTGCATCCTATATACTAACAATGAAATCTCAAAAAAAGAAATACAAAAAACAATTCCTTTTGCAATTGCAGCAAAAAGAATAAAATACCTAGGAATAAACTTAACCAAGGATGTGAAGGACATATATGCTGAAAACTATAAGACATTTTTGAAAGAGATTGAAGAAGACACAAAGATATGGAAAGACATTCCGTTCTCATGGATTGGAAGAATCAACATAGTTAAAATGGCCATATTACCCAAAGCAATATACAGATTCAATGCAATCCCCATCAAAATCCCAATGGCATTTTTTAAAGAAATAGAACAAAAAATCATCAGATTTGTTTGGAACCACAAAAAATCCCGAATAGCCAAAGCAATCTTAAGAAAAAAGAACAATACTGGAGGTATCACACTCCCTGACTTTAGCTTGTACTACAGGGCTACCATAATCCAAACAGCATGGTTTTGGCAGAAAAACAGACACATAGACCAATGGAATAGAATTGAGAACCCAGAAATAAAACCACATAAATATAACCAGATAATTTTTGACAAAGAAGCTAAAGACATACAATGGAGGAAAGACAGCCTCTTCAATAAATGCTGCTGGGAGAATTGGAAAGCCACTTGCAAAATAATGCAACTGGACTACTATCTGTCACCATGTGCCAAAAGTAATTCAAAATGGATCAAAGACTTAAGCATAAGACCTGACACAATAAACTGCATAGAAGAAAACATAGGTACTAAACTTATGGACATTGGGTTCAAAGAGCATTTTATGAATTTGACTCCAAAGGCAAGGGAAGTAAAAGCTAAAATAAATGAATGGGACTATATGAAACTTAAAAGCTTCTGCACAGCAAAAGAAACCATTGACAAAATAAAGAGGCCACCAATGACAGGCTTTGGGATTTTGCTTTAAACATTTTGAATAATCCTATTAGCAGCTTAGGAAAATGGGGTTATTTTAATGACAGAGTATATATACCTATATATTTTCCATCTAGTGTTTGAAGGAGATTATCCATACTTTCTGAAGCCTACCCTTTTTGTGGAGGGTTGTCTGCTTTACCGACTTGCCAAATGGCAGGTAGACTCGTTCCCTTTGGCATCAGTCAGTCCAAGGCCAGAAGGGGCAGCATGGGGCAGGGGCCAGAATCTAACTGCAGAGTCAGAAGACCTAAGCTTTGGTCTGGGCTCTAGCTCGCTATTGTCTGACTGTCTCTGATGTCTGAGGGCCTATTCTGAAGCTCATAGTTAGCCAGATCAGCTGCCTTTACTCGGGGCAGGTGGGGGTTAGTTTCTGGTCCTTGTGCAGCCTTGCTGGGAGAGAGAGAGAACAGAAAGAGGACTTCTCCATGTCCTCTCCCAGCCGTAGGATCTGACCAATGAGGTTTATGGAGCTAGTCCCACTGTTCGGCAATACATGTCTGTACGAGAATATCATTTTTATGGCGGGAGGAGAAGAGAGTGACAGTCAGATAGAAGAGAAGGAAGGAGAGAAAGACATGGCCACAATAAAGGAATGGGAGGAAGAAGACACTCAAAGAGACAGAAAATGAACCTTGAGGAAAGTGCTGGAAGTTATGCACAGCTCCCAGGCTTGTAGTTTCAGAGAGCTGTTGCCTGCTGAAATGTGAACTGATTAACTATTTTTTCCATACTTTTAAAATGTGTTAATCATTAAACCAAATCCACTGTAAATTGGATAACCATAGCAACCCACCATAGTGCAAATTGTCCCTGGTGGTTAGCAGCCTGTCGTGCGGGGTGGCCTGCAGGGTCTCTGCTCCCGCTCCCCATACAAGAACGCAGGATATGGTGAGGCCAAAAAGGAACACCCACGGAGCCATAGGTAGGGGAGTCATACCACTTTATTCTCTCTGGCGGCACTATACTCTCACTGGAGGCTGGATCCACACTGTCCGCAAACCGCCATCCACGCTTGCCAGTAGACATATGAAAATATGCTCAACATCACTAATCATCAGAGAAGTGCAAATAAAAACCACAATGAGATATCACCTCACCCCAGTCAGAATGGCTATCATCAACAAGACAAATAATAACAAATGTTGGAGAGGCTGTGGAGAAAAAGGAACCCTCATACACTGTTGGTGGGAATGCAGACTGTTGCAGCCATTATGGAAGGTAGTGTGGAGGTTCCTCAAAAAATTACGAATAGAATTACCATATGACCCAGCAATCCCTCTCCTGGGTATCTACCCCAAAAATCTGAAAACATTTAGAGATAAAGACACATGTGCTCCAGTGTTCTTTGCAGCTTTGTTTACGGTGGCCAAGACATGGAAACAGCCAAAATGTTCTTCGATAGATGAATGGATAAAGAAGTTGTGGTATATATACACAGTGGGATACTGTTCGGCGGTAAGAAAAGATGAAATAGGACCATTTGTGACAACATGGATGGATCTTGAGAGTATGATGCTAAGAGAAATAAGTCAGACAGAAAAAGCAGAGAACCATATGATTTCACTGATATGTGGTACATAAACCAAAAACAACAAAAGAATAAGACAAACAAGTGAGAAACAAAAACTCATAGACACAGACAATAGTTTAGTGGTTGCCAGAGGGTAAGGGGGGTGGGGGGTGGGGGTGGGAGATGAGGGTTAGGGGGATCAAATATATGGCGATGGAAGGAGAACTGACTCTGGGTGGTGAACACACAATGGGATTTATAGATGATGTAATGCAGAATTGTACACCTGAAATCTATGTAATTTTACTAACAATTGTCACCCCAATAAATTTAAAAAAGAAAAAGAAAAAAAAAATGAGTACTTAACAAATAACCTTCCAACAATGTCTGGTTCTTACTGCCCAAGCTAAGTTCCTGAGTGGTAAGTGGGAAAAGAGTAAAAGTACTGTCTACATCTGCATGGTTACTTCAGGAAGGCTTGCTCAAGCTAGCTTTGATGCATTCTGTGCTTTGGGGGTGGTGCAAAGAAGGGTGGTGGGAGGCAGACCGGGTGACTAAAGGAAGGGACTGATGCCAAGAGATCCAGTGTGGGTGCAACCTACTCTTTGCCTGCAGAATGACTGACACAGCCGAGAAGCCAGTGCCTATTTGTTTTCCTGACTCAGAATCAACGTTCATAGAGAGATTAAAATAAAAAAATAAAAAGACTTAGCTTCTTTGGCAAACCAATAACAGGCTTTGGGATTTTGCTTTAAACATTTTGAATAATCCTATTAGCAGCTTAGGAAAATGGGGTTATTTTAATGACAGAGTATATATACCTATATATTTTCCATCTAGTGTTTGAAGGAGATTATCCATACTTTCTGAAGCCTACCCTTTTTGTGGAGGGTAAGAGAGGGAAAGAGTCACTCAGCCGCTCTTCTGGGGCAGAGTGGGCTGAAAAATGTCTGCTTTACCCACTTGCCAAATGGCAGGTAGACTCGTTCCCTTTGGCATCAGTCAGTCCAAGGCCAGAAGGGGCAGCATGGGGCAGGGGCCAGAATCTAACTGCAGAGTCAGAAGACCTAAGCTTTGGTCTGGGCTCTAGCTGTGACATTTCACCTACAAAATGGAGGTGGGCGTCGGGGGATGGAACAATAATATTCAAGTCATGGGGTTGTCTTGAAAATTAAATAGCACAATGTAAGTGGGAGCGCCAGCTCAAGTGCCCCGACCTCCAGTTCCGGCTGCTATTGTCTGACTGTCTCTGATGTCTGAGGGCCTATTCTGAAGCTCTTTTTTTGCCAGATCAGCTGCCTTTACTCGGAGCAGGTGGGGTTTATTTTCTGGTCCTTGTGCAGCCTTGCTGGGAGAGAGAGAGTACAGAAAGAGGACTTCTCCATGTCCTCTCCCAGCCGTAGGATCTGACCAATGAGGTTTATGGAGCTAGTCCCACTGTTCGGCAATACATGTCTGTACGAGAATATCATTTTTCCCCCTCTTTTTGTGAATGTGAGTTGTATGATTTTAAAGGAAAGAATATTGCTAAGAATTTTCTTAGCAATCCTCTGTCTGTTACCTGCACACTCCTTTCCCTCAACTTCAAGAGTTGTGTAATCCCCTGAAAAAGAGAAGCATAGATGCTCATATGAGAAATAGGGCTGAATTTCTTCCAAAGCTTCCTCTCTCCCTGATGTTGTCATTTGCAGGGATCAGACAAGCATGCTGCCAGAAACATCTCTTCTATATGTTGTAATGACTCATGCTCCAGGATAATGAACAAGCCTTGGCAAATGCCAGCCAGTACCTGAGCCAAGAGGAGAAGTCCACATTAGAGAAACTAATAGTCAGAAGGCCTAACTAGGACCTCCGGTAGGAATTTGCACAGAAAAAAAGTCATTAACCACAAAAAATCTCTTTTGATTCTAACAGTAACCATCCTATTTGTGTTTCTTAGATATACTTTCCTGACTGATCCCTGAAATTTCCCATTATAAATCTTCATTTCCATTGATAGAAGAGATAATCACAGCTTTGGGAGATATTAACGCATAGTCAAGGAACTCTAATGAGAGGCATATACAGAGACTTTGCTATGGGACAAATTAGAGTACAAGGAAGACACAACTATAACCTCTCTTTCATTGAACAATCACGTGAAGGTCAGGGCAGGGGTGGAGGAAGAAAAAGGACATGCAGTCAGGGCCATGGACACAGCAGGTGTTGGTCAGATGAGCAGAGGGGTGGGAGGGAACAAAGAAGGGATGGATGGCGGGAGGAGAAGAGAGTGACAGTCAGATAGAAGAGAAGGAAGGAGAGAAAGACATGGCCACAATAAAGGAATGGGAGGAAGAAGACACTCAAAGAGACAGAAAATGAACCTTGAGGAAAGTGCTGGAAGTTATGCACAGCTCCCAGGCTTGTAGTTTCAGAGAGCTGTTGCCTGCTGAAATGTGAACTGATTAACTATTTTTTCCATACTTTTAAAATGTGTTAATCATTAAACCAAATCCACTGTAAATTGGATAACCATAGCAACCCACCATAGTGCAAATTGTCCCTGGTGGTTAGCAGCCATTGGTGGTAGCCAGAGGGCCGAAAATTCAATGTAAAGGTCAGAGGAAGTCCCACCCCAGCTGAGGAGATCACCATTGTCTCCCTGGCACCCTCTAGGCACTCGCATCCAAATCTGTGATCTGGCCAGGAAAGGACCATCCAGGCTGGGGGTAGGATAGGGCTACACTAAGGAAGGGACTCTGTTTCTGCGTGTCCCACATCGGCCTCGGGGTTCATCCCCGTTCCTGTGCACAGGACAATGTAATGGAAGAGTAAGCAAGAACACTTGTTATTTCTACCCAGGCAGAAAACAAATAGCATAAAGCATAGCAGAAGATTCCATGTGGAAACAGCCTACAAACTGCAGGCTGTAACCTTGATGGTATTGATTTAGTGCACCTGTCCCTCCTCATTTTGAGTCAAGAGCTTGATTGCTGGCAACTTTATAGGATTATGGGTTTAATTGGATGCCTGTGTTTTACTAGATGTAAGTAAAATTTATGGCTGTGGAGTTTGTGGTGCCAAGGTTTACTCTAGTCATTGCTTCGCTGCCGTGAGGCCGAGACCTGCTAACCAGTCAGAGGGAGCTCTGGGGATCGCATGTGAGGGAAGCACCTCTGGGAGCTGCCTGCAGGCTGGGGTCATAGGGAGAGCAGACAGTCCGACTGGGACAGGAGCCAGGAGCTCAAGCTGCACGCATGAACCCTCCCCCACCTCCGCTCCCCAAGCTCTCTGGCCTCATCCGATGCTAAAAGGAACCGGTAGAAAGTATTCTGGAGAAATTATTGATATTTAGTTAGATTCCCCAAGTGCTTGAAATACACAAAACTTCTCGGTGGGATGGCTGCTGTATTTTTCCTTCTGAACACCAATATTGTAAAGTGTTCAGAGAAGGCTGCTGTGAGAGGTGGAGGGTTTGGGGCAGTTAGAGGAGTCTAGAGAAGCTCTTTCAGCCTTTGGACCTAGGAGGCTGGTATACTCATTATCTGCTATTTAATAACTTATGCAAATTTAATTTATAGTTTCATTTTTCAAAGTGTGACTGCTTCTCATAACTCACTTGGCCTTCAGAGCAGCTATTCATTCAAGTATTCACTTACTCATTTAACCAATTATTTATTGAGCACCTGATATACATCATCCTGGGGCTTTTAGGTGAAGGTAGAGAGAATTCTTATTTTCTTTATTTTGAAGTTGAGAAAACTAAAGACCAGAAAACTAAAACCCTGGCCCCACAGAGACCTCCTGGTAGGTTCAGAACTAAAACTCAGGTATCTTATGCCAAGAATAGAAAGAACCTGGTCAGTTGGTTGGTAGATGAGGGAGTCAGAGCTGAGCAAACAAATGAGGGGAACTCCAATTAGTGAGTGATTTCTTGGACGTCTATTTTGGCTGCCCAGAAAACCTAAGTGCTCATTTTCTAGTTCTAGTTGGTTTTGGACAGTTTCAGTTCCTTCAATTAAGCGCCTCCAGGAAAGTGGGAGATTACATAAATCACTTGGTCAAATTCTTCTAACTAAGGACAAGAGAACAGTGCTTGATGAGATTCAATCCCAGTTCTTTGTTATACAAAGGTATTGCTTTTTATGATATAGGTTTGGAATAAAGGTGTGAGTGTGTTTTTTTGGGGGTGGAGGGCAGATTGAAGTAGCAAAGACCAATCATTATTGTGGGGGCAGAGCCCCAGAAAGTAGTTTCCAGGCTCTCGGCCTCACATAGGCAGGTGCTGGCTCAGGTAGTAAATGGCCAACTGTGATGGGATGGCCATCAACTGTGGCTAGTTGGCCGTCAGCTGTAACCAGTGAGCCATTGGCCACAATATAACTGCTGTGGCTACGCTAGAGGAGAGTGAAAGAGAGTCGTCGGTGGGTTGCAGACAAAAGGGACAGCAGGTCGCACGTCCAGTGAACCCAGCCTCCAGTGAGACCGTAGTGGTACGACTCCCCTACCTATGGCTCCGTGGGTGTTCCTTTTTGGCCTCACCATATCCTGCGTTCTTGTATGGGGAGCGGGACCAGAGAACCCGCAGGCTTCCCCGCATGACAATTATGAAACAATTTGCAAGATAAAAATAAGTACTTAAAATGTTACTTATGTGCCAGATACTCTAGACAAGACTCTGCATTATCTCATTTGAGTCTTAAACACACCCCTTTTACAGATGAGAGCGTTATGTAACTTGTCGATGGCCTGCAGCTTACACGTAGGCAGAACTAGGGTTCCAAGGTGCTTTAATATGACTACACAGCCCATGTCTTTCATCACTACACCCTCCGGGAGTGTGTGTAGAGTCATGTTGATAGGCACCATTGTTTTGTAAATGTAAGAATGACACACTGTTTTAAAAAGAATGGAAACCCTTCGCACATCGGCCTATCAAATAAATGAATAAACATGGTAGAAAAAGACATAATGCTGAAAAATTAGGGTGCATAAGAGCATAGAAGAACTTGACTGCCAGTTCAAAGAGGTTAGATTCGATTCAGTGTCAGTAGAGCGCCTTTGAAGGCTCTTGAGCAGAGGCACGTTCTGATGAGAGCTGCACTGTTTGCACTATTGATGACCAGTCAGAAGATGAGGGACCAGATTTAGTTACAGGGGAGTGCTGAGGCCAAGTTAGTGGATGTAGCAACAAACAGGAGTATGCTAGTTATGGAAAGAGTCTCACTTTAGGTGTCCAGGTTTGGATGTTAGGTCTGCAATGTCTGTACAATTCATGGAGATATCTGGGAGCATTTGGAAATGCCAGACTGAAAATCAGGAGAAAGCAGACAGGGGCTGAACATGTGAGGTCAGACAATTAAGTTCGCGAACTCATCCTAGAAAAAAATGCTACATACCTCACTGCTGAATATTACTCTGGTCACCTTCGAAGTACTCCCCTTGGGAAGCTATGCACCAGTGCCAGTGCCTAGTCCACCCTTCAAAGCAATTTTGAAACTCTTTTTCTGGAATGGCCATCAGAGCTGCTGTCGTATTACCCTGGATGTTCTGAATGTCCTCAAAATGTCTTCCTTTCAATATTTCCTTTACCTTCAGGTCAAGAAAGAAGTCATTAGGGGCCTGGTCAGGTGAGTAGGGAGGGTGTTCCAATGCCGTTGTTTACTGGCTAAAAACTTCACAGACAGTGCCATGTGAGCTGGTGCATTGTCATGATGCAAGAGCCATGAATTGTTGGTGAAAAGTTCAGGTCATCTAACTTTTTCATGCAGCCTTTTCAGCACTTCCAAATAGTCAACTTGGTTAACTGTCTGTCCAGTTGGTACAATTCGTAATGAATAATCCCTCTGATATCAAGAAAAGGTTAGCAACATTGTTGCAACTAGTTCGCGAACTTAATTGTCAGACCTCATAGACATTTACATATACGTTTATGGAAAAGTGATAGTTTGAAGGAGGTAGGGAAAGGGAAGGGCTCTTATGGGACCAGGTGATAAAAGACCTGACCTCAGGGGTCTCTTTTTGAGAAAGAGGAATAGGAAGGAGAGGAAAGTGAGAGAGCAAGGATTTCCATATAGGATAGAATTTCATAAGGTAGATAATAATCAAAGGTTTCAAATACTTTAGAAAAATCAGGAAATGAGGACTAAGAAACAATTGCTGGCTTTAGTGATTCAGAGATCACTGGCATCCTCAGGAGAACCATTTTGAGAGACTGGTGAGGGAAAGCCATCTTGCAGATTTAATTAGTGAGGGGAAGGTTAGGATGTGAGTGCAATTCTCTTTGCTGAGGGTGAGGAGGCACATTCTGTTCAGGAGATAGGGTAGCAGCTTAAATGTAGTAAGAGATAAATAGCAAGATAGCAGAGGACACTTTATTTTATGGGTGATGAGAGACAGAAACTTGTTTGTAAATAGAGCAAAAATAGTCTGCGAAAAGAAAATGATTAAAGCTGTAAGACAGAAGATGGGGAGATTTTGATAGAGCAAGATTTTTGAGAAAGCAGAAAGTGGTAGGAAAAGAATCTCCGCAGTGAGCGTGGTCTTAAGAAGAAACAGACGGCTGCTTCTGTGTAAGAGCTTTGAATGAGAGGGTTAGCAAAGAAAGGCATTCTAGGCTCCTGGCAGATTACATACGTATTCTCAGGGTCTTCTGATGGAGTGTGTGTCAGCAGGGTGGGTGAGGAAATAGAAAGATTTCAAGCAACTTCCAGGGGAAATGAAATGTGGCATTGATATGCGATAAGTAGGAGATGAGATTTCAGATGAGCTGAAAAGGCCAGTTGAGTTGAATTGAAATGACTTGTGGTTAACAAAGATTAAACATATTTTTATGAAATTCTCTGGTTGCCTTTCACAGCCTGGAAGGGTGAATCGAAAAAGCAGAAGATAGTGTCCCAAAGATGAGGACAGTCAAGGAGAAACATGGCAGGGAGAGCAAGGCATTTGAGGGTGGTGGGGAAATGACTCAGCATAACATTAAGATGAGTAGGGAGAGGAGTGAGCTAAGAACGAGTTACAGGGGACCAAGAATGGCATGACTGCTGACACGGCTAAAACAAAAACCATTGCAGTAGAAGTAAAGGCAAAAGGCAAGAAGAGGATAAGGAGGGAGGAGCCAGAGGGAACCATTGCAAGTTCAAGGCCATAGAGGTAGGAGAGTCAGCTCTGAGTGGTGGTAATGTGTGGCTGTGGTGGTCGCATCAGCTAGTCTCTGAATGGTAGTTACATGATTATCAGCATGAGTGGTGACATACAGGATCAGAAAACAATTGCAGAAGTATAATGGCATTCACACGTTGAAGGCAAGAAAAATTGTGAATGTGCTGGAGCTACTTGGATAATGAGGACGATAGGGTATGGGCTTCAAAGATTAGCAGATGTCTGGGGATGGTTTGGATAGGCAGTGCGTATAAGTATAGACCCCTTTTCTTGCTCTGGGTGTCAGCAGTGGGAGTGCAGAAACGAAGCTTGTTGGGAGGCCTCTAGGGGAGACAACAATGCATGATGGTTACAAGCAGGGGTTTTTGATCAAACTATTTGGTTTCTATCCTGGTCTGTCCCTTCCTTGCTGGGTGATCATGGTTAAGCTACTCAGCCACTCTGTTCCTCAGTCTTCTCATCTCTAAAATGGCGATAAGGGTGGTATCCACCTCATAGGATTGCTATGAGGATTAACTGAAATAATTAATAAAAGAGAGTAGCATAAACCCACTATGTAGTAAACACTCAACAAGAATTATCTTTTGTGTTTTGTTTTTTTTTAATTTTTTATTATTATTAGAAAGAGTGTACAGGAAGTGGCATCATCAGGGAGAAAAGTCAGCGTCACTTTATTTGGCCATGTGGGAAGGGGTATTTAAAGACAATGTCACACATGTAAGAAATGTGATACACAATAGAATTGGGGTTCCAAGGTTCAACTGGTTCTGCTTCTCAGGGGAGCAGTGGCCTTCAAGAGAAATGGGAACAGCTATTTGGGGAAGTGAGCAGGGAGGGGCTGGGAAAGGAAGGCGGGGTTCATGCTGAAACATCAAGAGTGGATTATATAGTAAAGAGAGCCTGGTGTTGGGATTCAGGACAGAGGCAGGAACAGTACTGATCAAAGCTTTTTTTTTTTTTTTTTTTTTTTAAATTAAATTTATTGGGGTGACAATTGTTAGTAAAGTTACATAGATTTCAGGTGTACAATTCTGTATTACATCATCTATAAATCCCATTGTGTGTTCATCACCCAGAGTCAGTTCTCCTTCCATCACCATATATTCGATCCCCCTTACCCTCATCTCCCACCCCCACCCCCCGCCCCCCTTACCCTCTGGCAACCACTAAACTATTGTCTGTGTCTATGAGTTTCATGGATCTTGAGAGAGTAATGCTGAGCGAAACAAGTCAGACAGAAAAAGCAGAGAACCATGTGATTTCACTGATATGTGGTATATAAACCAAAAACAACAAAAGAACAAGACAAACAAATGAGAAACAGAAACTCATAGACAAAGCTTTTCTTAATGTTCTTTTTTTTTTTTTTTTTTTGTCTTGATTTGCCCTACAATGAGTTGGAAAAATGCTTTTTTTCATAGAGAATAATAATCCCCAGCTTGCTTTGGACATTTTAAGTTTTGAATGCAGAAAGTCTTTTGCCCTTGTTTTACCAAAAAAAAAAAAAAAAGAAAGAAAAAAAAAAAGAATAGTAAATTTAATGAAGGTCTTCTGTTTTACTAATCTTGGTCATTTTTTGAAGTCTTTTTAAATATACGTCATTCATTTGAACAGAAATATATTAAAGTGTTAGTTCTTATAATCCTAATCCCTTCTGCTTGTTTCTGCTTGTAAAATGACAGATGTCAAAAAAAGAGCGGTGATTTTGTTTTCTGTTCACTGGAAAAGGCACAACCAAGGAATAAGTGCTCCTGGAAAAAGAGGGGAAAAGAGTCAGGGCCATTCAAAGAGAGGGTTGTCTGAAGGGATTTGTGAGAGATTGAAGAGATATGGGAGTGATAAAGTTAGCGTTTCCTAAGGAACAGAGCTTTGGGGAAAGAAAAATGTTTACAAGCACTTTTTAAATAAAGTTTTACTAGAAAAATTTAAAAGCTGACGGAAAAGTAGAAAACTAGTTCAATAAATAACAACATATTCACTATCTATATTTAACAAGTGCCAATGTTATGATGAGTTTGCTCAATCTATCTATCTGGATGTCTTTGTACACATTTTGGGGGAACTGTTTAAAAGTAAGCTAAAGGTGTCATGACTTTCCATCCCTAGGGTCTTTCGCATACATCTCCGAAAAATATCAAAGACAGTTACAGCGACCATTTTTGCTAAACAAGCCACTCCAAACCAAGAGGCACACAATAGCCACTATGTCATCACTGTCACGGATTCCGTGGGTCAGGCACGCACAGAGGGATTGCTGGCCCCACCCCACACCACCAGGGACTTCAGTTCAGAACAGTCAGATGGCTAGGGGCTGGAATTACCTGGCAGCCTGTGCAGAGAAACCCAGGAATGACTCAAGGTCTGGTTTTAGTTGGGCCTATGGACTGGAGCAGTCACATGTGGCCCTTTCATGTACCTTCGGTGTCACAGCACGTCATTTGGGTTCTGAGAGGGAACATGTCAAGAAAAGAAGGGCCATTTCAGGAGAACCTCATAGGCCTTTCTGATGTAGCATCATGTCCTCTGAAGCCTGTTGGTCAAAGCAATTGTTAAGTTGGTGCAAAAGTAATTGCGGTTTCAGACCGTGAATTTTAAATCATTATAACTAGGCTCAAGCACATATTTATTAATCAAAATAGGAACCATCACAATCAACACATTTTTGCCAATGAGAAATAAGTTTGTTTATTCCTGTAGCATAAAATTGGTGCTTCGGGATTCAATGAACTCTTGGAAAGCATTTTCTGCATCCTGCTTGTTGTGGAAGTGTTTTTCACCTGAAATCTATGTAATTTTACTAACAATTGTCACCCCAATAAATTTAATAAAAAAAAAAGAAATAAAAAAAAAAGTTGTTGAAATGCTTGAAGAAGGGTAGTCAGTTGGCAAGAGGTCAGGTGAATATGGCGGATGAGGCAAAACTTCATAACCCAATTCGTTCAACTTTTTTTTTTTTTTTTTTTTATTAAATTTATTGAGGTGACAGTTGTTAGTAAAATTACATAGATTTCAGGTGTACAATTCTGTATTACATCATCTATAAATCCCGTTGTGTGTTCATCACCCAGAGTCAGTTCTCCTTCCATCACCATATATTCGATCCCCTTACCTCATCTCCCACCCCCACCCCCACCCCCTTACCCTCTGGCAACCACCAAACCATTGTCTGTGTCTATGAGTTTCTGTTTCTCATTTGTTTGTCTTGTTCTTTTGTTGTTTTGGTTTATATACCACATATCAGTGAAATCACATGGTTCTCTGCTTTTTCTGTCTGACTTATTTCGCTCAGCATTACACTCTCAAGATCCATCCATGTTGTCACAAATGTTCCTATATCATCTTTTCTTACTGCGAATAGTATTCCATTGTGTATATATACCACAACTTCTTCATCCATTCATCTATCGAAGGACATTTTGGTTGTTTCCATGTCTTGGCCACTGTAAACAAAGCTGCAATGAACATTGGAGCACACGTGTCTTTATCTCTAAATGTTTTCAGATTTTTTTGGTAGATACCCAGGAGAGGGATTGCTGGGTCATATGATAATTCTATTCATAATTTTTTGAGGAACCTCCGCACTGCCTTCCGTAACGGCTGCACCAGTCTGCATTCCCACCAACAGTGTATGAGGGTTCCTTTTTCTCCACAGCCTCTCCAACATTTGTTACTATTTGTCTTGTTGATGATGGCCATTCTGACTGGGGTGAGGTGATATCTCATTGTGGTTTTGATTTGCATTTCTCTGATGATTAGTGATGTTCAGCATTTTTTCATATGTCTATTTGCCATTTGTATGTCCTCTTTGGAGAAATGTCTCTTCAAGTCCTCTGCCCATTTTTCAATTGGGTTGTTTGTTTTTTTGTTGTTGAGTTGCATGAGTTCCTTGTATATTCTGGATACTAGCCCCTTATCGGAGGCACTGTTTGCAAAAATCTTCTCCCATTCAGTTGGTGGCCTCTTTATTTTGTCAATGGTTTCTTTTGCTGTGCAGAAGCTTTTAAGTTTCATATAGTCCCATTTGTTTATTTTAGCTTTTACTTCCATTGCCTGTGGAGTCAAATTCATAAAGTGCTCTTTGAACCCAAGGTCCATAATTTTAGTACCTATGTTTTCTTCTATGCAGTTTATTGTGTCAGGTCTTATGCTTAAGTCTTTGATCCATTTTGAATTAATTTTGGTACATGGTGACAAATAGCAGTCCAGTTTCATTCTTTTGCACGTGGCTATCCAATTCTCCCAGCACCATTTATTGAAGAGGCTGTCTTTGCTCCATTGTATGTTTTTAGCTTCTTTGTCAAAAATTATCTGTCCATATTTATGTGGTTTTATTTCTGGGTTCTCAATTCTATTCCATTGGTCTATATGTCTGTTTTTCTGCCAATACCATGCTGTTTTGATTATTGTGGCCCTGTAGTACAGGCCAAAGTCAGGAAGTGTGATACCTCCATTATAGTTCTTTTTTCTTAAGATTGCTTTGGCTATTCGGGGTCTTTTGTGGTTCCAAACAAATCTGATGATTTTTGTTCTATTTCTTTAAAATATGCCATTGGGATTTTGATGGGGATTGCATTGAATCTGTATATTGCTTTGGGTAATATGGCCATTTTAACTATGTTGATTCTTCCAATCCATGAGCACGGAATGTCTTTCCATTTCTTTGTGTCTTCTTCAATTTCTTTCAGAAAAGTCTTATAGTTTTCAGCATATAGGTCTTTCACATCCTTGGTTAAGTTTATTCCTAGGTATTTTATTCTTTTGATGCAATTGTAAAAGGAATTGTTTTTGTATTTCTTTTCTGAGATTTCATTGTTGGTATATAGGAAGGCAATGGACTTTTGTGCGTTGATTTTGTAGCCAGCAACTTTACTGTATTCGTTGATTGTTTCTAATAGCTTTTTGGTGGAGTCTTTAGGGTTTTCTATATATAGCATCATGTCATCTGCAAAGAGTGATAATTTAACTTCTTCATTCCCAATTTGGATGCCTTTGATTTCTTTCTCTTGCCTGATTGCTCTGGCAAGGACTTCCAACACGATGTTGAAAAGCAGAGGTGATAGGGGACATCCCTGTCGTGTTCCTGAACGTAGAGCAAAGGGCTTCAGTCTTTCTCCATTAATTATGAGATTAGCAGAGGGCTTGTCATATATGGCTTTTATTATGTTAAGGTATTTTCCTTCTATACCTATTTTATTAAGTGTTTTAATCATAAATGGATGTTGTATCTTGTCAAATGCTTTTTCTGCATCAATTGATATAATCATATGATTTTTGTCCTTTATTTTGTTTATATGATGTATCACATTGATGGATTTGTGTATGTTGAACCATCCTTGTGCCCCGGGGATGAACCCCACTTGGTCGTGATGAATAATCTTTTTAATGCATTGTTGTATTCGATTTGCTAGAATTTTATTTAGGATTTTTGCATCGGTATTCATCAGAGATATTGGTCTGTAGTTTTCTTTTTTTGTGCTGTCTTTACCAGGTTTTGGTATCAGGGTAATGTTGGCCTCATAAAATGTGTTGGGGAGTACTGTTTCTTCTTCAATTTTTTGGAAGAGTTTGTGCAGAATTGGTATTAGATCCTCTTTGAAGGTTTGGTAGAATTCACTAGTGAAGCCATCTGGTCCCGGACTTTTGCTTTTGGGAAGGTTTTGGATGACTGATTCAATTTCACTGGTGATCGGTCTGTTTAGATTTTCCAGTTCTTCATGGTTCAGCCTTGAAGGCTATATGTTTCTAAGAACTTATCCATTTCTTCTAGGTTGTTGAATTTGGTGGCATATAGTCCTTCATAGTATTCTTGGATGATCCTTTGTATTTCTGTGGTGTCCGTGATAACTTCCCTTTTACGTTTCTGATTTTGTTAATCAGTGTCTTCTCTTTTTATCTTAGTAAGTCTAGCCAAGGGTTTGTCAATTTTGTTAATCTTCTCAAAGAACCAGCTCTTTGTCACATTAATTTTTTCTATTGTCTTTCTGTTCTCTATTTCATTTATTTCTGCTCTAATTTTTGTTATTTCCTTTCTTCTGCTGACCTTGGGTTTTACCTGTTCTTCTTTTTCTAGTTCTTTAAGGTGTAACATGAGGTTATTTATTTGGGAATTTTCTTGTTTCTTGAGATAGGCCTGTAATGAGATAAATTTCCTCTTAAAACTGCTTTCGCTGCATCCCAAAAATTTTGGTAGGATGTATTTTCATTGTCATTTGTTTCTATGTATCTTTTGATCTCTCCTCTAATTTCTTCTTTGACCCAGTCCTTCTTTAAAAGTATGTTGTTTAGTCTCCATGTATTTGTGTTTTTCCGCTTTCTTTTTACAGTTGATATCCAATTTCAAAGCCTTGTGATCAGAGAATATGCATGGTATGATTTCAATCTTTTAAATTTGTTGAGACTGATTTTATGTCCCAATATATGGTCTATCCTTGAGAATGTTCCATGTACACTAGAAAAGAATGTGTAGTCTGATGTTTTAGGATGAAGTGCTCTATAAATGTCAATTATGTCCATTTCATCTAATGTGTCATTTAGGGCTACTATTTCGTTATTTATTTTCTGTTTGGATGATCTATCCATAGCTGTCAATGATGTATTTAAGTCCCCTAGTATAATTGTGTTTTGGTCAATTTCTCCCTTTAGTTCTGTTAGTAGTTGCTTGGTGTATTTCGGTGCTCCCTGACTAGGGGCATAAATATTGATGACTGTTATGTCTTCTTGTTTTACAGTCCCCTTCACCATTATGAAATGTCCATCTTTGTCTCTTGTTATCTTTTTCACCTTGAAGTCTGTTTCATCTGATATCATTATGGCTACACCTGATTTTCTCTGGGCACCATTTGCTTGGAGTGTCAATTTCCACCCTTTCACTTTGAGTCTATGCTTGTCCTTGTAGCTGAGATGTGTCTCTTGGAGACAGCATATGGTTGGGTTTAGTTTTTTGATCCAATCTGCTACTCTGTGCCTTTTTATTGGTGAGTTCAGTCCATTTACATTTAGGGTGATTATTGATATGTGAGGATTTCCTGTCATTCTATCTTTAGTTTTCTGTTAAGGCTGTGTCTCCATTGTTTCTTTGCCTTTTTGTTGTTGTCTATTATTTCTGTGTGGTGGTATTCTATGATGTTTCCCTCTGTTTCTTCTTTTATTTCAGTATATATTTCAGTTCTGGATTTTTTTGAGTGGTTACCCTTAAGTTTATGTAAAAGTAAGTTTGATTAATTTAGAGTATTCCATTTTCTTCAGCACGCTTACTTTCTCCATTCCCATATTCCGTTCAGGCCTTTATTCTCCCCTTTTTGAGTTTTGGTTGCCACAAATTGTCCCTGTTGATGGTGGTCGAATAGCCTCCTTTAGTATTTCTTGTAGTGCAGGTCGTGTATTAGAAAATTCCCTCAGCTTCTGTATGTCTGGAAAGGTCTTTATTCCTCCTTCATATCTAAAGGATATCTTTGCTGGATATATTATTCTTGGCTCATGATTTCTCTCTTTCAATAGTTTGAATATTTGGTTCCACTCCCTCCTGGCTTGTAGAGTTTCTGCTCAAAAATCTGATGATAATCTAATGGGCTTTCCTTTGTAAGTTACCGTCTTCTTTTCCCTGGCTGCTTTGAGGATTCTTTCTTTGTCGTTGATTTTTGAGAGCTTCAATACAATGTGCCTTGGAGGAGCCCTGTTGGGATTGAGGTAACTAGGTGTTCTATTTGCTTCTTGGATTCAAGGGTCCAGTTCTGTCCACAAATTTGGGAAGTTCTCCTCGACATTTGTTTGAATATATTCTCTGTTCCCTTCTCTCTTTCTTCTCCTTCTGGTATGCCCATTATTCTTATATTGCTCTTTCTGATGGAGTCAGAAAGTTCTTGTAGAGTTCTTTCATTTCTTTTAAGTCTCAAGTCTCTTTCTTCTTCTATCTGTGTCATTTCCAGGTTTCTATCTTCGATGTCACTGATTCTTTCCTCCATCTGGTCAACTCTACTACCTAAGCTGGTTATTTCATTCTTAATTTCTTCTATTGAGTTCTTAATCTCCAGAAATTCTATTTGGTTCTTTTTTAAAATTTCAATCTCTTTCGTAAAATGCTCATACTGTTCTTTAATTGAGTTTCTGAGTTCATTTAACTGCCTATCTGTGTTTTCTTGTATCTCGTTGAGTTTTTTCAGAACTGCAGCCTTGAATTCTCTGTCATTTAAGTCACATATTTCTGTATATTTAAGTGCCTTTTCTGGAGATTTTTCACTTTCTTTCTGAGCTATCTTGTTGCCTTGGTTACTCATGGCGATTACTGGTTTACTATTTCTCTTCCTAGACATCTACAGGAGTGACTTCTGCAACAAGTTGATAGGAAGAGGTCTTTCTTTTGTTCAGCAGCTCTGTTTACTCCTGCAGGGATCCGCCCAGATAGGTGGGGCCAGGGGCGGGGTGAGCTGTGAGAGGTGGCCCAGAGCAATGGCAGCGACCACCACCACAGCCGGTACTGCTTCCACAGCTCTCTTCCCTTTGCCGGAACTAGTTGGGCTGTGGATTTGTGTTTGTGGGCCACAGTTCTCAAATATAGCAAATTTTCTGTTGTTTTGATCTGACACTGCTACTGTTTCGCTTCTAGCACCGGCAGGTGGGGGCGGGGCGAGCTCTGAGAGGGGAGGGAGGGGGCGGCTAGTCTCAGTGCCTAAGGCTCCGTTCTCTGCTCGGCAGTGCGGGCTTAAACCACCGTTTTCAGCCTTTTTCCCTCAGTCTTTTCTCCGAGGTCTCTGCCGTGAGCGTTGGGTTCAGCTGTGTTATATGCTGTCCCCTCTGCCCTGTGGAGCCCTGGCGGAGCCCTAGCAGTCCGATCTCCCGCAGCTGCGGTAGTTCCGGGAAGCAGCGAGCTCGGTGCACTGAGCTGGGTCTGAGTCCTGCGCCTCGAGCTGCGTCTCCGCGCTTCTCACTTTCCTCCTCCCCCCGCTCGCGCGCGCGAATCTCCCACCTGTAGGTGATTTCAGTCGGTAGTGGGCCTCTTCGTCTTGCCTGTCTGCTGTGCAGGGAGTCCTTTGTGGAGTTTTTGTTGTTCGATTCTTTGTAAATTCCAGGGGAGCTTTACAGAGGCTCACCTCACTCCGCCATTTTTCCGGAACTCTCGTTCAACTTTTTTTAAAAAAAGGATTTTATTGGGGAAGGGGAACAGGACTTTTTATCGGGGATCAGTTTGTACTTCCAGTCCTTTTTTCAAAGTCAAATTGTTGTCCTTTCAGTCTTAGTTGTGGAGGGCGCAGCTCAGCTCCAGGTCTAGTTGCCGTTTCTAGTTGCAGGGGGAACATCCCACCATCCCTTGGATGGGAGTCGAACCGGCAACCTTGTGGTTGAGAGAACGCACTCCTACTAACTGAGCCATCCGGGAGCTCAGCAGCAGCTCAGCTCAAGGTGGCGTGTTCAATCTTAGTTGCAGGGGGCGCTGCCCACCATCCCTTGCGGGACTCGAGGAATCAAACTGGCAACCTTGTTGTTGAGAGCCCACTGGCCCATGTGGGAATCGAACCAGCAGCCTTCAGAGTTAGGAGCATGGAGCTCTAACTGCCTGAGCCACTGGGCCAGCCTCTCGTTCAACTTTTGAAGCGTTGGTTGTGTGAGGTGCGGTCAGGTGTTGTAGTGGAGAAGAATTAGGCCCTTTCTGTTGCCCAACGCCGGCTGCAGGCATTGCAGTTTTTGGTGCATCTCATCGATTTGCTGAGCATACTTCTTAGATGTAATGGTTTCGCCAGGATTCAGAAAGCTGTAGTGGGTCAGACCGGCAGCAGACCACCAAACAGTGTCCATGACCTTTTTTTGGTGCAAGTTTGGCTTTGGGAAGTGCTTTGGAGCTTCTTCTCAGTCCAACCACTGAGCTGGTTGTCACTGGTTGTCATATAAAATCCACTTTTCATCTCACATCACAATTCCATCGAGAAATGGTTCATTGTTTTTACATAGAATAAGCGAAGACGACACGTCAAAGCAATACTTTTTTTGATTTGTTGTCAGCTCATGAGGCACCCACTTATTGAGCTTTCTCACCTTTCCAATTTGCTTGAAATGCTGAACAGTAGAACGGTCGACGTTCAGTTCTTCGGCAACTTCTCGTGTAGTTGTAAGAGGATCAGCTTCGATGGTTGCTCTCAATTGGTCGTTGTCAACTTCCGATGGCGGCCACTATGATCCTCATCCTCAAGGCTCTCGTCTACTTTGCAGAAATTTTTGAACCACCACTGCACTGTACGTTCGTTAGCAGTTCCTGGGCCAAATGTGTTGCTGATGTTGTGAGTTTTCTCCGCTGCTTTACGACCCATTTTGAACTCGAATAAAAAAATCGCTCAAATTTGCTTTTTTGCCTAAATCATTTCCATAGTCTAAAATAAATATGAAATAAATAGCAAGTAATAAGTCATTAGCCAAAAAGCATAAAACGAGAAATGCGCATTAAAATGATGTGTAACAAAACCACATTTATTTAAGAATGTATTCCAATATCAAACGGCAAATTTCAACAATTTAAAAACTGCAATTATGTTTGTAGCAACTTAATATAAATATGCCCGTATTCTTCAAGGAAAGGGATTCAGATCCCCTCCACTCCCATGGGGTGAGTGTCAGAGACTTTGTAGCTACTTTTAAAAGCCACCACAAAGACAATCTCCTACATAACACAATGTTATTATCATGCTAACTAAAAATAATTTCTCGATATCATCTAATATCAGCTATCCGCTAATTATCTCAAAAATGTCTTTAGTAGCTGATTATTTTTTTTAAATCTAGGATCTAATCAAGAACAATGCATTAGTTTTTTACTCTATATCTTAGTTTAGGGAATGTGTAAGGAAGTCTTCTGGTGTAATATGCAATATACATCTTTCTCCATTTGCCCAAGTAGCTGACTGTTAGTAAAAATCTAAATAGCTCTTCAACGATTTCGGGGGCAAATGTGCAGTCTGTCTTTGTTTTGGATGCAGTAAGTATGCTGAGACTGGCCTCCGATCAGACTGATTACATTCGGATCATTCACTAATTAATTCATTTAGTAATAACACTTTGAGGGCATGCTATATTCCAGGCACTAGATGCCAGGCTTATAAACATGCAAAAGACAGTTAAATATGGAAAACAAAACAAAATCCTCACACTCAATCGGCTCTCAGTTAGGCAATGCACAGTAAACTCAACAGGCAGTTATAACAGAGTGGGATGCAGTTATAACAGAGGAAGTTTAATAGGAGCTATGGAAGCAGAGAGAGAGGAGGGTCTCATTCTTGAGGATTCAGTGCAGAGTCTAACAGGGAGACAGATGTCTGCAGATAAATCAGGAGACCAGTCCTATAACAGATATAAGAATAGAGCATGGTGAAGAAAGTACATATAAAAATATTTAATGATCCATTTCCCATGAAATAAAGTCCAACTGCCTTAACACATTTTACTTTATCTCTCCTTCCTTCACTCTTTTCTGATTCACCTCCCAGTGTCCAAAGTGTGTTCCTATGAGTCTTGGTCCTCTTGTGTTCTCTGGCCTAACTCATTGACCCAATTGGCTCATTTGAACATTTTATTTAATTAACTTTAGACTTACCCCCATATTTAGACTTATTTCTGGGCCCAGACACAAAGCCTGCAAATTCTACTCCCTACCTCCCCTTGAGTTTTTCCTGTGGAAGTTAGAAAGCTGATGGGCTCCTACTGACTCTCCCATTTTGGACATCACTGCTTCCCTGGGGAAGCCATAAAGCCTGGCTCATTTGCATGAATCTCTGCAGTGGTTCTTCTGACCCCAGGCCTCTTAGAAGTACTCATTAGATCCTCTTTAATTAAATATGTAACACACATCATGCCATCAAGCATAGGAAAAAAATAATTACAAATCTAACAACAGTTCCTGCGCCTAATTAAAAGCAGGCTGTCTTTGCCCGAGAGCAAGCTGAGGACAGTGCTTTTATCCCGGGCACAACCGTGGAACCCCTGGTGCCAAAGCCAGGGGGCAGGGACATGAAGCTTTGGATGTGCCAAAAGGGCTGAGCTTTGTTGGGTGACATAGGCTCTCTCCCTTCCCAGTAGGTGAGATCTAATTTCAGCTCCTGATATATGATTCAAGGTAAGGGCGGGCTTTCATCCCACTTTCAAATGCTCTTTGACTCAATACCATATAGTAGTGTGGTAGGTAAACAGAATATGAACACAGTGGGATGGTCTCACCAAGCAAAACCTTGTGAAAGCTTAAAGAAAATGAACCATAAGCATCAATGTTCGCATGTGATGCCAGTAGGAAGTGAAGGAGATTGGCACGGGGCACATGGATAGGCTCCCAGAGTCTTCATTATATACAGAGCTGAAGGTTGAAAACAGCATCCATAAGTAGGAGACTTCTTCATTCACGATCTTGGTTCTTAAATACCCCTTGAATTTTCCTCCACTCCTCTCCTCATCTCTTCTCATCTCCACTCCACCTTTGCTAATTCTCTTTTTTCTAGTGAACCTCAGCAGAACCTCTCCACTCACTTGAACTGCATTTCCTATTATATCCGAATCTTGAAACAGCTTCCCCTTGCTCAACTAAATCAAAATACCTCTTACTCATCTTTTCAATAATGGTGGCTTCTGAATTTTTTTTTATTGGAGGAATAAACTTGTTGGAATGGAGGAAGGGCAGAAAGTGTGGCTGGGACGAAACTTATCCTGACACTACATACGCTTTCCAAGCCCACTTTATGTTGACTGTGTTTATTCATTTGTTTGCTTGTTTAAAGGGAAGTTAGAAACTCCCTCTTTAGGCACTGCCCTCAAATTAAGTAGGAATTATAGATTCTTTATAAGACTTTCTTGAAGTGGAAAGGAAGATTCTCTTTATCCCTGTTGTTCTCTTTAATTTTTTACTCCAGTCCTCATGGAATGTAGTGTCCTACTGGCCACCAGGGAGGGCAAGATATTCATAGTATTCGTTTGCCAGGTTTGCTGCCAACTCTTTGGGTACAAGGGCCATTGACTCTATCAAGATTCCTCACCCACAAACCCATCCATTTAGCATTATCAGACCCTATTCTGTGGCAGGCCTCGTTTCAAATGCTAGGGGCACAGCTGGAAAGGAGACAATGGAGTTTACATTTTCGTGTGTGAGTCAGATAATAAAAGAAACACCTACATATATGAGATATTAGGTAGTAAAAATGTCAATGAAGGAAAAATAGCAGGTGACATGATAGGAAGTGAGAGAGGTGCTGGTTTAGAGAGGGTGGTTGAAAAAGTCTCTGATGTGTGCATATTTGAGCAAAAACCTGTGTGAAGTGAAAGCATGGACTATGTGACTAGGTATTTGGGGGAAGAGGAGTTTCATGATAGCACGTTCAAAGGCACTGAGGCTAGAGCATGGTATACTTGAGAACTAGCGAGGATGTCACTGTGGCGGGAACAGAGTAAGGCAATAGAGAGCTATTAGAATTCTTACAGTTGACTCAATAGCATCATAGTCCAATTTTTAACCTGGCCATGACTTTGGACCACACCTACATCTTCACCCTAATGTATGAAGGTTGGAGAAAGGAGATGATTAGCTGCTGTCATATTCCCAGTTCAAAAAATCAGGGTAGGGAACGGAGATCTTGTAACATACAAAGGTTTTCAAGCATTCAATGTTATGTAATTCAATAATGGGAATTAGAGACACCGAACATAGACAACTCTTTCAAGACTTTGAACTTTGAAAGATGGAAAAGAAATGAACCGAGGCAAGAGGGTGAAGCAGGAGTAATAGAGGTTTAAAAACGTCCTATTTATTTACAGGAGTAAAAGTTTATAGATTTGGTTAGAAAAGGCTCAGGTCAATTTTATTTTTTTTAATTTTATTTTATTAAATTTATTGGGGTGACTATTTGTTAGTAAAGTTACATAGATTTCAGGTGTACAATTCTGTATTACATCACCTACATATCACATTGTGTGTTCACCACCCAGAGTCAGTTCTCTTTCTATCACCTTTTATTTGAACCACTTTACCCTCATCTACCATCCCTCCTCTCTTACCCTCTGGTAACCACTAAACTATTGTCTGTGTCTATGAGTTTTTGTTTCTTCATTTGTTTGTCTTATTCTTTTGTTGTCTTTAGTTTTATATACCACATATCAGTGAAATCATATAGCTTTCCACTTTTTCTGTCTGACTTATTTCGCTTAGCATTATAATCTCAAGATCCACCCATGTTGTCACAAATGGTTCTATTTCATCTTTTCTTATGGCAGAATAGTATTCCATTGTGTATATATACCACAACTTCTTTATCCATTCATCTATGGAAGGACACTTTGGTTGTTTCCATGTCTTGGCCACTGTAAATAAAGCTGCAATGAACATTGGAGCACACATGTCTTTATGGATAAATATTTTCAGTTTTTTTGGCAGATAACCAGGAGAGGGATTGCTGGGTCATATGGTAATTCTATTCTTAATTTTTTGAGGAACCTCCACACTGCCTTCCCTAGTGGCTGCACCAATCTGCCTTCCCACCAATAGTGTATGAGGGTTCCTTTTTCTCCACATCCTCTCCAAAATTTGTTACCATTTATCTTGTTGATGACAGCCATTCTAAATGGTATGAGATGATATCTCATTGTGGTTTTTATTTGCATTTCTCTGATGATTAGTGATATTATACATCTTTCATATGTCTATTGGCCATTTGTATGTCCTCTTTGGAGAAATGTCTCTTCAGGTCCTCTGTCCATTTTTTAATTGCATTGTTTGTTTTTGTTGTTGAGTTGCATGAGTTCCATGTATATTTTAGATATTAGCCCCTTATTGGAGGCGTTGTTTGCAAAAATCTTCTCCCAGTCAGTTGGTTGCCTCTTTATTTTGTCGATGGTTTCTTTTGCTGTGCAGAAGCTTTTAAGTTTGATATAGTCTCATTCATTTATTTTAGCTTTTACTTCCCTCGCCTTTGGAATCAAATTCATAAAATGCTCTTTGAACCCAAGGTCCATAAGTTTAGTACCTATGTTTTCTTCTATACAGTTTATTGTTTCAGGTCTTATGTTTAGGTTTTTGATCCATTTTGAGTTAATTTTGGTGCACCGCGACAGACAGTAGTCTACTTTCATTCTTTTGCATGTGGCTTTCCAATTTTCCTAGCACCATTTATTTAAGAGGCTGTCTTTTCTCCATTGTATATTTTTGGCTTCTTTGTTAAAAATTATCTGTCCATATTTATGTGGATTTACTTCTGGATTCTCAATTCTATTCCATTGGTCTGTGTGTCTGTTTTTCTGCCAATACCGTATTGTTTTGTTTATTGTTGCCCTGTAGTACAAGCTGAATTCAGGGAGTGTGATACCTCCAGCATTGTTCTTTTTTTCTTAAGATTGCTTTGGCTATTCGGGGTCTTCTGTGGTTCCATAGAAATCTGATGATTTTTTATTCTGTTTCCTTAAAAAATGCCATTGGGATTTTGATGGGGATTGCATTAAATCTGTATGTTGCTTTAGGTAATATGGCCATTTTAATTATGTTGATTCTTCCAATCCATGAACATGGAATGTCTTTCCATTTCTTTGTGTCTTCTTCAATTTCTTTTAAAAATGTCTTATACTTTACAATATATAGCTCTTTCACATCCTCAGTTAAGTTTATTGCTAGGTATTTTTTTTTTTTTTGCTGCAATTGCAGAAGAAATTTTTTTTAAATTTCTTTTTCTGAGATTTCATTGTTAAAATAGGAATGCAATGGACTTTTGTACATTAATTTTTTGATTTTGTAGCCGGCAACGTTACTGTGTTCATTTATTGTGTTTAATAGCTTTTTGGTGGAGTCTTTGGGATTTTTTATATATGGCATCATGTCATCTTTAAAGAGTGACAATTCAACTTCTTCATTCCCAATTTGGATGCCTTTTATTTCTTTCTCTTGCCTGATTTCTCCAGCTAGGACTTCCAATACTATGCTGAAAAGCAGAGAAGATAAGGAACAGCCCTGTCGTGTTCCTGAATGTAGAGCTAAGGGCTTCAGTTTTTCACCATTAATTATAATATTAACTGAGGGTTTGTCATATATGGCCTTTATTATGTTGAGGTATTTTCCTTCCATACCTATTTCATTAAGTGTTTTAATCATAAATGGATGTTGTTGTATCTTGTCAAACGCTTTTTCTGCATCTATTGATATAATCATATTATTTTTGTCCTTTATTTTGTTTATGGAGCACTGGAGCTCACCAGGCTAATCAGATTCAGATTTGGCCATGTGGGGGCTGGCTCATCACAGGAAAGATGGTGCCTGCTTGCCGGCCACCCAGGAGGAGGACCTCCTCACAAGGAAAATGCCCAGTGTCCTGCAGTCCTACCCCCAAAGCCACACTCCTCAGTCTGTCACCCCCACTCCCATGTCTCCAATGCTGCCTAAGTCACCATCCCTCTGCTGGAGCCCAAGGTGAGTGACTGTGAATGAGTAAGTCTCTGTGTGAGC
The DNA here is from genome assembly GCF_036562045.2 of Rhinolophus sinicus. Taxonomy (NCBI): domain Eukaryota; kingdom Metazoa; phylum Chordata; class Mammalia; order Chiroptera; family Rhinolophidae; genus Rhinolophus; species Rhinolophus sinicus. Next base: position 12,464,873 of record NC_133765.1, on the reverse strand, counting down.
CATTTAAGAGGACATCTGGATTTCCTGCCACCTCCTGTCCCTCCTGGATGGTCAGAATCCCCACTGTTTTTCACAGCCAGATATTGTGGGTACACATCTTCTTGGCACCCATACTCCGGACTGGAGAGCTTGCTCTGTGGGGCTGACGTCCCTCATTTCTTTGGGGTAAACCTCTGTGGCCAAGATATTCCTCCTGATTCTTAACCAACTCATGGAAGTTTGGGGCCTGTTCTGCATCTCAACGCCTCCTACCATTCTCTACCTGGCTTCTTTTTTATATTTTTAGTCATAGGACATCTATTCAGCTAGACCTCAGATGGTTTTCCAGGTTGATTGTGCTATAGTTTAGTGGTAATTTTAATGTGTTCATGGAAGGAGGCAGGCACAGTGTTTATCTACTCTGCCATCTTGTATCTCTCCCATGTATATACTTTTTTGTGTGGTTTTGTTTTTGTTTATTTGATTTTGTATTGTCTTAATTCACAATATATATCCCAAACACTAGGAAAAGTTTAGATACTTTGTTTAATAAATTGAATGAGCAGATAATAGAGAATCAGAAAAAACTTGTACTGGGTGAACCTTATTTTCCTGGTAAAATATGAGGCAAGGTTCTCTGCTGAAAGTAAGGTAGATGGTTGAGAAGTTGAGATTTGTAAAGATTTTGGAGCTATCTATGAATAAAAGAGATGGGGAGTCCTCCAGGTAGAAATGAAGATATTATCAGTAAGGGTTAAGCTTTGATTTACAAAAGATGAAAATATATTATGCGTGATTATATTATTGTCTTTAAAAATGTTTATTATCCAGTCTGTAGTAAGCCAAATGGTGGTCTGATTAAGTTAATAATCTTGAGAAGAAAAAAATTATCCCATATAATTCGGGCTGGCCAAAACTGCAATCCCATGTATCCTGATAAGAGAGAGATAGTAAATTTTGAGACAGATGAACAGAGGGGTGGGGAAAACACCTATAGAGAAGACAATGTGAAAATGGAGGCAGAGATTGAAGTGACACAACCACAAGCCAAAGGATGTCGAGGATTGCCAGAAACTACTAGAAGCTAGGAGAAAGACACAGGATGAATTCTGCCCTAGAGCCCCTGGAAGGAGTGTGGTCCTGCCAACACCTGGATTTCAAACTTCTGGCCTTTGGAACTGTGAGGGATTTTATATCTGTTGTTTTAAGCCACCCAGTTTTGATCATTTGCTACAGCAACCCTAGGAAACCAATACAGATTTTGGTACTGGGAAAATACATGGTGCTACTGTAACAAATATACACTAAAAATGAGAAAGTGGCTTTGGAACCAGGTAATGGATAAAGGCTGGAAGAATTTTGAGGTGCATGACAAAAAAAAAAATCCTAGATTTCCTTAAGAGATGGTTGGTAGAAAGATGGCAATTCTGATGAGCACTCAGTAGTGGCAGAAAATTTGGTGAATTACATTCTGCAGTTGTGTTAAAAGCAGAATTTGAAATGATGAGCATAGATATTTAGTTGAATGCATTTCCAAGGAAAGTTTGAAGGTGCAGACTGGCTTTGTTGTTTGTTTGTTTGTTCATTTATTTTTTGTTGTTGTTGTTGCTTATAGCAAAATGTGATAGGAAATAGATAAATTGAAGAAAAGCTATTAAGCAAAATGAAATAAAAACTTGATAAGTTGGGAATTTTTCAGTCTATCCATACTGAAGAAGATGGTGAAATTAGATTCACTGTTAGGGAAGTGTGCTCTGTTAGGGAGAGTACAAGGATGTAGCTGGATAATCATTTGCTTAAGAGATTAGGTGTGTGACAAAAGGATCCATTGAACCATCTCAGCAGAAACAAGATATAAAGATGTAATTATACAGGAAAGATCTGTGAAGGATCCTGTTGTGTAATGAGGTGAACCCCATTGCATACATGGAAAATCCACAAGATATTTGAAAATGTTATACCAGTAGGAGCCCTGCCAATGGCACCACCAGGGACAGAAACATGATACTATGAAAGAAGGCTGTTGGACTCCCAAAATTCTACACACAGGAAACTAATACACAATTTAAAAAAATTGTTATACAAACAGCAGCATTTACCCAAGGTTGAGGGATAACAAAGTAAGTGTTACAGAACTTCAAAAATAGGAACACTAGAACACTAATAAAAGTACAAATAAAATGACTCACTAGAGGTCCAATCAGGGAGGGAGGCAAGCAGTTCCATGAGTATAAAATGGACAAGGGGGGTCAATTTCCTGGAGTCTCGATGAAGTCAAAATATATGTCAACTTGGAGAGACTGTGGGAGAAATATAGGATATTGGGATCAAGGAAAGGATTTATTAAATTTGAAATATTGAGGGTCAACATTTTTTAATGAAAATGACATCTAGTGAGTGATCAGACTGTGGATAGTTGTAGCATAGTAGAGGTGAAACCATGCAAAGGAATAAGGCTGAGTAGTTGAGAGATTAGGGTACATGATAAATGGGTAATATACATTTTAGAAATGCAGGTGTTTTTAAGTACCATATTTATGCCATGGTTGAAAGGATCAGATATGAAATATATATATATTTATCAGAATTCTGTCCCCAAAGATTTGGAGCCAAAACAAAGACAGGTTCAGCCTCACCCTCTCTGTATTCAGAAATTGAGCAGAAGGGAAGAGTTAAGAAGATGCTCAGAGAAACACCAAGATGAGAGAGAGAGCCAGAGAGAGAGCCAGAGAGAGAGAGAGAGAGAGAGAGAGAGAGAGAGAGAAGAGGATATCATGTAGGTCATCTTTTAAAGACATGGCTGTACTCAGACCCCCTCTGACTCTTGATTCTTGATATACCCCTGTAACCCTATATCTCTGTTTACATTATGATAACTGTTGTTGGTTTTGTGGCTTTAAAAAAGGACAACAACCACAGCAAAAGCTCTAATCAATACACTTTGTCCATCCTTCCTTTTTATTTTTTAAATCTCTATTAACATTAACTTAGTTCAAATGTTAATGCTTCACCCCTCCATACTGAAATGCAAATGTGTACCTTATTATTTTTAATTCGGTTTCATTTTAATCATATGAGGCCTAATAGAGTTATAGTAAAACCTCATTGTCGCAAATAGCTTGATCTTTAGAATGGCGAACCATTCTCCTTATTTAAAAAATTCAGTGGTAAGTGTATATTTTTACCTTTTATTTGGAAGAGCATCATACATACAGAAGTGTCTACATGAAACATACATACAGTTACATAAAATTTAAGAAGTATTTATAAAGCAAAACCCATTACCCACCAGCCTGGTTAAGAATAATTCATTGCCAATTTCCAACAAGCAAACTCAAATACATCCTGTTGCCTTTCCCCAGAGTAAAAATAATTTTTATTAATTTTTGTGATAATCATACTTTCAATTTTTTTTTAGTTCCATCCGTGCATGTATTCTAAGCAACACATTGTTAATTTTCAAAATTTTGAAATTTATAGACACTATATTGAATATGCTCTTTGGAATTTTTTGTTTGTCTTTTTGCTCAATATTATGTTTACTATTCATTCCTGTTGATGCATGTAACAGGTAATTCATTTCTCTCCACACCAACTTTAAGCACCACCTCTTCCATAAAGTTTTTCCAATCTTTCTGGTAAATCTGATATACTCTTTGACGGAACATTGAATTTTATTCTTGTTTTTTGGAGTTCCCATGTTCAGCCTTATGATATACTTTTGCATATCTCTTCTATTCCCTTCTGGTTTATTAGATCTTGAAAGGCAGTGTTTGTCTCAGATATCTTTGTATCTTCAATAGCACTAGACCTAGTGATTATGCATAACTTATAAAATGCTTATTAAATGCAAGATGTTGAGACCTGCAGTATATATTTGGACAGAAGACCCTATATTGCATATTCTCCAAAGTCTGGAGAGCTCAATAATAAATACCTCTCATCTATTTCTCATCTACTAAACCATTGCGTACAATCTGCTTAGTGTTTGAATTCAATCACATTCTCAATAACATTTTTCATCACTCAAAAATCTGCTAACTTGTATCTGGCTAATATTGAAAATTTTGATCAAAGAAAACAACTGGGTAAACAAAATGTAAGTGGTGAAGGATTAATCAGAGTTAGGGCTCTTAATTTTATGCCTCTTGGACTAAACAAATGTAATTGGTGGGGGGGATCCCATAATAAAAGCATGAAGACTGAGAAACAGCCCTTGAAAGCATGGATGGATATAAAAGTTTTCTGTAGTCCCTGCTGAAAGGAGTACAATGGATCCCCTGGCTTAACGCTGTGGAGCCCTTAGGATGATAGCCCTTCTGAAATACTTCTGGAAGATGCCCTTGCCTCATCTGAACCAAAGAACAAATGTATGTAGGAAAGCCAAAGTGAATTCCCTTAAGCTCAAAGCGCACAGAGCAAAACACAACTTCCTTCTGAAAAGGAAATGAAGTGTTTTATTTCTTTATTTATTAGATTTCTTACTAACTATACCCAGTGCCAGAGGCCTCAAGGCAGAAAAGCTTATTGTAAAATAATAGAGATAATTAAATTTTATATTATGAAACAGCAATCAATGCAGCAAAACTACTATCTGATCCACTGGGGATATCTAAACTAAAGAGGTGGGTTCTGCATGATGTCCCAAAGCCAAACACCATTGCTATCTCTATTCCTCTCTCCCCTCCTTGTCCATTAATATTTATCAAAAATTATGGTTACTGGGCACTTCATATATATATATTTTTTTTTTCCTACAAAGTAAGATTGGAGCTAAATTGTATAAGCAATGGAGGTAAATCTTGGATAATGTTTTGGATATTTACCCATGGAGAACTTCAAGAGTATACACCATCACCCTAAGACAAATTTGTAAAATTGGTTAATTGTGTCCTCAGAAAGCTTTCACCCTGTTGGTGCTGCAGTTTTCTTGGAAGTTTCTTCCTCAGAGCTCCCAGTATCCACATCATATCCCAGCTCATTTGTGTAGAATTCCATGTAGAATGTACCACACTTATTCCAACACTCTCCTAAACTCCTACTTTTCTCTTAAATTTTACCTGCTTTGGGTTAGGCACTTGCATTTTTTTCAATAAACATATTTGCAAATATATATTTCCCATGAGAATAATAGTGTAGAGATTAAAAACAGGACTTAGTGTAGAAGACCTGGGTTTAAGTCCTGGCTTTCTTACTTAGTCACTGTATGAACTTGGGAGAATGTCTTAGTCCCTTTCAGAGGTATTTTCTGGTTTCACTGAGAAAACAAAAGTACAAATTTACTTTTCTGTTGAAAGAGAAGTAAACCAATAACTTGTTTATTGGCTAACAAGAATTTGCTCTCACAAGAAAGAGAAGACAGATCCTGCAATTACAATAAACAGCCATCTCAGAGACACAGAGACTGAGGTCTGGAACCATATGAATACTTGTCCCAGAAAAATGTAATCACAGAGCTGAATGAACTGGTAAGCTGATCGCCATTCCACCATCACAGTAGCAATAAGACATGAAGTTTACAGAGAACATCCACAGAAGGCTCCACCATTTTAGAAGCCACACATTTCGACATTTGAGAATCCAAGGGGACTGCAGACTTATGTGGTAAGTATGAACATTAAGGCACAGTTCTGTAGAAGATGAGGAAATTGAGGCACAGAGAGTCCACATAACTTGCTGAAGAACACATAGCTAGTAAGTAGTGGAACTTGGAATCACTTGCAAAGCCCTCTGAGTTAAGATCAGCCCCACAAAAAGAATCAGGGTTCCTTGATTTTGTATTGACTTGACTCAACAGGGACTCAGCTTGACAGTGTGAACATCATCCATGTCGACTCTGGATTCCTGGAAAAATGAGATACATGAAGTTTAAAGTCATAATGACATTCATTTAGATAAGAAGATAATTCTCCATCATCTTCTCAAGTACTTGCAAGTGGACAGGAGGGCTCTAACTCTAAGGTCTTCTATATGAACATCACTTTACAATGTTCAAATATTTTAATTATCAATGAACTTATATGTTGTGCATCTTTCAGTCTGTATTTTCACCACTGGATATTGAATATAAGGGATTAGGGTATTTTCCAATAGAGCACTAAAGCCAGAATTTTTGCAGAAGAAGCAACATCCTGCGCTACCCAGAGGAATAGAGCAGGTGTAGGAACTCCCATTATGGGCCCAAGAGGACAAGGTATGTAATGATGAGCACCACAGAAATGGCCAGTGTACACAGACGTGCAAATTGCAAAGCATGTTGCCTTCCTTGTGCACCTACATTACCAGACATTCAGAGCACTACTTATCTCATGTTTCACAAGAGTTAAAAGAGAAATAGAAAATGCCTTTATTGAATTGGACTACCTGACTAGAGACTGAACACCTAAGCTTTAAAAAATGTTTTTCTTTCCTATCTTCCGTGTGGTAATAGCAACCAATGGACATTAAAACAACTTTGGAGGTTCTTACAGTTGTGAGGCTATGTTATATGTTACAGTAGTGAGAAGAGCGAAAGGTTTGAAATCAGACAAATTTAGGGTGAATGGTGGATTCAACACCTACTAGTTATGAGAATTCAATCATATTAACTGGGAAAGGGTCCTGGATTCCTCATCTGTCATGGTTGTTATAAGGATTATACATAATGTACATAAAAATATTAAGTCTGGTGCATCCAAAATCTCACTTATAACTGCGGTTGTTATTTTTATTATTACTAGGAGGAGAATATGAGAAATAATCTGCTGACTGCACTAATAAGGAAAACAATTGTTTTTCTGCATTGTGGCTCATTATAAAAGAATGATGTTCTTTGAAGAAATGATGGAGAACATCACTGAAACACCTGGAAAAATGTAGAAACATACTCATCAATGTGATCAAATTAAAAAATAAACATTTTGTGAAAAGGCGGAGGAAGGCCCAAATCAACTGCAAAATTAATGCTATGGAAAGCAAAAAGTGTGCCTCGGGAGAGAACAACAATGAAAAAGTAATGAATATAATAGGAACAATATCAGTGGGCCTCAGATATCCACATCTCAGACACTGAATGTTGTCAATAAATAAAACATGGTTGTGCTTTTCAATACAAAGTTTTATATAAATACATATAATATATATACATATATATACATACATATATAAATACATATATATATATATACATATATATATATGATCTCATTAAAGCATCACTGAAATTTAGTGGGGTTTGAATGTGGCTACAATATACTAATAGAGGGGATAACTTTCATCAACAAAACTAATAAAAATGGCAGGACTAGCACCATGTGAGGATACGCATATCAGTGTGAATCTTCACCTTATGGTTGGAGCCTGATGGCATCAATCTGAATGTTGGATAAAAGCAGAAATAAATAGAAGTGTTATAACAGCAGAGGAATATCACAGCCTCTCTAAACCATATAATACACAGTACAAAACTCCTCAGGGGAAAGATGCTGACCTAATGGGATATTTTAACTATCAGGCAGCACTTGAAAATCTGAATCTTCTAAAATTAAGCATCTTGTTAAACCATGAGATGACTCGCTCTTATTTTGTATTTTAAGTGATAAAGTCACAAGCGGAAAATTGTTGCACTGATTTAATTCTGACCATTGATACAAATCTGGTCACTGTCATGAGAAGTGATCTTGGAGAGAGTAATCTTGGGATAGTCACAAAAGTCTAGAAAAAGACACAGTTGACTTCAAAACAACAAAGTTAAAAATAATCAGAATGTGTATATAGGTGTGCGATCCCAAGGAAAGAGACCTGTAAAGGATGGTAAGAAAACTCAGGGGGAAAAAAAAATTTATATACATATATATATATATACACATAATCAGAAATTATTCTAATGATAAAGAAAATGGGTATACATCTAAAGGAACTAATATAGCTGAAACTCAAGTTCACATTTTAAAGGGACATATATTAAATATTGAAGGAGGAGAATAAACATCAAGAGAATACAAAAGAGCAGCACCAGACTGTAAGAATAATGGTTAGGTAGCCTAAATGGTAAAAGAAGACAAAGATTTGCGAAAGATGCTTTAAAATTCATAAAGAGATTTAAAAGCTATGTGCAGAGCAAGATGAGCAGGAGAGGAGCCCCAGCTTGGGTATCCCAGAAGGCAGTGCCTGAGACAAAGGCTGTGTGCTGGCTGTGTATTTAGAAGTGATCTCACGGAGCAGTCCTGAGGACAGAGGAAGTGAAACAGGGAGGGAGGGAAAGCCAAAACCGACACAAGGATGCATTATAGAGTGGGTCACTGTCTAGAGACACAAGTCCTAGATGCCATGGGTAGGTCTCACGTGTGTCTGACATAGGCCCCATCAGTCCCCATTCTTCATTGTTGATGATGGTGCTGGTGTTTATTCCTCTGAAATTCTGGGTTGTGACTGGGTGAGGACCAGATTGGCAGGCTGGCACTCAGAGTAGGGCTGGGCAGGAAGGGAGGGCAACAGAGAGGTGCGATGGTTTAGGTTGGAACAGGTTGCTAAGGAGGTAGGGCCAAAAGGACTTGAAGTCTGTCCAAGAGGTGTTTGATCAAGAAGGGTGAGGCAGTCTGCGGGAGGACAATTGTATAGTGTATACAGAGAGTAGAAAAGCAAAGTGAAACATCTCAACTACGACATCGGTGTTAAGGCAGGAATCACAAAATTGTGAAGGAGAAGCCACGCATAACTAAGGGAGAACTAATGCCGTTAAAAATGTAACATTCATGAAGACACAACAAAATAAGATGCAGTAGAACTAAAATTAAAAGAAAAATTATAAAAAGCAAAGAATAAAGCTATGTGTGTGGAAAGCTCGGTATTTATGGAGGCATTTCACCTTAGGTTAAGAAAGGGGGCATGTGCATGTAAATATGTGCATATAACCAACTCCTATATCTCTTACTGTGTGACCTTGGGTAAGGTATTTAGTTCGCTCAATGCCTCAATGCTTAGGTCCTGTTTCTAGAGGTCCTCCCCCAGCACGCTCATTGCTCACTGCTGTGTTCTCAGTACCTAGAAGTGAGCCTGACACAAGAAGGTGCTTAGTGACACTTACTAAATGAATAAATGAGAAATTGATTGAAACATGATTGTTATAGGAAATATTAAAATATATCTTGAGGACATAAACTATTTTAATATTATAATAAATTTAATTCATGAATATATTGAATTTTGTATGCTGCACTCAGAGCATATATCTTATTTTCAAATTTCAATAAACAATTATAAAAATTGATTCAATTTTCTAGGTCACAAATAAAGTTCTCAAATCAGAAATTGAGCAGGAAAATGGTGTCCTGTCACAATATAGCACACTGTAAATTAATAACCAATGTTTAAAAAGCAAACAAAAATAAATCCCAGCAATTTAGTAATTTAAAACATTCTTTAAAAAACCTATTAGGACAAAAAAGAAATCAAAATTACAATAATAGGTTATTTAGAAAATAATAGAAATGAAAGAAAAAAAGCATTAGTCATTATTGTAGCGCAATGCAGCCAAAGTTATTCTCAGAGGCAATAATCTTAAGTGCTTTTATTATTAAAATAATAATAAAATAAAGGAATTTAGCAATCAACTCAGTAAGTTAAAAAAAAAAGCAAACACAATATAAAACTAAGCAAATGGAGGAGAACATGTAATAAGCCTAAGAGAGATTTTTAATGAATTCAAAACCCAAAGAATATAATTTCTCAGTAAATCCAAGAGCTATTTCTTTAAACAAAACACACCAATGCCAATGAAAATGACAAAAAGCAAATTCCATTAAGTCAAAAGAGAGAAAACAAAAAGAATTTTTTAAATAGGGACATCATAAGAAAGATTTTCTTTAATTCAAGAAAATATTACATACAAGTTATTCTAAATAACTTAAAACTACATTAAATGGATGATTTCCTAGAAAAAATATCAAACATCAAAATTAAGTTAAGGAAAAGTAGAAAATTTAATTTGAGCAATAATGTAAAATAAATTATCAAAAAGTCTTTTATGACAGATCCATGATCAGATAATTTTACTGTTAGAATTTCAAAGAGGGGTTTATTTCATGCTTCATAAACTGTTCTAGAACATTGAAAACGAGAGACTGTTACCTACTTCATTTTCTTAAGCTTGAATGATACAAAAAAACCTGTACAAGAAAGTACCCACCCACCAGGAAACAAACAAACCAACCAAAAACCCATAAATGAGTTCATTGAGAAGTATTGATGCAAAACCTTTAAACTATTAGCAAATCAAATTCAAGGTATCTTCAGTTAAGTAATCACCCACCATGACCAGTTAAGATTTGGCCTGATTGAAAATCTGGTATATATAAGGAGAGAGATAATTATAATATGCCATATCTCTAAGTTCAATAAAAAATAATCTTAAAAGATGCTGTAAAATGTTTGATAACAATCAATATACTTCTTCATATATATATATATATATATAAAAGTGGGAACATATTAAGGAAACTAGGTTTTGAAGATTAAGCCCTCAGTTGAAAAAGAGTATCTATCTGAAATCAGCAGCTAAGACCATACTTGATGGCAAAACACTAGAGACAATCTCATTTAAAAAAAACATGACTCATGTCCACTATCTTCTTTACTATTTAACTATTTTTTTTTAAAGGAGGAACAGAGACAAATAAAGGAGAGGAAAATTTAGTAATACCAACTGAGCTAATAAAGAATTGACTGTACTGTGTTCAAGTTACTTGGTGTAAATAATATACATCTTAGGGTATTAAAAAAATGGTAGAAACAATTAAGGAATCAATTGTGAAGTGACTTTGAAAAATGGAGCCATGCCAGAGATAAACAAACTTGAGATAAACAAACTTTGTTTTACGGTTTAAATATGAAAATAAAATGGTGGATTCTAAACTACAGACTAAGACCATTGACAATGATCCCTGGAAAATTTAAAAATATATAGTAATGATATTAGTCTTTAACAAAGAAGACAATTTGAATTAAAATTTGAATTGAATTTGAACTTAAAAGTTTACTAAGAGTATTTAAGTTAAGAAATTTAGTCATATCAATTTTTTTTTTAATTAAATTTATTGGGGTGACAATTGTTAGTAAAATTACATAGATTTCAGGTGTACCGAATATATGGTGATGGAAGGAGAACTGACTCTGGGTGATGAACACACAGTGCATTTTCAATTGCAACTAGTTTTTGGCAAAATTTATTTTGAAATTCTTGTGGATAATATGGCAAGTGTGGGCTAGAGATCATATGTTGGGTTTGTATTGGTTTAGAAACTGCATCCAGGCCAGGCTGTGCAAGGTGGAGGCGGTACAAAAGACAGAGCTTAGGTTTGGAAGCCAGATGACCCTGAATCACCAGACCAGTTTCACGTTACATTTGTGAATCTTGGACAAGTTGCTTAATTTTTGCTCATCTTTTAATAGGAATGATTATCTTACACAGAAATAATGAAGATTAAAGGTAATTCGTAGAAAGTACCTGAGACAGTGTCTGGTGTACAGCTCAGTACCGGGGAAGCATCTCTTGTCCTATGGTTATTTTAGGTGGCTTGAATAAAAGACCTTGGCATGTATATTAACTCTATTTCCTCACTTTCTGTATTCTTGATACTCTGGCATCTGAGGCCTCACTACTTGGAGACTAACCCTCCCTGGGTCACTTAATTCCTAGAGAAAGCACTCTCTGGAGAGAGCTTGCTCCAAATGCAAACCAACCAATTCAGAGCCCACATCTCTACCTGCCTCCTTTTATCAGGGGCCTGCTGTCCAGTACACGATTCTACCCACATGGCCAGGGCCAAGTACTGGACGAATAGAGACTACCACTGTATCCCAGCGGACTCTGAAATTATTTAAACTAGCCAATCCTAAACCTATCTACCCTGCTTACCCTGTCGTGCCCATTCCTTTGCATAAAAAATGGAGAAAAGGGAACCCTCATGCATTGTTGGTGGAATTGCAGATTGGTGCAGTCACTATGGAAATCAGTATGGAGGTATCTCAAAAGATTGAAAATGGAACTACCTTAGGACCCAGCAATTCCACTCAGGTATCTATACTGTTTTCCCGAAAATAAGACTTAGCCGGACAATCAGCTCTAATGCGTCTCTTGGAGCAAAAATTAATATAAGACCCAGTCTTATTTTACTACAATATAATACCCAGTCTTATATAATATAATATGATATGATATATGATATGATATGATATGATATGATATGATATAATATAATATAATATTGGGTCTCATATTAATTTTTGCTCCAAAAGACACATTAGAGCTGACTGTCTGGCTAGGTCTTTTTTTCAGGGAAACACGGTATCCAGAGAAATTAAAAATACTAATTCAAAAAAATATATGCATCTCTTTGTTTATTGCAGCACTATTCCCAATAGCCAAGATATGGAAACAACCAAAATACCCATCGGTAGATGTCTCGATTAAGAAATTGTGGTACATTTATACAATGGAGTATTACTTGGCCATAAAGAAGAATGAAATCTTACCATTTGCAACAATATGGATGGACATAGAGAATATTATGTAAGTGAAATAAGTCAAACAGAAAAAGGCAAATACTATATGATCTCATTTATATGTGGAATCTAAAGAACAGAATAAATGAGCAAACTAAACAGAAATAGTCTCAGAAATATAGAGAAAAAAACTGATGGTTGCCACATGGGAGTGGGGAGGGGTTGGGGGAGAAAGTGAGGCGACTAGAAAGTACAAATTAGTAGCCACAATATTGCCACGGGGATATGAAAGACAGCTTGGGGAATATAATCAATAATGTTGTAAAGATTTTGTAGGGTATGTGATGGACACTTGTCTCATTAGGGAGACCACCTCAGGGAAGATGTAGATGCTTGATCACTGCATTGTACACCTGAAGCTGAAGCTGAACAATAATGAATATCAACTATAATTATATATATACATATATATATATATGGTCGCAGGATGTGGAGTACAGCATAGGGAACAGAGTCAATGGAATTGTAGCAGCTGTATACGATGTCAGAGGGGTAGTAGATTGGGGAGGAGGGTTATCACTTTGTGAGGGGTGTAAATGTCTAATTATTACATTGTATTGTACAACTGAAACTAATTTTAAAAAAGTGGTTAAAAGAAAAACAAAAAACAAAAAAACACCAAAGTCTCGCCCCCATGCTTCCCTTGCTCCCGATGGATCCTGTTCCTCCCTCGTGGCCTGCCTAGCATCCCGTGCCTTCTGCTTCTTGGAACATGTGAGTGTAAACTTGTTCCTTCCAAACAGTTATTTTCATGTCTGTGCATCTTACCACATCTGATTAAAACAAATCCTGGTACATTTTAAAAAGACTGCTGCTGCTTATCTTGTTTATGATGATTATGTTTAATATGACATGTTTAAAAAGAGTCCTAGATTTAGATAAATTAGATCTGGAAAAAAGTAAATTATGGATAAAAATTGAAAGTCTAAAAGATCTTGACAGGTTGGACTTATGAAAGCATATAATACAGAGTGAAATTTTAAAAATATATATGATATATTTATGATATAAAAGCTATATATATTCTACATCATATATGATATATATATATATATATATATATATATATATATATATATTTCTGTACTTTAAAAAAAGTGATGCATTAAATGCAGAATGGGGAAAGTGTGGCCTAACAATCCATCAGGAAAAAAAAAATCTATATGTATCTATGCATTTGAATGGCTTCAATTCAATTTTTGGGATGAGGCTGATGGTGTGATATGGCTACTAAAAAGTTGAATGCGAATTTGGGCTGTGATAATAGTTTCACTGCCAACGCAAAGCAGAGGCTATCGTCACTGCACTGTGTGCTGATTAGACAAAATTTGGAACTAAGGAACATAATTAGAGTTAGAGAATTGGAATATTGAAAGGTGTAAAATAATTTTGGAGGAACTGTAAAAGAGAAAGGAACATAGTAATTTTTAAGTATCTGAAATATTCTCATGTAGAAGAAGAAACAGACATTCGCCTTTCTCTTTATTAGACAGAACCATGTTCAATGAATGAAAACTGAAAAGAGGAATGTTCATCTCAGTAAAGTTAAGGGGAAGGAATTAACATTTCATTTATTGAACTTAAATTACGTGTAAAACACTGCTATCTTATACTCACATCTGCCTTACTTTCTAATATTAAAATTCCCCAGAAACACTACTGTCATTTTTCTAGTAGCAGTCCATAAAGTATTTTATAAGGAATCTCATGGAAGCTATGATTTGATAGCCTCTAAGCCCTCTTCAAATACTAAGAGTTTATGATCTGCTAGCTAGCAGTGACACTTTAGGGAATGAGGTTGGGACAAGGGCTGAAACAGTTCTCAAGCCTCGTTATCCCAATATAACCATAGTCATAGAGAACGCAAGGTGGAGTGAAACATATCTTCTTTCTCTAGCAAATTAAAACTCTACTCCCCATTATATATCATATAAAGAGAATTTTTATCTGCTTATCTTTAAAGAAAGGATCACACATTTAGTAACTTGTACCTAATAAGAGCTTACCTCAAATTCAGTATCATGTCCACGGGTCATGTTACCACAGTTGGCTGTCTGAGGCTGGGCGTAAGCATTGGTTAATTGGCACTGCCTTAAAGACACAGAGGTTTTCTTGACTTTGTGGCCTGCTGTAGTTATATGTGACATAGAAAAAGCAACTTCAAAAATGTGTCTTTGTCTAAAAACAGTAGATGGCTGCCATTTAGCCTCCTAGAGGAGGGACATGACTCTTTCCTAAGAGAATGGCCTTCTGTTTAGCAAAATACCTTGCTCATATATGTGAAAAATGAAGTCCGGAGAACTTCTGGAAAAAGGCCATGCAATGAAGGGACAGTTAAATTGTTTTGCATGAAAGTTAGCACTTATTTGAGAGCGCAAAAAGTGAGGGAAGGGGGAAAGTCCTGAAAACAGGAGAAGGGGCTGAGCAAATTGGCAGAAGTTTGGGTGTATATGAGAAGAATTCCCTGAAGAAATATTGGGCAATGAGAATTTCCTGGTGGTAAGGATGGCTGGAGGAATTTTAGGAAGATTTCCTCAAAAATTATTTCTGTGTATAGTAGCAATGTAAAAGCTATTTGCTACATAGAAATGTCTTCTAGGAATTGAGTTTTGGGGAATAAAGGGGCTGTATTTGTGTATGAGTTAGCACTGGACAAGAACAAGAGAACAGTCATGGGAGGGGAGGTGCAATTTCAATGGGATTAGTTAATTAAAATTACAGATAACCACGAGAAGGTATATTTAAGATGTGTGCAACAATCTTAGTGAGGATATGGAGCTTATTATTAAAGATGAGAATAGGGGTTGAGGCTAATTTTACATGTCTCAAAGTACAGAAAGACCTCAGCTGGCATCTAGATTGAATATATAATTGCCTCAATTCTCTTTTTCACTGTGCTTCTGTAGAAACATCTTGAAAGTCAAGCTTGTAGAACAATCACAAACATGTTCCTATTATTCATATGGCTCACATTTTTAATTTATTTTTTTCATTGGAAAGCCTGAATTATTTCATATTGAAAGCAGAAAAGGTAATATGCCTATTGGACAGACATGTTTTTTCTTCCAAATTAACTCACTGGATTTGACCCTTATACACCATGAGGTAGTCTGGAGCTAGTTTTATAAATTGGGAAGACATTAATTTTTAAGATGGTACCAGTAGTTAAAAGCTAGAGTGATTCAAAATTCACTGTTACAAAATACCAAAGCAGAATCCATGTCATGCCACTGCCCCACAAATTTCCATGAGGTTTCTAATTGGTAGCTACAGTTACATGTTTTTAAACTGAAATCCCATAGAAAGGTGGCCGCAGAACTTCCCCTGGGCCAGGCTCTCTGATTCCTCCTTTGCTGACTCTTTGAAGCATCTGGCAAGCTACAACTTCAGCAATTAAACTATGTATCGGTAAACTTTCTTCCTGTGTTTCCGTTATTGATCTAGTACAATGACGTAGAAATACATGTCCAAATTAAGGCAAAGATGAAATTGACACCCCAACAGTTTTAGAATAGTTTCTGCTTTACTAGATTCTGAACTGTTTTCTCCCTCAAGTTATTTGAATGTGAGTTGAGGTGTGAACGGGCAGGAATGAGAATCAATAATTAAGCCTGTTCTCTTTATACCCACTATGATGGGAAATTCATTTCTTTTTCTCAGCCTGATTATTTAGTGTTTATCCGATACCCTCAAGCCAGGTCTCCACAGCAGTAGAATAAAACTTCAGTAAAATGAAACACAAGCACATACCAGAACAACCCATTTAGCCTGTTTCCATGAAGGTATTTTATTGTATAGGAGTGGTCAATCCTGGGAGAAGAGGCTGATGTAGCAAAACTCTTTTAGTTATGTTTTCATCCAGTGGGGCCATCATGTGTGACTGCTGGAAAAAAAGGGGGGGAACAAGGGCCCCTAGAGATGCCTCTTCCAATTTCATTAGTCTGCCTTGCTCACCTGTAATTCCCCCAGACATAGTGAGTATTTCCATCCTCACTGATTAGACAGCAGGTCATAGCAAATAGGAAATGCTTTGTGAAAATAGGTCCAAAACCCTGAACCTTGAGAATATACCACAAAACCTTGCTGACAGACTTTCTAAGGAATCAGTTATATATGGTGCAGCAATGTGCCTTAAAAGACAAAAGGAAAATCATGACCTAAGAGGTGATACTTGTTTGTTCTCTCATGGCTGGGCAATAAGATATACTGAGAGCTCAAGTCTTCTGAGTTTGCTGCTTCCAAGCTGGTAGCCTTAATGCAGTGTGGGGAAATTGGTCACAGCTGGAGACAAGCTTTGCTTACCACATTTCTCTTTTCATTATTTTTCCCCAGAAGACTACAAATCATCAGAAAAATAATGCCTCTCTCAATGTCTCCCTGAGCTCTGATGTTGTCCAGACACAGTTGCAGGTATCAGTTTAATGGCTCTATAACTGGGGCAATGCATGGACGGATATGTTGTTTCAAGAAGAAACAGGACAATTCTTTAGGTGATCCACATGTCTGTCCAGGCCTTACATCCTCTAAAACTAAGCAATGTCCTAGAGAATCAGGCTGGCATAGTTTTTCACACTTGATGTTTAATCTTTTAAGACATCTTTACTCTGTGTTTTGCTTTCTTGTCTCTTACTCTGTCTTCACTTATCTGAAATTTGACTTCCGTTGACACCAGCATATGAAAAGTAACCCACCAGCCTCCTTCAGGGTCTAATATGGTTCTCTCTCCCATCTCTCTGGTCAACTTTCCCAGCTTTCCAGCCTCTTAAGCCACTGCTCAGATTATATTGTGACTCCTTCTCTTGCTAAAACTCGTATGATTTAGGTGTTTGTTTATAGTTCTTCCTTCTGACTCTATCCATTTTCTTGTTGAGATCATCTATTTCTACTTTATTTGTTTGTTTGTTTGTTTTACTTTAGCCTATATGCACTTGGTTCTTCCTCTTCTCACTTCACTCCTGAGCTTTTGACTGGCATTTCCATATAATCCAAGCCTCAGGTTCAATCTTTCTCATCCAAATTTTTCATCTTTTTGAACCTCCCTCTGTTCCAATGTCACCTAGTTCAGTTATTGCCATCTTTAAGTTTCCGTTGCTCAGTCTCAATATGCCTTTGTTTCTTACTGCTGTTCAACTCAATCACTATCTTCCCAATAAGGCCCTAGGTCTTTCCAGTTACAGGTAATCCTATACAAATCTATAGAATTTTGTTTGTTATTATTTCTGTTATCTTGTGTACAAAAGCCTGCTTTGTAGTACTTGTATTTTATATAATGCTTTACAATTCACATCTACCATTTCATAAACTGTCTTTCTCACTTTTCTATGAATCTCTTTGAGGTCAGAGAACTTGGATTATTCGCAACCGAACCGTATCTGCTAAAGTTTCTAACACTGGACATTGTGTGCAGTAGGTATGCAATAAATCATTGTGGGTTAGAAGACGTCTTAAGTTTTAACTCTTTTGTCTACTCAGTCCAACATTTCTCTTGAGTAGCTCAATGCTTCAATTATTCCACGTCCAAACAATTCTTTCTCTTGTTACTCATGCTCCAAAATACGTATGAGATATGTATATGAGTTTTGTGCATGATGAGCATGAAGATTAAAAACATTGACAATAGTTGCAGATACTGGTGAAATATTTTAAGTGGGTTGACTATAAAAGTAATACTAATCACAATCATTTAAATGAACTGCATACCATGCATTCCAATAGTAATAATTCATAATAAGTAATACATGTTAAATTAACTCTGTTATCAATTTTACTTGATATGAATTTCTTGATTGGACTGCTAAAATATTCATATGTATTTAATTGTCATAAATTATTTCAATTTTCACATGGTTGTCTATTCAAAATTTAAAAAGAAATTGATGAAACTGTGCTTAGCATGATCTTCAGTGTTGTTGATCTTACCAGAAGAATAAATAAGAATTGCAGTCATTAAATAGATTATAATGTCATTAAAAATAATGAACATACTATAAAATTCATTTTTGTGAATAGATCTATGAATTTTAACACATGTATAGATTTGTGTAGCTACCACCAAAATCAGGTTATGAAATAGGTCTGTTAATCAAGAAAAATTTCTTGTGCTGCCTTTTTGTAGTCAAATCTTTCTCCCACCCCCAGCACCTAGCAACTGCCAATCTATTTTCAATTTCTATAGTTTTGCATTTTCCAAAATGTCATATAAATATAACCATTTGAGACTGGAATCTTCACTTAATTCTTCATGTTGTGTGTGCATCATAGTCTCTTGCTTTCATTTCTGAGTAGAATTCCTTTACATGGATGCATCTCAGTTGGTTTACTGACCCACTGAAGGACAATTGAGCTGATTCCAGTTTCTCAAAATTATGAATAAGCTGCCATAAACATTTGTGTACAGGTTCTGCATGAATATAAGTTTTAATTTTTCTAGGGTAACACTCAAGAGTGCAATTTCTGGGTCATATGGTAATTGTGTGTTTAATATTATAAGAAACTGCCAAACTTTATCTAGAGTGCCTGCGCCATTTTGCATCCCCACCAGCAAAGTATGAGAGTCTAATTGTGCTGTACCCTTTCCAGTACTTGATGTTGTCAGTTTTGAAAAACTTGATCTATTCTAATAAATGTGCGTTACTATACCATGATGGTTTTAGTTTGCATTTCCTTAATGTCTAATGATACTGAGTACTTACTCATGTGCTCATTTGCCATCCATAAATCCTGTTTGGTGAAGTGTCTGATCAAATCTTATCCATTTGTTTTTAAAATTTTATTTTATTAAATTTATTGGGGTGACAATTGTTAGTAAAATTACATAGATTTCAGGTGTACAATTCTGTATTACATCATCTATAAATCCCATTGTGTGTTCATCACCCAGAGTCAGTTCTCCTTCCATCACCATATATTCGATCCCCCTTACACTCATCTCCCACCCCCCACCCCCCCACCCCCTTACCCTCTGGCAACCACTAAACTATTGTCTGTGTCTATGAGTTTCTGTTTCTCATTTGTTTGTCTTGTTCTTTTGTTGTTTTTGGTTTATATACCACATATCAGTGAAATCACATGGTTCTCTGCTTTTTCTGTCTGACTTGTTTCACTCAGCATTACTCTCTCAAGATCCATCCATGTTGTCACACATGTTCCTATATCATCTTTTCTTACTGCCGAATAGTATTCCATTGTGTATATATACCACCACTTCTTTATCCATTCATCTATCGAAGGACATTTTGGTTGTTTCCATGTCTTGGTCACCGTAAACAAAGCTGCAATGAACATTGGAGCACACGTCTTTATCTCTAAATGTTTTCAGATTTTTTGGGTACATACCCAGGAGAGGGATTGCTGGGTCATACGGCAATTCTATTCGTAATTTTTTGAGGAACCTCCACACTGCCTTGCATAATGGCTGCACCAGTCTGCATTCCCACCAACAGTGTATGAGGGTTCCTTTTTCTCCACAGCCTCTCCAACACTTGTTACTATTTGTCTTGTTGATTATAGCCATTCTAACTGGGGTGAGGAGATATCTCATTGTGGTTTTGATTTGCATTTCTCTGATGATTAGTGATGTTGAGCATTTTTTCATATGTCTATTTGCCATTTGTATGTCGTCTTTGGAGAAATGTCTCTTCAGGTCCTCTGCCCGTTTTTCAATTGGTTTGTTTGTTTTTTTGTTGTTGAGTTGTATGAGTTCCTTGTGTATTTTGGATATTAGCCCTTATCAGAGGCACTGTTTGCAAAAATCTTCTCCCATTCAGTCGCTTGCCTCTTTAGCATTTCAGAGCTTATCAGTTGGTGATTAATCTTCTTGGTTTTCTTTTAGTCTATAATTTCTTTATTTTGACTTTATTTCTAAATACAAATATAGAATAATTGGATGTAGAATTATGGGTTGACAGTTGTTTGCTTTCAGCACCTTTAAAATGTTGTTCCATTATTTTCTGCTCTCCATGATTTTTTATGAGGAATCTGCAGTCATTTGGATTGACTGCAATCAACTCAAGGTGTTGCCCATATGTAATATGTTATTTTTCCAAGGTTGCTTTTAAGATGTTTTGCCTTTTTTTCAGCACTTTGATATATTTGGGCATGTATTTCCCTGAGGTATCCTGTTTGGGGTGTGCTGAGACTTTTTTATTGGCCAATTTAACTAACGTCCAGTGTAATAGTAGTAGGCGGTAAGGCCTAGGTGAGTTTGGGAGGTGATTAGGTCATGGTGTGGAGTCCTCATGAACAGGATAAGTGCCTTATAAAAGAGACCCCAGAGAACCCCCTTGACTCTTCTGCCATGTCAAGGAAACAGCAAAAAGACAGGCATCTATGGACCAGGAAGTGGGCTCTCACCAGACATCAAATTTGTGGCACCTTAATCTTGGACTTCCTAGCTTCCAAAACTATGAGAAATAAATTTTATTTGTTTATAAGCCAACCAGCCTATGGTATTTTGTTATAGAAACTTGAACAGACTAGGACAATTACCTCAGTTCTTCTTCTTCTTCTTTTTTTCTAACTTTTATTTATTTAAATGTGTTTTTCCAGGACCTGTCAGCTTCAAGTCAAGTAGTTGTTTCGATTTAGTTGTGGAGCGTGCAGCTCACAATGGCCCATGTCGGGATCGAACAGGTAGCCTTGTTGTTAAGAGCACCGCGCTCTAACCAACTGAGCCAATCGGCCTCCCCACCTTACCTATTATTGTTGCTTTGCATTTTCAAGTTAATTTTAAAATCAGTTTGTATATTTGTATAAAATAACCTCTGGGCATGTTTATTAGAATTGTATTTAATGGATAGATTAATTTGGTAGAATTGATATATTTATAATATTGCATTTGTCAAATGTTGAAGATAGTATATATGTATATTTATTTAAGTATTCATTAATTTCTCTCAGTAATACTTTATATTTTTCTGCAAAAGGATATTGAATATCTTTTATTCTATGCTTTGTGATGATATAATAAATATTTTTAAATGATCTAATATTATATTAACCAAAAGAGATACATTTAAAATAAGCAGACCAATAAATGTTGAAAATAAACAATAAAAAAGATACAATAAGTGAAGATGAGCCAAAAAACTTCTGTGAGATGAATGTTAATATTTTAAAACCAAAAGTTAAGTTAATAGAATCATAAAGAACAAAGAATGACCTCACATTGTTGTAAAATTAAATATAAAAAAGTAAGGAATATTCATCACACACACACATTTGGATCTATCCATATAGTCTCTGATTATATTATACAACAGCTACAAGAACTAAAATGAGCAATAGATAAGACCAAATTTTAGATGGAGTTTGAACCTACACCGTTCAGACACTGATTGCACAAAGGGATAAAATGTCACTGGACATACTGAGCACATAAACAATAAATTTATTAAGCTCAAGCAACTATATATGGAATTCTATACCCAATAGACAGAAAGGATACATTTTTTCTAGTACACGTGTCATATTTATAAAAAATAGATGCTAAACTATTGTCTGTGTCTATGAGTTTCTGTTTCTCATTTGTTTGTCTTGTTCTTTTGTTGTTTTTGGTTTATATACCACAGTGGTTGCCAGAGGGTAAGGGGGGCGGAGGGTGGGGGGTGGGAGATGAGGGTAAGGGGGATCGAATATATGGTGATGGAAGGAGAACTGACTCTGGGTGATGAACACACAATGGGATTTATAGATGATGTAATACAGAATTGTACACCTGAAATCTATGTAATTTTACTAACAATTGTCACCCCAATAAATTTAATAAACTAAATTTAAAAAAAAATAGATGCTGTATTTGGCATTTCAAATGTTCAATGCATACAGACTGTCTTCTTTAACCACAGTGCAATACAATTTTTAAAGAAGAAAACAGCAAAAATAGGAAGAGCTTTAAAAACCTATGAGTTTGGACTTCAGCTTTTGGGTAAAATGGAGTAACAGGGACTGAATTTACTCTCACACCTCAAATAACTAAAGAAATAATCAGAATATTAAATAAAATGGTTCTCAAAACACTGGCTATCCAGCAACAAGGACAATGATGCTTTAGAGATAGAAAATAAACAAAGTGAGTGCTAGGATGGTTTCAGCTTATTGCCTGGAAAAGGCTTCTTGGATGTGGAGAGAGAACCCAGAAAGGTGCCCAGGGGGTCTCTGTTAGTTGAGGAGATGGAGCTGAAAGTTCAAAAAGACCAAGGAAGCTAGAAAAATAATGATAAAAAAATTTCCAAATTCAGTGAAACAAACCCACAGCTTCAAGAAGTTCAATAAATCCCAAACACAAGAAACATGAAGGAAGTTACAGCAAAATACATAAGAATCATTGTACTTAAAATCAGTGATAATGAGAAAATCTTGAAAATGGGCAGAGAAAACAAAAAGGACACATCATGCACAGAATAACAAAGAAAAAATTAGATTTCGTATGGGAAACAATGCAAGCCAGACAGTGGAACAACATCTTTATACCACTAACAACAAACAAATAAAACTCTGTCAACTTAGAATTATCTTATGGCATTACCTTTCAAAATTTAAGGTAAAATGAAGACATTTTTAGACACATAACAGGTGAAAGAGCTCATTACCAGTATACTTGCATTATAAGAAATGTTAAAGGAAGGAGAATGGTAGTGGGTGGAGATCTGGAACAATGAAAAAGAAGGAAGAACACTGAAGATGGTAATTATGTGGATAAATATAAAAACTGTTTTCCTATTATTTAAAACCACTTAAGAGATGATTGAGTGATTAAAGCAAATATAATAACAATGTTGTGAAGTTTATAACATATGTAGAAAGAAAATATATGACAACAGTAGCATAAAGGCAGAAGGAGTAGAAATGGAAGGAAACTGTTGTAAGTTTCTTCCATGAAGAAGTACGATATTACTTGAAGGTAGACTCTGATAAGTTAAAATGTATGTCAGAAACCCTAAATATAATATAATGAAGAGTTATCTCTAATAAGCAAACAAAAATGAAATTACAAAGGGATATTTAATACAAAACAAGGCAGGAAAAGAGTAAAAAAAAAGAACGAAGAACAAATTAGACAAATAACAAGATGGTAGATTTAAACACAACCTATATCACATTAAATATAAATGTTTTAAACACTCTAATTAAAAGGTGAAGATTGTCATATTGGATAAAAAAGCAAGACCTAACTATATGCTGATAACAAGAAATCCACTTTAAATATAAAGACATAAGTTAAAAGTATGGAAAAGGTAACCATACGAAGTAATTAAAAGAACGCTGGAGTGGCTATGTTAATATTCAATAGAGCAGATTTTATAACAGAGATTATTACCAAGAATGAAGGGGACCATTTCATAATAATGAAGTTGACTCAGTAGAGAACATAATCCTGAACAGTTTTTCACCCCATAGCATTTATAAAATAAATACAAGAAGTGAAACTGATAAGATAAATGGACAGATCAACAATCATAGTTTGGGATTTCAATATTCCTCTCGCAGTAATTGATAGAACAAACAGAGAGCAAGTAAAAAAGAAAGATTGCCATTACAGAAGACTTAACTCTATCAATCAATTTGACCTAATTGCATGTATAGAACAATTCTCCCAATAACAGAATACACACTATTTAAGTTGTGCACAGAACATTTACTAAGATAGACCATATACTCTAGGCTGAGAGTCACACACCAAATATGGCCCATTGTCTATTTTTGTAAATAAAGATTTATGAGAACACAGGCATGCCAATGTGTACTACAACAGTAGAGCAGTATATTTATGACAGAGGCTATATGGCCCAGTCTAAATTGTTCACTATCTGACCTTTTACAGAGAAAGTTTGTTGATACCTGCTTTAGGCTACAAAACACATCTCAACATAAAAATCACAATCTACAAAAGAACAAATTAACAAATTGGACTTCATTAAAATTAAGAATTTATGCCCTTTTAAATGACACTGTTAAGGGAATGAGAAAATACACAGACTGGGAGAAAAATCCTGGCAAACCACGTATTTTATAGAGAACTTGTATTCATAATATGTAAAGAGCTCTCAAACTTGATAATAACTCAGTGAAAATCCAATAAAATGGGTAAAAGATATGTGAATGACAAATAAACACATAAAAATGTGGTCAACATCATCAGTCTTTAAGGAAACGCAAATTGAAAGCACGAGATAGCATTGCATATCTAGCAGAATATCTAAAATTAAGGATTGTTTCAAATATTGGTGAAACAATGGGAACACTCATACATTCTAGCAGGGGCATGAAATGCTATCCTTTGGAAGAGAGTTTGAAAGTTCCTTTAAGAAGGTTAATATACAAGGTCAGACAATTAAGTTTGCAAATCACCCTAGAAAAAGTGCTACATAACTCATTGTTGAATATTACTACAGTCACTTTGAAATACTCCCTTTGGGAAGCTATGCACTGACACCAGTGCCTAGTCCACTCTTCAAAGCAGCTTTGGAACTTTTTCTAAAATGATCATCAGAGTTATTGTCATATTACACTTGATGTCCTGAATGTCATAAACATGTTTTCCTTTCAATATTCCCTTTATCTTTGGGTAAAGAAAGAAGTCATTGGGGGCCAGATCAGGTGAGTAGGGAGGGTGTTCCAATACAGTTATTTGTTTACTGGCTAAAACCTCCCTCACAGACAGTGCCAGGTAAGATGGTGCATTGTCATAATACAAGAACATGAATTGTTGGCGAAAAGTTCAGGTCATCTAACTTTTTCACGCAGCCTTTTCAGCACTTCCAAATAGTAAACTTGGTTAACTGTTTGTCCAGTGGGTACAAATTCATAATGAATAATCCCCCTAATATCAAAAAAGGTTAGTAACATGGTTGCAACAAGTTCATGAACTTGTCAGACCTTGTACATCTATTCAACTCAGTCTTTCTACTACTGATACATGTAACAGAAATAAAAATGTATATTTATACAAAGATTGATACAGAAATGACCATAGCAGGTTTATTTGTAATTGTCCCAAACTGGAAATAACCTAATTGTCTATCAACAGGTGAATGGATAAACAAATTGTGGTATAGTCATACAATGGAATACTACTCAGAAATAAAAAATGAACTACTCATATGTGCAATTGCATGAATACATCTCAAAATAATTATATTGAGTAAAAGAATTGTGTAAAATCAGAATACACACACTCTATGATTTCATATATGTAAAGCTTTAGAAAACATAAACTAAAATATATAGTGACTGAATGCAGGTCCATGGTTGCCTAGGGTTAGTGGAGAGTGGAAGGGGAGGGAAGAATGACAGGGGAGCACAGACAACATTTGGGGTTGATGGATAGATTCATTATCTTGGCTGAAAGGAAAATATAGAATTTAATAATGAAGACATGACATCAGCCCCAGCCAAACTGAGCCACTTAGTAGTTCTGAATTTACTGTGTGCTTATTTACCTGTGTGCCTCCATTAATGTTAGTTCTTTAACCTGGAATCCCAGTCACTGCACTTAAAAATTAACTTATTTTTACAAAGTTGAGATTTACTACTGAGTCTCACATTTTTAACTTATTTGCAGTTCCATAATATTTCATATTTTCCTGCATTGTATCATATGCCAAGTAGGACTTCATTGCTATTATGATCCTTCACCAAATTGTGATAAACGTTTGATTCATGTGGCATTTTTATTCTATAACAGAAAAACTCTAATGAGAGAAAAAATATGTTATTAAAAACAGAAATAAACAAGGTAAAATACCACAATACATGTTAAAAAGTAAGACTAGATATACAAGGTAAACCATGTCTGAGGGCTTACCAGACCATGTTTACTGAGGTTTTGCAATTATCTCTAGCATAACAAACATAGTCCATTAATATTTACTGAATAAACAATTGGAGGAATGAGTGTGTGAGTGAAAACTTCAAGGTAGACACTAAATAATGCTGGTTGAAAATTTTGTGCATTGTCATAATTTCTGTAGAAGGTCTAGTTAGAGGTCCTTTAAGATATCTTTTAATCTCTAAAATACTGTAATTTTCTGAAGATTTTGAATTTCCTCTTTTATCATATTATGATTTTTAACTAAAATGATCTCTGAAGTCCATTCTTATTTTTCATTTCCTATTATCTTGTTCTTCTGTAAAAGATTAAAATATGTTACCCCGGAGATTTTTCCCCCTTGGTGCTCATACAGAGTGTCCCCAAAAATATTTGGGTGAGAAGGCGTGCCCATAAAAAAAGAAAGTGATACATAGAATAGGTTTTTTCATAAAAAGTATTTTGAAAACCATCTATGTATGAAAAACTATTGAAAACATTTATATCCTTATTTGTTTTACTAGGCTGTGGTCTGCCTTTTAAGAAATGGAGTGCAATCATGAAGAATGCCAAGATATTGCATGATTGATCACCTGATGCGTGTATAAATGACATTCAGTTTGTGCATTGATGCATAGGCAGCATTTACAAACTAACTATCACATTGATGTATGCAGGCTATTTTGTCTTTGCTGGTCTATCTGGTATATGTTGTCCTATTTTTTTAAACATATATTTTGATGTTTTATTATCTTGATTTTTTAAATAAAATATTTTCTCTCTCTCATTTGGATTTTTTCTATTACAGAATACAAAATCCACATGAATCCCATTTTTATCACTATTCACAATAATTACATAATCTGTGATACCACTTCTCCTTGTCTACTTTCATTCATGCGCACACGATATCTTATGATCTCTTAGTGGTCTTAGAGCAATGCGTTTTCATTTTTAATAAATTCTGTGCTCCAGAGTTTGGGAAATGCTGACTTAGTCAAATGATTATTAGTATGACTATTTGATTAATGTTTCTATCTCTCTCAAGAAAATAAGTTTCAAAACAATTCCCGTGTCTATTTATTGCTCACTGTTGAGTCTCTGGACCCAGCTCAGTACCTGGTGCACTCACTAAAACAAACAAACAAACAAACAAACAAACAAAACTTGTGCATTAATATCCAAGCAATAAGGAAATGGCAATTTCTGACGCTAAGTTCACAAGGATTCCCATTATATATCAAGCCTCGCGATGGATTACATAGCACATCCTTTTACTTCCACTGGAATGTTTTTACCACTAGTCTTGGGTTGCTCCAATCTCAACTAGTAATCTATCTGTCTGGTCTTTATGGAATTACATATTCCCACTAATTGAATATGTTATCTAATTTCTGCCTTGTCATTTATGGCAAATCTTACTTTGCTGGGAAGGAAATATTTAATTTACCTGATGGTATTCAAAACTAGTCATTTAGGAATTTAAATTCACTATTAAAATAACTTGCTCCTATATTTTTAAATGTTGTATTATCCTTCTAAAATATTTCAACTTGTATTTAAATTGAACATGTTGTGAAGCATAGTTCAAGAGATGTTACTCCACAACTTGTAAGTGTAGATACATGAGATTTAAGGACATATACATTTATACTTCTAGATTTTAAAAACTGTTTAATTTGTCATTTTATTGATGACACCTTCTGCTATATTGTATTCATGAGAAGAGAGTCAGTAAGTTTAGCCCACATTCAAGGAGAGGGTGTTTAGTCTCTATTTTGAGAGATAGATTGTGAAAGAATTTGTAGACATATTTTAAAACCACCATAGAGAGGTACATACAAAAATCAATATTCTTAGATAGAAGAAAATACTTTATTTCTAAAATAAACACACAGATGGAATAGTCAGATAACAAGATAATTCCTAAGAATGAAGGGAAAAAAAATCACTAATATGATTGCCAAAATACATGTATACAAACATAATAGAAGGGGTAAATCATAAAAATTGAGAAAGTTGCCCAGATTTATTATGGAAACCTATAAGATGAAAATTTAGAAAGCAAAGAATAAGAATATAGATAATTGATAATGAAGATCCAACATCCGACTGATAGGAAACGCAGCATGGAAAAACAGAAAGAAGTACTTATCAACAAAGAAGAAGAAAGAGGTAGCAGAGAAGGAGTGTAAGGGAAGGAGGACGGGTAGAAAGCAAGGAAAAGAGAAGGAAGGAGAAAAGGAGACAAAGAGGCAAAGGAAAACGAAAATTTCCCAGATCCAACGAAGCTGTGTTCTCATCAGCAACTCTGAGCGCTGGAAGATAATGTGGCAAATGACTTAAAAAGTCTGAGTAAAAATGATGGTCAAACTCAACTACCATAGCCAGAAAAAGTTCCAATCAAATGGGATAGTGCTATTTTCAAGACATGAGAGGACAGAGAATTTTTATCTTTCACAAGGGCAAGTTTAGGAAGTAAATAGTTCAGACTGGAGCAGAAGGATTGATGGTTTGGGAAGAAAGTCTCCAGAAGAAAAATGGGAGTCATTATATAAATATCAACCTTAAAAGGCAACCGAGACTTCCTCTTCTACAAAAGGCAGACTAGATAGCTTAGACTAACCCTCCCAATGAGGAAAACTAGAAAATCTGGAGCGAAAAATCTGTTAGAAGCACTAAGAATTAACCAGGCAGTGAAGTATGAGGCCAAAGATCCTAAGAAGAAACCGTAGGGATGTGAGCTTTTCACTACAGGGACATCCATAAATTTAAGAAGCATTGCTGGGCAGAGCTTTAGTGGACTCAAATGACACGGGAACAAATATTGTAGTTCACAGTCTACAAGTATAGAGGCCTCAGTGAATCCCTACTTTGGGTTAAGACTAGGAAGGGAAATACGCTAGGATTAAAGGCAAATCCTAAATGAACCAGCCTTCGCATGGACTGCTGTCTAGCTTTTAATCATACAAATCTTTTATTGGCTTATAGTGATATGGGATTGTTACTTCCCTAGTTACCTGTCAGAAGAAAATGTGCTGAAGGAAGATAATATTGTTCTAGCCTACAAATATCTCTATACTTTTATAGACAATGTTCAATATCCTTAAACCCTAGCAACCACTAAAATGTTCTCCATTTCTAAAATTTTTGTAATTTCAAAAATGTTGTGTAAATGGAATCATAAAGTATGTAATCGTTGGCCTTTCTTTACTCAGCACAATCCCACTGGGTATTCATCACACTGTTGTGTGTATCAACAGTTGGTTACTTGTCATTTCTGAACAGTATTCCAGATATGTATCATAATTTAACAATTCACTGGTTGAAGGAACTCTGAGCTCTTTCCAGCTTTTGGATATTATAAATAAAGCTGGTATGCATAAGTTTCTGTGTGGATGTGTTTTTATTTTTCTGGGATAAATGATGAAGGAGGCAACTGCTGGTTCATTCAGTAATTGGATGGTTAATTTTATAAGAAATTGCTAAACTGTTTTCTAGAGTGGCTGCACCATTTTATGTTATCACCAGCCATGTAGGAATGACCTTGTTTCTCCACATCCTCACCAGCATTTGGAGTTGTTCCTTTTTTTATTTTAGTCATTCTGATCCATGTATAGTGATATCTCATCATGGTTTCTAATATGCGTTTCCCTCAAGGCTAATACGTAAAGCACCATTTCAAGTGATTATTTGTTGTATGTATATCCTCTTCAGTGAAATGTCTCTTCCTGTCTTTTGTTCATTTTCTAATTGGATTTTTTTTTTTTACTGTTGAATTTTGAGGGTTCTTTATATATTCTAGACACAAGTCCTTGGTTAGAATATTTTCTCCCAGTCTCTAGCTTATCTTTTCATACTCTTCACATGGGCTTTTGTAGAACAAAAATTGTAATTTTGATGAGGTTCAAGTTATCAAGTTTGCCTTTTACAGATTATACCATTGGTGTTGAGTATAAAAATCCTTTGCCAAGCCCTAAATCCTGAAAATTTTCTCCTATTTTTTTTCAAGTTTTATAGTTTTACATTTTACATTTAACTGTGTAATACAATTTTGAATAAAATCTTGTATGAGAAAGACTGACCCATTTCATTTTGGGTCTCTCTCTGTATAAATACAATTTTAAAATATGGCAACATATGTCTTTTATTTTTAGAAAAACAAGGTCACATGAACATAAATTAAAAGAATATTGGCAGTTACAAAACAGTCACAGAAATACAAAGAACAGCATAGAGAATATAGTCAATAATGTTGCATCAATTATGGATAGTGCCAGGTAGGTACTAGACTAATTGGGGGGATCACTGCATAAATTATATAAATGTCCAACCACTATGCTGTACACCTGAAGCTAACATAAAATCATACTGAGTGTCAACTGTAACTGAAAAAAAAGTTTTTTAAAAGAATGGCAATTAAAAGGACATAACATGTTTTACGCTTTCATACTCCCATGCCTTTGTTTTTGCTGTGCCAGTTGCCAGAAATACTTAGTACTTTCCCTTCTAAAATTGTATTTTCTTTCAAGTTTACCTCCAAGTCCCATTTTCTCCAGGAAGCTTTTCCTGGCCACCTCTCCTGAATGGAGACACCCCTTCCTTTTATATTCAATAGCACTCATTGTTTGCATAGTTAATACTATGTGCAACTAGATTCTAGTGTTGTTTCATGTCTTTAATACACTGTGTTCTCTCCTTCTACAGGGACTTTGCACATGCTGTTCTGATTGCAGTTCTTCCACTACTCCCTTCACCTGGTTGCCTCTTTCTTATCTTTCAGTTCTCAGGTGAAATGTTACTTTGATGGAACGGAGTAAGTCCCCCATTCTTAACCTTTCATCTGACTGGTACTTACTACAGTTCCTAATTAGGATTTGTTGGTTTCATTATTTGACTTTTTGTCTTTCCCACTAGACTATAATCCCTCTCAGGGAGGAGCGATTTGGTTGTGGTCACCCTTGTAAGTCATGTATATACTGTGTTTCCCTGAAAATAAGACCTAACCGGAAAATAAGCCCTAGCGTGATTTTCCAGGATGACACCCCCTGAACATAAGCCCTAATGCGTCTTTTAGAGCAAAAAGTATTATAAGACCCAGTCTTATTTTCGGGGAAACAAAGTAGCACAATGCCTGGCAAATAACTGAAGCTTCATAAGTGTTTCTTGGGGAAAAAACAAAAAAGAGTGAATGAATGAATCTTTGCGTTGTAAATTTTTAAAGGCAGGGACTATGGCTTACAACTTATGGACATGGAATCTATGTGCTAGGAAGATTTAATAGTTGATTTCCAAGTGAGAAAACTGAGCACTTAAGTTTATCAACCCAACAAAATGTTCAGGAGAACAGCAACATTTACCCAGATAATTTTTTATTGGGGGC
Source organism: Rhinolophus sinicus (assembly GCF_036562045.2). NCBI lineage: Eukaryota > Metazoa > Chordata > Mammalia > Chiroptera > Rhinolophidae > Rhinolophus > Rhinolophus sinicus. The sequence continues at coordinate 12,433,164 of NC_133765.1, read as the reverse complement.
AGGGGGCCAGGTGGTATATACGAGTAAAACCTTTTCTGAAATATCCATGTGATTAAGTAACCACAAAAATTTAAACAATCAGAGCAATTCAAATCTTTAAACCTTTCAAATGTAGTCATTACCTAACAAAGCCTCTTATAATTTCTTCATATAGTAAAATAAAATGCATTAAGAAAAGTGGGAATGGCCAGGCAAAAAGGGATATTAGTGGCCGGATTGTACCAGAACACTTTATAAATACTGAATATAATTTCGCTGGCCTATTTGTGAGTTAAAAATATATATTATGTTGTTTGGCCTATTTTCAATTTTATGCACTCCTGGGAGCCCAGGTGAACTGTGGCTCATTTTTAACTCCCTCCCATACTTCCGTATTTTCCATCCACTCAGGCTGGATGGGAATGAAAGTCACTTTGCTGTTAGCTGCATTGCAGCACACTGGATCCTCCCAGAATCAAGGAAGGTAAAAGCCCCTTGTAGAGGACTTTCCATTCTTAGCTAAGCCTAATTGTTGTGGCCTGAGGGGCTAATCAAGTACTATAAACACTGATTAAATCAGGTAGGTCATTTCCATCGCCATTTTCCAGAGGGGGAAATGGAGGCACCTCACATGGGAATGACATTTGCAGACTCAGGAAGACAGTTTGCTGTGGCTTAATTTCTTTCCCCTTGCAAATGGCAGCAGAGAGCTCTGGAGGAGTTAAGAGTTTGAATAGTATTGAAACAGGTCACATTTGGGGGCGGAGGCGTCTCATTAAAAACTTCCTGTTTTACTGCTGTATATATCCATATGCTGTAGATCCAAATCCTTGACAGAGGCACAGCACAGCTCCTGTCTTCACATCTAATTGTTCTTGCCAGGTAGAATAAAAAAGTTGATTACATACAACTTTGCCAACGTCTCTTGACAGGAAAGAGAAAAAAAAAATTCTCCTGAACAAATGAAATGTCAATCAAAGCTCAAACATATTAAAGCAAGATACGCTAGCTATTTTCTTAGATTAGAGATTAACCGCTTTTGAGTTAATTCCCAGCATGTATAATAAACCAGCTTGACTGGTTCTATGATTTAGGAATATTCTTTAATCCAGGATCATTGTTTTTATTTTTTCACCTATGTGCCCACTTCCTTGTAAAGTTGGTGTTATCAGGCAACTTGGAAAGCCACTGCAAGGGGAATTGAAAGAGGGGTAGTTCTCACAATTTTTTCTTTCTTTCTTAATAAGCTACAGCCTACAGGGTGTTAAACCAAAATTTGAAGGGAAAAAAAAACTGAATTTGACAGGCCCCTACTCTCAACTCTGCTCTGAGCTCTGGTTTGCCTCACAGACATGTTTTTTTAAAAAAAATGAGTTGTGTGGCAGCGTGGGTGGGAGGCAGGAAGGACAAGGAGAATTGTAGAATTAAATAGGACTTTGAAATGTGTCACACATTTTTCATGGCAGCGAATGTGGCATTGGAAATGGATTAGTGCAGATTCTATGACATTCACATTCCTACTTTCTCTCCAGTGGCTTTTCTTCTGGAAGGCTGGGTGGGAGCAAATCTCTGTCTTCCACTAGTGACTCATAGGATCCTGAGGAAAGACTGGGCTCATTCTGGGCTCTTGCTGTGGGTAGAGTTTATGAAATTGCAATCCAGAGACTGTCATATAATCTCCAGACAATTCCTTTCTTAGTTTAAATTTTAGAGCTAAATGTTGCCTTCCAGATAATCTAGATCTTTGCTATAGAAAATATGGTCCAAGGAATAACAGCACTGCCCTCACCAGGAAGCTTGTTAGAAACATGACCAGACCTACTGAGTCTGATCAAGTCTTTTAATGAGATCCCCAGGTGATTCACATGTACATGAAAGTTGGGGAAGCAGTGTTCTTGATCAAAGCCCTCCTTTTCTAGATTAGGACACTATGGCCCTGGTCTGCTGAGTTATCAGTTAGTGTCACACAGCATGTCAGACAGAGCCCACTGTTCTACTTTTTCCAGGCACACTGCTCTCCCTCCACATCACTGCTTCTCCTGAACTTTGAATTGAGAGCTATTTGCATTTGTGTTCACTAGTAAAAAGGGAAATGGCCCCTTGGTCACACAAACATAAACTGTGTCTGGGTTTCCATTATCTCTAGCTTTTGGAAAACACCTAGCCTAGTGACTGTGTTTGTAGTAAGTGCCCAGTTGACGCTATGAGCATATTAATAAGATCATTAATACTAGTAGTTATTGTCACTAGTTTTGTATGTGCAGTCAAAGTAACAGAAAAATAGTGAAAATTTGCCATGGAGATTGTCTTATGTGCCCAACTAGTAGCTTGCAGATCAAACCCAGAAATCAGAGGCTGGTGTGGTGGGACACAGGTTTATTTTCACTTAAATTCCTGCCAAAGGATAGGAGGCAGTTAGCTGGTAAAACATCTACCAGTACCTCACAGCTCCTTGTAATCATAAAAGGATTACCTTTCCCAGCTTTCCTGGCATTGGTAAAGTACAAAGATGCTGGGTCATTAAAAACACTAAGGTGTCTTCTGGGGGAATTGCTTCTTCTAACTGTAGGCTCAATCTTTCTGCATAATCAGCAGACAACTTACCACCAGGGATGTCAATTCTCTTGATTCTCTTCTTCCTGTTCTCCTACCCTCTTTTCTTTTTTCTTCCCTCAACATTTGTTGAGTAACTACTATATAGAAGTTCCATGATAAGTAGTGGCAAACTACATAGTGAATAATTTTTCTTTCAGAAAGATCTTATTGTAGCAAGGGGACAGACAGATCTATCTATCTATCTATCTATCTATCTATCTATCTATCTATCTATCTATCGACTTATAGTACTTATGATTTATGAGAAATATATATTTGATCATTCAGAGGGCAAAAATATATTTCTCATTTATATTTTGTCTTCCTCCAACCTTTCTGGCTCCCAAAACCCTTGGAATTTCCTATGTTGAGAGTGATAAAGGTGTCTTTTGTTGTGATAATAAGGTGACTTCTGGAGGCACCTAAGGATGAGGGCCTGTTACCAGCTGGAGCCAATCATGTGATTAGAAGGTTGGAACTTTCAGTCCCACCCCCTGACCCCTTGGGAGGGGAGAGAGACTGTAGATTGAGTTTAATCATCAATGGCCAATGAGTTAATCAATCATGCCTATATAACGAAGCCTCCATCAAAACCCAAAGGTTGGGGTTTGGAGAGTTTCAGGGTTGGTGAACATGTAGAGATACTGGGAGAATGGTGCTACTGGAGAAGGCATGGAAGCTCCTCACCCCTTCTCACAGACCTTGCCCTGGGCATCTCTTCCATCTGGCAGTTCCTGAGTTACATCATTTTATAATAAACCAGTGATTTGTAAGTAAAATGTTTCCCTGAGTTCTGTGAGCTGCTCTAGCAAACTATTCAAAAACCAAGTTCAGGAAAGAATTGTTAAGCCTTTGAGCCAGAGCCAGTGCAGACAGAACAGGTAAGTTACACATGAGGTCCGACAATTAACTTTGTGAACTTGTTGCAATGATCTTGCTAATTTTATTTTTTAATATCAGAGGGATTATTTATTATGAATTTGTACCAATTGAACAACTAACCAAGTTTACTGAGTAAGACTTCTGTTCTGAGATAGAGCAACCTCAGAAGGGGATCCTTTTTGGAAGTGCTGAAAAGGCTCTGTGGAAAAGTTAGATGACCTGAACTTTTCGCCAACAATTCATGGCTCTCTGTCATGCAGGGTGTCATGTGGGGTCTCTGGTCCCACTCCCCACATAAGAATGCAGGACATGGTGAGGCCAAAAAGGAACACCCATGGAGACATAGATAGGGGAGTCATACCACTCTACAGTCTCGCTGGAGGCTGGATTGGAGACACAGGAAGCAGGAGCCACACGATCCGCAATCCGCCATGCACTTCTCTGCCTAGCAACCAATCCCACTTGCTAGCTGCAATCCACCGTGCTAACTGTAATCGCGTTTGTTAGCTCAGCCACCATCTGCTGCTAGCATAGCCACGGCAGTTATATTAGTGGCTAATGGCTGACGGCCAACTAGCCACAGCTGATGGCCATCCAATCACAGTTGGTGGCCATTTACTACCCGAGCCAGCACCTTTCTATGTGAAGCCAAGAGCCTGGAAAATGCTCTCCTGGCTCTGTCCCCACACTCTTGCATCATGACAATGCACCAGCTCACACAGCACTGTCTGTGAGGGAGTTTTTAGCCAGTAAACAACTAACTGTATTGGAACACCCTTCCTACTCACCTGATCTGGCCCCCAATGACTTCTTTTTTTACCCGAAGATTAAGGAAATATTGAAAGGAAGACATTTTGATGACATTCAGGAAATCAAGGATAATACAATGACAGCTCTGATGGCCGTTCCAGAAAGAGTTCCAAAATTGCTTTGAAGGGTGGACTAGGTGCTGGCACTGGTGCATAGCTTCCCAAGGGGAGTACTTCGAGGTATGTAGCACTTTTTCTAGGATGAGTTCATGAACCTTATTGTCAGACCTTGTAGAAATATCTTCTATTCTCTGCCTTGTGTCTCTGGAAAGAGTAGAGAGTGAGCTGCCTACTCTACCATCTAGACTTGAGGCTCATAGGATCACCTGTGACAGAATTTCTTTGTTCACTCATAGGGAAATACAAGGAAAGCTATAAAGTGAAGGCAATTGAGTAGATACTTAGTTATAATTGGAAGTTTTTCATGCATCTCTGGTACTTTTTACTCACTGGGTTGTAAGTCGGAAGCAATTGTATGTTTTTAACAAATCTCCTCACCTATATTTCTAACTCAGAGTCTTTCCTGTTCTTCCTTTTCCTACAGGTGATTTAGAACTCTGTTCAGACTTTGACAACCCTAATTTGCGGGATGACTCGTTCTCTTTGAGACAATCCCACTTCCTGGACATAAGATGCCAGACCCAGGGCCTAGTGATGAGCCTGTCAAGTGACAAAATGCCTGTCTATTGTAGAAGATGTTAAATTTCCCGGCTTTAGGGTCAGACTTTTTTCCTTTTGCGTAAATGCTATGTGACAAGGCAGCGATGGTAGGAATTTGGTATGCACGGTTCCTTTCTTTTGGAGGAGGGATCTAGGTCAGTCGGTGCCAATGGGTTCCACACATAGACATGAATTGTTAGGATTCTACTAACTGCACAGGTTAGGACCCTACTCCCTGGAGTGTTTTACTTCAAAGGATTGAACCACTGTTACATCTTGTTCTTAAATAAGAGAATTTAAATAATAATGCCATGTTTAATTAGGGACTGAGTAAGACTTCTGCTCTGAGATAGAACAACCTCAGAAGGCGATCCTTTCATCTGTGGAAGGTATGTCATAAAATTAAAGCCTTATCTACTTGTCATAAGTAAAGGTAAGGTACATTAGAATTTGATAGAGGCCTGAATTATAGTACCATGTTTCCCCGAAAATAAGACCTCGCAGGACCATCAGCTCTAATGCATCTTTTGGAGCAAAAATTAATATAGGACCCGGTCTTATTTTACTATAAGACCTGGTCTTATCTAACATAATATAAAAGACAGGGTCTTATATTAATTTTTGCTACAAAAGATGCATTAGAGCTGATGGTCCGGCTAGGTCTTATTTTGGGGAAACATGGTATTTGGGGAAGAACTTTCTAGAACTATACAGAAAAACTAATCAATACCTAATAAGATATTTCCAAGTAGAAATCCTACTGGGGCTAGTGGAATAAATAGATATGTTTTACGTTATAAATATAGTTTTAAAAGTGATTAGGAAACATATTTTAAGTAGCATTAACATATCATCTTTAATTAAGTGATGGGATAGCATAGCAGGTAGGCATGAGTTTTTGAAAACAGACAAATGTATTTTCAAACTTTATCCCTTTATTTATGCCCATTTATCATCTTTAATGTGAGAAAAATAAAATCCAACCAACTGAAGAGTTGTACGGATTGAATGAGATAATGTATGTAAAGTGTCTGTCATATAAAGGTGTGAACAAATTCATGTTTTTGCAGACTTTTTCCCCATAGAATAAAATGAGCTCCCCTTTAGACATATTGGTTGGATGTCATTTTATTTTTTAAATTTCCTCATAATAAAATTAAATCTTTTGGGGGTATATAGTTCTATGACTATTACTACATTTATAGCTTAGCATAAATACAGAATCCAGAATTGTTCCATCTCTCCCAAAAAAGTCTCTTGTGCTAGACACTTTGTAGACTCTCTATACACCTAATTCTTGGAAAACAATGATACCACCTCAATTAGTATAGGTTGGCCTTTTTGAAAATATCATATAAATGGAATTCTGCATTATGTAACCTTTGAAGACTGGCAACTTTCATTCTACAGAATGCCTTTGAGAGTCAGCCAAGTTGTATCAGTAGTCTGTTGCTTTCTGTGGCTGTGTAGTATTCCACTGTAGAGATGTGTCACATTGTGTTTATCTATTCACTCATTGTAGATACTTGGATTGTTTCCAGATTTGGCAATTATGAATACCTTTGCTATAAACATTCAATGTCAGCTTTTTGCGTGAATACACATTTTTCACATCTCTAAGATAAAATACCCAGGAACAAGATTTCTGGGTCCTGTGGTACATACGTGTGGAGCTTTATACAAACTGCCAAACTATTTTCCAGAATGTTTGTACTATTTTGGACTTCCACTAGCAGTGTTTGAGAGAGAGAGTTTCAGCTGCTCTAAGTCTTCACCAGCACTTGGCATTTTCAGTGTGTTTTATTTTAGCCTTTCCAATAGGTGTCTAAAAGTCCCTCTTGTGTTTTTAATTTGTATTTCCCCAATGGCTGGTGATACTGATTATTTTTTCCTCTCTCTCTCTCTCTCTCTCTCTCTCTCAGTCTGTGTGTGTTTTACCATATAAACATATTCTTAGCTGAAGGGTTTGTTCAAATTTTTGCCCATATTTTAGGTCTTTGATTTCTTTTATCAGCATTTTACACGGTTCAGCATAAAGATACAGTATAGGTTTTGTGAGATTTATATCTAAGTACTTTGTGTTTTTTAAAGCTACTGTAAGCAGGGCTTTTAAAAATTTTTGTTCCCAGCTGTTTATTGCCACTATATATAAATACAATTGATTTTTGTGTGTTGCGTTATGCCCTGTGATTTGCTAAACTTATTATTTCTAGGAGCTCTTGGTAGAATTCTTGAGATTTTCTACACAGCAACATCATGTCATCTGTGAATAAGGACAGTTTTATTTCTTTCCCAGGCTTATCCTGAAGTGTTCTCTGTTCACAGGTCAGTGGCCACTTCTGGGTTTTATATCATTATGTATCCACCGTGGGGGAGAGAGGAGGGAAAATGTGAAACTCCCTGCCAATTTGGTAATACATCAAATTTTAGTCTTCTTTCTTAACCTTCCTGCTACTATTTACTATTTAGAGTCCTCGAGAGATTTACCATGCATTCTCTCCTGGTTGTATAGCTGCATTTGATGGGAAAGACCGGGTGGGCTGTGCTTCCTCCATTTCGACCTTGAACAGAAACCAGAGATTCTACTTGGGGCCTTCCCCACGCTCCACCCCCAGTAATTAAAGTATGTTTGTATTTTTTCAGTCACACTCTTTCACTTCCTGCTCCTTAACTTCCTCTTCTGACCTTAGCCAGGGTATAAGCGAGAAGCATGTCGGTGGAACACAGGAAAATCAAGTGCGCCTTGTACATACGGAGTTTTGGCCTCCTTAGCAGTATGATCCAAGAAATTGAGTTAAATGAATCTCATCACAGAGCCAGAGAAAACTTTAACACCACTTGTGTTCAGATTATTTTAAATTAGTAAATTAATGAACCCCTTAAACCACAGAAATTATCTGGATCAATTTACAACACAGAAAATCAATGGGAGCTTTGTTTGCTTGGCCACTGTGGTTATTGGTAATTCTGCAACATTTGCATTTCAAAATCAGTGTGTGCATGTGTTTCCAGCACGGGTGATGAGTTGCACTCAGAAGTCAAGGGAAAGAATAAATCGAAGGAAAATGGTGATGTGGAGCTCTTGAGACCTTGTTTTAACTAGATCCGTTGGTTTCATTGTTTTGTCTCCTGTGTTGGAGTCATCAAGTAAACCTTGGCTTTCTGATAACATGGTTCCTTTCACAGATGATCTGGTTGGTGAGGTTAAGCTGATCTAACTCCAAGGCAGCTGCTTTGAAGCTTCTTAACCGTTTCAGAATGAACTTTGGAAGGAAAGTTATCGCCGGTTTTAAGTGGCTGTTGTTCTTTGCACTGCATTTGGTTTTTCAGTTAGGGACCCACACAACAACACACTTCAAGCTTCATGTTTCATACTTCCTTCCCTTCTCACATTTCAACTACACGCAGAGGCTCTAAGCGCTGGTCTGCAACATCGCCATCTGGTGGCTCCAAAGCTACATGGCTGAGGGGGAAAAAAGACACTGCTTTCTAGATTTTGTTCAAGCCATTTTTTCGGCTGCTCTTAGATGATTTAGGATGAACTCATGACAGAATTGTGCACACTTTGAGGCTTCTGCTCAAGCCATTTCTCTCTTCCTACGTATACATGCCCAGCGGTGTGTGCGTTCAGGAAGAAAGAAGGCAGAGGGATTTGGAAAGCAACAGGATTTCTGATAAGAAACTCTAAGAATTGTATAGAGAAGAGGGTGCTACTGAAATGCATCTGATCTGAGTGCAGTTGTATCGAGTTTCCTTCTTTGTTTGGGTAATTTTAGGAGTTCTTCGTCTCAGCACAGACACCGTGTTTGGAGATATCTTTTTACTTCCGTGGTTCCAGGCGTTTGGGTCATTGATGGAGAGTGACCCTCCTCCCAGCCCCTCCTTCAACTCCTGCTCCTGCCTTAGCCACCAAATGTGCTTGGTTGTTTCATGTTAACTTTTGCTTGTTTTGCCTAAATAAATCTGGAGAGACTTTCTGTTCTCTGAAATTTTTAGTATTCTAGTTGAAAATGCCAAAGGAACACTAACTGCTTCAGTAATGCTGATGGAAACAGAAGCTCACAAGGAACAGGAATCTATGTAGTTTGTGTTTCACCACTGTCTGGCATCTCATCTCTCTCCCCAAGTTGCTCACCTTAGGAATTCCTCTTTCATTTCTCTTCCAATTTCTCCTTCATGTGATATCTATATATGTGTGCCTATATATGTGTGTGTCTTTCTGTATGTGTGAATGTGGGTTGTGGGTATGTGTATCATACAGAAGAGATAAAGATGAAAAGATACAAATTATCTATAAGTTGGATGATCAACCTATGAGCAGTTGAGTATCAGAGTGATTTATTACACATGAATTTAAAAACATTTAAGGACAAGGAATAAATCTACTTCATATTTTAAAAAAACTTAAAAACTCTTGGAAATTGCAGACTAAGCCGCTCAAAAATATAGAGAGAGACCCAGTGATCAGTTGAAACCCAAATGTTAATTAAAACTGGGGATCTTATTATCAGACAAACTCGTGAAAAGAATATAACTATCTGGACAACTGATAGTTTCACCAAAAATACAGAAGTAAAAAAGTAAAAAGAAAAGTTCCCTCACTATCCAAAATTGATGTTGCAAAATGCCCCGACCAGCGGGGCATTCAACAGGGACCGAAGGGAGACACCCTGAAAAGAGAAAATAGGAGGCGCGAAGAAATGGAGGCAAGACAAAGTTCTGATCAAGCCTCAAATTTTTTATTGCAGCTACAAGATTATATGGATTAGGGTAAACTGGGCGGGGAGTGAATGAGGAAGGAGAGAGCGGAATGAGGAAGGGGCTTTACTTATCAGAGACGTGACCTTCTAAGGGCAAACTGACGGTTCCAGGAATTAGGTCATGTGCTGCCGGATAGCATAGTTTCTCTGAGTCAGGCTCCTACATCTCCTCTCTCTTTATCTTTTTAAGAGAGTGAGCCTTAACCAAGACGGGAACTCAGGGGTCTCAGACGGCCCGAATAACGCGGCGTAGCCTCTGGTGTCTTTTTGGACCAGGGGTGAGGCAATTGTTTTGACTTAGGCACCAACCCCTATGTAGTCTGGACATGAGTTCAGGGAGAGCTGAAATTGGGTCAATCGGGACCCTCCCTTGCAGTACCCAGTCGCTGCAGCCGTCTGGTGCTCAAGCCCTTTAGATCGGGCCGACGTTTTCAGCCACCGTGTCTGCTATATGTTTATATAGCTGGAGCCTGTTTGTAACTGGTTGTAATTACCTTCCGGATGGTCCATCGTGGCCAGGCGTTGATAATGAATATGGATAGGTTTGGCCAGAATGTTATCTATTTGTTGTTTGATGAATCCTGTCAGTTTATTAAATGCCCAAGGTCCGAGGGAGACAAGTAGGAGTAATCCTAGAATGGGGCCAAGGATGGGGAGGAGGACAGGCAAGAGACCATGAAAACTGGTTAGAAAGGGGTTGTCAAGAAGTTGTTTTTTGCGTTGAAGAAGATCTTCTTGGAGTCTCTTGACCTTGTCTCGCACTATGCCGGATTTGTTGGCATAGAAGCAGCATCGTTCCTGTAAAGCTAAACAGATCCCCCCTTGTTCCGCTGTTAGAAGATCAAGCCCTCGTCTGTTTTGGAGTACTACTTCTGCTAAGGAATCGACCTGGTCTTGAAGGTCATTAATAGTATCTGATAGTGTGGTAACATCATCAATAAGTTGGAGAGAGAGCCGTTGATAAGTGTCTACGGACACTCCTACCCCGGCAGCACCTGTGGCCATAGCAGCGGTTATACCTAGTCCTGCCATAAGGGGAATAAATGCGAGGGCCTGTTTCTGTCGTCCAGGGAAAAGATCAAGGGCTGGTATAGGAAGTGACTGATCTCCGGGTAAAATATCTATATCTGGCAAGAGAAAAGCCAGTGCACAGAGGCCAGTCCAATTGGTGGGGAGGGCCGTGAAGGCCAGGCCGTTGCCGCAGATAAAAACATGATTAGGAGCGGGGCAGGCAGGAGCAGTGGAATTAACAATAGCGGTGCAGTTTTAAGGGAAAGAAGCCTACATCAAGGGCATTCCCGGACAAAATGACCAGGCTGTTTACAATTGTAACAGGATTTTTGATTGTCCTGTGTGAAGCTTTTTAGTGTGGCTCCAATGGCTAGACCGATGGCGTGAGACGCCCCGACACCAGAACAAAGTTTAATATAGTCTGAGAGGGAGCCATTGCGATGGGGGCGGATGGCGTTTTGGCATGTGGCATTGGCATTTTCAAATGCAAGATGTTTAATAAAGGCGCTATCTGACTCTTCTTTTCCAATTAAGCGCTCGGCAGCCTCAGTTAGGTGGCTGATGAAATCGCAATAGGATTTCAGGCCCTTGATGGATTTTGGCCAAGGAGGTGCTGGCGGGCCCTTTGGGTGGGAGTTTACGCCAGGCCTTGAGGCCGGCATTTTGGACCTGAGCTAACAAGCCTGGGGGAAGGCGGCCTGAGTCTCATTGGTGTTATAGGGCGGTCGGCCGAGAAGGCGATCTCTAGTCCAGGAGCGGGAGGACTGGCTCTGAGTATTTCGTTCAGCCATTTTTCGTGCGTTTTCCGCATACTCTGTGCGCCATAAAACAAAATCACCGCCAGACAGGGCGTGAGCTAAAGTGAACCAATCATTTGGCGTTAGCCAACGGTCGGTGAGGCTTTCCAGCAAGGCTACCGTGAAGGGAGCCACAGGGCCATAAGCGTGGACCGCAGCCTTTAAGTCTTTTAAATATTTAATGTTTAAAGGGCGGTAGCGCTGTCTGTCTCTTGGGGGTTCCGTTTCTTCCTCTGAGGGGGTTATCTTGTTCCTCAGCCTCATTATCGGACCCCCCTGCGGTATCCTCCTCTTGGGGGTCCTCAGGGGTCTGAGTATCGGGACCTACCTCTGCAGCCTGTCTGCGAGTGACCGGAAAAGCGAGGACAGGTTTTTGTTTGGGAGCTCGTTTTAGGGGTAGACGGGGGGGAAAGGGCAGCCCAGAGAGTGCAGCGAGTTCAGCCTCAAGGGCACGGAGTTCTTTGAGAAGACTAATGTGTTGGCGTTTTTCCTGGAGGGCCTCTCGAAGAGAGGCAATCTGTTGTGTTAGGGAAGCGGCTGTTTGAGTAGGGGGATTGGAGTGAGGAATAGTAGAAGTGGGACCGTGGACGATGGGAGCGAGGAATGGAGGGTGTTGAGGGATGATATAAGGAGGTGGCCGGAAGGGTGGAGGAGACGATACAGAGGGGTCCTCCTGATGGTAATGAGCGGCCGCATCCTCAAGGGTAGCCTGGTCCTCGGGAGGGAGGGTTGTGTCTGAATCTTGGGGAAGGTTTTTAAGGCAGGGATAAAGTCTTAATGAGGGATGACCAGGGGGTTCAGCCGAATTTTGGGTAGGGCCTTCCTCGAGACAGGGCTTGGGCTTAGGGTCAGTAATAGGAATATCTATAGACACAGAGTCATTTTCTGACGGGGGACGGGACGATTCCTTTAAGAGGCTCTCCCCCTTTTTTATAACTTCTCTAACATCCGGGTCATGGGAGTGAACCCTGAGGACGTCATTTATGAGATTCCAGTAAGTAAAAGTAGAAACGGGGACCTTTTGAGGCCCAAAGGCTTTATAAAAATCTTGGAGCGCATCGACGCGCTTCCAAATTCTAATATCAATCGTTCCTTCTTGGGGGAACCAGGGACAAATATCTGTCAGAAACTCGAAAAATTCACGGAGATCCTTTTTTTTTTAGCCTTAATTCCACGCACCTTGAGGGAACTCTTTAACCCAGCAATGAACAGTTCATGAGAACTTAATGTCTGACCCATGGTCCCCTTCTCGGCCCTTCAATCAACAAGCGAAACAATCAGATGCCCATCTGGCCGTGACCCTCGCGGGACTAAATCTGTCTTAGCTAAGGCGCTTGTCGCCGTTATGCCGTATGACAGAACCGGAACCACAGATTAGGGCCCAAGCAAGCTCCGTGGCGAAGTCGTGGAACTATCACTCATTCACACATTCATTCGACCGAGGGTAATATTAAATCTAAAATCATCCCAAAACATCTATTTTCGTCTGTCTGCTTACCTCTATCAGATCAGGCTCACGGATTGGCTTTTATCCGCGGAGATCAGGAACGAGTCAGGCTCGCGGTAAAATCGCGGAGACTCAGCGCGTCGGCGGACTTAAGGCAGACAGTTTTTCAAGGGTCTGGGATCTTGGGCCCCACGTTGGGCGCCAGAAATGCCCGACCAGCGGGGCATTCAACAGGGACGAAGGAGACACCCTGAAAAGAGAAAATAGGAGGCGCGAAGAAATGGAGGCAAGACAAAGTTCTGATCAAGCCTCAAATTTTTTATTGCAGCTACAAGATTATATGGATTAGGGTAAACTGGGCGGGGAGTGAATGAGGAAGGAGAGAGCGGAATGAGGAAGGGGCTTTACTTATCAGAGACGTGACCTTCTAAGGGCAAACTGACGGTTCCAGGAATTAGGTCATGTGCTGCCGGATAGCATAGTTTCTCTGAGTCAGGCTCCTACAGCAAAACCGATGTATCAAAATGTAAAGTTCACGTCTTTATTCATCAGTGAATTCCTTACATCCACAATGAGTCTACATAAATGATTGTTAAATTGCTACTGAATTACCTTTATAAGCTTGGCTATATGGTTTTTGAAAACCACATTAAAAAATGCAAAGTTCAACAGTAGAAGTTCTATTTTAAGCAAATAAATTGATAGCACTAGAAAGTTATAGTAGGTGACAATTTTGAGAGAATTTTTAAAAACACAGAAATGAAAGTAAGAAGTTTCAGTGGTCTGGGTCATTTTGTGTTGGAGCAAGTACCCTCACCTACCATACTATCTATAATGGTACTACCATATTACAGCACCCCATAAAATATTAATGGAACCCCAGGATCTAGACTAAATTCTTCATCCTGTGTTTGAAATGCAATGTATATATGTTAGAAATATTTTTGTAGCAAAGATGCTTAAAAAAGTAAGGACACTAAAAATGAAACCCTGTGCTCTCTAGAAATTAGACATATCACTCACATTTCTATTTCCAAAGTGGACCGGCTGAGGAGCCATAGTCACATACAAGTATAAAGCATAGAGGCAGTAGTGAACTTCTTGGAAGAAATTGCTGTGAATAGAACTAAAAGTAGGAGAAGAAGGTGATTCAAAGTCCAGAATTTGATATAAAAAGGAAGTGATGGGAAGGAGGAACGAAGGACTGGAAAGAGGAAAGGAGAGAAATTAAGAAGAAATCTCTTACATGTTCGTGTACCATATGATTGACTAATTTAACAAATATTTATTGACTATCCCACAGCAAAAACAAAAACAAATATTGGTCTCTAAAGTAATTCTAGCATTCACATTTCTTGGTTAATTTCCCAAATAAGTTTCTTGTTTTAAGGAAAATCAAGAGTTAATAAACAAAACTATGAACACAAACCATGTAGCAAGAAATTGAGAGTATTTTTAGACCTTCACGGTCCATGGATCATTAGCATAAGTTTCACCTGGGTGCTTGTTAGAAATACGTTTCTTGTGGTGATCATTTCACAACATATACATATATCGAATCATTACGTTGTACACCTAAAACTAATACCAGTTATATGTCAATTTTCACTCAATGAAAATAAATAAACAAACCTATTATGAAGTATGAAAGACACTAGGCAAACGAGGTAATTACAAGTAGCAAACACTGAGAAAAGGACTTGATTGATAATTGAGGGACATGTTCTTATACAACCAGTGTGGGCATGAGTGTGGACAGAATATCAGATGGCAAGACTTGTCTCGTGAATGAAATGACAGTTGGCATAATTATTCTTAAAAAGAGAAACTATTTAAAATGTAAACTCTTAGGTGAGCTTCTGGAGGGTATTGTGTATTTGCAAATGAGTTAAAGCATTGTACTCTGGAATGAATGATAGTGACATAAAACAAAGTAAATTGAATATTAATTAAAAGATTGTATTATTTCATGATCTGTTTGTGTTCTTATGTCAAAAAAAATCATAAGGTTTACTTAGCAATAGGTAGATATGTTGATGGTGTTAGGAGCCAGGATTTTCAGCAGGAGAGAGAAGAGATGCAGGTATAAAATCAGAGAGTGAAATAAATCCCTATAGTCCTGAAATTGAATTGGAAATATCAGTTTGAACTCAATGACATTCTTTCATTTAAGAAAAAGTATTTGCTAGCTTTGTTCACTGAAAAGTTTTAAAAACAATGAGCAATCCAGTAGTAATGCCCATATTGTGGTATCCTCATAAAATTTCTTACTGAAACACAGTCAGGCTTTATGTTTGGTTGAGTTCCTTGAGCAGAACCTGAGAGAGGGAATTTTTGTGAAAGTGATTTGTTGAGGAGGAGCTCTCAGAAGAGTCAGAGAAGCAGGACGGGGTGGGGCCAATCTAAGTGAGGAGGTAATTGGCTGGAGACTAACTTTGGCTTGGTCCTACATTGGCATCTGATGCAAAATTACATCACAAAGTTTATCATAGCTTGAAGCAAGCCTTTTGTCCCCGACCTCAGTTACCGAGGTGGGGGTATGAGGAAGCTGCGTTTAGCCCTGGGAATTCTTTGAAGAAGGATGGTTGTGACACATTAGCAGTCAACACAGAGCAGCTGGAAGAGTACTGGCCAGGTAAGGGGGTCTGGACAAGGTACCCACAGAAGCCAATAAAGGTTCCTTGGGGAAATGGCTGATTCTATTTCAGTGAGGAAGTGTAGAATAAGCCTGGCACATTAAAAAAAAAATCATAAAAGTATTTGGGGGTTCTGTCTATTATTCTCTTCTTTGGTAGAAATTGAGTAAAATTGGAATTATTTTTTTCTAATGTTTTGATAGAACCCACTTTTAAAACTATCTGACCTTGGTATTTCTTTAGGAGAAAACTTTGAGTTATTGGTTTAATTTCTTAAATTATTTTAAAATTATTCTGGGTTGTCTTTTCTTAATGAGTAAATTATGTAGTTTTTTTCCCCTGGGAAGTTGTCCATTTTATCTAAGTTTTCAAATTTATCAACATAAAGATGATGACAATCTATTTTTAAATATTCTACTTTATTTGTGATTATATTCACTCTTTTTTTTCTTAGTATTGATCATTTGTGCCATCTCTTTTTTTTTTCTTGGTCAATCTAGCTGTGCTTGTTCTCTTTTCAGTCTTTTAAATAAACTCACTTTGGCTCATATATTGTTTTCCTCTAGTTTATTAATTTCTGTTATGTTCTTTCTTTTCTTTTTTCTTTCATTATGCTACTTACTCTTTTCCTAACTTCTTAATTTGACTATTTGGCTCATTTTTAAATAACTTCCTCTCATTTAACATTAGTAATTTAAAGTTATATATTTGGAGTGTATCAATTTATAAGCATTTTAGTGATTGTGTACTATTAAATATTATCTTTTTTATTTTTAGTTTGATATATTTTATATATTCTGTGACTTGCTTTTTTTTAATTAGTTTCAGGTGCACAAGACAAAGCAATACTTAGACGTTTATCATTTATATCCCTCACACAGTGTGAACCCCCTCCCCCCACCCACTATCCCTCTGACATCGCACAGAGCCATTACATTTCCACTGTCTCTATTCCTAATGCTGTACTCTGCTTCTTGTAAGTATATACATATACACACATATACATATATATACACACAAAGTATATATATATATATATATATATATATATATATATATATATATATAACACAAACTTGTAGTTGACATTGATTATTGTTCAGCTTCAGCTTCAGGTGTACAATGCAGTGATCAGGCATCTATATCATCCCTGAGGTGGTCTCCCTAATGAGACAAGTGTCCATTGGATACCCTACAAAATCTTTATAATATTATTGATTACATTCCCAAAATTAATTTTCAAAACCCCGTGTCCATCTGTTACTAACTGTTCTAATCCTCTCACCTTCCCCCTTATCCCCACCCCCCCTCCCATCTAGCAACCCTCAGTTTTTCCTCTATGTTTCCAAAACTGTTTCTGATTAGTTCATTCACTTCTTCTTTTCTTTAGATTCCACATGTAAGTGAGATCATATGGTATTTGTCTTTCTCTGTCTGACTTATTTCACTTAACATAATGTTCTCTAGGTCCATCCATGTTGTTGCAAATGGTAAGATTTCTTTCTTCTTTATGGCTGTGTAATACTCCATTGTATAAATGTACCACAGTTTCTTAATCCAGTCATCTACCAACGGGCATTTCGGTTGTTTCCATGTGTCTAGTGCTGCAATAAACATAGGAGTGCATAAAGTTTTTTGAATTAGAGTTTTGGATTTCTCCGGAAGGATACCTGGGAGTGGAATTGCTGGGTCATAAGGTAGTTCCATTTTCAGATTTTTGAGATACCTCCATACTGTTTTCCATAGTGGCTGCACCAATCTGCAATCCCACCAACAGAGCACAAGCATTCCCTTTTCTCCATATCCGCACCAGCACTTGTTGTTTGTTGATTTATTGATGATAGCCATTTTGACTGGGGTGAGGTGGTATCTCATTGTGGTTTTTATTTGCATTTCTCTGATGGTTAGTGAGGTTGAGCATTTTTTCATATGCCTGTTTGCCATCTGTATGTCCTTTTTAGAAAAATGTCTCTACATGTCCTCTGCCCATTTTTTAATTGGGTTGTTTGTTTTTTTGGAGTTGAGTTGAGTGAGTTTTTTATAAATTTGTGATATTAACCCCTTATCAGATATATCATTGGCAAATATCTTTTCCCATTCAGTAGGGTCCCTTTTTGTTTTATTGATGGTTTCCTTTGCTGTGAAAAAACATGTAATCCCACATGTTTGTTTTTTCTCTTACTTCCCTTGCGTGAGGAGATATATCAGTAAAAATCTTACACCAGGTAATGTCTGTGAAGTTTCTTCCTATATTTTCTTCTAATAATTTTATGGTTTCAGATCTTACATTTAAGTCTTTAAGCCATTGTGAACTTATTTTTGTATATGGTGTAAGGAGGTGGTCCAGCTTCATTTTTTTGCATGTGTCTGTCCAGGTTTCCCAGCACCATTTACTGAATAGACTGTCTTTACCCCATTGTACTTGCTTCCATTGTCGTAGATTAAATGACCATATAAGCATGGATTTATTTCTGGACTCTCTATTCTGTTCCATTGATCTATGTGTCTGTTTTTATGCTAGTACCATGCTGTTTTGATTACTATAGACCTTGTAGTATAATTTGATGTCAGGTATCGTTATACATCCTACTTTGTTCTTATTTTCAAGATTGCTGAGGCTATCCGGGGTCTTTTATGGTCCCATATAAATTTTAGGATTATATGTTCTATTTCTGTGAAAAACGTTGTTGGTAGTTTGATAGGAATTGCGTTGAATATGTATATTGCCTTAGGCAGTATGGACATTTTAACTATATTAATTCTTCCTATCCATGAACATGGTATGTGTTTCCATCTATTTGTATCTTCTTTCATTTCTTTCTTCAGTGTCTTATAATTTTCTGAGTACAGATCTTTTACTTCTTTGGTTAAATTTATTCCCAGGTATTTTATAGTCTTTGGAGCAATTGTAAATGGGATTTTTTTTTTAATTTCTCCTTCTGATGTTTTATTATTGGTATATACAAATGCAACTAATTTCTGAATATTAATTTTGTATCCTGCTACTTTACTAAATTCATCTATCAGCTCTAATAGTTTCTTGGTGGAATCTTTAGGGTTCTCTCTATATAGTATCATGTCATCTGCATATAATGACAATTTTACTTCCTCCTTACTGATTTGGATGCCTTTTATTTCTTTTATTTGTCTGATTGCTGTGGCTAAAACTTCCAGCACTATGTTGAATAGAAGTGGAGAAAGTGGGCAACCTTGCCTTGTTCCTGATCTTAAGGGCAATGGTTTGAGCTTTTCCCCATTGAGTATGATGTTAGCTGTGGGTTTATCATATATGGCCTTTATTATGTTGAGATATAATCCCTCTAGTCCTGCTTTCTTAAGGGTTTTTATCATGAATGGCTGCTGAATTTTATCAAATGCTTTTTCTGCATCTATTGATATGATCATGTGATTTTTATTTTTCATTTTGTTAATGTGGATTTATCACATTAATTGATTTGCAAATGTTGAACCACCCTTGCATACTAGGGATGAATCCCACTTGATCATGGTGTATGATCTTTTTAATGCATTGCTGAATTCTGTTCACTAATAGTTTGTTGAAGAATTTTGCATCTACGTTCATTAGAGATGTCGACCTGTAATTTTCTTTTTTTGTGGTGTCTTTGTCTGATTTTGGGATCAGGGTGATAGTGGCTTCGTAAAAAGTGTTTGGGAGCCTTCCCTCCTTCTGGATTTTTTAGAAGAGCTTGAGAAGAATATGTGATAATTCTTTTTGAACATTTTGTAAAATTCACCTGTAAAGCCATCTGGTCCAGGGCTTTTGTTTGTTGGGAGATTGCTGATTACTGATTCAATTTCCCTGGTGGTAATCAGTCTATTCAGGTTTTCTGTTTCTTCTTGAGTTAGCCTTGGAAGGTTGTACACCTCTAGAAAATTGTCCATTTCTTCCAGATTGTCAAATTTGTTGGCATATAGTTGCTCATAGTAATTTATTAAAATTTTTTGTATTTCTGCCGTGTCTGTTGTAGCTTCTCCTCTTTCATTTCTGATTTTATTAATTTGGGTCCTCTCTGTCTTTTTTCAATGAGTTTGTTGATTTTGTTTATCTTCTCTAAAAACCAACTCTTGGATTCATTGATCTTTTGTATTGTTTTTCTGGTTTGTATTTCATTTATTTCCGCTCTGATCTTTATTATCTCCTCCCTTGCACTCCCTTTGGGCTTATTTTGCTGTTCTTTTTCCAGATCCCTTAAGTGTGAAGATAAACTGTTGATTAGTGATGTTTCTTGTTTCTTTAGGTAGGCCTGCAATGCTATGAATTTCCCTCTTAGGACTGCTTTTGCGGCATCCCATAGATTTTGGGTCGTCGTGTTTTCATTTTCGTTTGTCTCGAGATATCTTTTGATTTCTTCCTTGATCTCCTGCTTGACCCATTCGTTATTTAGTAACATGTTATTCAGCCTCCATGAATTGGTGTGTCATCCAGTTTTTTTCCTGTAGTTCATTTCTAATTTCATAGCACTGTGGTCAGAGTAGACAATTGGTATGATTTAAAATTTCTTAAATTTATCAAGACTTGTTTTATGGCCTAACATATGGACTATCTTGGAAAACGTTCCATGTGAGCTTGAGAAGAACGTGTATTCTGCAGCTTTGGGGTGAAATTCTCTGAAAATATCAATTAAATCCAAGTGGTCCAATGTGTCATTTAAGGCTGTTGTTTCCATATTGATTTTCTGTCTGGAAGACCTGTCCCTTGTTGTCAGAAGTGTATTGAAGTCCTCTACTATGATAGTGTTACTGTTGATCTCTGTCTTTATGTCAGTCAATATCTGTTTTATATTTTAGGTGCTCCTGTGTTGGGTGCATAGATGTTTACTAGGGTTATGTCCTCTTGTTGAATCGATACCTTTATTATTATATAGTACCTATCTTTGTCTTTTAATATGTTCTTCATTTTAAAGTCTATTTTTTCAGATATAAGTATTGCAACTCCAGATTTTTTCTCATTTCCATTTGCATGAAATATCTTACTCCAACCCTTCACTTTCAGCCTGTGTGTGTCTTTTGATCTGAGGTGAGTCTCTTGTATACAGTATATACAAGGGTCTTGCTTTCTTATCCACTCAGCCACCCTATGTCTCTTGATTGGAGCATTTGATCCATTTACATTTAAAGTGATTATTGATAGGTACATAATTATTGCCAGTTTTTAAATTTGTAGTTAGATTGTATTGATCTTTCTTCTGTTTACAGAAGTCCTTTTAATATTTCTTGCAATGCTGGCTTGGTGGTAATAAATTCCTTTAGCTTATTCTTTTCTGGGAAGCTCTTTATCTCTCCATCAACTTTAAATGAGAGCTTTGCTGGATAAAGCAATCTAGGTTGTAGGCTTTTGTTTTCCATCTCTTTGAGTATCTCCTACCACTCCCTCCTGGCCATCAATGTTTCTGTAGAAAACTTATTTGATAGTCGTATGGGCGGTCCCTTGTATGTAACCCTCTGTCTTTCTCTTGCTGCTTTTAGGATTCTCTCTTTGTCTTTCACCTTTGCCATTTTAACTATAATGTGTCTTGGTGTGGACCTGTTTGAGTTTATCCTGGTTGGAACTCTCTGCACTTCCTGGGCTTGTATGTTGGTTTCCTTCATCAGGTTAGGGAAGTTTTCGGACATTATTACTTCAAATATGTTCTCAATCCCTTGCTTCCTCTCTTCACCTTCTGGTATTCCTATGATGCACATGTTGTTGCACTTGATGTTATCCCAGAGGTCTCTTAAACCATCTTCATTGTTTTTTATTCTTTTTTCTTTCTGTTGTTCTGTTTGGGTGATCTCTGCTAACTTGTCTTCTAAGTCGCTGATTCGATCCTCTGCTTCATCTAACCTGCTGTTAATTCCTTCAAGTGAGTTCTTTATTTCAGTAATTGTGTTCTTTAGTTCTAACTGGTTGTTCATTATGATTTCTACATCCTTCTTTATGTCGTCTCTAAGCTCCTTAAACATTCTTATCATCAGTGTTCTGAACTCTGTCTCTGATAGGTTGGTTACCTCTTTTCATTTTCTTCCTTTTCTGGAGGTTTCTTCTGTTCTTTTATTTGGGACATGTTTCTTTGTTTCCCAATTCTGGCTGACTCTCTGTGTTTGCTTCGATGTATTAGGTAGATCCCCTTGAGTTCTTAGTTCTTGCTGGGTTATCTTATGTAGTATGTGTCCTTTATATTTGACTTGCACTACTTCGTTCTTCTCCTCTGCATGTGCTCTAAAGGTGACTCTTGTGTTGTGTATATTTTCCTGTTAAAGATCTTTAATTGCTTTTCACTTGGGAGTAGGTGGGGTTAACTCCTAGGCTGACTAGTTGTGAGACTTGGCTCTGACCACTGCAGGGTGTTCTGCTGCGTGAGGGTTGACCACTTAAATGTGGTTTGGCCTCTATGGGCTCTTGTGCCCTTAGAGAATTCCCTCTGGGTGTGTCACTTGTAGGTCAAACCTGGTAGTACTCTGGTTTTGTCTGGAGTTGGCCTCTGGGTGTGTTGAATCTTGTGCCTCTTAAGCTGGGCCCTAGCATGGCAATTTCAGAACAAAGCAAATCACCAAGCACAACAACAACAACAACAACAAAGAAAAAGTCAAATACATTCACATGTAAAAACAACCGACAACCCACACTCAATACAGGCAAAGATATCAAAGAGATAAAGACAAAACAAAACAAAACAAAAAGCAGCATCAGTCTTGGCTTAAGCCCACCAAGTAATCTCCAGGTTGTCCTCTGCTGTACCAAAGAGTTCTCTGTGTATTGTGCAGGCAGAGCCGGTCACCTGGTGCCCAGAGTGATGTTGGGACTGCAGATTTAGATGCATGGGGCTGAGGGGTCTGGATGGTAGTTTCTACAAAGTCAGTGTAGTTTCTGCCCTTGCCTGCACATATGTGCACTGAGAGTAGCACCACCAGTCCTGTGTCCGGTTCTCCTGAGTCTTAGGGCACTTTTTCTGTGTGTGTGTGTGTGTTTGTGTGGTGGGAGGGAGATTTCTTAGCTGCTGAAAGCCCAGAGCTACATCTGACGCTACTGCTGATCCCTGGGAGTGCCTCCGCTGTTGCAATTGTCCTGCCCTAGGCAGGCCAGAAATGTGGGGGCTGGGGATGGAGGGGTCTTCTCTCTCCCAGCCCAGCTGTGTCACACTCTTCCCGCAGGCCAGAAAAGGTGGTGGCTGGGGGTGGAGGAGTCTCTTCTCTCCTAGCCAGCAAAAATCACACTCTTCCCAGCCTCTTCCCTGGGTCAGAGCTGCACGCCGGTCTTCCCAGAGCCTGAGCTCTAAGGCTCCTCTGTAATCTGACACGAGTCCTCAGTTCAGGGGCCAGTTGAAGTCTCTAGAAGGGCGGGGGTAGGATTGGAAGAGTGTGGGTGGTGAGGGTCCCATGTATGGAGTTTGTGTCCTTTGTCCGACCTAGGGCCCAACTGGAGGTCTCAGCTGAGGATATTGCCTCAAATGCTGGATATGCTCTCCTCTCCACAGGAGAGAGCAGCTGTGGGATGCAGGGAAAGAGCCACCTCCTGGCTTTTGTGTTCTCTATTCCATCCTGGGATCCCCTGCATCTCTGCAGCTGTGGATGCCGGCTGCGTTTCCAATCTGCTCCCTTCCCTCTTCCCCTGCTCGCCCAATTTGCCCACCTTCAAGTAATCCTTGTACAAGTCTCTTAGCTGTTCTGCATGATGAAGAGAGCATCCTTTGATGGGTTATAGATGACCCGTTTGTGATAAGATCTGGAGGAGAACTCAAAAAGTGTACCCCACTGCCGCCATTCCTATGACGTCACTCTAAATATTATCTTATTGCTATTATGATTGTATCACTTCTGAGGTTTGATTTTTAAAGACTTTGCAACTTCCATCTTGTTTGTTTGTTTTTTCTCACCCACTGAAAGCCAACTGCCATGTTTTGATCAACCCCATCAAAAGGCCTATGTGGTGACGAATTAAGCAACAGCCAGCAAGGAACTGAGGCTATTTGCCAATAGCTGCATTAGTGATGCTGGAAGCACATCTCACAGCCCCAATCAAGCCATTAGATTACTGTAATCCTGAAAAACATCTTGATCTGCAATCTCTTAAAAGATACAGAGCCAGAACTACCCAGCTAAGCCACTGATGAATTTCTGGCTCACTGAAACTGTAAGATAATAAATGATATGCTTTTTAAGCTTAGTTTTGGGAGTAATTTTATATACAATAATATAATTAATACTGTGTTTATGTGTATATATATAAATATGTGTATTTATTTTTTATTTCAAGTCATTTTTTTAACCCCATCTACTAGTTTGGAAATTATATAGACTAATGCTACTCTTTTAGTGGTTATGCAATAAATTATGTCACACGTAATAATTAAAATTACTAAATTTTTTTATGAGGAGCATCATTTTATTTTAAGGTTTTAAACATTTGTATTCGACTTATTAAATTTACAAATGCAGAAAACTGTTTCTGAGAATAATATTTTTAAGGCTAATGATGAAGGGACCAAAGACATCTGTATATTAATTAATTGACATTAATTTTATTGTTCTAGCTTTATTTTAGAATGGGGATTTATAACGTTGTTCTGGGTATCGATGAGCTTCAGGTTCAAGTGCTATCATAGTAGTACAGGCCATCTGCATGATATAAGGAAAATGTCTCACAGTAAAATAATTCATGAAGACTTATTAGTAGGATGGAAGGACCCACTAAACTGAGAGTAAAGTTTCCTTCTTTCCTTGGGTCAGAGGTTGCCTGGCTTCCTTCAGGGAATTTTATTTTTTAAGTTTTTAACTTTAACTTTAACTTTTTTTTTTTTAAATTGGGGAAGGGGAACAGGACTTTATTGGGGAACAGTGTGTACTTCCAGGCCTTTTTTCCAAGTCCAGTTGTTGTCCTTTCAGTCTTAATTGTGAAGGGCACTGCTCAGCTCCAGATCCAGTTGCCATTGCTGGTTGCAGGGGCCACAGTCCACCATCCTTTGTGGGAGTCAAACTGGCAACCTTGTGGTTGAGAGCCCGTGCTCCAACCAACTGAGCCATCCGGGAGCTCAGCGGCAGCTCAGCTCAAGGTGCCGTGGTCAATCTAAGTTGCAGGGGGCGCTGCCCACCATCACCTGCAGGACTCGAGGGACTAAACTGGCAATCTTGTAGTTGAGAGCCCACTGGCCCAAGTGGGAATCGAATGGGCAGCCTTCAGAGTTAGGAGCATGGAGCTCTAACCACCTGAGCCACCGGGCCGGCCTAATTTTAACTTTTTAAATTACAGTTGACATCAATATTATATTAGTTTCAGGGGCACAGAATAGTGGTTAGACATTTATATAATTTATGAAGTAATCCTGCTGATAAGGCTAGTACCCACCTGGCACCATACATAGTTATTACAACATTATTGACTATATTCTCTATGCTGCACTTTACAGCCCCATGACTGTTTTGTAACTACCAATTTGTACTTCTTAATTCCTTCAACTTTTTCACCCAGCTCCCCAATGTCACTCTCATCTGGCAACCATCAGTTTGTTCTCTGTACCTATGAGAGTCTGTTTCTGTTTTTTTGTTTATTTATTTAATTTTTGCATTTCACAAATAAGTAAAATCATATGGTGTATGTCTTTCACTGTCTGACTTATTTCACTGAGCATAATACCCTGTAGGTCCTTCCATGTTGTCACAAATCATAAGATTTCATTCTTTTTTAGGACATAGTAATATTTCATTACATATACATATATACATACATATGTATATATGTGTGTATATGTATATATATATATATATATATATATATATATATATATATATATATATATATATATACACACATACAACACACACATACCAGATATTTGTGCATATACACACACACACACACACAAGGTCTGACAATTAAGTTTGCGAACTTGTTGTAACATGTTGCTAATCTTTTTTTATATAAGAGAGACTATTTATTATAAATTTGTACCAACTGAACAAACAGTTCACCAAGTCTGTTATTTGGAAGTGCTGACAAAGCTGCATGAAACAATTAGATGACCTGAACTTTTCGCCAACAACTCATGGCTCTAGCATCACAACTATGTACCAGCTCACACGACACTGTCTGTGAGGGAGGTTTTAGCCAGTAAACAAATAACTATTGGAACAGCCTTCCTACTCACCAGACCTGGCCCCCCATGATTTCTTTCTTTACCTGAAGATAAAGGAAATATTGAAAGGAACACATTTTGATGCCATTCAGGACATCAAGGGTAATACGACAGCTCTGATGGCCATTCCAGGAAAAGAGTTCCAAAATTCCTTTGAAGGGTGGACTAGGTGCTGGTATCAGTGCATTGCTTCCCAAGGGGAGTAATTCAAAGATGACTATAGTGATATTCAGAATGAGGTATGTAGCACTTTTTCTAGGATGAGTTCTCAGACTTAATTGTCAGAACTTTGTATATAACTTTTTCTTTATCTCAGTCATCTACAAATGGACGCAGAGGTTGCTTCCATAATATGACTATTGTAAATAATATGGCAATGAATACAAGGGTGCAAAACTCTTTTCAAATTAGTGTTTTGGATTTCTTCTGATAAATACCCAGAAGTAGAATTTCTGGGTCATAAGTTGGTTCTATTTTTATTTTTGGAGGAATCTCTATATGGTGCTCCATAGTGGCCGCACCAATTTGCAATCTCACCAACAATGCAAGAGGGTCCCCTTTTCTCCACATCCCCACTAACATGTGTTTGTTGAATTATTAATGATAGCCATTCTGACATGTGTGAGGTGATATCTCATTAAGGTTTTAATTTGCATTTCCCTGATGATTAGTGATGTTGAGCATCTTTTCATACTGTGTTTCCCAAAAATAAGTCCTAGCCAGACAATCAGTTCTAATGCGTCTTTTGGAGCAAAAATTAATATAAGACCCGGTTTTATTTTACTGTAAGAACTGGTCTATATTACTATAATATAAGACCAGGTATAATATAATATAATATCAAGTCTTATATTAATTTTTGCTCCAAAAGGCGCATTAGAGTTAATTGTCCCGCAAGGTCTTATTTTCGGGAAAACACGGTATGTCTATTGGCCATCTGTATGTTGTCTTTGGATAATTATCTGTTTAGGCCCTCTGCCCATTTTTAATTGGATTGTTTGTCCTTTCAGTGTTAAGTGGTATGAATTCTTTATGAATATTGGGTATTAACCCCCTATTAAATGTATCATTGGTGAATATCCTCCCATTAGGTAGATTCTCCTTTTGTTTTAAAATTAGCTCAGGTCAATTAAAGGAGCTTTGAGCACTTTTTCATCACTCTTCTTTCACCTTATATTTTTATCCAGGAATTCTTTCTCTCATTGATATATTTCTTTCTAATTTATTTTTCTTGTGAAAGGATTCCCTCTATCACTTAATTAACATATCCATCACCTCACATACTTACCTTTTTTTGTGAGAACATTTAAATTCTACTCTCTCAGCAAATTTCAATTATACATACAGTGTTATTAATGACAGTCACCATGTTATACATTAGGTACTCAGACTTCATTCATCTTCAAACTGAAAGTTACTTATCTGACAAATTAAAAGTGGTTAATATTATCTTATTAAATCAATA
The DNA here is from genome assembly GCF_036562045.2 of Rhinolophus sinicus. NCBI lineage: Eukaryota > Metazoa > Chordata > Mammalia > Chiroptera > Rhinolophidae > Rhinolophus > Rhinolophus sinicus. The sequence goes on along the minus strand of NC_133765.1, from coordinate 12,405,993 downwards.
TTTGTTTAGATTATCCACCCATTTACTAATTTCTTTGTTAACCACTACTCCTTTCATTTCAGATATTCTATCTGTAATCAATTTACTTCTTCCATTTCAAAACCATTAAATGCCTCTATGCATGATGAATGCTCTGTTGGCATAATGCTCTCAGTTTGGCTTATCTGAAAATACTTTTATTTCAAACTTGCTTTAAATTTTTTTATTGCAATACACTATATTCACAGAAAACGACAGAAATCAGAAGTGCCAGTCTGAAGAAACTTTAAAAAGTGAAAACATCCATGTAACCAGCATCTAAAGCAAAAAATAGGACATTAAACACCATTGCAGCTCCCACATGACCCTTCCTCTACACTAGCCCCCCAAGCTTAACAACTACCCTGCATTCTAAAAGCCTAGATTAGCTTTGCCTTTTGTAAAATATATATACAATAGAGCTACACATCCTTCACATCCTATAATTGTTTATGTCTGAACTACATAGTACATAATTGTTTATATAATTGCACATGTCTTATATATATTGCTCGAAGATATGTTTGTGAGATTTATCATGCTGTTGCATGTAATTGTAGTTCGTATTCATGGGTGTAGACTATTCCATTGTCTTATCCATTTGACCAGTAATAGACAATTTGATTAACTTCAGTATTTGTCAATTATAGAGTGTTGCTATGATCTTTCTTGTATATATCTTTTGGTATACATAGGTATGTGATTCTTTGTAATCAAATGGAATTACTGATTCATAAGTATCCATATACTAAGCTTTAATAGATACTGCTTACACTTTTCCAAAGTTCTTGTATCAATTAATACTTCCATAATCAGTGTGTCGAACTTCCAGTAGTTCCACATTGTTGGATTTGGAATTGTCTGCCTTTTGTAGTTTAGCCATTCTGGAGAATGTTGTGGTTTCCACTGGCATTTCTTTGGCTACTGAAGTTAAGTGCATTTTCATGTTTTCATTAGCTATTTGGGAAATGCCTCTTTAAGACTTTGGCCCATCTGTTTTTTGAGCAATTTGCATTTTCATATTGACAAATAGGAACCTTTTGAATGTTCTAGCTGCAAGTCCTTTGTTGGATACTATACATATCTTCACCTACACTTTTCATACACTTAACAGTATTTTTTCATAAATAAAATTTCTTAGTTTTAGTGTAATATATAAATTATACTCTTTACGGTTGATTGTTCTGTGCATTAAAGAAATCTTTGTCTACCACAATATAAAAAAAATCCTCTTATGTTTTCTTCTGAAATCTTTATTGTTCTGTTTATCACCTTTTGAGCTATTGTTCCGTTTTGAATTATTTTCCATATATAGTATGAGGTAGGGGTAATTATTCATTTTTTCCATCTGGGTAGTCAATCGCCAATACATTTTTACTGAAAAATTTTATAGTATTTTCATATGAATTTTAAAGGCAACTTATTCATTTCTTTAAAAATGTTCGGCTGGGGTTTTTATTAGAATTCTATAAAAATTCTATAGATCAGTATCTTAATTTGAGTCTTTCAGTTTCTGAACATGGTTTATTTATCCATTTATTAAGGACTTCATTAATTTTTCTCAAATGTTTTATAGCTTTTATTGTAAAATCTTGCACATTTTTTATTAGACTAACTTGAATGTTTATGCTACTATAAATGATAGTTTATTTTAAATATTTGCTTATGTTTGTATACAAATAGAATTTTGGGTTGATTGTATCCAAGTATCTTGCTAAATTTACTATTAATTCTAATGAATTATTTGTACACAATGTTTTGATAAACAGTCATGCCATATCTGAACCATTACAGCTTTATAACTTTTTACTAATTTTTTATACTTTTTGTTTGTTTGTTTTCCTTACTTATTGTACTTGCATGGACTGAATAATACTGAGTAAAAGTGGAAGTAGTATGTATGGTTGTTTTCCTCCCAAAGCCAGGGCTAAACTTTCAATACTTAACAAATAAAATGATATTTGCTTTTTGTTATTTTTAATATATCATTTATTAGAAATGGAAGCTTTCTTCTAGTCTTAAACTGCTATGTGGTATTTTTTTTTTTAATCATTAGTGGGGATTGATTTTTGTCATGTGCTGTCAAGTTCTCTCCACATAAGAGATATTAGTCTTAATTTCCCTTGTAATGTTTTTGTCCAATGTACAGACTTTTCCCATTCAGTAGGTTACATTTTGTTTTGGTGATGATTTCCTTTGCTTCGCAAAAAATATTAGTTTGATGTAGTCCTATTTGTTTATTTATTTATGTTTTGTATTTCCCTTGGCTGTGGAGAATATCCAAAAATTATTACTAAGAGCAATGTTAGAGATTTTACTGTCTGTGATTTCTTCTAGTAATGTTATGGTTTTGAGTCTTGCATTTAAGTCTTTTATCTATTTTGAGTTATTCTTGTATATGGAGTAAGAAGATGGTTCAGTTTTAATTTTTTTGCATGCATCTGTCCAGTTTTTCCAACACCGTTTTTTGAGTAGACTGTCTTTACTCCATTGTATAGTATATTCTGGCCTCCTTTGTCACAGATTAAATGAGCATATAGACAGGGGTTTATTTCTATGCTCTCTATTCTCTCCCACTGATCTATGTGTCTATTTTTATACCAGTACCATGCTGTTTTGATTACCATAGACTTGTAGTATAGTTTGATATCAGGTAGTGTGATACCTCCAACTTTGTTCTTTCTCAAGATTGCTTTGACTATTCAAGGTCTTGTATACATTTTAGGAGTATCAGTTCTAGTTTTGTGAAAAATACAGTTAGTATTTTGATGAGGATTGCATTGAATCTATAGATTGTTTTGGGTAGTATAAACATTTTAATGATGTTAATTCTTCCTATCCATGAGCATGGTGTATGATTCCGTTTATTTCTATCTGTTTCAATTTATTTTTTCAATGTCTTATAATTATCTGAGAACCGGTCTTTCACCTCCTTGGTTAAATGTATTCCTAGGTTTGTTTGTTTGTTTTCAATTGTAAATGGGATTTTCTTAATTTCTCTTTCTGATAGTTATTGGTGTATAAAAATGTAACCATTTTCTGAATATTAATCTTGTATCCTGCTTCTTTGTTTAATTCATTTATGAGTTCTAATAGTTTTTCGGTGGAATCTTTGGGGTTCTCTCTGTATATAATAGTACCATGCCATCTGTAAATAATGACAGTTTTACTTCCTTTCCATTGTGGATGCCTTTTATTTCTTTTTCTTGACTTCCATTACTATGTTGAATAGAAGTGATGAAAGTGGACACCCTTGTCTTATTCCTGATCTTAAGGAGAATGCTTTTAGCTTTTCACCATTGAGTGATGATGTTAGCCATAGATTTGTTGTATATGGTCTTTATTATGTTGAGGTATGTTCTTTCTGTTCCCTCTTTGCTGAGTGTTCTTATCATCAATGGATGCTGGATTTTGTCAAAAGCTCTTTCTGCATCTATTGATATAATCATATGATTTTTAATCCATCATTTTATGTGGTGTATCATGTTAATTGATTTGCAGATATTGGACCAATATTACATCCCAAGAATAAATCTTTTTTTAAATTTTATTTTATTAAATTTATTGGGGTGACAATTGTTAGTAAAATGACATAGATTTCAGGTGTACAATTCTGTATGACATCATCTATAAATCCCATTGTGTGTTCATCACCCAGAGTCAGTTCTCCTTCCATCACCATATATTCGATCCCCCTTACCCTCATCTCCCACCCCCCACCCCCCGCCTCCCTTACCCTCTGGCAACCACTAAACTATTGTCTGTGTCCAAGAATAAATTTTACTTGATCACAGTGTATGGTCTTTTTAATGTATTGCTAAATTCAGTTTGCTAATATTTTGTTGAGAATGTTTGCATCCATGTTCATCAGGGATATTGGCCTATACTTTTCTTTTTTGTAATGTCTTTGTCTGGTTTTGGAATCAGGGTAATTGTAGCCTCATAAAATGACCATAGGGGCCTTCCCTCCTCTTAAATTTTTTGTAATAGTGTGATAAGGACAGGTATTAATTCTTTGAATGTTGGTAAAAATCATCTGTGAAGCTATCTGGTCCAGGACTTTTATTTGTTGGGAGTTTGTTGATTACTGATTTGATTTTGTTAGTAATAATTGATCTGTTCAGATTTTCTGTTCCTTTGTGATTCAGTCTTAGAAGATTGCATATTTCTAAGATTTTATCCATTTCTTTCAGATTTTCCAAATTTTCTTTTTCCCCCCATTTATTTATTTATTTATTTATTTATTTATTTATTTATTTATTTATTGGGGTGACAATTGTTAGTAAAATTACATAGATTTCAGGTGTACAATTCTGTATTACATCATCTATAAACCCCATTGTGTGTTCACCACCCAGAGGCAGTTCTCCTTCCATCATCATATATTTGATACCCCTTACCCTCATCTCCCAACCCCTACCCCCCTTAACCTCTGGTAACCACTAAACTATTGTCTGTGTCTATGAGTTTTTATTTCTCAAGCCAAAAACAACAAAAGAACAAGACAAACAATTTTTCTTAATATTTTCTTATACTCTTTGTATTTCTGTGATGTTCGTTGTCACTTCTCCTCTTTCATTTCTGATTTATTTATTTGAGCCCTCTCACTGTTTTCCTTGATGAGTCAATTTATCAATTTTTTATCTTTTCAAAGAACCAAAAAAGATTTATCAATTTTTTATCTTTTTGAAGAAACATCTTTTGGTTTCTATGATCATTTGTATTGATTTTCTTTTTACTTTATTTCATTTATTTCTGCTCTGATCTTTATTATTTCCTTCCTTCTATTCACTTGCAGTTTCGTTTGCTTTTCTTTTTCTAGCTCCTTTAGGTAAGGTTAGACTGTTTATTTGAAATTTTTCTTGTTTCTTCAGGTAGGCTTGTATTGCTATGACTTTCCCTCTTGGGACTGCTTTAGCTGTGTCCCACACACAGCTAAACATAATGAAGTCATTATGTTTTCATTTTCACTTGCCTCAAAGTATCTTTTGGTTTCTTCCTTGATCTCATTGTTAACCTATTCATTGTTTAGTAGCATGTTATTTAGCCTCCATGTGTTTGTGTGTTGTTTTTTTTTGTAATTGATTTCTAATTTCAAATCATTGTAGTCAGAGAAGACACCTGATATGATTTCAATCTTCTTAAATTTATTGATACTTGTTTTACTGCCTAACATGTAGTCTACCTTGTAAAATGTTCCATGTGCACTTGGAAAGAATGTACAATGTCTCCCTGAAAATAAGACCAAGTCGGACCATCAGCTCTATTGCGTCTTGGAGGAAAAATTAATATATGACTTGGTCTTATTTTAATATAAGACCAAGTCAATATAATATAATATAATATAATATAATATAATATAATAAATATAATATAATACCAGGTCTTATATTAATTTTTTCTCCAAAAGACACTTTAGAGCTGATGGCCTGGCAAGGTCTTATTTTCGGGGAAACACAGTATATTCTGGGTAAAATGCTTTAAAAAATATTAATTAAATTAATCTGGTATACTCTATAATTTAAGGTTGCTGTTTCCTTGTTGATTTTTTTGGAAGATCTGTCCTTTCATGTCTATGGGTTGTTAAAGTCCCCTACTCTGATTTTATTGTCACTCTCTCCCCTTATGTCAGTCAATATTTGCTTTATATATATAGTTGCTCCTATGTTGGGTGCATAAATATTTACAAGGGTTATATCCTCTTCTTGGATTAATACCTTTATCATTATGTAATGATGCTCTTTGTCTCTTATTATGGCCTTTGTTTTACTGTCTATTTTGTCTGATATAAGTATTGCTACTCCAGATTTTTTACATCTGTTTGCACAAAATATCTTTTTCCATCCCTTTACTTATAGTTTGTATGTGTTTTTTGATCTGAAATGGGTCTCTTGTACTCAGCTTATGTATAGGTCTTGTTTGCTTATCCATTGGCTACCCTATGTCTTTTTTTTTTTAAGATTTTATTGGGGAAGGGGAACAGGACTTTTATTGGGGAACAGTGTGTACTTCCAGACTTTTTTCCAAGTCAAGTTGTTGTCCTTTCAATCTTAGTTGTGGAGGGTACCGTTCAGCTTCAAGTTTTTGTCCTTTCAGTCTTAGTTGTGGAGGGCGCAGCTCAGCTCCAGGTCCAGTTGCTATTGTTAGTTGCAGGGGGCGCTGCCCACCATCCCTGCGGGACTTGAGGAATCGAACTGGCAACCTTGTGGTTGAGAGCCCGCACTCCAACCAACTGAGCCATCCGAGAGGCAGCTCAGCTCAAGGTGCCATGTTCAATGTTAGTTGCAGGGAGCGGAGCCCACCATCCCTCGCGGGACTCGAGGAGTTGAACCAGCAACCTTGTGGTTGAGAGCCCACTGGCCCATGTGGGAATTGAACCGGCAGGCTTCGGAGTTAGGAGCACAGAACTCCAACAACCTGAGCCACAGGGCCATCCTGTACCCTACGTCTTTTGATGGAAGCATTTAACCCATTTATATTTAAAGTGATTATTGATAGGCACATAGTGACTGTCATTTTATTACTCATATTTATGTTATTTTTCTTCCCCATTCTTCTTTTTAAAGAAGACTCGTCAATGTTTCTTGTAATACTGGTTTAGTAATGATGAACTCCTTTAGCTTTTACTTGTCTATGAAGCTCTTTATCCCTTTTAGTTTAAATGATAGACTTGTTGGCTAGAGTAGCCTTGGTTATAGGTCCTTGCTTTTCAGCACTTTGAATATTTTTGTGTCAATCCCTTCTGGCTTGCAATGTTTCTATTAAGAAATCTGCTTACAATCTTAATGGAGCTCCCTTGTAAGTTACTAGTTGCCCTTCGCTTGCTGCTTTTAGGATTTTTTCTTTGTCTTTAATCTTTGGCATTTTAATTGTGATGTGTCTTGGTGTGGGCCTCTTTGGATTCATCTTGTTTGGGACTCTGTGTTTCCTGCACTTGTACGTCTATTTTCCTCACCAGGTTAGGAAAGTAGTCAGTCATTATTTCTTCAGGTAAGCTCTCAATCCCTTGCTCTCTCTTTCTCCTTCTCGTACCCCTATGATGCAAATGTTGTTATACCTAGTGTTTCCTCAGATGTTCCTCAAACTATCCTTACTTTTCAAGTTCTTTTTTGTTTTTGCTATTCTGATTAGGTGTTTTCTGCTTGTCTTCCAAATTGCTGATTTGATACTCTGCTTCATCCAATCTACTCTTGTTTCTTTCTAGTGTATACTTCATTTCAGTTAATTTAGTCTTTATTTCTGATGGGTTCTTTTTAAATGTTTTCTTTATGTCCTTTTTTATGCTTACCATCTCCTTGTTGTAGTTGTCACTAAGTTCCTTGAGCATCTTTTTAACCTGTTTTGGACTCTGCATCTGGTAGATTGCTTGCCTCCATTTCTTTTCATTCTTTTTCTGGAGTTTTCTCCTATTCTTTCATCTTGGACATTTTTCTTTGTCTCCTCATTTTTTTTGCCTCTCTCTGTTTGTTTCTATGTATTAGGTAGAGCAGCTATGTCATCCTGGTCTGTGTAGAGTGGTTTTATGTAGTTAGGCCTGGTGGGGCAGTCTCCCTGATCACCTGAGATGAATGCTTCATGAGTGCCCCTTATGTGGGTTGTGTCTGCCCTCCTATTGTAGTTGAGCCTTGATTGCTGTTGGTATATTGGTTGATGGAATTGCCCATCAGGCTGCCTGGCTCTGAGGGTTGGCCACAACGATGGTGTATGCACTGATGTTTGGGAGCTGCCTCCACAGAATAGAATTTGCCTCACTGGGCTCTGGTGCCTGCTGAGACCATCCTTTGAGTGTGCCATTTGTGGGGCTAATTGGCTGCTGCTCTGTTGTGGTTGGAAGCCAGTCACTGGTTGGCTGTGTTAGTTTTGGTGCCTCTTGGGAAGAGCTCTGGTGCAGGAGGCCACATTCAGCCACTGACTATGACTAGCTATGAGTAGCCACCTGGTTGAAGCTATAATTCACTCTGTGGTTGATCTCTGCCTATGCTGGACCTGGAGGTGTGTGGGAGAGGCCATGTTGCAAACTGAAGCTGGCTGACACAAGTACCAGGCCTCATGTAGCTCAATAAAAGGCCCAGGGCACTCCAAGGCCTGCTGCCACCTTCCAGCTGCCTGTAAGGCTCAGCTGTTAAAGAAGCCTGGGGGTACATGAGTGGGGTGAGGTGTGGTGTCAGGGAGTCAAAGATGGGCTAAGCTGTGTTTGCCAGGTTAATACAGATTCAGATTTGGTACCCGTGCTCAGCCTGGGGGCCACTCAGCAAAAAGCAGAGAGCACACCAAAGCCAGCTGCTGCCCACCTAGGGCCCACTGACCCCTGAGAATTTTCCAAAAAGACTACAGGCTGGGCCATTATCAGCAGCTTACTGCTGAAATAGCCTCTGGCAGTGGGCCAGTTTGGTTTTGCAGAGTCCTAGAGAGTCACCAAGGTAGAGCGAGTAGAGTTCACCAGGCCAATGAGATTTAGATTTGGCCATGTGGGGGGAGGATTCAAATTAGGAAAGATAGCACCCACTCTGCAGTCTGCACAAGAGGAGGGCTCAACACAGGGACAATGGCGGTGTCACTCCAGCCCTCATCTTAAAGCCACACATCTCAATATCTATATTTCTCTGGCATGTCCCAAGCCACTGTCCCTACAGCAGAGCCCAGGGTGAGTGCCTGGGAGCAAGAGAATTTGTGTGTGGGCCCTTTCAGAGGAGATGTAGGTTTCCAGCAGCCTGCTGTCTCATCCAGATAGTTGAATCCCCTGTTGACTTTCATAGCTAGATATTGTGGAGGTTCCTTTTATTGTCACTGGTGCTCTGGGCCAGGAAGCCCAGTATGGGGTTAGAACCCCTCCCTCCTCTGGGTGGTTCTCTGCAGCTGAGATATCCCTCCCAATTCTCAAATGCCACACAGTGGTGTAGGGCCAAACCATTCCACATCTCCACCCTTCCTACCAGTCTAGACGTGACTTCTTCTGTATATCCTTAGTTATAGGACTTCTGTTCAGCCAGTCTTTAGATGATTCTCCAGGTTGACTGTTTTATAATTTAGTTGTAATTTTAATGTGGTCATGGGAAGAGGCAAGCATAGCATTTTCCTACTCTGCCATTTTGACCAGAAGCCCCCTAGATGGGATTAAAATATATTAAATAGAGAAAGTCACCAAGAAAGAAAGAAAAGGAGTCTCAGAACTGAACACCTAAGAATCCCAATATTCACAGATCTGGTAGGGACAGAGTAACTAGCAGAATTGATTGAGAAGGAGCAACCAGAAAGACAGGAGGGAAATAATGACGTTATGCTGTCACAAGAGCTAAGAAAAAAGAAGGAGGTTATTGTTGAATAAGTTAAAGTCTATTGAGGGATCTAATGAGAACTAAAAATTTCCATTAACTTTTTTCAATATGGAAGATATTGGTAACCTTAGCAAGGACAGTTTGTGTGGTGAAATGAGTTGGGGGCCAAGCTGAAGTGGGCAGAAAAGAGAATATGGAAGATATTTTTGGAAAAAAACAAAAGATATTGGAATGGATAAAGATGTTTGCATGAGGTAAGATGCAGACTATATTATTTTAACCCACAAATCCATAGAAATTATAGAAAAAAATAATTTTAAAATATTTCAACATTCTATAATAGTAATGGAAAGTGAGAAGGGGTGCCAGCAAGGGATCAGACATTATGAAGAATCTCTCAAAATGGTATGCAGATGGAATTAGACTGGATGAGAATGCCAAGACCAAAACTCATTGGGAGAGGACTAATGGGCAGGTGGGAGTGGATGTGAAGTTGTTGCTCAAAGATGGGATACATAAAAAGCAGATGCAAGGAGACCTGCAGAAGTTTGGTTGGTGAACAACAAAAAGAACAACCAGGGAGTTTGGCCTCTACCTCAATCCTCTACCTGCTCCTGCACTCAGGTTCCACCAAAGACTGAGGCTGGAGAGGAGGAGAAGTGCCCTGTGTCAGGTGACAAGAAAGAAGCCTTATCTCACCACAGGGTAGCTACTAGACCATCTACCCAGTAGCGGAACCTTTCCATCATCACAGGAGACCAACATTTTAAGTGAAGCAAAAAGAGAAATTCAAGATGAAGTATCAATATCTGAGGAAGAGCAACACTAGAAAGGGAGGCAATTCAGAAACCAACAGAGGGAGGTATTTTTACTATATGATAAAACAGGATTCTTGACATGTGGTATTAAGTACCACTTAGGGTGCCTGAATGAAGAGTCAACGCTAACATGTTAAAGAAATGAAGAGTGAGCATAGCTGTGGACCCCACTAGTGAGGCGCACATCCAGTGGAGGCCTCATCGTCCAAATGCAGGAAAAGTTAGGAGACATTGGGGATAGATTCAGAAGTTGTAGCATACATTTAACAGCAAATTGAGAATTAGAGAAATTTCAGAAGACTAAAGCATAAAATTCATAATAGCTTACAGAGATTTTGAGAAGATGACCTACAAAGGAATGAGAAGGAGATGGAAATAAGATTTATCACTGATACTTTTTGTTTCTATAAGACAATGGAGATTATCTTGAAAGGAATGAGGAAAAATAGTTTTGAACAACAACAGAAAAGCTATTTTAGCCATACTATCATTCAGGTATGAGAACTAAATAAAGATATGTTCAGAAACGAAGAGTCTCAGAAATTATGCTGCTCTGTGAGCATGTACTACTAATTCAGGTGAATAAAAAATAAAAGAGGATAGGGCAAGATGATAGCTTGGCTGCATACAACTACTTCTATTCCTTCCTGAAATCTCACTAAAATAACTCTGGAGGTACTTAAAAGCAAAACCCTTCAAAGATAGGAAAGTTTAATAGCAAAATTTTGAATGATGTCAATCAAATGGACAATGAATGAAATATTTTTGAAGCTTGAGAAAACTGAATTGCAAATAAATAAGAGAGAGAGCCAAAAGCAAACCCAATTTATACCAGAATCTCCAAAAGACACAATCATTGGGGAAACCAGGCATGTAAAAACCAGTTTGAAGTAAAGGTGCTAAATTAATGAGGATTACTTAAAAATTGATTTAAGAAGCAGTCAGATCTTGTCACCAACCTGGTTTAGCTTGTTGCCAGTCTTTCCCTCATGCTGGTACAAGACTGGAGATTTGTATTTTGAGAGAACACAATAGCACCTCTCTTTACTGGTGGGCCCCAGGCACAGTTAGGACAGGAGTCGGTATACTTAAAACATGGGACTTAAGTACGTGTATGGGTACTGGATACTGACAACTCTTGTCCTATTTTTCTATTCAGCTCCAAGAATGATTACCATTCTGGTGGGCAATTAGCTATTCAGCCACTAAGCCAGAGACTAATAGTGTCTTCTCTGTGAAATCTGACCATGCCAAGAGGAAAGACCTAAGGAAATCAGTGCAAGAGGTTTCCCCACTAACTAGCCCAGCCAGATACCTTACAGTCTACCATCCACAGCCATACACTCCAATGGGAATCAAATGAGCTTTGTAAGGTTGACTGAAATAAGAGCTGATAATCAAGGATTACCAATCAGCTGAGGATACTTTATAATATGAAATACAGAAACCAAAACAGATATAAATAGACACAGTCCTCACTCCCCCCAAAAATAAAAATAAAAACAGATACTATGCAGAGAGAGAAACAAACAGAAAAAAAACTTTCAAATAAGAAAAAAATGCAATCATGAAACAGGAATAGGATGCCAAGTAAAGAGTCACTGGGTGCTCCAAAAGGAGGCCCTGGAAATCATAAAAAAATAATATAGCAGAATGGGAAAACTAAGAAGTTTAGACGATAGCATTGAGGAACCCATATAATATGTAGAACAAAACAAAACAAAACAAACAACAAAAAGAGAGAGTTGGAAAACAGAAAGCAAAGATGAGGAAATGAGAGGACCAGTCAAGGAGGTACAAATGTAGATGAACAAAGCTGGGTCACTTTTGCAGTCCTCCTGAAATCAAAGATTTGTAACTGTGGGCATCTTTGAGCAAGTGAATAGAGAGGATAGAATGTGGGAAGAAAACTAGCAGAGTCTTGTCAGGAAAGAAAACAAGGGAGAGAATTTCCTTTTAATGGCCTCTCATGTTTCAGTGAAGGCATGTAAAATAAAAATGGAAAAGCAAGCCTAAGATTCAGCAATTAAGAGGCCGTTGGTCACTTGGGTCTTGGCAAGCCAAGCTCCATAGCAGTCATATGGGGCAGCATCCAGATGGCACTAGACTGAGTACTGGTAGGTAAATGAGAAAGTGAGAAAATGACTTGGCTACTTTATAACATTTTATTTTAAAGGCTGTGGGTATGAATGGAACTGTGCTGTGCAGTTGGATCTGTGTGACTTCACGTCAGCCATAAGGGACCGTCTGCTAGAAAGGTTTAGCCTAGAGGAAAGATTGCAGAAACCCACCTCTCATGCCTATAGTGAATGAAAGTTTTCTCAGAAACAAAGGCAAAACCAAGACAAGAACACAGGGAAGAACAGTCATATCCTACCAGGGGAAGGAGTCTCAGAGCTGGCCTTTGTCAGAACCACCTCAGAGCCTTCCTCCTCACAGGCTCAGCCTAAGAATTAGAGGTTGCCCTCTATCCGAAAGCAGAGTGTTCCTATGAAAACTTTCATAAGCCAAAATGGCATAAAGCGAAAGAAATTACCTTAGGACACATCTTGCTTATGGATGCACAAAATAAATCAGGATAAAGCACAGATGCTCACAGACACAGTTCAAAGCTCTGGAGACTTGAGGCTGAGATGCTGAGTGTGGTTCCCAGGGAAAGACTTTGTGGGGGCCACTGTCACTGCAAAAAAAGAAAGCTAAATGCTATGTTCACTTTCTGTCTTTTTTCATAAAAGTGAAAATCCTCTCTGGATTTCTGTCAGTTAGTGAAAACAAGTACTAATATAGGTCTTTTGTAAAAGTACAGTGGTGAATTTTGGGAAAGCAGAAGGGAGCCTGTACCATAAATACACCTCTGCTCTGAAGAAGGTTGGATTTTGGAAGATTTTTAGGATTGTCCCCCTGAATCTCTTTCAAGCCATCTTGAGAAGTGCATGCTGCAGACTTTTTATCCTCAGATCTGCATCTTCTTACACTTTCATCTGGTCCTTTCAGACCTTCCCAGCTTCTTGACTCACCTGAATTTATAACCCAGACTTCAGCAGCACTGTGCCTCATGCCCTGCAATCAACCCTGCAGTTAGAATCCGGGCTTAGAGCAAGCTCTAACCCTTGTACCGCCCTTCTGGCAAAGGAGCCAGGGGATAAGAATGGGAGGGAGCAAGTGGTAGGAAGAGGGTGACTAAGAAGAGGGACACTACTCCACTGTGTATGTCAGATGCTAAGAGGGTGACATACGATGCTCCATGTTCAGCATGGTGCCTGGCATACGGTAAGCATCAAAGTCAGTTGTTGTTTTGGTGGTCGATATTATTCAGACAGAACCACCAGCTCACCTGCCACCAGTCACAACAAAAAGGAAGCAGACATGAAGAGTGGAAGGTGAGGGTCGAAACTCCCTGTTGTGAGCCAGGCTACTTGCATGTATGTATCATTTCCTCTAATCTTCACAATAATGTTGCAAGGCACCCATTCACCTTGAATTTTACAGAGGATGGAAATGAGGTTCAGAGAAGAAGGAGCCTTGCCTAAAGCTATTAAGGGGCTGAACCAAAATGTAAATGAGTCTGTCCACTTCCATACCATGAGGAAAACATTTTACAGTTGAAGGAGATGCGACTACGGGACCTCATTTTTAAGGCATTTGCTTTTTCAATTAATGTAACCTTCCAGAACCAGATGCCCCATCCACAGGCTGAATGGGAATGAGCTGACTAGTTTTCAGGCATTGAATGAGCAAAAGGTATTCTAGGGGCCATTTGTTCTCGGGTCTCCTCCTGTGGAGGGACTATCAGATTGCAGAATTTGGCCTGGAGGCATGCATGCCCCTCCTCTTTTCCATTTTTTCCTAAGTTAGTTTTCATTTCATACCAGTCATGAGCTGAGCTTTGGGAACAAAGTGTAAAAATCCCCCCTCCCCTTGGAGCTCTAACTGGCAGCAGTTCCTAGAAACTCCAGCAATCAGAGCTCCATTTAAGCATCAAAACCTCATCAATTAGGCCGCAATGTACAGGCATCACGTGGCCTGCGGGTCACGCTGAGTGGGACACGGAGGAACACCAGAGACCTCATTACAGGCCTTGAGCTTTTGTGAAATTCCTGAATAAGCAGCGCATGGAGTGTCTGCAGAAGGGCTGCATTTTATTTTTCTGCCTTTAACAACCGCTTTTACGGACAATTTAACACTATGGGTTGCCAGCTGTGTTAATACCTGACCCCCTTCCCTCATGATGTCCGCCTTGTGAAATGGCCTCTGATGCACAGTCCATACCCCCTCTTCCCAAGAAAGCCCATCCCTTTCTTAACATCCAGGCCAGGCTCCACACCAAGGACAAAGAGAGGTTCTCACCCCCGTGTGTGCACACGGTTCCACAGACCCCCTCGCACACCCCACCACCTGGGCAGAGGTGAGGAGTGCTAATTCTGAGGGATGCAGCCCCTGAGTCCTCAATGTCTGTGTTCCCAACACAGTCCCTGGATTCCTGAGAAAAGTTTACAAATGGTGTGTGGGGGTTGAAGTGTGTGTGTGTGTGGGGGGGGAGGGGTGATGCCCAGAGTCTAGGCTGCCTCTCAGTGGTGGAGAGGGGAGCAGATGAGGAGCGAGAGTATTGTTTTGTTTCAGTAACTAGTCTGCAGCCTCTACACTAAAGGGGCTATTTCAGTATATGCATCTCCTTTGTTCTAGTCCCAACTAAGAAGTCCACATCGTGGGTATCCCTCTGGCTGCTCAGGGATCAACCCAGATCCATAGCTTGCTTCTTCCTGATAAAAATTCCGGAGCTGAGTTTTATTGGTTTGCTTTGTGCTGATTAGTTTCTAGTGGCAGATAATATACTAAGTTCCTGTCAGACATACTGATAAGCCAGACTCTGCCAATATGTTAATTTACAGTTAAAAATGTTACAGTAAGTATGTCCCATGGTTACTCTCTTCCCTACTCTTTACCATTAAGTAAAATAGGAAAAACAAAACGAAAAGCAAAACAAAACAACAACACAAAGAGGCTTGAAATGTATTTCAAAGCCATTAAAATACTGTAATCAGAAAATCTGAACTGCAATTCCACCTAAAGAAACTTTAACTAAGAGAGTCATTAGGATTAAATATAAGACTTTAGTTACAGGAAGTGTTGTTTATACAAATCTAGTATTTGGGGAAAAAATATTAAATGTTCACAAATAGAAAATTGACTTTAAAAATTAATTTAGCCATGTGTATTAAGCTGTAGATTACTAGTCACACTGTAGAAATATAGTATAACATTCTAAGTTAAACACTAGCAATAGCTTCATTTTCCTGCAATAAGTCAGACTAAATAACCTGAAAAACCCTCTTGCAGGAAAAAAAAAATCTGGATAAACTATACATCAACTTCCTCTATAGGGTCTATAAAAAAATGATCAACCAAATAAAATGAGCATTTATATCGCTCCAATTGTAGTTTTAAACTAGGATTTCCCACTGAGAAAAACAAGACTTCTTGGAAACATAGCTGATTCTCAGTCTGGCGCATGAAATCTATAAAATGAGCCTAGAACATCTGGGGTCCTGTTGAAAGGGCTTTGGAGGCAACTTGAAGAAGTTCTCAATGGTCAAAAATAATATTTTCAATGGATTTAAATTGATCAAATATATTTAAATTTATGAGTTCCTACTTATATACACACTGCTACTCATATGTGTATGTATATGTACTCAATTTTATATATAAAATATAATAAATATAAAATTATATACATAAACATACACAAAAATCTAATTATTCACCTTCAGGTCAATAGGAAATCAGTTCACCCTAGTAAAAACTGGTGTATAAATAAATCAAGCATTATTTTGCCCTTCCCATGTAAACTGTGTCACTAGATAATCAGCTAGTTGATGAAAAGTATCTCTTTATAAAAGGATTCCAATTAATAAGTGCAAAATAAATAATAAAATAAGAGTATTATCATTGACACCCCCCCCCAATTAGTGTAGAGATATGATAATATCACATAAAGAGAGACAACCAGACATTACGCGGCTCTTTATGAAAGTACACACACCACCTGAAGACCGGCCAAAGAGATGGAACCTACGCCTGATGCAGCCTCTGGATCCAGCTAACAACTTGCAGCAGGTACAGAGAACAGAGGAACATGCTGAATGTCACCATAAATGTATAATCAGCAAAATCCTCTGTGGATTTTTGTTTTCAATAGATGAATTATAAGAAAAAGGAAGGGTTGTATGAAGAACGCTGTAAATTATAAAAGACATCAAAGACAAATCAAATAAAGAAATGGACATGATTAAATTTTAACGTCTATAAATGTACCTTTGGGTGATTAAATTATATAAAAATGCAAGAAGGTGATTACTATAAAAGTCAGGATATGGTTATTTTTGGAGAGGAAGGGAGGATTGATGTAATTGATGTAAAGCAGATGGAGACAGTGGGCAAGTTCTATTTCTTGACCTAAGTATTGGTATATGGGTGTTTACTTTATACATTAAACTATATATACCATTTTTATGCAGGATTCTGTATCTGTTTTTGACATCACTGTAAAAGGTTAAAATATATTAAATGCATCATTGAGTTGGCAGTAAAACAAAGAAAATCCTAAAAGTCCAAACTGGAGTAAAAAGGAGAATTCATAGAAGTCAATGGGTACTGAAACTAGCTTTTTGCCTGAGAGCAAATAATGGATTTTGATGTCTTTGAGCCTCTCTGTTTTGAGGGCAACATAAGGCACTGGTGGGTGGTATCTGAGGGTACCTGTCAGAAGCAAATTAAAATTCTGTCTGAAAGAGCACATCTTCAAATCAGGTATCAAAAAGTTCCCACAGATAAAGTTCCAAAGAGCGTGAACTCATAGCAAAAATGCCAAAACTCAGAAGAAACAGGGAACCGTGACTAGGAGATAGCAAAGACTACTGGCAGCAGACTCAGGAAGGCAAAGAACGGAGAAATGGCAAGTAAAATAAAATAATAGGTCATAAGTATGCTTTGCATGTTTAAAGAAAACAAAGTGTTGAAAGTCTGACTATGTAGATTTTTTTAAATACATCTAATATAATTCTAGAGGTGAAAGATTAGTAAAACCAAAATGTATGATATAGTAGAAAGACATCAAAATTCAAGTATGATGAAATGGTCTGTGGCAGAAATGTTCTTGCCAAGAACAATTGGAAAAGCAGAAAAAAATCTATACAAACACCTATTTGAGGAAACTTTAGAACTAGCAATGTAATCAGGTTTGGAAGGGAAAAAAAATTAGAAAGGAAGAAAGCGTGGGAAGAATTTAATTAACATTCCACAGCAGATTTTAACCTCATAATGTTTGCTAATTTGTGGTGATATGCCAAGCAAAGAGCTTAGGCACAGGGTCACTCCCAGTAGGTGGAGAAAATAGAGCAACTTTTGATAGTCTAGTGGGCTACAGAAAGAAAAATTACAGACTTGAGGGGCTAGATGCTTAAGAGAGAAGGGAGGGGTGAAAATCTGAACCTAAATGCCATTTTTTTCTTTTTCCCAGACATATAACAAATTCTGAGACTGCTTGGGGCAGGAGGGTAACAGGCCAATTAAAAAGCTACTGTAAAAACTGTGGTAGTCTCTTGTTGCTGAGAAGAAAGAGATCAGATTTGGGGAACTATCAGTGGGGAGAAGTTCTAGTGAATATCCCAGGCTGTTGCTTGGGAAACCTGGAGCTGGAACAAATCAGAAGCAGATGACAGCAGGTGGTATAAAACTAGCAATACGAAGTCTGACAATTAGGTTCGAGAACTCATCCTAGAAAAAGTGCTACATACCTCATTGCTGAATATTACTATGGTCACCTTCGAAGTGCTCCCTTTGGGAAGCTATGCACTGATGCCAGTGCTTAGTCCACCCTGCAGAACAATTTTGGAACTCTTTTTCTGGAATGGCCATCAGAGTTGTCATCGTATTACCCTTGAGGTCCTGAATGTCATCAAAATATCTTCCTTTCAATATTCTCTTTATCTTCAGGTAAAGAAAGAAGTCATGGGGGTCAGATCAGGTGAGTAGGGAGTGTGTTCTAATACATTTATTTGTTTACTGGCTAAAAACTCCCTTGCAGACAGTGCCCTGTGAGCTGGTGCATTGTGGTGATGCAAGAGCCTTGAATTGTTGGTGAAAAGTTCACGTTGTCTGACTTTTTCACGCAGCTTTTTCAGCACTTCCAAATAGTAAACTCGGTTAACTGTTTGTCCAGTTGATACAAATTCATAATGAATAATCCCTCTGATATCAAAAAGGTTAGTAACATCATTTTGACTCTTGATTTGGACTGACAGAAATTTTTTGGTCATGGAGAATTGACTGACTTCCATTATGCACTTTGTTTCAAGGTCATATCGGTACACCCATGTTTCATCACCAGTGATAACATGGCCCAAAACATCGTCTTACCTCTGCAAAAGGTCTTGGCAAACCTCAACTCTCTGTTTTCTTCATCGGTGAGCTCCTTTGGAATCATTTTTGCACACACCTTTTTCATGCCACAATTTTCAGTTAAGATTTTCCTAACTGGTTTTCTATCGATGTTTACTCGGTCTGCTGTGCTTCTCACAGTCAGTGATGATTTTGATGCACAATTCCATGAATTTTTGCAATGTTTCCATCAGTTCCGCTCATTACTGGCCACTCTGACCTCTCCTCATGAGTGATGCATTCTCTCCCCTCAGAAAAACGTTTAATCCATTTGTACACTGCCATTTTCTTCATGGCAGTATCCTCATAAACTTGGACTAACATGTCCCTGATTTCACTTCCACTCTTGTCAAATTTAACAAGAAATTTAATGTTTCTTCATTGCTCTTATTCAAGGTCAGACATTCTCGCGATGGCACACAAAAATATGCAACGATGATAATGAACGCCACTCAGCAAGACACCACCACACGTCGACAGGAACACACACCTGTGAGACACTGATATATGAAGCTTATGAAACCTTACTGAGCTGTTTGTACAGTGCTGCCAATGCAAGTACACAGTGGCAAGTTTGAGAACTTAATTGTCAGAACTTGTACAATTTTTCAATGGTTTACAAATATATATATAGAATTAAATGCAAGGTAAAGTATAAAAGACAGGAAGGGTTTAATAGAGGTGAAGTGTTATGTAGTTTATGCTTTATCAAATGACTTTTTAAACAACAGTAAAATATTTATATATATTTAATTTATATAATTTATATATATATAATTATGTATTATACATTATATATAATATATATATATATATATATATACATGTATATGTGTGTGTGTGTGTGTATTCTAATGGAGGGAAAAATAAATTTAAATATTTGATTAATCTAAAAGCAGGCAAAAAAGAATAATAAAAGCAACATGGAACAAAGATAAAACAAATAGCAAAATGGTGGATGTACATTTAACTATGCTAGCAGTTGTGTTAAATTTAATTTATTAAATTAGATTAAATCCAATTAAAGACTAAGATTCCCTGAATGGAGCAGGGATAAAGCAAAAATACGTCACTTATGAAAAAATGTGACTTAAATATAAAGATACAGAATGATTGAAAGTATAGGATAGAAAAATGTTTTCCAAGCAAACACTAAGACTATCCCTGCCCCAAGGCAGGGATATTACCACCAGGAAATGTGTGTAGTTTTAAAATATGTGACAACTTAGGCCTAAAAAAGAAATACAGGAAATAAAGAAGGCATTTAATAATAATAATAATAAGGTCAACCCACTAGAAAGATATCATAATCATGTATCTATTGTATCCAATAACACAGTTTCAAAATATATAAAGCAAAATAGAACTAAAAGGAAAAATAGACAAATCCACTATTATACATGGATACTCAAACTCAGCTCTCAGTTGAAACTAAAATAAGGATGAAACATCATAAACTTATAGAAGATCTAGACAACATAAATAGCAAATGTGATATAATTGATATTTGTAGAATGTTGTTACAATAGCCTACAACAGATATTGGTAAAGTTTTCCTTAAAGGGCAAAATAGTAAATATTTTAGACTTCTAGACCCTATGGTCTCTATCGCAACTACTCAGCTCTGCCACTATAGGTGAAAGCAGCCATAGATAATATGTAAATGAATGAACATGACTGTTTTCCAATTAAAACTTCATTTGCAAAAACAGGTAGTCAATCTGCTTATGAGTCATCCTTTGCCAACCCTTGACCCAGGATATACATTTTTTTTCAAATCCATGTGGAAAATTTCCCCCCAATTTGGCCAAATGCTGGGTCATAATACAAACCTCAACAAATTTCAAAGAACAGAGCTCATTCAGAATATATTACCTGACCACCATGCATTTAATACTGAAATAAACGAATAAAGATAAGTAGAAAAGTCTTAACACAAAATTAAGCAGTACACTTTAAAATAAACTATATGTCAAAGAAAAGCCACAAAGTAAATGAAAAAATATTTTAAATTAAATAATAATAAAAATATCACATACCAAAACTTAGGAAATATCATAAAGCTATACTTAGACAAATATAGCAAAAAATTAATTTATCTAAGAATTTATCTCAAGGAATTAGGAAAAGAGCAGCAAGTTAAACCCATAAAAATAGACATAAATAATAAAGATAAATGAATAAATTAATCAAATATATAAAAGGTATACAACAGAGAAAAATTAATAAAACTAAAAGCTGGTATTTGGAAAGAATAATAACATTGAGAGAATTCTTACAAGATTTAAAAAGTGGAAAAAGAGATAATAAAGTAAAGACACAGATTGTCAAGGGCAGAAATGAAAAGGGAGGTATCAATAACAAATGTTAACATACTAAATACATAATAGTATGATCTGTTAAATATGATAATAAATTTTAAATTTCTGATGAAAAGAATAATTTCTTAGTGGTAGACAGCTCTTTTTTCCCTCCCCTCTCTTGACATTGTCTACCACCTTGATAAATGCATTAACACGTGGATTTAGGGTTTGGCTTTGTTCCTTGATTTGGCCAATGAAACATGAGCTGCCAATTTGTGACCAAAAGTTTTAAATGTGTTTGCATGGTTTGGTTTTGTTGCTTGTCCTTTTTCCATTCACTAAAAAATAAACAAGCCTGTGTAGACTCTGAATAAGGCTGTGGAGCTGACCTGCACTTTACCTACAGCTTGGAGTCAAGCCCAGCTGAGTTCAGCAGAATTACACCTGACCTACAGAGCTGGGAAAATCAACCACAAAATAAAAGCATGTGGCAAGCTGCTTGGTTTTAGAGTTGTTCAGCATTATTGCCATCAGTTTTGACTAATATACCCTTGAAAAAAACAAAAGTAATTTGCCAGTATTAAAAAAAAAGCACAAATCGAAAATCTAAATATTCCTATATATAGTAAAGAAGAGTGATTTAAATACAAAATAATCATTTAAAAACAAACTTTCTCAGGCCTTGATAACTTTATCAGTAACTTATTCTAAATTATTTAAGGAAGAAGCATCATCAATATTGCAAAAAATTCTTCCACAGAATGCAAAAAGAGTGAACATTTCATAACTCATTTTTAAAAGCCATTATTATCTGGATTATACATCCTGACAAAAACAATACAAGGGAAATTAAGACTAATCTCTCTTATGAAGAGGGTAAGGGGGGAGGAGAGTGGTAGATGAGGGTAAAAGGGATCAAATATATGGTGATGGAAGGGGAACTGACTCTGGGTGGTGAGCACACAATGGGATTTATAGATGATGTAATACAGAATTGTACACCTGAAATCTATGTAACTTTACTAACAACTGTCACCCCAATAAACTTTAATTAAAAAAAAAAGAAAAAAAGAAAAAACATGGAGAAGTTAAAAAAAAAAAGAGGGGACTTGAAAGCACATGCCAAAAATCAATTCCCATTAATGATTAAAAAACCAATCACATAGCAAATTAAGACAAGAAGAAAGTTTCCTTTTCTAATAAATGATATATTTAAAAATAATGAAAAACAAATATCATTTTATTTGTTAAATATTGAAAGCTTTCCCCCTGGATTTGGGAGGAAAACAAACATGCATACTACTTCCACTTCTATTCAGCACTATTCAGTCTCTACAAGTACAATAAGTAAGGAAAGAAACAACAAAAAAAGAATAAAAAATTAGAAAGAAGACATAAAGCTGTCATGATTCAGATATGGTGTGGCTGTTTACCAAAACATTGTATATAAATAACTCATTAGAATTAATAGTAAATTTAGCAAGATACTTGGATAAAATGAACCCAAAACTCTATTTTTTTGTACAAACATAAGTGAAAATTTAAAAAAAAGAACTGTACCATTTACAGTAACATAAACATTCAAGTTAGTCTAATGAAAATGTGCAAGATTCTGCAATAAAAGCTACAAAGCATTACTGGGAGAAATTAAAGAAGTCTTTAATAAATGGATAAATAAACCGTGTTCAAAATCTGACACAAATTATGATGCTTATTCTCAAATCGATCTATAGAATTTTTATGGAATTCCAATAAAAACTCCAGTAGAACATTTTTCTTAGACAAGTTGCCTTTAAAATTTAAATGAAAATATGATAAAAATTTTCAGTACAAATGTGTTGTCAATTGACTAGCCAGATGGAAAAAAGGAATCACTCCTACCTCACACTATATATGGAAAATAATTCACAATAGAACAATAACTCAAAAGGTGATAGAACAATAAATCTTTCAGAAGAAAACATAAGATGATATTTTTATTATATTGTGGTAGACAAAGATTTCTTTAATGCACACAACAATTAACCATAAAGAGTATAATTGGTACATTATACTACATTAAAACTAAGAAATTTTATTTACGAAAAGACACTGTTAAGAGTATGAAAAGTGTTAGTAAAGATATGTGTAGTATCTAATAAAGGACTTGCATCTAGAATATTCAAATGACTCCAATTTCTCAATATGAAAATGCTGACTGCTCAAAAGAAACATGAGCCCAAGTCTTGAAGAAGCATTTCCCAAATGGCCAATGAAGATATGAAAATGCACTTAGCCTCATTAGCCAAAGAAATGCCAATGGAAACCACAACACTCTCCAGAATGGCTATAATACAAAAGGCAGACAATTCCAAATCCAACAATGTGGAACTACTGGAAATTCGACACACTGCTCATGGAAGTATTAATTGATACAAGAACTTTGGAAAAGTGTTAGAAGTATCTATTAAAGCTGAATATAGGAATACCTATGAATCAGCAATTCTATTTGATTACAGAGAAACACATACCTATATATATCAAAAGACATACGTAAGAAAGTTCATTGCAACACTGTAGTAGACAGATACTGAAATTAATCAAAATGTCTATTACTGGTCAAATGGATAAGACAATGGAATAGTCTACACCCATAAATATGAACTACAATTACATGCAACAGCATGATGAATCTCACAAACATATCTTTGAGCAATATATATAAGACATGTACAATTATATAAACAATTATATACTGTGTAGTTCAGACATAAACAATTATATGACGTGTAGTTCTATTGTATACAGTATACAAAAGGCAAAGCTAACCTATGCTTTCAGAATGCAGGATAATTGTTAAGCTTGGGGGGCTAGTGTAGAGGAAGGGTCCTGAGGGAGCTGCTATGGTGCATAATGTCCTATTTCTAGCTTTAGATGCTGGTTACATGGATGTTTTCACTTTTTAAAATTTCTTTAGACTGGGCACTTTTGGTTTCTGTGCTTTTTATGTGCGTGTTGTCTATTGTAACAAAAAACTTTTAAAGCAAGTTTGAAATAAAAGTATTTTCAGATAAGCCAAACTGAGAGCATTATACCAACAGAGCATTCATCATGCATAGAGGCATTTAATGGTTTTGAAATGGAAGAAGTAAATTGATTACAGATAGAATATCTGAAATGAGAGGAGTAGTGGTTAACAAAGAAATTAGTAAATAGGTGGATAATCTAAACAAATATTGATTTAATAAGATAATATTAACCACTTTTAATTTGTCAGATAAGTAACTTTCAGTTTGAAGATGAATGAAGTCTGAGTACCTAATGTATAACATGGTGACTGTCATTAATAACACTGTATGTATAATTGAAATTTGCTGAGAGAGTAGAACTTAAATGTTCTCACAAAAAAGGTAAGTATGTGAGGTGATGGATATGTTAATTAACTGATAGAGGGAATCCTTTCACAAGAAAAATAAATTAGAAAGAAATATATCAATGAGAGAATGAATTCCTGGATAAAAATATAAGGTGAAAGGTGAGTAATGTAAAAGTGTTGAAAGCTCCTTTTATTGATCGAACAGAGTTACGTATTAAATTTAGTAGTTTTAAAACAAAAAGACAATATACCTAATCAGAGAAGATATTTGCCAGTGATACATCTGATAAGGCGTTAATACCCAAAATTCATAAACAACTCATACAATTTATCACACACACACACACACACACACACACAAACACACACAAAACAAAACCAAAAACCAAAAACAAACAATCCAATTAAAAATGGGCAAAGGGCCTCAATAGACAATTCTCTAAAGAGGATATAGACATATGAAAATATGCTCAACATCACTAATCATCAGGGAAATGCAAATTAAAACCTCAATGAGATATCTCCTCACACCTGTCAGAATGACTATCATCAATAAATCAACAAACACAGGTTGGTGAGGATGTGGACGAAAGGGGACCCTCTTGCATTGTTGGTGAGATTGCAAATTGGTGGAGCCACTATGGAGCACCATATAGAGATTCCTCAAAAAATAAAAACAGAACCAACTTGTGACCCAGCAATTCCATTTCTGGGTATTTATCAGAAGAAATCTAAAACACTAATTTGAAAAGAGTTTTGCACCCTTCTATTCATTGCCGTGTTATTTACAATAGTCATATTATGGAAGCAACCTCTGCGTCCATTTGTAGATGACTGGGATAAAGAAGAAATTATATACAAAGGTCTGACAATTAAGTCCACGAACTCATCCTAGAAAAAGTGCTACATACCTCATTCTGAATATCACTACAATCATCTTTGAATTACTCCCCTTGGGAAGCTATGCACTGATACCAGCACCTAGTCCACCCTTCAAAGGAATTTTGGAACTCTTTTTCTGGAGTGGCCAGCAATTCCACTTCTGGGCATTTATCAGAGGAAATCAAAACACTAATTTGAAAAGACACTTTCACCCCTATGTTTATTGCAGTGTTATTTACAATAGCCAAAATACAGAAGGAACCCAAATGTCCATCAATAGATGAATGGATAAAGAAAAATTGGAACACAGTCATATATACAATGGAATATTACTCAGCTATAAAAAAAAGAATGAAACCTTGCCATTTCAGACAACATGGATGGAACTAGCGGGTATTATGCTAAGTGAAATAAGTTAGACAGAGAAAGACAAATACCATATTATCTGACTTATACATATGTGTAATGTAAAGAACAAAATAAATGATGAAACAAAACAGAAACAGATTCATAGATACAGAAGACAAGTTGATGTCTGCCAGATAAGAGGGGGTCGGGGGTAGATGAAAAAAATGATATGTATAAGAAGTATATGAATTGATAGTTACAAAATACTCACAGGGAGGTAAAGTACAACATAGGGAATATAGTCAATGATATTGTAATAACTGTGTGTGGGGTCAGATGGGTACTGGACTGATTGGAGGGATCACTTCGTATATTATGTGGATGTCTGACCACTGCGCTATATATCTGAAACTAAAATAAAATAATGTTGGCTGTGAACTTAACTGAAAATACAAGTAAATAAATAATAAATATGTTTTAATACCACCTATCTTTTAATACCATCTGAAATGATGACTACATAGGGAATATAATATAATTATATATATGTTATATAATGTATAATATGAAAAAATGATCTGACTTATTCTGAGATATAATATATGTAATATTTCAATTCTTTGATTCAAACAGAATATAATATAACTGTATATAATAGTATTTAATGTATAATAGAATATGACAGAGAAATGATCTGAGATATTATATGTTTAATATCTCAGATCATTCTTCTGTGGTTCAAGTGAAACATTCAATTGTCTACATATATGTGGTATAGTCCCCCTTTATCTAACAGGTATCTCATTGTAAGATTATTCAATCAATAATTTACATGAAAAATTGTCTCTCCTCTTTGAACTCCACTGGTTCTTCAGCCTGTCTTTCCTATATATACGGATGTGTGAAAACTAAGGCTTGTGAAGTTCATAAGTGACAAAATATGAAGGAGCTCATATAAAGCATTATCTTACCGTGTGTGTGTGTGTGTGTGTGTGTGAGTGCATTTTATATATATATAAAATGAGTTCTCTGCCTCACCCCACTTTTTAATACCCATACCTTGGTACTGGTCTTCAGCCTTACCATGTCATAGGCTAGTTTCCTGGAGACACAGACTGTGAGGTGGAGATTAGCAATTAGTTTTCAGGTCATTTATCAGGGAGTGCTTTTTGGATCAACCCTTTGGGATGGAGTGGGAGGAAGCAGGATTGGGCAGAAAGAAGCATGGCCATAATGCAGCCTCAGTGAAGGCTTCATGACCTCAGAGGGAGCGTTGTAGCTGGGATGGTTCTTCAGAGCTGTCCAAGTTAGGATGGGGAAGCTGGGCCTTTGCACCCACACTGAATAGTCATTACATGTGAGTTGCTCATGGAAGAAGGTATGACCTTGGCCACAGCAGTTTGCTCAGTCAAGGCAACCTCAAACAAGGCTGACAGCTGTGGTCTATCTATTGGCCACACTTCCAGCTGCTGAGGAAGTTCTTTGTCCCTGACAAGGGATCTGGGTGGCATATCATAGCATGTCCACCGCACTTACATTTTGGGTCACAGAAGCAGCCTTCCTACTGATCTCCCTGAGCTCCCAGTCCCCTCCCCACCCTAATTCATTTTCACACAGCCATTCGAACGAACCTTTAAAAAGATGTTTTGTCATATCATTTCACTGGCTTCCCATTGCCTTCCAATTACAGTTGAAGCCCATTAACAGTATGAGATAGAACTCCTTCACGTTTTGTCACTTATATACTTCACAAGTTCCAGCTTTCACTACATCCATATTTCAGCCATGTGCAAATACGTGTTGTTTTCCCGAACCGTGCATTGTTTTTCACATTCCTGAGCATTTAAACCTTTTGTTGTCTCTGGTACTAATGATCCCCTCTTCTCCACCCATCTTCTCTTCCTCCTTAAAATTCAGTCTGCAGATAATTTCTCCTGGTAAATATTACCTAACTTCCACATCTGATCAAATGCTCTTCCCCTGCATTCTATAGGTCTCTGTGATCACATCTTTCATAGCCTCCATCAGAGTGGGATTCCCCACTCACCCACCCCCAATTGTCTGATTCCTTCAGTACACTGAAATTTCCTCAGGTGCAGGGGCCAAGTCTTTTTCAACTTTGTAGCTTCAAGTCTGGTGCAATAACTAAAAGTTTCCAGTCATCAATTCCAACGTGGGAATGTAGGGACTTTCCCCCACCCATCCAACAATTCTCTGGGCCCCAGCTGGGCATCCTACAATTCAACTCAATTCTGACACTGTTTATATGGAGATAGTATCAGAAAATAGGTTGAGGGCTCAGTCCTACAGGACTGCCCAGCCTCCCAGTTCAGATACCAATTGCAAGCCCAGATTGTCAACCTATGTTTCTCACCAACTGGCTATAGCTTGGCAGTTCCCAGGACCTCCTACTTGGACTTCAGATGCCAGTTGCAAGTTCAGGTACTTACTTGTATTTCTGATTGACTGACTATCAGTCAGAGGTTCCCAGGACTCCTTTGGAACTCATAGAATTCAGGAAATTCATTTCCTCAATAGATTATGGGTTTATTACAAAGAATATTAAAGGATACAAATCAACAGCCAGATGAAGAGATACAAAGACCGAGGTCTTGGACAAACGAGTTTCTGTCCTCCTGTATTTGGGGCCTGACGGTGGCATGTGGAAAAGTTCTGGTTCACCAACCATTCCCCAACCTGGAAGTTCTCCAAACCCACCCTGGTGTGTGTATGTGGAGACTTTATTACATAGGTATGATTGATTCAATTATTGGCCATTGGGGATTGATTCAACCTCTAGCCCTTCTCCCCTCCTTGGAAATCAGGGGGTGGGACTGGAAGTTTCAACCCTTCATTTGTAGTTGGTTCCCCTGGCAACCAGCCCTCATCCTGAGGCACTTTCCAAAACTCACCTCATTAACATAAACCCAGGTGTGGTGGAAAGGGGCCTGTTAGGAGTAACAAGGCACTCATTTTACTTTTCTGGATCCGAAGCTTTTCAGAAACAGAGGATGAGACCAAATATTGTAGTAAAAGATACTTGCATTGCTCTTATCGCTCAGGAAATTCCAAGGGTTTTGGGAGCTGTGAGCCAGGAACCATAGGCAAAGAGCAAATATATAACAAAAATATACTTTGGTCATCTGAATGACCAAATACGTATTTCCCATAAATCGTATTTCAAACCGGTACAAAACATATACCCCATAAATATTTGTTGAGTTAATCAGCACAAGAATAAAGATGTCGTAAAAGTAGTGAGCCCAGAGGTAGGGTAGCAGAGCAATGTGCAATGTGTTATTTCTTTTGAGATGGTTCAATTGTGCCCCAACAAACTACCCTGGGCAGACTGGGCAAACCTTCACAAAGATTGACCCAGGCAAAGAATTTAGGGTCTCCCACAGGAAGTACATTATGGTAAGGAAAGGTACTGGGTTTTAAACCAGAAGTTCTAGTATCAATTCCTCCTTATTTATGTATTAGCGATGTAATTTGGCAAGTAAGTTAACTTCCCTGGACTCTTGTAACCTAATCCGTGACAATATTGGATCAGCTTACATCACTCCTACAGTCTCTATAAAATCAGTTATTGAATTAATTGATTGAATGAATTGTCAAGCAAATGTCTGAATGGTGTCTGGAAAGTTCCACTCTGAATTCAATTCTAAATTGCAGATTCCTGCCTAATCTTCTCCTACAAAGGCATTGCTCCTGTTTTATCTGACAACCCTGGAGTACTTTTGTCCCCACCCAACCAGTCTTTCCCACAGTGAGGTAACACATATCTCTGAGTTCCAGATAAGCTCTTTGCTAGCGGAGAAGACCAAGGACCTGGCCTGTGGTGGCCTGCACCACCTCAGGTCCTGGGAAGAATAGGCAAAAAACCTGTAGACCTCACTGTCACCAAACACACTCTAGGTGACCCTGGATATTATGGACACTTGAAGACTCTCACCATCTTCCCAAAGGAATGTTATTAACAGTTAGATCCCACGCTGTCTATGTGGAAACTAGCATGCACTGGGGACTCAGCAGAATCCAATTCCCTCCCATAATTAATGGAAGAAGGAAAAGTTATAAATCCATATTACTGAAATATTCATTGTTATTTTCTTTATTTAAAAAATGCCTAATTTTATTTTTATAAATATGATATATATTTCCAAATCAATGTGCAAAGTGTTTGGCACCGCAGAGAAAGTGTATATAGTACCTTTCCCTTAAATGGTGATCTTTGCTTTATTTTACAGATGAGGTAACAGAGGCACAAAAAAGTTTGGTCTTGCCTAGCATCTCCATGTTTGTTATGATAAAGATGAGAGCATTTCAATGTATTGAAATGAACTGTGCTAATGGGTATGCAGTTTTTTCCTTAGACTTTTTCTCTTTCTTGGGAAAAACAACCTTTAAATAACTTTGGTCCAGCAGATTGCAAAACATGTTTTTGGCTGCATATTTTGAGTATCACATCAGAATACGATTCTGGTAAAGAGAAAAGTGATGAGGAAATAAAATTCTGCTCTGGATTGACTTAACGGTACTTGAGCAATATGTTATGGGGTCCCCTGGTCTCCCATAAGTGCCATTGCTTGTGTTTAAGAATATCTGTGTCTAATAGGGACCATATGCCGTGTGGTGGTGCCTGAGCCTGGGGTCACTGTGCCTCTCCCCTCTACCTGCAAAGTCTCACTATATTGGTTCTGTGTCTAGTTCTGCCAAATGTGTGATGGTGGCTTGATGGTGCATAAACAGTTTGTACCTGGAGTTTCTGATTATGGGCCAAGAACATGGCCACACTCATTGACCTTTAAAAACAAAGAGGAAACTGGTAACTCTAAATCTGAGACTCTATTCTCTTTCTCTTTTGTTCTTTCTCTCTCTCTCTCTCTCTCTCTCTCTCTCTCTCTCTCTCTCACACACACACACACACACACACACACACACACACACACACACATACACCCATGGTTAGGACTGTAATCAGGGTTGGCATCCAAAATGAGAAATACTAAAGAATGTAAATGCCATTGTCCCTGGCTCATGGTAGGCAATATTATTCAACTGATGTTCAGGAGAGGGGGACCATGAACCCCAGATTAATAGCAGTTCCCAGAAAAGACACAGTTATTAAACTGGTGTGTTTAGGAGAAGGGACCATGATGGTAATCCTTCCATTAGAAAGCGAAAGACTCATATAACCCTGATCAGACTATAGTGACAGTATTAGCTTTGGAAATATCCTCTGAGACCATGAATAAAAGGTCTGAGATAAGTAGCAATTACAAAAATAATAGTGCATCCTTGATGTAATGCATCTCATATATTAGAGTTGTTTAATAACATCTTTACTGTGTCTCTCTAGTACACAAAGTCTGGAATTCCCAAATTAGCCATTGAGGGTTTCAAAGAGTTTTCCCAGACACCTTTATTTCCCTTTATTAGTATGCTAGCTAGATTATTCTTCTGTCCTGTTCATTTTGTAGGAAGAAAATGCTTCTGCGTTGTATGGCTTAAGAGACCAATTTGTTACGTGAGGTGAAATTACCCAAGGTACGCTTCGGCCCTGCACACACTAACCCTTCCTAGGATATTGATTTGATGTGTTCCAACAGCACAGTCCACTTAGGGAATATTCCAGCAGGCCGTGGGGAAAAGACACCCAGAGAACAGGCCTTCCTTTGCTTCCCACCCCACATTGAGAATCAGGATATTTTGTTTCAATTACGTTTAATACCTATTGCTTCAACAACCCTTTGTCTACTGTGATTAAATATTGATACTGTTCTTTCAGTTTGGGCTGCTGTTTTACTTTTTTTTTTTTTTTGCAACTCTGCTATACCTTGTGTGTCTCTGAGGAAAGGGTGCTCCTTATATTCTCCAAAAAAAACTTTATATAAATGAAACCAGAACCCTAATATTTTACTTTTTTAAAAGAAATTAAGACCTTCTTGTAAAAGCCATCCTTTGTAATTATCCTTATTCTCTACTGTAGGTGAGGAAAACTTTTCCTTTCTTCCCTTCTAGGTTCCTTGGTTGGCCTAATAATTATATTGACATAAGACAAATTAACAGGAGGGGGAAAAATAATTTCATAGGTGTGGGAGCTCAGAGATATATGAGACTCAAACAAGTGACCAAAACAGGCAGATTTTATACCTTTCAGACAAAGAAACAATCTACTTTTGAAGAATTGAAAGGCAAAGGAGTAGTAAATTAGTGAAGAAGTAACAAGGTCTGTTTATACAGCCTTCTTAGCTCTAAATTTTCCATCTCTGGTGATAATAATGTCTCTTTCCCTCTTGGTCCAGGAAGGGGAACTTTCACATGGAGGATTTATTTCCTGCTTTCAGAGGGACAAAGGAGGGTCACAGTGTCCTTCGTACACAGGCTGTTTCTTAAATAACTTTAATAAAAAGAATCAATATGCTAACGTGGTATATTTTGTGGTGACATATTCTACCCTCATTCACTGCCATGCTAACCAAGGTCTGTGTTTAAAAGTGAAATCCTTTATGGCAGAGTCACGGTCTACCTATTTTTGTATTTTATCTTTGTATGGTGTCTGGTGTGCCTCAGATGATCCGTAAAACTTTGGTTAATTTAACTAAATGAAAGATATCCAGTATCTCTCTTTTGTCTTTTTTTGGTCATTATTCATACCAAGATTCCACCTCATGTAAATCATAGCCAGTTCAATACTTCCATCTTTTAGAGATGAGATAAATGACTTTCTCAAATTTCGTATAAATGATAAATGGTGCTGCTGGGGAGAAAACCAGGTTTCCCGCAGCCCCAGATCTGTATAGCCGAGGTCTAATGTATGTATTTATTTACTAATTCTGCATTCTTTCCTAATTAGATATGCTCTGTAAAGAGAGGTACATGTATACTCATTTGCCTAAAAAAGGAAAGGAGTAAAAGAAGACACTCCTGAATCTGGCCAGTCTGTTTGAAACATAGATTGAAACTAATTTATAGGAAAAGGAGTTTCTTCAAATAATTCACAATAGTGTCTATTCCTAGTGAGTGTAAACAAACCACAGCAGTAATGAATTCTTGGTGGTTACTGAAGTCAGCCTGCTGTGGAGAAGCAAAACAATTTGCTTTACTGGATTCCTGATGTGTTGACCGGCTGCCCAGAATTGAGATCCAGTAGCCAGAAGGGTGCAGGGAAGAACTAAATCTCAGCTTTCCATGGTGCATCACTGTCTCGTGCAAAGGCGGGGTGGAACAACGTGCTGCCCCAGTAATATGGTTTGAAATGAAGGTTTGGGAAGGATTGTACCTATATCCTGAGATACAAGACTTGATGATTAGAAACTGGCCACAGCCTGTCTTGCAGATGTCAGGAGTGAGGGGGGAAGAAAGACCTCCACCTGACCATGCATGACCGATGCGTTTCTGCTGAACCAGGCTACCTATCCACAGTGTCCTGACATCTGCAAGGAAATACCTACAGGCGGATTGGCCTCTTTCTTTACTCACTGGTCTTCCTGAGAAGAGGAGGAACCCATGTGATTGGTGAGATGAAAAGAAGGAATTGAGAACATGTCCCCCAACTTCTTCCTCTCTGCCTCTTTTGAATAGTGAATCTTGTGGACCTCAATGCCGAATGTACACCAAAAACAAACAAACAAATAAACAAATAAATAAAAATGCTCAAGTCCAGGCTCCTCCCCCAGAGATAAAGCCTTAGTTCTCTTGGGGTGGAATTCTGGGTATTTCTAGTTTTACAAGTTCCCCAGCTGTTTCTAATATGCAGCCAGTACTGGGAAACAATGAGCTAAACTGTCCGCAGGAAAGATATACCTCCTTTGCTCCTTCTTGTCATAAGCAGCCTGCACTTGGGGAGGACTGTTGTAGGCTGAATTCCATCCCCTCAAAATTAACATGTACCTAAACTAACCCCCAGGACCTCATAATGTGACATTATTTAGAGATAAGGCCTTACGGAGATTATTAAGGTAACATGAAGCTTTTAGTGTGGGCCCTAATCTAATCTGCCTGGTGCCCTAATAAGAAGATGAGATTAGGACACAAACACCCACAGCGGGAAGATCACACAAGGACACAGCCAGAAGGCAGCCACCTACAAGCCAAGGAGAGAGGCCTCAGAAGGAACCAGACATCCCGATACCTTGATCCTGGACCTCCAGCCTCCAGAACTGTGACAAAAATAATCTGTTGTTGAAGCCACCTGGTCTGTGGTCCTAGTCCAGAATTCAAGGGCTATCTGCGATGTCTCATGGAAACTCGGGTGAGTTTGTCACTTTTGCGGTGACACATTTGAGAAGAGTCCTTCAACGTGTTTCCCCAGTAACAAAGCTGACTTTTTTTCCTCCAGTGTTCTGACGAGTATGCCATATCTCATCTTGTTCCATACTGGAAGTGTGACCCGCTTTTAGTTTAAACCACGGGACAAGGTTTTTGACATCTTTGGCTTAACTCCTTCAGCTGCTATTAGCTATTTTTGCCCTTGAAGCTACTTCACATCATGTCCTGCACACCCCTGAGAGGGCCAGAGAAGGCAGCTCTAGTGAAGGTTTGGAAATAGACTCAGCATCTGTGCCAAGAAAATCCTTTCTTCCATTTAAGACATGTAGTGAAAATGGCAGTAGCTTCTGCACATTTGTATTCCATTTATCCTAAAATCTTTAAAACATTTACACATAGATGTCTGTGAAATATTTGTATAAAAGGAGAATGTGTTTCTCAGGAAAAATGAAAATCAAAGAGCTTAATAGCATATGCGATAATGTCAAATACTGCAGAAGGATAGTCACACAAGTTCTTGTTCTGGAGAGATTTCAAGATCCATTATAACCAATCAAAACCCCTGTATTTATGAAACCACAGTTTATTTGAGGAGGTTATCAGTCTATTTTCTTGGAAGAGTTGATGAAGACCATCATTTTTTTTCTTTATTATTATTAATATTATTTTACTCAATGGCGAGATCCAATGGAGACCCAAGTGGGCATCAATGAGGCTCTTTTTATCCCACGTGAGAGCCACATAGAAAGCACCAACTTGGTGGGAAATGTGTTCAGCCTCCCAACCCACACAGAAAACCAAGACTGTGTTGTCTGTGTTGGGAAATGATTGCAAACAGTGCACCAGCTTTATTGCAGCCGCGCCAGCCCCTAATTCCATAAGTGTCTATGGATGCTTTCACCAGGCAGCACAGCACAAAGTGGCTAATCTGCTATGTAGCTGCAGTGTTAATGGGCCAACTGCATTATCGCACATTTGCCGGGAAGGAACAGCGGCACCTGAATGAATTGCTATGATTTTTAATAGAGATAGAAGGGCCAACCAGTACAAACCCATGTTGTGGATGGACAGACCATACACAATGATAGCACCTGATAGTTATCTTGCCCCTCCCAGCTCCTGGAGACCTGCAGATTTGGTGCAGGGAGATAAATAAGGAAGAGAACAATTGGAAAGGGAGAAGAAGGTTGTAGGCTTTCTTTAGGTGCTCAGAAGAGGCAACAAGGCTCTGGTGTTTACTGACTTTGCTATAGGACAAGGCAACAATCTGAAGCTGACTGACAGCCAGTGTAGATGGATCAGATCATTTGGTGGCAAAGTGAAGAGGGATTTGAAGTCAGGACGCAAGATTTGCTGTTGGTTCCAATGGTAACTTAGGATATTGCCTTTGTCTCTTTTTCCGTCTTTGAAGATACTAATCATCTTTCATTAATGTCTAAAGAAAGTTTACTTAGTCTTAGAAATCAATGTTCTTTGTCAAAACTCAACAGGGTATGAATGCCAGGTTTGTTCAACACCATCACTGGCATACATGGTCATTTCTGTGGCAGCAGCTGCTGGGTGGCCCTGGTATGCAAATGCAGGGCCAAGATTGATCCTAAGGAAGGCTGGGCTGTAAGAAATTTTTCACTTCCCTCTCTCCATCACTCCATCTTCACATTCACCTGTCATTCTTTTTTTTTTTTTTTTCAGACAAAGCTAGAAGAAAGTAAACAATTGCCTAGAAGAGCCGTGAGAACAACAATAGGTCACAGGTGGAAGAATATTGAAAAGTTTGTATAGGAGGAGTGAAGGTTAAGCCATCTATAGCTCCCTGGTGATGGGAGTCAGGTTTTCCAACTTAAAGTATAAATATCAAGAGGAGGGATGGGCCTCTTTGTCTTACTAATCAGAAGCCTGCACCCTATTCCTTAGGCCCTTGATGAGGGAAGAACGAGGGTCACCACTGTATGCTCGGAGAGTGCACTGAGCTGCTAAGTAATTAGCAAAATTAACTTGTAAAATATTCATGTAGCCAGATATTCTTTTTGAAATATTGGCCAACTTTTTTTTTTTCCTTCCAGGCAGTTCTCTCTTTTTTTATTCCCCTTTCCCATTTAAGAATTACCTCACGAGGGCTTATTCGAGAATAGGAATAAAGGAGTCTTCTTGGTTTTGGTTTTCAAAAGACCCAAAAGAGAATGAATCATTTAAAAAGGGGAAAAAATGAGTTTAAGGGCATTAGTAAGAATATTGTTTAAAAGATGGACCATGAAATCTGAGGTGGACAAGAGAGGAGTAATCTAAGATGGATAAAAAGAGAAGAGAAGAAAGGAATAAGGTCAAAGTAGATGGTTAATAGACTGAAATTATCAATTAGTTTGAAGAACATGAATGATAAGAGGAGGGTGGGAAATTTTGAGAGAGAGCAATTATGAGTAATGACAAGGTCTGCAATGTAACTATGGGGATGGGTAGTGTGGTGGGATGGAAATCATTATTTGGAGATGGTGAGTTTGAGGAGCTAAAAGGCCATGATGTTGAAGAGTTGGCACAGATGAACATTCGTGTCTCCCAGGATACTGGTGTTGCCCAAGGTGGCTATGAAGACCATCAGCCAGGTTCTTTAACCCTTAATGACCCTGGGGAAGGGGCATCTAAGTTAGTGCATGCTGTACCAGTGGATCTCATCTCTCTGGAAGAGATCAGGCTATTTAAAACTTTCTCCACCAGTTTTCATCACTGCTCAAGGCTCTTTTGAGAACTGCACACCTCATCTTCTTGCTTTAATGATCTCAAGATTATACATATTAATCTTATGCCTTTTCAAGCAATAAACGGTAAAGCTATCCCTGTTTTTCAGTAATTTGATTTTTAACAATAACCCATCAATATAGTAAGGTAGAGCTCCCCAAAGTAGAGAGCCACGATGGTCACTGTGATTTACTGAACTATTCCCTCAAATTCTGTTGCGATTTTAAATCTGTCTTAATATTATCTCAGTATCGATGATTTTTTTAAAGGTCAAGTTCTTTTCTACTACTCTATTTTCAGTAAATTGTTGATATTACTTCTACTGATTTACTGGTGTGGCAGCTTGTATTGTTCAAAGAAGGCCATGCTGATATTTTGTATCCCACATGCTTTTCTTCCAATATGATCTTGACATTCCTTCCATCAAGTGGTGGTGTCTATATATTGCTCTTTGTAACTGGGGAGAACTATTTAACTGCCACTACAACCAATAGAATACTTCCCAAGTGACACTATATGATTTTTGAGGCCACATTATAAACATGCTTTGTATTTCCCCTTGTTACCTTGGAGCACTTCTTCTTGGAACCCAGCATACAGGATTGCTGTGTGTGTGTGTGTGTGTGTGTGTGTGTGTGTGTGTGTGTGTGTGTTCACTAAAAAATAAGCCTCCTCCTGGTTTAAATAAACTCATACCATCCCAGGAATTAACCTGTCAACCTTCAAAACTGTCAGGGAGTAGGTGGTGTCATTAGGAAGCGTTGAAGCCAGAGCCAGCAGGAGTGCAGTTCTAAGATAGAAAATAAGTTCAGGAAGATTCTGCTGGATTTAATCATAATGTTTTCTACTCTTCTTCAGACTCTTCTGGTACTTTTCCCATTTACCCTCAGCTACTTTTTTTTTTTGTAGCAAAAGTCCTCTTGCTGACTCATGGAAGTTCCTAGGGAATTGTTAGCATTTGACCTCCTCTGTCAAACCCCCTTCTGCCTCTGCATACTTCTGATTTTAAGATCACAGGTTGGACATCACGCTTCATATCGGCTTTTCTCAGAACCAACAAATCCTAACTCTCGCTGGCATTTCTCCTGTCCAATTTCTGTATCATATCACACATACCTGAAACTCATTTTGCCATAAAAAATCTCAAATATTGCACCAGACCCAGATGGGTTACTGGTGAATTCTACAAAACATGTAAGGAACACAATGAACCAATTCTCTATAATCCCTTACAGAGGATAGGAGCACGCGGGATACATCTTAATTTATTCTATGAGGACAGCATAACCCTAATCCCCAAACCAAACAAAGACAGAAACATTATAAGTAAAGAAAACTACAAACAAATATCTCTTATGAACATAAATGTAAAATCCTCAATGAAATATTAGCAAATTTAATCCAAAAATGTATAAAAATTATATACCACAACGGAGTGGAATTTATCCAGGGATGCAAGGATGGCTCAACGTTTTAAAATAAATGGACATAATTCATCTCATCAACACGCTATAAAAGAAAAATCACATGATAATATCAATAGATGTAGAAAAAACATCAGACAAAATTCATTTCCTTTTTGTGATTAAAAAGCCTCAGTAAACTAGGAATAGAGGAGAATTTCCCCAACTTGATAAAGAATATCTGCAGATAATGTGTAGTTCAACTATAATTAATGGCAAGAAACTTGAAACTTTCCCACTAAGCTCAGGTACAAGTACTTTCAAAAATGTCCCCCCTCTTGCCATTCTTTTCTAACGCTGAGCTGGAAGTTCTAGCTAATGTAATAAGGCAAGAAAGGAAATACAGTTTGTGAAGGAAGACACAAAACTGTTCGCAGATTACATGTCTATATAGAAAAAAACAAAATAATTGACAAGAAAACTGGAACTAATAAACAATGATAGTAAGTTTAGTTATAAAAGCCAATCACTTTCTTATATATCACCAATGAACAAGTGCAATTTAAAATAAAAAAAAACACATATCATCACATTAGCACACCCCAAAATGAAGTGCTTAGATGTACACGTAATAAAATATGTACAAAATCTATATGAGGAAAACTATAAAACTCTGACGAACAAAATCAAACAAGAACTAAATAAATTAAGAGAGAGTTCATATCCATGGATAGGAAGAATTATTATTGTCAAGATGGTAGTTCTTTCCAAATTGATCTAGAGATTCAATGCAATCCCAGACAAAATCCCAGAAAGTTATTTTATGGATATCAAAAAACTGATCCTGAAGCCTATATGGAGAGTTAAAACATCTAGAATAGCCAACATGATATTGAAGGAGAACAAAGTTGGAGGTCTGACACTACCTGACTTCGAGTTTTACTATAAAACAATAGTAATCAAGGCAGTGTGGTATTGGTAATGAATAAACCAATAGATCAATGGAACAGAATAGAGAACCCAGGAATAAACACACGTAAGTATAGTCAACTGATATTTGACAAAGGAGCAAAGGCAATAAATACAATGGAACAAAGACAGTCTCTTCAACAAATGATTGTTGGAACAACTGGACATCCACATGTAAAAAAAAAAAAAATGAATCTAGATACAGACCTTATACCATTCACAAAAAATAACTCAAAGTGGATCATAGACCTAAATGTAAAACATAAAACTGTAAAATTCCTGAAAGATAGCATAAATGACCTTTGGCATGGTGATGTTATTTCTTTTTCTTTTCTTTTTGTGGCACAACATCAAAAGCATGATGCATGAAACAAATAATCAATAATTTGGACTTCATTAAAATGAAAAAAATACTGCTCTACGAAACACAATGTCAAGAAAATGAAAAGAAAAAGCACTGACTGTGAGTAAATGTTTGCAAGACACATCTGATCAAAGACTGTTATCCAAACTCTTAAAACTTAGTGATAAGTTTAAGTGACAACCCAATTTAAAAAAATGAGCCAAAGGCTTTAACAGACACCTCACCAAAAAAGACGTACAGATGGCAAATAAACATATGAAAAGATGCTCCACATTATATGTCAGCAGGAAAATGAAACTTAAAACTACAATGAGATGCCATTACGCCCATATTAGAATGGCCAAAACCTGTGACACTGACAACACCAAATACTGACAAAGATGTGGAGTAATAGGAACCCCCATTCATTGTTGGCTGAAAGGCAAAATGGTAACCCCACTTTGGAAGACAGTTTGGCAGTTTACCGTATAACCCAGGAATTGTGCTCCTTGGTACTTACCCAAATGATTTGAAAACCTGTATCCACACAAAAACCTGCACACTGATGTTTATAGCATCTGTACTCATAACTGCCAAAACTTGGAAGCACCCAAGATGTCCTTCGGCAGGTGAATGAATAAATAAACTGGTACATCCAGACCATAGAATATTATTCAACACTAAAAAGAAATGAGCTACTAGGCCATGAAAAGACATGGAGGAAACTTAAATGCTTATTATTAAGTGAAAGAAACCCATCTGAAAAGGGTACATACTGTATGATTTCAACAATGTGGCATGATGAGAAATACAAAACTATGGAAACAGTAAAATGATCCGTGGCTGCCAAATGTTGGGTGGGCAAGAGATGAGTAGGCAGAGCACAGAGGAATTTCAGGGCAGTGAAAATACTCAGTATGATACAATAATGATGGATACACATCATTATACGTTTCTCCAATCCATAGAATGTACAACAACAAGAGTGAACAGTAATGTAAATTATGGACTTTGACTGATCGTGATGTGTCAATGTGGGTTCATCAATTGTAATGAATGTACCACTCTGGTGAGGGATGTTGGTAATGGGGGAGGCGATGCTTGTGAGGGGACTGGGACTATCTGGGCAATCTCTGTACCTTTTTCTTAAATTTTCTGTGAACCTATAATTGCTCTAAAAATAAAGTCATTAAAAAATCAAATATCTTTTTTAAAAAAAATCAAATATCTCTATCCCATTTTGACCATTTATTTATTATAAATAATTTACCACTTACATGCGTATCTATTTCAGTGCATCTTTGTATGTAAATGTATAGATCACACACAAAGAGACATGTGGACTTATTTGTTTATATCTGCCCTGGAGTATGTCACTGGATATATAACACAAAACCCAAATTATTTGGAATGCATGATATACAGACTCCCTTAGGAATACAGTCTCACATCTTATTACCCTCTGAGTTTCAATGACTTTCCAATTGTCTAGCTTAAAGATTTTATACTAACATTTAAATATATATCCTCTTGGCTTGCCCTGAACGGATACAGAAAAAATAATACAGAGAAAATGATCACAAAACCTGCCATATAATCAAACATTATTCCTTCATAGACTTGAATACTGCCATGAAATATGGTTTCTGAATGCAGAAAACATGCAAACCCACTTGAAGAATTCCCCCTTACACAGTATTCCTACCTTGGGTGAATATAATGCTGCAGATGTATTTCCCAGTCCTATTTTTCCCCTCTCAAAATCTCTGCAAAATACACTTGGTCACTCACATT
Source organism: Rhinolophus sinicus (assembly GCF_036562045.2). Classification (NCBI taxonomy): domain Eukaryota; kingdom Metazoa; phylum Chordata; class Mammalia; order Chiroptera; family Rhinolophidae; genus Rhinolophus; species Rhinolophus sinicus. Next base: position 12,365,039 of record NC_133765.1, on the reverse strand, counting down.
TTGTTTTACCAACAAAACCCAAGAGAAATAATTCTTTTTCCTTCACAGAAAGAAGTGCATCACTCCAGATATTAATGATCTGGAAGGCTAGACCAGAAGACAAAGATTTGTATTTTGACCAATATCTTTGTGAGAAAATCCCTAAGAGTTTTTGTTTGTCTGTTTGTTTTTAAGGGCAGGGGACTGTCACTAAAAGGAATAAACTCTGGCAGGAGAATTAGATGAATATTTCAACCTGGTTTTATTTTGCTTTTGGCCCAGAAAGGCAAAACACATTTTTGCTATTAGATTTTTTTTTTCCTCTTGTCACATGTACTGCAGGTTATAGAACGCAAATTATGGTAATTCTCCTGTTCTTTGCATTAGATACAAATAAACAAATAATGCCAACCAAACAAAAGAATATGATTTATAATTCTCTACAATTGCATCTCTTTCGAGCAATATATAATATACTGCCTCTCATTTTACAGCTGGGAGGGATGGAAGAGATTTTTTTTTCCATTTTTGCTGATAAAAAATAATAAGCAGAGTAATAAAATTCATCCATTTTCCTGAGTGTATTGTAGAGAAAGAGGAAAATTCTGTGGCTGTTTATTAATCAGTTGGCTTTGTAAATGCAGAGTATTTGACTTCAATCTGCTCCAAAACAAATATCCCCACAGCATGTTATGTATTAAACCCTTTTTCTGGGATTAAAATCTTCCAAGTGGAGCCTCTGATGCTGCGATCATTCAGGATCTTAAGGCTTACTGGAGACTTTTGTTCTGATGGAAAATACTTTTTTTTTTCCCCCAACTTCATTCTCCTGGTCTTTCTCAGGCTCATCAGATACCCAGTGTCTCTCTCCATGCCTCCACGCTGAACCCTATCTTGAAAAAAAAAAGTGTGGCTTCAGCTGCTGAAGGAGCTCAGCTATCTGTAGAAAAGGACAGGGTCAGTTGAAAACAGGATCAACTTATCCTTAATATAATGTAGGATATTCATTTTTGTTAAATGTTATTCAGGGATTTGATCTGTTGCCTACTTTGTAGTATGTTCAGTCTATCAACATAGCATGATCCATCTCTTTACCCTTTTATTCATGTATTTATTCTTTCATTCATCCATCTAGTCAATCAGAATTATTTGCTGCGTGCTTCCTGTATGAGAAGTTACATGAACATAGCAATGAAAAAGATAGATAATATCTATATTCTCCCAGAGCTTACTTACCAATGGGGAAAAGCAACAATTACACCAACATATAGACAAACAATATTTTGTTTATTTACAGATTGTGCTAATGATATGAAGTTCATAAAGAGAGTGGTGAGCTAGAGAATAACTGGAGAAACTCACTTGAAATAAAATGGTCAGCAATGACCGTTTTGAGAAGTACTGTCTGGGTTTGATTTTTGAAGAAGCACTGCATAAAGCTAAAGGAACAGTGTTTCAATGAAAATGTGAAGTAAATTGTAAGTTTCCAGATGTGGGGAAGGGTTTGGCATGCTCAGAAATAGAATGTAGGCAATGGAATTGAAGCATAGTTAGTAAAAAGAAGAAATTTGAGATGAGAAGAAAAAAAAAGAGGGCTATGGAATCAAGTCTGAATTTTAATCTAAGTGCAATAGGGTAGTGTTGAGAGGTCCCCCCCCGCCACCCCCAGACAGTTAATCCTTTTATTTTGAATTTTGTAGGGAGAAAAAAAAAAGCTTTGAGAAAAATGTGTTAAATATCAGCAAAGGCAAGAAAGCATGCATGAGCTATTTTAATCCAAAGAGTGATGCAATCTGATTTATAGTTCTAAGAGATCACCTTGGCTGCCTTGTGAAGATATGTAATAACACAAAAGTAGATTAGGGAGATCATTTGAAGATCATAGTCACCTGGAGAAAAGAGGGTGGTAGCTTAGACTAGGTTGATGATCATGTATATTTTGAAAGTAAAACCAATGAGATTTGATGATGGAGGGAAGGTGGAGAATGAGGGCACAGTGCATTGATGGATGAGTGGTATTTGGGTTGATGTACTATGATGCCTTTCTTTTGATAAAAATAAAAAAAAAAAACTGGATGGGGGCAGGAAAATATATTTGGAGAGGGAAAGGTCATCAAAAGCGCCATTTTGGACACATTCTGTTTAATATACCTATTAAGATCTCTAACTGAAAGTGTACAAATCTAGTACTTAGAAAGGTCAAGAGAGTTAGATATGGGAGGCATCAGCATAGTCATGGTATATAAAGACGTCACCTTAAGAGAAGGCAAAGAAGGGAAGAGGGCCTATGACTGAGGTCTAGGTCATTCAACATGTTCAAGTCCAGTTGGAGAAGTAGCAAAGGGGCAACAGAGAAGTGGCAACCAGTGAGAGGGAAGGCAATCGGAAGAGTATGTGCTCATGGAATCCTAGAGAAGGAAGTGTTTCAAGGAGACAGAGGTGCTCAACTATGTCAGTTGCTAAGGTGTGGCAATAAGGAAGTGCTTGATCATGTTCAGAAAAGTTTTAATGGGATTGGGAAGGATGAAAGTCTGAGTGGAATGGGCTTCAGAGTAGAATGGTGCAGATAACAAATGCAGACAACTTGTGAAGCCCAGGTCCTTTGCTTGAAATGGTTAAGAGTTCATACGTTGGATTGAATTACATTTGGAATCTAGGTCTCTGTCCCTTTACTTTTAAAATATGGATATTGGTATTACTTATTTTACATAGTTATTGTGAAGCTTAATTTAATTTAGCCAATATATCTAGAACACTTATAAAATAGTACCTGGCACATAAGTGTTCAATAAATAATGTTGAACTGGAACTTCAAAGTGAGATGTCAACACACTGTGGGGCATGTATCGAGTAGGATTTCTCTGAAAAGGGGTTATGACTCTTAAATTCCATTCACCCAGAGAAACATTTGAAAGGAGTCAAACATTTGGATGATTTTGGTGAGGAGAATTTTGGAGAGAAACATGGGAGTGCTATGAAACCTCCTGCTGGCCCATATCCAGAGGCCTCCTTGAGAAAGCTCCAGAATATCTTCAACAGTTATGGGATATGGTGGACTAATACATGACGCACAATTAGAAAATCTAGAGGGAAAGAGAGGAATGCTAATGAGCTGCTTTGGGTAAAGGACAGCTGTAGCTACTGCATTCGGGTCATGAACGTGACTGCAGACCCCACGAGACTGATTGAGAATCAATCTAGGGGTGTTTAAAACCTTTCCCTAGGGGACCCCGAAGGAGTTTAGATTGCAAAACAAAAGCCTGTGTAGAGGGTACTGATGAATATACCTGGACTAAAGAGGAAGAGGGAGCTGGAGCAGAATACATCGTCCACATCCTGGAAATTGCAATGTAGGGTTCCAGCAGGAGAGACTCTCAGAACACAGGAAAACAGCCACAGGCTGCAGAGTCAGCTTATACATTTGCCACTTTAGGACAGTTCAGTGAGATAAGAACTTTCTATGCTTACAAGTTTACAATTCCTCTTTTCTCCCAGTTCCCCTACCCAACCTCCTGCTGAGTCAGTAGGAGACTGTGCAAAAGGACAGAGCAGTGAGCTACCCGGCCTTCCCACATGGCAGGCAGATCACATGCCGCACAGTCAGGGAGAAAGGAGAAGTCTGACCTTGGCATGAAGACTGAACGGTTGATTATTGTATTGGATTAGACTTCTATCAATAAACTGACCCTTTTCTAGGTGTCCAGGAGAGCCTGCCATGAACACACCTTCTTCAGGGACTATGGAAGCCCCTCACAGTCTAGGCTGTAGCAACTGTGTGCTGTACAGCCTAAGAGTGTCGACTCTGGAATACACTGGGTAAGGATCCCAGGTCTCTCACTTACCAACTATGTTGCCTCAGTCAGTTTATCTAACCTCTCTGTGTCTTAGGTTTTCTTCAGTAAAATGGGGGGCAATACTATTTCCTACCTCTTGGCATTTTTAGGAGGATTAAACAAATGAATATATGTGAAAAGTTTAGAACAATGTCCATGAAAGAGTAAATAGCTGATAAATATTATCTATTATTGTTACTTTTGCTGACAGGATCTGACAGAGACATGTTAATAAACCATCCTGGTATTTCTAGGCATGGTAATACCCGAAGGAGGATTAGACAGAGATTTTGATGAATTCATGTCATGATGCTGGGTAGTAGAGATGTAGGGGCCAGCCACATTTCCTTGCTGCCCGCAGTGGCATATAGTGGTCAGATTGTAATTCCAAGACTCCTGCATCTATCTCATTGTGCTCAGCCCATCTCCACCCTTAAATTCTTCTCCAGATCACATGGATCAATTCTAATTTCCTTTTCCTCCCAGTGTATTTTCACACTTGTTCTGATTTTATGTTTCTATTCATGATCTCAGCTCCTGATTCAGATGGTAGTCTTCTTGAAGGTGGAGACCCTGGGTCCATGTTTACCAGCAGGCATCTCAGATTGCTACGACAGGCAATTCTCCGATTGACTGTATTTGTTGCGTCAGCATGTATTTTCCCCAAACACTTGAAGATTCAGAAGAGGGACGAAGGGCTAGAATGGTGGTTTGGGGATTCAATTCCCCTTTCATTCCTATAAATAGCTGCTGTGATTTGAGACTGGGGCCCATTTCTATGGGAACCTGGCACTCTCTCTGCCTATAAATCAAGGATGTCAATCTCCCCTGCTGTCAACCTTTAACCAGAGCCAACTGCACAGGGGTTTGTGTTACCTACTTCCATGTCCTTGGGTTATTTCCTTTCTGTTTTGTCTGTCCCTGGCTAAAGTTCTGGATTCACATTCCAGGCAACATTAAACTTCCTCTTCCATACACGTTCATGCTCACAACCCCTTAGAATTTGACAAATTGTTTCAGTTCCCACCAAGGCCAGCTTAGCTTGGCAAATCCATCAGATCTGCCAGCACTTCACAGAGTGAGATCAGAGGGGAGAATATCTTGTCTCAACTGGTAGCTCCCTTTTAGGCAGAGTGCCCATACGTTTGTAATGGTCTAAGTCATGAGTGCCTAGCACGTTGTAGGCAATAATTACCATTATTATTGTTATTATTAATATTATTTTTATATTTTGGGCTACCTATCCTAGGAAATGCTCTGAGATGCATTTTAGATGCATCCTACTTAGATATATTTTACTTTGCCATTTTACTCGTGGCTCAGGCCCCTGGTGTTGAATAGCTACTGGTGGATGTAAATGCATTCACTGCAAGAGTTCACCAAATTCATTAAGTGTTTAGGGAGCCTATTATGTGAAGCCATGTGCTAAACCGAAAGGCGATACCACGATGACCAACACAAGGTTCTCATCCTGGAGAGATTTATAATCTCAGAGATGAGAGAAGTTCTCAAGTGACTTGGAATAAGACTGGACTATAAAGTAAGTCATTAGGACTACGAGTGGCTGGCTCTGCGAGTTCGGCAAAGGAGAGACATCACGATTGGTCCTCTGAATCAGCAAAGCCTTTGGAAAGAGGCGACACTGGAGCCAGACCTGAGACTATGGTAAGATTTTAACCTGAGATAGAAGAGGACTTCAGGTAAGGGGCAGCCTTGGTAAGTGATCTTTAGGAAAGCTTTCCTTCTTAACAGAGAGAAGAGCACATTGGAATGAGTTGAGGGGAATGAGGACAGAGAAAATACAGAGACTTTGACTGAGAGTTAGAAAACTGTTCTCAGCCACTAACAGACAATGTGACCTTAATAAGTCATTGACGGTCACAAAGCTCAGCCTCATTGATAAAATGAAAAGTGTGGGTTTCAGAGTCTTGAAAGTCTAAGGGTCTTTTTGTTTTCCCTTGCTAAGTGTCAACGGTGCCATATTTAGTTTTGGAACATCGCTATATAAATGCTTACTGGTAAATTATTATATCATAGAAACCATAAGTTTCCTCCAACTTTAAGTGCAGATTTGATAAATGAGGAGGTTCCTTTACATGGCCAGATTACTTTGGAGAGTTGTCACATATTTTTCTAAGGGCAGCTTGAAATGTTTCAGTCTATGGGAGGAGAAAAAGAACAGAAAGGATCCAATGAATTTCCTCAGGAAGTTCTTCCTGGTGTCCTGATGTTATGTGACTTTGCTTTGCGGGGAGACTACTACTCCCAGCCTCCTGACTGAGAGGTTTCTATTCTGAGAATCCAAGTCCACTGAAAAGAAGCAATCAACACTCCAGTACTTTTGCAAATTTTCAATTAATGAGAGGTTCATTAATAAGGTTCATTAAATGAGTTGTGACTAAGAGGAAGGCAATAGATAAAGTGGATGGGGATGTGTTAATTGAGCATTGTATTCAAAAAAGTTAAAGGCACTAGATCCAGAAGTTCCAGGGCTCTCCAGGAAGAAAAATGTTTCTCCTTTTTGGGGGGCCTGAAAGACACAATCACTAAAGTTCCCTGTAGGGGTTCTGTGCATTGGGAACAACAGAACTGAAGCCCCAGAAAGCAGTCAGTGCTAAAAAGTACCTCTTCAAAAACAATTTAATGCACATTTACGAAGGGAATTACCTTCTCTGAATGAGGTATCATAAGTGGTGAAATTCAGCCATAGAGTCTTGGCCCTAATTTATGCTAAGTGGACAATGATTGATGTGAAATTGGAGAAGCATACCTAAGAAATTACTTACCGCAGTCACACAAATATCAGAAGAATTTGTTATAATTAATGATATTGCTCTGAGAAGCAAAGGAAGGATGAGGAGCTTGCGTTTTTTATAAAGTGCTGACTATATTATTTGCTTCAGGTAATAATTACAGCACGCAGGCTTGCTGAATGGCAACAGTTAACACGCAGGCGTTGTAAACCAAGCTCTGGCTATAGGGCAGCCCGGTTTAAACTTCAGCCTGCATGTGAGCTGCCTGTGCCTGTAACACGTAACGTGTCAGCTCCAAGCTTCCATGTTTTGGAGGACCAGAGGTTAGCAGGAACAGAGTGATGTAAACCCCTGATGCTCTCCCGATCACCTGCTGGAGCTGCTCTAAGGAGATCTTCTGAATATCAGAATCAAGTGACATCTCAAATGCTCACTTTGGATTTTGAGCAGACCTATCAATTTGGGATCTCAAAGCTTTACATATCTGGGGAGGTGAGACACCTTTTTCAGATAGATGCAAACAAAATCAGGGAAGGTGTCTGGCATATTTTGATTTCTGCTATGCGTCATCTGAAGCACTTTACATCCGATCTCTTATTTAAACCTCACAACCATGCCTTGGTGGTGGAAATTATCATTTATCGTTTACAAATAAAGAACTGAGGCAAGGTGACCTTCAGTAAGCTTGCACTAGGTTACACAGTTGGTAAGTGGAGGAGTGAAGACAAGATTCGAAGATGTCTAGATCCTGATACCAGGACCCTCCCATCTATTCTAGAAGATATTATCTAACTGCTCAGGACACTGCTGTTGGTTCCTTACTCTCAGACCACCCTATTTGCTGGCAATATTTCTGCACTTATTTTTGAAAAATCAGATTCTTGTGGAAATCATTCCTATGCTACATGATGCAGTGCCCTTCTTTGATAAACATGAAGAACAGTTTTATTTCAAATATCAGAAATTCAGCGAGGTAATTTGGCCAGAGCATTGTAGTAAGAGTAATACTATATTACTGTATTGCACTGTGTCTGGTACTTGTACGATATACAGTTTGTTTGTTTTTTTTCAGGAGTGGTCTATTTGCATTGATCCAGTCACACTTTCTCACCTTGTAGACACTGGTTTTCGGTGGCAGGACACAGTTTTCTGCGGCTATGGTGCTCCCTGGGGATTAGGTCTGGGGCTTGCCATGGGCCTTACTAAACTCACTACCCCTGGTAGGTGTTTGGAAGAGAGACTGCTGGCCTAGGCTGGGGTCTATCTTGGGACTTGTCACTCCAGATGCTGAGGCCTGCTGAACATCTGAGTTGATTTTATTTGGAATTCCTGGGTTGCTACATGGCTGTAATTACAAGAGGTTGCGGAATTAACCACAGCTCTTCCAGGATGTTGTGCCTACATGTCTAATGGGCAGGCTATGCCATACTTGGCTACGAGCATCTCTGTGCACGCGTGCCTGACCTGGAAGGCTGGTGAGGCCCATCATTTCTTCACTGTATGGTTAATTCACCCTCCAAGGATAAGACCATTTTCCTACAATCATAAAGGCTCTAGAATTGCTTCTCTGTGCTGCCATCAGAGCACCTCAATCATTTATTCACTGATGACTTAGTCTGTCTGTGTTACTTTATTATCATTGTTGTCTTTCCATGAAACTGTGAGTTCCTTCAGAGTAAGAACAGGTCTCTTTATATTTTGTTTATTGCCTTGCACATGATCTAGCACCTCATAAACATTCAATAAATGGCTGTGGAATAAATGCAAAGGCACAAGATATGATTGACTGGATGTCACTGGCATCAAACCCGCGATTCTGGCCTTGTTATCGTAATGCCCTAACCATTACAGCTAACCAGCCATGCCCAAGAGCCATCAGTCTAACTCCCAAGAAGAACAAGTTCCAAGAGCAGCAACATAGACATCAGTAAATTGGCAACCTATGTAAAATTAGAATCCATGCGCTACGTAAAGGGCTGTCTTATGTGTCCTTGGCTGTGAATAATGAGTAGAGACAACTAAATGGGAAAGGGACTTTTAAGGTTCCTCCCTCCCCACCCCAACCCCCACCCAACCCTCGCACACACACCTCAGGAAGTGGTTCTATTATTTCAGAGCTGCCTCTACTATCTGATGTTTTGTTTCTCTTGCAGATATCACACAGTTCCTTTAATGGAGCGTATACTATATGCAGAGAGTTGATAAACCTAATGACGAGGAAAAACACTGGTGGTTTTCTTGACTTTGGACTGACTTCCAGAGCCTAGAGCCTGAAGAAAGTCAGGCAGAGTTTAACTTTATCCTCAGCCTAATTTTGCCAGCAGTTTCCCTACAAGTTGAGGACAATGATCAAGGGAACCAGAGGCTTCTTAGGAGGTGACGTCCCACCGGAAAGGAGCCCAGGCTTCCTGGGCTTCCAGACCTCATCTGTGGCGATCTGAAGCAGTTAGACCATAAAATAAATTGTATTCGTTCTATTATCAGATGACAAGAATCGAAGTGTGTGGGGAGGTGAGTGTTGGGGAGAGAGAGTAAAGGATGATGTTTGCCTACCAATTCAGTTTCCCATGGCACAAGATTAGCTGAGAAAATCCTGCAAAATACAGTGGAAAAATTAAATAGACTTTGGACATGGTTTCAAATTCTGACCCTACTCTTACTGTGTGGCTTTAGGTAAATTGTTGACGCCCTCCAAGCTGTAGTTTCCTCACTTGTAAAATGGAAAAGCATTACCTTTGGCTTTGGGTTGCAGTACAAATAAATAAACCAATGTACACAAACTCATAGTAAATGTGTACTACATAATAAGTACTCAGTAAATATTTAGTTTCCTATACCTACCTATAGTCGTGAACATGGGATTTCATATCCTTTATGCTTTGAGTAGTCTCTTCCTGCTTTTGCACACGATTGGCTCCTATCAAACCCTCAAAGGAGTGGTCCCCTCTCTGAAGCTTTCTTGGCCCTCCAAACTGAATTGCTTTCCTTGCTCAGCTCCACATCCCAGCTTTGTTGTCATACTTGAATTGTTATATTCGTCACCATGTGGTAAACCTATTTATATATCTGGCTTTCGTTGTAGTGTGTTCTTTAAAAGAAGAGCCTCATGTCAAATCCTTCTCTATGAACTAAGGTAGATAGCAAGGGTATGAATACACTGAGCTATAAATAGAAGGCAACTTCATACTCTGTTTAATTCAATATGGGAAAATTTGGGAAAGTAGAATGCTTTTGATGGGGCCTGAAATGGTATACTGGAGACGGTATATTACAAAGGGATAATGTGGTTATCAGGACCAAGGTCAGCCAAACCAAAGGTGATATTTTCATTAAACTGAAACGCTAGTAGGCTAGTGGCACTTTCACTACTGAAGGGACCTATTCATTCATATCAGTCATCAGATTACTTTTAAAAAGACAAAAAACTTTTATACCCCATTGATAAACTAAGAGATACTATAAAAAATATATGTCCTTGAAAAATAACTAAGCAATAACTAAAGGTTATTAAATGAGCCTAAGAGAGGAATAGGAGAAGTAAGGAATGAGTTAAGTGGTTTCCATCTGTGATTCAGGTGATGAAGTTATATGGAGAGAAATAGGGGATCCATCTGGGGTCCTAGGACTTTGTATAGGAGTACCACTGTTTTAGGAAAAAAAAACTAAACACACCTGTGCTCTAAGTTTGCCAGCAAAGCCAATCTGTTTCACATTTTAAACTCAACTCAATTGTAAAATCAACTGGTCTCTCTGGAATAGAACTGTGTCAGGATCACATCCCCCTTCTCCAAATTGGTGTCAACCGTCCAATACTGGTGGCCAAGCTAGAGCTTTGTCACATATGTGAGGCTGCAGAACTACCAGCCTGGTTGGTGGTGTCAGGATCTCTGCCTGGTTATACACCTTACAGGAAAATAAAACAAAAGAACAAACAAGAAATCAGAGACTCAGACAACACTTTAGTGGTTATCAGAGGGAAAGTGGGGAAGGGGAGGTAAAAAGGTGTAAAGGGGGTCAAATATATGGTGATGGAAGAACTGACTCTGGGTGGTGAGCACACAATGCAATATACAGATGATGTATTATAGAACTGTACACTTGAGACCCATATAATTTTACTGACCAATGTCACCCCAATAAATTTAATAAAAATTACAAAAAATAAAGTGAAACAAGAAAAATAAGCCCACTGTGTCATTTTTCTGGGCTTTCTTCATTGGAGTATGAAAAAGACATTTTGTGTGTGTGTGTGTGTTGCACTTGTAGTGTCACTGGAAACAAGAAACAATTATTTTGATTATTTTGTTACTTGTAGATGGTGTTTCATGATGTTTGATACCTCTTATGAATGGGGTTACTTTTGGTCTTGTGCATAAATGCAGAACTACCCAACACAAGGGGTGTAGAACGGTGGCCAAATAAAATGATGCTTTTTTTTTTCTTTCAGATAACTCTGCTGTGTTTTTGTTTTGTTTGTCTTAAATTTTTGGATTGTTGGGTCTTGAGACTGAAATTCCGTAGACTCTCGAGCTGATCTTCCCTTCACTGTCCACTGTAATAGACACAGAGGTGGCAGGCGACAGCAGGCATATACTGGGGCAAGTGGGACCTAGAGCAAAATTTGTAATTTCTCTCATGTATGAATAAAACTCTGATGAGGTCATGTGGCAAAATACCTGTATAGAACAAAAATGCCTGAGAAATGTTTAATTGTATTGTCAGGTCCTGAGTAACCAAGAGTTGACGTTTCTTCTTTTCTTTCCTGTTTTCCTTTACTTCCTCCCCCTGCTCCCTTCTTTCATCTTGATCTTCCTCCTTCCACTTCTAAACACATATTTACTGAGTGTTTATGAAATTTTGGGAAGAGATCAGTGAACAAACAATGGTTCCTATTCTCATGGAGCTTACAATCAGGAACACAGATTACAAAATTAATTATTAAAGAACATCTTGATAAGTGCAATAAAGGAGAAGTGCAGGATGATAAGCAAAGAAAAAGCCTTAACAGCAAGAAGACTTGACCTGGCCTGGAAAATAGAGATGGAGTAATAATGAATACTGATGTTCTGTTTACCCTTTGTTAATTGATTCTTCCCCTGAAGGGCTTGGTAAAGTGTAGTATAAACATATGACATTTCTGATGTTTCTGTCGTAGTGACTAAGCCTCTCTGAGCCTCTGGCCCACATTTCAAGGCTGGTCTCATGAAGCTGTTCTCAGAGCAAGAGTTAAGAATTACTGCAGGTGAAAAGAATGCAAGACAGTTGGGAATAGCTGAAAAGTGCGGGGGTGCTACTGTGAGCAATTTTCTATAACACAAAAATAAATTTGTTCTACCGAGGGCTCAGGAGGGGAAAGGTGAGGGCACACACATGTTTCTTTCTTGGCATTTATGTTTTCTTGGCAGTTTTGTTACTCTGGACCCATCAATGTCAACTCATTGATCCCGACTTAGCTTGCTGGCTCTCTCCACTGGATTAAAAAAAAAAAAGAAATGCTACAGTAGATAGGATTCCATGACAAAATATATTCAGCTGTCCCCATTGCTGCAAGATTGTCCTAGCTTCTGTGGTTACATTATGAGTTGTGCTTTTTTTCTCTATTCATCTTTTTTGTCTTTATTATTGCTCATTTTATCACAGCATCTTTGCCTTTCTTCTCCATCCTGCTCAGATTCTGACTGATGATAAGGTATGGGCTGTTAATTGCTGATGCCTATGAAACTCTGAGTGATTGCTTATTAAAGGGTTCAGGGTCTTCCTTTGATGACACTTAAGAAATATGAAAATGTGTTACAATATATATAACAGTATGCGTGCGTGTGTGTGTGTGTGCATATGGTTAGTCTTTTCTCAAATATGCTCATGCGGTGTTACTTTTGGAATGCAGTTGTCTCCTCAAAGTGGCTATCAAGGGAATTAGGACTCAAATTAAGGATTATTAAAAAGACATTCACACTGAAATATGTTATTACTACAAAAGCTGTTCTTGCTTTAGCAAAATGAAGTTAGTGGAACAACTGGCATTTACAGCTGCGGCTCTAAATCAAAATTCTGCAGAGCATTCCTGTTTTTCCACTCCAATAGTATCCTCTCCTCTACAATTCTGTCACCATGAACTTTGGCAAGCACCTCATTTTACAGAACACCAGACAGGCTTACAAACCAGTAGAATGCTTGGCTACTGCTTCCTGCGTTTGCCCCAGACACTGGCTATTTCCTTTTTGGCTTTTGGGAAATTGGCTCAGCAGGAATTTCAGCTTCAGGACGCTCCATTTGGGAATCTAGCCTTATTGCAGTTCATCCAGTCTGCTATTTGATTTGTGGTTGGATCTACTAGGTGAAAACTACACATACCTGGTCTTCAAGAACAAAATTTTTGCAGCTTTTCCTAAACTCGACCTTCCTCCTGTTTCTTTCTCGCTCACATGTTGGTTGAAATACCGCTGGGTCACTGTGCTGGGAATCTGGGCCCGATCCTCGATTCCTCTTTCTTCTCACTCTCCTCTTGCAAGCAACATGAAAAACTGAGCAGACATATCATGACTCCTGTTGTTAACCTCCGTAATATTCCTCGAATCTGCTTTCTCTACTGTTCTTCACCTCATCATCTTTAGTCTGTGCCATACTGTCATTATTTCTTGCCTGAGTGATTAGTGAAAAGTAGACAGATAAATCAATAAAGCCACATAAATACAGTCAACTGATCCTTGAAAAAGGAGCAAAGGCTGTACAATAGAGTAAGATAGTCTTTTCAACAAATGGTGCTGGAAAAACTGGACATCCACTTGCAAAAAACGAAATCTGGACGCAGAGCTTATACTTGTCACAAAAATTAATTCAAAATGGATCATAGACCTACAAGTAAAATAAAAAAAAACTTGGAAAATCCTAGAAGATAACAGAAGAAAAACCTAGATGACCTGTGTGGTGATGCTTTTTTGATATAACTCCAAAGGCATGATCCAGGAAAGAAATAATGATAATCTGGGCTTCATTAAAATAAAAACTTCTGCTCTGAGAGAAAAAAAAAAGTCAAATGAATAAGAAGATAAACCACAGACTGGAAGAAAATATTTGCAAAAGGCATATCTGAGAAAGGACTATTATCCAAAATATACAAAGAACTCTTAACATTCAACAACAAGAAAACAACCCAATTAGAAAGTGAGCCAAAAATATTAATAGGCACTTCATCAAAAAAGATATGCAAATGGCAAATAAGTGTATGAAATGCTGTTCCGTATCATATGTAATCAGCGGAATGCAAATTACAAGGATGATGAGATGCCACCACACACCTATTGGAATGTCCAAAACCCAGAACACTGACAGCACTAAATGCTGATGAGAATATGGTACAACAGGCCATGTCATTCATTGCTGGTGGTAATGCAAAATGGTACAGCCACTATGGAAGACAGCTTGGCAGTTTCTTACAAAACTAAATATACTATTACCATAATGATCCAGCAATCACACTCCTTAGTACTGATACCCTAAAGGAAGCAAAAACTTTTGTTAACACAAAGATATGAACATAGATATTTATAACAGCTTTATTCATAATTGCCAAAACTTGGAAGCAACCAAGATGGCTTTCAGTAGGTAAATGGATAAATAAACTGTGGTACATTCAGACAATGAAATATTTTTCAGCACTGAAAGGAAATGAGGTATTAAACCATGGAAAAACATGGAGGAAACTTAAATGCATATTACTCAGTAAAACAAAGCAATCTGAAAAGGCTACGTATTGTAGATTCCAACTATATAACATTCTGAAATAGGCAAAATTATAGAGACAAAAAGATCAGCGGAGAGTTGAGGGCGTGTGGAATAAATAGGCAGAGAACAGAAGATATTTAGGGCAGTAAAAATACTCTGTATGATGTTATAGTGATGGATATATGCCATTACACATTTGTTCAAACCCGTGGAAAGTACAACATTCTAACTTTGTTCTTCTCCATCAGTATTGCGGGTCTTTTGCCTCTCCCAAAACTTTAGACCTACTTTATCAATATCCATAAAATAACTTCCTGGGATTTTGATTGGGATTACATTGAATCTTGGGAAGAAGTGATAACTTGATAATATTGAGTCTTCCTATTGTCAGAGTTTTTAAATTTTCCTCATAGATCTTGCACATGTTTTGTTAGTTATGTCGATGTATTTCATTTCTGGTGGTGTGAATGTTAATGGTAATATGTTTTTAATTTCAAATTTCACTTGTTCATTGATGGTATATAGGAAAGTGATTGACTTTTGTATATCAACCTTGAACCTGCTATGATTGCATATTAGTTCTAGCAGGGTTTTTGTTGCTGTTCTTGATTTTATTAGATTTTATTTATACGTGATCATGCCATCTGCAAACAAACACAGTTTTATTTCTTCCTTTCCAATTTGCATACCTTTTGTTTCCTTCTTGTCTTCTTGCATTAGCTAGGCCATCCAGTATGATGTTGAAATTGAAAACAAGTGGTGTAGTTAGATATCCTTGCCTTGTACCTAGTCTTTGAAGGAAAGCTTTGAGTTTCTTGCTATTAAAAATAATGATAGTTATAGACATTTTATAGATATATTTTGTTATCAAGTTGAGGAGGTGTCTCTCTATTTCTAGCTTACTTAGAATTTTTGTCATGAATTGGTGTTGGATTTTGTCAAATGCTTTTTCTGCATCTATTGATATGATCACGTGATTTTTCATTTTGGCTTGTTGATGTAATAGATTACATTAACTGATTTTGAATGTTGAACCAGCCTTGTATACCTGGGATAAATCCCACTTGGTCATGATGTATAATTCTGCTTATACATTCTAGGTTTTGATGTGCTAATATTTTGTTGAGGATTTTTGCATTTATGTTTATAAGAGATATTGGTTGATCCCTCTATTCTTGCAATGTCTTTGTCTGACTTTGGTATTAGGGTAAATCTAGCTGAATAGAAGGAAATAGGAAGTATTCCTTCTGCTTCTATCCTCTGGGAAATTGTAGAGAGTTAGTGTAATTTCTTCCTTAAATGTGTGGTAGAATCCACTGTTAACTCATCTGAGTCTTCTGCTTTCTGTTTGGAAACTTTTGAATTATTGATTAAAATTTTTAAATAGATATAGGCCTATTCAGCTGATGTATATATTCTTGTGTGAGTTTTGACAGGTTGTGTCTTATAAGTAATCGGTCCATTCATCTAGATTATCAAATTTGTGGGCATAGGTAAATTTGTGGTCAAATTTGTGGGTTCAAATTACTTTCTGGAGTTTGTCCTTCTTAGCAAAATTGTGCTTTTGGCCTGAACAACTTTAGTATCTCCTGTAACATAGGTCTGCTAGCAATAAATTCTCTCAAATTTTGTGTATCTGGAAATGTCTTTATTTTGCCTTTATTTTTATTTTTTTTTAAGATTTTTATTGGGAAAGGGGAACAGGACTTTATTGGGGAACAGTGTGTACTTCCAGGACTTTTTCCAAGGCAAGTTGTTGTCCTTTCAATCTTAGTTGTGGAGGGTGCAGTCCAGCTCCAGGTCCAGTTGCCGTTGTTAGTTGCAGGGCGCACAGCCCACCATCCCTTGCGAGAGTCGAGGAATCGAACAGGCAACCTTGTGGTTGAGAGCCTATTGACCCATGTGGGAATCGAACTGGCACCCTTTGGCATTGGGAGCACGGAGCTCCAACCGCCTGAGCCACCGGGCTGGCCCCCTTGCCTTTATTTTTTAAAGATTGTTTTTCTGGAGATAAAATTCTTAGTTGTTAGCATATGGAATATGTCATTAACTTCTTCCTAGTCTCCATTGTTTCTGGTGAGGAATAAGAATTTTCTTTGGTGTTTCTTGTGCATGGGAATTTTTTTTTTCCTACTGCTTTTAACGTTTTTGTCTTTTTATTTCAGTATTTTCAGTATTATGTGTTGGAGTGTATATCTCTTTGCATTTAATTTAATTAGAGTTATTTGAGCTTCCTGGATGTGTAGATTAATACCTGTCATCAAATTTGAGATGTTACCTGCCCTTCTTTTGGAATATATTTTGAATATTTTCCTGCATCATTCTCCTCTACTTCTGCAAATGTCATTACAAATAGCTTGCTGCACTTACATTTTTCTGAGGCTCCATAATATTTTGCCCCTCTTTTTTCTTCAGATTACACACTCTATTAATCTATCTTCAAGGTTACTACTTTTAAGTTTTTGTCAAGTAAACAATTTGAGCCCCTTTCTCTATTAAAGGCAGTTTCTGTTGCCTGGCTTTTTTTTTTGTTTTAATGTATGTTTACACTTTTCTGTTTCCATGTCTCAATTATTTTGTTGAAAACTGGACATTTTGGATAATTTAGCATCTTTAGATACTTATCCCTCCTTTCTGAGCTTTCTGTTGTTGTTTGCTTGTTTATTTTCTTAATGATCTGGCTAGACTATAAAGTATGTTTCTCCCACAGTGTAAAGCCTCTGATGTCACTCCACAGAGGGCAAGTCACCTTGGGATGACAGTGGTTTCAGCAAATCTCCTTCCATTTAGAGCTTCCGGCCTCTGTTGGCAGAGCATACAGCTTTATACTGCAATTATTACTCGTTAATTGTTCTATCGTTTTTGACAACTCTCAAGGCATAAATTGGCTTCTTTTCCAATTAAATTTGGGACCCTGTGCAAGGGGAGTTTTTGAAGCAAAACTTTGAGATTAGTTTTATCCGCAGGAGGTCTCTTCTTAGTTGTTTCTTTCCATGGTTCTCTCTGGTCAACAAGCTGGACTATGGTTTATCTCATTGCTCTCATGGAGCTACTAACCTCCTCATAATGGCTTAATCCCCAAATCTCCATTATTTTCAAAGCTCGGTCTTCCCTATACTCTGTTTCATAGTATGTTGTCCCTTTGAGAAAAGTTTCAGACTTTGCTCTTCTTTTTGCCTGCCTCCTCCCACCCCCGGGGCAAAATCTTAAGCTACTGATTTAGAGTTAGGACAGGAACTGTGGCCTGCTTCTCTGAGGGAGATAGTCTACTTTACAGTCAAGGTGCTGGGTGAGGGCAATAGCCTCAGCTCTTCTCTCCTGCGTGGAACCTCCCTGTTAAAAGTAAGTCAGGGTGAGGATAATCAGGGCTTCATTATTTTTAGCAGGGCAGGCCTCTACTCATATCAGTGGGGCTGGGCTGAGAAAGGGAGTTACTGATCTGTCAGCCACACTTACTGGAATTGAACTTCTGCCACGTGAGACTGTAGCCAATGAGAATGCCTGTGGCCTGCCCTTCCTGGGCAGGTACTGTAGCCCTGGGCTGGAATTGTAGGATAGGAGCTCCATCTTCTTGGCAATGTCCACACAGAGTAGGGCTACCATTGTGCTGAGCTGGGGGGGAACAGAGTGAGCATGTGAAGCTCAAGTGACACACACTTACTGGTTTTACCAAGATTTAGTGGATTTATAAAAGTAAACATTTCTGTTTTTGTTGCATGACATTACAACAATCTCCAGAGACTTTAAATGTTGTTTTAAATAATTTTAAGCAATTATGGTTGCTTCATTGGGGAATGGGCCCTCCAAGCTCCTCAGACCACTACTGACGACATTGTATTTTTGATTGAGTACATGTGTGTATATGTGTATTGCAGGGTGCACTGTTAGACTTTTTTATTTCTAGAATTTTCTTTTATATATGGCAAATGGTACTGGTAGTGATTTACAGTACTGATTAAAGTTTCTTTTTAAAAGTAAATTAATTTAAATTGTATGTTTCTGTAATAGAAAGACTTAGTAGTAATGAAAATCACAGCCCTTACCAAAGCAGAGAACATCAATATACTATGTTAAATTGGGGAAATAAAAAAGAAAGAAAGTAAATGAATGGTCCTAAAAGGAAATATCTTTTCAGCTCTGACTCTAAACATGGACAAATAGTAACCACAGTACTTTTATTCATCACCAACATTCATATTCACTCCTAGCACCCAGATTTTGGTTTCTAATATTCTCCACTAAAAAAGAACTAGGACTCTGAAGAAAATAGTTTGAGGAAAGAAAAAAAAAATCAGGATAACTCTAGAAAAGATTATTATTGACAGAAAGTAAAGATGTTTTTAAAACTGTCAAGGGTAATAATAAAAACAAAAGAAATTGGCTTAAAGGAGCTCTACTAGGAAATATAAAATAATTTGAATATTAAAGAGGATGACAGTTATGGTTAATTATAAAAGTTTTGAAAGGTTAGGAAGTTTTCATACAAAAGAAGGATAAAATTTAAAATTTTATTTGTTTGATTAGTGGACAAATGTTATTATATGTGCGTATTTTATCTAATCTTCTAAGTATATATTTGCAAATCACAGTTATTTCCTTTCTTGTATCTGCGTAAATAGAATTTGGTAAATATAGGATACTTGGAGTAAGTCAGATAGTTTTAGACAAATTGGGAGCTGTACCAAGGACTCATTAAAAACTCATACATTTGTTTGTCTTGTTCTTTTGTTGTTTTTGGTTTATATACCACATATCAGTGAAATCACATGGTGAAACAGAAACTCATAGACACAGACAATAGTTTAGTGGTTGCCAGAGGGTAACGGGGGCGGGGGGTGGGGGGTGGGAGATGAGGGTAAGGGGGATCGAATATATGGTGATGGAAGAACTGACTCTGGGTGATGAACACACAATGGGATTTATAGATGATGTAATACAGAATTGTACACCTGAAATCTATGTAATTTTACTAACAATTGTCACCCCAATAAATTTAATAAAATAAAAAAATAAAAAAACCCCATAAAACTCATACATAAAATTGATCATACATATTCTGATGGCTTATCACTTAGAAAAGGGTCTGTTGGCTAATAAACACAAATTATCACTTACTACCAAATTTTAGTTTGTTTCAAGATTTTTACATGTGTCAAATAACATATGCCCCTAAAAGAAATCTAAATGTGCAATTGATTCTGTACTCCAAGGACACAGCAACCTTCAATTGACACTTTTAATTAGAATAAGATGTCTGTAAGCCCTACATTTGTTTTTAGTAATGATAATAAAGTTAGTGAATTTGTTATTATTGCAGAACAGTGGCAGGTAAATAAAATATGGTAGGGAGATAGCCAGACAATGCTAGGAAAACAAGATTCCAAGCGAATATTATTCATGGCAAGATCCCAATTGACAAAATACTTAAAACTAAAGGAAAGACATGGACCCAAAGCTTTACCAACATATCTAGTGAAATTAAGACATGGAAAGGAAGCTCAATCTGACCTTATGTGGCTCAAGTTTGAGTCGCATTTGAAAAAAGCAGCTATGCGTTGCACTCTGACCAAGAATCCATTATTTTATAACCCAGATCCTGGAATCTTGGCTGATCTGAGATGGTACCATTTATCCTTTTTGTCTGGTAAAATTACCACAATATTGAGACTATATCTGAATAAGTTTAAAAACAACTTTAGGAAGGTGTCATCTGAGTATGACTACAGGTAAGTATAAACACCAATCCATAAATAATGATGAAATGAACTAAATCCAGAGGACCTATAGTTTAGAATAGGTTTTCTAGTGAGCACAGTGGTTTTTTTCCTAGAAAATTTAGATAATAAATAATAGATAATACTTGTGTCTATTTCACTTGTTATTTAAAGTATTTGAAGCATTTAAAAGAATCAGTTATGCTGAATTTGTAAATGTGGCTTAAATTGTTTAAGAAAATTTTATTAATATCGTAAGTCCATCCGTGTCTAAATAAATTTGTTTAAAATTTATTAAATATGCATGTAATACATTGAATATTTAATAAAGTACAAATAGTGAGTATTTTTCTTTATGAAAAATAAACCCCTGGACATGAATCTAACTAACAGTGAAAAATGAGTGACTCAAAGCAAAGTATTAAATAATGGTACATGAGTAAGGGTTTCAGGCAAAAATAGACATGAAGGAGATATGAAGATCTCTGATATTTGGGAAAACCTGTTTTAAGGGTAAAAAACAGCTATTGGTCTTATGTAGATCTGTGTTTGAATCCCTGGTATACTACTTATTAGCTACGTGATTTGAAAGACAGTTATCATAACTTTCAATCCCTTACTGTCCTCACCTGAAAAAGTAAGAAAACAATACCTCCCTCCGAAGGGTAAGGTTAATACATGATCCAGGGTGACATTTTCAATAAATGGTCAGTATTAGTTTTACCATCTTTTAAAAATGCAAATATTTTCAGGAAGGACAGTAAAATAGATTAAACCAATTCATGTTTATTGTAATTTTATGATGCCTCCCTCCTTTTGTTCTTTCACAGTCAAACCCTTTAAAATATTACATACATAGTTTTCTCCCATTTCTTCTACCTTTATTCACCTCTCAGCCTACTGCAATCTAGCTTCTGTTCTTACTCTTTTACTGAAATATCTTTTAAACTTTTCAGGCTTTATTAAAAATCATCTGTCTGTAGCATTTGACAATATTGATATATCTTCCAATCTAATATAATTTCCTTTCCGTGTCTCCTTGCTAACATCTCTGTTATTTCTTCTCTTCCTCTAACCACTTCTCAGTCCTTTTGGCTGAGGCTTCTAGATCTGGTAGTCCTAAATAAGAGCATTCATCAGGGTCCTATTCCCTGACTTTTTTCTCATTCAGCCCACCCTTACTAGGGCATCTCATCCAATCCAATACCATGATGATTCTGAAACTTTAATTCATGGCCTTGACCTCTCACAAGTTCCAGTACTACATAGTCAAATAACAAATAATTCGATATATCAGCATCTCTAGCTTAACAAATTAAAATCCAAATACATTATCTTGTCTATTTTTCTTAATTTAGAGATAACACCATTCGTCTCATTCAAGAGTGAAAACTGGGATTTTCTTCTCTCTTTTTCTCCTCACACTATGAGTGCCCACATTTTGTGTGTGTGTGTGTGTGTGTGTGTAAGAGAGAGAGAGAGAGAGAGAGAGAGAGAGAGAGAGAGAATACAAGAGAGAAGATAACATTTCTGTCCTCATGGAGTTTGCAATCCCTATGGAGGAGACACACAATAATATAGAAATCACAAAAATAAACGTGCACTGTGAAAACACTTCATTTTGGTAAATGACTTACGAAAGTTGAGTATATTTTCAAGAAAGTGTTGATTGAGTTGGGGCTAAAAGAGGTTAGCTAGGCAAAGTGAATGGCATTCCAATCAGAGGGAACAGTATGTGCAAAGGCTCTGAGGAGTGAGGGATCGTGATGTTGTCCAGAAACGGAAAGGTCAATTGTAGCAAGAGTAGACAGAATACTAAATGAGGCCAAACGGTACGTAGAAGCTAGGGTTTTGGTCTTCACCTGAAGGTTCATTTTAATCATTATGGGCTTAGCTTTAGCTCAGTCATTTATTGTTCTTATATTTACTGAATTGGGCTAGGGGCCAGGCACTTGTCAAGGCTCTTGGGATTTATCAGAGAATTAAATAGACAGAGTGTAGGTTGGCTATAAAGAGAGTGGGATGGAATATTTAATGACTAAAATTTCATGGGACAGAATATATAGTGATTGAACAGGAATAAATTAGAGATCAATGGATAATATTGTTTAGAGAATGGTATAGTCTAAGGGCATCAACCTCAAAGGAGATAGTTTATTTTCACAGGAGGAGCAATAAGAAGTGATAAGGAAGTGGAAGGACAGCACTTGTACTTCTTTATCTAAACTTAAAACAGATGTGAGCAAATAATTACATACCACTTAAAGGAAGTATAAAGACAGTGCATTAATAATGACGAAAGGAAGTAAACCTATGATACCTATGATTTAGAACAGATTTTATATATATATACATACACACACACACACACACACACACATATATATATATATATATATATATATATATAGAGAGAGAGAGAGAGAGAGAGAGAGAGAGAGAGAGACAAAAAAGTACACACATTTTAAGAAAGGAAAAAACTGTATTAAATTGTTATACTCAATATATACAGATAACAAAAGATGAATACAAGTCACGTTTGACTTCTGCAATTACAAGAGGTGTTCAAAGTGGTTACCATCAGTATAATTTAATACAGTTTTTTTTTCTTAAAATGTGTATACATTTTTTTGGCACAATCTGTGTGTGTGTATGTGTGTGTATACACACACACATACACACACACACCACTTCATATAGCAAAGTTGGTGGTTTCAGAGGTTATAGCAGAATGGTTTGAAAATGGGAGACTGAGTAAGGAGTAAGGGATTACACAAAACTATGTGATGATGGTACAGTGGAGAACAGACTGAAGGGCCTCCACCATACAACATGATAGATTTGGACTCAGTGGTCACTTTAAAATAGGTGGGTATCAGGCTTATATCCAGTCAATCATTTATCCTATATCAAAACAATTTGAGAAATTCTAAAAATAGTTTCTCCAATCTGTGCTATCATTTTTATAGAATAGCATATATCATTTTAGAATATTGTCTCTCACTTTTAGATCTTACCATATTTTCCTAATCAATTTCCCTATCTCCACTCTTGATCCCTTTTTAATTCATTCTTTGCAAAGCTGCCTGAACAACCTTTATATAATGCAGTTTGGTCATATAGCTGATCTTCAAAATGCCCATCAGTGGTTTCCTAACATAAGGTTGTTTTATAGGATCCTACTTCTCTCCTAAATCTCTTCTTTTCTTCCCCCAGGAATGTTATTCTCCATCAATATGGAGCCAAGTTTTCCAGAGAATTTTCCACGTGTTTTACATCTTTAAGCCTTTGTCCAGTGCATATTCTCTGCCTTCCCTTCCACTTCTTACATCAGATATTTTTCTCCCATAGCCACGCTCCTAAATCAAGCCTTTCCTTGGTTTTAGTTTTCCAAGAAGGGTTAATCAATTTCTGTATCATAACTTGTATATATCGCTAACCAAATTGCTTTGACAAATGTTTGTTGAATCTATTTTTTTCCTTAACAGTTTTCTCTACTAGACAATGTGCTCCTTGAACAATGATGTCTGTAACATAGAAGATGCTTAACAAAGGCTTGTCAAATTGAAGTGGACTTCACACACCTGCTCTTGCCATAGCACATTGCTTTCAAGTAAGTTTTCTCTCTTTTGGCTCCACTCTTGAAATACAAATTGACCTCTTGAAATTTTTCCTCTAGTGCCCTAGTTGGAAAATGTTAATAACTGGTCAGTGACAGGTGTGATTAAACCTCACCGTCTCCTTTATTTAGATTGGTGTCACAGCACTGGCTCTGAGAGGGCTGTAAAGAACATTAACACTGCATCTACCGTGACACAACAGACCATTCTCTAGAAATTAATAAAGGCCTCTTTCTGGAAATGAATTTGGTTTTGGCAAAACAAATGGTTGTCTCAATTGCCATTCATCTCCCTTTCTTTAATAACTTTCATTTATTTCCCTACATCCCTTTCTCTGATTAGTACAATGAATGCATTTATCTTTGAAGGATGGGAATTGGCAGAATTTTCCAACACAGAGGAAAACTAAATGTCCCTTAACCAAGCCCCTCTACCTGTTTTAAAATATCATTTGTTTGAGAGTTTTGTCAACCATTTGAAATTCTGGGTCTTACTTTTCTAACAGGAATCAATGCTCCTGAAAAGAAATTTAAAAGGAGATTTTAATTCCTTGACTGGGATAATATATCCACACATGTAGTATATTAAAGAAGTTATCAAGATATTTCAAGTAAGTATTATTAAATTATATGATATCAGGATAAAATAAAATTTCATTTCTTGTTCTGGGGAAAAAATAAAACACAAATAGTTGGCGTCTTAAAATCGCAAGGTAAACAAATCTGGCAAATGTATATCAGACAAACATTTGTAATGTGCAAATATGTATTAAAAAATGTGGATCTTTTGTTCCCTTAAATCTTATTTGCCAATAAAGAGTTAAGAAGAACAAACTAGCACCTTTTGTGGGAGTGACAGACTTATCTATTTTCCCTTGGTTTAAAATTTTTTTTTCTATTTTTGTTTTTTTTAATCAAAACTTATTGGTCAGTAGGACTCAAGCACCCCCTGTTCTCTAGAAAATAAGAATACTTAGGGCTCCGCAGAAAAAAATAGATTAAAAAATATAGCTCATCTCTTCAAATCTTTGCCTTAGTTAGATTCCTTTCAGACCACTGATTTGAATAAATACTGAATTAGGGAAAACACACACGTGTGCACATGTGTGCACACACACATCACAAAACAAAGGAGAAAAGCAAACAAACAGCAACAAAAGCAAATACACATTCTTGCATTTCCTCCGAATTAACCCAACTCTGAAAGTCTTTCACAGAACTTGTCAATGGCTTTAGAATTTCTATCTTCAGTTATAAATGAAGCAATCATACAAGTTGTCTGGGTTCCCTACCAGCTCTGATGATCCACCACTTTAATGAAAATACTTTTTCACACCTTATAATAATACCATTTTACATCTGGAGAATAGAAATGTTCAAAAAGTTCAGTTTTTCAAGACATTCTCCACTACTCTTTTGACATACTTTTTGATATACACCCTGTAGGGACTTCCAATCTCATTCCGAAGATAAGAAAGCTTGTAATAAATAAAGGGATTTTTGTCCAAGGTCACTCATTTTAATTAGGAACAGAGGCCAGGAACATCTGATGATTTATATCATTGGACTACTCATAGTTATATTTATTTAATGGATAAGTCCCGCACCCCTATGCTGTCTAGTAAATGAAATACAGTGATATCTTATGAATCCAGAACCATCAGGAAATAAAAAGTTGCATGGGAATTTTAAAGATACTAATAATATCTAATATCCATACATTGCTTTTCTATATGCATAAGGCTTTCACATCCATTGTTTCATTTCATCTTCACAACTTAGGTTATTTTATAGCTGTGGGAAGACTGCAGGAAAGAAAATAGAGGTTAAGAAATTTACCCATGTTTACAAAATTAGTTGTCAGTGGTGGGATTTGAACCCTAGTCGTTTAACTTATAGTCACATGTTCTTGTTACTCCAGGGAACTCTTAAGGACAAAATTTATCTCTAGAAATACTGAAATCAGTTTCATAGTTGTTTTACAAATATTTACAAACATCTTTTATGTCTTTCTTTCCTGGTATTCACAGAGAAAGGGTACTGAATATAATTTAAAAAATTATCCCCTTGAGTCTGAATAGGCTTAATTTCCATTACTGTACTTTGCTGTAATAAGTACAGGTCAATATCAACTTTTTAGTGTTTCTTTCCTATTTCTCAGTAGGAGTTTGTCAGGTATCACCTCTCCTGATATGTGTGCTTGCTTCAAGGAGCCTTTCTTTTTCTTTCCCATTTCATCTTCTAATGTTATGTTTCTAATATACTTTAGGCAGAAAGACTAGGTCATTAATCTTATTAAATGTGTTGGTCATGGTAATGGGTAAAACGATCAGTGAGAGACTAAAATTCCCAAACATTAACGTGTATAAACACTGCTTGCAGAGTCTATAAAATACAGATTCATGGGACCTACTCTCAGAGATTCTGATTTTGGTAGATCTGAAATGGAGCTCAGGAATTTTAAGCAATGTCCCATATATTCCTGAAGGAAGATTTTTCCTGTCTGTAGTTTAATAAACACTAATATAGGAGCAAAATACATGTTTCATGCATGAAACATGTGGTATCAATTCTATTCCTTTTCAAATGTTTCCTAGATTCTGGGAAAGGCAACATGGTCTAGTACCTAGAATTTGGAGTCAATGGTGTGTGGATTAAAATCCAATTTTGTCACTTTCAAGTTAAGTGACCTTAATTTCTTAGTCTCCTTGATTGCCCTACCCCCCAACATATCATCTGGAAAATACCTCATCACCTCATCTTGAATTGTTGTTCCTGATCAAATGAGATCAGGCCTGTGAAAATATTTTCATACTTGTATACCTATACAGTTTTGTTTTTTTTTTTTGAATTTTATACTTTGTTGTTGCCAGAAGACTTACTGCTAGCTCAATCAATTATTTCTTTTCTGAAGTTCAATGTTTTTCTACCAGGTATAGCCCAAATACTGCTACACTGTAATTCCTATCTTCTGCAGCAACCAAGATACAATGTTCAAAACCAGTGGACCCTGGCTATCAGCACTTCTGGACACAGCAAGAGCCAAGTTTGTTCAAGATCCTACAAGAATGTAGGAGAAAACACACACACAGACACACACACACAGACACACACACACACACACACACACACACACACACACGCAAATGGAGAGAGAAAAAGTAAAGAGGAAGCAAGCAAGAGCCTGCTTCCAATGAAATGGAAACTAGAAGTTTTTAGTGCAGCAGATTCTTCCTCCAGGTTTAGCACCTGCTCAGTCACCCAACCCTCCCAATTTGAATAAGTGATTAACAACTCATTAACAGATCATTAGCTAAATCAGCCCAGTGTAGTGAAGAGGACACAGGTTCACTAATTTCCCTGGATTATCACCAAGTGCAGACCAAAAAGGAAATTAAATACGTCTGATAAAAATGCTAGTAATTATTCTATTTTTATGTCAGGGTGGAGTAAAGTGGTTTCTGGAAAATGACTCTTCCCCCTTTTCATCCATGAAGTCAGGGGCTTGTCCTTATACTTGTGACCTTCCTGAGTACAATTCTGGAACAGTTTTACCCCTAACTCCTCTCCTCATCTCAGATTTCCTCAAGTGACTGGGTGGCTGCCTGATGGCTGCTGGGTAATTGGATATTTCAGTTATGAGTTTCTACTCTCAACAGCTTCCTGCGCACATGTCAGATGTTGGTTTCGGCGCCCAGTGACTGTTCTCTGTACTTTATTTTACATAAGAAATTACCTTTTTCCCCTTGGTTATGGTCTGATGAAGGGATAGACACATTATACAAACCAATCCACTTAGATTCTTCCTTCCTAAATACAATGTCTTGCACAGAGATTTAAAAACACTGAAAATGTTTGTCATCTCATTTCAGAAGTGGCTTAAATCAGTCACTTCTTGTTCCCGCCTCCAAAAGTACCTTGGTTTCTGCCTGTCTCCAAGCCTGTCTCTCTAGCTTCTTGATTCTGTGAGTCTCCATTATCTTTCCCACACATCTCCTTTGCCTAAGCTATCCTGAGTCCATTTCTGTTGCTTTCCACCAAAGAATTCTAACTGATAATGTGGATGTTTTAGTGCCTGCTTTCAAACTGGAGGAGAAAAACTGAGTTAAATATGAACACTGGAACCAGTGCTCTCACCCCTCGTATTTAGATGGCTTCCCACCTAAAAGTCTTCTCTATCTCAGAAATTGTCACCTCTATCCACCCAGTGGGTATGCCAGAAGACTGGAATTCATTTTCAATTCTTTTCTCTAGAACCCCCTACATTTAACCATCAGCAGATCTGATTGTTTTATCTCCAGATTACATATAGATTCTGTTTATTTGTCTCAATCTTCACTGCTACTCTTGCTTTCCTACAAAATATTTTCACACAGCAGCCCCCAGCCCTGCACATTTTTAAAATAAAGTGGATAATCTCACAGATTACGTAAACATCTTCAATGGCTTCCTATTACATTTTGAATAAAATCCTATGTGACCCACTTGCTCTCTACTCTCTTTTTCAGCCTTTTCTTATGCCATTCCCCTCATTGGAGCATTCTAGAGACTCTGCATCCCTTTTAGTTTTTTGGACCAGCAGATCTATTTCTCAGCTCAGGTCTTATCAAATTATGATGTTACTTCCTCTTCACATGAATCTTTCCTTTTTCATCCTTTAGGTCTTAGTTTAATATCACCTCCACAGAATCCTCCCCCAATCATTTTATACAAATAAATTTTGTTTCCTTTAAAGGACTCATAAACTTATAATTTCATATTTATTTGTTTGTTTACTGATTTATTTTCTATTTTCTCCATTAGTAGCAGTTCTAGTCTATTCGTGTTGTCCCAGTAAATTATTAAATCTAAAAATGTCCAGATTTAAAGTCCTAAGCTTTAGATTATAAGCATCATGAAGGCTGATATTTTTGTTGTTGTGGGGGTGGTGGTTGTGATTGTTATTTTTAAAATGTTGCCAATATATTCAAGTTCCTAGAAGAAAGGTCCTCTTGAGGACCTGACTAAAACTCTCATGATTAATTTATTACCATTAAATATCTCACCAAAGGGATCTTCTGGAACATTATAACACTGTAGTCTCCAGCCCTAATTCACTGTGGCCTATGATATATTTTTTCTTTCTCCCAATGAAAACTTGTATTTCCTGACCCTTCCTAAGCTGTTAAAATTAGATTAAGTATGATTACTTGATTAAAAAGATGCCAATGTTCTTTGTTTCCTATTTACCATCATCTTTCATTCCCTCCTCTTTTTTAAAACTAATACCATCATTAATCTGGCCACCTGAATTTTATCTCTCTTTATCTTTCCAAATGTGCTCATCTCTTCATAGCATCTCTTTAAAAGTATACTCTTACTTCCAGATTCACCCTCTTGCTTCCTTACTGACTTCAGGCTTCCCACCCTTCCAACAATTTGGGCTGATAGCAAGGCAACTAAAAGCATAAATGAGTTTCATAGTAACAAGGTCCAGATTACTATCATTACTGTGACACTTTTTAGCTTTGTGACCTTGGGTAGGTTACTGAAACTCTCAAATTCTGAATTTCACATTTGTGAAGTGGGTATAATACCACAGAGGTATGGTGAAGATGCATGGAGATATGTATGTAAAGCATTTAGTAGAGAACATGGAACAGCTAATAATATGATTGATGAATGCCACCAACACCACCACTATCATTACATCATCATCATCACCATCATCATCGTAATTGTTACCTGGAGCACTTGTGCCTGGGACAAGTACATACTATCATAATAAGTGGTGTTGGCATCCATCCTGACCACCAAGACGACAGCCAAGAACTCAGACATTCACTGCTTCCCAGATCTTCATTTCACCTCTCCCTGCGTCTTGCAGCAGCCACACTATCAGGCTCTAAATCTCATCTTTACTCATAGTAGCTCAAATTTAAATTTTTGTTTCACTTCTTCCTTCTTTTTGCCCCTTCCTACTTACTCATCTTTGTTCTTTTCTGATATTTATACCTATACCAGCCAACTAGCAAAGATAAATATATTTTTATCCCTAGAGACTTAATGTGTTTTAAATTTTTTAGCAGAAGCATAATTAAAACAAAAAAACAGAATTAGGAAGTATTTAAAGAAATGTACTTGGATACTTTGAAAAACATTCATTAAGTCACATCAAGTGTAATCCTGATCTAACAGCCAGACAATAAGGTTGCTCTAACTGAGCTCTGCCTGCTGGTATTTACACCCTTGTCTAATCCCCTGTCTTTGAGTGTGGGCTGGACCCAGTGACTCCTTCTAATCAAGAGTAGGAAATATTTGATGAAATATCACTTCCATGAGTAGGCAACAAAAGGTTGAGACTTGTGCCTTGCTAGCCGAATCCCTCTATTGCCTTCTTAGATTGTACACGTTGATGAAACAAACTATCATGCTGTTTAGACCAGCATGATAAGGAACTGATGGCAGTATTTGGACAGCACCCAACAAAGAACGGAAGATGTTTGCTCTATAGCCTGTGAAGAACTAAATCCTGCAAACAACCATGCAAGCTTGGAAGTAGAACCTTCCTCAGTCAACCCTTGAGATGACAACAGCCCAGCCAGCACCTTGATTGCAGGCTATGAGAGACTGAGGAGGAGGGTCCAGTTAAGGCATGCTAACATAGTATGGCATTTTAAGCTTTGAGAGAATTTGTTCTATAAAAGTAGATAACTATTGCACCTGGGTAGCTTTTATAGTTGGATTTTCTCATCTCAAATTCAGGGTGTTGAACGTGGGTTTTTTAAAACCCTGCTGCCTGGATGCCCTATAACCTTGTACTATCTATCTGCCTTAATTTGTCTTCACTGTTGCTTGGAAAGTGTTTGATTTATTCATGAGTTTCTTTCTGTGTCTCTACACACATTTCAAAATTGCTCCTACGGCAGCGTTCTCCGCCGGTAACCCACCCTGCAATTTTACTGAGAAGTTTAACTTTAGGTATTTCATGGATCCCCTGGATCCCTTCTTTTAACTTTGATGTTGCCCTGTGTTTTTAACCATTCCCCTTTACTTCTCTGTCAGAGGATGAGTTGGCTGTCCTCCTTTCTGACAATCACTCTGCTACCTCTCCTCATTACTCTGTTCTCTCCTACCATCTCCTGGACTTTGTTATAGCAATTAAATTCTCCTTTCTTTCTTCATTTTCCTCTTCTTATCTAGTAACATCTACCCCTTGACACAAATGTTGTTATATCTCACCTCTCCTTTAAAAATAATAACCACTAAACTGTCGTCTGTGTCTATGAGTTTTTCTTTCTTTATTTGTGTGTCTTGTTCCTTTGTTGCCTTCAGTTTTATATCTCACATATAAGTGAAGTCATATGGTTCACAACTTCTTCTGACTTATTTTGCATAGACACAGAGAACAGTTTAGTGGTTACCAGAGGGTAACGAGAGAGGGGGCATAGTAGACGAGGGAAAGGGGGTCCAATATATGGTGATGTAAGGAGAACTGACTCTGGGTGGTGAACACATAATGCAATATAGAGATGATACATTATAGAATTGTACGTTTGAAACCTATGTAGTTTTGTGACCATTGTCACCCCAATAAATTTTAATAATAAATAAACAAACAAATAAATAAATATATCTAGCCAAAAACTATAAAATAAAAACATAATAATAAACCTCCAAGTAAAACCATACAAAAAACGCAAGCTTTCTTTCTACCCTAAGTTCCCCTTATTCTTTAACAGCCATAGTTTCTGCTCACTTCTCCGTTTCCTCACTGCTTTCTTCAACCATTTGTAAACTTTAGCCTACTTTCATAGTAGAGCTGCTGTCCTAGTGAAACATAATTCTCTCTTTAACCACCATCGTAACTATACTCTATCCTCCACAGTCTTTTTGAAACTTAAAACAATATATTTGCGTCTTTTTAGAGTTCCATTTTTATCCTCAGTTCTGTGCCTTATTTCTTCTGCTCATTAAAAGGGAACCCTGGAAAGGATTCTATTCTTAGCTCCTATTTTCCTTGTTTATTCTTTGAACAAATATGTATTAAGCACTTTCTATGTAATAGACATTGTGGTAGGCACTACATTTGTCTGTTATCTTAGATTCTTCTTCTCCTTTGTCTTCATCCCTATTTTACTTTTCACTGTTGCCTGGAAATCATTATACAAACTTCTTTTCAATTCCCCATGGAAGTCCTTATAACTATTTTTACATTTTTTTCTCCCTCAAACCTCAAACTTTATTCCATCTGCCTTTATCTCTCTCTGCTTATGGCTAAATTAGTATATGGTGTGTATTGTTTTGACTCTATTCTCTCAATTACTTATGACTGCCATCACCCTAGGTCAGACCCTAACAGTTTATTATTTCTAACAGTTTCTCTTTCTCTTAGTCTATCTCTGTTCTCTTCTAATTTATTCTGTTCAGATTCTGTTCCATTCCTTCTCTTCCCTCTCCAAACTTTCCATTGCCTTCTCTTCCCTTGTCATCCTACGACTGCCATTATGCAAACTTGGTTTTATCTACAATATCTTTCAAAGGATTTGTTCTGATGTAGAGAGTCTGATTTAAGTTGTCCAGTATGGAGACCAAATATTGGCATTTTCAGTTTTAGTATGCAGCCAGAGTTAAAACAACACTGACTCACAGAGAAAGACAAACGCCATATGATTTCACTTTATGTGGAATTTAAAGGACAAAATAAAGGAGCAAACAAAACAGAAACAAACTCATAGACACAGAGAAATTTTTTTTTTTTAAGATTTTATTGGGGAAGGGGAACAGGACTTTATTGGGGAGCAGTGTATACTTCCAGGCCTTTTTTTTTTTTTTTTCCCAAGACAAGTTGTTGTCTTTTCAATCTTAGTTGTGGAGGGTGCCGTTCAGCTTTAAGTTGTTGTCCTTTCAGTCTTAGTTGTGGAGGGCGCAGCTCAGCTCCAGGTCCAGTTGCCGTTTTTCTAGTTGCAGGGGCACAGCCAACCATCCCTTGGATGGGAGTCAAACCGGCAACCTTGTGGTTGAACTGACACATTCCAACCAACTGAACCATCCCGGAGCTCAGTGGCAGCTCAGCTCAATGTGCTGACCAATCTTAGTTGCAGGGGGCGCTGCCCACCATCCATCCCTTGCAGGACTCGAGGAATTGAACCGGCAATGTTGTGGTTGAGAGCCTGGGCTCCAACCAACTGAGCCATCCAGGAGGCAGCTCCGCCCAAGGTGCTGTGTTCAATCTTAGTTGCAGGGGGCGCAGCCCACCATCCCTTGCGGGACTCGAGGAGTTGAACCAGCCACCTTGTGGTTGAGAGCCCACTGGCCCACGTGGGAATCGAACCAGCAGCCTTTGGAGTTAGGAGCATGGAGCTCTAACCGCCTGAGCCACCGGCCGGCCCGACACAGAGAACATTTTGATGGTTGCCAGGTAGGAGGAGTGTTGGGGGGATGGGTGAAAAAGGGAAAAGGATTAAGAAGTAAAAATTGGTAGTTACAAAATAGTCATTGGAATGTAAAGTATAGGATAGGGAATATAGTTAATAATATTGTAATAACTATGTATGGTGTCAGATGGGTAGTAGATTTCTTGGAATAATCACTTTATAAGTCTTATAAATGTCTAATCACTATGTTGTATACCTGAAACTAATATAATACTATATATCAACTATAATTGAAATATAAAAAAAATGTATAAAACAAACAAAACACTGACTCAGGTCAGTTGAGAAGCATTAATGTTTTCCCACCTGTCTTTGAAAGAAGCCTCAATTTTTTAATCCGGAATTCAAAAAGATCCACACTATAGTGTCAAAGTTTTTAAAATCTTAATTTTTAGTACGTTCCCATATGGATACTTACCCAACTGAACTACCTGTGACACTCATGCATTACTTGCGGTCTCCTGTAATTATATTTCTGCCCATAAAATTTCCATTGCCTAAAATTTACAATTGTAGCAAACCTGAAATCACTGCCTCATCCTGATTTTTCCATTTGTGAAAATTCTGGTTGATACATTTCAAACTCTTGCAAAATGTTAAGAAACAAACTAAAACTACACCACTCAAAAAATCAGGCAAAAGGCATGAACAGATATTCAAAGAAGATAAATTGCTTATAGCTAGTAAGCATAAGAAAAACTTTACCAAATCAAATATAGATTTAAAGGCAATAAGATACCTGCTTATTTCAAATAAAATAGTAACGGTTTTAAAAAAAATAATATTTAATTCTGGCCAGGAGCTCATGAGACCACCAACTTCATTTTCTGTTACTGAGAACATAACTTGTATTTTCTTTTTTTGTCATATGTGGCAAAATGTAATGAGAATTCTAAAATCATTTTTGATCTAGTAATTTCACTCGTATAAATTTATCCTGAGGAAATTATCAGAAATTCAGACAAAGATTTATATGTAAAGATATTTAACAAAGTGTTATTTATCATAGCAAAAACACTGGAAAATAATTAAATGTCTAATAGTAGGAGAATGGCTACATAAATCATTCGCATGTTGCAATGTTTCCATTAGAAATAATGTTTACAAAAGACATAACAACATAGAAAAATATGTATAATTTAAGTGACGACCATCTAACACCTTCCTGTACATTGTAGTTTGGAGTGGGAACTCACTCCTTACTCTTGATGTTCCCTTCCTTGCAGGGAATGGAAGATGCATTTACTAGGGATATTTGTGGTCTTTCTTTGTTCCCTCACACACTCCACCCTTTAAAAATAGTAACTTGATAGATGGGCAAATTTGAACACTCAGCTGTTCCTCTGCTTTTTCTAGGCATATCTTTTTGGCTCAAAGAACTCACATTCTGGATTTGCCTATATGTAAAAGTTTTATAAGGGCAGCTCCTGATACAGGGAGCCCCACAGCTGTCCAGCCTATGTGGGTATAGCCAACAAATTTTACGTTCAAATGTGCTAGATGATTTATTTATATCACCCCATTAATCCTCACCAAAATTTAGAGAATGTCCCCTTTTTACAGTTGGGAGAAATTGAGGTTAAGCAACTTATTTACCTACCTAGTATTCCCCAATTAGAAAACTGACTGAGAGAATACTGGACCTTAGGTCTGATTGACTAAAAGATTTGTGCTTCTAATTATTAGTATCATTACCTACTTGGCAGAAGAGGCTGCTTCCTACTTAAAAACAAACAAACAAACAAAAGCAAAATGAAACCCTAATTTTGTTTGTGGGACAGAAATTGATTTCCAAACACTTTTATGTTGGAATTTCTAGGAACTGCTGGGTATAAATTGAAATGTCAAAAAATGACACATAAAAAATGTCCACTATCCAGGCAGTGGTTCTGGGGCAGTAAGAAGCTGGAGGTGAGAGGATGATGTATGAATCATTGCCCGTTTCACCCTCGTCCCGGACTGTGAGTGCCCATGCCAGAGAAGAACAACTCTCCAGGAGCTCCTTCAGCAACTCGCCGTTCCTCAGTAAGACGCTGTCTAACAGCGCATGCTGCCTTCAGAACTCTAATAATTGCTTGCAAATCCTACTAAGCCCTGGGAGTCTTGGGTCCATTTGTTCAGCTCCAATGTGCTGTGAACTAATAAACCAGAATGAGGAGCCGGTTCTTGGAACCATCTCTTGAGAATTAAATGCCCCAGTAAAATGCAAGTTGGTTCCCAATAGACATGATGGCTTAGAGCAAACATCTATTGTATGGTGGGCTGACATGCAAAACATGTGTGCAAGATGCCTCTTTTCTTGGGATGCAAGGAGCAACCGGAGTCTTCCACAGTCATATTATCAGCGGGGTTCAGTGGAACACAGATCAGAGATTAAGTCCAAAAATGAGCACACTTCTCTTCATTGCCAAAAGACATTAGAATAGTGCTTGTTTGACTATAGCACTGAGCTAGACACAGAAGCTCAAAAACTGGACAATATACTTATTATCTTAGAGGTTACGAAGGGAGTGCTGAATATGTCTTTGCTCTACCATTGAGAAAATAGAGAGGAAGCTCCTCAGTAAAACGGAAGTAGCACCCATTACTCTTTTGTTCTCTCTTCATATAGGCACTATGAGCTAATGAACATTAATCCACATCTTAATCAACTTACACCCTTCAATTGTACCCACCATGTACTTGGGTCCCCTTTTAGATGAAAAATCTTATTGAATGGGCTTCCTAACTCCTCATTCCTCTCCATTCATTCCCTAAACTTGCAACCTAAAATCTATATAACCTCTAAGAAAATATTTCAGAAACAGCACCTCCATCAAGAAAGTCTCCTACTTAAAAGCTATCAAACAGCCATTCTTCAGTTATTTGCAAAGCCCAGACATATCAACCTAGCATGCAAGCTTGCAAAATAATCTATGGGTGTACTTTATAACCAATTCCTTATTTCCTACTATTGTTCAACACAAAGTTTTCCAGCGAGGCTGCATGTTTTATTGTATTCAAAGCATAACAACATAACAGGTTTTGTTCTCTCTGTCTCCCTGTCTCTCTGTCTCTTTCTCTCAATCTGTGTGTGTGTGTATATATATATATATATATATATATATATATATATATATATATGTATATATATATATATATATGTATATATATATATATACACACACATATATATATGCATATATATCACATATATTTACTCCATATATTTTACTATATATATTTTATATATTAGAGCATAATCTCTAGGTATAGTTTCATCAACCTAGACTCCCTTCTCCCACCTTCTCTGCCTACCAAAATTCCATCCAGCTTGCTATTGCAACCCTGAGTAGGGGAGACTTCTGGTCAAGATGGTGCAATAGGTAAATGCCATGCTTACTTCCTCCCATGACCACATCAAAATTACAACTAAACTATAGAACAGCCATCATTGAGAATCACCTAAGTCTAACAAACAGAAGATCTATAAATAAGAATATGCAGAAGGTGCCATGTTGAGACTGGTAGGAGGGGCAGAGATGTGGAATGGGCTGGTCCCACACTCATGTGTGGTGGTTAAAAATTGGGAGGGATATCTCAGCTGCAGAGATCCCTCTCTTAGGAGCATGAGGTGCCAGCCCCACACCAGGCTCCCCAGCCCAGGGTTCCAATGCCAGGAAGAAAATTCCCCATAACTGCTGGCTGTGAAAACCAGTGGAGATTGTGGCTCAGTGAGATAGAGGGCAGCTGGAGTCCCATGCATTCCTTTTAAAGGGCCCATGTGTGGACTTACTCACTTATTCTGAGCTCCATCACTAGAGCAGCAGCTCAAAAATTGACAGGGAAAAAGAAAACAGAGAGGAACTGAATTTTCTGGCTACAGGGTGAAGGCTATAGGGATAGCATTCTTCCAGATAGAAATGCTGTTAGACACCATTGTTCCTTTGCCAAGTCCTCCCCCAACCCAGCCTGCATGTGTAGGCAGGCACCATATCTGAGTCTCTATCACCTAGTTAACACTTCACCCTGCCCTGGTGACTCCCTGAGACCCTGCCCCACCCAACTTGTGGGCCCACAAAATCCACTTCCAGTGGCTTTTCCTTACAAATGGTCTGTATTGGTTTATGCTGCAGCATTTCCTAAAATCTGTGAGAGGTTCACAAAACAAGCAGTGTCTGACTTTGGCATGCCCCGTACCTCTTGTTAAGAAGCCCCAAGTCTGGCACTAGGAACAGTTAGCTTCAGTTCACAGCTTAGCCTCTCTCATGCACCTCCAAGCCCAGCAAAAGTGGCAACCATTTGCAGATCACTTCATATTTTATACCAGATGGCCCTGGGCCAGGCACAGGCAGTGGCAGAACTTGGCCTGCCCCAGAGCCCCTCCCAAGAGGCCCCCAAATGAATACACCTGGTGGCCAGCTTCAGACCACACCAGAGCAACACCCAATCACCTAGACAAATGACACACACAAAGAGTGGACTCAGCTGGCACCAGAGTCCTGCTAAAGCAAATTCTTCTCTGTGGGGTCAGCCGCAGCATAACAGCTCCTCTGCTATAGTCATCACCAGTACTCACAACCAATCAGCCCGAGGGACAATCCCTCCAACTGACATGCAAACAGTAACTAAGACTAAACTACAACAGGATGGCACACAAAACCCACACAAGGACACCCAGCTCAGGTGACCA
This sequence comes from Rhinolophus sinicus, assembly GCF_036562045.2. NCBI lineage: Eukaryota > Metazoa > Chordata > Mammalia > Chiroptera > Rhinolophidae > Rhinolophus > Rhinolophus sinicus. Next base: position 12,327,328 of record NC_133765.1, on the reverse strand, counting down.
GGGTGACTGTGCCACTAGGCCCCACAGGACACAACTACATAAGGCTTCTCTATCGCCCAATAGACACAGCAGCTCTACATAATACATACCACATTTCCCCCCAAAAAGTAAGACCTAACTAAAAGATAAGCCCTAGCACGATTTTTCAGGAGGGCATTCCCTGAACATAAGACTTAATGTATCTTTTGGAGTGAAATTTAATATAAGACCTAGTCTTATTTTGGGGGAAACACAGCAGAAACAAACAGAGGGAGGCAGCCAAAATGAGGAGGCAAAGAAACATGTTCTAAATAAAAGAACAGAACAAAACTCCAGGAAAAGAATTAAGAAAAATGAAGACAAGCAATCTTCCAGATACAGAGTTCAAAACATTGGTTGTTACAAAGTAGGCATGAAGATGTAGGGCATAGCATAAGAAATATAGTCAATAATATTGTAATAACTATGCATGGTGTCAGATATGTACTAGACCAGTCAGGGGATGCTCAATGAACTTAGGGGAAGAATAGATGAACTCAGTGAGCACTTTAACAAAGACACAGGAAACATAAAAAAGAATAAGTCAGAAACAAAGAATATAATAACTGAAATGAAAAACAAATATATTAGAGAGAATCAACAGTAGACAGATGAAGCAGGAAACTGAATTAATAATTTGGGAGGCAAGGTAGCAGAAAACACCCAATCAGAACAGCAAAAAGAAAAAAGAATCCAAAAAAATGAGGATAGTTTAAGAGGCATCTGGGACAAAATCAAACATAACAATATTTGCATCATAGGGGTACCAGAAGGAGAAGAGAGAGAACAAGGAATTGAAAAACTGTTTGAAGAAAAAATGAGAGAAAAGTTCCCTAACATGGTGAAGAAAATAGATATACAGCCCAGGAAGTGTGACGAGTCTCAAATAATACGAACCCAAATAGGCCCACACTAAGATATATCATAATTAAAATGAGAAAGGTTAAAGACAAACAGAGAATCTTAAAAGCAGCAAGGGAAAAGCAGTTAGTTACATACAAGGGAGAGCCCATAAGACTGTCAACTGATTTCTCAATAGAATTTTGCAGACCAAAAGGGATTGACATAAAATATTCAAAGTGATGAAAAACAAAAACCTACAACCAAGATTACTCTATTCAGGAAAGCTATCATTCAGAATGGAAGGACAGATGAAGGGCTTACTTCATAAGAAAAAGCTAAAGGAGTCCATCACCACCAAACCAGTATTACAAGGAATATTAGAGGGACTTCTTTAAGATGAAAAAAAAAAAAAGAAGAAAAGGTAAAAACTACCAACAATACAATGGAAATCACTACATATCTCTCAACAATTACTTTACTGTAAATGGATTAAAATGCTCCAATCAAAAGATAGGGTGGCTGAATGGTTAAGAAAACAAGACCCTTACATATGCTGTCTACAAAAAACTCACTTCAGATTGAAGGACACACACACACTGACGGAAAGTAAAAGGATGGAACAAGATATTTCATGAAAATGGAAACAAACAAACAAACAAAAGCTCGGATAGTAATGCTTATACCAGACAAAATAGACTTTGAAACAAAGGCTACAACAGGAGACGGGGAGGTTACCCAGTGATCCCACTTCTGGGTGTTTGTCAGAGGAGACCTAAGGCATTAATTTGGGAGGACATGTGTATCCATATGTTCATTGCAGCATTGTTTACAGTGGCCAGGATCTGGAGTCAGCCTGGATGTCTATCAATGCAAGAATGGATAAAGACGATGTGGTACATAGATACAACAGAATATTGCTTGGTCATGGAAAGGAATGATTCTTGCCATCTGCAGCAGCATTGATGGAGCAGGAGGGTGTTGTGCTGAATGGAGTATGTCAGACAGAGAAAGACAGATGCAATGTGATTTTGTTTATATGTGGAATCTAAACAACAAAATAAATGAACAAAATAGGAACAAACTCATAGACACAGAGAACGTTTTGATAGTTGCCAGGTGGGAGGGGTGTTGGGGTGGGTGAAAACAGGGTAGGAATTAAGAAGTACAAATTGGTTGTTACAAAGTAGTCATGAAGATGTAGTGTACAGCACAAGTAATATAGTCAATATTACTGTAATAATTATATATGGTATCAGATAGGTACTAGTCAGGGGGATCACTGTTAAATTACACAAATGTCTAACCACTATGTTACACCCATGAAATAAATATAAAATAATATCAAATGTCAACTGCAATTGAAAACTTTTTAAAGGGAGGTGGAAGTTGAAGGGAGCTAAGAGGTTTAAATTTCCAGGTGTAAAACTAGTAAGTCATGGGGATGTAATGTATAGCATAAGGAATATATTCAATAATATTGTAATAGATAGTACGGTGTCAGACAGTTGCTGGATTTATCATGGTGATCACTTCTTTAGGTATATAAATGTTGAATAACTATGGTGTACACCTGAATCTAATATAATACTGTATGTTAGCTATATTTTAATTAAAAACTTTAAAAAAAAAACAAAGAAAAGAAATTAAAAACCTCAGTAGGAAGAACTGTCTCATGGATCAGAACAATAAGTGTGAAGATCTTTCCAAGCATGGCAGTGCTGAGACTTTGAAATCCTCTGTTTCACAGGACAATTAAAATTATATAGAAATACTAACACAAGATGGTGTCCTTTGTTACCTTCTAAATAAAAACAAAATTATAACAGTCAATTATTTTCTATTTTAGGAGAGATAGATGACTGGACATAAGCCTGCCAAGGCCGGCTCTTTAAGATCCCTGGGAGATTTGCAAGGGGATACAGATACAGGAAATTTCTAAAACATATCAAATGCATTGACTTAATTTTCTGCTGACTAGTGTGAGACCAAATGATATAATCAGAGCAAAAGTGTTATGTATCTTTAATGATTTTGAGGTTCTGAACATAAGATTAAGAAAACAGTGGTAATAGCAAGTGTTGCTTTTTCAACTCCTTTTCCAATTACAGATTGTAAGTTTGGCAGAAAATAAAATATGCGTAGGGAACAGCTGGTTGTATAGATGGTGTCAAAGCAGGATTTGTTTTCCAGGACCCTGGCTTTCCAGAACAAAGAGTTTCTGGCAAGAGATGGTGTTCATTTCACCGGGAACGTGGGAGGGGAGTTGCTGACCTGACCAAAGAGCTTTAAAATGAAATTTGTAGAAGAAAGTGAAAAATGCCCAAATAAAACTGCAAAACTGGATGCCCCTGAGGATAAAAATGACACAGAGAGAAGCATCACGATGCAGGCTCTATTCTGTTATTTTCGGGAGAAAATAAGAGAGCAGGGGATCAAGACACTCTGGCCCCGATGTCTATATTCCAGGTCAGCCCCTGCCCTGCTCCCCAGGGTTTGCTGTTTTTCAGCTCCCTGCAACTCTATTTGATGGTGTGCTTTGGCTACAGACCCAGACTGGGCTTCTCATTCAATTCTGGTAAGGGTGGAGAGCAAGCAACATGACTAAGACTTCTCTGTGTTCAACCAAAGGCATGTGGCACCTGGTGAGCCTGTCACCACTGCTCCAGGATTTCTGTGCTGCCAATGAGGCTCATATCTGAAGTGTCACACAAGGAGCATTAGGCATCTGCATACATCTCAGCTCTGCCTGGGCTGACCTGCTCTTTTCAACTGAGTTTCTGCTTTGATTTCCTTCTTTTAAATATCTTTGCTTGAGTCACCTAATACTTCGGCTTTTTTATAATCAGGGACATGTCCTAAACTCTAGAAAATGACTAAACCAGTATAGTGCAGATATGACGATTAAGGGATTTGGGGTCAAACTCATGCCACTTACAAATCTCTGTGTTAATATCCTTATTACTATAATGTGGATTACTGTAGTCTGTAAGTCCTAAAGAAGTTATTAGTACATGTAATAACTTAGGTTGGTGCTTAACTCATTATAATGACCTGATACTTCTTAGCTCTTATTCATTTTATTATTATTTTCATCACCATTATTACCATCAACCCAAGGTTCTGCCTGGTGTCTTTCTCTAGGGTTGGTCAGATGCTGGCAATGAAGACACGATCTCTTGTTGCTTCTCAAGGCCCCACCAACTGGGATATTGATTTGATAGACGAAATTTGTACATCAGGTTCTTCCTGCCATGTGGGACATTCAATACTGCCGTCCATTTGATCCGTTCCTATTTTAACATTGTGCTGAGGGCTGCAACCCAAGCTTTTTAACTAGGTAAAAGCTACGCAGTCTTTCCTTATGCCTTCTTAAATGGGTCTCCACCTATTTCCAGCACCTTCCTCTACTCAGCTAGTCTCTTTGTCAGCTCATAACCATGGGAAAATCAAATCAAGGGGATGTTTTCCCATAAGACAAATGGTACCATTTCATATGTATCCCTGAGGTTTTCAATTGGGTGACATTAATGAAAGGAATGTGGCAAAAGAAAGATATACTCATTTGAAAAGGGGAAAGAAAAGATCAGGCTAAATGTGTTGGAGGTTTATCTTCAAATACTAGAAGACTTGTTTGGAGACTTAGCAGTATATTTATTTTGCGTTATTTCAGCTAGCGGATCTAGGACCAATGAATAGAAATTACAGGGAGGCTAATGTCAACTAATTAAAGATGAGTTTTCTAACTAGAGTTGGTGGAAATAAAATGAAATGGCTTAAAATCTTCGTTTCTTCAAGATTCAAGCAACAATAACAACTACATTAAATAATTATCATGCTAACAATTAATTACTCCCCCTTGGATTTAGGGTCAGTTTAACAGCATGATTTTCACTTACTGTCTTCCGTGCTCAACGCTGGGCCTTCCAGACTCCAGAAATAAAGCTGAAAACATTCCTAGTGAAAATGAAAGCTACAGACACAAAAATAAAAGTAGACTCTGACATAGAGGCCTTTAACACATGGGCCGAAAATTTAGCAGACTATCCCAAACTGCTAACAGAAACCAAGCCTTCTGCAAAACCTCCAGAAAATATCCTTATCATACCACTCACTACTTTGGGTGCTGAAATCCTTTATTCCACCGGATATCAGAACATGACTGAGATTGGTCTAGTTAAGGGAACAATTAACAGATGGTTCCAGAGCCAAAGTCAGATCCACTCACCTGGTGAGTCAGTTGCTGGGGGCAGAAGACTGTTTCAGTACACAGAGAGTACTTTGCCTGAACTTAAGACCAAAGCAGAGCTTTCTTCTGGCCCAGGTCACAGGTAACAAGCCCAGCCGAGAGCTGGGTGCCAGGGAGGCTCAGGACTGGCTAAGAGTGTGCCTCAATCAACAATAAGGAAATTTTGGAATGGGCGATATTCAGAAGTCAGAGTGGGTAAAAATCTACCATCAGGCACCACCCTACTGTACCCCTCCAGCTGCCAACCTGTGGTTTAGGGGGAAAACTCAGTCTCAGAAAAGAATATGGAAAAAAAATATGGTAAGGACTCAGACTCACTGGACAGGGGACTCAAGGACATTATGGTAACACAGAATCTGGTACAGTACCAAACAGGCAAAAAGGCAATAGCCTCTATAGCTGGATGCAAGATGCGGGAGAAGGAAAGGAAAAGGGTTGGGTTAGCAAAACAAAGCAGAATTTCAGTTTCCAAAACAGATATCCACATAATTTCCCAAGTCTCAGTCTCTTTCTTAGCTCCCAGTCCTGATCATGGGACTCATGGAAAACCTCAGTTAGTACCTCCATTCCACATAAATAGGTTTTTAGATAAAATTCTGCTACAGTTGAGAGCACAGACAGACTCTGGAGCCAGGTTGTGTGGTTCAAATCCCAGCTCTGCAGTTCACTCCTGGGGGGTGGGGGTGGGGGTATCAGGAAAGCTACTTAACCTCTCTGTGGTCTATTTTCCTCATTTGTGAAATAGTAATAATAATAGTACCTATGCCGTAAGGTTGTTTGAAGGGCAAATAGTTAATATAGTTAAAATGCTGAAAATGGCGTCGGATGCATAGTTATCTAAAAAAAAGTATTATCTATCAAATTCAACAAAAGGGGGAGAGGCTTGTATTTGAGAGCAGTTCTAGTGCAAATACCCCTATCTTAAATGGGGAACTGATGAAAACCATGCTGATGGTTTGCAAATACTTTGCCATTAACCACTCTCTGAACTCCATCGCCTCTCAGGATCTTCTTCATTTTCTCTGGGTGGTTGGCTACTGCCCTCTCTTTGCAAGTTTACTTAATCAAGGAAAGCATCACACTAGTGTCTTCAGAGGCACTCTGGCAAGTAACACTCTGCTGTGAAGGATGCCAAATGTGTAAGCCACTAATGAATTTGTGGAGAAGGGTGGGACTTGGAGGATAACCCAAGCTCTTGATTGTCCAAATGGGGTACAATCCAATCACCCCTGATATTGATTAACACAGAATAGAAATAGAAATATAGTTTTCATCTTCATGGTTTCATGACGCTTGTATTAGGGTTCTCTAGAGAAACAGAATCAATAGGAGATCTCTCTATCTATCTATCTATCTATCTATCTATCTATCTATCTATCATCTACCTAGCTAGCTAGCTAGCTATATCTATCTAATACACACACACACACATACACACAAATATATTATACATATGGGATTATTATAAGGTATTGGCTCACACAATGATGGAGGCTGAGAAATCCCTTGATCTGCCCTTTGCAGTTAGAGGCCCAGTAAAGCCAGTGGTGTAGGTTGAGGCCCTGACACCTGGAATGCTGTTGATGTAGATTCCAGTTCAACTCTGAAGGTTTGAGAACCAGGTGTGCCAAGGGGAGGAGATCAAAGTCCCAGCTCAACAGTCAGGCAGAGAGTGAGTTCAACCTTCTTCCACCGTTTTGTTCTATTCAGCCCCTCAATATATTGGATGATGCCCACCCACACTGCTTTAGTCAGTCCACCAATTCCAATGTTAACCTCTTCCAGAAAGAGCCTCACAGATACATCCAGAGACAAAGTGTAACCAGGTATCTGGGCATCCCTTGGCCTGGTCAAGTTGGCACATCAAATTAAGCATCACAGTCCTCAGTGGTCATGACTGAGCCAATGTGGCATAGCAGAGAGAGCGCAGGTCTAGCTTAGAACCTGAGCGAACCCTAGCTGGGTATCCTTCCATCAGTCACCTCATCTTTCTGAATCTCCATTTCTTTGTCTATCAAGTGGACTTAACATCACCCATTTAGTGAAGTGGTGACTATTAAATTATATCAGATATGTAGGGCTGATAGTAGAGTGCCTCCTTATAGACAACATTTCACCTCCTTCTTCTCTTTAATTATTATAGAAATAGACACAGTAGCATATGCAATTTTTCCAAGTGCTTCTGGTGCCATGCTTCCCTATACCAGGTGTTAGCAAAAACATTCTGAAGAGGGGAAGATTTGATTAAGTAGCGGCAGGTAGTGTCTAGGATGCTCAGTGGCTGAGTGCTCCGTATTTCCTCTGGGACTTCAGGCATTTTCTGAAATGGAATTGAGTACAATCAGTAGAGGGCCACTTCAGTGATCAAGGAGGTAGAAAGATTGACAATGGAAAAAAAAACTTGTTTTACATGAAATAGGTTTATGAGAACTGTTGACAAGGCTTTGCTGTGGAAGACTTCAGGGCCCCCTCTGAAGCAATGAAGAGGCAATTTCGTAGTACAAAGCAAATTTAGTGCGCAGTTGGGAGCGAGGTAGTAGACTTCATCCCCACAAAAAGTGGACCAGGTTAAAATGTTAAAAGTTCAACTAGGGTGACATAGACTCATTGATTGGTTATGGGGAGAGATGAGGTTTTGAGGGCTCGTATTTACTCACGTGATGCTGTTCTTGCCAGACAGAATACTGATGATGACTCCCAGGGCTAATCCAGATCCCACCTTTGAGGGATTTTTGTCATGGGCGTAGAAAGAGCAAATGTCCCTACACATTTCTAGGCCACTGTTCAATGCAAGGAAGTAGTTAGCATAGAAACAGAGAGGGAAGCAATGTAGAGACTTGTCTAAAAACAGGAATTCTAGACTGTGATTGCGTAAGTTCCTACCAAGTCTCCAACTCTTCCCACAAGTGTGATATGGGGCAAGTTATTTAGCCTCTCAGCTTCAGTTTGCCCGTATGTGTGACAAGGAGGATGACAGTCCTTACTGCATAGATTTGTTGTGAAGATTAAACGAGCCATCTCATGTAGAGATTTCATCACAGTGTCCAGTGTGTAATAAGTTCCATTAGTGTTGACAGTTGTTGTTCTTGTGATTGTCACAATTAAGATTGAGCCAGATTCTAGAAGTCAGGGCTAAGTCAGGGAAAGAGGGATCTGAGTGTTATCCCTCCAAAATAGTTCGTACCGTCCCTCCTATTATAAGTATTCGTTTTGTTGGGACCACTCTAAGTCCTGTGTAGCACATGTAAAACTCAGACTGAAAACACCTTGCTAAGGTGGGTTCTGCAAGCACTTACTATTTACATGGTTTGTCTTTTTTGGTCACCAAAATCTTGATTCTGAATCAGGTAGGGTCAACTCATTTTAGAAAATTACCTTTAAAACTACCTATTGCTTTGTGCACTCGCACAAAAGGATTTTGTGAGATTGTAAGAGTCAACACTAGGGCATAAGGACAATATAGATTTTACTATCAATTTAACTTAGGCCTAAAACTGCACCATAAAACGTGAGTTTCATAGAAAACGTTGATAACAATTTCCAGTTCCTCTCATTAGTTATACCCTCAACCCTGACTGACAATACCTTCTGTCTGGCATGTCTGGACTCTGCTTCTTCCAGATCATTCACACATAGTCTTCTTGGATGAGTTACATCCTAAGGCCCTCATCCTAACCACCTTCTGGAGACAGTTCTTAGTTTTTAGCAGTTTCTGACCCTAACGCTGTTGACATTTTGGGTCTTATAAGATATTGTTGTGGGGGCTGTCCTGTGCATTGTAGGATGTTTAGCAAGACCTCTGCTCTCTACTCACTAGATGCAACCAGATCATATTGGCCCATCCCAGATGTGACAGCCAGAAATGTCTCCAGACATTTCCAAATATCCCACCACCACCACCCCAACTGGGGGCAGGGGGCAAATCATCTCTGATTGAGAACCACTGATCTCAAAGATCACGTGAAGAAAATACAAAGTGAAGATATTAAGAAAAAGGACAATAACAACATTGATTGAGCGCTGTGTGGACCAGGGTTTTACATGCAGCCGTAGTAAAGGTTCAGTGTTATAGCCTCAGCATAGTATAGTGTTTGCATAGCATGCGACATGGATCCTGACTCCTTGGTCATTAAAATCTTCATGCCAGTTTTCTCATTTTTGAAATGGGAATGAGAGTTCCTCATGGACAGCGTGTGTGTGTGTATGTGTGTGTGTGTGTGTGTGTGTGTGTGTGTGTGTGTGTGTGTTTGTAGTGCTAGGAACAGGGGCATGTAAAATGTGATAATGCTTTTTTTTCTTGTTTATTTTCTAACTTTATTGTATTTGCAGAAACCTTATGGCATAGGCATTATTATTATTTCCATTTTACTGATGAGCATATAGAAGTCCTTATCTATGGGATAAGGAATAAGTACCTTACCCATAGAAACACATGGAGGAATTGACATTATAACTCAGGTCTGTCTGACTTCAAATTCAGTACCTTTATCTCTCCCCCTTCAGCACTTAGTTTTATTTTGAATTCTTGTTTACTTTAATACGCTCTACCTGTTTTTTTCTTTTTGCGTGTAAAGCAGTGTTTATTTTTTAATTCTATTTTATTTTAGTTGTTTAGCTTTATTGAGGTATAAATGACACATATGAATTGCATATATTTAAAATGCATAGCTTTATGTTTTGATATATGTATTCATTGGGAAATGTTTACCACAATCAAGCTAATTATCGTATCCATCACCTCACAAAGTTATTTATATGTTTCTGTTCTTTCTTTCTTTCACTCTTTCTTCCTTCCTTTCTTTCTTCGTTTTTCTTTCTTTTTTTCCTTTCTTATTTCCTTCCATTTCCTTTCTTCCTTGTGAGAACATGTAAGATTCCCTCTTAGAAATTTACGAGTATGCAGTACAGTGTTGTTCACTGTAGTCTCCATGCTATATGTTAGATCCCTGGGACTCATTCATCCTGCATAACTGAAACTCTGCATCCTTTGACCAATCTGTTGGCCTGTCTCTCTAATATGTGTTTTAGGTTCTTTTTCAGTCTCTCACTCTGCAAGGCTATGTTTTAAATTCCTTCGGGTGGGTACCTACTCTGTCTCTTAGCTTTAAGTTATTAAGTAAAACAACATTTTTAAAACCCTAAGCACAGTAATCTGCATATAATCAAAATGCAGTAAATGTTGGCTATTGTTATGGAAATGATCCTCCTGTGGGAGGGAACTACAAAGCAGATGACACTTTCTGTGTAATATTATTAACCTCTGTTCTTGGCCGTGGTGGTTCATTCCATGACCAGTAATCATATTCATTAATTTTAGATTCCAGGAAGCTGCCAGTTCTCTTATACTTGTGGCTTAGTATTTAGCAATGCTAAATGGAAATACCACACACACACACACACACACACACACACACACAAAAGTGACATTCATTTCTATTGGGCATTGTGGTAGACCCTATTCATTGGTGGACACTGCGTTTCTAACTTCTTTCTCTCTCACCTCCTCCAATAAGGAGGCAGGGAAAATTAAATACAATTTCCCCGATTCCCTTGCAGCTAGAGGTGACAAAGTCCTTTAACATAGTTCTGAACTACAACATACAAGTCAAAGTCTCCTGGGAGCTCTGGGAAGGCTCTTGGTTCTCCTGACTAAAGGACAGCTATGGTTACCACCTCTGTCTTGTTTGGATATGGGCACTATATTTGAAGATGCGACAATAATCTTGCTCCATGGAGGAGAGATCGAGGGAATGAGAGATGACAGTGCTGATTCATGGAGCTAGTGAACCAATGTCAAAAAGAAGCAGATTATTATGTGAGAAAACTAAATCCCTACTTGCTTAAGACATTAAATCAGGGTCTCTGTTATTTGTAGCCAAGTGTATTCATAACATATATAGACATAGGTTATGCATTTTCTTAGGGCAGGAAGGCAGTAAATTGGGAAGTACATAATTGGGGGTGATTTCCTCTCCTGTGAATGAAGAGACAGAGGATGGGTTGGAGGAATTCAAGTTTTTATGTTTCTGGCAGACATACAGTGATTTTACATTCATGACCTCATTTCGTCCTCAACAACCCTCAGATGTTAGGTATTATTTTCTCCCTTTTACAGACGAAAAAAGTGAGGTACAGTGAGGCTGTATAACTTGCTCAAAATTGCACAACTAGTAACTGGTAGAGCCAGAATCGGAGCTGAGAATTAAGTAATGATGAAACCTATACAAAAAGCATGCTTTCCCCAGTACATCAGAATAAATGCCTTAAACCTCACCGAGGTGAAAAAATTAGATAACTGAAATATCTGAACCTAAATGACTGCCTTTATCAGGAATGGGGGATGAGAGAAGTCTCTCATTTCACACATTTTTGTTCCCCACTTTCCACCAATAAATTCTGTGAAATCTAGTGTTCTGGTCAGTCTGAATAGAAGGAAATTTTCCTCCATCAGCTTGTGTTCTCAGAACCATTTTGCTGACCCTCCCCTCTCTGCCCCCTGCCCCTCCCCCCCTCACACACTAATTTCAGGCTGAAAACCACAACTTTCCTGGTTTCTCCAGCAGATAGGATCTTCTCTGATGAACAGAATTCACAAACCTGAGGCTTCATATACAGATTTCCTAACAGTTTCAAGGAAATGAGTTTTGACAGCTGAATGATGTCAACCAACTGAGAAATGCAAAATAGAACACAAGAAAAAAAAAAAAAAACTCAAGGGATGCTGTGCTGAAAGAGCAACTCGTTTTATGAAACCTTAGCAAGCATCTCAGGATGATGGGCATGGAACCGGCAGGAAGAGAAGTACTGCTGCTCCTCCCACGTGTTCATCACTGTCCTCTTCTGGGTAGCAGATGCTCGAGAGGAAAAGGGCAGCAGCACCCCAAGCTCCTGCTTTGGGGGAGGGTCACCACGTCACTAGAGCTCAGCAAGATTGCAGTAGATGTATGTTGCTGGGACTTGGTAGGGGGAGGAGTTGGAGGTGATGGACACTGGTGAAGACAGGGTGGGGGTGCAGTTCTCTTGACAAGCCAAACTCCAAGCAGAGTCTGCCAGAAGCTAATTGGAGGCTGACAGCTTTCTAATGTCATCTCAAGCTCAGGGTCAGCTCTGTTGTGGTACTTGCCATAACACCAGAATGCGCCTCTTAGAAAGGCAACTGGCCACCAGCTCTACTGCTTCTCCATTTTTCAGTCCTTGGATTCAACATGAGGACTCTCTCAGGCTTCAAATATGGAGAACAGCTTCACTTTTCTCTATCCCCATCAGGCACCACATCAGTTCCCATTGGTTGGGGTTTGGCAGGACCCCAGCTTGGTTTTGGGGATCACTTCTCACTCCTGTACTCCCAGGATGAGTCTTCAAGAAGTGATTGTGGGAAATACAAACCACAGTGTGGGACTGGTTGTAAAAGCTGCAATATTATAAAGCATTTTAAAGGGAACCCAAAGTTTCTGTCTCTGACAACTTAACTTGGTCACTCCAGCAGCTCCATGAATATGTGTGGAAACTAATCAACTTCCTGGGCTCCGACTGAGAGCCCAGCAGTCACCTCCGTGACACTGAGTTTTTGTCGGGGTATGGAAGCAAATAATCTCAAAACTGGAAAGGCCCTAGGAAGCCATTTCTTATCACATCTGAGAGACAAAGCTCACAATAAAACAGCCAGCTGGAGCAGGAATGCCTCCAATGAAAAAAGATATTAACGGAGGGCTTGAGGAATGCTGGACAGTGGGAATAATAAGACAGAATTGGGAAGCAGGGTGGAGCCAGAGCTGCACTGAGCTTTTATTATTATTATTTTTTCATGTAATAAATGGAGACATGCATTAGGCATTAGGCATTAGGGTTAAGGAGCAGGCAAAGTTTCTTGGTTATACAAGGTCTGACAATGAAATTCGTGAACTCATCCTAGAAAAAGTGTTACATATCTCATTGCTGAATATCACTACAGTCACCTTCGAAGTACTCCCTTTGGGAAGCTAGGCACCAATGCCAGCGCCTAGTCCACCCTTCAAAGCAATTTTGGAACTCTTTTTCTGGAATGGCCATCAGAGCTGTCGTCATATTACCCTTGATGTCCTGAATGTCATCAAAATGTTTTCCTTTCAATATTCCCTTTATCTTTGGGTAAAGAAAGAAGTCACTGGGGGCCAGATCAGGTGAGTAGGGAGGGTCTTCCAATAGTCATTTGTTTACTGGCTAAAAACTCCCTCCCCGACAGTGTGTGTGAGCTGGTGCATTGTCATGATGTAAGAGGCATGAATTGTTGGTGAAAAGTTCAGGTCGTCTAACTTTTTCACTCAGCCTTTACAGCACTTCCAAATAGTAAACTTGGTTAACTGCATGTCCACTTGGTACAAATTCAAAATGAACAATCCTTCTAATATCAAAAAAGATGAGCAACATCATTGCAACAAGTTCACAAACTTAATTATCAAACCTCGTAGACCTTACATTACTACACGTATTTAAAAAAATTGAAAAGAAATGTCACAGGACCTGCAGGGGGTATAAAACAAATTGGAATTCCTTTCTTTTACTTACATGGTGCTGCACCTGCACCCTGCCCACACTTTCTACTTTACTGCTGTGCCATTCAGACCTCTCTTCCTCCTTACCCAGTCCCAGGCATGGAACGCCACGTCAACAGTTTGGGGATGCTAGCTTTAGAGAGTGGGGACATTGAAAAGGCAAAAAACAAAAAACAAACAAAAACAATAACAAAAAAGAAACACTAAAGGAAAGAATAAACATTAGGGGGTAAGAGAAGGAAAGCAGAACATCTCTTTCTAGAGGGAGGCATCTCTGCCCGACCATTGTCACATACTTCAAGTCAGTGCTTCTCATGTGTGGTCCCAAGATCAGCAGTAGCAGCATCTACTTGTTAGAAATGCAAATTCTCAGACTCCACCCCAGACTTACTCTAAAATTCTGGATGGGACCCAGCAGAAAGTTTCAGAACTTCTCTAATGCCTTTGGTAAAAAGAAGCTTGCTATTTCTGAAGGCAGCATATTCTCTTTGTAGCGCTCCCCTGCAGTAATGTTTGTTCTCCTTATAACAATCAGAATGACATCTATTTCTCTGGGATTCCTACTTCTCCTTTCATTGATCAGAATAATATGAATTTATGCTTTAATTCAGCGACTACAGATACGTCCTGAATTTGGCTCATCTGGCTTCACAGTACCTATATTATCCCCATTTTAAAGACGCCAAAGATTGAGGCTCAAATAGGTGGTTCATCCAGGGAGCACCCACTGCCTGAGAGCTCTTTGCAGTAAATGATCAGAATTTCTTGTAAAGCTAGCTGAAGCTGACAGTCCCTACAGGATGAAAAATACCTGGCAAATAAAAATCTTAAAAGGAGAAACAAACGCTAATGGAAGAAAATATTCCTGGCAAATATGATGCGAATAAAACTGACGCTTGGTGAGTGTTACTGAATGAAAATATTAGCTGAATAAAAATGCTAACCATAGACACAAACGTTAACAGCTGCGCGTTGCTGGTAATGTACAGCACATAATATTTGCTGAAAGAAAATATATTAACTGCAGGAGAAAGGAAAGGAGCTGGAGTGATTTATAACAAACAAACACCTAGCGAGGAAGATGCTTCCTATGGTAATAGATTGTTGTAGCATTCATAGCTCCAGTGTCAAAACGCCTCAACCTGACTTGGCAGCTTTTTTATTTTGCATTCTTACAAGATGGCTTTACGTTCCAGCCACCAACAGCATGTATTCATTTATAAAAGAATTGTTCCCCATGCTGCCCTGGATTGTTTGCCAAATTGCTCTCCTGTAGCTCATACACCTGGCATCACACACGTCCCTGACACCACTTCTCACCTCCCGCAGTGTCAGTGGGATAGAACTTCAGACACTGAGGTCCCCAGGCTTAGAGTTGTGTGGTGGCCTTTTAAAGGAAAGGCCAAATTGAAACGAAGTCCTTATATTCTGCAAACAACTTTCTGGATCACTCTGCTCAAAGGAAATTTAAAAATAAAAGAAAGATGTTGCTAGTCCCTGTCTATAAGAGGTAATTGTTTTGACACCTTCACTTAATTACATGAATGAAACACGGAGTGTGCTGCAATTCACCATGGCAAATGAAAAAAAAAAAGCCCTTTTATACATGTCTACACAAATTGACTTTGTGGTGCATTATGGGAAGTGTCAACTGATATGGGTGAATTGGATTTTTTTGTTGTTTGTTCTTGGATTTATTTATGCTTTTTTTTTTTTTTTTTTGCAGCAAGGCTGAGATTTCGCCTGTCTCTTGTACATAGTCTTTCTTCTGAGTATTGTGTTTCTTTTATTAACATGATTTCCAGATGTTTTCTGGGCTTTACCAGAACTTTAAAGGTTCCAATAGGTGGATAATAAATTATAAAACAAAATTATTGCAGTGTGTCTTACTTGGTAGCCAACCCCTATACCCTACTATGTGCATGACACATAGTAGGCAGACAATAAAATTGTATGGAATAAATTAATGTTATATGTGTCTAGAGCTAGGTATCTTTCACTCACTCTCATGGTTGCTCCCCCACAACCTGTCAAAATACTGAAAGCAAGCCAATTTTACCCTTAAATATACCATATTGTAAACTGGGGGGCACAAAGGGTGACTCATGCAATGGAATGTTGGTTTAATGAATCCTTTGTGCACTCACTACCTGGTTCTGCAACTGTCTCAGAAGGGGTTAATGTCTGTGGAGTGCTTGGAGAGTGGGTAATGTTGTGTGAATAGCAGAGTAAATAATTACGGCTCTGCCTATATGAGACAGCTTCTTCACAGAGGGAAGGAGCAGGCGCCCTCAGTGAATATCTGCCAAGGTTAAGGAACTCGACCCTTAGGCAGGTGAGAGCACCCTCGAAGCTCATGGCCTCAGCTTTGGGCAAACATGTTGTCCCAGAGGACCTGAATTGTAGTGGGGAGATGGTTCCTGTCATGGAGTTCTGGATGAGAAGCTGTGAGAGATAAGCTATTAGCCACCAAAAAGGTTAACCCCTAACGCTTATCTCAAATACAGTCAAGAAACAGGCAGGACTCTGCTGGTACAGTTTTTATCCTCAGAGGTTTTAGGATTTTGATTGTGTGTGTGGGGTGGGGGGGTGGGGATAGGAAATTGCCTATGGCAGGAATACAATGGGGTGTAGAGGGTCTTAACCAACACGCATAGCCCTGCTCTGCCAGATTATCCCACTCTTGTTTATACTTCTCCAAATGGGTCTGTATCCCTCCCTTTTTGTTCAAATAGCCTGACAAACTGAAGCTGTGTTTGCGCTGGGTTTGATCCAAGCTGGTTATGACAGCATTGGCCCCAGAAGTCAAGCAATTGGGTACAGGTTCTGATTCTTTTACAGACTTGCCATATGGCTCCAGTGGGAGATTTCTGCAAGCTTCAGTCTCCTTGACTATAAAATAGGGTATAGTGACAACTGCCTTTTTGACCCACACTGGATTGCTGTGAAGATGAAACAAAATAATAATTGGGAAAGCTCTTTGAATGGTGTGAACTATATATAGATATCACATATAGTTCTTAGCAACTGTGATTCTGTGACTTTGAATAATCATGGAAAGAACTGGAGAGGTAACTCTAAGAGGATGCTAGAGGCAGGAAGGCAGGCAGCCTCCGGCCAGGCTTTAGAGGTAAGCACTGGTGCTGGTTCTTCACAGAGGGGGAAGGCCACCCCAGAGCTGAAGTTCAGGCTAAAGTTCCAGGATCTGGGGAGACAGAAGAGAGCTGTGAATAGTTAAGCTGAATGTCAGTCTTATGACTGTACCAGGGATGACCACTTAAACCAAGTCAGAGCCAATCCCCCCAAACCAGTGTTAAGGAAGGTCATGCAGTGTAACAGAAACAACACGGGCCTGGACATGTGAGTCCTGACTCTCTCCCATGTGATACTTTTTGTGATGCTTGGACAGGTAGATCCACTTAACTTCTCTGAGCACCAGTATCCTCATCCAGAGAATGAGGGTGATTTTAGAACCTGCCAGATAGAGTTGTCAGAAGGGACTGATACTGTAATTTGTGTGAAACCCTAGCACATTTTAGGCTGTCAGTAAGAGATGGATCAGTGATCCACTTATCCGTTTATTCATTCTTTCATGGATCAGAGCGTCTCACAGTCTTGGGTTGGTGCCTTGGCCCAGGAGGTCATTAAGAGTTAAGAACTTTTTTAATGGAAAAAGGAGATGGCTCCTAAATACCATCACCAGCAGCAGTCAAGAAAAGTGAGAATACATGTCTGCACCTTGATCTGTACATGCAATTATTCTTTATTACTCACAGAGAAGGTTTGGATCAGATCCTCTTCCTTTTGGTGCCTGAGTGTGGGGAGGGGGTCCACTGAGCCAGGCTCCCCCAAAAGAAGGAAAAATAATAGGCTTGCTGCCTTTTCCTCCATGAAAAATGCTCCCCGAGGTGCCATATAATCAGAGCAAGACTGTGACAATCAGCATGTCTCTGCTCTCCCCACATCCCAGCCATAATACAACATTAGAAGCAATTAGAGCTTGTTCTAGGTTGTTTGTAAGATGATTATTATAGCCGTTGCAGAGACATTTCAAAACAGGGAAGTTAAGGATTACAAAACGTTCCACATTTCCAGTGTTGATGGGGGTGATGCTGAGAAGAGCCTAAGAAACAGAGACAGACAAAGCCCAGCCCATCTCCCCTGCCAACAGGGTCCTGGGCCTAGATGTGCATACTCAATGCGGGGCACCTGAGGGCTGATGGCAAGTCTTGTCTCCCTTGCAAAGCTGCTCTGCACTGAAGGCACTGCATGGGTGCACTGGACCGTTAGCTCAACCACCTTCCTTTTGTTTGCCCAGGCATATGCGAGGTCTGACAATTCAGTTCATGAACTTGTTGCAACACTGTTGCTAGCCTTTTTTGATATCAGAGGGATTGTTCATTATGAATGTATACCAACTGGACAAACCGTTAATCAAGTTTACTATTTGGAAGTGCTGAAAAGGTTGCGTGAAAATGTTAGACAACCTGAACTTTTCACCAACAATTCATGGCTCTTGCATCATGACAATGCACCAGCTCACACAGCACTGTCTGTGAGGGAGTTTTTAGCCAGTAAGCAAATAACTATTGGAACACCCTCCCTACTCACCTGATCTGGCCCCCAATGATTCCTTTCTTTACCCGAAGATAAAGGAAATATTGAAAGGAAAACATTTTGATGACATTCAGGGCATCAAGGGTAATATGATGACAGCTATGATGGCCATTCCAGAAAAAGAGTTCCAAAATTGCTTTGAAGGGTGGACTAGGCGCTGGTGTCAGTGCATAGCTTCCCAAGGGGAGTACTTCAAAGGTGACTGTAGTGATATTCAGCAATGAGGTAGGTAGCACTTTTTTTAGGATGAGTTCGTGAACTTCACTCTCAGACCTCATGTATCAAAAAGTCCGTCAGTATTAGAACATCTGAAAGCGCCGGATGTCTGAACCATAGTAGGGCTCTAGCCACAGAACTTCTCCCTCCACACACAAATTCTTGACCCAACTTGATATGGGAACTCTTTAACCCCAATCTTCCACAATGGCATTGAAGCCCTCTTTTGTTTAGAGGAAATAGAATACAGCCTGTCGGCTTCCTGTCTGAACATGTTCATCTGCTTTTTTTCTATGATGCGTGGTGAACACCATGCTTCTAGCACATAAAGCACAGAATTCTGGGGCTACCTTGTACGTTTTCCCCTTTTCACTCCAAGGAGTATTTAATGGTCTTTCACCATGTGCCAAGCAAGGTAGGTGCTTGGATTACATCATCAATGAGTGGAACAAAGACCCCTGCCCTCATGAAACTTGCTTGATAAATATGTAAATGATGTAGTGTGGTAGAAGGGGATAAGTACTAAGGAGAAAAGAAAAAGTGGGGCAGAGGAAGGAGATTGGTTACTAAGGAGCTCACACGCTCTGACTTGACTGTGACAATGGTCTCTTCTCTATGGTTTCCCTTCTCCTAAAGCCCCTTCCGGTGTCATCACTGACTTTTGTGTTAAGTCTTACTGCCACTCAATTACCTGCACAACTAGGCATTCCAGGGCTGACCTGTGCTATTCCCGGCCTGTTTACACTTGATCTTCCTCTACTTTATAAGCCCTGTCTTCGAGCCAAAATGAGCTCCCCATTATTCCCCAACACATCCTGCGTTTTCCTGTCTTGTAAGTATAGTATTTGTGGACAAAGGAAGCTAATATTTACTGAGACCTGCTCACAGACAGGGTTTTGTATACTTTTTATGTCTTCTTCTTTAGATTTCATACCAGTTCTGGGATGTATAAGGTGAGGGAACAGAGATTGACTTGCCCTAAGGCATACAGTGCAATGTGGCTGAGACAAGATTCAGATCTCAGTCTGTCTGAGTCCACATCCAGTGCTCGCTCTCTCAGATCACGCACTTTATTATGTTTCTGTTCTCTAATTCCAGATAGAAACTACTGGTAGAAAAGCTGTGTGTATTCACCTTTGTGCTATGTCTAGTGGCTGGCACAAACTGGATTAAAAAAAAATATTATCTGGATTAAAAAAAATATTACCTAAATTAAATTTCTTTGAATATAATTGAATGAAGTTGAACATGTTTTTAGAAGGTTGTTAACTAACTGATCTTCCAGCAGCCTCTTGTGTAGATTGTAATTTGCTAGATCTAGTTGCCGGCCTTTTAGTACCCTCCTTGTTCTCTCCTGACTTCTACCCTTGTTCTTTGAAACTTTCCACGGACCCACAGCTGCACCCAACAGAGAACATTTTCAAGGCTAATAATGGCAGATTTCTTTACCTATGTCTTTCAATTGTCTTTCCTTCACCTTTCCCTACCTGCCTCATTTTTCCATTTGAGATCCCCTTGCGGACAACCGTTCCCCTGCCCAAATTTCATTTTTATTGGCACACATACTAAGCCTGACCTGTGGGATCTTTGGTTCTGGCTCTGCCTTGCTCCTTCATTTGTTGGGGAGTTGGGGTGGCCTCAGGAATACTGCAATTTCTCTGGGCTTTTGTTTCTTTATAGGGAACTGCTCATATGGTTTTAAAATTCCTACCAGATCTGCTATGTGCAATTCTCATTGTTTAGTGTACTGTAATTAATAAGTAAATATTTTTAGATCTTAGTGATTACTTTAGAGGTTCTCTCCAGAGTGTTCTTCTTAAGCAATACCTGGTCAGGCAGCTTGCTTTACAACCCCTGGAAGCAGCTTTGCTTTCTCTCATAGGATCCCAGTGGGCATTCATCTCCCAAGAAGAGACGGGGCCAGGGGATGGAGAAAAGGTGGATATATTGGTCTTTTAAATGAAGACTTTGGGAAAGAGGAAATTAAAGTCGGGGCACTAGGGGCATTTCTCATGTTCTTCTGGCTCGTAATGTGAAGGGCCTGTGGGTTCACTTTGCTACAGACAATTGGCCAACCTAAAATCCCAGTTCTGGGATTTTAACATCTTCAAACACCCACGTAGTACATCTGACCACTGCCTACACTCCCTCGCTCAATAGCTTCCAAACCACAAAAAGCCACCAGTGGCATGCGGACCCAGTTTCAGCCCCACAGATGGAAATTTGGTAAAGAGAGGTGAATTACTAAATAAATAGGATGCATTGTAAGTGTTGATAGATTTTCTGTTCTAAGGATAGATCCTGACATTGTGCTCAGTGGAGGATTACCGCTGTGTGTGTTTAAATGTGACAGCTGTTTCATTCACTCCCTGGTGTGTTGGAGAAGCCATGATAAAGCCAGCACGATGCCTTCAGAATCCTTAAAGTGAAATCCTCTAGAAAAAAAACAAAAATCCCCTCCCAACCCTCTCTGTCCCCATCTCCTTGCTCATTCCTCACATGCGTTTTCATTTATTGGATTTAATCTTTGATTTTTAACTTTCTAGATGAGAAATACCCCTAAAAGACCTTCCACCTCTGCTTGCTGGGCATCCGTGAAGCAGTTGCCTTCATTTTGGTGCACTGGGTGCAGAGGGAATGCAAAGCATTTAGAAACCTTAATTAAGGAACATTTAAGAAGATAGGCTGATGAGGGGCAAGATTAGCAGTGGATTTCACTGTTGCCTGCCTACGACTTTCTGTTTAATTATTACAAGGGGAGCTGCCAGCAGTGCAAGAGCTGACGGTTTGATAGTGAACTGCACTGACCTGGATTTCTCTTTCATTAGATTTCATTTAATTCAGGCAAAGGAGGCAATTTCTTAGACCCTAGAATAGTTGAATGTTAACCTCCAGGCCACAAGAATGAAGGGACAGAAATATAATTTTTTTCCTGAGCAATAGCAGTTTCCAGATACACAATCCTGCCTGGATCCCAACACCTCTTATTGTTTTGGGAAATAGAGAGAATAGGGATCTACTGTGTTCTGTTGAGGGCTTAAATGAGCTGAATAATTGACTCAACATTACCCTCTTTGAACTAAAAAGGGCCAAAGAAAGTCCTCCCCACTAGATTTAAAGGAGAAGATCTTCTTCTTTCTACATCTTTCTGGCTTTTTTTTTCTTTCCTGAAATAATCATGTTTGTTTCTGATGACCCCTAGGGATCACTGAACTTATTGAGCTTGTGACTGAGAAGAACTGTGATTAGGTGCTGATTGGCATGGTAAGGAGTGAGGGTGAGAAAACAGATAGGAAGGAAAGGCTGGTTAAGGTTCTATATGGGCTACAGCTCAATTACCATGTCTATCTATATGTTTCCCTGTTTTGACCCTTCTAACCTCTTCTCTATCCTAAGCTAATGGTGAAAGTTGGTTGAGGGATCCTAAAAATTCAAGAATACTAGGCCCAAAATCAGAGAATTTGGATTCTGCCTTTTCTCTGTGCCTTAAGCATCAGTTTATCTCTCTCAGTTAGTAAGGGGGTAATTCTTCTCTATCAAAATGGGAACACTAATTTTTATTTCATTGGAAGCTTATAGAAGGAAGTTAGAAAGTGCCCAAACAACATTCAGCATATAACAGGTTCTCAATAAAAGTTGCTTGCCAGTTCTAATCCATGCACATAGGGAAAGTAAGAAAGACTGTGTTCTGAAGAAAAACAAAGACTATCTGTGGGGACAGAGCCAGGAGTGTGGTTTCCAGGCTCTCGGCCTCATGTGGAAAGGTGCTGGCTCAGGTAGTAGATGGCCATCAGCTGTAACTTTTGAGCCATTGGCCACTAATATAACTGCTGCGGCTGTGTTGGGGAGTGGAGGAGAGTTGAGAGGAGAGTCGAGGAGAGAGGAGGATAGTTGAGGAGAGTCAGTCGGTTGGTAGGAAAGTGGACAGCAGGTCACACGTCGTGTGAATCCAGCCTCCAGTGATACTATAGTGGTATGACTCCCCTACCTATGGCTTAGTGGGTGTTCCTTTTTGGCCTCTCCATGTCCTGCGTTCTTATGTGGGGAGCGGGAGCTGAGACCCCGCCTGACACCCTGCATGGCAAATGGTGCAGCGAGCAGTGTACGGTGTTGGCTGAAACTCTCCGAAGGGTGGTGGAGCAGTTTGTGCGTATGAACACTCATCTCAGGAAGACCAGGAGGAGCAACTGCTGGAGAGCTGGACCCCCGTGGAGGGGTGGGAAGATGTGGACGGTTCCTCAACCAGTATAGGCCGGAGAAAGCAAAGGTCGTTGAGGCCCTGTGGGCTGGGAAGTGCTTGCTGAGGCAGCCCGGATGCAGGACTTGTAATCCCAGGAGGAAAGGCTTGCTTAGTCCTCCGTGGGAGATGAGGGTGAGGTCAAGGTCATCCCTCACCCCCTGGACAGCCCTGGTGAATGACTATGGACTATGGGGAATTGCCTTCCATCCCTGATTTAATGACCACTTGACTGTTTGCTTAGGAACATACCACCATGTAGTAGAACTGGGGGATATTTGCTTTGTATCTTGACCGGCTGCCATCGAGAATATGTAAGCACCTTGATTGTGAGTCTCTGTTGTTCCAGCACAGTACCCTGAGAGGCTGAGAGAGAGTGGCAGTGCCCTAAGAGCCCTGGCTGAGCCCAGGAAGTCTGGCTGTGCCCAGAGAGAGTGGCAGTCCCCTGAGAGCCCTGGCTGTGCCCGGGGAGATTGGTGGTACCCTAAGAAGCCCAGGAAGTCTGGCTATGCCCAGAAGTACTGGTGGTGCCCTGAGAAACCCTGGCTGTGCCCAGGATATTGCATCCACCTCCAGGCTCCTCGCACAGGGCCCCTTGGGGAAGACGCTTGTCGCGTAGATTGTGAGGCGAGACTCTGTAGAGGTGGAGTATGGGGACAGAGCCAGGAGTGCAGTTTCCAGGCTCTTGGCCTCACGTGGAAAGGTGCTGGCTCAGGTAGTAAATAGCCATCAACTGTGATTGGATGGCCATCAGCTGTGGCTAGTTGGCCATCAGCTGTAACCAGTGAGCCATTGGCCACTAATATAACTGCTGCAGCTAAGTTGGGGAGTGGAGGAGAGTCGGTTGGTTGGCAGGAAAACGGACAGCAGGTCATACATTGTGTGAACCCAGCCACCAGCGAGACTATAGTGGTATGACTCCCCAACATATGGCTCCATGGGTGTTCCTTTTTGGCCTCACCATGTCCTGCGTTCTTATGTGGGGAGCGGGACCAGAGACCCCACAGGCTGCCCTGCATGACAATATCCCACTTCTATTGGGCTTATATTCAGCTAAAATAAGAGAATGATAAACATAAAAATAAAATGTACAACTAAAGAAATAAAAAATTAGCACGTCATGATACATGCATACAATAAAATTCTTCTCAGTAATGAAAAGTAAGGAACTCCTGTCATATGGAACATGCATAAGATAACATTCTTCTAATAATTAGCCAGCTGCTTACAGCAACTTATTGATAAGCCTCAAGGACTTGTTTCAAACTGTCCCCTCCCCATATCTATCTAAGTTGACAAGCTCATACAACAACTCTCGCTATTTTATGTTTCCCCTTGGAAAAGGTAGAAAGCATTATGCTAAGTGAATTATGTCCAACACAAAAGCTAGATACTATATTGGTCAATCTATATGACATCCATAGAAGATAAAAGGTTAGAGACAAAACTCAGATCAGTATAGTCTGGGACAGTAGGTAAGGGGAGTGATTTACTATAACAGGGCAAAGGGGAACTTTTTAGATTTTGGAATGATTTTTATATCTTATTTATGATGGTGATTTTGCTTGAAATGTACACCTAAAGGGTGAATTTTACTGTACATAAATTGTAGCTCAGTAGACATTATTTTTGAAAGAGTTGGTAAAGGTGTAATATTTTTCTAATCCTTCCTCTCTTAGAGGAATAGGACTGTCTTCATTATGGGGTACTAAGGATTCCACAGAGGTGTTTCTAGAGCTTAGCGCTCACTGAATCCCTAGGGAGTCGCTGGATGGACATGACTGTGTTTTAAATCACCCATAATTTAATCATCTATAATGTGAATGTTTGCATAGTTGTACAAGTGAATTTTGCTAGGGAGATGTCTCAGTTTTAAATAGAAGATTAAAAGTTACTGTGGCTATTTCCATGTCGGTCACAGTAAATAATGCTGCAATGAACATTGAAGAGCATATATCTTTATGGTTAAATGTTTTCAGATTTTTTTGGTAGATACCCAAGAGAGGGATTGCTGGGTCATATGGTAATTCTAGTCTTAATTTTTTTTTTTTTTTTTGAGAAACCTCCATACTGTTTTAAATAGCAGCTGTACAAATTTACATTCCCACCAACAGTGTGTGAGGGTTCCTTTTTCTCCACAGCTTCTCCAACAATTATTATTATTTGTCTTGTTGATAGTAGCCATTTTAACAGGTGTGAAGTGGTATCTCATTGCAGTTTGGATTTGCATTTCCGTAATAACTAGTGGAGTTGAGCATTTCTTCATATATCTGTTGGCTGTTTGTAAGTCTTCTTGGGAGAAGTGTCTATTCAGGTCCTCTACCCATTTTTTAATTGAATTGTTTGTTGTTGTTGAGTTGTATGAGTTCTTTATATATTTTGGATATTAGCCCCTTATCAGAGATGCTGTTTGCAAATATCTTCTCCCATTCGGTTGGTTTCCTCTTTGTTTTGTTGATGGTTTCTTTCGCTGTGCAGAAGCTTTTTAGTTTGCTATAGTCCCATTCATTTATTTTTGCTTTTACTTCCCTTGCCTTTGAGGTCAAATTCATAAAATCCTCTTTGAACCCAAGATCCATAAGTTTAATACCTATGTTTTCTTCTATGCAGTTTATTATTTTAGGTCTTATGTTTATGTCTTTGATCCATTTTGAGTTAATTTTGGTATATGGTGACAGATAGCAGTATAGTTTCATTTTTTTGCATGTGGCTTTCCAATTTTCCCAGCACCTTTTATTGAAGATGCTTTCTTTTCTTCGATAGATGAGTGGATAAAGAAGATGTGTTATATATACACAATGGAATACTACTCTGCTATAAGAAAAGATGAACTATTGCCATCTGCAACAACATGGATGGATCTTGAGATTATTATGCTAAGCAAAATAAATCAGACAGAAAAAGTCAAGAACCATACGACTTTATTCATATGTGGGATATAAAACTGAAAGCAACAAAGGAACAAGACAAAGAATCCAAAACTTATAGACACAGGCAACAGTTTAGTGGTTACCAGAGGGGAAGGGGGAAGGGGATGGTAGAAGAGGGGAAAAAGGGGTCAAATATATGGTGATGGAAGGAGAACTGACTCTGGATGGTGAGCACACAATGTGATACATAGATGATGTGTTATAGAAACGCACACTTGAAACCTATGTAATTTTACTAACCATTGTCACCCCAATAAATTTAACTTTAAAAAGTTACACTGGAAATTCTGTGAAGATTGGGGCATGCAAACCAGGATTGGATAATGTCCTAACTTTAGGTAATGGCATTGAACTTTAAGAGCCATTTTGTGGAACTTCTGTGGAACTTTCTATTTTGTCATGGAATAGAATGAGTGCTTCTAACAAGACGGATTTTTTTTTTCCATGTAGGATTTGGAATTCATGGCTAGACTATAATTAAAAATATATAATGATTCAGGTCAGCTAGAAAAAAAAAGTCACTATGGCTTATTGCCCATCCCTGCAGAACAATGCCCAAGTGAAAGAAAGAAAGAGAGAGAGAGAGAGAGAAAGAAGGAAAGAGCAAGAGAGAGAGGAAGGAAGGAAAGGAGAGAGAAAGAAAAACTATGAACGATTATTCTAGAAGAAAAGACAAAGTGAGAGTTATGGTATGAGTTTGTCTCTAGGGATGGGCACGGGGAGCCAAGAGTTTGAAGTCAGTCCCTGAGCATTATCATCAAGTTACTATCACTAGCTGGTTATTCTTATTAAAGAGAATGATATTTTATATACAGGTTTGTTGCTGCGGGTCTATAGTTTCACTCACTCTGATGCGCAGGCTCATCGCAGAGAAAAGGGAGTGAGACTTGCATAAATCCTCTCTAATTCAGGACACTTAATGGTTCCATGCACTGCAGAGATTTGAAAGTGGAAGCAGGGATAGGAGGTCACCAAGGATAGGTGGAAAGCCGGGTGCCAAGTGCAGCTTAATGGAATTCGTGGTATTGATCCAAATGGCAAATGCATAGCATTGTAACAGTATCAAAAGCTTCACGCTGGGCACCAGCTCATGAAAGGCCACAGCTGCTAATTTGCAAAAATATCAGGGTCTCAAATGTTATCGAGGCCTTTATAATATAAATCACTAGGAGCCCCTTTAATAACTGCAACATACTCCCAAGCCTTCATGAGGTATTTGTATCCAGAAAAATGGCCCTTGAGAACACACTTCTACTAGAGACATTGTTGTGTCACAGGTTTCCAGACAGGAATATCACTTTGTGCCTCACACACTGTGAATAATTCGTCAATCTGAGCTGCTAATGACGATGACAGCAGTAATAACAGTGTTGCAATAACAGGCCAGCTGTGGCCCACGGTGGACCTGAAAGAATGGGTCGTTCCGGACAAGGTATTTTCTACACTGGGGTGCGCACCTACAATTTCTGGCCACAGAGGTTCAATTCATGTAAATGAAATGCTGAAGAATTTTCTCATCTAACACAGACACTGGCATAAATATGATGGGGATGTGGCTTCTACTGAGCTCTCTAGAGCTCAATATTTAAAGACACAAGCACAAATGAATCACAAAAGCACTCTCTCATTTGCTGGTCCATCTCTTACTAGACCCTTACCCCTTAATGTCCCAAAAGCCCAGACGCTACTTTTATTTCCAAACCAGTGAGTCTAACAAGACGTCCTTGGGTCTGATACAAGCCTGACAGGGCTGAAGGGGACTCTTTGCTCTTTTACCATATTTTTGTAATTGCCCATCCTAGCAGATATTCCCGGACAGAACAGTTAATGTGTAGGGTATGAATAAATGAGTGGCAATGCTAGGGAGCTAGTGATTCACAGACCAAGAGGGTTTGAAAACAATGCTCATGGCCTCAGGGGCTTAGACATGGATGCCCTTAGAGTTTGGTAAGTAACAAGGAGAAGGGAAGTTACAACATCTGGTAATAAAATGCAAATAACATTCAAACTTCACAAACGTCCCCAAGGACCGGTAGTGATGAGATATAACACAGTATCTTAACAAAAAGAAGAAAAAAAAAATCAGAGAACACTAGCTGTTTCAAGGGGTAGTCAGTGTGGTTATATGGGGGTGCCAAAAAAATGTACACCGATAGACACTTTGGTCAACGTTGCTCAAGCAGTAGTTCTCCGTAATCAGAAGTGTCTGGACGCTGATGGGAACCACTTTGAGCACCTCTTGTAACTGCAGAAGTCAAACGTGACTTGTATTCATCTTTTGTTATAGGTATACACTGAGTATTACAATTTTAATGCAGTTTTCCTTTCTTAAAATGTGGATACAATTTTTGGCACCCTCTGTATATGCCAAGAAGATACACTTGCCTGGAAATGCAAAAAAAAAAAGTGAGGATGGGAAATTCATAGGCCCAAGGACATATGAGTAAGAATAAAAGGAGAGTGGGATAGAAGGACTGTATTACAAATTGATTGGCCAGACAGAAGCAGTGGATGGCACATTTCTTATCTAGTAACTTAAAACAGTACAGAAGCATGGTGCACTGGCAATAAAAACCTTCACTCATGGTGGCATTCCTAGGACATCCCACTAGGTAAAAATCAAAGGATTTAACAGCAACAACAACACATTTCTGGTAATTTTCTGTAGATTACAGGAAACAGCAAATGGTGTGGTTAACTATATTGCACAAACCAACAAGAAGAATTTGCTAGTGACACGGAACTGACAGAAATTTTGGGAAAAGTGATATGTCATCTTGGTGTATTTATGGTCTGGAGTTTGAAGCGCTGGACTGAGTCAGATGAGTACTCTAGATTTTCAGAAGGAAGCTATCAAAACATTTAGACTGAAGATAGACACACGCAGGAGACACAAGATGAAATTGCAAGGAATTCTGTTACAGTCAAAACAGAGGCACTTTTATTTTTCAATGTTGTTTCCCAGGGAACTCTCTGAACAAACTATAGAAAAAAAGAAAATAACTAATGGAAATAATGCTGCAATGAACATAAGGGTGCAAATGTCTTTTCAAATTGTTTTGGATTTCTTTTGATTAAATACCCAGAAGTGGAACTGCTGGGTCATAAGGTGGTTCTATTTTTAATTTTTTGAGGAACCTCCAAACCGTTTTCCATAGTGACTGCACCAATTTGCAATCCCACCAACAGTGCATGAGGGCTCCCTTTTCTCAGCCTCATTAATGCTTGTTGTTTGTTGATTTATTGATAATAGCCATCCCGATGGGTGTGAGGAGATATTTCATTATGGTTTTAATTTGCTTTTCTTTGAGGATTAGTGACATTGAGCATCTTTATATGTCTATTGACCATCTGTATGTCCTCTTTGGAGAAATGTCTATTCAGATCCTCTGACCATTTTTAAATTAGATTGTTTGTTTTTTCAGTGTTGAGTTATATGAGTTACTTATAAATTTTGGATATTAACCCCATCAGATGTATCATTGGCAAATATCTTCTCCCATCGTTTCGTTGATGGTTTCCTTTGCTGTGCAAAAACTTTTTAGTTTGATGTACTCCCATTTGCTTATTTTATCTTTTTTTCCCCTTGTCTGAGGAGGTACATCAGAAAAAATATCACCAAGGCCGGTGTCAGAGAGTGTACTACCTAAGTTTTCTTCTAGGAGTTTTATGGTCTCACATTAATGTGCTAAATTCATTTTGAGTTTAAGGAAGCGACTCCAGTGCCCACTAATAGACAATCAGATAAAGAAGATGTGGTTACATATATACAATGGAATATTACTTGGCCATAAAAAGAATGAAATCTTAACATTTGCGACAATATGGATGGACCCAGAGGATATTATGCTAAGTGAAGTAAGTCAGACTGAGAAAGACAAATACAATATGCTATCACTTATATGTGAAATCTAAAGAACAAAAGAAATGAACAAACAAAACAGGAACAGACTCATATATACAGAAAACACATTGATGATTGCTGTTAATAGAAGGGTGGGGAGATGTGAAGCTTGTTGAAAAAGGTGAAGGGATTAAGAAATACAAATTGGTGGTTACAATATAGTCATGGGGATGTAAAGTACAGCATAGAGAATATGGTCAGTAATGTTGCAACAACTATGTAGTGTCAGGTGGGTACTCGATAATCAGGGGCTTATTGCATAAATTTCTAACCACTATGCTCTACACCTGAAACTAGTATAAAATAATATTGAATGTCAACTGTAACTGAAAAAAAATAATTAAAAAAGAAGAAGAAAGAAAATAACTGGTGAAGAGAAAGAGTTAGCAGACCTAAATGTTAGACAGGTTAAATTGCAAAGTGAACGGGGGTGAATGACATCTTTTTGGAGACAAAAAATATTGAAATAGGACAGGTCCACTGCTTAACCTTATGGTAAAATTCTGTTATATCCAACATAGACAGAGTTTCACAGCTTTTCTAATTCTCAGATGTTCTCTTCTCTGCCAAGAAGAATGATCTCTGTGCAGAAAATGGCAGACCCAATAACTTTAAGAGTGTTTATTCTTACTAATATCCTAAGCAAATAAGAGATTTACAGGAAGGAGATTCTAGCTTCTGTAACCACGATCGGAAAACTTTAAAGAATCCTATGGCATGGGAGTAATGCTGGGAAATGCATTCACACATTTATTGATAACCTGATATAGATGCTGTGGAAAGCATTGAAACATCAGATGGATATTCATTAGTATTTTTTTCCCAGTTCACAGTCCAAGAACAAACGTCTTAGTTAAATTTTAGCCCCTGCCAAATTTCTTCCTAGTTTCACTCCTCAATAAGAATAGGTGAAACTCACTTCTTTCTCCCCCTGTCTCCTTCCTATCCATGATTTCCAGTAGAAAATTTAGATATTTTGCTAATGCATAATACAGCAGTTCTCAAACTTTTGGTCTCAGCATCCTTTTACATTCATAAAAAATATTAGGATAATGTAAAGCTTCTGTTTATGTGGTTAATGTCTATCTATAGTCACACTAATAAAAAATTAAAAATCAGAATTCAAAAATGTGTCCGTAAATTCATTAAAAATAACAATACTAAACCTATTACATATAAGCATGTCAAATATGTCATGGAAAAAATGATGTTTCCACCACAAAAAATAATGAGAAGAGTGGGATTTTATATTTTTGCAAATATGTCTAATATCAGGCTTAATGGGACACAATAGGATTCTCATATCTGCTTCTACATTCAATCACAAAATAGAGAGTTGGAAAAGGAAAGTGTTTTAATAGCTTTTTGGATAATTGTGAATATTCTTCTATGACACAGCACCAAATACAAAAAAGTGTTAGGTTCTTAAAGGTTAGTTGCAATGTGGAATTTAAAACCATATCAATGAATGTTCCATAACCTGTCACACTAAAATCCGTGGGTCTGCCTTGCACTTTGAATAAATATTTTGTTCATGTCTGATTTTAAAAAATCACGCACTGCTCATTTAAAAAAATATTGGTTCATTCACTTATGGAGAGCTCCCAAATGTTGTCACATTTCACTATAAAACATCAGAAAAGTTACATTCATTAGTATTGGGCATGTGTCAAGCTACTAGTGAAAGTTTTCCAAAATTCTATTTTCTTTTGAATGCTCCAATTTTATCATTGGCAACAAATACTGTCAATTGTTTTCCTTGAAATGACAGTCTCACTTCATTTATTTAAAAAATAATCTGCCAGAACACCCAACTTTGAACAACCATAGTTTGTCAATCATTCTTTCAAGAAAAAAAAAAAAAGTATTTCATGAAAAAAAACAGCTAGTCCAGCTTGCAACTCAAACAATTGCAGTTTCATTTTCTCGAGAAAACTGTCATTCTTTGGTTATACAGCAGAAGTACTTTGTGTATACATCCCATTTTGTGAAATATAATATTAAAACAAAATGTAATGAAGAATCAGGCTTTAATAAAATTAACAATTTTTACTACTTCTTTAAGATCATTCTTATATGAAATTGTTTTTTTTCTCTTACTACAAGTGTGTGACAGTGAAGAATGCAGTGACTACTGATACAGTTTAGTGTTTAATGCTTGTTACAGTGCCAACCTTGCTTTTGACCTATGGGTGCAAGCATCAACGCAGTGATACTGCAAATATCATCTGTGTGGTTTTATAAAAATAGGTTTGAGAAGGTCTCAGGCACTCCCCAGAAGTCTACAGATCACACTTCAAGAATAATTAATATGGTATAATATAGCTTGAGAATCTTGTATCAGATCATTTTTAAAAGAGATTCCAGCCTTATTATTCCGGGAGTCTAGATCTGTATGTAGCTCTTTAACCTTCTCATATACCACCTACTCTCGTCATGGGGTTTACACCTTCCATTTCGGAACACAATTTTCCAATTCCCAATTCTGCCCATGTCCTGGGAAGTGTAACCTGTCTGTTTCTTTGGTTTAGGGGGGAAAGAAGAGAAATACTGGAAAAAGGATATGTAAAAGGAAGACGCAGATATGGTTTGCTTCTGCTCAGAAGCAGAGACAGAGTAATGAGCAGACACGGTAGATGAGTGAGCAGAGCAAACCCTGCTGCCTGTACCTGTGCCTTGGGGAACAAGGCTGTGCCCCCAGGGCAACAGGGGGTACTATTATCCCATAAGGAAGGCTGTGCATCAGGAGCTTCTAGACCCCTTTAATAAAATTCCTGCACCATATACTTGGAGATTCTGAGTTAGTATGTCTTTGGGCAGGGGGGATGGGGACTCAGGCATGCCCAATTTGCAAAAGCTCAGGTGATTTTGGGGTGCATCCTGGTTAAAAATCATTGTTTTGGGGGATAGGATAAGCAGAACTGCAGCTAAGTAATCACAATTCAGCCTAAAGATGTTGAGTTTATCTGTTTGGATGTTAAGTAAAAGATGAGTGATTCCTCTTCCATGGTTTGTGGAAAGCGGTATGTCAGGGTTTGGAAACAGTCCTGGGGGTAGTCAGGGAGTACATTCAAGAATACAGCTTTAATCTGAGTTGGTCCCAGATCCCAGGAGTTCTTTGTTTTGGTGTCAACACCTTCACCATTCACCACTCTCCAGCAAGATAGAAGTAAATGACAACTAGAAACCTTAAAAAAAAAAAGGCTAGTAGACAAATAGCTGTCCACAAAAACACGTCTGAGTAGTAATTGCTACTTTCCTTTCATCGGTTTAACTTGCAGTCACTCAAGTAAGAACACTTGGAGTGGAAAATCTATTAATACTGAGGGCTGGGAGTGGCTGGGAGCACAAACTGTGCAGAGCGTGGTATTATAGTTCCCTATTTTCTCAGTGTTGTAACTCTTAATCTGCTAAAGACATTGCAAAGAAACTGGAAAAGGTTTTCTTTTGATTTTTACAAGTGACATCAAATACCCTGCTCCTGACAGATACATGGGCCTAGTTAATTCTGGAGAGGATTTAGAGTAAAGGGCTCTAGTGAGCATAGCCCGATAGATCTGAACACAGACGAGTTCGGCCAATCACAATATTTGATAAGCCCAATTCATTACCTCTTCAGATTGCTAAAAGAGGCCCAGAAAATGGTGCAGGTCGTTTTTCTGTTTCCTACAGAATTATAAAGTTTGCGCAATGGCCACTTGGGCTTACATAGAGGTGCCATCCCACAATTGTTTTTTTGTGCTTTCAACCTCAAAGGAATGATGCTTCTTCCAGAAAGCTGCAATTTAGCCACAGTGCCTCCAGGGAGTGATAGTGAGCAACTTTAATGTGGTCCAAACTATGTAGTATCTACAGAGGGTGCCAAAAAAATGTGTACACATTTTAAGAGAGGAAAAAACTGCATTAAAATTACACTGATGGTAACCACTTTGAGCACCTCCTGTAACTGCAGAAGTCAAACTTAACTTGTATTCATCTTTTGTGATCAGTACATACTGAGTATTATAATTTTAATACAGTTTTTTTCCTTCCTTAAAATGTGTATACAATTTTTGGCACCCTCTGTATTTTTTCTGAAATATAAAATGGCTGCTCTAGTCCAATACACTTATTTGTATTAAAACATCATTTTCCCATAAATTACTTAAATGGCTTATTAAAGCAGTTAAAACAAAACAAATGTCAAAATAAACAATCTTTGCGAATAACATGACCTAAACTCTGAGCAAATGATAACTAACATCTATTAATGTTATGTGGCTGGCATCAGTGAAAGCACTTTGCAAGTGGTAGGTCATATAAAGATCTCAATAACCTGTGAGGTAAGTACTATTAATATTATAATTTTTAGGTAAGAAACCAAAGCGCAGAAAAATGAAATTATATGAATAAGTTATAAAGCTGGTAAGTGATGGAATTGTTTCTGGCTATAGAGCTCCTCCTATTAACAAAGCTACCTAGCCTCTACTTGACTTCTATTATTCTGATGACTATTAGTATTTTTACTACATATTCTAATGTTAGTCTTATATGCTAATCAATTGTGACATTTTTGTCCAAGTTCATTTAACACCTGACTTCCCCATAACAATGTTTCATGGGATGTTGTAAGTAGCTTATGACCCCTTAACAAGGATCCTTGGAACAACTGAAGTGTGAGAACAGTGCTTCCAATACAAAGTTATATTGAGCAATTTAATGAATAGAATATGCTATACTTTGTGTGTGTTGAACATTATATTGATATTATATTATATTGGCTATCCATTGATAAGAGAACTTGATGGGTGGTCTTGGTCATACCACATAGACACAAAAACACTATTTCTTTTGCTAGTGGGCATGTGAGACTGATGAGGCATATACTTTTGGCTTCAGTTTCCCAGCTTTCATAGGTCTCCACAAAATACAGTAAGTCTTACAAGGGACAACTGTTTTTCTCCTTGCTCATCTCAGTGGAAGCACTATCTCCCTGCTAGTATTGACCTCTCCATTCTGATTTCTCAGGTTATAATCCTCTTGCTTTCTGTTTTGTGGGAAGCTACAGGCTGCCAAGTAGCTTTTGTGTGCTTTAAAGCCCTGTCTTTATTAGAGGCACATAATATCACCAAAACAATCTTGGAAGTCTCTAGAAGGAAAGCAACAACAACAACACTATAAAATCTTTTAGTCTTTTGCTGATGGTCCCCATTTCTTTTTTTTCTATTTGTAACCACTTTTCCTTACTTAAGCTATTAATTTTTTTTTATTATTAAATTTATTGGGGTGACAATTGTTAGTAAGCTATTAATTTTGAGGCCACCGGGGACTTTAATGACCAATCAATCCTTCAACTCTCTGACACTATACCCTTATTTTCCAGAATTGATATATTAATAGAATGTGAACTTTGTACCTTGCTCGCAATCCTATCCTGACACCCAAACCATCCCCGATTTGAACGATCCCGGTGTCAAAGTCTCATATAGCAGTGTGACCTCAAGCCCAGGTGTGGGTATGGCAGCTTTTCTGTGACTAAATTTTTCAGCTTTAAAATAATGGTGACATGCTATGGCCACAACGATCCTTGCCTCCTGGGATTTATACCCTTGTGTGTTCCCCTCCCACACTGCACAGGGCTGGCCAATAGTACAGAGTGGGAACAGTGGTGTGTGACTTCCAAGGCTAGGTTATAAAAGCTGTCGTGGCTTCTGACTTGTTCTCTCTTAGGTCAACCACTTTGGAGCAAGCCAACTGCCATGTAATGGGGACATGGGGGGCAACCGTCTGGGGAGACCCACATGGCAAAAAACTGAAGCTACCTGGCAACGCCCTGCACCAACTTACCAGTTATGTGAATGAGCCACCTTGAAAACAAAGCCTGCAGCCCCCGTCAAGCATACGGGTGACTGCAGCCTCATAAGAGATGCTGGGCCAGAACTGCCCATCTAAGCTGTTTCTAAATTCCTGATGCCCAGAAACTGTGACCCACAAATTTTGAAGCAATTGTTTATGTGGCAATAGATGAGTGATTTAAAGAGAATTCTCCATCATCAACTGGTTCCTATCTGTGAGAAGCTGTTTGTAATCCCTATGTTTAGCTGGCAGCAATCACAGAATGTTCTATGACCTCCTCTCTAGGAAAGGGGGTTGATAGTCTTTTTCTTTACCTTCAAATCCACCTCTTAGGCCTGTAGCTACTGGACCAACTTGCATAAGATCCTGGCAGTATTTATCTAACATGCTTTACTAAATTGCCCCTAGCAAAAATTTTGGATGCTAGCTTATTTTAAGTAGTTTAGAGTAGCCACAACCCTTGTAAAAATACAGGTAGGAAGAGTCTGCTACATAGTGGAAATAACTTTCATAGGTTTGGAGTGAGGGTTATCTGGTTTTAAATCCAGGATTGGCTGCTGAGTAACACTGAATATTAAGTATGTCCAAGGAATCAAAGGTGACCTTGAACAAGTTATGTCACATCTCTGAGCTTCAGTGTTTGCATCTATAAAATGGGGATGCTAATTACCTTGCAGGGCTGTGTGAAGATGAAATGATATAACTTCTAAAGTTCATTTCACAAAACAGAGTGCCACGGAGATAATGGAAATTTAATAAATGATAGCCACCATGAATATTAACATAAGATCTTGAACAACAAAAGTGGAAAACTAACTTATTTGTAGTGGAAGATTCAAAATGTGCTTCGCTGTCTTTGATTCAGTATCTTTGATTCTGGACCTGATTTACAATTAGGAGAGGAAGGAAGGTGCACTCCCTTCAAACTGGGGCTTGAAGAATACCAGCTTCTCAATGGCAGATGAGGAGGGATGGCCTTGTAGGTCTAGGGAACAGAATGAGAAAAGCTAGAGGGGTAGGAAAGGATCATATATTTTGGAACAAAGGGGGGCTGGCTAGATCATGGGAAACAGAGACAAGGCAGGAGGTGATATAGGTGGGAGGGGACTCAAAAGCCATTTGTGAGGACTCTCGTGTAGGTGTCCCAACCTCAGCACTATTGATGTTTTGGGTTGGATGAATAACTGTGGGGGACTGACCTGTGCATCGTAAGATGTTTCACAGCATCTCTGGCTTCTGCCCCATGGATACCACTAACACCCACTCCCCACCAGTTGTGACAGTCAAAAATATCTCCAGGTATTGCTAAATGTCCCCATCTCTCCTGAAGAAGAGTCACTGCCTTAGTCCAACATTCTCACCTTTGCTGTGAATGTCAACTGGAGCCCACACAGCCTGTGTGCCTGGGTCAAGGACACATAGTCTGAGCTGCAGAGTCAAGTCTAAACCCTTCCAGAGCTTTATCCTTATCTAGATACTTGAAAAGTAGCCAGATGGTCTTTGCCATATTAAGTAGAGGAGTAAGAAAAGTTATCAGTGAAGAGACTTAAGTGTAAAGGAGCAAAACGTGTCATTAGGCTGGGACTCTGCTAGGGAGAGTCACAGATGCATATTATTTAAAAAACATTAATGTAAGTATTAAATGAGTGAACACCAGAAAGTGTCCAACACAGTGTGTGATGCCGGGAAAGTGACCAGAAATGATGAGTTTTCTCCTTCCTGTCCTGCTAATAGTCTGGGCTTAATTCAGTGGGCCATAGGGAACTATAGGGTACTTTTTATACATCAGTGACATTATCATAGTGGAAAAGTGACATTCTACCTACAGTTCATATCTCTTGCTTTATGCTGGGAAGGTGCCCTATCTCTGGGGGACATATGCCCCCAGGGACTGGCCTGATGCCTGCTCCCTAAGTGTCCTCAATTACCGTTTCCACCCACCAAGCAGGCTACTCTCTCCAGAGAAGATCAGGACATAATGAGCCCAATGCCAGGAGTGATTAAAACAAATGACACCGCAGTCCTACAAGGTGGCAGGGCAGGGGGAGATGGTGAAAGTGATTGGCTCCTTTTAAATGCAGCCCAATTTTGAATAATACATCTGCTTACCCGATAGCTGCCTGAACACAAACCTTTGGCAGCTGGTCATCCTCCAGTGCCTCCGGGATGGGGTCACCAAGGGTTGGAACACACTTTCTGAATTGAAGCAGTGGACTGTGAAATAGGAATTACTGACAGCTCTTAAGTATATCAAGAGAACAGCCCTATTCCTTAATACAGAGCCACTAATAGACATCTAGAAACCTATAAAACAGACAATTCCTCTATATCATCCTAGTTAAATCAATGTGGTTATATTACCCTCATCATTTTCCCTTTAAGGTTTATTACATTTTGCCACAGTAATGTATTTTTTCATATCCATCAGCCGATTAAAGACTTTATTCTGAAGATACACACATCCTTGTGACCTAGTTGAAACTGACCTAAACTGTTAGGTAAAAGCAATTTGGTGGGGAAGTTATTCTCTCTCTCTCTCTCTCTCTCTCTCTCTCTCTCTCTCTCTCTTTTTCTCCCCCCCCACCCGCGCTCTTACTCTAACACTTCCCTTATTCCAGAGGATTAGTGTTCTAGCATTTAAAAACAATACTGTAAGCTTACATTTTTTTTTTCTTTGCAACATTCTTCTCTAGGTATTGAGACAACTACTTAACCTCTCTAAATGTCTCTTCATCTGGTGCTCTCTAGGTAAGTCCTTTCTTGCTTTCTTTCCTCCTTGTTCCCCTCCCCCTCCAACCCTTCGTGAGTGTCATGTGCATTCCTGATTGGAAAGATACTCAAGACTTCCGAGGCCCACGGGCGTCTGCAGGACCAGGGGCTCCTCTTCTTGAGTCCTTCCTGCACCTGCCGCAGCCAGAAACCTCAGCACGACTTTGCTATTGGAGACACAGCCAGGGCTCACCTGTGGTAGACAGGGGAGGTGACCGCTTTAAATATACCATCTAAATCACCTTCCCCACAAAACTGCCCAGTGCTGCCAATGCCATGTTTTCATTGCTTTGAGACGAAACTTTGATAATCAGCAAAACAGAGCATGTGTGTGCTCCAGGAAAGGTAAAACATGAACTTGTCATCATCCACTAACACCGTCATTTTATCATTAAGTCTGAGCAGAGCAGAGTTGCATATCTTCAGAAGCAAACAGCTGGTTGACATACAGCTGTCTCATTAGTTGAAGTAGGGGCTTCAGAGAGGTCATGGGGAGTTAAGGTGAATCGTGAGGGCTCTGACCTGGACAGAAGCTGAGGAAAGGAAGTCACTTAAACAGGTAGCTGATTTCTTTATTAAGGCAAGGTTTTCCTCAACACTATGCAGTGGTTCTTAGACTTCGTTTGGCCACAGAATTCTTTCTGAGTTGGACTCTTACAAAGATGACGAACATGGAAAAGAAGAAAAGTCAGAGCTTCTGTGATTGGGGAAGAAGAGGTAGGCACAGGAGCCCAAGGAGGCGGGGCCTTTGCAAAACCCAAGCTGAGAACCTCTGACACCTTCTGAAGCCTTGGTTACTTCCCTCCATGTCTTATTAGGAAAGATTTCTCTTTACATCTTAGCCTTCCTTACTAAAGACAGAACTCACATAAACATATAAGCATAGAGAGCTTTAACCTTAGCATATTAGTTACTGACCTTGGCTGGAGAAGAGCTTATTCATATCCTGAACTCACTCAATGAGGCAAACGCTGATTTATCCTTCAAAGTCAATTCAGACAACATCTCCAGAAATCTTGCTCCCAACCCTGAGTCTGATTTAAACAGGTGCATCTCTTCTCGGCTCTCAGAGCACCTTTGTGTATGATTCGACCGTAACACTTGTGATACCCTACTGTGATCATTACGAGTGTTTTGCTTGTTCATCTCCACCCCTGAACTGTGGGCTTCTGGAAACTAAGGACAATAAATGTCTCATATGATTTGGTGTTTCTGACACACAGGGCCCTGCTTGGCCCATTGCTGCTTCTCAATGAAGTTTTGCTGAGAAAATAAAGGCATGAACAGATGTTTGCCATCGGTGTTTAATTCTAACACTTCAGATCAACAGGCCCTAGTAAATAGCGCCCCCTCCTTCTCCAGCTCCAGGACCCTATATACCATTTCTGTTTAAATCACACGTTCGTACTGCTTCTGTGTTAAGCTATCCCCCATATTCTGCAGGATCGCACCTCTCTCTTATTCCTAGAGTAAACACTTTGCCTTCCGGTATTTGTCATCGATTTTCTCTGCCATTTACTTATGTTCCAACTGGGGCATGGGTGTGTGTAAACATCATATACATGTCTTGGGATAGTGCTGTGCAACTGCTTGTAAACAGTAATTAAGTTCATGCCAAAGCTTTCCTAAGGCAAGATGGGCATCTTTGATCCTTCCTTTGCACGTGGGGAGCTGGAGAGATGAAATAATTTAAAAGTAGCCACGTCTTGGATCAGTGTTCAGGGTTGGTAAAGGAATGTAGTGCTCCCTAGACTTACACTTTAGCGTTTAGGTCCTGCTGCCTCCTATAAATTATATATTTGTTCAGAGGCAACACATTCATAAAATTTTGCTTACACAGAAATCCTGTTCACACTTAAAACTTCTCATAGTCAACCTAGATTCTGCCACCCACATCCTCACTCTTCAAATGTAACCCTTTTCAGAGTCCTTTGGTTTTTTTGTTTAGGATTTTACCCCATAGGAGTTCTTTGTAATTAAGTATGTAGCTGGATCTTGCTAACATTCCTCATATGATTTTTTCCCCATATGATCTTAACTGTAGAAAATTAAGTGACTGTAATGGAAAACACACACACACATACATACATACAAAGTGTGTTTGTCAGTTTAAACTGAAATGAAATTTAATCTCGAATCCTAACCCTAAATGAAATCCAAAGAATGCAAAATTTCTGAAAATAAGCTAAATATAATAAGTTAATGCTCTAATGAACACCATCAATTCAATGATTTTAAGATTATCCAGTTAACAATATTAACAGTATAATCCTTACCTGGGGTATACCCATCTTTGGTGATCCATCCTGTGGGGACAGAGCCCCAGAGAGCAGTTTCCAGGCTCTCGGCCTCACGTGGAAAGGTGCTGGCTCGGGTAATAGATGGCCGTCAGATGTGGCTAGTTGACCGTCAGCTGTAGATGGTTAGCCAATTGGCCACCAATATAACTACCGCGGCTGTACTGGTTGGTGAGTCTAGTTGAGTTGGTCGGTTGACAGAAAAGCAGACAGCAGGTCGCACGTCGTGTGAATCCAGCCTCCAGTGAGACTATAGTGGTATGACTCCCCTACCTATGGCTCCGTGGGTGTTCCTTTTTGGCCTCACCATATCCTGCGTTCTTATGTGGGGAGCGGGAGCTGAGACCCTGCAGGCCACCCCGCAAGACACATACATTCCTAGTTATTTTCTCATCTATTTTTATATATTGATATTCATGTCAGCTGTTATGGGTATAGATACTCGAGGAAAGCAATTAACAAAGAGTTGCCTTAAATCACTTCCTGCATAAAAAGTATAAATAAATATCTATTCCTCCACCCTGCTTTCCAGACACTTCAGAATATTTCCCACTATTTCAATGGAGGTTTAAAAAGTCTACTCTTGGAGTAATAGCCACTAACATCTACTGAGCCCTCCCTGAATGTCAGGCAGCACTCTATGCATTGCACGTATATAAAGTCTGTGTAACAAGAGTTTCCTTATGTTTCTTATGACAACCTGAGGAAACTAAGATGCAGAGAACTTAAGACTTTGTCAAAGGTCACATTGATGGTCAGTGAAAGATCTTGGATTTGAATCCAGGCAGATTAGCTATCGAGCCCACATATGAAAATAACTTACAATCATTATAGTTAATTATATCGTCTCTGAAACTTAGAACTGGCAGACTCTTGGGACCTCACTACTCAGGTGAAATTTATAGAGCAGTGCCATCAGTATCACGTGAGCGTTTGTTAACTACGCAGCATCTTGGTCCCTTGGCTGACCTACTGCATCTTAACCTCCTTCTTACCACGTGATGCATATGCACGGTATATGGATGCTAGTGATGGAGAAACACTATTTTAGGTCTCCTCTCATTGTGCAATCTTGTAGCCACAATAAGAAGTCACAGAGGCCCAGGGTATTTGGCGGGATTTTTTTTTTTAAGCTCCACACATCCATGATGTGGAGACAGAGCCAGGAGTGCCGTTTCCAGGCTGTTGCCCTCACGTGGAAAGGTGCTGGCTCAGGTAGTAAATGGCCATCAAC
This sequence comes from Rhinolophus sinicus, assembly GCF_036562045.2. Classification (NCBI taxonomy): domain Eukaryota; kingdom Metazoa; phylum Chordata; class Mammalia; order Chiroptera; family Rhinolophidae; genus Rhinolophus; species Rhinolophus sinicus. The sequence continues at coordinate 12,285,651 of NC_133765.1, read as the reverse complement.
TGTGATTGGATGGCCATCAGCTGTGGCTAGTTGGCCATCAGCTGTAACCAGTGAGCGATTGGCCACTAATATAACTGCCGTAGCTATACTAGTAGCAGAATGGGGGCTAGCAAGAGGATAGTGGCTGGGCTAGCAACCGCAGATTGCAGTTAGCAGGGTGGATTGTAGTTAGCAAGTGGGGTTGGTTGGTTGACAGAGAAGCGGAGTATGGATTGTGGATTGTGTGACTCTTGCTTCCTGTGTCTCCAACCCAGCTGCCAGTGAGACTATAGTGGTATGACTCCCCTATCTATGGCTCCGTGGGTGTTCCTTTTTGGCCTCACCATATCCTGCGTTCTTATGTGGGGAGCGGGACCTGAGACCCTGCATGACACCCTGCATGACACATGAGCACTATTTTCTATGTATACAATTTCACACTTAACCATGAGGAATTCCATGAATGATTCTAAAACATATCACATTAGCAGATGGCCTTGGGGGAAAATATCCTTCAGTCACACACTCAGTTTCTGAGCTTCTAGATTTGTTCCTTTGACTCTGTCATTCATTAGCAAGAATGAGAATTGCCTGACAATTGAGTTCGTTGATAACACCTCTGTCTATTATTCAATAATAATTGCCAAAGGGTATACCCTTAATAGAGTTGAAGAGCACATGGGAATTGAGTTGACTAAAACCCAGGCTACTGTACTAGTGTGAATTCTGTCTGGGTCTTGGATGCACTGGACAGTCCAGAGTCAGCTGTCATTGACTATAGCAAGTGACAATTAAAGCTGGAATGCCTAAGGTTTTCCCATTGGCATGAGAATAAGCTAATTAATGCTCCTAAATCTGTTTTGAGGATTGCCCTTGTATTATTAAGTTATCTTTCTCTTTAGATGTGAACACTTGAAAGAGGGAGAATCCTTACAGATCATTCACTCTATTCCAGGTTCTCTAAGTTGCAGGTGGATATGTGAGACTAAGTTTATCTGACTCCAAATCGTGTGCTCTTCTCTCTTTGCCTCTCGACCAAGTGTGAGAGAATTATGTTTTTTCTCCTGTGAAACTGCTGTTTATATCTCTTGAACCTCAGGCAAGGGAAATCAGATGTACAACATAATGGAACAGAGCTAAGAGCTGGGTTGGGATGAAAATGAGAAAAAAAAAAATAAAAATATATATATATATATATATATAGGCACTGTTTTTTCCCCCTGTCCTTAGGTTTACAAATGGGGTTGAATCCCTAATAAAAATTGTTTTTTTCACATCTCTTAATGTAATCATTGAACTTGCCGCAGTTGGAAGAGATCTTTCTGATTATATATTATGAATGGACAATTTTATAGTATTAGAAATGGACATCCAGGCAGGTTAAATGTCTTGCCAAACTAGTTTGAGGGTGAGCCAAGTCTGGAACTGAAACCTTCTCCAACCCAAACAAAAAACTTGCTATTAATCTGCCCTGCCTTTTTGCCTTCAAGTAAATCGCAACTTGCTTCTCTAGTGATCGATTGCACTGGACATAAGAGCAGTAACACTTAGTTACATGTTATGATCATTGATAAATGTGCACAAGAGCCCCTCAGAGGAGCTGTGTCTGCTGGCGTCCTTGCTTTCTAGGTTTCCCCAGGCCTGACCACCCAATCCTTTGAACTCAGCATACTCTTCAGGGTCCTATGGCCTTTGTTACAGTTGGAAGGGGACTTAGAGGTCATCAGTCTAAAGATTTCACACTGCATGTTTCAGAGGCTCAGGTTTCAAAGGAAATGCTTTAGAGGACATCTTTCTCCCGTGTGTGAGTGGGTGAGTCACCCACTTCAACCAGAACAGCTTCACTTTCGGCAGTATTACATACCGCGGTTCCATATAAGGTACTATTTTAAAACGTGTTCTGATGCTTTAAAAGGGGGGGGGGGATATAATGGACTTGGTCAGCTCCTTCATTTTCCCAATACTTTTCAGATAAGAAAAACTGAGCTTCAGTTAGGTTTAAGAAACTTATGCGAGGTTACACGGCTCAATTTCACTATGGATATGATGGAAACAAGCACAGAGAACATATTTTCTCAACCAAAAAATCAGGACACAAGGTCTGACAAGTCCAAGTACACTTATGGGGACAACAGGCCAAAATATTTGAAATGGAGACAGGCCCAGAAAACCCATGATATATGGTCACTTCAGGAATAAGGCAAGAACATTTCTGGACTCCAAGACCAGCTTGAGTGACAGGTGAATGAGCTATGGCATGAAGTCACAGAGGGTGACCGTTACTTCTTTCCTATTTTCTGCATTCTTTGATATATGATGGGACCTGCCAAATCCTATTGATTTTACTGATGCTTTCAGTATTAAGATTTATGCCCTAATGGCTCCTTTGGACTTCTTGCGTTGGCTAGACCCTCAGATGCTGGAATACTTTGGGAAAACGAGGGCCAGGAGAAAATGATTCAGTAACCTACCTGACTACTGATAAATTCAGTAGGAGAAAGTCGTGGTGTAGCAGTAACTAGAGTTTTAATGCCATCATTGTGAGCAGCTATAGATAATATATGTATCCCTTAAATTTTGTAAGAGCTTATAGCTGTCATAGTATGAGGTACTCAGGGAACATATTCTATAAAATAAATGAATAAATACAATAGAAAAAAAACATGTGGTATTGACACATATTATCTCTGCCTGGATGGCTCTGTGCAAAATATAGCACTGCTGAGCATTAAAGATATTACTTGTGTAATAATACACAGCATCCTTAAAGCCCAAATCTTAGCAAATGTGAAGACTGTCAAACAACAGTGAGTTCTGCTGTGAAATAGCTGTGCTAGTCTGGTGCACAGGCCAGCTTAGGCAGTCACAAGCATCATTTTTATTCTGCAGAGTCCAGAGTGGCTAATCTTTCTTGTCAGAAAGGAATTGTATTTTTCCTTTCTCTCAATGTTCTTTGTTTTCTTTTTGTTCTTTTAGTTTCGCACCCCCGCGCCCACCTAAGAAAACGCTGGTTTAAGAAATTGTTACATTGAAGCTCAAGTAAATGTCATTACTTCAGAAACATGACTTTCTCTGGTTGGTAGGAACAGGTCACATTTTTTTCATTTTGTCAAGTCCTGTTTCCTTCAACTTAAGGATGCAAACAAAGTCACTTAAAATAATAATAATAATAACAATAATAATAATAAGCCTGAATTAAAAAACAAAAAAGCAAACAAAACAAAAAAACTGAGGAGTCTTGTCCTTGGGGAAGTTAAGCCAATAGGATAAATTTTGGACAATGGAGTCAGAAATCCAGAGCTGGCCTCATGAGTGTAGACCTGTGTGGTCACAAATGGCACCAATCTTAGAAGGGCCTCATTCCGGTTTAATGCTCTGTTGTTGCCATCTTGAAATTCTAAATAATTCATGAACAAGGGGCCCTGATGTTTCATGTGGCACGGCCCTGCCAGTTAAGTATCCTGTCTTGTAGGGAACCCCATGGACCTGCTTCCGGACATTTCTGGTTCTGTTCTATCACCATTTCAGCTGCATGGTTGAGAGCATGTAATCTGGAATCACACACTCTATCACTTATTATCACTTATTAGCTGTTCCATTTAAGGTGAGTTATTACTTCTTTGGAATCTCAGTTTCTTGATCTCTATAATGGGGATAGCAATATGTTTTACCACATCGCATTGGAGGATTAAGTATAACAATGTACCTATAGCACTTACCTTATCCACAAAAGTATGATCTCAGCAAATATTTGTTGCATAAATAAACAGGAATAAAATCATCTCATAGGTTCCTAGGATTTCTATAGAGCTTTGATTGTCTACAATCAAGAACTCCTAAAATCTCAAGAGGTTAAAATAGACTTCTTTCATCCTGCTATCTGCTTTTCCCATACATATATATATATATATAATATATACATATTATATATTATGTATTATGTATTATATACTATATACATTATATAGTGTATATTATATGTAATATATAATATATGTATATATCATTTATGTACATATATAAATATATTATATCTATAAATACTTATATATTTATAGATATATTTATATGTGTATATAAATGAAATACACATATATATATATGTATATATATATTCCCCAAAGTCCTCACCGAATGGTCCATGAGTCAGCAGGCTTGACTTTTAAAGATTAAGACTGTGGGAGCCAAAAATGTAAATCAAAACTGACCAATGAAGAACTCTTGCAATACGCTGGGGCCTCAAGGATATTTCTACCATTGTTTCCTACAGGCTGATCATCTACTCTACAGATAAGTCTCTGCAATGCTGGGTGGAGCTGGCATGCTTTTGCAGGTGTGTATGCTCTTGGTGAAGCATTTACTTCAGAGAATAAACATTGCTTTAGTTTGTTCTTCTGAATCTAAGTATTCTTGATCACATTATGGAGACTATGGTAATTAGCAGAATTTATCATTTAGTGATATATATATATATTAGTGTTTAGAGATTTGTGACCTATGGGTCCCAATTTCAAACCAACCAAAGAAGTGATTTCAAACTAATTCAAAATCTTTGGAAGGGAACATATAGACAGTGGCCATACTTATAAGTACTGGGAAATGTACAGACCACAGCAATACTTCCCAGATCCCCCGTTCTCCCCTATCTACTTCCATCACGCCCTTCTGCCACATGTAGACATCTTCTTAGTCTTAGCCTAAGAGTTATTTGTTCTTCCATTTTTTTCTTACTCTCCTAATTCTGCACTGAAAAAAGCCCAAGCGCGTTAGTGTGACAAAACATGACTCTTTCTTGAAGGCTGAGAAATAAAAGATTTGAGAGGGGATTTGTTTCAAAGGACAGTGAAGGGAAAGGTCAATGATATGTTAAATTGTTTATCTTATCACATAAAATTATGATAATATTTATTATAATGTCCTAATACGTGTTACAAACTAAAATGATATTTTACAAACCTCATCCTACTTATCTTCACCACAGTTTTGTAAACTGGGTATTAAGGAATTACAGAGTTGTTCACCAGCAGAGATGACAGTCAAACCAATCCCAAGACAGGCCGACTCCAAAGTCCATGATGTCGTCTTTCAACTTGCAGCCGCCATTCAGACACCATCACCTGTGTGTTTCATATATGCAGGGCTTTTGAATGAGTTCTGTGATGTTTGGCTGAACTAAGTCAGATGTGGGCCCCAATTGTCAGCAACTTAAAATCAAGTACAAAAGATCAGGCATGAGCAAAAATATCTGCAATGTAAGAAGATCATGATTGGTGTCATATAAATGGTGCACACAACAGATGCCACACACAGTAATCTTCTTTTAGGGGAGAAATATAGGTATGTCATTTGGAATGTCTTTCTCAGAATCATGCAGGACAGAATTGCATTCTGGAACCTGGACTTAAGAGATGTCAGTTGCCTCTATAATGAAACATGTTATCTACCAATGGCATGTCATATCTAAAATAATTAGTCCAATGCTTACTTTTTATCATTTTTTTTCTGTCCTGACATGTCTTCCCATAAAATGAAACACATTTCATCAAATGTTCTTCTTAAATCAAGTCTAACTCCTTCCAACTTTTAGGTCTAATATGAGGCTGGCTCATTTCACAGTTTCCACCTCTGGAAATACCTGGAAGTAGTTGGGAAAAGAACAGATTAAGTACTTGCTAGTTTGCAATACTCTGTAGCCCAAGGTAACTGTCTTGCATCAAGTTAATATCTGTGCTTGTGCTATGCTGGAGCTGAACCTACATCTTATACTCTCCATGTTGTGTCCTTTCCACTTTGTCTTAATTAATTAGAGCCTGATAGGGAAAATTAGCTAAGCTTTTGGAAGAATTTAAGTTTAAGTTGAGCCTTAAAGGATGATGATGTGGACTTGGACAGGTAGATACAGGAGGGAAAGGAGCGAAGACATTTAGAGAATAACACAGCTTCAGAAAAGATTGAGATGGGGAGGTTCCCAATACATTCACAAAATAGTTAATGATGGGCTCAGAGAATGGATGCATATAGCAGTGAGGTAAAAAGTACAAAGTTAGATTGGCAATATTTCTTGAAAATGTAAATGACGGGATATAAAATTTTGCCTTCATTATTTTTTTAGGCATTTTTTTTTAAGTTGGGGATTGATAAGATACAATCTGTTTTAGGGAGACAACAACAGGTAGTACTAAGTAACATTGAGAAAATACTTGAGACAAAGGCTAGGGTTTTAGTTAAGAGACTCCCATAAAGCCTAGGTAAGTGACATGCATGTCTGGTTTTGGACAGTGGTTGCTGCTGACATGGAAAAGACACCAAGTCTGGTGGTTGCTGCTGTTAGACTTCAGTGAGACATGCTGGGACCTCAGCAGCACAGGCTGGCTCAGGAGACCTTATGTATAAAGAGGTCTAATTAGTTAGGTAAATATAGCTCAGGGTCTCAGGTGGCAATAACAAGAGCAATCACAATGGCATTGCCAATAGCTAAAATACATCATGTGTGCTCCATAACATGAGGCTGTCACTGTGCTAAGTGATGAACCAGGGGTATCGCAAATAATCCTTAAATCAAGTTTATGAATCAGGTATTGTTTTCTCTGTTTTAGATGGAAAAGCCAAGACTCAAAGAGGATAAGCAGTTACTTAAACCAAATTCATACATCTGGCAAGTGGCAGAGCAGAGACCTAAACCCAGGCACACTGAGAGAGGAGCCTGTTCTCTACCACTGTGTCCCACCTTCTCCAATAGTTAAAGCTGGGGTATTGTACCTATTCCGTAATAAATAACCACTCCTTTCAACATCACCAGCTACGATGCTTTGGAAAAAATATTAAACTATACCAAGACTCAGCATCTCCATCTATAAAATGGGAATCATTGATAATTACTTTATAGGGATATTTTGAAAATTAAAACTGATCATGTGTGTACAATGCCTGTCAAGATAAATATTTCAATCAGTCAGATGAAGAACAGATTTGGGATTCCAGGTGGCAAGCGATACCCAAATCCTGGCAATGTGACGCTAGTCGATTAGTTCATTCATCACAGTCCTCCAACAAGGCACTAAAGAGCAAGGGGAAGGAGGCAGTGCTGGGTGGCACTGCCTGAGGGAGGAGGTTATTCAAGGAAATCCAGTTGACTTGGCTATGAGTTCAGGGAGGGCTCCAGTCACAGACCTCTTTCTCTAAAATTTCAGTCCATAGATTAATGAAGCAACAGAGGAGGGCCAGGAGAAAGACCTGAGGGAAGAATTTGTAAATAGGCAGACTTGTGGATACTCAAGGTTAACCTAAGTTATTATAGGTACGGTGTTTATATTGACAAAATGAACTCCAGACTCTATGAGCTAGTGTCCGGGGTGCACTACTGTCTTTGCAGGAAAAAATGGGTGGAAGTTTTTGACATTATGAAGGGAACGAATGATCAAGACAGTTCAATGTAGGGCAGCTTGAAGAAATTGTGGCCAGAGGCAGACTTTGGGCCATTTGAAGAGAAGGGGAGAGTGGTTGTTCTAGTTTAAGAATAAGGACCCTGTTCTAAGGTCCCAGGCAGCACTAATTAAGCTAGTGCTCCCATTTTCAAGAATGCATTTCCAACACACACACACACACACACACACACACACACACACACACACAGCAATATACAGCTATGCTCCAGAGAATCAGAATTCACTCGGGCACCTTATAACTGGTTCTTTAGGAGAAAGGGAATACAAACGATGGAAAAACATGACAAATACAGTACTACCTTGGTTTTCGAATGTCTTCGTTGATGAACATTTCGGTTTATGAACTCCGTAAACCCGGAAGTAAATGCTTCGGGTTTTTGTGTTTTCAAACACCCATTGGAAGTTGGACATGGCACATGGTTCCCACTAAGTGCAAGATCCTGAGGCCTAGCTGTCGGCTGTTTTTGAATGTGTCAGAACTCGAATGGTCTTCCGGAATGGGTAACGTCTGCAAACCAAGGTACCACTGTACGTTTCATCACTTGTGCCCACTTGGATCGATACCCGAGTACAGTGGTAGTGCCTGAATCTTGGCCTTCAGAATGATTCTGAGCCCTCAGCTTGCAGTCCGTGATGATTATGTACTATCACTTTTTATTCGTCTGTTTATGGTTCTCTTTCCAAATAGAATGTAACCATAAGGACAGGACACCTTATGTCGTTGTCACAACTATATCTCCAGTGGAACCCACATAGTTGGGTGCTGAATAAATAACCATTGAAAGAAGAATTGAAAATGTTCTTGGGTCTATTTAGGTCATTGTCTTCTTTTATTCCAGAGTGTTAATGATGAAAAAGGCTTGAAGTTTTAAAAGTAAAAAGCTAAATTTAGGTATGTCCCTAACTTCTCTCTATTCTTTCTCCCACTTGAAGATTAACTATTTTGTCAAGAGCTACCCACTGAGTTTAGAATTTATTCTATAAGCTTAAAGGGGTTTTTGGAGGTTTTCAAAAGAGGATTGATGTGGCAAATAGATTTCTACATCAGAAAGATAACTTTGGAAACAGTATGCAGCATAGATTAAAGGAGAAGATACCGGAATCCCAGAATCCAGTTAGGAAGCTATTACATGCAATGAACATATCAATTAGTAGATACTGGGACAGGGTAGTGGTGGTAGGACACTCTCAGCGCTACGTAGCTGTGTGCAGTGGGTGCTACTAACTCCACTTAATAATGGTGGTGGTAGTAATACTAATAATGGTAACAGTCATAATACTAAACTGTAAGAATAGCTAACATTTACTGTGTGTACTCTGCTAGAAACTCTTCTAAGAAGTTTAGGAAAGTGACTAAGTTATCCAAGTTTGCATAACTCTTAGTAAGTGAAAAAGCTGAAATTCAGATTTAAGTCTTTTGATTATAAACCCAGACCCCTTCTCATCGTCCTGCAAACAAAATCTTAAAGTACAATTATACTGACAATTAAGTTTGCGAACTTGTTGCAATGATGTTGCTAACCTTTTTTGATATCAGAGGGATTATTCATTATGAATTTGTACCAACTGGACAAACAGTTAACCAAGTGTACTATTTGGAAGTGCTAAAAAGGATGAAAAGTTAAATGACCTGAACTTTTCACCAACAACGCATGGCTCTAGCATCACGACAATGCACCAGCTCACACGGCACTGTCTGTGAGGGAGTTTTTAGCCAGTAAACAAATAACTATTAGAACACCCTCCCTACTCACCTGATCTGGCTCCTAATGACTTCTTTCTTTACCTGAAGAGAACGGAAATATTGAAAGGACATTTTGATGACATTCAGGACATCAAGGGTAAATATGACTACAGCTCTGATGGCCATTCCAGAAAAAGAGTTCCAAAATTGCTTTGAAGGGTGATCGAGGCACTGGCATCACTGCATAGCTTCCCAAGGGGAGTCCTTCGAAGGTGACCATAGTGATATTCAGCAATGAAGTATGTAGTACTTTTTCTAGGACGAGTTCGCGAACTTAATTGTCTAACAGCATAGAGACTTTACAAGTACATAGTATTAATACTTATGCATATTACTTATGAAAATGCATTTTGCTTTTAGATTGTAAGCCTTTTTTTTAGAGTGTAAACTTCTAGAAGGCAGAAGTAATATCCGTCTTCCCCTTGTTCCATCTGGCAGTGATCTGCATTTTAACAGGGAGCCACAGAGACAGACACCTTGTCCTAAATTGATGCCCTACTGATGGTCACACTCTCTGGTAAGCAGTAGAACTCTTTTGAGGGTTAGGGGAGCTTTCATTTATATCCCTCAGATAACAGGTTGAAGTGTACACACTTAACCCTGGAGCCTCTTTACTGAACACATGTCTTTGTATTTGGGTGGGGTAGGGGACGGAAGCATTGAGAAGGACAAAAAGGGGTGAAGCTGGGCATTGCCCCTTCTCAGTGAAATCTGTAATATGTCCTCAATAGCTAACTGTTCTGTGCTCTCTTCCTTCTGACTTGCTGCTTTCTTCACGCGGCAGTTGCTTTTTCTCCTGACACTGCATGAATCTCCGGAAATAAAAGAGCTTAGAAGAGAAGGTGGGATTTGTACAAGGCCTTTATATCAGGAGGGAGCCAGTTAGCATGAGAAAACAGGCGCGCTCCTCAGCTGTACCTGCAGAGACCCTTTGCTGAGGCTGGGCTCACAGCTGCCTTTCTTCCCCACTCCCACCCCCTTTCTCACCTTCCTCATCTCACTTCTTTTTAACAAGAATTCATTTTGGACATTCAGAGAGAAACCCAATCAAAACCTTGTGTGGAGATTTGCAGAGGCGAATTCTAGAGAACTTGGGACATGTTTTGTTTGCATGGCGGGTGCAGTGCTTGGGCCTGCTAGACAGAAGAGATAACTGAGAACTCCCAGATAGCTCTTGGAGAGGACGGACACACAGAATTTTCCCCATTGAATTTTTCTTTTAATTAAAGTTTATTGGGGTGACAATTGTTAGTAAAGTTACATAGATTTCAGGTGTACAATTCTATAATACATTATCTAGCTCTCACATTGTGTGTTCACCACCCAGAGTCAGTTCTCTTTCCATCATCATATGTTAGACCCTGTTTACCCTCTTCTAGAGTCCCCCTTGCCCCTGGTAACCACCAGACTATTGTCTAAGTCTATGAGTTTTTGTTCCTTCATTTATCTTGTTCTTTTGTTGTTTTCAGTTTTATATACAAAAGAATGAAACTGGACTGCTATCTGTCACCATATACCCAAATTAATTCAAAATGGATAAAAAACCTAAACATAAGACCTGAAACAATAAACTGCATAGAAGAAAACATAGGTACTAAACTTATGGACCTTGAGTTCAAAGAGCATTTTATGAACTTGACTCCAAAGGCAAGGGAAGTAAAAGCTAAAATAAATGAATGGGACTGTATCAAACTTAAAAGCTTCTGCTCAGCAAATGAAACCATTGACAAAATAAAGAGGCAACCAGCTGAATGGGAGAAGATTTTTACCCATAGAATTTTAATTTTAGGCAGACCCTCAGGTTTAGACCTGCCTCAGGAAAGGGTGTGACAGGGCAGAGAGCAGGGAATAGCCTGTGAATCTCTGAACTTTGTTTTCCAAATGTCCAAACCATGAAGCAGATTATACTAGTATCTGGAAAGAATAAATGTTACCTTTGAGTAAGTGTCTTGGAGGGAATACCTGCAATCACTAAGAGAGGAAGGGGTTCCTTCCTCATCTCCCCCAATAGCAACAACAAAGGTTCCCCTGGGGTAGGTGGAAAGAGAGACATAAGAGAAAAGATGAGAAAGGGGTTCAAGAAAATGCAGGGAAGAGGACCAAGCTGGAAGCAGTGACGTTTGAATGCACTGCTCAGATGCTGTGTGGGATTTGAGTCCTGTCTGAAGACTGACCTGCAAGCTGGCAGCAGCAAGAGACAGCTGCTCAGCCCCAGGACCATTGCTGGCCATGACCATGTCTTAGTGCCTGCCAGGGAGGGGGAGGACTTCCCTCCAACAGTAGGCAGTACATCTCACAGCAACTGTCTGGCTGCCATCTGCATTGTGGCAGTTGGCTTGACCCCTGACCATTTACCCCACATGGAAAACTACCACCTTGCAAATCAGCTCCAAAGTACTTGGAGATCCCGAGAGGAGGATGATGGCCACAGCTCCTTGCAGAATTGTGGAAGAAAAGATCTGCCTTTGAGGAAACAGAGTGTGGTGCTATAGAAATCTGTTCACTAAAACTCTGTGATCACTTTTATAGCAGCACAACAATGGCTACTCGTCACTATATGTTTCAACCCTCAAATCAGGACACAATATTTGTTATAGGATTTGCCTACAATAAGGAAATTTTTAATTGGGACCTTCTCAGAAATCCAGTATTTATGGTTTGGCCTATTGTCCTGAGGCAGAGGTTATTTTTGGACAGGATACAGAAGAAACTCGATGAATTCCTAAACTGCTCAAGCAAAAATATACATGTATTCTCCCTCCACTAACATCTGCCATCCCCAGAAAGTTGCTTGGAGACGGAATTTTCTTCCCTAGACTCCAACAGCAAGTACATTCCTCTAGATACATGTAGATTTAACGCAGGGGTTAGACATCTGTGGTTCACAGCACAGACTCTGCCGGCAGACATGTGTCATTCTGGGTTGCAGAACACACACAGGGTAATAGTTGCTGACTATTAAACAATCAAGAGAGGACACACAGATATCTGGGTTTCGGCCTCTTTTGGATAACAGAAACATCTGGCAACATTGAACCACATCACCTATGCGGCTCCCTTGAGATCTGACAGCCTTCAGGCTTACCATCCCCCTCTAGTCCCCATTGCATCCTTGACATGGACGCAAGGTTAGGTGGCATCTGTCATTGAAATCATGCTTCTTCTTCTCACTCTCAACAAACTCTTTCCTGTTCACGGTTCCGTCAAGGTCCCTGAGAGCTTTGAGATTTTGTGTTAGCACAGGAGCCTCTGCTCTTGGCCCTTAGCAGGTGTTTGGGCTTGGGCGTGAGTGCTTAGTCATGAGCCCCATGGGCTGGTCGTCTCCTCATCTGAGAATCATTTGTGAGAAATTGCTTATGGAAATAACACCTCCGGTTGCATTAGGAGTTTTTCGTCTAAATCTCCAAATGGTTCTTCCTAGGTCTCAAAACTGGTGGTGGGAAAGAGGCAGAGACAAGACCCATTGGCCCTATAACCTGGAGCTTTTAACCCATCAGAGATTTCTCCAGCTATATTCACTCTTAAATTGTGCTGTGCCTCCCGGATAGACTCACATTGGGCTCGTTTGGTGTCTCTGCATGTTGCCCACCCAGAGCTAACTTAAGGCTTCTTTGTTCCTCCCTCCCCCATGCACAAAACTATGTGGCTTCTTGCAGATTATGCAGCTCTAAAGAACAGAAATTTGTCTGAGGCTGACTACTAAGTCTGTGGCTTGGTATTACGCCAAATGTGTTTCCTAATTAATTGTGTGATTTTAGACAAGTAACTTGCCCTGCTAGTGCTACCCTTTCCTTTTATAAAATAAGATGAGACCTAGACTGACCTCTACTTATTCACTCAAGTGATTCATTTCAAGGAGTATGTATCAAATACCTACTATGTCACGGACACTTAGGGGCATGAAAAAGATAACGGCACCACTCTTGGGCATCTGAACATCTGGAGGTAGAGACCTGTATCTTTATATTTATTTACCTATTTGTTATCGATCATAATTTATAAGAATCTATACATCTAGAGTATAAAAATATGTCCATGTTATTTAGAAAGCGGTGTGATAAGGGCCAGGATAAAATGTGCACAAAAATGTGTACAGTTGTTGAATAGAAACCCTTGCAAGAGACAGAGAAGACTTCAGAATTAAAGGTAATATTGTATGTTGACTATAATAAAAAAAAAAAGTGAGCTTTGTGTATGTCTTGAAGTTCAAATAGACTCCTGAAGGGACTCGATCTCTGGAGGTATGTTTTAAGGTGTAGGAACTCTGGAATGCCTGAAGTGGGGCAGGAAATGTGGGAAAACAGGGCTGACATTTCCCTTAGAGAAGGGTTTATAGTGTTGTGTGTGTCAAGTTTAGTGTTTTAGGAAGTCTTTCTGTTGATGGCATTTACACATGAGTACTTATTTATGCATAAATTCTGATATTTTCTGGACTATTTTGGTATTGTTCTATTAATAAACAGATATCACTTATCTCCTTAAGATTTATTTCAACACTGGAGCTAACACAGGAAACACTGGTAGGAAGTAATGTGTAAATTATGGTTGGGTAGTGTTGCTACAAATGCCTGGGTTGTGAAAATTAAATAATCTTCAGAAACAGAGGTACCTACCTTGCTCCAGATTAGGGAGGAAGGCAACCCCAGAAACAAAGCATGAACGGCAAAGTAACCTCGGTCTCATGAGATTAAGTACTAACCACTGAGTCTATTTTCCAATAACCTGGCTCCCTTTGGAATCATTTTGTTTTAACAATGCCCTCTCTCTTACTGGGTGAAAATCATACTCAGGATTCTTCCCATTTAGTAGCTCAAAGGTGAGAAAAATGTTTCTTTCTAGTTTCACCAGACCAGATTCCAGCGGGGGCCCTCTCATGCGTTGATTCTGTTATTGCCAAAGGCTAGCTGTCTGGTGGTCTCTGGTTTTCTTTCTTCGTATTTAAATCAGTAACCTAGGGTAGCTCTGAAAACAGGGTGTTTGTATTTTAGTTCTTCTCCCTCTGCTGGCCAGATGGCACATCACAGCCGCAAAATGAGGCCATTTCCCGCTAGCTCTTTCACCAAGACTATCATACTATTTCTTTTAATTTCTTGGCAATGCAGTATTGGAATTTTTTTTAAAAAATCTATTTAAAATACAACAGCTCTTCCTCCAGCAGATTACAATAATTTAAAAAACACCGCAGATTAAATTTGGGGCCTCCACTGGGTCCCTGGCCTTGGTATTAATTAACAAAGCTTGAAACGAGCCATGATTAATTACAAGTCCAGGAGCGCAACCCAGTTTGATGAATATGTTCAGATTTCGGGGAGAAAAACATTCAGACTGTTGCTTGAGGCAGGATCTTCCGCAATAATAACCACTTTGGTTTCAAAAGTGTGTCTTCGCCATACAAATTGCAGAGTGTACCCCGGAGTGAAGTCTGCTGCTAATAGAGTAGAAGCGGGGATCTGGACCTGTCTGCAAAGTGGGAGCTTTCTAAGGGTCCTCCCTCCCTCCTCCTTCACTTTCTCTTTCTTTTCTTCTTCTTCTTCTTCTTTTTTTCCTCATTTCATCTTTCCAAAAGATCAGACTTGAAAACTACATTAAATCAAGATAGGTGGAGGAAGTGACAATGAGATGTAGAATTTTGAAAGAATGGACGATACATGGACAATTTAAAAATACAAAGAAATCCATCCATCCACGAGACTGTTTTTTTTCCTTCATTATCAGAATCATTGTAGAAATAGTTGTCCGCTAGAGCTCAAGGATCTATGGCAAAAAGATCATAGAATTTTGGAGAGGCAAGAGATTGCATCGATAATTTACTCTCAACCCTGGGTTTATAGTAGAGAAAATTAGGATCTGTGTCAGTTAAACAGGGTATGTGCAATGTCATAGAGATGGTTGGAGGCTGGCCAGGGAATAGAATTCTGACACAGCCAGAGGGAATGAGAAAGATGGACTTTGACTTCAAAGATCTGAATTTGAATCCTGGCTCCATCTCCATCTAGCAGTTGAGACAGTTTCATGAGTGTATAACCTATGTTGTCACACAGATCCTACACTTAGGGGGGCTCCACACTTGGTTTGATGCTCTGCTGTAACCATCTTGAAATTTTTAGGGTTTTTTTTTTGTTTGTTTTGTTTTTTTTTTGTTTTTTGTGTTTTTTTTTAATACAAGAAACCCTGAGTTTTTATTTTCTGAAGGGCTTTGCAAATTATGTAGCCAGTCCCATCCAGCAGTATAGGATCTTAAACACATCACTCAACCTCTCAAAATCTCAGTTTTCTTATCTATAAAGGGATTATAATCATACTTGTACTGGATGGAATAATTAAGTGGGGTAATTAGAGGGAAAGACTTTGTAAATGACAAAGTGCTATGCAAAAATAGGGCAAACTTGTTAGTTTTTCTGAGCTGCAGCAGGTCTCACATAGCAATATTTTTCATGTGTTTTCCCTGGAAATTTATGGGCTGCTTTTATGTTTTTGCTCAAGGTACTGTCGTCCTTGATTTAACTTCACAATGTCTTGTATAGAACCTCTACACTCACAAACATAGGGTTTCTCTCTCTTCCAGGAAGTACAGCTCTCAAGGGGAAAAGAGAAAGAGGAGACAGTGGTGGTCAGAGGAACTTTTAAGATACAAGAAATAATTACAATTTGGGATGAGGATTTCAGAGAAGGCCACACTGAGAATGATTTAAGAGTAATAGTTAATAGCAGTTTTTCTCCCAGGTACTCAAGCGTGAAGGTCCAAAAAGCAAAACTTTTGGCTATAGCTTTTATTTATCCAAGCATGTTTGGAGAGTGAGAGGGTTGCCTTTGATAAAATAGGATGTAGGTGGATATGCTTGTCTTGAATGCCTCTGGCTTCTTTCTTTTTCCTTTTCCCACCTCAGTGGGGTCCCATTGCTCAGAGGTGAGGCAGAGAAAAGAGTGGTGCTCAGGGTGGGAAACCCCAGAGAGTGGTAGTTATACTGGAGACTACAGGCCAGCCTCTAGGGCCCTGTAGAGACCCCTGAGATTCTCATAACGCTGGTATGAGGCGCGCTGTGATAGAGGAGTGGGTATGAATGATACAGGGAAGTTTTAGAAATTGGGACGGCTTCTATTTGTTAATATAGTTTCATGCCAGCACGTCAGCACGCGTGAAGTGAAGACTTCACTGAACGTAGTATCAAGGAAATCTGTTACTGTCAGTACTGGCTATAGACATTCGCCCTGAGTTAAAAAGATACAGCAGACCCAAAATGCAGTCACTTTTGCTAAGCCCCACCAAGACTTAATATC
Organism: Rhinolophus sinicus; assembly: GCF_036562045.2. Lineage (NCBI taxonomy): Eukaryota > Metazoa > Chordata > Mammalia > Chiroptera > Rhinolophidae > Rhinolophus > Rhinolophus sinicus. The sequence continues at coordinate 12,269,205 of NC_133765.1, read as the reverse complement.
TAATCAAATTGCAGTATCAGTCTCTCCCGGGAGTGGAATTTTAAACCAATCAGTCAGGAATTACCTGATCAATACTAATGAAGGTATCTACTTAATGAAACCCCCTTACTTCCCCTAAGGGAATGTGACCTTGTTTGAAATAATCCACTCTTTTAATCTCTGTGCCCACCCTCCTTCTGCTTATAAAAAACCTTCCATTTCATAGGATTCTTAAGCGTTCCCTTCTGTTTTCTAGATGAGATACTATCCCATTCAAGAATTGCTCAATGAAGCCAGTTAGACCTTTAAATGTACTCCGTTTGATTTTTGTCCTTTAACACCTATAACAAGCAAAAAAAGAGAACCATTACAAGATTTGTTTGAAAAATATGTGCTAATTGAGGTCATTGTGAGATTCATTAAGGTATTTATGATTAGTTCCCTTCCACACACACGTACACAGGAGCTATTATGCATACCCTTGCTATGTAGAAAATTCAGGATTTTTGCATTTGACTTGTTTGTGATGCCTGAATTAGTACACTTCTAATCTTTGATTGTTAATGTAACCTAGTTATCTGTAGGACTCACTAAAAACCAGAACGGAGTGGAGTGAGAACGTGGAGAGGGCCCTGGTGACTATGTTAGAAAATCAAAAGTATGATGGAAAAAGAAACAGAGAACAGAATAAGGAGGATCAAGGTAGGGTGGCCATATAGATTTATTAAGAAGAGGATGTTTGAGGAAAAAAATGAAAGCCGTGAAGTACAGGAAAGGAAATGGTTAGTAATTCCAGATCAGGAGAGACTTTTTTTTTCTTTTCGTTTTTTTCAAAGTATGGCTATATTCAGCCCCATTAATGTTGCCGAAGTGAATAGGCATCAGAGAAGAGGAGGTAGGAGCGTTCAGATGCAAACGCCAGGTAAAGCTCATCACCTAAACCTGTATTGGCTTTGCACCCTTGCTTTAGGGGAACCAGCGATGTGTACCTGTCATTTCCCCAGCACCTTTAGCACCTAACCTACCTAGGGAGGGATGAAAGGGACCGAAATCTCTAGGAAGTGTGCCCTTCAAAAACACTTACGGACAAACTGTCTCAGGAGGCTAGCCATAGGAAATGGTAGAGAAGACGGAATATTCCGATTTACCTTTTACAGCTAATCTGTCCCTTTGCATCACAGGAGACTTTCAGGGGGGAAAAATCATCTCTCCTTTCATATAGAGTATAGTTTTTATGTGATCTCATTCAATATTCCTTCTGTATCCTCAAAGAAATACTCTTGAGGTAAGGCCAGTTTCTAGAAGGGGTGGGGCTCAGAGTCCTTAAGCACTGGGTTAGAGGGAGGAGTAAATTCTTCCCTCCCCCCCCACCTGAGACAGGAAATGCCTCCCAACTTCTTTCCTGGTTCTTATGAAAAGATCTCAAGTCCAGAAAGCTCTTCAGCTTCCCTTCTCTTCTTGATGTGAATCTTTTTGGTCTGAGTCTATTTCTACTAAGGCGGTTGCTGCTGATCTGGGCTTCCACAGACTCTCTGCACAAATCTGTGGGGGCTGGTGGGAATTTTAGGCTTGTCCCTAAGTTTGGGGCAAGAAACTATAACTACCTCTATTTTCAAAGTTGGGGATTTTATAGTTCCAGAGTTTACTGAGTTAACTGCTTCTGGAAAATAGATGCCCTTGACAGTAGATAAATGCCCTGCACATTTTGGATGAGTGCAATCTATTGGCCCTGTGACTTGATACAATAATCTCCCTCCATCTTTTGCTCATGAATAAGATTTTAGACAGCTTTCACTTTTTGTCAAGAGACTAGAGGACAGAGTATCAGTGAAGGAATGGGCTTGCCTTAGGCATACATTTGAGCCCCACGCATTCTTGAATTTTCACATCTTCTGGTTTTGTTTTTGGTTTTATTTTTGGTTCAGCCATGTTTCCATCTCTAATTCTCTTACAACTGAGTTTTAATGATTAACTGGGACAGGGAAGGAAAGAGATAAATAGGTAAATGATTCCCAGCCTATAGGTTCATAAAGGTAATTAGAAAGCCCATGAATTATTTTTGGTTTTACAAACATGAGAAATGTATATATGAGGTCAGGAAATTAAGTTCACAAACTCATCCTAGAAAAAAATGCTGCATACCTCACTGCTGAATATCACTACTGTCACCTTTGAAGTACTCCCCTTGGGAAGCTATGCACCAATGACGCCAGTGCCTACTCCACCCTTCAAAGCAATTTTGGAACTCTTTTTCTGGAATGGCCATCGGAGCTGTAGTCATATTACCCTTGATGTCCTGAATGTCATCAAAATGTCTTCCTTTCAATATTTCCTTTATCTTTGGGTAAAGAAAGAAGTCATTGGGGGCCTGGTCAGGTGAGTAGGGAGGGTGTTCCAATACAGTTATTTGTTTCCTGGCTAAAAACTCCCTCACAGACAGTGCTGTGTGAGCTGGTGCATAGTCGTGAATTGTTGGCGAAAAGTTCATGTCGTCTAACCTTTTCACGCAGCCTTTTCAGCACTTCCAAATAGTACACTAGGTTAACTGTTTGTCTAGTTCGTACAAATTCATAATGAATAATCCCTCTGATATCAAAAAAGGTTAGCAACATCGTTGCAACAAGTTTGTGAACTTACTTGTCAGACCTAGTGTGTGCGTGTGTGTGTGTGTGTGTGTGTGTGTGTGTATTTAAAGAAGGGTATAATGGGTTAACTAAAATGTTTTGAATCTTTCCTTTCTCTTGGAATTAAATTACATCAGCCCAATTTGTCAATTCTGGTTATCTAAAACTGATTGGAAGCTGTCATTGGCTTTGATGCCACCATTATTTCTTTTTCCATAGTATATCTTCTAACATGTCATATTTACTTATTTATGGTGTTTATTGCATTGTGTTAGTCTCTCCCAACTATAATGTAAGCTCCATGAGGACAGGTAACTAATTTTGTTCACTGTTATAACCTAAGCATCCCGATCAGTGCAGGAAGTGCATCATTTTTTGTACAATAAAAATGAGTGAATGAGAATTTACAAAAAGTTTCAGTTCAAGTCAATACCATGTTATAGAGTTCCTACTCTGTTATATACCTGTTCTTGTTAGAGAATGGATACACAGAATATCAGGGGTTCTTCAAATCCACCTACCTACCTACCTAGATTAACTATTCTGGATGACACTATCCAACAGCCATTAACGAAGGCAGAATAATATCAGGGAGGGAGCATGGGCTGGGCGATTCCATTTCTTTCACTGACCACCTGGATAGTGACCCCAGGTAAGGTGCATATATGTCCTGAAACTTAATTTCTGTAGCTCTAATGAATGATAATTATACCAATTCACTATGTCTTTGAGAGACTAGAAAAATACAAGCAAGAAGCACGTAGCTTGTTGTTTTTCATATAATAAACATTCAACAAATATTCATCCCTATCTTCTTACTTTGATAATCAATAAAACCAAGGGGAGAACAAGGTATAAAGTAACACATTTTCATAGTAACAGCTCCTAGGGGGTAAGCATTATTTCTTTTATGAATTCTTGATAGCTTCTTATTTCTGAGTACTTAAAGAAAATGTATCATCAATAAAAATTGCTTTTCAGGCCATGAATGTATCTTAGTGGGGCAACTGAAAATATCATTTGATTATTGAATTACTACAGCTATTTTTCATGTGCGTGTATGGTACCCTCCTTCAAATCGATTATAGGAGCTACCTGTGTCCTCCATAGTGCCTTATAATATAAGTTTTGTGAAGAGGTTTTCAATACTACATTGTGCTCTTAGAGTGTTTAATGGAGACTCTCCACTATTATGTTAAACGTTCCACGATGTGCTTTAAGAGAAGCTCCTCTTCATCACTACTCATTGGACTCATTAGCCTTACATGTGCCCCTCCTCCCCCATGAGAATTCCTGATGCAGTTCACACAGTGCAAACAGAGGTTTCTTGCTCTTCTGAGCCTCTGGAATGTCTGCATCTCTGGATTCCCTGCTGCCATATTTCTGAGGAAGCTCATTGGGAGCTGGTGCCAAAGGACTGTCAGTGTATCTGGGCATCCTCCCAAATCTTAAACACAACCGGAAAAACATTAGGCTCTTCTGGGGATACAATTGACTAGATGGCATTAAGCAAACTGCTTGAGAGTTGATGACTAAACGAGACCGCAAGGTTCTAGCCCAGGCACAAAAAAGGGAATTCAGGACGATCACAGCCTAGACAGTAACCCAGTTTTTCTCGTGTTGTTTGAATCCTGTTTTCAAAAGAATCACTCAGAGATTTTTTTAAAAAATACAGAATCATAGGCCCAGCTGTAGACTTTCTGAATCAAAATTTGTGTATTTAAACTAAACAAAAATAACAACAAAAAACCTCCAAGAAGATTTTGGTGCAGCCAACCCTATCCTTTAACAATAGAATCATTAATTGTTCTCTACTTATTGTTGGCCAAAGACAAAAATGCATCAGAGTGTGCTATATGGTTGTTTTCTCCAAATGTACCTACCATCCTAAATTAGATGGAAAACTGTGTGCCTTTCCACTTCTTTTTCCATCGTTCTAAACTGCCTTTCCACTCTCTGTCTGGTGGATTCTCCAGGTAAATTTATCTCCTTTATAAACCCTCATTTATTATCACAGGGCTCCACTCATCGCTAATCTCTTCTCTCAATGAAGCCTTTCCCAGCTGCCCTGGAGAGAATAACTGGCTCCCTGCACCACACTTTCATTTGTATTTCTCTCCATTTCTGCACTTAGCAAAATATTTGAAATTACTTGTTTGCCTGTGTCTTTCCTCACTAAATAGTCAGCTCTTCAAAGGGAAGGATAACATCACTTTCATTCTTATGTCTCCTCCAGTGTCTAGCATAGTAGTTAGTCCCAGTACTTATATTTAAATGGATGGATTGAGGAAGGAATGAATTCCTGGGTGAATGTTTAATTAATTATAATAATAATTATTTTTCCCAGGAGGAAAGGGCTCCAAGAAAAGCACCAGACTATTACCCATACTGCGGCTTTCGCACCACTGTTCCTGTCTTTACCCACCCACGCACAGGCAGAACACCACACTGCAGGCAAAGAAGAATAGCAGGGTCACTAGAAGTTATGCCAATCCAAAATCAGAAAATGTGCTTTCTGTCTGTGAGGTAGAGCTGGTTACCTGGGGAACCAGATTTATCTCTGTGTCCTCAATACAGTGCATCTCAATGAGGGCACTTTTAATAACCAATTGATGTGTAATTGCCTGTATAAATTATGTATCTCTTGTCCAGCTCCAGCTCTGGTAAACAGCGTGAATTATGGAGAAAAACCTCTTAGGATTATTATGTGGCTGGTATGATGTGATTGCAGAGCCTTTTAGAGAGTTTTAAAGGGGACCCAATTCACTTATTTTTGGCTTTTCATGCATTCTTTGAAGAGAAGAAGATGGATAAGAAAAAACAATCGTTGGAATGGGTGCACTCACATAACAGAGAAGCAGAAATATAGAACTATTGAAATTTCAGCCCTAGAAAGGGGTCACAGAGTCCAAATTCCTAACTTAATGGTTTAATCACCTGAATAAAAGACATGTTAAGAGGGTGTTGGCCTCTGCTTGAAAATCTTCATTGGTATGAGGTGAATTGTGTGGTGGAAAAAACAATCTTTGTAGTTAGACAAAACAAAGCTCAATTAGTGAGTTATTTAGTCAAGAGACCTAAGTCTCCATGGGCCTCAGTTTCTTTGAAATGGGAATGGTAATGCTTATCTCACTGGGTTTCTGTGACTATGAAATAAAAAAGTATACAATGAGAATAATATTTTGAAAACCTTAAATGTATAATAATTTATCCTCTTTACCCTCCTAATAACAAGTTATATTATTCTACCATTAGGATCTTTAAGAATGGAGAGGTAAAGGACACCTCTTGAGGAAGTCATACAGTTCCCTATAGGAAGTCACTCCATCAAGGAAAGGGAGAAACGAAAGCCCTTCCACTTCTAAGGGAGCATATGAGAGGCACAAGAGGCAGGCATGTGGGAAACATGGGTTTCAATATTTGTGTCCCTACTTTGGGGAAAATCCTGGAGGGGTGGATTTAGGATGCTTTATGGGAGAGGAAGTAAATTTCCTTTCTTTATGTAGAGTCTAAAAGAAGGCCACTGCACAGGGTCATCGCATGCTGGCAGTAGAGTAAAAATGGAAGTGCAGCACATTCCAACAGAAAGAGGACATGAATTAGCCTTCCTGGACCCGTCATCCTCGATGGAAGGGATCCATGGGTCTCTGAATGGTCTTCAAGGATAGCGGAGGTGGCCAATTGTAGAATCTTGGGGCCTGCCATGGAGATGCCAAGTCTAACTGAGAGAGATGTCCCCATCACTTTTTCACTGCAGGGTGTTTAGCCTAAACCCTGGGTAAGATGAAAAATGTGGCCAAGACCCAAAGGGATCTTCAGTACCAGGAGGAGAAGAAGTGGGCTTGGTCAACAAGAGTGGTCCAGCAGGTCCTGATGAAGCCAAGAGAACAAACCATAACATCACCAACTCAACTTTGTTTACAAATGAGAATGCCAAGGCTTGGGTGGATTAGGTAACTCGCTCAAGATTACACGTGTGATATGTGGTGAAGCCAGATTTCAATATGCTTTGGAACTGCTTTGGAGCTTTCAGTTAGATCTTCTGGGACAGTTACTCAATGAGTTAAAAGCCATCTATTTGTGTATCACACAGAAAATTCTCCAACTTGTGCAGAAGGACATCACAGTGAAGATGCAGGCACTCTATGTCACTTGGACACCAGGCAGATTCTGTATGCTTCTTTTCTTCTCCCTGAGAAGTGGAGTCCAGCAACAAACAGAACGAAGGCACATCATTCTGGCCTGAAAACATTTTTATTTAACCCTGATTTTGCGACACTGTGCTGAATGGTATACAAGGCATACTCCTTAAACAGCCTGTGCTCTCCAAGAACTCAGAAATAAATAGCCAGTGTCACAGACACTTATGGGTGAAGAACATACAGAGAACTGAAATAAACCATGAATTGAATAAATCCATCTATTACAGAAGGATGTATTTATCACAAAACCATCACGTGTGATGGTGTGAGGGTGAGTGGGTATCAGGGACACAGATGTGGAAAGAGTGATGGCAAAGAACATGGCCTTTGGAGACAAAGTTTGAAACTATCACTGGTGGTGTGACATTGGGAACCTTCACCTTATCAAGCCTCAGTTTCCTGGTATATAAATAAGAATATCTTTAGGACCTCAGAAAGCTGTTTTGAAGATTAAACAAAATAGTGTGTGTAAGATTCCTAGCACAGTATGATCACCTGGGAACTGTTCACAGTGAGTGAACAGTTTCCAAAGCTTTTATTGTTTTGACCATCATGATTTTTTCCTTATTCTTTAATTTTCAATTACAGTTGACATTCAATATTATATTAGTTTCAGATGTATAGCATAGTGCATAGACTTTTATATTTTAGGAAGTGATCCCCCTGATAAGTCTAGTACCCACCTGGCACTATACATACTTACTACAATATTATTGAATATATTCTCTATGCTGTACTTTACATCCCCATGACTGTTTTGTAACTGCCCTGCCAATTTGTACTTTTTAATCCTTTCACCCAGACTTCCAATCCCCCTCCCATCTGGCAACCATCAGTATGTTCTCTGTATCTATGAGTCTGTTTCTGTTTTGTTTCTTCCTTTATTTTGTTCTTCAGATTCCACAAATAAGTGAAATCATGTGGTATTTGTCTTTCTCTATCTGTCTTATTTCACTTAGCTTAATGCCCTCATCACTAATAGTAAGATTTCATTCTTTTTAATGAATGAGTAATAGTCCATTACATATATGTGCCACTTCTTCTTTATTTTTATTAAAATATAGCTAACATACAATATTTTATTAGTTTCACATGTACGTCATAGTTATTTTACATTTATATACCTAAAGAAGTGATCACCATGATAAATCCAGCAACCATCTGAGACTGTAATCCTATCAAAGTATTATTGACCATATTCTCTATACTATGTGTACATTACTTCCCCATGATTTATTTGTTTTGTGCCTGGAAGTTTGAACCTCTTATTCCCCTTCACTTCCTCTCCTTTTAAATTTTTCAATTACAGATGACATTCAATATTATTTTATATTAATTTTAGGTGTACAACATAGTGGTTATACATTTACATAATTTAAAAAGTGATCCCCTGACTAGTCTAGTACCCACTGGCACTATACATAGTTATTACCATATTATTGATTATGCTTTACTTTATACCCCCATGACTATTTTGTAACTACCAATTTGTACTTCTTAATCCCTTCACCTTTTTCACCCTGTCCCCCAACTCTTTCCCATCTATCACCTTAATAAATCTAGTACCCATCTGACACCATACATAATTATTACAATATTATCAGCTACATTCCTTAGGCTATACCTTACATCCCCATGACTATCCTGTAACAACCAGTTTGTACTTCTTAATCCCTTCCTCTTTTCACCCACCTCTAACCCCTTCCATCTGGCAACCATCAAAATATTCTCTCTGTTTATGAGTGTGTTTCTGTTTTGTTTGTTTATTTTGTCTTTTAGATTCCACATATAAGTGAAATCATACTGCATCTGTCTTTCTCTGTCTGACATACTCCACTCAGTGCAATGCCCTCTAAGTCTTTTCATGCCACTGCAGATGGCAAGAACCCATTCCTTTCCATTGGAATATTCCAAGCAATATTCCATTGTGTATATGTACCACCTACTCTTTATCCACTCATCCCCTGATAGACACCCAGGCTTCCTCCACATTTGGGCCATTGTAAACAATGCTGCAATGAACATATGGATGCACACATCCCCTCAAAGTAACATTTTGCATTTTGCTGGATAAATACCTTGAAGTGGGATTATTGGATCCTTTTTATTTCTTGCTGTAGACTTTGTTTTAAAGTCTATTTGTCTGGTATAAGTATTGCTACTTTTTTTGTTTGCTTGTTTCTATTTTCATGAAATATCTTTTCCCATCCCTTTACTTTCAGTGTGTGTGTGTCTCTTTCAATCTGAAGTGAGTCTCTTGTAGGCAGCATATGTAAGGATCTTGTTTTCTTATCCATTCAACCACCCTGTCTTTTGATTAGAGCGTTTAATCTATTTACATTGAAAGTAATTATGCTTCTTTTCAATTTACATTGAAAGTAATTATTAATAGATATGTAGTTATTGCCATTTCATTAAACATATTTTTTATCTTTTTTTTGGTTTTGTTTTTATCTAAAGAAGTCCCTCTAAGGTTCCTTGTAATACTGGTTTGGTTGTGATAAATTCCTTTAACGTTTTCTTGTCTGGGAATCTCTTTATATCTTTTGATTATAAATAATAGCTTTGCTGAGTAGAGTAATCTTGGTTGTAGGTCTTTGGTTTTCATCACTTTGAATATTTTATGCCAGTCCTTTCTGGCCTGCAAAGTTTCTGTTAAGAAATCAGCTGACAGTCTCATGGGAGCTCCCTTGTAGGTAACTACCTGCTTTTCTCTTGCTTCTTTTAAGATTCTCTCTTTGTCTTTAATCTTTGGCATTTTAATGATGATGTGTCTTGGTGTGGACCTCTTTGGGTTCTTCTTGTTTAGTTCTCTCTGAACTTCCTGGACTTGTATATTTATTTCCTTTACCAGTTTAGGGAAGTTTTCCATCATTATTTCTTCAAATAGATTTTCAATTCCTTGCTCTCTGTCTTCTCCCACTGTTACCTCTATCATGTGAATGTTGTTATGCTTGATGTTGTCCCAGAGGTCCCTTAAGCTATCCTCATTAAAACTATTTTTTTTATTTTTGTTGTTCCAATTGGATGTTTCCTACTGCCTTGTCTTTCAAATCACTGATTTGATACTCTGCTTCATCTAATCTGCTGTTGATTTCTTCTAGTGTATTCTTCATTTCAGTTACTGTATTCTTTATTTCTGACTGGTTCATTTTTTTTTATGGTTTCTATGTCCCTTTTATGTTTCATATCTCTTTGGTGAAGTGTTCACTGAGCTCATTTATTCTTGTCCTGTGTTCATTGAGCATTATTTAAAAGATTTTCTGGTTAAAATACAGCTAACATACAATATTATATTAGTTTCAGGTGTACATCATAGTTATTCAATAGTAGCCACCTAGCTCTATACATTGTTATCACTTTATTGATTTTATTCCCTATGCTAAGGAAGTGATCACCGTGATAAGTCCAGCAACCATCCGACTATGTACCACGCTATCACAATATTATTGATCTCCCCCTTTATAAAATTTACAATTAGAGTTGACATGCAATATTATTTTATATTAGTTTCAAGTGTATAGTATAGTGTTTAGACATTTATATAATTTAGGAAGTGATCTACCTACCTAGTACCGCCTGGCACTATACATAGTTTTTACCATATTATTGATTATATTCCCTATACTTTACATACCCATGACTAGTTTGTAACTACCAACTTGTACTTCTTAATACCTTTACCTTTTTCACCCTGCTCCCAACCCCATTCCCGTGTATCATCCTGATAGATCTAATACCTATCTGGCACCATACAGAGTTATTACAATATTATTGACTATAATCCTTATGCTATACCCTACATCCCCATTACTACTGTAACAACCGATTTGTACTTCTTAATCCCTTCCCTTTTTCACCCATTTCTAACCTCTCCCATTTTAAAGAAATCCCTCTAAGATTCCTTGTAATACTGGTTTGGTGATGATGAACTCCTTTAGCTTATTCTTGTCTGGAAAGCTCTTTATCTGTCCTTCAATTCTAAATAGTAGCTTTGCTGGGTAGAGTAATCTTGGTTGTAGGTTCTAACTTTTCATCACTTTGAATATTTCCTGCCAATCCCTTCTGGCCTGCAAAGTTTCTGTTGAGAAATAAGCTGACATTCTTATGGGGACTCCCTTGTTTGAATTATGATGTGTCTTTGTGTTGGCCTCTTTGAGTTCATCTTGTTTGGGACTTTCTGTGCTTCTTGGTCATGTATATATGTATTTCCTTCACCAGGTTAGGGAAGTTTTATCTCATTATTTCTTCAAATAGTTTTTCAATTCTTTGCTCTCTCTCTTCTTCTTCTGGTGCCCCTATAGTGAGAATGTTGGTATGCTTATTGTTGTCCCAGAGGCCCCTTAAACTCTTCTCAGGTTTTTGGACTGTTTTTTATTTTTGCTGTTCTAGTTGGGTGTTTTCTGTCATCTTATTTTCTACACCACTTGTTCAATCCTCTGCTTCATCTAATCTACTGTTGATTCTCTGTAATATATTCTTCATTTCCATTCTTGTATTCTTTATTTCTGACTGGTTGTTTTTCATGTTTTCTGTCTCCTTTTTTATGTTTCCTGTCTCTTGTTAAAGTTCTCCCTGAGATCAGTAAGAATCCTTATAACCAGTGTTTGGAACTCTGTGTCTGATAGATTGCTCATCTCCATTTTGTTTAGTTATTTTCTGGAGCTTTGTTCTGTTCTTTTATTTGAAACATTTTTCTTTGTCTTCCAATTTTGGCTGCCTCCCTGTGTTAGTTCCTATGTGTGAGGTAGGGCTGCTACGTCTTCTAATTTTAGTAGAGTGGACTTATGTAGTAGGTGTGCTGTGGAGCTCAGTGGTACAGTCTTTCTGGGCACCTGAGCCATGCACTCCAGCTGTGTCCCTTGTGTGTGTTATGTGTGCCCTCCTCGTGAGCCCTGGTTGATAGTTGCACATCAGTTGGAGGGACTGTCCCTTGGGCTCACTAGTTGTGAGGACTGGCCTTGACTACAGTGGAAGAGTTGTGCAGGGGCTGACCCTACAGAGCAGGATCTGCCTCAGCAGAACTCTGGTGCCTGTCCAATCTGCTACTTGTGTGTGTCATACTTGGAGGTGGCTGGGTGATGCCCCAGCTCATTTTGAAGCTGGCCACTGGAGGCGCCAGCCCCAGGAACACCTTAGAAGTATTCTGCTATAGGTAAAGTTCAGCCATAGCCTGTGCCTCACCTGGGGCCATCTAGCATAAGTCACAAAGAAATTCACAGATGACTGCCACCCATGCCATGCTTGGGTGCACCATGAGAGACCAAGCCACAAACCAAGGCTGGCTGCCACTAGTGCTGAGCTTAGGGCTGCTTAGCCAGAGATACAGGACACACTCAAGCCAGATGCTACTTGTCTGGGTTTATGAACCTTTGAGATACCCTAGGAAAGTCTGCAGCTTGAGTCAAGGCAGATGGTCTGCATGAAAAAGCCACTGAAAGCAGCCTGGGTGTGCCCAAAATTTGGGTAGGGCTGAATCTCAAATAGCCAGGGCATGGCAAAGGAACTGTGGAGACTCAGATATGGTGGCCACCTGTGTCCACATGTCGGGAAGGGGAAGGGCTCAACAAAGAAATAATGACCTCCACCAGTGACTCTTCCAGGAGAAGGTTGCCTCTCCAGCCCCTATCCCAAGCCAGACAACTCAGTTCCCCACCATATGTCCCTGCCTCCTTTCCAGATGCTGCCCCAGCACGGGAGCTCAGAGTGAGTGATTCCATTTGTGGATAAGTCTGCCCACAGTCCCTTTAAGAGGGGTGCCTGGGAGTGCAGCCACATTCAGTCTGACTCAGTCACAATTCCTGCTGGCTTTCACAACAGAAATTATGGGGACTTCTCTCCTTAGCACTGGAACTCTGGTCTGGGATGGAGCTGGAACCTCTCATTTCTCTGAGAGGGGGTGAAGGGGAACATCTATGGCCTAAATATTCCTCCTGATTTTTAATGGTCACATGCCAGTGTGGGACTAGCCCATTCAGTATCTCTGCCCCTCCTACTAGTCTTGAGGTGGCTTATTCTGCACATCTTTAGAGCTTCAGTTCATCAAGATTTTAGGTGATTCTCAATGCTGGTTGTTTTGTAGTTTAGTTGTAAATTTGTTGTGGTCATGAGAGAAGGTAAACACAACATTTACCTACTGTGCCATCTTGGTATTCCAACTCATTAAGCATTTTTGTAGCTAATCTTTTAAACTCTATATGGTAGATTGCTTGCTTCCATTTCATTTAGTTCTTTTTCTGGAGTTTTCTTCTGTTCTTTCATTTGGAATATGTTTTTTTGTCTCCTTATTTTGGCTGCCTCTATGTGTTTATTTCTATGTATTAGGTAGAATCTCCAATTCTTGGCCAGGTGGTCTTATGTTGTAGGTGCCCTGTGAGACCCAGTGGCACAGTCTCTCTGGTCACCTGTGCCAGGTGCTCCAGGAGTGACCTGAGTTGGTTGTGTGTGCCTTGATTGTTACTGGCATGTCAGTGTGTGAGATTGACACTCAGGCTGACTGTCTGTGGGGTTTGGCCACATCCATAGCTGTGCGGGAGGCTTACCCTGCACAGTAGATCTGCCATATTCCCTAGTCTTAGCATGTGGTCTTATATAGAAGCTGTCTTGTGGGGCATATGGTGCACTCTCACTGGTCACCTGAGCTGGGTGCTCTGGAAGTGTTCTTTTTTGGGGTTGAGTGTGCTATCCTGTTGTAATTGAGACTTGATTGCTGTTGGCATGTCAGTAGGTGGGGTTGACTCTCTGGCTGACTGCTGTGAGGATTGGTCACAATCACAGTGGACAAGATGCTGTTTGGGACCTGACCCCATGGAGCAAGCTTCAGGGCTGTGGTGCCTACTGAAACCACCCTTTGGGTGTACCATTTATGGAGCTAATCATTTGGTGCTCTCTTGTGGTCTGAAGCCAGACACCATGTGTGTCTTTTGTGAGGTCTCTTAGGAGGGCCTCTGGAGCAGTCCAAGTTCAGTCACTGCCTGTGCCAACTGCCTGGTAGGAGCTACCAAGGGATCTGCAGTTGGTAGCTACCTGTGCTGGGCCTGGAGGTACATACCTGAGTATGGCTGCCACCAGTGCCGGGCCTGGGACTGCTCAGGGCATAGGACATGCCAATGCCAGTCAGCATCTACTTGGGGCCTCCAGACCTTGTAAGTTCTTAGGAAAGTCTGCAGCTTGGGCAGAGGATGGCTGTCCATGAGGCACAGCCACTGAAAGACCCATGGGTGGTGAATGAATTGCATTTGGCAGGGTCTCAGGGATTCATCAGCATGAGGTGCGCAGTGTTCACCAGGTGAATGCAGATTCAGATTTGGCATCCACTTGTGCTTGTAGGCTGTGTTGGTAGAGGGATCAACACAGGAAAAATAGCATCTGTCCTTCCAGCCCTTGCCCGGAATCCACAAAATTCAGTTTCTCCCCATATGTCTCTGGCACCTTTCAAGCTGTGTCTCTTTGCTGGAGGTTAGGGTAAGTGTTTTTAAGTGAATGAGTATGTGTGCAGGACCTTTAAGAGGATGCCTGGGTTTCCAGCAGCCTTCCATATCACCTGGATTTAATCCCCACTGATTTTCACAGCCAGATGTTGTGGGGACTCCTCCTCCCAGTACTGGAGCCCTGGGCTGGGAAGCCTGGTGTGAGGCTGGGACCCCTCACTCCTCAGGAAGACCTCTGCAGCTGAGATATATCTCCCAATTCTCAACTGCCACATGTGGGTGTGGGACCAGGCTGTTTGCCTCTCCACGCCTCCTACAAGTCTAAACATGGCTTCTTCTTTATATCCTTAGTTATAGGAATTGTCTTCAGCTAGTCTTCAGATGGTTCTTCAGATGGGTTAGTCTATAATTTAATTATAATTCTGATATGGTCACAGGAGGAGGTGAGCACAGCATTTACCTACTCCACCATCTTGGCTGGAATTTGCTAATGCGTGTCTAACATCATTATGTCTTAACGCAGACTTGTGATACCACTGGAAAGGTCGTCAGCCCTTCCTTGATCCATGAGGAGTAGAAAGCTTAAAGGAAGTCTTTGTTTTCTTCTGGGCTTCTCCAAGGAAGAACAAATAGACGCATATCAAACTTTATGCCTCAACTCAGTTCTTAGACATCTAGTAAGGAGAACTATCTCTCCATTCCCAGTGGCCCCAAGTGGGCACACTCCAGCCATGGCGCAACTGTGGTTGTTTGGGAGGCTCTTAAGTTTTTCCATGGGGGAGAACTATCTAGTTCTTCCAGATATGCAAATTTACCTCCTTACTCACTACCACCTCCACAGAAATGACCACCTTTATATAATATCTTGCTTTGTTTGAAGTAATTTTGAAATAATTTTCTCACTCCCTTTTAATCCTTTTAAAGGAGGCTTCTAATGTAGGACTCAAAGAATTAGCAACAACAGATAGTTTATTATGTCATGTTTTGTTACATTAATAATATAATTTTATTCCTAGTTAAATCAAACGCAAACTGAACTCGGTCTTATCTTAATTACAGTCATTCTAACTCTCAGATGTCCATGTTTTATTCTAATTATCAAATATTCTAATGTGAACAAATAGAAAATTCTCTGGGCTCTCCTCTTCTACCATCCTACAGGTTTAAAATGTTTTTCTTCTTGAATGGCCCTAAAAGGTGAACCACCAAATGAGAAATTCAGTTTCAGCACAGATGTTTTTTCTAAGACCTTTTTTATTTTCTTAGTAGCTTGTTAAAACCTTGGTGCTCTTGGTGCTTTTAACCATAGTACCCTAGATACAATGAGGATTACCTGGAATTGTAACGTGAGTTGAGCAAGTGTGTAAGAGGTGCATAAGTGCCTTGGGAGGGTCCCTATAAAACTGAATTCAGACCAGAGTGTATAAGGAGCTGGTAAATCTCTTAGGATAATAAAAGAGCTAATCAGAAACTTCAGGGCCCTCTCTTCTTGAATTAATTAATTATATTCTGTGCCATTTCCTGGCACCTCAGATCTTTAAGGAATTAGAGTTGAAATCTAGTAATACCTCTGCCCTGATACCTTGATAATTATGAATTGATAATTATGAATATTAATAACTTCTATTAATTGAATGTTTATTATTTATAGGAATTTTGTGTATATTATCCCTAATTCTCATGGAAATTCTTTAAAGTATATATTATTAGTCCTGTTTTGTTAAAAGGGAAACAAAAACCCATAAAACATTTTACAAATCTCCTATTGTTTTATAGCTGATAAGTCACAGAGTAGGAATGCTAACCTAGAAACACTGCCTTTCTCTTATTTCTCAAGTTGGCCCACATCTCCATAAAGCAGCATCCCCAGGAGAAGCAGAGTCTTTTGAGCTCTCAGAGAGGTTCCCCCAGCTCCCAAATTGTACTTGTGACAGCTATAGGCAGAGGGTGGAACAGAGAGATGGAGAGTGCAAGCTATTTTCAGAAACAGCCACTGTTCCAGATGGTAATGGCTCATCTCCATACAAACTGCCAGAACTCAGGTGGGATCCTTCTCAGGCAGCTGAGCCAGAGTAGCCACTCAGCACAGCAGGCTTCTGAATGCAGAGGGCAACTTGTCCTTGAAAAGGGAAGGGTAAACATTTTAGAGCAGAGTTGGCAAACTTTCTGTAAAAGACCAGGTAGTAAATATTTTAGGCTTTGTGGGCCATATGGCTCTGTCTTAGTTGCTCAAATCTACTGTTTTAGAGAAAACAGACAATATGTAAACAAATGGGTGTGATTGTGTTACAATAAAACTTTATTTATAGACATTGAAATTTGAATTTCATATAATTTTCCTGTAACAACTTACTATTCATTTGACTTTTTATACTGCCTAGCCATTTTACATGTATAATCCATTCTTAGTTTACAGCCATTCTTGGCAGGTGATGATTCAGATTTGTCCTGCAGGATGCTGTATGCTGACCCATTTTAGAGAATCATATTATTTTTAACTTTAAATTTATAATAACAACTAATAATTTTTGAGTGGATATTATACACCAGGGACTGTGCCGTGCACTTTATTTTTCTGGTTAGGATCTTTAACTTTCTTTTTAATTATGAAATAATTTCCATATAAAAGTACATATATGCTATAACTAATAGTATTAAAATGAGCAAATGTGTAACCAAAACCAGCTTAAAAGATATAAATTGCTAATACCTTGGAAACCACCATCTTCCCCCATGCTTCACCCTCTCTATTCTCTAACAAGAGGTTAATTTTTTGTCTCTAAGTATGATTATCTTTTCATGGTATAATATAATACAAATATAGAAAAATAAATCATATGTGTATTTCAACTTATAATTATAAAATTAATACCTATCTTTATTTATTGAACAGACAAGTAAACATATAACATCACTAGCACCTTTCCCATTATGCTCCTCCATGAACACAATCCCAGTTCTCTACTCTCTTAGATTTAGGGTTAATCATTTTCTGTTTCTTTTTTAAAATCTTATTCCACATGTCTATGCATCCCATAAAAATATACATTATCTATCTATCTATCTATCTATCTATCTATCTATCTATCTATCTATCTATCATCTAACTATTACTTGCTTTTGCACTCCATATTACTGGGATCATACTACATGTATTATTTTGAGTCTGGCTTCTTTCATTGAGTTTACAGTATCCTAAGATATTTTAGTTTTTGGCAATTTGGTGGTATATCATTGTGGTTTTAATTTCCATCTCTTAATCACTAATGAGATTAAATACTTTTTCATATAATTTGTCAATTGGATTTTGCTATTGTGAAATACATTTTCACATCTCTTGTTTATTTCACTTTGTTTTCTTTTTTTCTTCATTCTGTATACATGCCCTACATACAGTATAAATTACAGAGGTATTCTTCCACTTTGTATATTGTTTTTATTCAATATATTTTATTTATTATATTGTTTTTATTGTTTTATTCTTCCACTTTGTATGCTGTCTTTCGATGAACAAAAATCTTTAACATAATGTGATTCATCATTGATGATGTTTCTTTTTTAATAAATAAATTCATCATCAAATAATGACAATGTTGTATTGTGTTATTATTTAAGATATCTATAACTTTTACTGGGGTGCCAAAAAATGTATATAAGTGGACATTTTGGGCAACATTGCTCAAGCAGTAGTTCACACGAATCAGAAGTATCTGGTAACAACTTTGAGCACCTCTTGCAATTGCAGAAGTCAAAGTTGACTTGTATTCATTTTTTGTTACTGGTATATATTGAGTATTACAATTTTAATAGTTTTTTTTTTCTTTCTTAAAATGTGTATACAGTTTTTTGGCATCCTTTGCATTTTTTGATTTTGAAAAATTCACCTGGCACTGGTTTATTATGTTTTTAGTATGTGAGGTGGGGCTTCAACATACATTTATTTCTTTTTCCCCTTTTCCTTTCTCTTTAGGTAGAGATACCCAATTGTTTCTGAAACATTGATTAAAGTGTATCCTGTCTAGTGATGTAAAATGCCAACTCTGTCAGAAACAAACTTTTTATTTACCTGGCTCAATTTCTGGACTTAATATGTTGTGTTTAATCTGTCTGTTTATCTACTTTTCCACTAAAACTGTATTTTCTTAATTAGTATAGATTTATAATAAACATCGATGTCTACTACATCTATGTGTTTCATGTTGTAAAAAAGAGAAATGGGATTGATGACAAAAGCTGGAATGTTTGGCTTCTTTCAAATACTGATCTGTGAAAAAGATATATTTCTTCACTTATTTAGGTTTACTTTAAAATTTCTTAATAAATTTTGTAATTTTGTCCATAGAATTTTCCCAACATACTTTTATTCCTAAGTTCTTCATATTTTTTGCTATTCATTTGAATTGCATTTTTAAATTTCTTCTTCAAACTCACTCCTATGTAGGAAAACACTGAATTTTTTCATACTTATTTTGTATTTGGCGATCTTATTTTGTTTTCTTATTATAATACTTCATCTGTAGATACCTGTGCATTTTCTATATGGATATTCACTTCATTTGCAAATAGTAAGATATTTGTTTTTCCTGATTCATCCTTATATCATTTTTTGTAAAATATTGTGATTAGAAACACCTCCAGGAAAATGTTGAATAGAAGTAGTAATAGTGATCACAAACTGTTTTCTGAGGTAAAACTTTCTGCAGTAGTCGGCTTCTAAGATAGTCACAAAGATTCCTGCCTCCTTGAATTCACACCTTTGTGTAATTTATTGCCCTTGAGTGGGGGCTGCCCTAGAGATCTGCTTTTAGCAAATAGAATATGTCAAATTTGATCAAAAGCCATTGCAATACCCAAGGTCATTAAGGCTTTCTCCTTTGTCATCTTCTAGGAATTTTAGTTTTTGTGTTTTATATTTCGGTCTGTGATCCATTTTATATTAATTTTTGTGAAGGGTGTAATGTCTATATCTAGATTCATTATTTTTGCAAGTGTATGTCCAGTTGTTCCAGCATCATCATTTGTTGAAGAGACTATCTTTGATCCATTATATTTCCTTTGGTTCTCTGTCAAAGATCAGTTGACTATACTTATGTGGGTCTATTTCTGGGCTCTCTATCTATTCTTTGATCTATTTGTCTTTTCTTTCATCAATACCACACTGTCTTGATTACTGTATATAGTAAATCTTGAAGTCAGGTAGCATCAGTCTTCCAACTTTGTTCTCTTTCAATATTACGTTGGCTATTCTGGATCTTTTGCTAATATCCATAAAATAACTTGCTGAGACTTTGATTGGGATCTCACTGAATTTATTGATCAAGTTGGGAAAAACTGACATCTTGAAAATACTGAGTCTTCCTATTCATAAGCATAGAATTTCTCTTCATTTCTCTATTTTCTCTTCAATTTTATTCATCATAGTTTTACAGTGTTTCTTATGTAGTGTAACTATATATATATGTATATGTATATATGTACATATATATGTATATATATGTATATATATATGTATATGTATATATGTATATATATGTATGTATGTGTGTGTGTGTATATATATATTTAGTTCATTTTGGGAGAGATATTGTGAATGATATTGTATTTTAAATTTTAAATTCCACTTGTTTATTGCTGGTATATAGGAAAGCAATCAACTTTTGTGTATTAACCTTGATTTCTACAACGTGCTGTAATAGTTTATTAGTTCCAGCAGTTTTCTTTGTCAGTTCTTCCAGATTTTCTACACAGATGACCATATCATCTGGGAACAAAGAGTTTTATTTCTTCCTTCCTAGTCTGTATGCCTTTTATTTCCTTTTCTTGCTTTATTGCATTACCTAGAACTTCCAGTATGGTGTTGAAAAGGAATGGTGAACAGGGACATTCTTGCCTTGTACCTGGTCTTAGGAAAAAAAAAAAAAAAGGAGTTTCCCACCATAAAATGTGTTATTAGCTTTGGGATTTTTATATTCTTTATCAACTTTGTAAAGTTCCTCTCTATTCTTAGTTTTCTGAGAGTTTTTATCACAAACGAGTATTGGAGTTTATCAAATGTTTTCTCTGCATCTTTTCATATGATTATGAGATTTTTCTTTTTTAGCTTATAAATGTGAGGAACATTACATTAATTAATTTTGGAATATTGAACCAGCTTTGCATACTTGTGATAAATTTCAGTTGGTAGTGGTGTATAATTCTTTTTATACATTGTTTTATTCAATTTGCTAATATTTTGTCAAAGTCTTTTTTCACCTATGTTTATGTGAAATATTGGTCTGTAATTTTCTTTTAACATCATCATCTTGTTTGGAATCAAGGTAATTGTGGCCTTATATGAGTAAAATGAGTTAGGAAGTAGTCCCTCTGCTTCTATTCTCTGAAAGAAATTGTTGAGAACTGGTTTTAATTTCTTTCTTAAAATTTTTGGTAGACTTCAGACAGTGAACATATTTGGGCTTGGTGCTTTCTGTTTTGTAAAGTTGTAAATTATTGATTCAGTTTTTTAGAAGATATAGGCCAATTCAGATTGTCTGTTTCTTCTTTTGTGAGTTTTTGGCAAATTTTGTCTTTCAAGAAATTTGTTCACTTTATCTAGGTTATCAAATTTGTGGGCATAGAGTTGTTCATAGTATTCTTTTATTATCCTTTTAATGTCCATAGGTTATGTGGTGATATCCCGTCTTTCATTTCTAATATTAGTAATTTGTGACCTGTCTTTTTTTTTCTTTTTTCTTAACCTTGCTAGAGGCTTAATCAACTTATTGATCTTTAAAAATAAAACAAAACAGCTTTGGGTTTCACTGATTTTGTCTATTGATACCCGATTTTCAGTTTTATTGATTTCTGCTTTAATTCCAATTTTTTTCTGCTTACTCTTAATTTAATTTCCTTTTCTGTTTCTAGTTTTCTAAGGTGAAAATTTAGATTATTGGTTTTTAAACATTTTTTTCTAATATATGCATGCAATGCTATAAATTTTCCTCTAAGTGCTAGCTTCACTGCATCCCACAAACTTTGACAATTGTGTTTTACATAGTTCAAAATACTTTTAAATTTCTCTTGATATTCCTTCTTTGATGAATATGCTATTTGAATGTGTTGAATTTACATTTTTGTTTCTCTCAGTTGCATAACTAGAAGTGATATATCTGGGACATACGGTAACTCTATGCTTAACATTTTGAAAAACTGCTAAACTGTTTAACCAGTTTTCAAAGAAGCTGTTCCATTTTACATGCCCAACAGCAATGTATGAAGAATCTAATTTCTCCACATCCTTACAAACACTTGATTTTGCTTGCCTTTTTAATAATAACCATCCCAGTGGGTATGAAGTTTCCTTTTATTGAGATTTTAATTTGCATTTCCCTAATGACCAATGATTTTGAGTATCGTTTCATGTGCTTACTGACCATTTGTATATCTTCTTTGGAGAAACACCTTTGTAAATCTCTTGTAAATTTTAAAATTGAGACTTTTTTATTGTTGAGTTGTAAGAATTCTTTACATATTTTGGACACAAGTCCCTAATGGAAATGTGATTTATGAATATTTTCTCCAATTCTTTGTGTTGTCCTTTTACTTTATTGATGATATCATTTGCAGCACAAGAGGTTTGATTTTTATACAACCCGCTTACGTATGTTTTCTTTTGTTGTTGTGCTTTTGTTTTCTTATCTAAGAAACTGTCACCTAGTACAAAGTCTGAAAGATTTACTCTTCTGCTTTCTTCTAAGAGTTTCATAGTTTTAGCTATTAAATTTCGCCTTTTAACTATTTTAAATTAATTTTCCTACATGTGAATTAGGGGTCATCTGCATTGTTTGCATGTAGCTACCTAGTTTTCATGCAATAGTCTCACTGGTTGATGAGACTATTGCTTCCCCATTTAATTATCTTTGCATCATTATGGAAAATTAATTGACAGACATGTAAGTGTAGATTTCTGGATTCTAAAATCTATTTCATTGATCTATATATTTATCTTTATGCCAGTGTGCCACAGTCTGATTACTGTAGCTTTATGGTAAATTCTGAAATAGGGTAGTATGAGTTCTCCATTTTGCTCTTCTCCAAGATTCTATTGGATATTTGTAGTCCCTTGCACTTTCATATAAATTTTAGAATCGTATTGTTATTTTCTGTAACAAAGCCAGCTGAGATTTGATAGGAATCACATTGAATCTATAGATTAATTTGGGGTTATTGCCATTTTAACAACATTGTCTTCTAATCTATGAACAGGGGATGACTTTCTATTTATTTAGAGCTTCCTTAATTTTTTAACAGTGTTTTTTTTTTAATTTTTAGTGTACACATCTTGTACTTCTTTTGTTAAATTTATACTTAAGTATTTTACTCTGTTTGAAAGTATGTAAATAGATTACTTTATTAATTTTATATTTTTATTATGTTCATTTCTAGGTTTAAGCAATACAATTGATTTTTGTATATTGACCTTATTTTCTGAAATCTTCTGAACTCTTTTTATGTTTTAATAGTTTTTTTTGTGTATCTATTAGAAATTTGTATATGTAAGATTATGTCATTTGTAAATAGAGATAATTTACTTCTTTCTTTCCACTCTAGAAAGAAATTTTATTTCTTTGTCTTGTCTAGTTGCCTTGGCTAGAACATCAGTACAATGGTTAAGTTCTATAATCCTTTATAGATGTTGCTGAATTTATTTTTGCTAGTATTTTGAGTTTTTTTTTTTTTTTGTCATGTGTATAAGGATATTGATCTTCAGTTTTCTTGTGATGTCTTTGAGTTTGGCATCAGGATAGTACTAGTCTCATAGAGTGAATTGGGGTGAATTCATATTCTTTTTTTTTTTTTTTAAAGGTTTTTGGAAGAATTAGCAATCATTTTTTTAATGTTTAGTAGAATTTACCTGGGATGTCATCTGAGTCTCTTTTTTTTCCTTATGGAAAGTTTTAAAGCTAATAATTTGATCTCCTTACCTTTTTATAGGTCAATTCAGACTTTCTGAGTTTCCTTGAGTCAGTTTCAGTAATTATTGTCCATCAGATTGGTTCATTTAAGTCATCTAATTTGTGGCGTACTTTTATTCATAGTCCTTATGTGTGTGTGTGTGTGTGTGTGTGTGTGTGTGTGTTCCCTGTTTCATTTTGACTTTGAAATTAAATCTCTTTTTTCCTGGTCTATCTAGATAAAATTTATCAGTTTGATTGATTTTTTCCAAAAATGCTCATTTAGTTTCATTGATTTTCTTTTTTTTTCCCAGTCACTTGTAACAGTTTTGCTTTTTTAAACAGGATTTAAAAAAAAATAATTGTCAACTAATTTAATAATTTCATATCTTATTTTTTTAATTATTTATTTTTTCAGTTATAATTGACATTCAATATTATTTTACATTAGTTTCAGTTGTACAGCATAGTGGTTAGACATTTATAAATTTATTCAGTGATCCCCCGATTAACCTAGTACCCACCTGGCACTGTACATAGTTGCTGCAATATTATTGACTATATTCTCTATGCTGTACTTTACAGCCCTGTGACTATTTTGTAACTACCAATTTATATTTATTTTACATATACATAACTTAATTTTATTTATTCACATGCAAGGTCATTCTCTCTCTCTCTGTCTCTCTCTCTCTCTCTGTCTCTCTCTCTCTCTCTCCCTCTCTCTCTCTCTGTTTCCCTATCATCTATCTATCTATCTATCTATCTATCTATCTATCTATCTATCTATCTATCTATCTTTCTATTTACACTTTGCTTTTCCACTTAATATATCTGGGTCATCATTTGGTAACAGCACACAAAAATCTAATTTATTCTTCTAAATTCCTACATAGAATTTTTAAATATGGTTTATAATAATTTAATCAGTTCCCCTTTGAAGAATATGTGGTTTGTCAAAAATGATGCTTAAGTAAGCATCTTTATAAATACACCTCTGTGTACTTTTCTATATATAGCTCTAGCAGTGGAATTACAAATTTTAATAGTAATGGCCAAATTTCCCTTTTTGAAAATGGTACAATCTCAGTAGTAGTTTGAGAATAACTTTTTTATAATCCTCATAATATATCTCATTGTTCTGTAGACTGCATTTTTTTAATCATAAATGAGGTGCATCTTTTGTGTGTTTATTGGTCACTTTTGCTTTCTCCTCTTGTAAAATGCCTGTTGAGAAATATGATCTTCCAAACTGAACATAGAACACTCACAATGTATTTTTAAATTTAACATACTTATTCTTTTTAAAATTTTTATGAAATTTATTGTGGTGACATTGGTTAGTAAAATCATATAGATTTCAAGTGTACAATATCTATAATATATCATCTATATTTTGCATTGTGTGTTCACCACCCAGAGTCAGTTCTCCTTCCATCACCATATATTTGACACCTTTACCATCTTTTACTACCCCTTCCCCCCTTACCCAATTCCTATTTCTTAATCCCTTCACCTTTGTCACCCAGATCTCCAAATCCCCTCCCCTCTGGTACCTATCAGTTTGTTCTTTGTATCTGAGTCTGTTTTTGTTTTGTTTATTTTGTTAGATTCCACATTTAAGTGAGATCATATGGTGTTTGTCTTTCTCAGTCTGACTTATTTCACTTAGCATAATGTACTCTAAGTCCATCCATGTTGTCACAAATGATAACAATTTATTCTTTTTTATGACCGAGAAATATTCCATTGTACGACAATTTCTTTATCTAATCTTCTATTGACAAGCTCTTGGGTTGTTTCCATATCTTGGCTATTGTAGAAAGTGCTGCCATGAACATAAAAATGCATATATCTTTTTGAATTAGTGTTCTGGATTTTTTTCAGATAAATACCCAGAGGAGGAATTGCTGAGTCATAAGGTAGTTCTATTATTAATTTTTTGAGGAACCTACAAACTACGCCAATTTGCAATTTCCCAAACAGTATACAAGGTTTCGCTTTTTTTTGCATCTTGCCAATACTTGTTTGTTGATTTATTGGTAATAGCGATTCTGACAGGTGTGAGGTGATATCTCATTGTACTTTTAATTTGCATTTCTCTGAGGATTAGTGATGTTGAGTATCTTTTCATATGTCTATTGGCCTTGTGTATGTCCTCTTTGGAGAAATGTCTCCAGGTCCTCTGCCCATGTTTTTAATTGGATTGTTTGTTTTTCTGGTGTTGAATTATATGAGTTCTTTATAAATTTTGTATATTAACCCCTTATCAGATGTATCATTGGTGAATATCTTCTCCCATTCAGTAGGCTCCCTTTTCTTTTTATTGATGGTTACCTTTGCTATGCAAAAACTTTTTAGTTTAATGTAGTCCTATTTGTTTCTGTTTTCTTTTGATTTCATTGCCTGATATATATCTGTATATCTATATCTATAGCTCTATATCTATGTGTCAGTAGATAGATAGATAGATAGATAGATAGATAGATAGATAGATAGACAGATAGATATTGCTAAGAGCAATGTGAAAGAGTTTACTGCCTATGTTTTCTCCTAGGAGTTTTATGGTTTGGGGTCTTACCCTTTTTATTCCATTTTGAGGTTATTTTTGTATATGTTGTAAGAAATTAGTTTAGTTTTATTTCTTTGCATTTATCTGTCCAGTTTTCCTAACACCATTTATTGAATAGATTGTCTTTACCCCATTGTATATTCTTGCCTCCTTTGTCATAAATTAAATGACCATATAGGCATGGGTTTATTTCTGGGATCTCTATTCTGTTCCATTGATCTATGTGTTTGTTTTTATGCCAGTATTATGTTGTTTTGATTACTATAGCCTCGTAGTATAGTTTGATATCAGGTAGCATAATACCTCCAACTTTGTTCTTCTTTTTAAGGATTGCTTTGGCTACTTGGGGTATTTTGTGGAGTCATATAAATTTTAAGATTATTTGTTCTAGTTTTGTGAAAAAATGCGTTTGGTAGTTTAATAAAGGTTGTATTGAATCTATAGATTGCTTTGGGTAGTATGAACATTTTAATTATGTTAATTCTTCATGATATAAGCTTCCATTTATTTGTATCTTCTTCAATCTCTTTCTTCAGTGTCTTATAGTTTTCCAAGTACAGGTCTTTTACATCCTTGGTTTATTTTATTCCTAGCTATTTTATTTATTTATTTATTTATTTATTTATTTGTTTATTTACTTACTTACTTATTTATTTATTTGGTGCAGCTGTAAATGAGTTTTCTTAATTTATCTTTCTAACTATTTATTATCGGTGTATAAAAATGCAATTTCTGAATACTAATTTTGTATCCTGCTACTTTACTGGATTTATATGTGAGTTCTAATTGTTTTGTGTGTGTGTAATCTTTCACGTTCTTTCTATATAGTATCATGTCATGTGCAAATAATGACAGTTTTATTTCTTCCTTTCCAATCTGGATGCCTTTTATTTCTTTTTCTTGTCTGATTATTGTGACTAGAACTTCTAATATTATGTTGAATAAAAGTGGTGAAAGCAGACATCACTGTCTTGTTGCTATTCTTAAGGAGGATCCTTTAACTTTTCCCTATTGAGTGTGATGTTAGTTGTGGCTTTGCTGTATATGGCCTCTGCTATGAGGTATGTTCCCTCTATTCCCACTTTGCTGAGAATTTTTATCCTAAACTGATGCTGGATTTTGTTAAACACTTTTTCTGCATCTATTGATATGATCATATGATTTTTGTCTATTATTTTGTTTATGTGGTGTTTCATGTTAATTGATTTGCAGATACTGAACCAACCTTGTATCCCTGGAATTAATTCCATTTGATCATGATGTATGATCTTTTTAATGTGTTGCTGTGTTTAGTTTGCTAATATTTTGTTGAGGATTTTTGCATCTATATTCATCAGGGATATCAACCTATAATTTTCTTTTTTCTTTGTTTTTTTCTCTGTCTGGTTTTGGAATCGGGTTAATGGTTGCTTCATAAAATGAGCTTGGGTGCTTTCTCATTATTAAATTTTATTAAATAGTTTGAGAAGGATAGGTGTTATACTTTTTTAAATGTTTGGTAAAATTCACCTGTGAAGTCATCTCCAGGACTTTGGTTTGTGGGGAGTTTTTTTATTACTGATTGGATTTCATTAGTAGTAATCATTTGGTTCAGATTTTCTATTTCTTTTTTATTCAATCTGGGAAGATTGTATGTTTCTAGGAATTTATCCATTTCTTTCAGATTGTCCAAGTTTTTGGCATATAATTGTTCATAGTATTTTCTCAAAATCCATTGGAATTCTTTGGTGCCAGTTGTCACTTCTTCCTTTCATTTCTGATTTTATTTATTTGGTTCCTCTTTATTTCTTGATGAATTTTGTTGAAAGTATCAATTTTATTTTCTTCAAAGACCCAGTTCTTGATTTCATTGATCTTTTATATTGCCTTTTAAAGGCTCTATTTAGTTTATTTCCACTCTGATCTTTATTATTTCCTTTCTTCTACTTACTTTGGGCTTTGTTGCAATTTTTTTTTCTAGTTCCCTTAAGTGTAAGGTTTGATTGTTTATTTGAGATTTTTCCTATTTTTTGAAGGAGGATTGTATTCATATGAATTTCCTTCTTAGGACTGTTTCCATTGTGTCCCATAGATTTTGGGTTGTTGTGCTTTCATTTTCATTTGTCTCAAGATATTTTTTGATTTCTTCTTTAATGTCAGTGTTAAACCAGTCATTATCCAGTAGCATGTTATTTAGCTTCCATGTGTTTGTGTGTTTTTCAGTTTTTTCTTGTAATTGATTTCTAGTTTCATACTATTATGGCTAGAGAAGATGTTTGATATGATTTCAGTCTTCTTAAATTTATTGAGAGTTATTTTGTGGCCTAACATGTGGTATATCTTGGAAACTGTTCTATGTGCACTTGAAAAGAATTTATAGTCTGCTGCATTGGGTGAAGTGCTCTAAAAATATCAATTAAATGCATCTGGTCTAGTGCATCATTTAAGGCCACTGTTTCTGTGTTGATTTTCTGTCTGAAAGATCTGCCATTGGTGTCAATGTGGTGTTAAAGTCCCCTACAACGATTGTATTACTATTGATCTCTCCCCTTATGTCAGTCAATATTTGCTTTATATATTTAGTTGCTCTGATATTGGGTGCATAAATGTTTACAAGGTTTATGTCTTCTTGTTGGATTGGTCCCTTTATCATTATGTAATGTCCCTCTTTGTCTCTTATTGTAGCCTTTTTTTCGTAAAGCCTATTTTGTCTGATATAAGTATTGCTACTTCAGATTTTTGTTTGCTTGTTTTCATTTGCATGAAATATCTTTTTCCATCCCTTTACTTTCAATATGTCTGTGTCCTTTGACCTGAAGTGGGTCTCTTTTAGACAGCATATGTATAGGTCTTGTTTTATTATCCATTCAGCTACCCTATGTCTTTTGATTGGAGCATTTAATCCATTTACTTTTAAAGTGATTATTGATAGATACATAGTTATTGACATTTTATTATTCATATTTATGTGCTTCCCCATCCCCCTTCTTCTTAAAGAAGTCCCTTTAACACTTCTTGTAATGCTGATTTGGTAGTGATGAGCTCCTTTAGCTTTTTCTTGTCTGGGAAGCTCTTTGTCTCGTCACCTTCAGTTTTAAGTGTTAACCTTGCTGGGTAGAGTAGTCATGTTGTAGGTTCTTGCTTTTTATCACTTTGAGTATTTCATGCCAATCCCTTCTGTCCTGCAAAGTTGCAGTTGAAAAATCAGATGGCAATTTTATGGAAGTTCCCTCGTAATTAACTAGTTGTCTTTCTCTTGCAGCTTCTAGGATTCTCTCTTTGTCTTTAACCTTTGCTGTTTTAATTATCACGTGTCTTTGTGTGGGACTGTTTGTGTTCATCTTGTTTGGGACTCTCTACACTTCTTCGACTTGTATGTCTATTTCCTTTTTCAAGTAGGAAACGTTTTAGTCATTATTTCTTTAAATAGATTCTCAATCCCTTGCTTTCTGTCTTCTCCTTCTGGTATCCCTATAATGTGATTGTTTTTATGCTTGATGTTGTCCAAGAAGTCCTTTAGACTATCCTCACATTTTTATTCGTTTTTAATTTTGCTGTTCTGATTGGATGTGTTCTGCTATGCTGTCTTCCAAATCATTGATTCAGTTCTGTTTTATCTATTCTTCTGGTGATTCCTTCAAGTGCATTCTTCATTTCAGTTATTGTATTCTTCACTTCCAACTGTTTTTTTTTTTTATTTTTATTGTCTCTATGCCCTTTTTTAGGCTTACTATCTCTTTATTGAAGTTCTCACTAAGTTCTTTGAGCATCCTTATAACCATTGTGTTGAGCTCTGTGTCTTGTAGGTTGCTTGCCTTTTTTTTTTTGTTTTGTTTAGATCTTTTTCTAGGTTTTCTCCTGTTCTTTCACTTGAGATATATTTCATTGTTTCCTCATTTTGGCTGCCTCTTTGTGCTTGTTTCTATGTATTAGGTAGATATGCTAGTTCTCCCAATCTTGGTTGGGTGGCCTTATTTAGTAATTTCCCTGTGGGGTCCCATGGCACAGTTTCCCTGGTCATCTATGCCAGGTGCTTCAGGAGTATCCCTTGTGTGAGTTGTTGTGCTCTTCTGTGATAATTGAGCCTTGATTTCTATTGGCACATCAGTGTGTGGGATTGATGCTCAGGCTGACTGGCTGTAGGGTTTGGCCACCTCCACAGCTTACATGCTGCTGTTTGTGGGGGAGCTTAACTCTTGGATCAGGATTTGCCCTACTGGGCTCTGGTCCCTACTGAGACCACCCTTTGTGTGTACCACTTGTGGGGATAATTAGGTGGTGCTCTGCTGTGGTTTGAAGCTAACTTACAGGTATGCTGGTTCTGGGACTTGTTGGTAGGAGTCTGGTACAAGTCTAGGTCAGCCACTGCCTGTGATTGGCTAGGGACTAACTGATAGGAGCTATAAAGTGATTCGTGGTTTTCGCTGTATGTGCTGGACCTGGAGGTGAGGGGGGAAGCCATGCTGCAAAATGAGAATGGCTGTCAGCAGTACCAGGCCTGGGGTAGCTTGGCAAAAAGCCCAAGGTGTTGTTAGGCCTGCTGCCACCTGCCTGCTGGCTCCCATAAGGCTCAGCCTCTGATATAGCCTAGGGCGGTATGTGAGTTGGGTGAGGGGGGCATGTCTCAGGGAGTCACCAGGATGGGAAAGTAGTGTTAACCAGGTGAATGTAAATTCTGGTTTAGTCCCAGTGCTGAGCCTGAAGCTACTCAGAAAAACTCTCAGAGCACACCAAGGCCAGCAGCTATCCATCTAGGGCCCACGGACCCCCAAGTGTTGTCTAACAGGATGCAGTGGGGGCACGGCTGGCTGCTTGCTGATAAAGTGTCTTTGGTGATGCATGAATTGGGTGGGGCAGGGTCCCAGGGAGTCACCAGGGTGGAATGAGCGGAGCTCACCAGGCCAATGCAGATTCAGGTTTGGACATGTGGGGGAGGCCTCAACACAGGAAAGATGGTGCCTCCCTGCTGGCTGCATGGAAGGATGATTCTACACAGGGAAAATGGCGACTATCCCTCCACTCCTTGCCCTGAAGCCACACAACTCACTCTCTCCCTGTATGTCTCTGACAACTCCTGAATAACTGTCCCTCCACCAGAGCCCAGGGCAAGTGCTGGCAAATAAGTGATTCTCTTTGTGGGCCTTTTAAGAGGATGTCTGGGTTTTCCACAGCCTTCTGTCTCACCTAAATGGGTGGAGTTCCCATTATTTTTCACAGCCATCTGTTGTGGGAGCTTTTCCTCTTGGCATCAGTACTCTGAGCTGGGGAGCCCAGTGTGGTACTGGGGTCCCTCGCTCCTCCGGGGAAGATCTCTGTGGCCCAGATATCCCTCCAGATTCTTAACCACCATATGTAGGTGTGGAGCTGGCCCATTACAAGTCTCTGCCCCTCCTACTAGTCTCGAGGTGGTTTCTTCTTCATATATTTAGTATAAAATTTCTGTTTGACTAGATTCAAATGGTTTCCCAGGTTGATTGTTCTATAATTAGGTGTAATTTTAATGTGGTCACAAGAGGAGGCAAGCACAGCTTTTATCTATTCTACTATCCTGGATCTTATTTTGTCTTTATTTTTAAAAGATAGTTTTACTACATATAAGGTTATTGATTGGTAGGTTTTTACTTTCTGCCTTTTGAATATATCATTCCAATATCTTCCAGTGTCATTTTTTTTTTCTGATGAGATATTTGCTGTTAATCTTGTTTGTGTTTCCCTTGTACATAATTAATCTTTTTAAAAAATAGATTTCAAGATGTTCTATTTATTTCTAGTTTTTAACATTTTGACTATAATGTTCATGTTTTAATCTGTTTGCACTTATCCTACTCAAAGTTTGTTAAGCTGGATGTGTAGGTTAATGTTTTTCACCAAATATGGGAAGTTTTTGGCTACTTTTTAAAAATATTTTTTTTTCCTTTCCCTTTTTCTCTCTCTTTTACTAGTGGCACTCCCAATATATGTATGTTACTACACTTAATAGTGTTCCACATTTCAATATGGCTCTTTCGTTTTTTAAAATATAGACTTTGTTTTTTTTAAAAGTTTTAGAGTCACAGCCAATTGAACAAAATGTACAGATTGTTCCATATGACCTGTTTCCCCGCACCCCACAGGCTTCACTATGGTGAAGTACATCTGTGGTACGTTTGTTACAATTGAAAAGCTAGCATTGACACATCATTATTAGCCAAAACTCATGGCTTACATTAAGGTTCACTATTAGTTTCATATGTTCTATGTGTTTTGACAAATATATGACATGCATGCTTCATTATAGTATATATAAATAGTTTCACTGTCCTAAAAATCCTTTGTGTTCCATTTATTCATCTTTCCTTTCCTCCAAACAATGGCAACCTCTGACCTTTTTACTCTCTTCATATTTTTTTCCAGAATGCCATTTAGTTGGAATCACAGTATGTAGCTTTCCCGGATTGGCTTCTTTCACTTAGTGGTATTCATTTAAGATTCCTCCATGTGTTTTTGTGTCTTCATAGCTTATTTCTTTTTAGCATTGATCATATCTCACAGTATATTGATGTGCCACAGTTTATTTATCTATTCATTGAAGGAAATTTTTGTGGCTTTCAAATTTTAGGCAATATAAAGAAAGCAACTATAAATATCCACATGGAAGTTTTTGTGTGGTCACAAGTTTTTAACTCATTTTATTAAATACCAAGGAGTTTGAGTGCTGGATTGTACAGTATATTTAGTTTTATAAGGTCTGCAGAACTGTCTTCGATAGTGTCCATACCATTTTGCAATCTGATTAGTAATGACTGAGAATTCTTGTTTCTTCACATCGTTGCCAGAATTTTGTTTCGTCAGTGTTTGGATTTTCATCAGTCTAATAGGTGTGTAGTGCTATCTCATTGTTTTAATTGGCCATTTCCTATTGACATATCATGTTGAGCATTTTTATATGCTTATTTGCTATTTGTATATTTTATTTAGTGAGGCATCTATTCATATTTGTTTTGCCCATTTTAAATAGGATTTCTAATTATCTTCCTTTTTTTTAAATCTTTTTAATTTTAAATTTTATTGGGGAATATTGGGAAACAATGTGTTTCTCCAGGGCCCATCAGCTCCAAGTCGCTGTCCTTCAATCCAGCTGTGGAGGGTGCAGCTCAGCTCCAAGTCCAGTCGCCAGCCTCAATCTTTTGCACGGGGCACAGCCCAGCATTCCATGTGGGAATTGAACCAGCAACCTTGTTGTTGAGAGCTCCCGCTCTAACCAACTGAGCCATCTGGCTGTCCCTCTGGAAGCTCAGCGGCAGCTTGTTGTCTTCAATCTAGCTGTGAAGGGCACAGTCCACTGGCCTATGTGGGAATCAAATGGGAAACCCTGCTACTTAGAGCCTGCGCTCTAACCAACTGAGCCACCCGGCCGCCTGGGTTTCTAATTTTCTTATTGTTGAGTTTTAAGAGTTCTTTGTATATTTTGGATAACAATCCTTTTCAGATATGTCTTTTGCAAATATTTTCTCCCAGTTGGTGACTTATCTTCTCTTTCTCTTACCATATATTTCATGGAGCCAAAGTTTCTATTTTTAATGAAATCCAACTTATCAATTAGGTATTCCAAAGACCATACTTTTGGTGTTGTATCGAACAAGTTGTTGCCAAACCCAATGTCATCTAGAGTTGACATCTAGAGAAAACTACTATCCTCTAGTAGTTTTACAGTTTTAGATTTTACATTTAGATCTATAATCCTTGAGTTAACTTTAATAAAGGATGTAAGCTCTGTGTCTAGATTTATTATTTATTTATTTATTTATTTATTTATTTATTTATTTATTATGTAGATATCCAGGTGCTTCACTACCATTTTTTTTTTTGCTCCATTTTCAAAATTCAGTTGATTATATTTGTGTGGGTCTATTCTTGGGTTTTCTATTCTGATCTATTTATCTATTTGGTTCTTTTAAATAATTTCTATCTTTTATATTCTCTGTTTGAGGATCCATTGTCACTATACCTTCCTTTAATTCTATACACATGGTTTTCTTTAGTTCTTTTAACATATTTATAATAGATGATTTAAAGTATTTATCTGCTATAAATACTTGGGGCTTTTTAAATATAGTTTTGTTGCCTGTTTATTTATTTATTTATTTATTTATTTATTTATTTATCTATTTATTTATTTTACCCTGTGTCTGCATAATGCTTTCTTGTGTCTTCGCATGTTTCCAATTTTTTTGTTGAAACTGGGTATTTTGAGGAATTTATTGTGCCAAATATGCATACTGATTTTCACTCCCTCCCTTGGTATATTATTGTTGTTTTAGTTGTTTGGCTGTTTTTAATTTGTTTACTGAGTCGGTGGTGTCATTTTTATTAATTCTGTTTCTTTATAATTTGCAGCCTCTGATGTCCTTAGTCAAATTTTCCCCATTTTGTTTTTTAATCTGGCTACCAAAAGGTTGCCTGTAGTTCACTTGCTGTTCAAGGTTGTGTTGAAATTCCTCTAGAGTGTTATATTTTTTACTCTTTACTATTGACTGTGTCTGTGGCTTACAGGCTGCTATCACAGTTCACAGAATTTATATTATTTTGTCACATGTTCAACCAGGGACTCATAGCTGTAGGTTCCCTCTATGATCACTTTGAAACGACACAAATTTACACATTCACACAATCTTTCCAACTGTCAGGGATGAGTGTCATTTTACTTTTATGCTTGGCTTCCCAGGTGTCTCCCCAGGATCCGAGTAGCTTATTGTCTAGTCAATGTTCAGTCGAAGCTTGTGTTTAAGCTCCTTGTGCCAATGAAGCATACACCATGTATTGATGGCTGTATGTGAGGCTTGGGGGATGTTTAAATCTGTGCCCTGTCTTACTCTAATTGCCCGAATAGACACCACCTTCCTGAATCCTGGAATTAACTAAAGTCCAAGGAGGGCTCTTCTTAACTGTCTCTTTCCATGATGTTTTCTATTACACTCCAGAATGCTCTGCCATTTTGCTTGTATCAGAGCTACCAGACTTCTCTTAAATGCTCTCTACCAAGATCTCCATTATTGTACAATGAAAGCTCTTAGGCGTGGGTTCTCCATACTCTATTCCTAATACAGTCAGTCCACTCAGGTAGAACTGCAGAATTCTTCATCCTTGGATGCCTTCACTCATGGGCAGAACCCCCAGCAAAACTGCACCAGAGGTGGAGCATGGACATGCTTTCCCCAGAATGACACTTCTATTCTACAAGTGGGCATTTAATGGGAGTCACAACAGCCCCTGGTCCTCTCAACTTGCCCTTCCTGGCATGAAACTTCTACTCTGTGAGTGATCTGGGATGGGGGTCGCTCTTGCTTACTTGGCCTGCAATACTTGTCTTAAAACTTCCTCTCCACAAGTAGAGGTTTGGTAAGGGAAGGGACAGTGCTCCTCTCTGTCATGACTACTCAGAGTAGGGCTTCTTTAACAGGGAACTGGGGAGTGAGAAACAATGGGATACACTTTTCCTGGTATAAAACTATAGTCCCGGACTAGAAATTGGGGTGTATAGGGAGCTTCCATTTTCTTGGTCACACTTGCCTGAAATAGGCACTTAAGGTAGTTTACATAATACTATAATGATTCTCATTGAGATTTAGTAGTTTTCTTTCTTTCTTTTTTAATTGATAGTTTTCCATTTGTTGCATGCTGCTGTTATTATAGTACAATTCCAGAGATTTTTAAATACAGTGGTCCTTCTGTGTCTGTTGGTTTCACCTCCACAGATTCAACAAATCATGAATCAAAAATAGCATTTTTGATCTACAGTTGGGACTCTGTGGATGTGGAGGGCTGACTGTATGCATTGCTTTACACTGTTTTACATAAGAGACTTGAGCATTTGTGGATGTTGGTATCTAAGGGGGTTCTGAATCAATCCCTCACAACACTGAGGGAAAACTGTAATTGCTTTGTATGTTTAGTAATTTTCACTTTTTAAAAATTTATGTCTATATATTTATCTGTATGTATGTATGTATGTATGTATGTATGTATGTATGTATTTGTTGGGGAGAGGGTCTGCTATTCTGGATTCCTGCTTTCTTGCTAATAGTTTTTAACTTTAACTTTATCAAATGTTTTATCTGTATCTATTAGATAATAATTTGACTTACTTTCATTAACTTATTATTAGGTTTGGCACACAATAGTCCACGGACCAAATATGTCCCACTGCTTGTTTTTGTAAATTACATTTTATTAGAACACAGACATGCCCTTCATTTACCTATTGTCTATGGCTGCTTTCATGCTACGATGACTACTATAGTGACAATAGTTAAGGCAGAGACCGTATGGGGACAAAGCCTAAAATATTTGCTATATGGACTTTTAAAGAAATCAGTTTGCTAGTTATTGATCTATTCAAATACTAAATTACTTTTTCTAAAAGTACAGTAAACTTGATTTTCCAGAATTTAAAAAAAAACAAAAACTTGTTTATTCTGGAATATGTATATACAGTTGACCCTTCAACATGAGTTTGAACTGCCTGGCTCACTTCTATGTGGATTTTTCCAAATAAATATACAGACAGACATCTGTATTCCCAGGTTTTACCTCCATGGATTCAACCAATCACAAATGAAAAGCAGTAGTTTCAATCCACCCTTAGAAATCTGCAATGTGAAAGGCTGATGGTATACATCACTCTAGGCCATTTTATATAATGGACTTAAGCATTCACGGATTTTGGTATCAGAGGGTGTTCCTGGAACCAATCCATAGATACTGAGGGATAGCTGTAGTTAAGTTTTGGGGAATCAAAAATTGTACACAGATTTTCAACTCTGTCTGGGGTTGGCACCCCTACTCCCCGACATTGTTCAAGATATATATACATATTAATATTAATTATTATTAATTATTAGTTCTTAATATTAATATGTATGTATATGAGTTCACATTACTGCAGAACTTGGTTTGATATTTATTTCATTAGAATTTTTGCATCTCTATTTATGAGTAAGATTGATCTTTTATTTTCCTTTTTTAAACTATACTTAACTGTATGTGTCACAGTAATACTAGACTCTTTTTAGAAGGTATCTTATTTTTTTCAACTCTGGGCTGTTATACATTTTATCTAAAGTTGAAGCTTTTGTTATTTAAATGTTGACTAGAACTTACTGATAAAGGTATTTTAGTTAGGAAGCCTTTTTGCAATTAAAATTTTAGTAGGGATTAATTTTTTATTATGTTCCTAGAACTATTTCATTTACTATTTTTTCTTGAATTACTTTGGATAAGCTATTTTTTTTCTAAGAGTTTTTGTCTCAATTTTCAAATATACTGACATGAATTTTTATATTTAGTGACAGGAACTTATATAAGATGCCCTTTTATTTTGATCTCTGATATTGTTTTTGCTTGTTCTATTTTTGCTTGAACAATCATGAAGACGTTTGTCAATTTTATTAGTTTATTTTTCAAATAAACAACTTGTAGCCTTGATTTTTCTGTTTTCTATTTATTTTATGTCTTATTAACTTCTGCCCTTACCTTTATTAGTTTTTCTCCTGTGTGGTTTCTTGGATAGTTCATTTGCTTTGCTTTTTCTAACTTCTTGATATAAATCAGTTGATCACAAGATGGTTATCGGTGTTAGGCGGTGACTCAGCTTTCGCAAGTTGTCTATCTATCTATCTATCTATCTATCTATCTATCTATCTATCTATCTATCAATGTATCATTTATCTATCTATTTTTTGGCACTAACACTGATCATCTTCTCATAATTAATGGATGTTTCCCTTGTGGCTGTATCTCCCAAATGCTTAGCAAATGACACATATTTTATATACTTTTATTTACAAATGTATTTATAATTTATGTTTACTTTTACTATTTTAAGTTGTAATTTTATGCTATACATTCAGAAATAATCAGTATGCAGCTCAATGCTTTTGTTTTGCAGCATGACCACACATAAGTGTGCAGGACAAATCTAAGGAAATACATTCCCACTACCTTTAATGCCCTTTTATTCTCCTCCTACAGTCCCCCCTTTTAAAAAAGCTACTCTCTTGATTTCTAACAACATTAATTTTTATTTTAAATTAGTTTTAATTTTTTATAGATTCTAACACTCTATTTCAATTGTACATTTTTTATATTTATTTAACTATTTTATTATATAGATTATTTATAGTTACTTGAAATTCTTTTCTCTCAACTTCAATATCTGGCTAACTTGTCAACTTGCTTCTATTTTATCTTTTTTTCCTCTCTCACACCTATGAATTGTTTGGTCCTGTCTACTCACATACCTAGTAATTTCATTTTAAATGTTGGCTATTGTGTTGTTGTTGTTTTTAAATATGGGACTCCAGAAGATACTTTATTTTTCTTTTTAAGATTTTTATTTAAAATATACTTAGCATACAATATTATACGAGGTATGATCAAATAACATGGTGAATGTTTAAATAAAAAATATATATATATATATATTTGAAAATACTCCCCAATGCTTCAAACACACTTATCACATCATTCTTGCCACTTTCTGAAGCAGTTCTGGAAGTCCTCTTTAGTGAGTGTCTTTAGTTGCATTGTTGTGGCTGCATTGATGTCCTGAATCAATTTATAACATTTATCGTTCATTGTCATTTTGACTTTAGGAAAGAGCCAGAAGTCTCACGATACCAGATCAGTGAATAAGGTGGATGAGACCACACCTTAATGTTTTTGTTTGATGACAGAAATTTGTGTACCAGAAGCTATGTGTAACATGGAGTGTTGTCATGATGGAGGATGATTTACAGCACACTTTAAAACACACCTTCTCTCAACTGTAGCTCATACCCGAATGACTGCACCGGACAAGTTGAACTTGTCACACACTGTTACTGAGGTTTGATGCGCGGCTTCTCATATTGAAGATCCCTGCCTTTCCATTGGCTGGCACTCGGCAGCAGTGTTCACCATATTTGTTGATTACAATGGAAAGGTTGTGTCACATATCGCTTCTGATATGGCAATTTCTGTCCAATAAAAACATTATAGTGTGTCCTCATCCACCTTATTTACCGGATCTGGCATCATGCAACTTCTGGCTCTTCCCCAAATTCAAAATGACCATGAACAGAAAACATTTCAAGTTGATTTAGCACATGGAGGCAACCACGACAGTGCAACTAAAGACACTCATAGAAGAAAACTTTCAGAACTGCTACAGGAAGTGGCAAGAATGATGGGATAAATGTGTTTGAGGTGAGGGAGAGTATTTTGAGGGGGATTAATGGCAATGTGTCTTTTACTGTAATTTTTTTTATTTATTTAAACACTCACCATATTTTTTTATCACACCTCATATTAGTTTCAGGTGTACACAGTAGTTATTCAACACCTATATACCTAGAGAAATGATCACCATAAGTCCAGCAGCCATCTGACACTGTACCACGCTATCACAATATTATTGACTATATTCCCTGGGCTGTATATACATCCCCATGACTTCTTTGTTTTATACCTGAAAATTTGGACCATTTATTGCCCTTCATCTTTCCCCCCCTTTTTAATTTTTCAGTTACACTTGACACTCAATATTATTTTACATTAATTTCAGGTGTACAGCATAGTTGTTAGACATTCATATAATTTAAGAAATGATCCCCCTGACTAGTCTTGTACCCACCTGGCACAATATGTAGGTATTAGTATAATAATAACTTTTTCACCCTGGCCACCAACCTCCCTCCCATCATATCTCACTCCAATAAATCTAGTACCCATCTGACACCATGCATAGATATTACAATATTGTTGACTATAATCCTTACTCTATACCCTACATCCCCATGACTACTTTGTAACAGCCAATTTGTACTTCTCAATCCCTTCCCCCTTTTTACCCACCACTACAACCCTCCTCCAATCTGGTAACCATTAAAATGTTCTCTGCGTCTATGAGTCTGTTTCTGTTTTGTTTGTTTATTTCGTTGTTTAGATTCCACATATAAGTGAAATTACATTGCATCTGTCTTTCACTGTCTAACATACTCCACTCAGCACAATACCTTCCAGGTCTATCCATGCCACCGCAGATGGCAAGAACACATTCCCTTCCCTGACTGAGCAATATTCCACTATATATAGATAGATGATAGATAAATAGATATATCTATATCTATATCTATATCATCTATATCTATATCTATATCTATATCTATATCTATATCTATATCTATATCTATATCTATATCTATATCTATATCTATCTATATCTATCATCATCTATAGCTATAGCTATATCTATATATCTATATCTATACCACCTCCTCTTTATTGACAGACACCCAGGCTGCCTCCATATCTTGGCCAATGTAAACAATGGTGAAATGAACATATGGATGCACATGTTCCTTCAAAGTAGCATTTTGGGTTTCTTTGGACAAATACTCTGAAGTAGGATTACTGGGTCCTTCTTTGTCTCTTGTTGTAGCCTTTGTTGTAAAGTCTTTTTTGTCTGGTACAAGTATTGCTACCCCAGAATTTTTGTTTGTTTGTTTCCATTTTCATGAAATAACTTTTTCCATCCCTTTACTTTCAGTCTGTGTGTGTCTTTCAATCTTAAGTGGGTCTCTTGTAGGCAGCATATGTACGGGTTTTGTTTTCTTATCCATTCAGCCACTCTATATTTTTTATTGGAGCACTTAATCCACTTATATTGAAAGCATTTGTAGATAGATAGGTAGTTATTGCCATTTTATTATTCATATTTTGATTTTGTTTTCCATCTTAAAAAAGTCCCGTCTAAGATTTCTTGTAATACTGGTTTGGTGGTGAACTCCTTTAGCTTTTTCTTGTCAGGAAAGCTCTTTATCTGTCCTTCAATTTTAAATTATAGCCTTCCTGGATAGAGTATCCTTTGTTTCAGGTCTTTGATTTCCATCACTTTCAATATCTCATGCCAATCCCTCCCGGCCTATAAAGTTTCTGCTGAGAAATCAGCCGACAGTTCTATGGGAACTCCCTTGTAGGTAACCCACTGTTTTTCTCTAGCTGCTTTTAGGGTTCTCTCTTTGTCTTTAACCTTTGGTATTTTAATTATGATGTGTCTTGCTGTGAGCTTGTTTGGGTTTATCTTGTTTGGGACTCTCTGCACTTCCTGCACTTGTTTGTCTATTTCCTTTGCCAGGTTAGGAAATGTTTCAGTCATTGTTTCTTCAATTAGGTTCTCAACCTCTTGCTTTCTCTCTTCTCCTTCTGGTACCCTTACGATGCAAATGTTGTTATGCTTGATATTGTCTCAAAGATCTCTTAAACTGTCCTTGTTTTTTGGATTCTTTTTTCTTTTTGCTGTTCCAGTTTAATGTTTTCTGCTACCTTGTTTTCCAAATTGCTGATTCAATCCTCTGCTTCATCTAGCTTGCTGGTGATTCCTTCTAGTGCAATCTTCATTTCAGTTATTACATTCTTCGTTTCTGACTAGTCCTTTTTTTATGGTTTTTATGTCCTTTTTAATACTTGCTATATCTTTGTTGAGATTCTCACTAAGTTCTTTGAGCATCCTTACAACCATTGTTTTGAACTCTGTATCTGGTAAGTTGTTTGCCTCCATTTCATTTAATTATTTTTCTGTAGTTTTCTCCTGTTCTTTCATTTGGGATGTATTTCTTTGTTTCCTCATTTTAGCTGCCTCTCTGTGTTTGTTTCTATGTATTAGGTAGGGCTGATATGTCTTTCAGTCTTGCTGGGTCGTCTTATGTAGTAGGTACCCTGTGGGACCCAGTGGCACACTCTCCCTGGTCACTTGAGCCAGGTACTCCAGGAGTGTCCCTTGTGTGTGTGCCCTCCTGTTATAGTTGAGCCTTGAATGCTGTTGACGTGTCAGTAGGTGGTATTGAACCTCATGCTTACTGGCTATGGGGTTTGGCCACATCCACAGCTTATGGGCTGCTATGTGGGAGGTTTATTCCATAGAGCAGGATTTGCCCCAGTGGGCTCTGGTACCTGTTGAGACTGCCCTTCGTGTGTGCTGTTTGTGGCACTAATTGGGTTGTGTTGTGCTGTTCTGCTGTGTTCTGTGTTCTTTGAAACTAACCTCCAAGTATATTGGTTTTGGGGTCTATTGGGAGAGGCTCCGGTGCAGACCC
Organism: Rhinolophus sinicus; assembly: GCF_036562045.2. NCBI lineage: Eukaryota > Metazoa > Chordata > Mammalia > Chiroptera > Rhinolophidae > Rhinolophus > Rhinolophus sinicus. The sequence goes on along the minus strand of NC_133765.1, from coordinate 12,227,374 downwards.
TGGTCAGCCACTGCCTGTAACTGGCTAGGGAGTACCTGGTAGAGCTAAAAGGTGATCCATGTTTGGTTGCTGCCTGTGTTGTACCTGGAGGCACGTAGGAGAGGCCACGTTGTGAACCAAGGATGGCAGTCGCCAGTACTAGGTATCGGTTAGCTCCACAAAAAGCCAGGACACTCCAAGTCCTGCTGGCTCCTGTGAAGTTTAGCCTCTGATAAAGCTCTTGCAGTATGCGGTGGCGTCTCAGTGAGTCAGCAGGGTGGAGCAATGAAGCTCACCAGGTCAATCAGATTAAGATTTGGCCGGTGGTGGTGGGCTCAACACAGGAAAGATGGTGCCTGCCTGTCAGGTACACTGGAGAAGAGACTTACACAGGGAAAATCAGGACTGTCCCTCCAATCCTCATCCTGAAATTACACAACTCAGTCTCTCCCCATATGTCTCTGACGCCCCCAAAGTCAGCACACTTCTGACGAGCCCTGGGTGAAAATGCCTGCTTGGGACTTTTAAAAGAATGTCTGGGTTTTCTGCAGCCTTCCATCCCACCCAGATGGTCAGAATCCCCATTGTTTTTCACAGTCAGATATTGCGGCACCAGTTCTCTGGGTTGGGGAGGCTGGTGTGGGGCTGGTGTCCCTTGCTTCTCCATGGTGGAGATATCTCTCCCAATTTTCATCCACCACATGGAGATTTGGGGCCAGTTCATTTTCTGTCTCTGTCCCTGTTACCAGTCTCAGCTTGGCTTCTTTTTTGTATCCTTAGTTACAAAAATTCTGTTTAGCTAGACTTCAGATGGTTCTCTAGGTTGATTGTTCTATAATTTAATTGTAATTTTGATGTGGTCACAGAATGAGGAAAGCACAGAGTTTAGTCTGCCATCTTTGATCCCCCACTGATTATCTCCAGAAGATATTTTCATGAAGAGATAGTTTACCCTTTTCTCCACTGGGCGTACAGAGTGGGCATATGATTACCTTAATTTAATCAGAGACTTAGCTTGGACAAGACTGGCTCACATCTTTAGTAATACTCAATCTACTTCTGGTTTGGCTCTTTTTCTAAGTTTTCCAGAACTTCTCATTGCAAGTGTGGCTAGTCTTTGTATTCCCCATTTCAGATAAAGGAAAATTCCTACCATTTATAACAATAAGTTATTTATAAAGAATGATTCCTTATCTATATCTTTGTCCTGGGTGCTAAGGGATTAGGTCGGAGTCTTAGAATCTGAAATATTCCTTACCCATCCACCCTCCACCCTGGGTCATATGAATTTACTCTTCCTCTTATTAGTTTTGCTGAAAGTTAAAGTGACATTTCAAATTCCATTTAAACTAATATAATTTATTACTTTATATGCAAGGGAATGATTGTCAACTAGAAATGCTTATAAGCATCAACAAAGCTTGGTTCCAGCTTTTGGTGGCTTTATTAGACTGATAAGTACTGCTATCTTGCCAGTGCAGTGCAGTCACTGATGTTCTGGTATCCAATAGGCAGTCAAGACATTACAGGCATACATTGTTTTTTATTGTGCTTCAATTTATTGCACTTTGCAGATAGTGCTTTTTTTTTTTTTTTTTTACAAATTGAAGGTTTGTGGCAACCCTGCATCAAGCAAGTTTATTGGCACTGGCACTGTTTTTTCAACAGCATTTGCTTACTTCATGTCTTTGTGTCACATTTTGGTAATGCTTGCAATATTTCAAACTTTTTTATTACTATTATATTTGTTATGGTGATTTTGGGTCAGTAATCTTTGATGTTACTATTGTAATTGTTTTGGGATGCCACAAACTATGCCCATAAAGTACAGTGAACTTAATTGATAAATGTGCATGTTCTGACTGCTCCACTGACTGACCATTCCCCCATCTCTTTCCTTCCTTGGGCTTCTCTATTCCGAGACACAATATTAAAATTAGGCAGATCAATAACCCTAGAATTGTCTCTAAGTGTCCAAGAGAAATGATGTCGCACATTTCTCACTTTAAATAAAAAAACTAGATTAAATTTAGTGAATAAGGCATGTTGAAAGCCTACATAGGCTAAAAATTAGGCCTCTTGTGCCAAACAGTTAGCCAAGTTATGAATGCAAAGAAAGAGTTCTTAAAAGAAATGTAAAGTTCAGTGAACACACAATGATAAGAAAGCAAAATAGCTTTATTGCTAATATGGAGAAAGTTTAGTTGTCTGCATAGATCAAACTAGCCACAACATTCCCTTAAGCCAAAGTCTAGTCCAGATCAAAATCCTAACTCCCTTCAATTCTGTGAAGTCTGAGAGAGGTGAGGAAGCTGCAGAAGAAAAGTTTGAAGCTAGCAGAAGTTGGTTCAGAGGGTTTATGGAAAGAAGCTGTCTCCATAACATAAAAGTACAAGGTGAAGCATCAAATATTGATGTAGAAATTGCAGCAAGATACCCAGAAGATCTAGCTAAGATAATTAATAAATGTGGTCACACTAAATAACAGATTTTCAATGTAGATGAAACAGCCTCAAATTAGAAGGA